>NC_090956.1:3511516-4715016 GCF_040807025.1 Struthio camelus
ACCCGCGCCAGCGCGTCGGCCACCCGAGCGCCTACCTGCTCGGTGGCACGGGGCCAGAAGACGGCCAGGACGAAGACGGCGGTGACGGGAGGCGCGAGGCAGCTGGTGACGGCCTGGATGTAGACGTAGAGCTGGCCGCCGCTGGAGCTCTGCAGGATGGGGATCCAGACCACGCTGAGGGCCACCAGCGCCACCGTCACCAGCCTGCCAGAGGCAGCGAAACGCTCGTCCCACCAGCAGCGCCTCGCGCCCCGGCTGCCCGCGGATGGGGGACGTCGGCCTGGTTTGCCCCCGCCGTCACCCACGGGAGAGGCTGCAGCCGGCCGAGGTGACCGCCCGGACCCCCGGAGGCCGGCGGGAGGCTGCCCATCGCCAAGGGACGCCGCCAGGGCCCGTAGCGGGGAGACGCTGGCCGACGGACACGTTGGCTCTGAGGAGCCGCAGCCCCGCGGTGCTCCCATTGCTTTGGTGCTCCCATCGCCGCCACGTCCAGCTGCTCCTCCAGCCCCAGGCGTCCCCCTCCGGCGGGAGCTGCGTCCCCCCCTAAACCCGCGGCTAAAGAGCCCCAGGGCAACGCTCTGGTCCAGACACACGGACACGAGCTTACGCTTAGGGCAGAGCCGGGCACCCGCCTGAGAGCCGGGGAGGTGAGCCGAGCTGCGCCGTGCTCAGCTCCTGCCGCGCACAGCGGCACGGAGCAGCCTCCAGGACCGGCCAGCCACGGGGTTCGTCTGCGGCACGGCGGCTCGTCCGGCCCCAGCTCCGCACGGAGGGACCGGCCGAACCCCCCACCCGCAGCAAGAGGCGGCGTGCCCGTCTCCACCTCCTGCCTGTCCCGCCGAGCCGGCTCTCGCGACCTCGCCGCCGCTCCGGCACGGAGCGAGCGTCAAACACCAGCGGGGATTTCCAGTCGGCTGCTGCTGCCGAGCCGGGAGGTGTTTCCAGTCCTACGAGCTTGACGCCCACCTCCGGGCGGACCGCTGGTCCCGGGTGGCCCGTCGGGAAGGCAGGTGGCCCCGCGGGCGCTGCTGTCCCGCCACGGGAGAGACCGAGCTGCCTCCAGCATCTCGGGGCGCCGCTCAGACAACGGCAAGCCCTGCGCTGGCTCAGGCCGGGCGGGCGCTCGGCTAAACCCTGTTGGGTGGCGGGCTGGACCGGCCCGCGGTCGCTGAAAACGTTGTGAAAGAGCAAAGCAAAGGGCCTGAACCAGGTCCCGGGCAGAGGCCCCGGCCTCCCGCGCGGCTCGTGGGACGCCGGCTGCCCTTCGCCAGCCTCCTCTTTCTGCCCAACAAGCAGAGGAGGAACAAATTGCTTTTCGCCCCGTGCTAAGCCGGATGGGGAATAAGCAAGGCCGCCGGGGCAGCCCTCGGCCGTTCGGGTATGATCCCGGCCGGTTTGGACACGCTCGACTCAGCTCCTGGCTTCCAGCTCGGACAGCTTCTTTCTCTCCCTAACGTTCGCTGCACTCGCGGGGGGAACCCCTGCATTTCCTCCGCCTCCACAAAAGATTTTCCTTAAACTCCTACAGGAGCACGGCCGCTGGTTATAAACGCAGTCAGCTTCCGAGCCGGCAGGGCGGCGGGAACGGGGCCGCCCGGCGAGGCGTTTCCCAGCGCCCGGCTCGCACAAATTGCCCGACGCGCTAATGAATTGCCCACGATGGATTGCAGCAGCGATTCTCACCCCGGGCAGGCAAAGTCCTCTGCAAACGCTCGTTAACCGGTCTCACTACAGCTCTCGAGTGTCATTATGCCCATTTTTACGGGCATCAAGCCGGGGTGGCGTCGAGGCAAACCCCTGCCCAGGCGGGCGCGGACGGCGTCCCCGCCGAGCGCCGTGACGGGCAGGAGGCACCTCCGCGCCCCCGCTGCATCCCCCCCCATCCCGGCACCGGCCGGCGGACGAGCCGCGGCCCCGGCTCCCTCCCGGGCGGAGGATGCCGAGAAACCTCAGCTCCCAGGGCCGCCGACCGGCCTCGTTTCACCCAGCAAAACCTCCCCAGAGTTCAAAACCAGCCCAGCCAAATCCCTGACCTAGATTCCCTCCTGGCGGCTGCCTCGAGCCGGGGATGCTCCCACGCAGCCGGCACCGGCCCCGAGCGCCGCACCGCAGCCCGGCCCCGGCCCGAGGCTCGGCCCGGCCCGCGGGACCCGCACGCCGGTGCTGCTGCTCTGCCGGCCGCTGCCGCCTCCCTTTTCCACCCGGCAAGCGGGGCCGAGCCGAGCTGACGGCCGGGCGGTTTGCTGGGGCACGGCAGCCTCACCGGGGCAGCAGCATCCCCAGGAAACGGCTCGGAGGCAGCCGCCGGAGAGGCTTTGCGCCGGCGGGGAGAGGGCAGGACGCAGCCCCGTCCGGCTCCGAAAGCCCCATCTGCGTTTCCAGCCCTTCCAAACCTGAAATAATCCGAGGGTTTGTTTCCCTTTCCTAACCGCAGCGTTTTCCAGCCCGGCTGAGCGCAGGCACTTAGCTCCCGGGCACCAACGGCAGGTTACAGAGGGCTGGACCGGTCCTGCCTGTCTCCCCGAAACGCAGCGTCTCCCCGAAACGCAGCCGGTACCTGCCCACCAAGAGCAGCTCTCGCTCGCCGGCCCCGGGCCTCAGCCTCCTCCAGATGTCCATGGTGAAGAGGGTGCTGCTGCTGTTGAATATGGAGGTGAGGGACGACATGAGCGCTGCCATCATCACCGCGATCATCAGACCTCGCAGCCCTGCCGGACGAGAGGGGCTGTCAGGGAGCGGGAGCGGGAGCGTCCCCGGGCATCGTGCCGCCCCGGCCGGCGCCTCCTTCCCATCGGCAACCTACCGCTGGGCATCAGCTCGACCACCAGCTTGGGGTAGGCGATGTTGGAGCAGCCCACCGTGGCCCCGCACACGCGCACGCACTCCTCCGGGTCGACGCAGGCGACGGCGTCTGGGGCGACACAGAGGCAGGGTGAGCGTGCCGGCAGCCTCCCGCGGTCCCGGGGAGCCGCTTCCCGATGCCCTCTCCAGGGTCCGGCAGCTCCCCTGGGATAGTCACCCCGATCCCGCTACCCCATCCCTCCCTCCCCGCGGCTTTGGGACCCAGCCAGCCCCAGCGTGGTCGGGACCAGGACCTAGAGCATCGCCTGGACCTCAGAGCTGCCTCTCATCCAGCCCAGAGCGAGATGCGGAGATGTGAGCTACCCGCTGGCCACGAAACGGCGGCAGGAGCCCTCCCCAGGCCAGGGGGGCTTCCAGAGCCGGGTCAGCCCCTGCCCAGGATTCACAGCTGCAACCAGCAGCGGCCGAGCCCTGCGTACCAACGCCCAATTACTTATCTGTCTCAATGGGTGCTGAGCCCTCTTTTATTGTAATGCTCATAAAATATTGAAATAGATGGCAGTTAGTGTCAGGCATAAATAATAATGGCTTGGCTGGCTCTCAGATCTGCGTCCTCGCCCTGCAGGGCTCCCCCGCGCAGATCCGGCTCCGAGAGCATCGCCCTCCTGCGATCTCGGCCTTCGTGCGCCGGGCAGCCCGGGGAGGGCAAGCGCAGGCACAGCCTTGCGTTTGCTCTGCAGGGCTCTGAAACCCTGCAGGAAACTAGTCAGGAAGCCCCAGGTGAGGAAGGGTTGGCAATCCCTGCCTTAGGAGCACGTCGAGAGCCAAAGGTCTCCGATCAGATGCCCGCCTAGCCCCGTACCCGTCCCCAGCAGCGTCACGGGAAGCATATAAGAAACGAGGCAACGTGCAATGATCTTCCTTGGGTTACGCACAGCCGACCCCGGCAATCCCCCCCCATCGCTTCCCTCCGGGGTGTTGCTGCAGCCCCCCGAAAGGGCTTTGCTGGGAGTCCCCCCCCGTCCCCACCTCCTCCACCACTACAGACCCCACTGGAAAGGACCCCAGGCGAGGAGCGCGGCAGCAGGTCAGCCGACTACACGCACCACTTGGCAGTTCACAGGGAAGCTAAAAACCCCTAAAACTGCCCCCGATGCAGTTCCCGATGGGGAAGCCTGTGCTGGGGCTCTGGTGACTCTGTCTCCCAGCAGCTCTGTGTAAAGTTGCTGTCACCGCTCCGTGCCTCAGTTTCCCCCTCTCTGAAACACTATGCTGGGAGAGGCTCCACGCAAATGACTGGAGACCTGCGGGTGGAAGATGCTCCAGAGGGAAAAGCAGCGTCTGAATCCAAACTTAGCGATGAAATGACCACCCAAGGGCTCGGCCTGGCTCGGCAGTGGCCCTCCGAGCACGTGGGCAGCCGAGCCCGGCAGGGGAGCTGGAGGCCCAGCGAGGCCCGGAGACGTGCCCAGGTCCTGGAGCCGGGAAGAGAGCTCAGCCATTTGCAGCCCGGTGCCTCGCTTTGATGTTATGCCCTTCGCTAGAGATGGGAAATCAATTAGGAGCTTCAGCCTGTAATTAATTCTTCCCTCTGCAGCTCGGAGGAAGCTGCCACTGCTCCCGGCTGCAGCCGTGTTGGCGCAGCGGGGACGAAGCCGGGATGCGGGGAAGGGCTCTGCCTCGGCACCCGGCTTAGCCCAGGGCCAGGGACACGCGCAGACGAGAGCGGCGGAGACGTGGGGCACCGAAGCAGTTCGGCGACGGGGCTGCACCTTCCACGCAGCGAGAGCCGGGCAGCGACCTGCCCCTGCAAACAGCCGGCAGATTAGAAAGATGCTGCCGCCTCTTTCCGCGTGCCGGCGCTCTGCTCGGTTCAGGCGTCCCTGTCCCCAGGGGCCGGGGTAAATCAGAGGAAAAAGCCGGATGCGCAAGCAAAACCACCCCAAAACGGCAGGCCGGGCTGGCAAGCCTGGGCAGCGCCGAGCTCAGCGCGATGGGCTGGCGTTAGCGGCGGCCACGCGGGATTTCACGGCAGGGATGGGGGAAAGCACGGCGGCCTCGTGGGCTCCCACGCTGCCTCGAGCAAACCCTCCCGGGGAGCTCGGCTGGGCGCCGCACCGCGTCGCCGCCGGCTTACGAAGGGCTCCGTGCCTGGACCCGGCGTCCCGGGGCAGGGTGTCCTCGCCGTGGGAGCCAGGGATGCGGCGCCCAGCTTGGCTGGCCCGGCACGGGCACCCAGAGCCCCCTTTTTTGCAGCGTGGGAACGGCACGGCTCTGCCCTGCAGGACGCAGGGACCAGCCCGGAGGCAAGAGCATCGCTCGGCGCGCCCGGTGCCTCCGTGCCCCCGGCAGCGGTCCGACCCCCGAGCGCTCGCGTCCCCCCGGCACCCTGCCTGTGTCAGGCAGCGGTGCGCCACGATCCCAGCTCCCGCCGCCAGCACGGCCCCTGCGCGGCATCCCGCCGCGTTCCCTATGGGGTGCATCAGCTCCGCCGCGTAATAAATCACAAGCGGGTGCACACACCCCTTTAAAGAGCCTCTAAATCTCCTTGCACAACAGCTACTACCGAGCCCGACACGGGGCCGGGAGGGCCTGGCTGAAGCGGGCACGACGCCCACGTGCTGCGGCGGCACGGCGCCGGCTTCGCCGCGGGGTCGCTCCGCCATGCGCCTCTCCCCCTGCCGTGCGCGCGTGGCCCACCATGCACATGCAAGGTGCTGCATGTGGACCATCCCCGCTCCAGAAACCCCCTCTCGGGCCTTGCCAAACCAGAGCACGAGCAGGAACCAGCACAGGGGGACGCGGCCCCTCTCTGACAGCAGTGCCGAAGCAGCCCAAGCCAAGAGGAGGAGAAGGGAGATCACGGCACCGAGGGGGACGATGGCCAGGACCACCAGAGGTGAGGTCCTGCAGCCTCCCTGGGACGGGGCAGGGGGGCTCCTTGCCTAGGTGCCTGCCAGGTGCTCGGGTTTATCCCATTTGCTTTAGCAGGTGCAACCCCATCACCCCCAGAGTACCACTTCCTAAATAGCGCTGAGATTTCATCCAAAATGCCTGTTCCCCTGCAATACGTAAGCACACCGAAACACGGATCTGGAGGGACCTCCCAGGGCGCCCAGTCCCCCTGTGCACAAGGGCAACGGGATGCACCACGCGCAGGATCCAGTGCCGAAGGGCAGAGCCCGCGGCGCAGGCACGGAGCAGGTGAAGGGCAGGGTCCCCGCAGCCTGGCGGGGACACTGTCCCCGGCCTGTGCCAACCCTGCTCTCAGCCTGCGTCGGCTGTGCCCGCTCTCCAAAGGTCCCGAAAGGTAGCAGCAAAGAAACCCTTCAGCCTCACGAGGCGAATCAAGAGTTGGGAAAGGAGAGGGGTAAAACAGCAGAAGGAAAATCTTGCAACACTGGATAACAGGAGGGAAGGGCCAGCTTTCTCTCCCGCATCCTTGGACTTTGCCGCGTATCTCTGAACACATCCTGAGTCAATATTCACTGTGACTTGAGCAGTTCCTTTCTCCCTGTGTCCTACCCTAAACATGGCTGAAGAGGTATCGAGTCCCCGTTGGCGAGGGCCCAGGCTGGCACCCCCTAGAGCGATGCCCTCCTCTCCCAGCACCGCCACGTCCACGCTTGCCCCATCCCCGTTCTCCCTTCTCCAACAACAGGTTGGAGCTGGCGGTCAACGATTTCTTGCCGAAAGCATCGGCAAGGGGGCTGATATCGCCTGGCTCCACCAAAACACCTCCTCTGAAACATCCTCCGGCGCGTCAGCGGGACCTGGCCAGCGCAAGGAGTCCCCAGCGCGCGCCCGGCTCCTTCCTGCCCCATCGCCGCCAGTCAAGCCTGCTACTTCAATTTAAGGCGAGAAAAGCTGCTCTGTTTCCCCTAAGAAGCCCATTATTGTAGCTTAAAAATAAAAGGATATTAGCTCAGTCTGCTATAACCTATTTTTGAGAAAGCGGCGCTGGAATTTCTCCTTTTCTGCGCGTTTCCTTCCAAATCTGTTCTAGGCTTTGCGCCGCGCCGAGGCGAGCACGCCGAAGCGTTGGGAGCGAGCCGCGGCGCGCGCCGGCGAGCCCCAGCCGGGCCAGGCCAGGCCAGGCCATCCCGGATGATGAAATGTAAACACGGCTGCAGGAGCGAGCGGCTTTGAAGCTGCGGGCGCCCCGGTAAACATGCCGCTTCGCCTTAGGAGGCTGACTCAAGCGGGGCTTTTATTTGCACGGCTGCAAACCCAGCTTAGTTCCACTGCAGCGCACGGAGCCAGACACAGCCCGTGGCATTTTTTTTGCATTGTTGCAAGAATCTGACCCCGATTCTTGAAATTCTTCATCTCAAACTGAGCTTTCAAGCAAAAAGCTCCACGTTTCCAGTTTGTGATCACTGACTGACAGATCCAGGCTGGTTTTTTTGTCCATCTCTCAGTTATGAACAGAGCGTGTCAGAGCAAGTGTTAGCAACGTGCAAGACCGTGTCCCTCCTCCAAACCTCCCGCCAAAGCGGAGAAGCGGCTACGACAGCCGGGGCACCCGGGAGCTGCTCGCTGGGACCCACCTCGGCTCCGAGCTCAAACATGAGCCCGGGGATCGGTTATTCTCAGCACAGAAGGGGTTAACAACAAGACCCAGAGATAAACCCTCCTGGAAAATATTGACTTACCCCCACGCGCACAAAGAGAGAGGGAGAGATGTCCAGAGAGCTGCTTTTTTTTTTTTTTTTTTTTTAAATAAAACCCATGCAAACCCCTCCCCGCTTCCCAGCCAACCTCCCGCACCGGGAGGCTTTTCGGAGGACTTTCAGGCAGCCGTATGACAGCGTACGCACAGCCAGGCTCAACGGGCATCGCAGCCGGCGCGGGAGAAGGGCCGGCAGGCCCCGGCGCGGGCCGCAGGAGCGCGGCCGGTGAGCCGGCCTCCCGCAGCGCTGCATCGCCCGAAAGAGTTAATGGCCTAGCGGAGGCCGGGAATGTGCGAAGGCAGCATGTGACGGCAGGTGGGGCAGGGCGGAGCGATGATTCACTCTTTTGCTTTTCCTCTTTTCACTTCTTGCTGTTACCTGTCCGTCTCGGCACTGCGCACGGGCAGGAGCCCGAAAAAAATCGCGTGGCCGGCCAGGGAGATGCCAAAGAGGCTGGCGGAGAAGTTTGCTGCGGAGAAGCCAACCGGCTGACCCAGTTCTCCAGGATCGATACCCGGAGACAACATTTGGGCTGAGAAATCCTGCTTTCCTGGGCCTTTTTTAAAGCAGTTATTTTTCGTTTTCCATAGTGTTTTATTTTATTTTATTCTATACTGTTTCTCTGCTGACAGAGAGGAGGATGAGACCAGTGTGGACCTGACGGTAGAAGACTTACCAGGCTGGATCACCCCTAAAGAGTCCATGCATGCCTAGGTGTGAGAGGGCTCATTTCCCCCCCCGTGGTACCGACCCAGGTGCAGGGAGCAACGGCTTTCCCTGGGGTTTGCCTCGCACGGAGGCCCTGATCGCTGCTCAGACACTTAGGAGCGAACGAGGAGCCGACTCCTCCTGCTGGAGGAGAAAAGGTCCGGAGTCCCAGGACCGCTCTGCCAAGCGAGTGGGAGAACGGAGAGGCACGTTTCTACAGCTGTGCACTGAACTCGGGGAGGGAGAAACAAAACAATCATATATTTAAAGACTGGGAAATAATTAATTTCTTATTTATTGTCAGCAGCTGGTGCTTACTCGGCATACAAAGCTCCCTTCGGAGCGCGTATCAGTGTCTGCAGTCAGCATGGCTTTCTCCCAGGTGCAGTGTCTGGACGACAGCCACGTTAACTGGAGGTCTAGTGAGTCCAAGCCTGAATTCTTCTATAGCGAGGAGCAACGCCTTGCCTTGGAGGCACTGGCCTCCCAGGGGCCAGACGCCTTTTACGAAGTCCTGAAGAAAGAGAATATCAGAGACTTCCTCTCTGAGCTGGAGCTAAAGAAGATCCTGGATACGCTCGAGACATACGACCCAGGCTCTGAATACATCCCACGCCATGGCAGCAGCACAGGGGACAGTGAAGGCGACCACAACAGCCAAGGGGATGAGCAGGATGTGGCCCCATCCCTGGAGTACTGGCCACAAAGATCTGATCGGTCCATCCCCCAGCTGGACCTCAGCTGGCCCGAGACCATCGCCTACCGTGGGGTCACCCGCGCCACGGTGTACATGCAGCCGCCCATCGAAGGGCAGGCTCACATCAAGGAGGTGGTGAGGAAGATGATCTGCCAGGCTCAGAAGGTGAGGCGCTCCTCGGGTACTGGGGCAGGAGTCGGTCTGGGTTGTTCCGTCGATGTTGCATCCTAAAGTCTTGCTCAGCCAGGCAATACTTGTCCTCTGGGAACCTCTGCCCAAGCAAAGGCATCAGGGTAAATCATTCCGGTTTCATTGCTAATTCAGAGTAATCAATAATCTGGGATCAGTTTTTGCTGAAGATGCTGTTAGCCTGGTCTAACACGCCCTGGGAACAGTGTGACCTTTCCATGACTGCTACCGTAGCTGAGCTAGTCCCAGGGTCCCTATGTAGTTCTGAGGAAAAGAATGGGAGAAAAATCGTTTGAGCTGCTTCACAGCTCCAAGTCCAAGGTCCCAGCTACCCGCCAAACATTATTTCCAGAGCACGGTGTAACTGCGCGTGGCAACACGCGGTAAGTGGAGGAGCCAAGTTCAGCCCTAGGGCAAAGCAGTGAAAGCCACAGGTCTTGCGCTGACTTATATGAGGGTCAAGTTTGCTCTGAGATTGCCATATTGCTCCAAGTCAGCTTCATGCTGGCTTTGAGAGAGAAAAGATAAGCCAATGTGCAGCATAAGCCTGGGGAGATACTGAGGGAAAACCACAGCTAACGGCTGTCAACCCTCTTTGGGTTGTGATTTGGAGACTTGTCCTCGCTGCGGCAGCAAACCAAGGAGCAGAGATCTGGGGAGGCTCAGCGATCATGTCAGCGATGATGTCATGGCATGAGGATGGGGGAAGGAGGGGACAAGATAGGAGAGGACCACATACATAGAAGGCCAGCTGTGGTGGGCAAAGGCCATTCCCAGTGACCCAGTGCCAGGTGAGAATTGGATGAGGGGTTGGTTTCTGCTGGTTTCACGGTGTTGGTTGATGACCAGCAAGCTCTGTCTGTTCGGTCCCTAGAGAAATTCAGCCTTGGGGGAGGGAGCATCCCATCCCAGGAGATGGTCCAGCAGTGAAATGAGAGAGAACTGCCTCTCCCCTCCCTCCATTGGGGTTGCAGGGAAGCAGGAAGAGCAGATGGGCAGGTTGGGCAGCTCAGCTCGGCGGTCTCCTCTCCCAGGCTGGGACACAGCCACAGCATGGCAGACACGGGTCCAAGCTGCCTAGCTCCCGAGGCCACTGGACCGTCACCACGTGCCCCTCCTGGTCGGCAGGGCAAGTGCTGGAGCTCACAGAGGGCCTTCGGATCCTGGTGGGAAAGATGAGAAGCCTTCATCCAGAGCCAGATTAGAATCGCAGTCCCTCCAAGATCTGGTAGCCAGAGGGCCATGCATCTGAATGAGCAGGGAGGGTTCTCAAAGGGTCCATGTTGAGGCAGGAAACCTGATCTCTGAACATGTCTGAACCAGCTGGGTACATGGGCTAGCAGGGATGGCCAGGCTCTGCTCTCAGGGATGCAGGAGGTGAGCTGAGCTGGCTGCCAGGCGTGTGTAGGCCTGCTCCGAGGCAGGGGCCATCTTCAGGCACTGGCCACCACTTCCCCTCTCTCTTGCAAACAATGAGGTAATCTTTACCCATGATGTTTTCCATGCCAAAAGGCTTTGCAGTGGGCTGCTTTCACACTGTAGGGAAACAGAGGGCTGAATTATTGCAAAGGACCGAGCTCATGGGATGCAGAATGGGAAGAACTTTCCCATTACTAAGAATGCCTCATCTCTGGGTCTTTCCAGCTGCCTCTGACAAAGTTTGCAGCTCCTGTCTGGCTTTGCCTACTCATTGCTTCCCACCTTCCCCCACACAAATGGCATCTCCTGACTCATCCTTTCTACTGTCCTCTTCCTGCTCAGTGGGGCCAGGTGGCTGAGTCAGGCAGCTGCTGGCCTGGGTGCCTCCACCATCCCCACCTCCGCTTGGATCGTCTCCAATCCTCCTGGATGCGACTGTGGCCAATGTTGCTATCCTCGTCACGTGGCATCAGGGAGGGGGGAGAAATCCTTCATCAGCTCTATAACATTTAGTTGCCTTGGAGTGAATTGGCATCAGACAGAGCCTACCTGAAGAGGCACTGAGGGCAGGAAATATGATTGTTAAAGAGGAGCCTGGAAAGCCAAGAAATATGGGTGACGCTCTGCCACACGTCGTCAGTGACTTGAGCAAGTCTTTACGTTGCCCTAGAAAACGTAGAGGAGTGACACATCCAGCCTGGATGCTGGGCGTGTGCTTCAAGCCTGCAGTCTTGGGGCGGGAGGGGAAGTCTGGGAGCAGCAGAAGTTATTAAGGGTTTGACAAATGGGGCTCTACCAGGCCCTCCACTCCACATACAAGGACTCTGGTTACTACAGCAGAACCTGCAATCACATACAGCTGAGCGAAGGTAACTGTTGGTGTAGGCACCCCTGGTTACAGGGACTCTGAGGTAGAACATGCTCCGCTGCACTCTGAGATTTAAGCTGAGGCTTGAGGTCCTTGTGGCAGCTTGGAGGTGAAACAGTTGGGCTGAGGAAGCCAAGAGAGCACAGAGAGGGACAGGCCAGCTGACCCTCCATCAGATGTCGTGCTACAGTAGGTTGATCTTGTGTCCCATCCTTCCTGCCATGCCCCTTGGGCCAATCCTCCGGAGATACCTGGTCAGATCTTCAGCTCCTGTGCCCAGATTTGGTGAGAAGAAGCCCTTCAGCAGTTCCTGTGCACTGGAAGGGCAGGCTATGCTCCCACCTGCCCAGACCACCATTTCTGCATCCTAGCAGTGCTTTTCCTAATACTCATGTACGTTTTTATCACGTGGATCATTCAGTGATGAAAAAGGAAAAAAGTGCTACTAGACATTTCAGCCATATCATCTCAAGTTTACCCTGATGCCCAGCCCCAGCTCAGCTGTCTCCTGTGGCCAACTTGTCCCGTCACGCTGGGAAACAGCAGAGCTCTTCATCCGGTTGTGATGGAGCACAGGTTTGGAAGAGCAATAGCTCTCTTGGTTTCAGTATTGTATCCTGCACATTGACCCTTGTTCCCAGCCGTTGTTGAAGATATTTGCTCTGAAATGCTCTCAGACGCCAAACACCAAATCACAACACGAAGGTTGCTATGTCACAGAGAGAAAAGCAAAGTCCGCCTGACAGAGTGCCTGTCTGAGGAAAGTTCAGAGCGCATGTAAGCCCAGCTGCTGATGCTGGGTAGGTCCTCACAGCAGCTCAGAGGGGAAATGGTTTGCCTGAGGAAGCCAACAGTCAAGATTTAAGACCCCTTTAACGGTGACAATGTACGAATGTGCTTGCAGGTACAAGGCTAAATGCTGCTAAGTTAAGAGCCTCCAACTTACTTGGTGAAGGGGCAAATCCAGGCAAGCTGGAGCAAGGGATGCAAATGATCCCTTAATCTTTCTGGAACAAAATGTGAGACAAGAAATGCAGGATCCTTGCAGCCACGTTCCTGCTCTCCCCAGGACCTGGTGGATCCTCATTTCTCCACCCGTAGCACAGAGGTGGTCAGAGATGAGATGTCCAGGCAGGCTTCAGGCTGGAGACTTCCCCAGGGCTTGGGCTGGGAGCACTGTAGATCCCCAGCCTCCTCTCCTGCAATTCAGATCCCAGCAGGCTGCAAAGCCCATAGGATTGGTAGGGAGGAAGGGTCTTCTGCCTCCCCTCCTTCACATGACTTTGGTTTTGGCTCTATCTGACCAGAAACCAGAACAGACTGAAAATTATGTCCTTGGTTAAAAGCCAGAGGAGATACTAATGAGTCTGACCTCTTCTTTCCCAGTCTGCATTTGAGGTTCCAGGTTGGGATCGTGGCAATATAATTAACCTTAGCAACTTCCAGCAAAGGTTGTGAGGCCCTATTAATTACTGTTTACAAAACTTTTGGCCCTTCCTGGATGAAAGGGTCAACAGGAGAGAGCAATTATTAACGTTACTTGTCCCACCTCTCCCTCTTCCCAACACACTTCTCTAATTGTGTGTTGGTGCCTGCCCAATTTATTAAATGCCCACGTGGTGTGACCCAAAAGCTATTATCTGATGAGTCAGTGACTTAATAAAGAGCTGCAATTTCCTCTATAAAACATGATCCTGCAGTTCATGCACTCATCAGAACAGTTCAGAAGGATCCCACCATCATTTGCTCAGCATCCGAGAGGATGTAACACTCGCCACTCATCAGGGTCTCAGCATCTCTCGCATCCCTGCGCTGTGACCTGCTCTGCACACACTGCTGCTCCTCAGTGCTGCGTACATCCACCATGTTCAACAGATCTCAGCAGCTCCTGGGACTCTGGGAAGAGAGTTGTCACCCGCTAGGGAGCTGGGATCATCAGGCTGTAGATCAGGGGCCCGTCTTCTCTGCAGTGGCACTCTTCGGCCAAATGGCAAAGATCCACAGTGAGGGATGGCTAGGATTCCTGCGATAACGCCGTGGCAAGGTGCCTCGGGAAGAGGTCTGACTCCGGCTGCCTCAGATCTCATGTCATCATTTTCCCCAAACACAGAGCGAGTGCACGGGGCATCAAGCTCTGCTCTGCTAGAGGTGACAGGGGAAAAGGTCTGCCAAGATCGCTTTTGAGAGCAGGGATGCCAGGACTTTGTTCCAGACACTCCCATTCCCTGGGACGGGAAGTAAATAGCACAGAGGATTGCATTTCTCCAAAACACACAGGCCTCCATTCTTTGCAGATTAAATCCTGCACCTGAGTTTTGGCATTGACTCAACTCATTTCAGCCAGGGCTCAGGGAGGGACAACCCAGGAGCAGAGTTCATCCTTGTGGGCTCTGGACTGTCTCATAGGGTCAGGAGCGCTGCTGGGGATGTCCTCGGGCTCACAGCCCGTTTCGTGCCAGGGCAGCATGCTGGCACGCTCCTTGCAGATCCCAGTGACAAACACTGCCCATCCCGCAGGCCAGACACAGCAGGGAGGGAAGCAAAGCCCTGCCTAACAGGAGGGAAAGAATTCCCTCTGGATACGTGTCGAACAGAATTGGGAGATCATTTCACATTGATGCTTTTTCTTCAAAGTCCTATTAGAAACTTCCATGCAGTATCGTTGCTTTGCCTGCAGAGCGTTCCTTTCATTGAAAGCCTTGCAATTAATGTCCAGCTATGCAGTTGACGACTATTATCATCCACATTTTATAAATCCTCAGTTTCCGTCTGCAGAAAATGAGGTACGCAGATTAAGTGACGTGGCCACAGCCACCGATCACATCAGTGTCAGAGGCAGGAACAAAACGCCTGCCACCAACCTGACCTGCTCCAATAGTCTGAGCCAGGGAGACACAACGTTCTGGGTCCCGGTGCAGATGTCCTTAACCCGAGATTTACAGCAGATGGTAAAGTTTCTCCTGAATTACCTGCTGTAAATGAAAGAGGGAACCAAGCCCTGAGTTCTAAGAGCTGCTTTGAACCTGTTTCACTTCACATCTTCAGTGAGACGATTGCAGGCTTTGCTGGCCCACAGACCAGTACGAGCCTGATGCAATAAGGGCATCTGTTTTTCTGCCTCAGTTTCCCCGTCAGGAAAGTGAGGACATGCAAAGTGCACAGTCAGGTTCATTAGGGTGTAAGAATTTGTCCTTCCGTTGTAAAAACTGTTGAAAAGTTTTCAGGTGATGATGAATGCAAATCCAGTTAAAAACTACCTAGAAGATGCCCCTTTTTTAAACCTGCTTTTCAAGAAAAGAAGCGCACACAACCTCCAGCCACGAATCTGCCTTAGCTGGTGGGGTGCAGAGCCGGGGGCTGAACCAAGCTTGGGTTCTCTCCTAGGAAGCAACAGGACCCGGTTCCACCCTCCACTCATTAGCACTGAAAGCAAAACACCTCCAAGGCCGGGGGGGTTAAAGACTGGCGTGTAGAGACAGAGCTGCAGCGAAACAGGCCCTGCACACCTGGGTGAGGAACCAGCAACCAAACCAGAGCCCGGGGGCTGCTTGTCCTGCCTGGCTTTGCTCAGCCTGACTTTCCAACAAGGAGTCTCTCACCCCGACTCGGAGCATCTGCAACGTCTCAGTGTACCACGGGGCGAAGCCTGGCCAAGCCGTAACAGCTCGCTGGGCTTCATCCTCGGCGCCGGGAGCCGCTCGCCCCAGCCAGCAGCGGCCTCGCTCTCCTCCCCGGCACGGGCAGAGCTCCTGCCAGAAGAGGATTCAAGCATCCCCGAGCAGCATCAAATACCCGACTCTCGCCCGGCTCACTGACACCTCTCGCAACACCCGGGCACCTGGCAGCTCCAGAAAGAGGTGAGATGAGCTGGCCGGGGTGAGCGGGTTCGAGGCAGCCTCGGCGGCGGCGCAGGCAGGGAGGAGCAGCACAGACTCTCCGCGTGGTCTGACTCCTCGCCCCTTTGCCTTTGGAAAGGAAGCGAGCAGCCGACAGTGTCATAACGCGCAGCGCTCTTAATAATTACAGCTCGCCACCTCCCTCCCAGGGCTCCTATGGCACAAAACTAATTAAAAGGCGGCTCGGTGCTTTGAGATCCCTGGACCAGAGGAGCCTGCGTGTGAGAGCGCCAGGCATCTGATCCCATCGCTCCTGTGGGAGGAGCGCCTGAGAGGTCTCCCTCTATCATCCCACGCAGGGAGGACTAAAGAGGGGCTAAGGGCTGAGAAACCCACGGATGCAAAGCAAAGGCTCTTCTCGCCCCAGCCACAGCAGCACCTTTCTGGAATCGCCGCAGATTTGGGGGCACCAAAGAGTTTCCAGGCCCTGGCCACGGCATCGAAGTGCCCCCGGCAGACTGATGACAAACCGCTCTGCAGCTCGGAGACCTGCGAGGCTGCAACAGCCCCGCGCCGAATGCAGGGAAGGCAGGCACGGCTGCGGGTCTGTGCGGAGCTGCCGCTGCCCTGCTCCTACCCCGGGATTGCACGGAGATGCTCTGTCGGGCTACAGGCAGAGGCCTCCAGCCGCTCCCCCTCGGGCAGCACACACAGCTCGCAGGAGGGGTCTGCGCCAGAGCCCCGCTCCCTGCCTGCCGCAGGGTTTTACAGCTCATTTTCATGCGCTCATCGGCGAGGCCATCTCCAGGAAGGCAAAATCTGCGGGTGCAGAGTGAACAGTGGTGCTTAGGCAGCCTTTCCCGGTGAAACCCCAGCGCGGCTGCGTGTCGCGCAGATATGCTCTTGTATCAAGCAGCAGGCTCGCCCCAACCCCACCGCGGCAGCAGACCCCCTACGTCCTAACGCCTTGAGACGATGATGATGACGGTGCCGTTTGCCTAGCAAAGCTGGAAGCAGAGCACGGGGGTCTCCCTGTCCCTGCTGGGGCCCCACAGCCCCAGTGCTTTCCTCTCACTGCAGCTCTGCTCGGCTTTGCAAGCCCTGGGTGAGGAGGAGGAGGTGCTCAGAGGGGCGTTTGCATGGCAGAAGCAGCATCCGAAGCAGCCTGGGGAGCTCCGAGCGGCAGAAGAGCTGGGCAGCACGGCGCGACAGAGCCGGAGAGACGTCGGCAGCCCAGCACTGCCTCCCCGATGCGAGAAATGCCATCTGGTCCACAAAGCACTTCTCTAGCAGTATAGTTCAACGTGAATCAAACCACGCAGCTCCTAACAGCAACGCTCCCTAAAATCAACAGCATAGATTTAAGCAAACGGCTGGTTGCAATCACTGGGAACCTGCTAGCTATTTTCAACTTGCAGACAAGCCGGTTTTTTAAAAGGTATTAAAAGTCATTTCAGCTCCTGAATGTGCCCCAGGGGTGCCCTGAGACTTTCTACCAAGCTTACAGCTGCTTTTAACTCTCATTTATACTGATTCTCTGAACACAAGTGTGCAAGAGATCTTGCCAGGGAGAGCAAGGATGCCTGACGATGGGGGATCTGGCCACACAACATGCTCGCAGCCTGACACAGGTGTTGGAGCAGAAAGGAACGTTTTTTCTTCCGAGGTTCCCCATTACAGGAATTATGGGCATTATGTATAATAAAGGGAGGCAAAGCTTCTCAGCTAGAAACAGGACTCCGAAATTTACGGTGCTTGGTAAAGGCAAGAACATTAGATTTGCCTCAGAAAAATCAGCTTTTCAAAAGCATATTCAGGCATACAAAGTTATGAATTGCAGGAAGGTTCATTAGCCTAAAACGCAAACACTTTCTAGCAGGTGGCCCTGGTTCGGCACCTCTGCTCTCCAGGAAGCTGGGCTTCACACCGGGACCTGCGTGTCCCTGCAGAGGCTCATATGTTCACAGGAGACGGGACCTTCCAGGCCAGCCCTGGACACAAGGACAGCAGGGTGCTATGGATGTGGCAGAGTGACTCATCTCAGGGTGTTTTCACAGCTAAGCATGCATTGGCCTTCGGGTCAAGGTGATAGATTTTTACTGTGAGATCAAAGGAACCTGCAGCTTTTGTCATTTGAGGCAGAAATGCACATAGAGACCAAGCACTGCAGACCGGCCTCACCTCTGTGAGGTGCCGGTCTCACCCTCAGCATTTTAGGACATGCTGATGAGGTCGGGAGGAAGAAACTCACAGCGTCGGAGCTAAAGAAACCAAGACCTAGCTCCAGCTTCCTAGGAAGAGAGTGCTTTGCTTCAGTTATGCACAAGACAAGGGTGATACGCTATCTGAACTCACCTCTTCTCCTCTCTGCAGGTCATCGCAGTGGTCATGGACATGTTCACTGACGTAGACATCTTCAAGGACCTCCTGGACGCGGGCTTCAAGAGGAAAGTGGGAGTCTACATCATTGTGGATGAGACCAATGTGAAGTACTTCCTTCAGATGTGTGAGCGAGCCCAGATGCACACGGGACACTTGAAGGTAAGGCTGACATGAAAGGTGTGGGGTCAGGTACCTTCCTCTAACACAGGAGGACAAGCAGAGCTATCAGGCCTAATCCCTTCCTATCTTATAGGGATCACAGCCCCCAAACTTTAGGCCCTCCAGCTCTCTCTGCAAATCAGTCATACATCCAGGTTAGCTCTCTGAGGTCAGTATGGCCTCACAGAAGACAGCCAAGGGCAAAAGGGTCCAGAGTGACCAAACACAAAATATTTAGGCCACGTGTGGGTGCTCTCCACTGAGCTTCACTGTGGCAGCTCAAGTCCTGCTGCCCACAAGCTTCCTGCCCAGGCTGGTGGCTGCATCAGCATGAGGCCCCATCCGGCACACCGGCTGAGTGGAGCGGAGCGGAGCAGGTTTGGGCTGATGGACCAGCCTGCAGAGAGTGGCGGCTGAAGTGCATCTGCCCTTCACCAGCGGGGCTCTGCAGAGGTCCCCTGCAGACCAGGGAGACGTTGTGCTGAGAGGACCTGACCTAGCGGTCAGCAGAGCCGAGTCCCACTCCAGCTCCTGACCGGCCAAGGCCAGCACCTCTCCAGTCTGGGCTTTGTGTCACCTCCTCTGGCTCCAAGTGCCGGTGGGAAGGATTGCTTCTCCCAGTCTTTGCCGAGCATTTAGCACCGGGGAGCTCTGACAGAGCTCCACGTGCTGCTGCAAAACCACAGAAACCCCAGCAAACCAGCAGCCAGGACCAAACCGGCCTCCTGGGCTCAGGGGGGTTGGTGGCGGCTTGCTCTGTGAGATGTATGTTCATTAAAGTGCTAATTGCTTGCTTCATGTGAGGCTGGAGGGGGCCAGGCACAAGCCTCTCCCAAAGGGAATGGATAGCCCAGAGAGATGGGGCAGCAATCAGAGACCTAAGCAAGGAATCAAAGAGGAGGGAAGATGCCCCAACGGAGGTAGCTGAAGGCTGTTGTGTCAAGGGGAGCCTTTGGCTCTGCCGCTGAGGACAGGCCTTGTGCGGCCAGAGCCGCAGCCAGCGGCTAGGAGCAGCCTGGCTCTCCCAGGAATGGCTACTGGCTCTTCTCTGCCATCGGGCCCCGTGAGGGGGCTCAAGAAATCTGGACTGGGCAGATCACTGCCCCTCCTCAGGCCTCCTTTGTGGAAAGACAAGGAGAGAATCATTCCCACCTCCTTCGAAAAACCCTGCAAGAGCTACGGGTGGAAAGGCCAGGAGCTCTTCTGGAGCTGTGCCATACTCCAGGGCAGCGCGAGATGAGTTCAGGGCACACCATTCTCCCCGTAGACAAAGCTGAAGGTGATGCTCACGTCTAGGAGGACGCCGGGGAGGCTGGAGCTGCTCCTCGGAGCACAGGGCGCTGACGGAGCTGGTAGCACCGCAGGGTGGCCGCGGAGGGGCCACGGCTTCAGGCTTGGGCAGGACACTGCAAAGCGCATGGGCACCGAGGGACAAACCTTCCCCCTCGGCTCCTCCTGGCGGATAGTTCGGGAGAGGGAAGGCGTGAGAGGCAGGACACTTTGCCGGAGTGAGTCCCTGCCCTCGCCTGATCCCGCACCGGGAGCAGGAGCGGCAGCCGGTTCCCTCGCGTTCAGGCCTTCCCGCAAGTCGGAGGCTGGAATTAAACAAGGAGACTTTCCCCTTTGGGGGACCTCCACCCCGGTGCGGCGACGGGAGCGGCGCAGGGAGGCACCCGTGCCGCGCGCGTCCCTCGGCGCTGCCCTCGCCGGCCGGGCCGCAGCGGCACGGATCTGCCGGCACAGGCTGCTGCGTGCTTACCCGCGCCCGGGGCACCCACGGCAGCACGTGACCGTGCTGTCATGCGTGAATCCTGTTTTGAAGCAGGAAAGAGAAAACAGCCCCAGAAACGCCGGAGCCGAGGTGCGCCAAGGCCGGTGCGATACCACCAGCGACACAGGCCCACGGGCGGGCTGAGCTCGTTCCTCGCGCACGCGCAGCAGCAGCCCCTGCGCAAACCACGTCTCTGCTAGATAAGTGGCACAAAGAGACGAGAGCGATACTTCGTACAGGACGCAGCGGCCCGAGGATTCTTTCAGTCCAAAACCGTGCGGACGCTGAAACCTTTTACAGACCTCTAAGAGCCTTTCACCGGGAAAGTTTCTCAGCGCCAGAAAGAGAGGCAGATGGTGGTGCCCGGCCAAGAGGCTAAGCAACCAGTCATGCCGCTTGTTTACTCAGAGCTGCGCAGCGCCAAGCGCCCAGGGCCTGGGCTCCAGGACGGGGCCGCCCAGCCGCCACCGCGCTGGAGGAAACGAGTCAGGTCCAAGCTCCTGCTCTGCATCAGAGAGGCACCCCTGAGCCTCCCCTCCCCAGGGCAGCAGCCACCCTCCGCTGCCTTCCACCTCCTGACCCGAACCTCCGAGAAGGGCAGTCCCCCGAGACGGTCGCCGGCACCGCATGATCGAAAGGGTCCCTGCAGAGCTGGGAGACAGAAACCCCCCTGCCCAGCAGAGCCAGCGCTTCGGCTTTGCTCCTCCGACTCCAGGCAGAGAGCCGTGCTGCCTCCCCTCCGGAGAGCCTCCTCGCATGCCTCCTCGCTTCTCTCTGCGCTGACAAATCCACTGTCCCCTTCCCACTGCTGTCACCTCCCCGGCTGTCCCACACGCAAAGCGGGGGGAAACGGCAGAGGCGTGCGCCCAAAGCGCCGGGAGCAGAGTCAGCTCTCCTGTACGCACAGGCCGTCCTTCCCTGCAACGCGCAGGGCACCGCCGGCTCCCTCTGGCCCCTCCGGGACACGCCAGGAGATCCCGAGGGATGGGAAGAGCTTGGCAGCTTCTCTCCTGGCCCAGCTCCATGAGCGCGCCAGGTCGGGGGCTCTGCAGCACTTGCAGCAAGGCCCCCGGCAGAGCTTCGCCTCTAAGAAAATAACCCAGCACTGCGCCCGTGGGAAGGCGGAGGGAGACGAAGGGGCAGAAGAGCAGGAGAAGGGAATTAATGCCTTCCGAGGAGCAACAGCCGGCGCAGGGAGGCACAGCTGGCACGGCACGCTCCCGGCCCATCCTTGTTCCAGGAGCAAGACAGAGAGCGTCCCGGGCTGTCAGCTGGGCGTAACGCTTTTATCGCAGGCTTGGGGTGCAAACAGCCGGAGGAATCCAGCAGTTTCACTTTTAAGCCTGCGGACACCTCTCCCTCCTGGCTGTACTTTACCCGCTGGCTCCAAGTCCCTCTACCTCTCCTGTTGCTTGGCAAAGATAATGTTTCTTCCCCTGATGTCATCCAGCCGTGCGGCGCTGGCTGCCAAATGGCTCACGGGGAGGTCTGTGTCTGGACAAGCTCACCAAATTTGCTTACGCTGAGGCAAACATCAGACTGAGCAGGAACACGTACGAGCCACGTAAGTGCAATGCTAACACGAGAGCTGGACGTCGCCGGGCCGTGACACAGCACGGGCTCGCAGGGATGAGTATCCAGAGAGGGGAGCGCTGCTGCAGCGCGGTCACGGAGGTGCACGGCTCCCGCCTGCCCGAGACGTGAGCTACCTGAGGTTCCCATCTTCACCTAACCGCAGAGCCTCCAGGCTCTCTTTAACCGCTGCTCACAGCAATTGAAACAGATATAGCCGAGCTTCTGTGCGCATCCAAACTCCCCCGAGAGTCTGGTATTCTCCAAACTGCTTCTACTTCAAGACCAGAAAAGCCACAGCTGACGCACATCAGTGTTTTAATGCACAAGGAGCCTGGTGGCAGGACTGGAAAAGCAGGAGAGCATCCGCACAGCTCGGCAAACGTCTCAAAGTTGTGATTTCCCGCATATTGCTTGTTGCAGGCAATTGCCGGACTGGTATTCAGCCGGGCAGGAGACTATGAAGAAACTAGGGCAGCGTCTGAGAGCTGCTTCGTAAGCCAGGAGATGCTAACGAAACGTCTATCGTTATCTTGGTGTCTAACAGGCAGGTCTTATGTGCTTTGCAATTAACACGCCAGCTTGGGCAACACAGGTGATTCATTAAGCAAGGGTGAGTGTTTGGAGAGTGATTCACTCGGTTCTGCAGAGTCGCTCTCGAGCTCTGCAAGCAGCCATCGATCTGGGTGCACGCGGGCTCTCCGCTCTGCTTCGGGGAGATTAAACAAACAGATCTTACTTAACAGAGGTGATGTGCCGGAAGCAAGGAGGAAGGGGCAGGCAAGAGGCACCTCGCTTCTGGGGCGCTTCGTTCCACTGGGCGTTGCCTGAGAAAATCATCTGCCGCTTTGTGCGCTTGTGCAAAGGTTCGGCTCAGGCTGGGGAGGCAGACGAACGCGCTGCGAGGAGGTGCCTTGCGAGCAGGGGACGCAGAGCCTTGTGACGGGCAGAGGTCCGAGCCTGGTTTATTTTCCTGGGTGCGGCGCTGTCGACAGCTTGGTTTAGACAGCAGCGGGCCCGCGTGCTGCCCTGGCCGGCTCCGGGCGCCTGGCGGGGAGAGCCGCCCTCGAGCTGCTTTCACAGCAGCCCCATGGACAGCTCTAGCGGGAAACGCAGCGTAGGGACGGGAATCCACCTCACCACCCAAACCAGGATGTCCCAGGTTGCGCTCTAACATACACAGACCCTCCCTACCCCTTTCCACCCGCACACAAGCGTTAGCTGCTTGCCCTCGCCCCAGAGCTGTATGAAGACGAGCAGCTTTCGGTCATCAACACCTTCCCAGCGCTTGCTCCAGGAGCCAAACGCCCGGGTCTCGCTCAGCGCTGGTCTCACCCCAGCGGCACAGCAGACGGAAAGGACAAAGTTGGAAAATGAAGTGCATGCTCTGCACATGGCACCGATCTGCCAAACGCCCCAAACCTGACTTCTCCAGTCCGTGTGCAAAGCTTCCCTGGAAACCTGGTCAGGAAAGCCCTCTCTTTTGCATCACACGAACACCACCTTTCGTTCCCTGTCCCTTCTACCAAGCGCATGGAGTCGGGGAGCCGCAGTCCAGCGAGCTCCCTGAGCCAACAGCCCCTGTGGGATCACACACGTGTGTAAAGGTGCGCTCGGTCACAGCCCACAGAGGAGAGGAAGAGAAGAGACCCCAGGGAAGCATATGAGGAAGGGACAAAGAAAGAAATGAGTGGCGTGACCTAGTGACCAGATACAGCCTTCAGCAGTGGCACTAATATTCACCAATAAGTCAGTAGAAATAGGAGGAACAAAGGTGCTTTCGTAGGAAATCCCTACTCACGGGAGAACGTTCGCTCGTTTACTGTGAAATAATATAATTTGCACAGGTGCAAAAGCATGTTTGTGCCCTGCATTTTGGAGGAAAAACACAGAGGTACGAGCGAGGCTGAGAACTGCACAGCTATTTTTGCCAAGCTGGAGGCGCCCCTTTGCCTGCCTGGAGGACCAGGTTTGGGCCACGGGAACATGCCTCCCTCTGGGTATGGCCCCGGTGGGTCACAGGCTGCCAGCAACAGGGACAACAGCTCTGGCCTGCAGAGCAGCTGGGCTCCCCGGCTGGTGGAAATCCTGCTCCCAGGCTGCCTGTCTAGGGACGCACTGAAGCACGGTACGTGCCCTTTTGGCCTATGTCCCCAAGTTTCATCTCCCGAGGCTGAAAAGATGTTGCACCGCAATTTTTTTTTTCTTCCCCCATCCAGCAGTGGAGAAACACGCTCACATTTAGGAGCAAAGCAGACCAAAGTGGAAAGCCAGGCTAAGAAAAGCAAGCCCACCATCAGCAGGTTTCCATGTGCTGTCCTGGGGTCAGCACCTTCCCCAGAAAGCACTTGTAGATCTGCCAATGGAGAGAAGGTGAGAAATCACCTCTCATGGTAGTATTTGCATAGACCTTTAGAGATGGAAAGTGTTTAGTGTTATTATCACAGGCTGACTATCCACAGATGTGGGCAACACTGAGTTCAAGAAGAAGAAAACACTGCTCAGCACATGGGGAAGCAGGAAATTCTTGAAGCCAAGTCCCCAAGTTGCTATGTGGCCTTGGGCAAGTTATTTTATCATCCCATCTCTGAGGCCTCCACTGAGCAGGCGGTGAGGAGCAATTCCCACTTTGGAGAGGTTGTGAAATTACCCACCAGAGCATCAATGCAGGCAGCCGAACACTATTTTGGAAAGTGGCACTTCGAGTATTTTATTTAGGCCAGGAGCCAAAGCAGAGCAAAAATGTGGTAACACCCTTCAGTGCAATGCCACGAAGGGCCTTCAGCTGGATTTCTGTTTGGAGAAGCCCAGCAGTGGGAAGGAGCAGTGGGGAGGACACAGCCAAGGCCAGCTAAGGGTCTACCAGCATCTGGCCACCAGCTCCCCTCCCCGGTCCCAAGGCCTCTCCCACTCACTGCCTTCACTTTGCTTTGCAGAACCTCAGAGTTCGAAGCACCGGGGGAACCGAATTTTATACTCGTTCGGCCACAAAGTTCAAAGGGGCCTTGGCCCAGAAGTTCATGTTCGTGGATGGAGACCGGGCCATGTGCGGATCCTACAGGTAATCATCTTGCTCGCCCCAGGGAAGTCATGGGCCAACAGACTGGGCCCACTGGAGGGGAAACCTTGCTCGGCCACAGGGAAACATATGGGAGTGTTGGGAGAAGGGTTTTGACCCTGTGAAAGCGCACAGTCAAAATGAATGAAAAGAGCCTGCCCAATATGGGCACTGACATGGACCTGTCCCCACTGAACCTGGCCTCAGGACCCCATCCCAGACTTACTTCCCTCTCCCTAACCTAGGGGACAGTTTTGTAAGGCCAAATTACGATTTGGCACGAGACCCAAAGGGCTCAGGACCACCTCACTGGCAGGACTACGATACCTCTCTGAGGAGGAGGCCAGAATGAGACGCACAAAGCGCTTCTGCGAGTGCACGTGCTCACAACACACAGAGCTAAGCACAGGAAGGACAAAACCAAACCACAGATAGCTCTAACGTTGACCTCAGGTTTTCCACGTGAGCACTGCCTGCCCAAAATGTTTTCAGATTTGTCCAAAGGAGAACTTGCTTTGGTAGAAAGCAAGTTCTCAATTACTTTTTCCATCTCTAAAAGACAAGTTCCATACAGGCGAAAGTGAAACCATTTTCCCACTCTCTGGCCACAACAATAACACAACTGTTACCAATCTCTTTACAGGGTTTGTAAAGAATGTTTACCAACAACTTTTCCTTTCTCAGTTGGTTACTTAACGAAAGCGGCCAACACTGAAATGAAAAGCTAACGGACCCACAGCAGATACCTTTCATTTTTATTTCAAGCTCAAATGTCCTCAAGATTCCAACTTTTCATTCCACTTTGGGATGAGAGCTCTTCTTTCAAATCTCCATATTATTGCTTTTTATAGTAAAATCCTGCCCTTCCCAGCACCGTTAAATTCCGCGGGGAAAGCCAGGGTTGGAGAGGGGTGTATCTACCAGCAAGCATTCAAGACAGCTTCCAATGTTTTTCTATTGCAGCTTCACCTGGTCTGCGGCAAGGACGGACAGGAATGTCATCACGGTCCTTTCGGGCCAAGTAGTGGAAGCATTTGACAAGCAATTCCAAGAACTGTACCTCATGTCCAAGGGGGTGAGTCTCAAGTCTATCCCCATGGGCGAGGAGCCAGAACCTGAACCTGTAACACTGCCCTCTGTTGTGCCTGTGACCCCTGCTAACGCCGTGGTAAAGAAGCTGATTAACCCTAAATACGCCCTGGTGAAGGCCAAGAGCGCAGACCAGATCAGCAAGACTTCTTTGGAGAATCAGGACAAAAACCAGAAGACAGACAACAAGGGCAAGGCCCTTCCTGAGGGCCAGGCAGGAGACAAGCACAGCGACATGGCAGATGTCTCTCTACTTGTCCACCCCGGCCTCCTGAATTTGGAGAAAGCCAACATGTTCGACTACCTGCCCACCTGGGTTGAGCCTGACCCAGAGCCTGGGAGTGAAGTCTTGGGCTACATCAACATTATCGACCCCAAGATAAAGAACGTGAAGCTCTCTCAGATGAACCGCATCAAAGTCTGCGATGTCTCCCAAGCCAGTGCTCAGCACAGGCAGATGCTGAAGAACAGAGAGCTGGAAGTCAAGAAAAGCTCAGAACAAGAGCCATCTTCAGTGTTCCCATGCCAAAGACAGACCTCTCAGACCCCCGCAGAAGTTCCTGCGGTGCCTGTTGCCAGCCCCATCGAGAGCACCAGCTGGAAAACGAAGAAAGCAGGAACTTTTGCAGCTTTGCCTTCGAGCCACCATTTAAAGCAGCCTGACAAGACACATGAGGAAATCAAGCCCCCACTTCCAAAGCCAAGAACCATCCCGGTAGGAGGCCTCATGACCAAAGCCAGCCCTCCCTGCAACAGTAACGCTGGCCTGGAGGGTGGCACGCAGCAGCCACGGCCACAGCCAGCTGAGCAAGCAAATGTAAAAGAGGAGCCAAATGAGAACCCCAGCAGAGCTTCAACAGAGACCAGCCACCACCAGCCAGACCAGCCCGCAGCAGGACCGCAGAAGGACAGAGGGCCTCTCTGTACGCAGAACGGGCTGGGTGAAGAGGAGGAGGAGGAAGAGGAGTTTGTAACTCTCAGCGACCAGGAAAGCTATTCCAGCAGCTCTGCTGATCACAGCCACCGCCGCTCCAACGCCTCCTCCATCTCAGACGAATATTTCGAGGTGAGGGATCGCTACGGGCCACTCCGGAGAACTAACTCCGATGTCAGCCACAACGGGGAGATCCTGCCAATACAGAGGAAACTGAGCGATCCTCACATCAGCAGGGGCACCTTCTTCAGTCCCCTGGGGAACCTACCCTCACTGAAGCACATGAGGGCAGAGGACATGGTGAAGAGGAGGAGCAACGCCATGGAGATTAGGTGTGTGCTGCCCCGCACTATCCTGGATGGCAACAGCTCCTATCCTGGCAGTGCAGCACAGGTAGGCTTGTTTGTTGTAACCTCCTTTGCTGTGTTTCTGCACCCTGCAAGCCGGTGGCATGCTGCTGCTTCTGCTGCACAACACCCCTGCAACCCAGGGGGTAACAGGGCCAGCTCAGCAGAAGCCGGGCTTACAGTGTCATTGCTAGCTTTGGTCTCTTGTCCCACATGCTGTGCTCAGATGCTCCACACAGGAGAATACCATACTCTTTCAACGCCTCACATGCAATAATTGCAGGAGCCACCCAAGAGGTGCTCTCGGCCAGAAAGGTTGTGGCCACATCACAGCTCTTCAGGAGTCTGGGAGTGCAAAGGGAATGGTTGTTAAAAGGAAGGTCTTCTGGAATCAGAGAGTTTAATCCACGGCCAGTGGGAAGCAGGGGAGGGTTGAGCCCTAAGCCACTCACCAGGCTCCAGCCGACAGCCCATCGGCAGCAAGCATTAGGGCAATGGCATCATGCCCAAGTGGGGGATAGACTGTGTGTGCAGGCGTGTCCTTGTGCAAGCTTGTTTTCTAACTCCTTATAAAGGTGATTAGCATCAAAGTAAAACACTCGGACACATAATTACGTAGAGCAACACAGCAGAGAAACAGGGATGGCAGCATCTACCAGAGAACAACGCAGTCAGCAGCTTTCCGGGCAGCCCTGAGCAATGCCAGACCAATTCACCCCGCGCAGCTGCGGGAGCAGGCCAGCCGGCTGCCTTCAGCTCAGTTTGGGGTGGAGGTATCGCTCCATCCAGACACGGGTGAGAGAGGGACAATCCCCCACTTCTGTGCCCAGGAGATCCTTGCACCACTCCAGAGGATTCTGCATTTCAGTTTCTGAAAGCTCCCCACCTGCTTCTTTTGGGACATTCAAACACCCAGGGCCAAAGCAGCAGCAGCAGGCAGAAGCTGACATCAGCAAAGCCACCTGGGGTTACCCTAGCCGAGCAGCTGTCACCCATCTAATCTGTGTTTACAAGGAATTAAATTTATTAGTCCAGGGTCCCCTCACCCTCTACCTCCTCAGCCAGTGACATGGAGCTCAGAGCCAGTGCGTTATTACTTGCTCATCAAAAAAATCTCCTCGCGCCCTGCGGAGCCGTGCAGAGCGAGGCGCGCCAAGCGCTTTGATGTGCTGCTCTCAAGGAGCCTGTGACCCAGCTCCTCAGGTGCCACGTTGTTCAAAGTGGCCAGGTATGTTTGTGTTCTTGCAATAACTTGTTCTAGACTTTTTATGAAAGGCAGATAATTGACGTGCCGTCAGAGTTAGGAAAGCAAGCTCTCAGCTGATAGAAATGTGCAGAGAGTAATTTCTCTCACATGTAATAACAATAAGCCAAAGCAATCCTTGATTAATTCTATAGAAACCTTTAGTCTAACATGAGTTACGAGAACGCTAACAGTACTAGAAAGATGACCCACAAGTGGTCCCCAATAAGATCCTTTCCTAGAAGCTTCTGCAGCTTCGCACATTAAATAATCCCTCAGAGTCAGCCTCCTGGAGCTGAACCAGCTTCTGGAGCCTGGATTCCCATTTGCAGATCACAGCAGAAATTGCTATTCTTGCTCTCATTTTGGATAGCCTTTGTATCTCCCAACATCAAACATTTTCATTTGGGGTCCACATTTCTTATGAATAGCTGGTGCTCTTACATGCTGGCCCATAACATTTAGCCCAAAATGCAAGCTTAGACTTATTCAGGACAAACAAGATGTTTTTCATCACATTGAAAACACAACACTCAGTTATTACTAGAGCATTTAATTGCCTGAATACACACAACCCTGTTCACACCAAGCTACATCAGTAATAGAGGTCAGCAGCCCAGGCTGATGCACAAGAAGGAAAAACCCAGGCGCACTCAGGCCAAGTCCCTCTCCTCTGTGCAGAGCCAGATAAACCTCACCACGTTGTTCCCATCCCCTGTGCAATCTGGCCATGTCTGCCCCTCTGCATCTCAGCGACTTCTGCTTAGTGACATGCAAAATATCAAACCCTGCCAGCTCCGCTTCTGTGGCATAGGTGCCTTACCTGGGTACAGGACCCTGCTGATCATCCCCGGCATGATGATAATGAACAAGGGCAACATTTTCAGGTAGCTGGCCAGGATGGAGCCAGCCTTCGCATGGCTCAGGCTCTTTGCAGAGAGGGACCTCTGGACAATGACCTGGGGGAAAGCCAGGGAAGGAGGATGAGCAGCCACCAACACATGCTATTTAATGTCAGTCTTGTCCTTACCAAACAGCATCCAATCCATCGCCAAGCATTGGAGCCATTTGGCACTGGCCCCAGACACAGCTCCCTGGCAGCCTGTGGGTTTCTCTCCAGACCAGGAGCAGGTTTGTGTTATTCCATTGGGACATGAAGGCCCAGTGCAACCACAGGCTGCTGCACTGAGATTCTCTGGAGGTGGTGACTGCCAGTAGCAGAAGTCCTTGTCACACAGGGACCCAGCGTCTCGGGGATCCCCCCTCTCGTCAGCAAGAGCAGGACAGCAGTTGTGGTCTTTGTTGAGGGCAAGCGAGCTGGGACAGAAGGGTGGCTGGGGAGCTGCTCAGCTGGGCAGCGTGTGAGCAATACTGAGTAACCACAGCTCCCTGCACAGCGAATCTCTGTGCATGGGTAGGAGCGAGGTGGCGGTCATATCCTCCCTCCAGGGTAACCAATTCCCTGTCACCGTGATCTCCCCTCTTGCCCCTTCTCTGGGTCTGTCTTGGGAACCAGTTTCCTCTCCAAACAAGCGCCCAGAAAGGAAAGGAATACCAAATCTCATCTCCTCCTACCACAGACAACTCCACCACCTACGCTGCTTAAATGACTGCATCTCAAAGGTCTGGCCAAGTCTTGTCCATCCATAATACAGCCAGGCCTTGGGCTTTGAGACTGTCTCTCTTAAATAAGCAACATCCATAGAAATGCTAACGTTAAAACAGCTCAGACTCTCCCCAAGGGCTTATAGAGAAGCGCTCAGCACCAATCAGGATTCAGTCACTCCTGAGTAAGCACTTGCTCATGCCACGGATGGGCAGGTGGGACTTGGAGCCTGGTGTCAGGGCATCCCCTCCCCGATGGGGTGGAGGGGGGTGGGGGGGCACAGTTTAGCTTCTACCCTGCTCCTGGGGAGTTGGCGCACAACAGGAGCTGCAGCACCCACCACATGACTCATCGTGTACCCCACATTGGACACATAGGATCTAGAAGGGAGAGGAGCTAAATCAATCACCCTTCATCTTCCCTCTCCAGAAGACACCTTAGCCTTTAGCACTAATTTTAGCCAGTCTAGTAAAATCAGTGCAAGTAACCTCCTTTGCTCCTGTATTATCCTAAGCTAAATTGCTCTAAGGCAACCTTCCTGGTCAAAGCAAGGCCCAGTATCTGTTCTGCAGGAGCCCACTTTTGAGGACTAGAGAGGAGAGGCGCCATGGGGATATTCAGACTAGCTGGCTGAACGCACAGACTATACCAACAGCACAGAGGCAGCCCGTCTGCGGGTGCAGAGCTGGCCGCACTCCTAGGGTCCCAACAGCAGCAGAGCCAAGGCGGGTGTGTGCAGCCACAGCCTCCACTGCCCCAGCTAGTCCTGCTATCAGCACCTCAGCTTGCTAGATTAAATTACACTCAAGTATGTCTACATGGAGCGCAATCACACCTCCAGAGTGCAGGGCAGGCACACCCAAAGAGGGAGATAAATATCTGGTGACCACAGCCATACGTAAGGCTTTACCCAGTCCAGAATTAAGATTAATAGAGCTTAGACCCAATCCAAACATCTCTCACCCCAGTAATCAAAACCAGCCCACATAGTGCTAAACTGCTGCAGCTCACGCTTACTTCCTGGGCCCACCTTCCTCTCCCAACCCTACGTCCTTTGATCGAACCTTGGTAGCCACTTAGATCCCATAGGCTGGGTCTGACTGAATCCTCTTTTGGCCTGAAATGGGCAGTTAGATGATCAGCACAGGTGTTCAAGCTGCTGCTGCTTAGAGAGGTATTGAGATACTACCAAGTCTGTGGTTCTGGATCACCAGGAAGGAGTGACTTGACTTGAGACAGCCTCTGGACTGCTCGAGAAGCAGCTGTTGAGGGGCTGCACTGCCACTGCCTGCAGTTTGCCTTCAAACGGTGCTCTGTAAGGTGCAGCAGCTCCACAGTGGCTCTAGCAGACAATAAGTCATCTGGGCAGCCTCAAGGCACAATAACCTTTGCCAGCTCTCCCAACTATTCCACTCCCTGAGCGGATCAAAGCCCTAAATCAGGGGGAAAGACCTTCTCTTCTAGAGACCAAGAAATCACTGGAGTAGCAACAGTCAGGGCTTGAGGCCTTCTCTTCTGAGCTGCCACCAGTCTCAGGAGAATCAGGGGCCTTCTACCCAAGTGGCAGAGGGACTTGTCCATGAGGACCAAGTCTGTAGCACAGAAGTTTGAAGGAGTGTCTGTACAGGGGTATAGTGTCTGTATAATAACAGTAGGTCATCTCTTTTTTTCTCTCCTTTTTCTGCGCTTTAACAAACAGCGTGCACACATCTTCCACTACCAATCCAGGAGCCCTGCAGGCAGAGAGCAAGGCAAAGAAGTGTCCTGTTCCCCAACGCACGAGAAAACCCCTGGAGCCAGCAAACGCAGAGGGGATAGAGCCGACCCTAAAAAGATCGTTGCAACTGCAGGCAACCAGTCATACTGGCAAAGTAAAGCCTTCAGTCCCAGCAAGAACACACAGCCCAGCCACCTCTCACCGAGCAACCCCCGAGCAACAGGCAAACCCGTCACCTCACTCCCAGACAGCCAGAAGACAGCAGAGGAAATGAGGACACCTTTTGGCATCCCGCTCTCCAAACTGTCCCAATCCAAGCACCTCAAGAATAAGGTTGCAGCAGCCCCAGGCACTTCCCCTGACTCCAAAAAGAAACCCCCAGAGACCACCAGCCAGAAGGACCACTAGGCATTAAAGCAGGTGGACGTCCAGGGCAAGAGCCGTAGCGCATGCCTGGATCCCAGGCAACGCTGTGTTACATGGGACAGGGGAATATGTTTACATTTACCTGGTCGGTGCACCAGTACCACGTGGCCATGACAGACAGCCCGAAAGTCATCCCAGTCCAAGGCAGATCTCCAGAGACTGGGTCTCTGAAGAGGTGCATAGCATCTGCTCTGGGCAGGTGGCAGGTAGTGTTGGGAACAATCTTGGCTGGAACAGCTTTTAAATAGGCCTCTTCCAAGTTCGGGTAACCGCCGATCTCATTGAAAGCTGGAAGGCATCATTGGGGGAGGCTGATTAGAGTCAATCAAAATCCAGTTGCCTCCGAGATCAGCTGGTAAAACAATCAAGAACTCACTATTTAGAACTTCTGCCCCCTTCTTCCTGGCCCTGCTTCCCAAAGAGGGAGGGCTGTTTTGTGATGGTATTTTATTCTAGTTATTTAAGGACTCTTCTATTAACATTTTGCACAGCTGCTCCCATTACTTTGTGCCCTCCCTTAGGAGGGTGATCCATGTTGTGGGACAAAGGCTCCTCAAGGAACCCATCTCTTTTGACTTTGTACTGTAAAAGCAACCTGTTTATTAAAGTACGCCATCCCAGAGCAGGGGAAACTTTTCTGGAACTATTAAATGCAAGTTTAGGTAGCCTTTGACTTGATATACGGCAGCACAAGGTGCCTTGGCTCAGGGGTCTGGCCAAACGTTTTCTATCCCTCTGAGCATTTACCCCCTGCACTGCTTCGTTTTTAAGCATCCAGAACCAAGTGCAAAAAAAAAGCCCCCCTTCACTGCATTTTTCCGAGGAAATGGGAGCCGACCTGGGAAAAGATCTGGCCTTAGCCTAAGCCCTTCTGATGACTGCATGCCATGAACAAGCCCTAGCAAGCGAGCCTCCGAGTCCTTGTGCAGCTGGCTTTGAGCTCCTCCGCCTACTTCCAGCCTGCTGCAACAGGGCTGGCCTGCCGCATCCCTCCTGGCGCCAGCGGAGCGGCCGGAGCCGGCCTGCCCTGGGGTCTGGCCTGGCCTCTCGCTGCCTCCTCAGCGCTGCAGGAGGTGGGTCGAATTCTGCTTGCAGCAACATCGGTGCCATCCTGGTGGTGTAACCGGCAGGTTTTGGAGCCAGAGGCGTTGCTTTCCACCAGGAGGAACGGGAGGAATCTGCTCCACTCCCCCCCGCATGCCGCAGCCACCCACGCAGCAGCTGCCGAGATCAGCGGAGCGGGTGCGTTTGCACCCCCGCATCCATAATGCGCTGCAGCCCGGAGACAGCCGCTCATGCTCGAGGGAGAAGGTCAGGCTCCCGGCTCCCAGCAGTGTCACCCAGGAGAAACTGCTGTGCTCGGCGGAGTCTCCAGGCTGCTCTGCCGGCGGCAGGGAGGAGGCGAGGAGCCAGACGGCGACACGCCGAGGGGGAGCCTCCTTAGGAAGGGCTGGGCAAGCCCCAGCCCAGGCGCCGATGGGGGCTGCTGCCGCACGATGACACGCGCTGCAGCTCACATGCTGTTTCAGGGGCTGGGAGGGAGGGAATCCCTTCTGCTTTACTCCTTTGTTTTACTGCGTAGTAATAAGAATTGGATTCAAAGCAATACCCAAAAGAAACCCTCAGTGAATTACTTTCACCTCTCAGACACGGACTTGCACCAGATCAGATATGAACACAGAGCTAATATTTGTCAGTGGCCACTGTCATCAGACCAAAAGCAGATCCCTAATCCACAGGGTGTTGGAAACAAGGATCTCCATCAAGTAGCAGCTTGAGCAAACCCCAATTTCTAAGCTACCCTCCTCGCTACAGCCTCCCTCCTCCTGTCCCCTTTATCCCAGGGAAGACATTCTCCTGCTGACTTGCCGTTTCAGCTAACAAACCCGCAGTGGGGTTTCAGTCCCATGGTTATCACAAGGACCCAAGGGCATCTGGCAGGAGATAGTTTCAGGGAGTTAGAAAAGGGACGTCATATACCCACTCTGCAAACAGGCCCATTATCTTTCAGAGAGAAGGAGCATGTGCAAAGCCTTCCTGCTCTTGTGAAAGCAGACCTGGCTTCTCACCAGCACTTGGTTTATCTAGGCACTGGCTACTCCCAAGCTTTGCATGGGCGTTGGGCATCAACAAAAGTTCTCTGCAGGAGCGAGTGAGTGCTGAAAGCCGGGATGCTCACCCCAGGGTGCGGGCCTGCAAGCTTTCCAAAGGTGTTAGCTGGCAAGTCACAACACCTGTATCTGCTAACGCGGAAGAGCAGGACAAAGAGCAAGGCGGCTGAGAACTCAGCCCGCAGATGCTTCACTAAAGCCCATCAGCTCCACCAGGATTAGTGTCACGGTGGTGAACGCCAGAGGCGGCGAGGTGAAAGCCGCCGAGCGATGGCCCGCACCGAGGGTGGGTGTGGTATGGCACAGCGTGTTTGCTCTCACCCATGATGGCAGAGGCGAGCAGAGTCACAGCCAACGCGGCAGGACAGGCGGGCAAAGGGGCCCGGTGACAGTGGATTCTCTTCTAACTGTACTTCTGCCTCCCTTTTATAACCCGCCTATAGCTCCCCAGGGTGGATGTGGCTATTGAGTTAAGTAAACTGGATCTGTTTGTAATCCCTTAGTTTACACCCACTTTATCTTCTGACTTGAGACTGTTCTGCAAAGTATTATACCAGAGAGTATTTGCACAACCCTTCTGCCTTCCCTTGGGAAATGTGACCTTAGCTCCACATTACTGTGGCTGGAGCGAAGGAATCTGTTTTTCCATCACTTCAGCAGCAGCAACTGATGCAATTGTCCAAGCACTGACCACCAGAAGGCAACACAGAGCTATCACAGGTTAGCAGATTAGCGTTAGCAGCATCGCTGTTGCTGGGATGGGCTAAAGACACAAACAAGGCAAGAATGTGGGGAGCAGCTTTGACTAGATCGGTTTGATAGAGCTGGAAAAAACAGATAACCTCTGAGGCGTACAAGCCTTCAGGTCCTGAGGTCTCCTGAGACCCAAGGAGAAAACTGCGTGACCAGTAGCTTGTAGATTGTCTTTTTGATGCCCTCTATCAGCCAGTCTCCCAAACATTATTACCTCTCCACAAACCTTGCCACACTTGGCAGGTTATTACATTTAAAAACAGTTTAGCAGTGCACTTGCTGGAAGGGATTTTCCAGGCCTTGCAAGCCTGCCCTCCCACTCTTGCTTTGCATTACTGTACAGAGCCAAGATTACAAGACAAAAGCCTTGGAGAACCTCGTGGTCAATTATAGCTTCAGCCCATAATCAGCAATATGCAAGCACCTCTTTGGACAGGCAATGAGCTCCTCTTCTGTCTCGCTCAGTTCATTGCTTCTTCTTGGGTATTTATTATTATTCTTACTACTCCAGGGAAGGGGAGGACCTTCTTTCTTTTTTCCCTTCTGTAATGTAGAAGCCTCAAGTATCTGTCCTTTCATTTAGCCTTTGTAAATATACCTTGCCATGTACAGGGCCCTCCCAAGAATGAGCTCTGCCTCTGCACAGGAGAACAGATGTGGGACTGGCTTTGTTGCAAGTCTGCTTCTATTCCTGTCTCCGTGGCAGAATTCCTGCATGACGTTAGGTCAATACTTTTCACACCCGTCTGCCCAAACAGACTTCTCTGAGAGATGGTGGAAATCATCTCAGGAGCGCTTCTGGAAATCATGCTCTTCAGTTAAATGCCTACCTTTGAAAACTGCGGGGCCTAACTTTTTACCTGGCTGGGAAATTATGCCTCTTATTCCTCAGGGCCTAAATGCCCAGATGGTAGAAAAAGAAAAAACAAAAATTCCCTACCTCACAAGGGTGTTGTGAGGCTAAATTTATTAAGAGACAAGAGTGAGGAATGTTCACAAATGGCTGTTAATTAACCATGCTAAATCAAAACAGGAGGAAGACACACCAGAGAAGAAAACACCCCTGTGCCCTTTCATCACTTTGTGTTCACCTGCAGGAATGACTTTCTGGCACTGACTTCTGCTGTGCATATTTCTGTGCACAGCATCAAAGGGAGCCGCCTCATGCCCTGGCCAGATCCTTTCTGAAGATCCTGCAGTGAAGGGGGTCAATGGCTGGGAATTATCTGAAGGAAAACTTGACATTCTGCTCACGGTCAAGCACTTGAACAGTCTCTCAGAGTGTGTGAACTAGGCAAGTGCCAGCAGCTTGGAAGTAAAGATGACAGAACCAGAATGTTACTAGATCTGGAATTAGCCCCATACAGAGGACTCATAGGAAGCTTTATGTCATCGCAGCCCACACGCCTTGCACATAGGGGAAACAGCTGCAGAAGGAACACAAGTGGACCACAGACTCTGTTTAGGTGCTTGCTATGGGCCACAGTCCTGCTAGACATCTTGGCCACCAAACTGCTCACACTGAGTCTTTTTATTTATTTCCAAGACTGCCTGAGTGGGGAGAGAAGGTTCCCCTGGAAGGCAGATCTGTGCTGCTCCCAGGTCTTACCTTTTATAGCCAAAGCGATGGCTCCAATAACCATGATGAGCGTCTGCAGCGTGTCAGTGTAGATGACGGCTGCCAGCCCACCTGCAGGGGACAGGAGCAAGGCACAGCGTTGCGAGCTCCCTTCCTCAGGTTCAGGCTCAGCTTTGTTGTAAAGTCATAAAGTTAAGTTATAAAGTCATAAAGTAAAGTTATAAAGCTAACTGTTATCGTGGGGACATGCCTGTCTGTTACTGTCCTTGTCCTCCTAGCACCACAGGAGGAGGTGGGCCCACAGTGAGAAAGTAGTGGGCAAACGCAGGGAGAATAGCTCCTCCGCAAGTCTGGTGTCGGGGGGTGACAGCACCCCAAGCAGCTGGGGTGGGGAGGGAGCACCCAATATAACAGGGTGCGAGGTGCAGACGGGGAGCTGAGGGAGCGCGGGCGCAGGAGGCGGTGCGGTGGCAGCTCGCGGCAGGCGCAGCCCGCTGTCGGCATGCCGAGGCGGAGGAAAGAGGCCAGGTTTGCAGAGCTGCGTGCATGCAGCCTCCCGGCCCGGGCTCTGCGCATGAGTTCTGCTCTCCTCTTGCCCACTCAGGACTTCTCTGCCAGAAACACTGGGAGGACCAAAATCAGACCTTGGTAAGAAGTTGACCTTGTGGTAAGTCACTGGTTTATCCTCAAATCTGTATAGCAGGCCCTCTAGTGCTCTGCCCTGCTCCAAGATAACCCAGGAGAGGGATGTCCCCAGATCTCTTTGGATACTCCAGCAAACGGACCACGTTGCCAGGATGTTGATCCCATCATTCATCCTACCTCTCCTTAACACTACACCAGGCCTCCCGTTTTGTATCCCCTCAGCTCTCCCTCGCAGCCCAGTGTTTTTATCTTTCCAGCACTTAATGCTTAGCAGGGTCCCCTTCAGCCATTCAGCCAACAGGATTTCTTCCCTTCCATACCAAGTTTTCCTTCAGTACTTGTTGCAAATCCAGGACTGCTTACCTAGTCAGAAAGGTGTTACTCAGCATATGAACAAAAGCATAAAAAGTAGCGGAGCTAGAAAATATGGGTCAAAATTTGAACCAATTTCAATCCAAGTCACTGATTCACAGCCAGGTATTTCAGGGCTGCACCCTTCTAGGCAATGCCTGGGATTTGGAGGGATGTTCTCAGGATTAGGGTGACGCAGCGATCACACCCTCTGCCTGAGCTCAGACTAAAATACCCTGCTTCACAACAAGCCTCATGGGCAGGAAAAAGCCAAGACGGGATTTGTGTAAAACCAAAGTCTTGCAAAATCTACCATGTTTCGGATGTACTTAAGCTGTTCTGGGTTTTGATGGCTGGGATAAGATACCGAGGAAAATTTACTGCAAGGCATCTGCACTGGAATGACCAGGGAAAGGAACGTCCCAGCCAAATAATAAAGGCCTGGCAAGGATATACGGTCGCACGGTCAGAGTATGGGACTGCAAGTTGGGTGCTCACAATTTCTAATTTCAGCTCCAAACTCTCATTAACTGTGAATTACAAAGGAAATGTATTGACTGACTCCGCACAAAAAAGCTGATTACGCTAAAGGGAAGCACATGCAGGAAATACTTCTAAGAGCTTCGCAGATGGACAGCAGCAAGTTGTATTACGGGCAGGATAAGTGGGAGGAAAATGAGTTAGGCAAAGGCCTCTGAGATTTTAGACTCCATGGTAATGGTCATGTAATAGGAGAAGCCTTGATTACAGCTGTTACAAATAGGTATACATACAAGAAAGCATTTAACTATGTTATGGAGGAGGAGCGAGTTATTACAAATGAAAAGCCTAAGCACATAATCACAGAGGAGAGCTCAGGTATCTAGCCGTTGCCCGAGCTGACACTTAGGAAGGAGACACAAACACTAGCTGGATAGGACAGTGAATGTGAACCCCATTGTCTGAGATAAAAGCAGTATAAATCCCCAAAGACCTCCCAGAAGCAAAAAAAAAAAAAAAAAAAAAGGAGCATAAGTGGCACGGTTCAGTAGAACAAGAATCACTTGAGGCCAGCAAATACTGAGCAACCTACCCGCAATCGTGTAGAGCGCTGTGACCACCAGCATCAGGACGGTGGAGAGGTAAAGGTCCCAGCCCAGACAGACTTGCACGAACAGAGCCCCTGAGTACAGATCAGTCTGTGTGCAAAATAAGAAACACAGGGCCTGTAATAGGTGACATCCACCTGGCTCGACAGCACCAAAAGGCTATGGCAGAAAGACACGGCAGGGAAACAACCAAAACCACGCGTATAGCAAGTGCGTGTCACTGCACGTGCCAGGCCCGGAGCCGGTGCTGGGGGCCCCAGTCCCACGCACTGATGACATCGCTCTGCAAATGGGGACCCCCGGCCACGTTCCTGCAGCCCCCTCGGAAGAGCAGAGCAGGCAGCTCCCGCAGTCGTTTTGCATCTGAGCCCATTTGGATGCAGACAGTGGGATGCAAAGGCCAGTAACCTAATTTTTCCAGCTCCTGGAGCTTATGATACTCAGCCCCTCACAGGATTAGACCTCTAACTGACCTGTCTCCTTGCTGATCTGAGCACTTTAAGTTCTCTGCAGCAGTGGCAGCGCCCTGTTCCCCAGGTGGCATCTGGACAGTGCTTTTTGCAGAGCCCAGGAGATCTGGCACTCAGAGCCATCTGAAAGGGCTGCGCTGCCCCCAAAAACCCAGCCCCATTAGGGACTCCCAAGATGCAGCCCAAGCCACCCGCTCCGCCCTCGCCAGCCCAGCGCAGCCGTGCCGTTTTTATGCCCCGCTGGCACCCCGGCGGGCAGACGTGACGGGTGCGGTAGTGTGGATGGGGGTAGGTGCAGCTGGTATTTCATGTTCTGCTTGACGGGATTTGTTCTCCTGGCACCCACACTGCCTTCGAGAAGGCTGCCAAGGCCAAGCTCCCACTCCCTCACCCGCCACCAGCTGCAGCCGAGCTGTTGGGAGCTTCAGGCTGGTCAGAAGGGTGGCAGCAGCCCCAAAGAGGCTCCCAAGGTGGGAGGGGATCTCCCCCCAGGTACAAGGACTTTTCACTCTGCTTGTCGAGGTCTCCATGTCTAGTTATCTGCAGGGGATTCCTGCACCACGTAGCTCAGGTCCTGTTAGCAGCACTGACCTCAGTGCCGGCAGGGCAGAGCAAGCTGGCCCCACTCGTGGGAACCGTTCTGCGGCTGCCGCGGCTAGCGGGGCTCCGTCTGCAACTGCTCCACGATTGCAGGGCACACAGGCAGTCCTGACTGCAAAAGCCTTTCCCCAAACCACCTCTTTGCTAAGCATCTCTGGGAGAATATCTCCTCCAGATAGGGAAACCGAGGCATAGACAAGTGACAGAAGTTGCTTTTGGCCAAAAGAGAGCAGCAGCAGGCAGGCACTGAACCCAGGGTTCTTGAGTCCCCGACCCCAGCACAAACCAGTGTAAGTACATCCTCCACCAAGCAGGTGCTGCTGCAGAGCTGGATTGAGGTCCATGTTCCTATGCTTTTTCAGAACTTTGCAGCTCCCCTCCTGAAACCCCTGTTAGAGGCTCTGTTTTTCTGCTCAGCACAGGAGGGACAGGCTGACTCTGTGCCTAACGCAGTTCTCCACAAAACAGGCTGGCCTCTGTCAGCCACAGCATCTCCTGCCACTTGAAACACGTCTCCAAGGGAAACTGGGACCTCATTTCCTCTGCTAGGGGAGCAGATGAAGGATCTGGCCTGCAAAGAGAGGAGGGAGTTTAACAACTTATTTAGCTAGCTAACTCAGCTAAGCTGACTGACTTCCCAAAAGTGACCACCGTTTATGTCACTGGACTCGGCCCACTGGAGAACTCAACCCACGCAACAGCTCAGCTGGTGCAGGGAGGTGCCAGTCATGTCGTCTCAGGCCCAGTCTCACAGCGAATGAGCTCTAAAAGTGGAGAGATTCAGAGGCCCCTTGGGCAGATCGGAGAGCGAGCGGCTCACAGCGCAGATGGTTATCGAGGAGAGAGACCCTTCCCTAGGTGAAGCCAAGCCCCTGACATGGCAGAACCTGGGAAACACTGTGGTGAGGCCCACAGGTATTGTGGGCGCAGCCTACAGACTTCGTTTTCTTTCCTTCTACACTGGCTTTCCAGGGATATATCCCTGCCCTAAGTTGCGCATCAACGGAAGGAGACTAGAAACATTCGTTTCCTCCCTTCCTTTGCCTCTCCTCTGAAGAAAGCACTGAGGCTGAGGGGGCCACGTACACCAACTAGTGCCCCAAGGCACAACCATTTCTCTTCCAGAAGGTGAGATCCAGCAATTTCCAGCACTCAGCTAGAATATCTTAGTGAAAACATTGTTCAGTGAGGGAAAGGGGAACAGGGCCAGGCAGGAAGAGGCAAGATGTGCAGATTCCACCCTTGTCTCCTCAGAACACCTTGGCCTGCTCCACACCCTTGCCTGTAGCCATGACAGCTTTCCATAGCCAAAATATCAGCTCTGATTTGACGTTTTTCTTCACACACCGCACAAAAATCATCCCCCAAACAGCAGAGCCTTCTTGCCCAATCATGTGGGAGCAGTCACTTAAGATTAGTAATGTGGAGGTCTGGTAATATTTCCCACACTGCACCTCCTTCTCCCAGCTCTATGTTTCCTTCTCCCAAAGCTCCTCCAGGGAAGTTCAATGCACAGGAGCTAAGGACAGTCGGTGCCACCCGTGCCCTGCCCTCAGCATCGTTCTAAGGGGAACGGTGACATGTTTTGTTTAGAAACAAAACACATAATTTCATACTTCCATTGAAAATGCTTTGCAAGAGCTGCCTCCCGCCTTTCCAGAAAGCACATCTCAGGCCTAAGCTCTGTATCTCTCTATGCTAAGGTGACAAACATCTCATTTCAGAAGACATGAAACAACACCAGGCTACATTATGTGATGGAGAGGGCCCATAATGGATTGTGAGATGGAAGAATGAAGAAGCATGCCACCAAGCAGGGCTCTATCAACCATGAAATCCAGTAGGTAAGTGCACATTCAGCTTTGGGACAACATGAAAGCCCTTTCCCTAGCAGACGACCCGCTACACTAGGCATAACATTAATTAAATCACAAATCAAAACGGCCAGAGGAGTACTTTCACCGTGGTGTTGAGGAACCTAATTCAGGGACTGTTCCATGATAAATGCACTGGCCAGACTTTCCACCATAGCCATGTCTAATGTTCCTACAGGAGATAGTACTTGTCCTCAGCTGCACTCTAGCTTGGTCATGTCTCAGGGAAAGCCTTGTTAAGCACCAAGAGGTGATTCAGCCCTGGATTGCCCTGCTAAAGAGGAACCAACTTAGTGGCAACCATACCAAAACTTGTACCAGCAGCTCCTCTTCCATAGATACCTTTCTACCACAAACGTGATGTAAACACAGCTCCATAATGCAGAGACCACCAAACAACCCTACAAGAGAACTAAGTCACCACTGCTCTGCAAGGTGCAACTACAAGACAGAAAGACCCAACCAAGGGCCCTCAGCCATCTTCTCCCAACACAACATGAAGCAGGAGCCCAACACAATTAGAGCTTCCCCAGCACAGTTCCAGTCCAGTGTCCTTGTCTGGAGCTCCCAATGGCCCCTTGAGGGATCCATGACTTGTTATCCCAGCACCTGCTAGCAAGTCATCCCCCCTCCTCGACCGCCTGCTTCTCCAGCACCCCCCCCCACTTCATCCCCAGAGCCCAACGGTAAGACTCAGCCCTGCAGAATACGTTTCATAACTACTTCTCCTGGCTTTCTCAACGCTTAATCGTTTTTTGCAGTCGTCTGCAAATGAGTCTAAGCTTTTGCTATGAGGAAGCAAAGGTATCTCCACCTCCCTTCCTGGTAATTCTGCTAGGGTGGGAAAAAATAAAAGTGCATGTGACTGAGTCGTTAATAAAACATCCCAAATACAAAAACAAGCTAATTAAAACCAGGCATGACCTATTCATAAAACAAGTCCTTTCAACTGGAAAAGGAGAGCAAAATCCTTTGAAGTCAGGCCTCACTATCCAGCAAGAGAACCCTGCCTCCACCGATGACCTCACTTGGAAACTTGTTCTTATCCAACTTCGTTAATGCCTTCCCAATGAAAGCTGGCTTTAGAGACAGCTTGAATTTAACAACTGGCAAAGCATCAGTAGAATGAATTACCCAGGGTGCAAAATAGTCCACCCAGGCCCTTCACCAAGGTTTGGATGCCTGTGTAAATCTTCACGTGTTTCCACTTAGGGGAGACTCACTGTCCCCTCAGCAGGACCTCAGGGCTGGCCTGTTGCACCCTGCTATGAACTGCCACGAGACATTAAGGGCTTGGGTCCAGCAGATGGTAAATGCCAGGACAGGAGAGCCTGTCTTCCCCTCCCTACCCCCCCACAAAAGAAGAGCCATTAGAGCAGCAGTGACACCTTATCTCAGCTAAGGAGAACAGGGTGTGGAGATCCATGAAAGACACAGCATCTGCCAGGAGAGGTGGCAGGAAAAGCAATGCTAATGAGTCCAGTGCTTTAAGGTAACCCCCGGTGAGGACCAAGGGGAAATCTCTACTGCATGACAGCACTGCCTAATTGCGCTGAGTTTCACACCTTCCTCCCACGCACCCTGCTGTGGTCATCACCAGTGACAGGATATTGGGCCAATTCATCTATACGTGGTAACACCTCACACATCATCCCAACCCACTGCTTGAAAGAGCTATTATTTTTTTCAGATCCACATTGAATGGAGCTAGATGCCAGGATAATCCTCTTGATTAGGCTGGTTCCTCTTATATTGGATTGTGTGACTCAGAGACTAGGTGAAGCTCAGCAGTCCAAAGAAACTATAGAACTAGCTAAGAAAAGGCACAGGAAGAGCCATCGGGGAGTGTCTCCCAGGCTCCAAACACAAAGGAGTGCTGAGAAATGCTAGGATAACCACAGAGTTCCCTTATGTGCAGGCACCGCACAGAGTTCATCTACGAGTTCATCTGGTTATAAGCAATGAGTGGCACAACAGTCTCCACTGGTTTCTCAAGCTAAGAATGAATTTGTAGGACATCCATCCCTTCTGGGCACAGAGGCTTATGAGACAGCTCCAATGAAAACCATTCAGACCAAATGTCTCCTCATGGCATAGTAACACGCTATTTTGGGAAGAGGGGGCATCTGTGATTATCTGGAAAGAGACTCGCAGACAACCAGCCCTCAAATTACTGCTGATTTCTTTCTTTAGATCTAGATGGGCAAGAACAAACTACTACACCAGATATTCTATCCCAGCTTGTTACTTTTCCTTTTAAATGCCAGCTGGTATTCCCTTAGATCCCAGGGCGACTAATAACATATACAGACAGAGACTGCTTCAGCATCTCCCTTGAGCTCATCCCCAGCCTTGATCAGAAGAAGGGAAGAGATCTCTCCTCAACAGTATATAGGAAGAGGAATAAGTAACAATTTACTAGACATTAGGAGGATCAGGGAATAATCAACGTTTTCACTACGCAAACTCATCTGGTACTCCAGCAGCTGCCAGGCCACACATCACACATGGAGGAGAGGCAGCCAAACTTGGGTAAGTCAAAGCAGCTGTTTAATGACACAAAGCAAAGTTCCTTGATTAGGCGAGGACGGGCAGATAGAGCCTCTATCTAACTGAGAACACCAGGGGAATACAGAAAGACAGAACTTGCTGAAACTACCTGCATAACCCTAACCAAACCTAACTTCAGGAGAAACGCCATAGGATTTTCATGGCATAAGCAATAAGGGTATAAACATCAGCTCTATGGTAAGAATGCTCTCCAGCATGATGGGGCATGGGTTTTTTTCAGGGAGGAAAGACAGGGGACAGCTCCACCTGCTGAGCCATCAGCACCACTTCTGCAGGTCCTAGGCATACTCAAAGCATGAACATAGGAAGGGCTGTTATCTCCCCTGCAACCTGCCTTTTAAGGACCAAGTAGTGCTTTGCCCAAGGTCAGAGAGCAGTTCATAGGCCGAAGATGTGGTTCTCCTGAGCACTTGACTGGTTACAGAGTGAGGGACACAGTTCTGACATCGTTAAATGCCACCTCAGGAACAAATAACGAACAAGCAAGGGAAGTCCGTGACATGACGTTCCCCAGCGCTAGCAGCTCCAGAGGGCTGCGCTCCTTACATGGTCCTAGGCAGGTGCAGCTGCTTTGCATTAAGCACTGTCACATATTTGCACAGCACCAGCTGTTTTCAGGCTACTCTGTCCCCCTTATCTCTCGGACTGGGGCACAGTACATGCAGGGTCATCTCTGCAGCTCAGCTCCGGGGCCTCGGCAGCAGGTTCAGAAGCTACCTGAGAGGAGGCAGAAACGAGAGGCGGCAACGAGAGGCCGCAAGGGCCTGTGGCCACCAGCCAAACTGGGATTTGCAGGCCTCAGAGCTGGCAAAAGCACAAGCAGGTGCTGAGCGCCTCTCCGTGGGGAAAGGGGTTATCTGCCGACAGCCCCGACCTCAGCTTTCTCCGTCCTTACAGCCAGCGGCTGGTTTCAGCCACCCACACAGAGCAGTTATTTTTTTCAGCCATCCGCACGCAGAAGCCCCAACAGGGCAATGAACTCGATCCACCTGCCCCCATCGGAGGGGGCTGCGCAGGATTGCTCCCTCCCACATGTTTTCCCCTCCGTATCATTTCAGAGCTGTTTGCTCTTGGTTTGTCTAAGGCTCACATCCCGTCTCGCTGTCTCCAGCCCCCCGGGCCTGTCTGTGCCGAGCTCTCTCAGCTTGCTCCAGGCCTGGTGTCGCAGGCTCTCAGCTGCTGTTACCTCAGATAAACTCTTTCTGTGGTTACCAAGCAGGCAGGAAGAGGAGGAGAGGAGCCTAGGCTGCTGAAAGCAAATTGTGAAAGAGGCCAAATTGAGGTGAAAACATGCTTGTGAAAAAGTCCCTCTAAATCTTCTGTACATGCTTGGGCCACCCTGCAGGTGTAACAAAGCTTCCTTTCCTCGGAAAACCTGTGCGCCCTAAGGCGAGGAATACATTCTCGATTCAATCACTTCAATTTATAGATTCAGTTTACCCAACCCTGTTGGTTTCTCCCTACTGTATTCAGCAGGGCTTTTCCCCATTTCAAACTATTAGAAAGCCTCATTGCTGGAGACCTGAAAGACAACAGACCGTGCAATGCCGCCTCCAAGCTTGGTTCATTCTCAGCCTCTTTAAGTTTGGGGAATCCTTACGTTCAGCCACAGATCTGTCGGGGGCATCCCTGACACGATCATCACTGCTGAACCTAACTACAAACGCACAGGGTGTTGGCAGACAGCACCTTTCCATGAATTTCCACCTCCTGCCCTGCCTCCTCCCAGAACTTCCTTGCAGCAGTTCTTCTCCCAGCCCTGGGGCTCTTCCTGTTCACTATCTTGGCTACACGAGGTCTGAGCACAAAAATAATCTTCAACTAGCTGGAAACGAGCGGTGGATCTGTCACAGACTCAAGTGGGAGCTGCTTACAGAGATCTTGGTGAAGATGGAGAGCAGGAGCGACAGGCCAGAGAGGTACATCCGGATTCTCTCACCTCCAAACCTTCTCTGGAGATACTCAGGCATCGTGACAATCTGCAAGAGGGAAAAAGAGGGGTCACTGCCCTGTCAGTCACCCTCCTCTGAAGACAGTCCCAGGGAAAATGAAGGGGAAACAGTCTTCCTAAAGCCACTCTGCAGGGCTTAGGAGCCTGAAAGGACAGCAGGGACACCATTCCTTTGGGCACGAGGCCTGATGGAGGCTAGGCTCCTCTCAGCAGGCTCAGAGAGAGCTGTACTTACCCCTGAAGAGATGTAGACCGGAACGAACACCCAAGCCAGCGCCAGGAGAACATAAGTAGCCTATTGGGAAGGAAGAGCACAGCACAGCCCAAAAAACCACTGATGCTGCTGCAGCTTGACAATGCTAGACCACATCCGCCACGCCTGACCCGGCCTCAGCTCGCCCGCAGTTGCACATTTGTATCTTCAAATGGCTTCAAATGGCAGGTGCAGGTGCATGAGGCCAGAGCAGAGACCTCCCGGGCACCCAGCGAGTCCCAGCCAGCAGAAGCCTGCCCCCTTCTCCGGCCCCAAGCTATTGACTCAGCAAACGTCCGCAAGTTTCCCATTAACTCCTTGAGCACCAAGCAAGCCAAGTGTCACACTTTTGCCCCAGAACCCAAGGACTTTGGAAGTGTTGTGTGAGAAAGTAGTGAACTGGTGACCTATCAGATCAGCAGCCTTCTTAGCAGGGCTGTGCAGGGACTGGACTGGGAAGCTCTGCACCTGAAAGCAGCTTATTCCCAGAGCACATGGACTTAGCTGACTGCAAACGCCCTGTATGCACACCAGGTACGAGGGGAGAGATGGGGAAGCTGAGTTAGCAGGGTTGCATTAATTATCCCCTGCATGACTCCTCCCAAGCCTTTAGAGACTTTACTCGAAGCTACTGTGAAATAGGCCCTCTGCTGCTATGCGGCTCAAGAAATTCGCTCTCTTAATAATGCAACGCGTTTCTTACATTCCACTCAAAACCAGCAACAGCGATTCCCCCGGCAGCACCAGTCCCAGCCAATCCAATGAAGAGCCCTGATCCTTCACTGCTGGCAAAAAGAGAGGCTCCGATCTGTGGATCGAAACAGGAGGTGCTGTCAGTACCCCCAGACTGGTGCACACCAGCCTGTCACTCGCTGGGAGCTGGAGCTCCCCCATCCTGACCCTACAACCACACAGAGCTGGACCACCTTTGATGCTTCACTGGAAGTGCGGGCCCAAGGGGCTAATTCCACAAAAGGAGGAGGCAAAACTAGTCTCTAGATGACTTTTGGGAATGGTTGCGAGGTCTATGCTCTGGGACAGTCAAGCGTGGCAGACCAGCTTACGAGGAAACCAACGGAAGGAAACAGGACGGAGAACTCCAGCAGCCCTTGTGCAAGACAAGGGAAAGCCATCAGGGAGCGTGAAACCTGGTCCACCAGGGAGCCTAAGCCCAGCAGAAGGAGGTATACATGGCAGCGAGAAGTGCTGGCAACCAGAGGAGAAAGAAGGGTTGCAGAAGTGGGAATTCAGTGGGAGGGGGACCGGTGCTGGTTGTCTCTGCTGCCCCAAGTGTCACAAGACAGACAAGGGTATCTACTTACTGGCCACCACGCCATGTCTCTGCCAGCAAGGAAATAGCCACTGACTGTGTTCCTCCTGTTCACCCTGCAGGAAGACTGAGAGAGCAGTGGATCAGCACTGAATGCTCTTTCCCTGCAAACCCTCCCAGACAGCAACCAAGAGACAGGAGACTCTGGATAATTAAGGAGAGCTCTGCAACTCGAGCATAATTACATGAAACGGTGGCTGCGCCCTGAGCACACGGAGCCATGAACAGCAAAGGAAGCACCCTGCGAGACGGCATCACAGAGGATGAGTCAGTTGGACCTTGATGCTGAGCAGACAGGTTGGCTAATAGAGCCCAGCTTTGGCTATAATTTTTCTGCAAGGTAGAATAAATGGCTTTAGAGAGCCTGTCTCAAACCACAGGTAGCTGAGGGCTCTTTGTGTTAACCAACGCATTTGTCTCAACACCCTTTAATAGACAGAGTCAGATCTGCTTACATCCAACAGGCTGGAGGCTAGGAGGCAGGTTTCTGCCATGATTAATTCCACCTCATTCTAAGTCAATAGGAGTCTCTCCACATGGAGTGAAAGAAGTGAAGGTTTTATACAATAGAACACAGCAAATACAACACACAAAATACATAACATAAATGCAAAATACAGCACAACAGGAAAATATTAGAGGCTTTCAGAATACAATTCCACACAGAGAAGCCAACCCCCCAAAAAAGAAAAATCCGAGTATTTCACAAGGTTGAACGGGAAAGCAGAAACCAAAACCAAAGAATGCTCTTACCCATATTCCCACTGCAATGTTTAAGGAAAAATAAGCCACTATGACAATAAGATCAGCAATGCTAAATTGCTGTAAGGGGCCAAAGGATCCAGCAGTGGAATTAACCTCCATCGTCCCCGCTTCTTCTTTCTTTGTCCTCAGTAAAAACCTCAAAAAGATCGTCACCAAATCAGTAACTTGCTAGCTGGCTGACGGAATTAATCATTAAAAAAAGCCAGCACTACAATTTTTGCTTCCAAAGGTGGTTGTGTAGGCAGATCAGCTGTCCAAGTACAACCAAGGTGTTGCCCCCCACACACACACACACACCCCTTTTCTACTAACATACAGCTGCCGAGAGCTGCAAGCTGCCAAGGTCAGGACCAGTAAACTAGGCAGCTGTCAAGCCATCAACAAAGGTGTTCACAGCCAACACAACAGAAACTCTTTTCAGTTAAATTTCAGTTTGAGATGTCCGTGTGTGATAACGTTCCTCCAGTCTCCCACCACAGGCATTCCCTCCAACTTTCTCTTAGCTCAAGCCTTTGCAGCCTTGGGCCCTTCTCCCTTTCATTCCTTCTGGAAGGAGGCATCACAGGGTGAAAGCAAAGCAATTCTAGAGTAAGCCAAAAATCTCATACAGTGCTCCTTAAACCATCCATTTTCCCCAGCACCCTTCCTGTTGATGGGCAGAAGGAAGCACTGTGCAGAACATCTCTTGATTTCAGTACTTCACCAACAAGCAGCTAAGTCCTAAGGACTTGTTGCATCTGCTGTGTTTACTCTTGTGTTCAAGAAGCTGCATGTTCCAGTCTGAGCTGTTCCACACACAGACATTTAGCATGTTTCTCCAATGCAGATTCTCAAGGTGCGGGCTCACAATAGCCTTTCTGTTTGCAGAGGTGTCTTAGATCCAGGTAATTGCTGGAGAATAAACTGTCAAGGCTTCTTTCCTCTAGCCAGCTATTTTCATCAAACCTGCAGAATTTTAAACACTTGGCAGCTGTTACTCCTCTCACGGTTAAGATTCACCTAAAGCTCTAACAGGCACACAGACTGCATAAACTGTGTTTCATTAGTAAACCAAGCTAAAAAAATTAAGAATTTTTTTTAGACATTCAGTCACTTGCACATATGAGGGTTGTTTTAGGGTAAATGCTACTAGTTCTAAAATTTTGTCATTTCAATTTAATCAAGTAGAAATTATGTTTGTAATTAAAAAATATTAGCATAAGTGTTTGTTAACATTGGAAAGGTCTTCCATAAGCTGTAAACCAAAACCTAGTATTTTTATTGCAGATGATATGAACCTGGAAAGAATTTGCATGATCTTTTGACTAGTTCATTACTGTAAGAATTGCTAAATAAGGCAGTTTCTTTCATTCCACAAAGTGTATATTCTTTATATTTGAAGTATTCCAGAGAAACACCTCTAAGAGCAGCTGGTATTTCTGGTGACCTAACATTTTGCTTCTGAGAAAAGTACACAGAGATTGGGTAATTCTCCAGTTATTTTGTGTTAAGAGAGGGATAAAAAGTGGTTGAGTGAAGTCATCTGTGCTTTGCTGGGTCAACCAATGCAGCAGCACTATGAAAAGCTGAAGGGCCAGCAATCCAGTCTTACCTCAGCAATTGATTCCAAATTCCTTAGTCCCAATCAATACAATAATCATACTGCACTGAACTGGCCAAGAGTTGAAGGTTTTTTTACATATTAAACCAGTGATAAAACGTGGAAACACTTGTGTGAACATCCAAGGTGGACCCTAAGCAAACCAGTGATGGCCCATCAGCAGAAATGCTCATAGAAGAGATGAAGTTATTCCTTCAAGGCCAATGTGAAACAAGTACCAGGGGAGAAAAAACCTCCCCTGCACAAATCGTGGCAATTACCTAAGACACAAAATAAGAATAAAAGCAAACTAAACCACTTTCAGGATCTTTTGAACGGGACAGAGTACTACAGCCAAACTGTCAATAGCCAGTCTTGTTTTTGGAGGAGAGAAAAGCACTATGAAACGCTCAGACACATCCAAGTACCAAAATACAAGCTGCAGATGCTCTCAACTCTGCAGAGGAGATTATTGTTAGATGAACCTACAAATCACAGTATTAAGCACTGTGAATCTTTATTCTACTCAGAACAGATGAGCTTGAATTCTGCAAGCCTTTACTTCACACTGGTCCCCCTCTGAACAGGACAGTATTACCTATACCAGTTCACATCATAGACCTTGGCCAGCTGGAACTTCACAAAATGGACAGGTTACTCTGTTTTTTGTTCTAAACTGTTGAGCCACGCACTGTTACACATTGTTTTTACCTGCAATAGCATTCTTGATGTTTTATTGCACAGCCCTTCCTAAACCCTTACAATTCTACTGCAGGAGCATTACAGGAAACAACTTTTGATTTTAATGCTTTCTGGTATTTAGGAATCAGAGTTTTATGCTTCGGATGCTTGGCTAATTTACTTCAAGTGGCAGTACGCTTTCCAACCGCTTATCACAACGTTTCACTAAAAAAATATACTGCAACTAATATATATCGCTCAAACAGATCGTCATGTTTCTCTGGTATTTGAAATAGCCGCTGAAGCATCCAGAAGTAGTTTTGAACACTGGTGAGAGAGACTCAAGTTCTCACTCTCATTCACTGCTCAGCTGGAATTTAACCTGCATGGATACACTGAAAGCACATAAAAGCGTTAATACGTCAGCTTAGTGTATCTAGTAACATCACTCAACTGTTTAATAACCTATTGTAATTAAAATATAACCCAAGTACAGTGTTGTATTCTGACACTGATAGAGGTAAAACATACCTCTCTGGACAGGACTACAGAAATCAAACAGAACAATCTCATGAAAAATAAGCTCACAGAATGAAGAATTAGAACAGTGCTGTCTGAACAGAAATGTGGAATTGCTTAAGTAGAATATTCATCGCACTTGCTGAATATATCAATGCTGAATCTGCCAGCAATATCCAAGTATTCCAGTCGCTGTCCAAGCCTCCATCCTGTCAGATGCTGTGCCAACACAGAGAGGAGAAAAACAAAGGCAGCTTTTATCCTTAAAAGCAAATCAAGGTTATTTTCAACTCTAGCTATAGCTCATTCATGCCCTTGGAGGACTGTCTGAAGCAGAGAAAAACGGCGTCGAGACAGGTTACTTTTCACTTCTGGTTTTGGACACGCCAGAGGTTTTGCACTCATTCGTAGGATATTCTAATTTAGTGAGATTAAACCTAAACGTCCTGCAGCACTAGAACACTCACTGTCTAAATCAAGATATGCTGCAAGCTATTTTCCACTCCAAAGAGCCCCTGTACCTACAAGATGCCATTTAACAAACTACCTCACGCATGCATTGACTAAAGTCAGTGTTGAAGGCTCGGATTTTCATTAAAAAATTGAAGGTTTCAGACTATTCGGTCCCAAAGTTCTGCTTCTCAGAGCTGTCCCTGTGCCTGCCCATCTGTCTAGTCCACACCTATTACCATACTTGCAGACTGCAAAAACACATACCGAGGAGGAATCCGTTTCTTGGGGGTGCACCACTGATTCATGCTTGATAAAGCATAGATATATTTAGTCACAACTGCCTGAAAACAAAGTCAAATATGTACACTGAAAACGTATTATAATGAATGAATTACAACCAACCTCATGTAACATATCCGTGACAGCACATGGAACTGGCTAGTTAAAGATTGTTTCTTGCCTGTTACGAGATGGCTCAGCAACAAGATGGAGGTCAAAAAGCGACAATGAGAAACAGTATTAGGGAAAAGCAGCCTCTCTGCATTTCATTATAAACAACAAGCAAAAAGCATATTAGTTTCCTTACTGCAAAGAAATGGGAGTCCTGTTTGTATTCCAAAGGAACATACAGCATACAAGAATCAATTCGCCCCTTGATTTCTTTCAGTAATATAATGCCCGCAAATAATTTCTAGAAGGAACGCACTTTAGAAGATAAGCCACTATTATGTAAACATTTTTAAAAAGCTCACACAAAACAAATCTTTATTCTTTGTCGCAGAAAATAAATACAGGTGCATATTTCATATGCTTTTCTATAAAAGCACTCCTACAAAATCACTGAACTGCATACAACAGTACAACCCTTTTGGCTTTTAAAATGCAAATATTATACAGTCACTTCATTTTATTATCTTTATAGCACTTGTAAGCAAGCAGCTTTGGAAAAGGAATGCTTAATTTAGAAGCCAAATTCTCGCCTCAAGTGTTTTTTTTTTCTGGTTATGTATATGGTGCAACTAACCTAAAAGCAACTAGAACAATTTTCTGTAAAATGTTTATTACCTGCCCCCTCCCCCCCCCCAAAAAAAATTACAAAGAAAAAATAGCTCTTAAAATCTGTTCTACCTTGATATTTAAACCAAGAGAAAACAAAAAGTGGCTCAATTGAAATATTAAGATAAGCATGATGCTTCACAGCTCATTATCTGTTCTCTTCCAGTTTGGCCCGGGGTGTTCCTTTAGAATAAAAAGCATTAATCATCCAGTCCTATATTTCTGAAAAGGTATGACATGGACTCCCCATTGTGGATTCTGCGAATGGCTTCCGAGAGGATCATGCTGATATCTACAGTCTTGATCTTAGGGCACTGGAGTTTTTGTATTTCATGTGGAATTGTGTTTGTAACAACAACCTACAGAACGAAAAAAATCATCAGAAAGACTTAGCTCCCTTATGTTTCCCCCTCCCATATTAGAACTGTGAGATACTAAGATTCCAGCATACAGTTCAACCGTAAGAAAGCATGAACCCAAAAGCTACCCAGCTATACTCTTAATGCCAATATATTTTAAGAATCAAGTCAGTAAAAAATTGCTTGGAAAAAAGCTTTTGTTTAGAAATTTAGAATCCACACTTACTTCATCAATTGCAGATTCCTCTATCAGCCTGGGAGCATCTGAAGAGAGCAGGCCATGTGTGGCCATTACAAAAATTTTGTAGGCCCCTCTTTCCTTGAGGGTTTCAGCTGCAGCAAGAAAGCTGTCAACATCATCTATAATGTCATCCTGTCAAAATATGATTGGGTCAGTGAAGATTCAACATGGCCTCAGAAATATCACCACAGTGCACCCAGAGTGACATTAAATCTTTCTCAAGTACAATAGCTTACATCCAGCGCAAAATGGGCATTTTTATTGATACTGTCCTTCAGGCACCTGAGCTGGATTGCAAAGGCTGAAGAGTGGGAAAGTAGAATGCGCAAAACTACATGCAACACTGGGGGGGGGGGGGGGGAAGGTTGTTCCACGAGAGGAAGAAGGGAAAAAAACAACAATTCCACAATTCAAAAGCCAGACTAACACATATATTGTCCTTTTCGATTAAAAGCCCAGAGATTACTATTTCTTCAAAGCAGACTGTAAGATTGCATCACTTTCTACCTCACTGGCATTTCTAAATTCACAGAATATAAACATACATGATCGTTTCCCCCTTACCTGATGTATAAACTCAAATTGAAACTTGTCCCCTTTGGGGAAGCATTTCAACAAAATTTCATCAGGCCTATTCAATAGAAACAAGTTCTGAACGCTGCTTTTTATTTCATACAATCAGCTTCAGCAAATACGCAGAATATTGCCTCATGGTATGAAAACACAGTACCAAGGCCCTCCCTCCGCTAATCAAAGTTTAGCTGTTGATAGGCAAAGTATATTGAAGTCACAGAAATCAAGTACGTAACACAATTTATCAAAAGCTATGGCATCGCACTTACCACAATGATGGCGATTCTTCCTCCTACATCTCCAACAACTGTGATGGGTGGTTTTTCCTTTGGAATTAGCACTGATTAATGTCAATTTTTTTAGAGGAGAAGGAGGGAGGGAAAAAAAAGAGAACATTTATGCAATTTACTTCAACTGTGGAAATGTCTGCTTTGCACGGGTCACCAGCGTTATAGAAAAAGTAGTAAAGTAGCAACTATTTCAGTCATCACAGTGCTACTGGGAAAAGCAGAGAGATTTTTATACATAACTGACTGTTTAAGCTTAAAGAATTAATTACAGGCAGTTATGCCCCAATTCTTAAACTATACATAGTCCCACTGAAATGTTCCTAAGAATAAGAGTGTGAGGGGCACACGTTTTCAACATAACTCTCACACTCAGTCTGGACAGTAAAAGTTTAAAAACATTTTGCTCACATTCAAGGTTTAGGCAGGAATTTGAATTTCTTTGTACCATTTGGCAAAACCCATAAAAAAAATCAACCGTGCTACTCACAGCAGTCACTGGTACATAATATTCCAGTACTCTTTCTACAATTTTATTACAGAGAATACTGAGTGGCTTTCAGACACACTTCAATCACTCTACCAAGATTCAAGACAGGTTTAGGCAATGAAGGTTTGCTGCCATAGCTATAGGTCACATTCACATTCAACAGGCTTACTCAGCAAGCAGTGACATTGATACAACTGCACAAAAGCCCAGTGTCAGCTCAGTTTTTTAACTCCAAATCCCAGAAAAAAAATTCAAACAGAAAAATGAACTGTCATATGTGGGCTCTGTGCCAGGGGCTCTCCCGACTGGCCGTAATGGCAAAGCCCTTCCTACACAGGACACAGACCTAATGTATTGCCTAGCATGAACAACATGGACAACGAGCATCAAAAAGCCACCTTTTTCTCCTAGTGTATTAATAAGAAATGCTCCTTTTTGATCATCTCCCCCTGCCCACCCCTCAAAAAAACAGTAGATGAATGCTTGCACACACAAACTTACTTACTGGGTATCTCCAAACTGGGATGAATAGCAGCTACATTTTTGGCTGTAGGTGGTGAGTGTCGACCATCCACCATGTCAGACTCAGCATCCTGAGCTTCCCCATGAATTACGGCAATTCCTAACCGTAGGCGTTCAGCAAACGACTGTGCCCTGCAGGGGAAGGATTTAAAAATAAAAATAAAATTATATTGTATAATTCACATGCATACAATGCTAATCAATTTTATTTCTAAAGTTTCAGAGCAAAAAAAAGGATTGGTTCTAAAATTTAGGAAAAAGTAGAGAAGAAACCACTTTCCCCTTAGCATATTGTTTTCACCAGACTTGTGAGAGTCGGAATAACTCTGAAAGTATCCATATAGGCCTTGTAAGCAACAGGGTAAATGCTGTGAATCATACAATTCAGACTACTCCCTTCTGTTTTTCAGTGTCCATGCCAAAGAATGCCCAACAGTTTAAAACAAAAACAAACAAAAAAAAACCCTAGACCTCAGCATTCTTGAGATCCCATGCATAAGCAGGTCTCATCTAACAATCACCGAGAAAAGCCTTGAGGTCTGGATCGTCTACGTTTAATGAGTTAGAAAAACATTTATTCAAATGAAAACAGAACACGTGTTCACCTATTTATTTAGCAAGGTATGCACTAAATAAGCCAATATCCCTGACATCCTGACACATAACCTGAGAGATCCCAGAGAAAAGAGAATTCAGACCATCATTTTGCCTAACAAACCACTCTGAAGTTAAACAGCTTGGATTTTTTTACAACCCTAACAAAAAATTCTTTCACCATGCACTATTTCTTCAACTAGAATTATGTAAAGTTTAAGGTTCGCAATTACCGGGGGGGGGGGGGGGGGGGGGAGAGTGGGGAGCAAAAGAGAGTCAGGAAAATAATAATTTCAGAAAATGTTTGTATCCCAGGTGCCAAGTGGTAGAAAAACATAAGTAAAAATTAAGTGAGATTCACTTTACCTAACTTTGCACACCCAAAATTTCAGTATCTAGCCTGAGCCAGTGATCTAGTCTCCTTCTAGTCAAAGTGAAGCTAGCACCTCCAGAGTGAGTCACTTAGTTCTAACTAGTGCCTAAGACCTGTGGCCTAAGCCACCTGCTTTACAGTTACGCCTCATTTCACTGTCCAAACCACTCAAAGTCCAGAGAATACTTTACCCATGATGATGCTCTATTAATTAACACTGAAGAATCTTCTGCCCTGCAGTATTAGCATGAAGTTAGGATATTGTTTCAAGTGGTAAAACAGCATAAATTATGATTCCAAACATATTTACCTAAAAAGTTATGACCTAAAAGATGTAATCCCACTAGTGAAACCATAAGGGCTTTAAATGCAATAAACTGAATAAAGTTCCAACTAACAGTGAAATGACTTATTATTCATTTTTCATTGGGCTCAGAAACATTCTGAACTCTATCAAGCAAAACTTTTCTTTCACAGGTAGACATTCATCTGAAAAGCATTCTCCTTGATTGAACTGAAGCATTCAACCACCCCTTTTCAAGCACAACATACTTCCTCAAATAATCTTCATAAATGCTCATACGTACACGTGAAGAAGCTAACCAATACAGATCTGCAATTCCCTCCTACACAAATCAATTGGTTATGTATGCATCTTATCTGTCTGATCTGTTGATGGCATGTGTGGACTATTTGCTGGCATGCATAACTGCTTGAGGGGCACAAACAATGCTTCAACAAACACCTGCCTTCACACAAGAGGCAATACTGACACCAAAGAAACACAGTCAAAAACAAGCAAATGTGAAATAGCTGACCAAAACAAAAGGTATCACATAAAAAGTACTGCCAAGCACTATTTTTACAAACTAAAGCATTTCTGATTTGCTACATAAAATAATGAAAAACCTTTCTTAAGAGTATCACAATTCCTTGGCATGAAAGTCTAGATAACTTTTCAACAAATTATTTTGTCACCACAGCAAATACAGTATTTCTCAAATGATCGCCCAACTCTACCAGCTTCTGAAAGCAGTGAAATTCCAAACAGCTTAGGTATAGACAACCATAAAGCTACAGGAATTAAGGACAACCGTTCGGCCAACGACGACTTCACAAGCAAAATTGGCTCTAACAAAATCCTGTTCCACCATACTAGATGGTAAATCATCTGCAATTAGGATCTGCTCAGTCCACGTTCTAAGATATAACTATCTTAAGTAATTACTTCTGATTACTGGAGGCATGCTTCCAGTGATTTTTTGTCATTTACAGCAGCAAACGTATATTGGTGCATATTTGCATTATAACATAATCAAATAGCTGCTTTATCCCATGCACTACATTTGATTTATCTCACCTGTTTTTTGTTTTTTTACTCTCCTTAGATTTATTAGGATTTCAGTGATGATCTACAAACTACAGATCTGACAAAGTTAAAGTGGTACATGTTGGAAGGCTGCATCTTCTAATTACTGAATCTCAGTCCTTTGTTTGATCCTAAGAACAAAAATCATGATATAGACTTCCTGCTCTAACACAAGAGAGCAGATCTTACCCACCTCTTTGCAGACGCAGGTGATTTGGCCACAATTACAGCATTCCTGTAGTCTGGTATCTGTAGCAAATAACAGATAGCAATGTCTACTTCACATCCTTTAGACAATTTAAACTCAGTAAGAATCAAAGAACTTTATTTTGCCAGAAGAACTTTAAGCATCAATATTTTACCTAACATAAGAAAGCAACCTCAAGAATCCATGGTACATGACCAGCGTTCACAGCTCAGTAAATCCAGGTATTAGGCAAATTCAGTTTTTAACTTAAAAATGTACCTTTCACAAACACGATGTTATATACAGATTACACAAACACACACAAAAAGAAACGCTTTAGAAGAACATTATGACTACGGAGACTAGTGTTAATAAACAGGAAACCATCAGAATTAAAGGTTCCTGCTTGACTTAAATACTCTTGTGCGTACACACAAGTCTTTAATCACCTGACAACACTGTATTTCATCTTAGTTCCTAGTTCTGGGGTTGTTTTTCAAAGCACACACATAAAAAACCCCTCTCCATCACATCATACTGACTCCTCACATGAATAAGGGATAAAAATTCCACATTCACGATCCTGGAGTTACAGTCCAATATTGCCATCAACCATCTTTACGCAGATCAGCACTAGGGAATGATGCTGCAAACGCTGGCAGCAGCACAGCGGCAAGATTCAAGTTCTGTTTTCATTTCAAGGGCTGATGGGCAGACATGAGTCAACCTTTACACGTACAGTCTACTCCAAATCTGTGCCCCCCTTATACTTGATCTTACGCTCTTCCTTGCAAAATCAGCATTTTCCTTCACTGGAAGGATGTGCGCAGCCACAAAGAGCAGAAGAGAGAGAACCTGTCTGCTCTTTTATCAGCTGCCGTAGCAAAAGTCCACAGACACCATTGGTTACAATAGCAAATAGAGTCCTAGGGAACAGATCCAATCCTCAGGGAATCCCAGTGATAAGGGCATTAACACTCTCTGCTGAATACATGCAACCACATCTGTCTAAAAACCTTTTCTATACGACACATTTCCAGGGACAGGACCTGGACATACAGTTCACCGTCAGAAGGCAAATAGCTGCTCCAAAGCACAGACATAGTAGCTTTTCTAAACAGAGGCAAGGTTAAGTTTTCCTTTAAGCTTATTCTCAAACACACAAACCACACTGGCTGAGTTTTTCCAAAAGCATTCTACCCAAAGCAGGCATGGGAAAATTTTTGCTTACGTTCTGAATTTTGGCATGGGCCTACTTAACTGAAAGTGAGAACTTTCCAGAAGACATGTCAAGCAACATTAGTAAATAGCAATGCTAACTCCACCTATAATAGTGGGAATTCAGCATGTACTGCCCTTTATAAATGCTTAATTATATAACAGGCTATGAAGATTAACACAATGGAAGGTATGGACAAGGTAGGGCACGTCATTTGACACAAGAAAGGCTTTGATCTCGTTCAGACATTTTTCCCCTGCCAAATCTTAAAATTTGTTCTAAGCTCTTTAAAAATGAAGTCACAAAGCCATAAATCTCACCCAAAAGATAATCAGACATCAATAAGTTGAAGTAGAAGCAAAGAGCTACGTCAGTCTAAGAATTAACATGTACACATAAGAAAGATGAAAGGGCACTAAGTATTAAACGTTTGCTAGGAGTACAAGGGATGATCACAATATTATTTCTATGCCACGTAACTTCACCGATTGGACTTACTTCATCCCAGAGCACCATATAAACATACAACTCCCTTTAAACCTAGGCAGAAATTCCTCAGAGAACAACTACAAGCCCTCAACGCCTTACTTTCAGTCAAATGGTTCATAAGTGACCTCCATTCTTATCAAGCTGGTCTCTATTTCATGCTATTCAATACACCCCATTACAACTACCATCTGAAATATTTTGCGTGCTTTGGCGCTTACAAAGCAGGATATCCAGCAACCATACACCATCACCATGAACTTGAGATGACTACTAAATTCTTCTGAGCAACACTGTATGAAACTTAAGAGGGGATACTATATATCACCTGACCAGTGAGGGTATTTGTGAGTATATACCCCATGTGATCGGATACATCCAGGCACTTCAGTTTTAATAAGCAGAGAAGTGAAGAAATTAAGCCCTCTTTTGAAGCCCTCTCTACATATACAGAAAAAAACATTAGAAAGCAACAGTGGTATTATACTTAAAAAGCAGGAACAATTCTTTGTAAACCATTAAGAACTCAAAATATCAAAATTTGCTTAAAGACTAAATCTGGAACATAACCTTGTTACCCAGTAAATTCCATAGGTCCAAGCAAAATATAAAAGCACAACTTGCCTTGTGTCCGCACATACATTTTTCTACTTTCTTCCTTTTTTAACTTTTGAAGTGATTATAACACACAATACTTCTATCCTGGCGTACAAGCAAGATGAATGACTATGGCAAAATCAGAGCCAGGAGTTTTTTGTTCTACTGTCCTCTTTGTTAAAGATTTCCTTGTACCAAATACAAAGTTAACAACAGGTTGAAACAGTAACCGGTTCCCTACTCAGATTTCAAAAACTGTCCTAAAGACAACAAAAAAATCCAATATATGATTTTGTTTATCGTGGCATTTATATCCCTATCAGAAGAAACACGTTGGGTTGAAAAGTGACAGCGAACTACGCATTTTCCTCTCACCAGGACGAAAGCATTTGCTTTTTTCCAGGTTATTATTAATCACAGGCACTATATACATTTTTTACCTATAGTTCTCAACTGCACGTTTGTACACATGAATCTACCATTACCACTCTTGAAAGTGCTTTATAAAAAGTAATATCCATTTCAAAGATGGAGAAAGTGAGCCACAGAACATCAGATGCTAAGCTCCTCAAGCCAAGAAAGATGAAGATTTCCTCACCAGGAGTCATCTTTTTTACTTTGAGATTCCGATTGATAGGCTATTTCTTACAGTTACAACTTAACCTCCAAAACGTTTCCAGAATGCTGTATAAATCACATCTACACAAGTAGACCATTCTGTAAATGCCAAGGAAGTCAGAAAGGAAGAGGATGTCAAGAGCAGGAAAAGCCTGAATTATTTTTTACATTAAAGGACTATGTCTAAGACAACAGGATAGCGTCATTAGCATAGATAAGAAAATGCCAGGTCTTCACAAAGAAGAAGAAAGCTTAAGCCTGGGGGGGGGGGGGAGGGGAAGTAGCCAACTACACCATCCTCTGCCCCAACATGTCCTTTGCCCCTTTAGAATCCTTTCCGAAATGAGTTAGTCTTTTCACACATTTTCCTACAGGTAGGAATTCGTATTAAAAGCCTTGAGACCTGACACAGAATAATTAAAAAAAAAAAAAAAAAAAGTAACAGCAGGCCTTCCTCACCTCTTCCTGGATATACTGCAGTAAAAATGGAGATGCTCTCAAGTTATCAACCGGAATATTGAAGAAGCCCTGTATTTCCTTCTGATGTAAATCCATGGTAATAAGGTGAGTTAGTCCTTAAAAAAGACACACAGAGAAGCACATGGAGAAAAGCGAGGGATAACAAGACACATTTTATTTCTCTAGTAAACTTCACTGAAGTTTGTTCAGAACAAACTTTCTAAGCTGCATTAGAACAAAAGTACTACAGGTAGTACTTAGGTATGTAGAGTACTAAATAAGCTCCTCTTAAACACACAGGGGTTATCACAACTCTAGATCTCTATAGTTTCTTTTAAAAAAAAAGAACAATCTGAACAATCTACATAATATAATTAGTAGTGCCACACCTGTGTGAGGCAGGTAAGATCTTTCTCTACATGACACCTGGTAAAATGTAAGCACAAATAAGAATTTGTCCTATGCCACACAGCAAGACTCTGGCGAAGCTAACATTGGAGTTCTGAATAATGGACCCAAATTCTAATCATCCCCACATTTCTTCTCTCAAAATAATTAAAAAAAAAAAAAAACACAGATCACCCAGCGCTCATTATAACTGCCCACTTTTTTCCAGGGACAGAAGCAAGTGCAAGTAGAAAGGAGCAGAAATCTCATTCTCACACATCATCTTAAACATAAATAGATACAAAGTAGATTCACCCAACAGGTACAAAACAGACCAAAAATGGCAAAGTACACCTATCTGAAAGCGTAAGAAAGGCAAAGAGCATTATGGTGGAGGAATATCACCTCCCGAAGCATTAGGAGTCCAGAAGACTCATCTTGTCAACTCAGAAGGACACAATCTAAATGGATGTTACAAATTCTTTATGAACTCATCATTTAGAAGTGTTTCTAACTGTATCATCCTTTCCGAGCGGATTTTAAACTTATGAAAAAATTTGTCGTTATTTTTAATCAAACTCCCAGTGTGTGCCCAGATCCGAAAACTGACAGCGGGAACCCCCACTTCCCTGATTATTTCATAACAACCTGCGTTCTTACCAGCTTTGCACATCATTGAAGCCAGTAATTTAGAGACAATGGAGCCCCTTTTTCTCATCTTGCACTGCTTGCTATACGGGAAGTAAGGAATCACTCCAATAATGCTTTTGGCACAGGAGGTTTTACAAGCGTACACCATGATCAGGAGTTCCATGATTGTAGTATTCACATCCCTGGAACGAGAAGCATTAGTTCTGTATTCATGCATACAAATTCTGTAGCTGAAGTCAATACAATACCTAAATTTGCTCCAGGGATTTCACTCCAGTGCAGTAGAAAGAACAGTGATAGAGCTATCTCCTTCAAGAACCCAGCTGTACACCTCAGGAGGGCAAGTGCGCTGGACCCAGCATTTTAATTCCTCACTAGAATTACAGGCCAATATTTTTTTCCACTTATTGTTGGGGCAAATCAGCCGTTTTTGTTATAGCATTTTCAAGCTTTTAGTAATATAGCACATTGCTACACCAAACTAGACCATAATTTACCTCCAATACCTATTTCGACTGTGCACAAAACAGATACATTTCCAATACAGATTAACAAATTTTTTTTTCAATTCAGACTTTGCAACATATTCTTCTATCATTCAAGCCAATAGCAGGCTAATTATTTAGCAACTATCATCTCTTTTCTCCTCCACATTAAAAAATTGAGAGGTTTTTCTTTTTTTAGCTGAGAACTGGCCATCAGCTAAGAGAAGTAATATTTCTGTTACTACTAACAATCAGAAAATCCCTTTGCATTTGTAAAGGTCTTTCCACACCTGAAGAAAGCTGTTTTATGAATGATGGGACCCATCGCCCAGAAAACTGTCCTCCTACATTTGAAAGTTTGTAATAGTGCTGGACCTGGGGCAGCTGACATGGCAAGAATTTAAAGAGAACGTACTGAGCAAGAGAATGCTCTTAGCAAAAGTATGCAGAGACCCCAGGGTAAAATTTTCACCGATTTTTTCCCTGAAAATAATACAGGTAAGCTCATACTGATGTCGTCTTTGTGAAGAGAGAGAGAACAAGCAAGAGAGCGAGCGAGCAAATGCCATATCCAAAAAGGCAAAGAGGAATTAAAACAAAGGCATTCTTATGGACAGTCCATGTCAAAAAGTTAGTACAGTGGCTTCAAATAGTTACTCACTTTGAAACTGTCTGGATGATAAACACATCCTTTCCTCTCACAGACTCCTGGATCTGCACTCTTGTTTCTGCCAAGAAGAGAAACATGTAAGATTCACAGGAGTAAAACGCAACAGAGTCTAAGAAAAGGGTAGCCAATAAGTCCACGTCCCACTTAGGTTAAGTTCCTACTTTTGCAAATGAAATGCTCACCTCTGTTTGGCTCCTGATAAACCTGAACTTTCCCCATTTCAACTCCTAAGCGCCTGCAGGAGCAGAAAAAAGAAAAACAGAAGTCGGTATGTGAAAATGAGGGCCAAAATGAACGAAAAGCCCATACAATGCAATAGCTATGAAACGGCTACATTTCACAAAACAAAATAATTATATTGGAAGTCTCTCAACAAAGCATCCACACTTTCCAGAAGCCACACTGCAAGTTAAACTAAATCCGTTTCCAAGTCAAGATCCGAAGAATGAACAACAGAATAAAAATAATACTGGATTATGGAGTTAGTTGCTGACTTCTCATTATTATAACAGATATATATCAACATAAACATGCACAATGTTTACAAGACTCTTTTTAACAATTCTTTTTCTTAGAAGAAATACCAGTCTAGAATGAACAGTAAATATTAGAAAGCTCTATTCGAGGAATAATGGAAGACTAACTGGTGGGTTTTTTTTTTTCATTTCTATATTAGCACAGAACAGCATCATTAAAAAAAGGGAAACACGAGAATATGGTATGCACATATATCCACGTCCTTGCAATGCACAGCTTCAGTTCCTTTGCGCTCTGCTTTCTCCCGTCTCTATCAAACTTAGGCTACAAAAGCCTCAGGAAGAAACCCATGCAATACTTCTGATGATATTATGCATACTAATACTGTTATACTAGCAAGATAAACATTTACTTAAGTCATACAAGCTCTGCTAAAGCTTTTCATGCATTTAAAATGAAACAAGTGTCCCCATCTAAGATATGCAATGAACAGGATGGATACACCTTTGCCTCCTAAGAAAGCTATGCTACCAGGAAAATGAGGAGTTACTTCTGCCATGATTATTTAACACTACGCAAACATTAATTTTTGCCACATGTTCTCTAAAACGTGTGTACATGTGTACATACAGCCAATCACAACTTGCCACTGAAAAACTTAAGACTCAAGCGATTTTCTTTGTTAGTCATCTGCTGAAATATATTCCACAATAGAGTACACTCTTCTAGATGTTCTTGTAGACAGTAGCAGTTTTCCTACGTAACTGTTATAAAACGCAAAAATCAGTCTTTAGTAAAGCAAGTACCACCATAACAATAACAAGATACTAAGCTGCCTTGCAGGCAGATTTTACTTACTCAGCAATCCTCTTTGATAGTTCCATGCATGAGGAATTTGAATTAGCCGAAAACAGTACCAGTCCACCCTTGGTTATATTCATGATGGCCCCAATTTCAGTGGATGGCATACAAAACATCAAACCTACGTTGTCTTCCAACTTCTAAAAGACTGCAAGAGATCAAAGTGTATTAAAGCCATAACATTAAAAACAAAGAACAATTTTTCTATGATTAGAGAGTGAAGAGTTGTTCATAAGCCTGAATTCTCCAGCATCCTTAATGGTTATTATGACCATTTTTCACAATACCATGAAGACATCCTTACAGTACTCTTTATGACCTAAAAGTCATACTCTTCACAGACCTAGCCCAGTATATCTAACAACGTAACAAAAAAAATGGGACTTCAGTCAGCTTTGCCCTCCTTCTCCTGCTTCCAAACTTTATACAGCCTCCAGCAAAACGTTCCCCAAAAGATCTACATAAGCTCCCACTAGACAATCTCACTTCAAGACAGCTTAATTCACGTTTTGTTTTCAAGCTGTCCTCTCATAACACGGATGATCTTTTCCATCAGCTTGTTCAGCTCGCTTTCTAGAAGAACTGAGCAACGTTTGATGACTGTTTCAAGATCGCAAAGCCAACTATAGGCAGGATTGAACAAAACAGAGGAGCTCTTTTGTCCTGGCACTCTGCGAAATTGACTAGAAGAGTCTATTTACAAAACTGCATCTTCCCATTGTTTTGCAACAAATTATAAACTTACAAAAAAGGATGGAATGTAAGGAAGAGTTCAATAAAGTTGGTAGCTGTAAATAATGACCTCTTGCACAATGCATCCGCTTGGTGAAGCAGTTGTTGTCATTCTTTGACACTAATATTTCTCCTATGGAAACAGGAGAAAAATATCAAGAGGAAATTTAGGCATTTTTTTTTTCCAAATAAAGGCACAAACCACTAATCCCATCAAGGTTCTTCACTTTTTATTCCTGCTCTGAAACATTACTTTTTCATGTCTTCTTCTAACCCAACGTTTTGTTCAAAAAAGAGAAACACTCATGTTGACCAGCAGCCACTGACAGACCTAAGTAGCATCCAGCCAATGAAATCTTAAAATGTAGCCCTTCTCACATATAAGTACTCCAATCCTTCACAGCACATTCTAGCGTTACGTAGGGGACTTGAAAGTATCAAATTCCAGCAGCGTTATTCAAAACAAAGTAGAACTTAACCTTAATCAATACCGTATTCCCTGACAAACATTTCTCCACTGAGACATACATAATTTGTTGTAAAAAACTGATGGCACGCCAACTATCAAATACTCCAAAACAGCATTCAAAAAGAAAAATAACAGTTGTCATACTGACAGGAATAGCTGGCTAGCTCTATTAAAAGAAAGACAGTCTGCCCATCTTTGCAACTAGATATGCTCTTGACCTAGCAACAGAAACTGTACTGGATTCATTCTCATTTAAGAGCTAAGGTAAAGAACTTCCTCTAGATGAAACTCTCCATGATGAGACTACACTATGCTCAACCACTTTGAATCAAAACCTGCCTGTGATCAAAACTTCCAAAACGCATAGAAAGAGAACACAAACAGGGATAAGACGGGCAACAGCAATTTTAATACCTAGATGTTTGACCCTGTTAGAACCCGGTGGGACCACTTACACAGCTAAAATAATACCATACCCCTTGCAGTCTTTGCCTTCAGCTGAGAAGGGTTTTAAAAAAAAAAAAAAGCATTTGATTCCTAGATGGCAGTACAGTGACATACAGTCAAAATCTCAACTCCCTCCTAAACAAAGTACTCAACAATTTAAAGAGAGTAGTCAACACATTTTGTAATAAAAACGTAATGCCATTTATTAGCTAGCGTTTCTTTTGTTTTGTTGCAGCTACTCTCTGTAACTCCCAGATGCTAACTGCTTGCCATCATCTGCCAAATATTCATAGTGGTTTTGAAGATGCATCTTAAATGCATCATGAATACATGCTAGAAATGTCTCCTTGATACAGGCTTTTAGTTCTCAGAACAATACCTGAATGTACCTTTCCTGTGTAATTAGATGGGAGCAATGTAGATGCAGCTTCCAAATATTACTGCAAACACTTATATGAGCTTTGAAGATGCTGTTCTCCCCCCCCCCCCCCAACTTATGTTATCTTGGTCCACAGATAAGGAAAATGAGGGGAGTCAAAGATCTGGTGAAAGGCAAGAGCTGTTGTTCCCTGTTCATTCTTCAGGATCCATTTTACTCTGCAGTAAGATACTGATATATTTGCAAGACACATTGAAGATTCAGTGTTCCACATAACCGTTGCACAAGGACTTTCCTGTGGATGTGCTGCAGCAGCAACAAGTGGGCTACAGTGTTTGTGGGGGGAAAGAAGTTGCTTTCACAGAGTAATATTTATGTATTAACCTTGAGGCACGTATTGGGATGACAGCATGTCCACAAGCTTTATTAGACGGGTAAAGACAGGACCCCACGAGAGCGCAGGGGACCACAATCCTCTGCCTCCAGGTGGGCAAGTCTTCCAGGTCCGCATCAGCTTTGAGGAAAAACACAGACCACAGCGTGAGCTGCAGCCCACAGACTCCCACCCTTCCTCTTCGGCGGCACACGACCACACAGGCACACCCGTGGGGGAAAACCGCAATTCCGGGGCTGAGCACCCACGAGGCCCAACGCCCACGGGCTTCGCAGCCGAGCAGAGGCGGACAGCGGCAGGAACGACCGCCCGGTACAGCCACGGGAGCGCGGAACAGATCATCCCCCCTCCCTTCCCCGGGGCTGGGGCGGGGGGAGCTGAGCCGCCTCGGCCGCCTGCCCAGGGCGGGCGGACTAACCCCGCGCTCCCCTCAGCGCCCTCTCCGCCGGGAGAGGCCTGGCCACGCCGCGACCCCCCCGCACCCAGCTCCCCCCAGCCCCGAGCGACGCGGCCCCTTCGCCAGGCAGCGCAGCTCCGTGAGGGGAAGCTGCCCTCGCTCGCTCGGAAGGGCCTCCCCCTCCTTGCGAGGGCCTTACCTGCCGGCTCCGGCCCCCCGGCCGCGGGAGAAGGCGGCCCGGCCGGCGGGCAGGGGCAGAGGCGGCGGCGGCCGCGGCGGAGCTCAGCCCCTCCGGTCGTCCGCTTGCAAGATGGCGGCGCCGCGCGAGGGTGGGGGGGGGGCGGGAGCGCGCGGGGCGGGCGCCAGGCCACGCCCTCCCCCCCCCCCCATCTCCTTTCCCGCGCGGCGCGGCCAGGGGGGAACCGCCGCCGGCGCCATGTTGGCCCCTTGCGCGGGCGAGGCTGGAGGGACCGGCGGGAGAGAAGGGGAATGTGGGGGACACTCCCCCCCAAACACAGGGGCTGCGGGCAAGGGGAGGAGGCAGGGCAAGGTCCTGGTGGGAGGTGGGGGCCGGCGCAGGCCTCTGGGCGCCCCAGTGCCAACCCCACAGCTTCACCTTCCCCCCCCTCAAAAGCAGCAGCCCATGGCTGGGCAGCAGTGAGGGCCGTCGGAGGCATCTTGCCGCTTCCAGGTGCCATGAAGGCCCTGCAGCAGCTGGCAGAAGGTATCTGCAAGGCCCCAGGGTTTGGGGGCTCCCCACCTGTGTTCCCCATCGGCCTCGTGCAGCCTCTGTGCCAGCATCGGGGTACGCACTGGGCTTTGCGCTCCATCCGGCAGGGCTGGTATAGAAGACAGCCTCTCTGGAAAATAAGTTAGGGGAAAAAAAAAAAAGTCTGTGGTCTCTCACTTCTTTATAAAGAAGATCAGAAGTGTATCCAATTTGTCTAGAATCCCCCATCAAGGCCCTCCTTGCAACATACTTGGGTCAAACTGGATAGAAGTGTATTTGACAGCTTTTTGCAGCAAGATGCTTGTTTTGGTCACTTTTCAAAAAGCCTATGTTTACCACAGGACAGCATCAATGATAAGAAAATGCATCCTTTCATTGTTCCAAGGTAGTCACAGTCACCCTGCCTGGATTCAGGTAGGTAACACCCATGTGAAGCATTCCCCCCCCCCCCAAAAAAAAGAGTAAAAATACAAGCACTGTGGGTTTCAGTAACTCTGCAGCTAGAAGCTATTTTAAAGTAAATTATGCTTCTGAGCACACCCAAGATGAAGAGCATTCTATAGAAATCATATGCCCTTTGCTGCAGCTTTTCTCATGAAAATTGGTTATCCTTACTCATTCTTGGGCAGCAGGATTGAGAGCCGATTGGAGGAAGACCTTGGGCGCCCAAGAGGCTACTTCATGTCTGTGCTGCCTTGGAGGGGACGAAAAGCAGCCCCAGCTGCCAGGGCTTCTCACCAAATGGACCTGCAAAAGGGCAACACCAAGTGTCACATTTTGACACTGCAGTTTCTGCCATTATGAGCTGGATTTTCCATTTTAAATCTTCACATCCCAATGTTTTCCCCATATTTCACAGTATCTGCTCATTGTTTCCTCACATTCCACCGCTTAATCGATTATCTCCTTCTTCCACTTTCACCTCAGTCTGAACTGAGACAGGAGAGCAGTTGAACCTGGAGCTGCTGAGCAGCTGCCAGATGTAACACTCACCACTTGCAGTGCTCACACAAAGCGGAAACATCTGTTCAAGATATGTGAGCAGAGAGACCGTAAGCCTGTTAGTGCCCTCGCAAAGATGCAATGCTGCAGTGGACTCTTTTCTGATTTACACTGCTAAGTGCAGGGAAATAAGACTTCTTTTATCTCCTCACCACCCTCAACCTTCCTAGTCGTTATTTTTCTGTTTATAGGCTTGCCTTTCCAAAGTCAATACACATTCACTGACCCTGCTGGGTTGTCTTTTTGTGAGCTTTTTGTTAGCTCCATTCATAAAGCAGCAGAGATTTTTCCCTTAGCATCAGTCTTTCAGTGCAGGATTTCACTAAAGGCTAGGATGGCAGAGCAGCTTAAGGCAAAACAGCTAGAAAGAGCACATGTTGAAGCACTGACCTGCAATGCAGTTAGCAACTTTTCCCCAGAAGCATTTTTTAATACCCCAGGGCACACAAATTTGTTGACTATTTGAGTTGTGCTGCCCCGAATTCCTGACATTTCTTAAGCAAACCACAGGACTAGGAACTAAGATTGTCTTCCAACCCTTTTTCTAAGGCTACTGCCTTTGTTTTCTTGAAGAAAGTCAATTAATTTCTTCCCTGCCTCCGTTTTCCTGGTCAGTAAGATTATGTTTAAATCTCAGCTCCCAAAGGAGAAAGGTATTTGCTAATTTTATAATATGCTATCCAAGTGATAAGTGTTAAATAATTGCTCCAAAATTGCTCCACCCAGATTTTATTTCCTATATAATGATCCAATTAGCAGTCATTTAAGGAAAAATTGCTAGGTGTGAATATACTGGCTCACAGAGATTTGCTATTGTTACTAGTAGCATTAGCTGCTTTGGAGAACCAGAATCCAGACTTAACTAGGGCAAGCAGAAGCATGCACAAAATGCGCTGGGTCCAGCCAAGGTAAAGGGTGCTACTCATCCAGCGCTTGGCTGGATGACAGCCTCCATCCATCACCTGCCAGAAGACAAATGCTACTGTCATGCATCCTCCTAAGCTCTATCCATCACTGTTCAGCCGGGGTTGGGTTTTTTTTTTTTTTGGGTGGGTGTTAAAACTCACCTCCCAAGACAGTGAGAGCTATCAAACATGGAATGCCAGAGAGCTGTTTTGACTCAATCCTAATAGAGCCCTATGAATAGTTTTAGTCTCTCGCAACAACTGGTCCTACAGAGCATCCTGAAAGCATCCCCTGCCCTGCGTGGCCTTTCTGAATCTGCCAGGATGTTCTGCAGGGCACAGTTGGCAAGACACCACCTCCTTCCCGAGGCTCCGGCTTCCTTGCCTTGGAAGTGACAGTACCTGGTTTCCAGAAGGTGTTGACTTGGATATTGTCCAGCTAGGGAGGCACAACTAATGACAGCTATAAATATATTTCTGAATCAAGGAAGGGAGGAGTCATTTTGTCATTTCTTCCCCACGCTGGGCAGTGATCTGGAAAATAGCATTCCCCACTTTTGGGGAACCAAAGTGCGTTAGAAAAAGCCCCAGAACAGAGAACATGTCTATGCGAAGGGCTATGTAAATAGACAGCACTCTACTTGTTTTGGCAAATATTACTGCCTCACCATGGCTAAGCCCTCTGCAGGAAATAGGCACCAAATCACTCTGACACGGTAGTGTTCTGAGTCACGCGACTTTGACTGAAAGATTCTTTGAGTTCTATTTGTGTTCCTGTTTCTAATAGCGCTCTCAGTTCCGCAATCTGAAAGGATTAACAGATCCACCGTGTCAGCCTTCGGCACGGGCACAGGGCCGTCTCCTGCCAGGCTTCCAACAAAGTGGCGGGAGGCTTGCAGGAATACCCGACATTTAACAGGTCACTGCACAGACACGTTTCAAGCCAGATGGAGGGCACGGATTTGCAAACGCTGCCCTAAAACATGACCCAGCAGTAGCTTCTTTTTGCTTTGTTCTGATATTCCCTTTCCTTTGCTCTGTTTGAGTGCAGTTCTGCCCTGCAAAACCTGAGCAGTACTCAGTCACTTTCTGTTTACAGATGTGGTTTGCCCTTTGATTCTCCTTTAGACCAGAGCAGTTTAACTGGACAGTGAAATTGGGTTATTTTAGAGAAACGGAAAAGCTACCCAGTTAGTGTCAAACACCCCATTGCTCTGAGTCCTACTTACTAGGTCCTAGTGTGACTTGCCATTGACTGTATTACTGCATTATGTTACATCTCCTGAAAACAGAGAGGAGAGCCCACATCATGCTCTGTGCAGACATGTAGTGAACATAGAGAACAGGCTCGAGTTCTTTGTTTGTCGGTCACTACACAGCAGGCTGGCATATTTAAAGCGGAATTCACCCAGTACAGAAGAAATGCTTTGCATACACAATTGCACAGAGAGAGTGGGGGGAATAAAGAAAGGTTTTATGTACAGCTTTGCCCAGTGTAGCAAAGCAGAACCGGAGAGAGGAGCAGGAAAAGACCAAAGTGCACTCAGCAAAAAACACCCTGTTCCCTTCCTAGTCTGACACTAAGCAGGGCTGACCCTCAAGAGCGATTGCAGGTTAACTCCTGCAGCCACTTCAGAGGGCACAATGACCCTTACCCAGCTGCTACACCAAAAAAGTCCACAGAGAGCCGGGTAAGGCTTGGCCTGCATGGCTTACTAACACTATTAATAACATCTCTCCTTCACACAGCAACTTTTTACCAATACTGGTCCTCCAACTTGCCTTGCAATTTCCTGCCTAATTGCAGTAAGGTCTGGAGGAGGTTCTGCTTTCAGACTTCCATGCCCTATCTTTTGCTTGACTTTATCTACCAAGTCCATTCCCCCAGCCCAAGAGTGGGATACTTAAAAATTTTACTCACCAGGAAAGTTTCAAGAGGAAATGCATGAGGAGTGCTAGGTGTCACAACAGGCTTTTATAGTCTCATTAAGCTCTCCTTAATGAGAACTTCCTCACCTGCTTCAATCTCTGTCCCTTTCATGTGCCCCCGCTCCCGTGCTGCTCACACTTTCAAGGCTGTCTCAGCTCCCACTCTTTCCTCCCCTGTCTCTAGCACCCTCCACTCTTTCCTCTTCACTGTTCTGAGCCCTCATTCTATTTCCGTGCTCTCCTCCAGATCCTAAGGAGAAAGTACCTTCTCCTCTTGAGCTACTGCTTGCCGTGTCCTCCTTGGCTGTTTCCTCACCAATATCTCTGCAGCTTCTCCCAGCTCCAGAGTCGTCTGCTGTACTTTCCCTTTCAAAGCAAGGCAGCAACAGCTTTTGTTGAGGTCCCTGACTTAAGTGCTCTCCAAAACAAACCTCCATGGATTTCACTGTAGAACCGCCAGGCACAGCAATGACCCACTGCTATCAAGGACCTACTGCATGCCACAATGTGCCCCAGGCTTAAACTCCTTGAGATTCTTGTTACATCCTTGTCTAAGATCCTATAATTACAGAAACAGCTGTGTCACAAGACCCAGTTACATCATGGTTATTCCTCATTATGATCAAAAAATCATGCTTATTTTCTCTTTTACTAAAGATCTAAGAACATCCTTACCATCATGCTAGACTCTACTCCAGCCAAAACTGTAGCACTGGTCAGGTGTCACTTAGGACTGTGATTGAATCAGGACAGGATACAACCACGCTGTACCTGGATTCTGCCAATGAACTTTCGCTTTTCTGCGAAAGCGACAGAGGTCTGTCTTCCCGCACCTGAAATGGCCTAACAGAATTCCTCCCATCGACACCAGCTAATGAAGGACAACCTTTCCTTACTACCTTCCTTGAAGGACAGACAGCTCTGGGCTGCAGCTCCAGGCAGCACCGTTTCTGCACTAAGGTGCCATGCAGGGTTTTCTGCCCGAGGCTCACCATGACAAGGTCTTTGACCAAAAATCACCTGCCAAGTCTTGCTGAGCTCTTCACCAAGACATCTTGGTGATACTGTATTTACCTTGCCCAACACAAAGCATTAATGAGCTCATCAGACTGCTCACCCTGCTTGGCTAATTCATACCAAACACTCTGACTATCAAACCTTGCTTATTCTCTCTGCTCTCTGCTAAGGCTCTCCCCTTGCATAGCCTGAACCAGCGTGCCCTCGAATGGTTCTGCACACCCCAGCCCTCCGCTTGTATAAACTGGCTGTCCACTCCTACGTGCAACCAGGGAACGGCCTCTCGGCGGGACCAATCGGGGCATCATGCTGGTCGGGGCAGGGGATTGGACTTGTTTCCCAATGACTGCAAACACCCTGGAGTTCAGACTGTTCCAGCAGTCCAGCACCACCCCTCCGATCGCATCTGCAGGAACCTTGAAAACAAAGCTGCGTCAGAGAGGGGCAGAGCTGCCAGAGAGGCAGGCAACCTTTTTTGGAATATTTGCATGCCTTTGGAAAACATTTTCTGCTTTTTCTTTTTCGTTCAAGCTTTTCTGGGGAAGCACATTACAAACATGAATACCAGAGAGAATGAATTGCCTGCCTTCTGGTTAGGAACAAGGGACATTGTGATAATGAGATAGTCTGAGCATGAGGGAACTCAGCACAATGGGAGATTTATCTTGGAACCAGTCCCTTGGCAGCCTAAACCCAAATACTGATGTCAGCACAGTTTCTCATTGCATAAAGACTAAGGATCAGACTCTGGATGACAGAACCATTTCTATCTCAAGTATGTCCTGTAACACAGCAGTGGCCATTGGTTACCCTCGATAAAATATTCATTTCCCTTTTTCTTCCTCTTTTTTTATTTTGGCAAGTGTTCTCATGAATGGCTGTTTCAAAGCTTTCTAAGTCCCTTCCCTACCATACAAGGAGACATTCAGTTTTGTGAAGACACTCTATTTTGTTTAGCAGTAATAATATGCCACTTAGAGTAAGAGAAGAAAGTTTGGTCTCTGCCCTGAAACTCAATGGGGTTAGCCCCTGAAACAGAGCTGCTGTGCAAAAGATGGTCATGGGGCTTGGCTGTGATCCCTGGGAGATGTTCGCTGCAGGTTAGTTACCTGCTCTATTCCAGATGAGATGTATATGAGTAAAAGAAACACCTTGCCCTGAGACTGGTATCCCTCATTTCTTGGCCTGCAACGTCCCAGGTACTTGCTACCACCGAGCCAAGGAGCAATGCAGGGACTCCCTGCAGAACAGTCCGAGGAGCTCAGCACCCTGCAAGCAGTGAACAGGAATACCTTTTGCACAGATATGCCATGGAGCTTGATTCATGAGCGTCAGCCTGCGGCTTGGAGAAATGCTGCTGTGTTATGCGCAGTCATACCTGCTCAGCCTGCCAGCACCCCTGGGGCTTTCTAAAATCAGTGTTATCCCACCTGTCCAGCCATGGACACCGACACGAGGGACACTTGTGTTCACTGCTGCCGAGTTACTCACCTTAGACCGCACGGACACTCTCTGTTTCATTTAAATCTTGTTGTCCCATGGGAACCCCATTCCCACTGTGGATGCTCAAATGACCTAGGAAATTGCTTTCTTTCCTGCCTCAGACTGGGTCAATGCTTGAAGCCCTTGTCTTCAAGGGTCCCAGAGTGATGAGAGAAGCAGGGTAGGAGGCCAAGGCTTGAGTCCAGAGGTCTCAGAGACCCTTGCCACAAGGAATTACATGCTGTGCAAACAGATGAGGAAAACCAGAGAGAGCAAATGCCGGTGTGCACAACCTTGACACCACAATCAATGCGGTAGTTTACCACCAGGGACAAGTAAATAGCCTCAGAGTTGCAGGCTGCATAGCAAACATTGCAGTTTTATCTGGATGACAGGCGGCAATTTGTGGCAAAGGGTAAATCTCTCAGTTCACTCATGCTTGACATATGGATGGTCTTGTTACATTCCCTGATCTCAGCAGGATTGTTCTTGAATTAAAGGTTAAGTACGTACACGCCTGTAGGATCACGACCTTCATTTGATATTGCACTGCCCAGCAGATCCATAATCAATCCCTAACTTGCATGAATGACAGCTCCCGGTCAGTAACGTCAGCCACGCAGAATAGTGAGGTATGCCTAACTTCATACATTTAGGCTGGAAGTCAGAGATTTTAGGGCAGATCAGAGCAACGAGGTTCCAGAGCAGCCTTCTACCTGGATGAATGGGACAGACAGCAGCTTGTGCCACTTTACAGGGAGATCGGCCAGGCCGGGAGAGGGCTCTACGATACAGTCACCTGCTCATTCAGCCACTCTAGGACAGGGTGGGAATGACAGCACTTCAACACCACAGTCCCCTTTTACATGACCAAAATTTTCTACTGTAAAAATTAAAGCAGTTCAAAGCCTGACCAAGCCTGCAGAGAAAACCACCACCTTCTTTGCCCTAAGCAGTTTGCCAATGCAAAGCTCGGACAGATCCAAGCCAGACACATTTTCTCTTCTCTCCTCTCCTCACCACTGGTTTTAGAACATACCAAAGGGGCTGCCAGGATGGCGATCCGGCAGTCAGATCCACCTGGACAGAGTCCCCCAAACAAATTCCCACATCGAGGTCAAGTCCTGTCTGCTTCAGTCATGGGAGAGTTTTGCTGCTGTTGCTAGCGGTTATTCACGCTATTCACGCTCATTCTGGGTATTCATGGTTTTTATCTAGTTGCTCTATTACCGAAGACAAGCATGCTCAGTCAGGTTGGATCACTAAGTGTTTTATCACACAGGCAACACAACAGCTCACAGGCTGGGTACATCTAAATAAGTTTAATAGGGTTTAATATTCATTCACTAGCAGTACCAAATGTCAAATCTCAGCTGTTTAAGGGCCAGAAACATGTCAAATACAAACACAAACACAGACAGCCATTGCTCAGAAATAGCTTTGTTGTACATCCAACCCGAGTAACTGGAACACAACCAATAATCTGGCCTGCCACACATCTGGGGAGAGAAAAGATGAATGTTTTACTAGATCGTTCTGACCCTGCAAAAATACACATAGCCATTTAATTTAACCCTATTTATTTAAAAGCCACACTTGTGAGAGCGAAGTTTTCCGGACGGTACACCCACTGCAGCTGGCGGAAGCCTCTCCGATTAGCAGACTTTGCTCAGGGCTGTGTTTGTCCCACGAGCAGGATGCAGCGGGGATGTCTCCCTGCCGCCGCGTGGACGCTGACGCTGGCAGCTTGAACGCGAGGTCCCACGGAGGCTGCTGGCAGCCGAACTAATTTGCTCAGAAACATGAGGAAATCTCTGCATGGTGATGCCTTGCCCTGTTTAGCCATACACACTATGAGCAGGCTGGATCCCATTGCATGCACAACCTACTTTTTTTTAATTTAATAATTTTCTCCTTAAGCTGTAGCGGCCTGTGCGCTGGACTGGTGTGATACTTTGCATGGAAAAGGATCTTTGCATTTTCTTTACTAATTTATTTATAAGAGACTTATGGAATAGCTCTTCCCTCCCTCCTCTTCTCCTCCGGAAAGCAGAGGGGCTGGCGCAGCTGCACACTGCTGCCGCAGCCGGACCCGATTTTGCCCCCTGGTGGAACCCCAGAATTTTTGCAGCCTGGCAAAGACCGGCTGCCGCAAAAGTTTGGCAGCTGCAGGGAACAACCTCTCCCAGCGGCTCGCTGCGAGCAGCTGCACTGCAGTCAGAGGAACCCAACAGAGATGTCAACGGGATTTGGGCTTGCCCGCGTCCCTCTGGCACGTACGAGGCGACCCTGGGCTCAGCTAGGCAGAGGCTGGTTTCTTGCGGGCGGCAGTGGGGAGAACATCCCTCCTTGGGAGCCTCAGCAGAAGGGGAAAATAAAGGGAGCTTGGTCAACGGCTTCACAAACTCGGTGCACAGAAAAGATCACCTATTAACAACTGCAAGTTGTAACGGATCAGCAGCGCTGAAGCAGCCAGGTCTGAACAACCACCTCCCTGCCGATGGTTGCCCTCTCAGCACAGCCAGCCGGGGGGGGGGGGGGGGGGTATTTTGCCAGCAGTCCCAAACACAGTGACAGACAGCTGGCAAGGCAGGGCAAAGCCCCTGTGGGCTTTACACACAGCAGACGGGCACAATGGACACGAAATACTCTGAACTACGCTCAGTGCTAAGGAACCCAGCTGACAAACGAGCACAAGTGGCAGAAAAGTCACACTGGTCTGTATACAAAGGAGGTGTCGCATAGGTATGATGGACCACAAAGGATGGAGAAGTGAAATGGGCAGCAAAGGAAGGGGCATACGGAACAAAATGCTGCTACTTTGACTTTCCCACCCTGCTGCAACTCCAACCAGTTGTTTCATTTCTTTAGTATATTAAGTCATGGCAGATTTGAGATACCTCCAAAATGTCAAATCACACTTCCGTCTGGCAATTATAGCTCTGAAATGAAGGGAAACAGCAGAGAAGAGAACTGCCCCTCTCCAACGGAGCCGGCAACGCAGCACAAAGCGCTCAAGCCCTCGGGACCTCCACTTCCGAAGCGGACCTGGACTTCCGCCTGCTGGCCAGGATGGACTCCTCGCTGAAGGCCCCTTCAAAGGCTGACAGGATGGACTGGCGAAACTTCTCCTTGAAATCCGGCCCCACAAATACATACAGGATGGGGTTGATGCAGCTATTGAAGAAAGCAAGGCTAGAAACCAGGGGGATCCCTATGTAAAGAGCCATTTTCATCTCATGACTGGAAGAGTTTTTGGATATTTCCAGCAAGGAGAAGACGTGGTAGGGAAAATAACAGAGGAAAAAGGAGACTGTGACAGCAATGATAATTCTGTATGGCTTTGCAGAGTTGGCTAACTGCCTCCTTTTCAGCTTGACAGCAACAATGCTGTAGCAGATGAGAATCACCGTGAAAGGGATGAGGAACCCGCATAAGAATCGCGTTACAATCATCGCTTTAAGCCGCATCCTCCACAGCCTCCGCGTTGCCTCAGACGTGTAGTCGTCGGACAGCGCAAAATTGTTGTAGCAGCTGGTGATGTTCTTGGAGCTGACCGCAGTGTCCCGAAAGACGAGGTACGGGGAGCTGAGGAGGAGAGCCAGGACCCACGTCCCCAGCGCAACCCTGGCTGCCAGCTCCGGGCTCCTGCGGTTGTGAGACCACACGGGAAAGGCCACAGAAACGCAGCGGTCCATGCTGATGACCGTCAGGAGGAAGACGCTGGCAAACATGTTGAGGAATGCGATGGTGCTGTTCAGCTTGCACAGGAGCTTCCCGAAGGGCCAGTGGAAACCCAGTGCAGTGTAGGCAATGCTGAGGGGCAGGAAAAAGGTGAAGATGAAGTCAGCGATGGCCAAGTTGAGGAACCATACGGAGTTCACCGTCTTCTTCATCCTGAAGCCTGCAATCCAGATGACAAGGCCATTCCCCGTCACCCCCAGCAAACAGGCGATGCTGTATACCACCATGGAAAGGATATGCATGCTCTTCTGCAGGCTGGAGTAGTGATCGTGGGCAGTGGCGTTCCCAGCCAGCCCGGTGGGAGAACTGGCAGAGAAGGGAGAAGGGGAAGAGGAGAAGTTCTCCATCACCAGCAAGCCAGATTCCTGAAATCATAAAGGCACACACTTCTGTTACCTGCAGCTCCTACAGCTCAGATGAGGTGAAAATCTTTGCTTAACTGCTGTACACAATATGTATACACAATGCCAGACTATATCCACTTTATATACTTAATAACAACCGTCTGCCTATATAATGGCTGAAAGGCTTCAGGCTGGCAGAGGTACAAGGAATTTAAGCCATTTGAACAAGATCCAAGCGAACCTAGACAGAGGGTCTGTGAATCTCTTGGGCTGATCTGATCCTAAATATGCCCTGGAAGTGATGGTATCTGATGAATATCAAAACAACCCAAGGGTAGAGGAGACATCTGAGCAGAAGTTCAGCCACCAAGTGGAAAACTCAGAGTCGTACTGCTACAAGCAAAAATCTGAGGCTCCCTCAAGACAAAGGCAATTCCACATTTAATGAGCAGTCCCCTGGATCCCTGCAAAGCTTATCGCCACCACTGAACACCAGCCTGCTTTCATTGAGAGATGTTTTAAGCCAAGAAATGATAATAAACAATGATTTTTTGCTTGCAACTCCTTTCACCTCATTGCAGCCCAAGGCGCTGCGGTGCAAGGGCTGGCATCACCCAGAGCGGCCTTCCCAGTGCCACATTGCCCTGGGAGCTGGAGAGTCGCCGCACGGCCATGTGACCCTGGCACTGCTCTGCACATCACAGAAACCATCTCAACCGGAGAAACCAACTGAGGTATCGCCATCAGTATCGGTGGTGGCAGAACAACCCTTCCATAAACTGCCTACAAAAGCAATCAGACATGGGCTGACAGCAGAACCAGGGAAACCCAAATCCTGCTGCTGCAAGGAATCGTCTTGGGATGGCCAAGGACAGATTAAGATAGCAAAAAAAATTGGCCAAACTGATAAAGCTTAGGTTACAAGACCATTGCTTCAAGAGATACCTTCTAGGGACGTGTACTCTAATAGGCAGAAAAACACTTAGTATAACTGTCAGCCACATGCCCACGAATCCCCCTCCTGGTAAGCCCCCAGTTTCCCTTGCCCCTCTTGCTCACCCCAGGGCCCCTTATCACAGGTGCACGAGAGGACTCACCACAGCGCTCTGCTCCTCGCTCTGCCACTGACTGCTGCTCTTGCCTCCTGGCTGCCTCACCGTTAAGACACTGCTCTCTGGAGTGACTCACAGTGCCTAGTTTCATCTTTCCATGCCTTGGGATCATGGGGAATTTGGTAGGATCACTTGTTCCTTAGTCCTTTTCCTCAATTTATAATATAGTGAATTTAACCCCTGAATTTCTGGCTGTTGCATGGCTCAAGTTGGTCAACTGCATTAGCTAACTTGGCTTCAAACCACAGAGAAAACAAGGCCCCTCTCCTGCCTATGCAACTCATCCCTGAGCGGTAGCTTCTTTCCTCTCAAGCACCCAGACACCCCACTGGGCATCCAGGGTTCCCTGCTGCAAAGGGGAAGGAGCAGGCACCAGTCCCCATGGCAGCAGCACCTGGCTCTGTGCATGGCACACTCAGCTAACGGCATCATGCCACGGGGCCTTGCAGGGAGGGGTTTGGCAGGGAGCACCCGGTGGCTGGTGGGGTGGCTGGGAAGCACCCTCTGGCTGGCAGGGCTGCAGCTGATGTGGGGAACACCCTCCATCTGATGGGTCAGCTAGGAGCCCCCTCCAGCTTGTGAGGTGGCAAGGAGCACCCTGTGGCTTGTGGAGTGGCAGGGCTCCCTCCAGCTTGCAGAGAGCCCCCTCAGCTTGCAGGGTGGTTGGGAGCATCCTCCAGCTGGTGGGGTGGCAAGAAGCACCCCCCCCCCCAACTTGCAGGATGGTTGGATGTATCCTCTATCTGGTTGGGCTCCAGGGTGGCAAGCAACACCCTCCAGCTCATGAGGTGAGGAGCACCTTCTGGCTGGCGTGAAGCACCCTCCGGCTCCTCCTGGGAGCACCCTCCAGCTGGTGGGGTGGCAGGGGGCCTCAGAGCACCCCCCAGGTCGTGGGGCAGCTGGGAGCACCCTCCGGCTCACAGGGTGGCAGGGGGGCTCGAAGCACCCCCAGCCCACGGGGCGGCCCCGCGCCCGCCGGAGCGCGGCGCTGCACGGGGCCAAGGTCACCCGCGCCCGCGCCGCCACGCGCCAGTGGCGCCGCCAGCCTCGCCTCGGCGCGGGCCAATGGGGCGCGGGGAGGAGGTGAGGCGCGGCGCGGATTGGTCGAGACGCTTCCTGGGCGTGTCCCTCGCCAGCCTACCGGGGCGGTGGTCAGGCGGTGATTGGCCGAGGCGCGGAGGGGAGTGTCCGAACGTTCTATGGTAGGCGCGCGGCTTCCCGCGCCGCGTGCGGGAGCGTGACTCAGGCAGGGGCAGGTAGGGAGCGCGCCCGGCGGTGCCGCTCGCCCCACGGGGACCCTCGGGGCTGTGGGCGGGCTTGGAGGAGCCCAGGCGCGGGCCGGGCATGCACTTGCCCCGAGCTCCTGCTTTGCCCTCCCCGGGGGGACGGGAGAGCCCCGTGGCCTCCCACCCTGCCCTTCCCCGCAGCCTTTCCTCCTTGCAGGCAGCTTTGGTGACAGGGCGGTGGCGGCGGGGAGGGTTTCCACGGTGCCAGCGAGGACCCGGGCTTGCGGGTCGTGGGGAGGCCAGGCCAGAGCAAGCAGGAGTGCGGTTGCACAGCCAGGGTGGGTTGACACGAATAAACTAAATGCGGTTGCTTAATAACCTGCTCACGGCCCTTTGCTAGGCTGGCAGGGTTAATGGATAAAAGAGATGCATTGTTTTTAGCCGAGACGGAAGCTGGGCTGTCACTCTCGTCTGGGAGCACGTGCTCTGCATCATAACGCTTGCAGTGTTTGCACTGGCGGGTGCGGGAGGGCTGCTGCCACAACAGGGCAGCGTCGGGCCAGGCTTCTCCCCAGATTCGGGCTGGGGGAAGCCTGTGAACCTGCCCGCGCAATCCCCGAGCAGAGCGGTGATGGGGCAACGTCGGAAATAACCAAAGCACCGTAACTGGAGAACCATCTTAAATCAGTGGGGCTTCCCCAAGAGGTGTCGGGGTTTTCCTCACCCTACTGGCCAGCCCCCATTGCGTTTCGGGGGAAGGCGTGGGATGGGAGCAGGTAGCACGTGGGGGACACGGCCCAGAGGCACCCGGCCCCACCGCCATCCCAGCCAGCTCCACAAACTCTCCCTTTCTGGCTCCAGGCTACGTTGGACCCAGCAGGCAGATGGCGAACTCGGCGCAGGGCAGCGGGGGCCTCCCCAGCACGGAGCTCTGGGCCTCCCATAACAGGATGGTAGTGGAGCCGCTCGACAGCAACGACCCGGAGGTGAGAGCCCTTTCCTGGCACGGGCCTCGGCAGCGGAGCAGCCTGTACGGTCAGTGCAAGCAACCTGCTTCACTCACCCTCTGGGCCTGGGCAGCCACGGGGACGCTGACCTCCCCAAGCTGGTGACGCAGGGGCGAGACGGTCCAAGGCTGAGCTGGGTCTCACCAGGTCTCTGTGCCAGGTTGCCTGCAGCGAGAGGTGGAGAGGAAGAGCATCCTCCAAGTGCGTTGCTGCACAGTAATCGAGCTAACACGGTCTTCACTTCACATCTATTGCTTATACCCCTCTGCTTGAAGCTCACATGTCTGCACAAGCACAGATGGCCAACCAGACCAGCATGGCCAAAGCCTAGTGCATTTTGTAGCCACCCTAGACTCTAGCCCAAATGACAACCAAATTAGCTGGCAGCTTCCTGGCAGGTAGAGACCCAAAACGAGGCCTATGACAGAGCGCATGACAGAACCTGTTCAGGATCGGTTGTACCAAGAAGGGGTCTCATTTTTCTTCTCCAGTACCTTTCCAAGCCGCTCTCCATCACGCTTTCCCCTCTGAGGGTGCATCCCTACCTGGCAGCATCCATGTCTCATGCAGAGCCAGTACAGTGAAGCAGTTTCTCCTGTCTCCCAAAGGTATACAGCATCATCATGAAGGAGAAGCAGCGCCAGAAGCTGGGGCTGGAGTTAATCGCCTCTGAAAATTTTGCAAGTCGAGCAGTCCTGGAGGCCCTGGGATCCTGCATGAACAACAAATACTCTGAGGGTTACCCAGGACAGAGGTACAGGGCAGGGCAGAGTCCAACTGACCCAAACCCTTACAGGGAAAAGAGAAACAACCCACCCCGTGCCACTTCCCTCTTGAAATCTCACCCCCGGAAAGGAAGCGGTATCATGGCACTGGCCCAGCCAGCCGAGCTCCTCCAGGGCAGGATCTGAACCCCTCAGCTTCTGCCCGTGGCTGCGCGTGGGACCGTCTCTGCAGGGTCACATCTGCTGCAGCTGCTGCCCTGGTAGCTGCCGCAAACATGGCGTTGCCTTGGTTCTCCCCAGCCAGCATGGCCTTGGTCACGTGGACCTTTCTGAATAATCAGTTTGCTTTTAATCCCCTGCAGTTTGCTCTAAGCAAACAACACCAACCCTGGCATAAATCCCACCTTGTCCTTTGCCAACAGGTACTACGGCGGGACAGAGTTTGTAGACGAGCTGGAAAGGCTGTGTCAGAAGAGAGCCCTGGAGGCGTACCAGCTGGACCCCCAGAAGTGGGGAGTCAATGTCCAGCCGTACTCAGGTAACCGTGCTTGGCAGAGCCAGGCTGCGCTCCGTCAGCCCCCACGTGCCCTGGCACTTGTAACAGGCCTGCTGTGCTCTCGCTGCAGGGTCGCCCGCTAACTTTGCGGTGTACACGGCCCTGGTGGAGCCCCATGGCAGGATCATGGGGCTGGACCTGCCCGACGGCGGCCACCTCACCCACGGCTTCATGACGGACAAGAAGAAGATCTCTGCTACCTCCATCTTCTTTGAGTCCATGCCCTACAAGGTATGGAGAACCACTCCAGCTGGAGCAGGGACGTGGCAGTCATAAGCGTTACAGCCTCTTAAATGCAAGAGTAATGGGGTCCAACCAGGACGGTTACATCTGTGTCCTGTCCCCAGGGTGTGGGTGACCTGGGAGGTTAGAAGGAGGATGACTTAGAAGGGGTGGGATGCCCCTTCCCCTCTCACTACTTGTGCTGTCAAATCACCCTTCTCCCCGTATCCCCTCCTGCGGGATGGCGCTGGGACTGATCCTTACCCATGCCAAGGTGGCTGAACTGTCCTTTTTGTCTCCTAGGTCAACCCCAAGACTGGTTACATCGATTATGATCGACTAGAAGAGAACGCCCGCCTGTTCCACCCCAAGCTGATCATAGCAGGTGAGGGTCAAACCCTTATTAACCTCCCTGGTAATGCACCAGGACTGGGGTGGCTCCCTGAAGCCATTAGCACCTTGGTAAGCCAGCAGGCACATGTGGGTGCTGTGATGCCAGGAGGAGACCTTGAATACATCTGTGCTGGCCTGAGCTGGGTTCATCACTATCGCAGGGCTGATCCCAGGCTGTCCCAGGGCCCGTGAGCGGCTGCTCCTGTCCCCTCCCTGCAGCCTCACACCTAGCCCAGCTCCCAGAGCCACATGCTGTCTCCCCCAGGCGTCAGCTGCTACTCGCGCAACCTGGACTATGCCCGCATGCGGAAGATCGCAGACGCCAACGGAGCCTATCTCATGGCTGACATGGCCCACATCAGCGGGCTGGTGGCTGCCGGCATTGTGCCCTCCCCCTTTGACCACTGCGACATCGTCTCCACCACCACCCACAAGACCTTGCGGGGCTGCAGAGCTGGCATGATCTTCTACCGCAAAGGTACCTGCCCCAGCTGGGGAGCCGGGAGAAACGCTGCCCAGGGCCAAGGGAGCTGCAAGTCACAGGGCCCAGGGCTGCCCCTCTGCTCTAGCTGGGAAGAGGAAGGGCAGAGGGGTCTCCTGGGGGGAGCTTCACAGGCTGAGGGGCCAGCCCTAATCCAGAGTTGAGGCAGAACAACCACAGTCCCCGCTCTGTGGGGCCTGGAGGTGCACAGTTGCTGGTGTAGTTGCAGGGTCGCGGGAGAAAGCAGGCTGTGCTGCCCTGTGAGTGACACTGCCCTCCCCTCCCGCAGGCACCCGCAGCGTGGACCCCAAGACGGGCAAGGAAACGCTCTACAACCTGGAGAGCCTCATCAACCAGGCAGTCTTCCCTGGGCTGCAGGGAGGGCCGCACAACCACGCCATCGCAGGTACGCCTCTGGCTGGGCTGACTGCCGGCTCCGGGCTGGCAGGGCAGGGAGCTGGCAGAGATCTCGCGGCTCGGCTCCGACCCCTGCAACGGTGCGGGGGGCTACAACTGGCCCAAGGGGGCTCGCAGCCAGGGAATGCAGATATTGAGGCAAATCACAGCCAGTTTGGTGTAGCACTGCCCAAGGAGAGATGGGGCTTTATCCATCCCTTTGGGAGGGGATGTTGCCAGCACAGGTGTTAGCAGGAAACACCGCGTCGGTGCCAAGGCACCGCTCAGGGCCTTCATCGAGCCAGCGCAGTGCCACACTGCTCACCCAGTGCCTCACGCTCACCAGCCTCGTCCATCGGTTTGCTCAGCTTTGGGGACGGCTTTCATCGGTGGTGCCACACATCTCCGCTAGCTCCCCGACGGAAGCCCCCAAAGCTCTCACTGGTTTGCCTCCTTCCCCAGGGATCGCTGTGGCGCTGCGGCAGGCCATGACACCCGAGTTCAAGGCCTACCAGCAGCAGGTGGTCGCGAACTGCAAGACGTTCTCGGCCGCTCTGATAGAGCTGGGCTATGACATCGTCACAGGTAAGGACAGGTCTCCGCAGCTCAGCACCACCTCTTGCACGTGGTGCTGGGTCTGAGCCAGGCCGTGGGAAGGGTTCTACTGGGTCCATTCCTGAGGACATCTACAAAACCGCTTCTTAACAGTCATGCTAAGAAGTTCCCCTTCCCATGGGGCAGGAGCCCTTCTGCCCTCAAACCCAGGGGCAGGCTCTGGTGCAGTCGTGAGCCTTTCTTGCTGGAGTCTTGAGCAGGAGCAGTGTTTGCCCCACGATCTCTCCTCCCCCAGACAGAATTCATCTCTTTGCAGGGGGCTCCGACAACCACCTGATTCTCCTGGACCTGCGTAGCAGAGGCACAGACGGTGGCCGGGCTGAGCGGGTGCTGGAGATCTGCTCCATCGCCTGCAACAAGAACACTTGTCCTGGTGAGAGACCCCACAAGCTCCGCCATGTCCTGCCCCCAGCTCCTAGAGGTCCCGTTCCTCGTGCTCCCCCAGGGCTCCCAGCTGGCCATGGGTCCACGTAGAGCATCCCAGGTGCTAGGAACCAGGCTGGTTCGGTTTCGGTACCGAAACCTGCACCACAGTTTCGGTACCTGGCTCTCGTTCTGCTGCAGGTGACGTCAGCGCCCTGCGCCCCAGCGGCCTGCGGTTCGGGACACCAGCGCTGACCTCCCGGGGCTTCCGGCAGGACGACTTCATCCAGGTGGCTCGTTACATCCACAGAGGTGAGGCCACAGCAGCCGTGCCCGAGGGACCGGGCTAGCGCACCGCCACCCGCGGAGCTGAACGGCAGCTCCGGGCAGCAGGCCGGGGCCCAGGGCAGCTCCTCCGGCGGGGCTGCCACGCCAGTGGCCGGCAGAGCCCTACGGTCACGTGGAGGGGCAAAAGCCTCCAGCAAGTGGTGGTAAGGAGTTAACTCCTCCACCTGCCCATCTGGATGGGGGACCAGCCACCCTCTTGCAACTCCCCACTGCACCAGCAGTGGGCTGAAAGCCTGGATTAAAACCGCACCTTTTGCGGTCTTATTCCAGTTGTCCTGCCAGGTCTATGGTCCCATTTCCCAGGGCCGCAGGTGACACACGGCAGGGCATCCCTCGCAGCCCTGTTCCCTTGCCTCTCGCGCTGCTCCCCCCTTCCCAGGCGTCTTGGTGGGAGCAGTCTCGTGGGCGGTCACATCGTGGAGCGATGCCAGCCTCCTCGCAGGGCTGGGAGAGCCGCTGGATGTGGCAGCTGCCCACGGTGGGCACAGAGGGATGCTGCAGCCAGGCAGGCTGACCTGTGTGTGCTCCCAACCTGGCAGGGATCGAGCTGACTCTGCGTGTACAGAACGACATGAGCCCCAAGGCCACGCTGAAGGAATTCAAGGAGAAACTGGTCGAGGAGAAATACCAGGGGGACCTCAAGGCGCTCAAGGAGGAGGTGGAGGCTTTTGCAGCAACTTTCCCGCTCCCGGGCCTGCCTGTCCTGTAAAGGGAGGCAGCAGTGCCCAGTCCCAGAGCCAGGACGCACCTGGGATTGTGGCTTGATCCTGTCCTCAGTCCACTGCCCAGACCCTCTCATCAGGCGATGCCCCAGTGCCTGCTCCCAGCACTTCCCTGCTGGCACCGGTTTCTGTGCAGCTCCTGGTCCTAGTTCAGCTCTTACCTCCTCCCTCATCTTAAGGGATCCCCCTTAAATTGGTTAATTTCATCTCATGGGATCCCCCAAGAGCACAGCCCCCCGAGGGGGAAACCGGCCCTTTGACCACTAAACGTTACAACGGGGATATTACGGCTTCTGTTAGGGGACTGAGCAGGTAACCCTCACCTTATGGCCAGGTTTGGGTTTGATCCAGCTCTTGCCACCTGTGGGAACAGCACATGTGGTTACACTGACCTGCACGGCGCAGCAGCCTGGGACAGCCGCTCGGGTTCACATCCTGCAGGAGCTGTTTGCCCTGGGGCCACACGCACTGTGTGCGATTGCACAGGAGGCTTCGCAGCCTTAGAAAGCCTCGCTGGCTTCAGCCTCGAAGACTCGCCTTCTAGAGCGCCCAAAGGCAGAGGCAGCTCTGCCTTGGTGCTTCACAAGCTCCACGCGCTTTCACAAGGTCAAGCCACATTAGGGGAACAGGTCTCTGGTGCTTTGTCCTGCATCCACACAACAGCCCTCCCCAGAGATCAGTCTTCCAACTCCATCAGTATTATTAGCCCATGTCTCCAGGCTCTTTTCAGGCATCTGAAGCACAAAGCTTAGGTAGAACCATTTTTTAATAAGCACAGTAAAATTAAGAATTTAACCACAATGTATGACAAGAATTATAAGCTTTAAAAAATACAACCGATTTTTTGTATTTCAAAAATATCTGAACCCAAATAAATAATTTTTTTTAAAAGTACATTTTTCAGACTAGTCATTTGGTGTTAACATCTGTTAAACTCTTGTGCAGTAACACTTACAGCACTACACTAAGACATGCTTCTCGGATTTCTCCCGATCACACTCGCTCTAACTACTGACGCAAGCGTTCTGTACACACAGGCACGCACACATTAACTCGACATGCAGTAATAAGATACAGTGCTTTAACATAAGATGAGAATTCATCACAGCCTACTCACAGCCCTCAAAGGCAGTTCTTATCCCAGCCCCATCCCTGTACTGACTCACCCTGCACTGAGGAAGCCAGCGGGACCAGGTACCCTGTGTTTCTGCCTTCCAGTTAAAATGCATCTCTTGGCAACCAGCGTGTGGTAGGTTTATGACTTCTCAAGCTCTGGTAGCAAGTGCTAGGCCCACTCAAAGATATTAGGGTACAATCTGTTGCTCTGTCGAACACATTGTGCTATCAGGGCACAGCATGGAGCAGGCACTTTCCTTCGCAGCTCACTGCGTTTCTGACCACACCTTATTCCAGGTGCCTTTTCAAAGTGCTGTTACAAGCCCTGTGTCCTGTAGCAGGTCCTGCCCAGCTCTCCAAAACCAGATTCTGCAAAGTGGCCAGTTACCTGCAGGATCAGGGCCACCTGCGCTAACCCCAATGCCGAATGAAAACCAAAGAACAGGCTTGGAGTTACGGAGCCATCAGCCCTATTGGCTTTTGCTCCCCAAGCACTTCTCCCACCCCTTACAAAATGGTTAATATTGCTAGAGTATAGGCAGTACTTCCCTAGTCAAGGCAAGACAGCTTTGGAGCTGCTTAGAAGTGATTGCTACTGGATGAAAGTAAATCTGAGCACTATTCTCTGAGAAATGAAACCTGTGTAGGGTTAATATCACCTACTCCTATGGCTGACCATCCTCATGGTTGCATCTGAAAGCGGTAAGCTAGTTTAACTGAGAGCATGAGCTAACGGTACATCTTCAAACACAGGAAACTAGAGGAATAAGAACACTGAACCCTGTCCTCCTGGCTCAGCAGAAGGCCACAGGAGACCTTTGCTCTGATGAATTCTCTGGTCAGGCTTACAAACCTCATCTCCCTGAGGGCCCGCACAGAGAGGAAGGAGCCACAGCCAGCCGTGCAAGAGGTGATGGCATGCTGGCAGCACTTACAGAAGCGGATAACGGCCACGCATGACACCACTGGGGCTCGCAGCTGGAGAGTCGATGCACGAAGGCTGGTTAGTATTACACAGCAGCCACGACGAACCTGCCCTGCTAGTGGTGGAAGCATGGCTGGATGGCAGCGCACGTTGTTCGGGTGGTGCAGTACAAGCCAACTAACATGCCAAGATTGCTGGAGCTGTTAGTACTAAGATCTTAACTTGTTATTAGTTTTCTAAGACTGGAAACTATTGAGGTAACACAGTGAAGATGCAGAAAGACTTAAAGTGCTGATACAGGGATCTTTACTGTACAGTCAGGTCAGAAAGTCAAACAGAAAAAATTACTGAGCAAAGAGGAATTCAGCTCCTCAACCACCAGCTGCGCTTGGACTCCCCCAGTTCCTGCCTCTGAGGACTGCAGGCAGTTAGGGCAGGACGGGCTCCAGCTGCACCGAGGTGCTGCAGCTGAGCGCTCGCACGACGGGCTTGCCAGAGTCCACGTAACTGCACGCTTCCTGGCATGGGAAGGCGAGCTCAGAGGCTAGCTAAGCCCGCCCGAGTGTGAGCCAGTTTCCCAACGGCAAACACTTCAAGGCATGTTTCTCCTTAGCTCCTGCTTAATATCTGAGTTGCAGGTAACACGGAGCTCCCCTTTCAGCCTGTTCAGGAATGAGCAACAGTCCCGATAAAGCCTCTAAGGCATTCTCTGAGATTCGGAACTGCTTTGTGGGAGAGAGATAAAGAAAGTCAGACGGGTGGAAGCACAGGTATTGCTAAACATAGCCTTGAATATCAGATATTACAGATTTGATAGGAGAAAAGATAAGTGATTTTTTGCCAATTTATGAGTGCAGCTAAACACTACAGGTAAAGACCATTGTAACTAAGAAGTCACATAGCACTTATCATCAGTCCTGCTCTACTGCTCCGAGCTGTCAGCATGGAGGAAGTTTAGTTTGTCCCTCCCTCCTCGATCCAAAGTAGCATCAGGTCATTTTTCAGCACAAAAACACAAGCTCCTGTGACAAACGCTTCTCCAGTGCAGAGGGTCGGGCAACATGCACACAGCTGTGGTCTGCCCAGTATCACCTGCATTACTCATTTACTAAGATGTTTTCCCCCTCTGGCAATCTTACCTTGACTTTAGTTTGGAAGTTATTCAGATGCACACAAATCAACAAGGAGATGCTTCAAGTTACTTCAGAAAGTACATGTTTTCTAAGAGCATGAAAGTCTTTCACTAGCAGACCCAGTTCACCTGCGACAGCAGCATACAGGAGGACACAGAATCAGAAAAGGAAAAGGTCTTTAAACATGCTTTTTAAATGCGAAGGCAGTTCTGCAGCCTCGCGCACAGACACACAACAGCTGACATGGTGCACTGCTCACCTTCAGCAAAGGCAACGGCACACTGCCTCCCAGCTGCACACTACAAATATAATCACAAGCAACCTCTGGCCTTGGAAATCCCTACGTATCACAAGCTCAAGATTCTCGGCAGAGCTAGCCTCACTGTAAGCCATCGGAAGTAATGCTAATGTTTAAAATAGAGCCTTTTTGCCTTGCTGGTTTCTGCTTCCCGCACTGCCTCAAAGACTCCTTTGCAGGCAGGAGAGGGGAGGCAGCGCTACCGGCGTGTGGATGTTGGTGCCACGTGACAGCCTTCCCAGGACGCTCTGCCCTCAGGGACAGGTTGGCGAGCAGTGCAGTGATCACAGAAATTTTCAATGCAGTCTAAACTACGCTGACAAACCCCAGACTCCGCGCAGAAGCTTCCCCAGGTATGGAGGGAATGTTATACTCGGTTCCAGCACTCTGTCTCACATAATCACAATAAATAGAGGTTTGAAAAAAACCTAGTACTTCAGCTAATCTTGTAAAATCTAAGCTGCTTTCCCTCCAGAATCAGAAGAGAACAGTGCTAAAAAGAAGTAAAACCCAAGTTTTCTTTCCGAGCAAGACTTTTTCTTGCTTAAAAGAACTGTGAAAGCTGCTGTCACCACATGGCATTGGACACAGCAGCAAACTCCAGCCCATGATGGCGGCCAATGAGATGCACCTCCGAGGAGATTCCAGAGGGAAGTGCTGTGCCCCAAGAGCCGGGCACAAAACACTCAGCACTGACAGGAACAATCTTCCAGGAGCATCGCCGTGATGGCGACGCAACCTTTCTGGCACAGATAGCAGTAAAGAAGCTTTGAAAGGAAGGTCCTCGGTATCCAACGACCAGGCTCAGAGAGCTGCAGTTCTGCCCCATCCAGAACTATCCAGGAACGCCACAGGAGAGGTAGTCAAGAAATTACAAAGGCTTGGCGTTAAAATAAATTGGCATGGCCAGAAGCAGCATGCAGTGACACCGAACCTGCTTCACCACAAAGCACAAAATTCAGTTCCCCAACAAAAAAAAGCAATATGGATACAACATGGGATCCAGTACATTCATCCTAGATTTTGCCTGAGCACTAGCGTCTTGCCAGCCAGGCAGCCTGCTCTAACAGCTTGCTGTCCCTCACAGCATACCTTCAAGAGCATTGCACCGTTCGTTTCCCCATCACAAAAAGCATGTAAAAAGGAGCCTTTCCCTCACGCTGTTCAGCTCCCGTCTTTCTTTAGAAGGTCACCCTTGACCTCACAAGCTTTGAGGATTCTTGGTCTCCCTCTTCCTCCCACCTTTCCCACAGGTCGCCAAGCAAACAGGATGCGACAAGTTCACAAGGCACAGTGCTCTACATTCACAACAGCAGGAGCCTCGGTGCTAGCCAACGTTGAAAAGGAGCCCTTCCACATTCCAGATTTTAACAAAGCTGAGAAATCAGCAAACGCTTTCTGCACAGAAGCACACCTGCTTCCATTGCTGTCCTACGGGCTCCGGAACAACCAGCTCTAGGAATTGCCAGGAACTCCGAAAATGCAGAAAGGGACACCATCAACTACTGCTTCACACAGGCAGACAACTGCATGCTGCCCTCTTGCTAGGGAGCATTAGCACGTACATCAATTACCCCCCACATGCAGGCAAGATACTAGTGGATTAAAATCTTCGTGTGGCTTTTATACTTCCCCTGGTCTCTGCCATGGCTCCACCGAAGGCAGCAAGAGCGTTCTGGTGGAAGCGTGCAGAGTACTGCCTATTTTGGGGGTGCACGTTACTAAGTATTGTTTCACAAGAGCGCCCATCTCTCTCAGCGCCATAATCCTCCCTCAATGCTACTATCCAATGCTTTAGAAGTTAATAGTGTCCCTTTCAACATTTGAAAACAGAGTGGCCAATGTTTTTATATGATGGAACATCCAAGTTCTGGGCTACAGGGAACCATGTAGAAATTAGGTCACTTGGACATTAATTTCTACTGAGCAGAGACACTTGCTTGCAAAGGCATCAGCTTTTCTGCCCCTTCCTGATGTATGAGAGCTACTACAGACAGCATCAATGTCAAGCACAGATGATCTTTGTCAGAATCCAAGTATGACAGCAGACAGCCCAGATGATACTAAATTTTGTACAAAAAGCTGGGAACATAGTCAAATCTGAGCAGAGGATTCACCCCCTGGCCGGGTTCCTGAATGTACTGCAGCTTCAGCAGCTCAGCTAGATACTGTACAATTTTGATATCTTCATTGGCAAGGCCCAGGTGGAGCTTCAGAAAGTTCATCCTGCGATTCACAACAGATTCCTCCGGTTCCCTTTCACTGATGGGAAGGTGCAAATGGTGGCAGAAGGTGAAGAGGAAGGCTTTCGAACACAGCTGAGTGAGGATACTTTGGACGTGCATATAATAGGTGCTCCCTCGTTTGATCTGAGTGCGGTGGTCCGCCAGCCTGGACACCAAGGTTCCTTTATAAAGGGGGCAACGGAGAGTCTTACTGTCCGCATCCAGGATGCTAATGTATCGGCTGTATCGGCTCAGAGCATGCAACATGTTCACCCCGGCAGGGGACACCATTCTGAAACAGCAAGGGGAGAGAGAGGTCACGGCTGGAGGAAAACAGGTGGCTATGGAGCGCAGACTGCACGTCCATGAGCCTGTACTACATGCAGCCGTCCATAAGCCAGAGCAAAAGTACAGAAGCGTCTGCAGGCAAATTAAGTCTGGCACAGAAGAGAATGGCCCAGTAGTCTCTCCAGGCTGCCAGATCCCAAAGAAACCTTGATCTCCTGGAGCCCCAGGTGCACCGATCTGAACTGTACGTGCACTACTTCATAAATGCAGCACTTTTAAGGACTGTTTCCTCCTTGTTAGACACAAAACCAATGACATAAAGAGAGCGATAAGGCATCTTTGGGGAACAGAAGCAATTCTTGCAGCAACTGGCTTCTGGATGCAGCAATAAGGAGCATTAGAAACCCCCTTGCCAAGAGCTCTGCTTTCCCCCCAAGTGGCTGTTTTGGGAGGGAACTGCTCTGAGGTGGTCAAAGCCTTGAACAGAGTGAAACCTTTTGCCCCTCCTTTGATAAGGGAATCATCCTTAAACCAGAATATCCCCTGCCTAAGCCTAAACATTGTTCACTAGGATGCAAACCCAAAGCGCATTCACAACATACAATCACACAAGCCTAAATTAGTGTTATTTAGCTGCAAATTACAGGCCTATGTGAACTCTACCTTCCGCTCCTGAATTCTGTCTGGTTAAAATTACTCTGTTGGGATACATCACAGCCTCACACCAGAGGCACCAACGGCTGGCGTATTAGTGTAAGAGCTGTGCCTAGGCAGCGCTTGGCCTTAAGAGAAGTAGCACCCTTTTGACCTTACTGAAATAATTCTCCTAGCCTCTAAGTTCCTTCCCAAAGCCTTTGTACAAACGGTTCGCTAAGAGCATCCATGTTCAACTCAGCGCTTAATTAACACTTCCACTGAGGAGAGTTTAAATGACTGACACATCTTACAAGCTGTTCTTAAAAAGACTTTTGTTTATACAAACTGCATTTAACCACACACATCAAACACCCTGTAAACCCTCAGAGCTTTTAAAAACTCCCTGACAGAACATTTTGGAAGCAACTGTTGGCAGAGCTGTTACCTCCGCCCTCCGCTCGTGAGGCAGGGTACGGGAGGAAGCTCACAGCTTAGGATAATTCAGTCACTCATAACCCCCGCCGTGACAGAGAATTAAGCGACCTAGAAAGCAGATTTCTGTATTTTGAGTCTCATTATGCTCAGAAACGCTCTTTCGGCGACTGTTCCAATCTGGCTCTGAGCCGCATACTGACGCTCTCATCCATATTTCCCACTTTGTTGACAGGAGAGGGCATTCCCTGTCATACCTGCACCCGAAGCGCCAGAACGCATCCTGCTAACGCACAAAGCGAATCCTTTCATAATAGCGTTAAGGGAAGGGCCAAAGTCTCAAGAGCTGAGCCATCACTACTTAGTAATATAAACTATGAAGCCACATTTTAGGATTTGAGTGTTGAGGGAGGGATGTTTGTTTATTTTCATGACGACGTTACACTGAGCAGAAGTTCCCTGTACATCTAAGTTGCAATTCCAGCACTGCAGCCCACTGAGCTCTTTGGGCATTTTGTTCTGCGCTAAAGCAGAATCATAAACACGTGGCTCCGTGTCTGCTCTGCCTCATCTCAATCAGAGCCCAGCCTCGCAGCAGGCTTTGCCCCTCTGCCCTGCACCAGCATGCAAATGCTACAGGACATTCATTTCGACAAGGGCAGGCACGCTCTCACCAACACAAACCAAATGCTGGCAGTCCGATTTCTAACCTACTGATTTCATCAACAGCGGGTTGGTTACCTCTTCATTAGGGTTCACATGGTGGGGGTGGGGGGAAGAGTCCTAGTCCTCCATATCAAAGTGTTAATTTCAAAAGCAAAGTCCTAACTAGAGCAGTTGAAAGAGCTTTGGAAGCAGGCTGGGAGGGGAAGGAAGAGCGCGCAAAGAGACTCCAGGAGCACTTTGTTTTCATTCCATGCAGCAAAGCAGTAGGAGCAATTTGTTCCCTTGCTTTGCTAGGCTAAGATAGCACAATGGCAAATCCCCTGGCAAAATAACTAACAGGAGCCAGACAGCAAGTATCCAGTAGATGTTTTAAAAGATTAAAGCGAGGCTGGTTACAAAGAAGCTGACAAATATACACCCTTCCTTCTACAGATACACACAGACATCTGATAAGCAGAAATTTATGGCAGCTGTGTAAGTAATTCTGTAAAGAGAACTCTCCCACTTATCAGGTTCTCTCTAAAACGTTAGCTTAAAAGACTAATTTTTTTATCATATACCTTGACACAAATAAGCAAACAGAGCCACTATTTCATCTACAGTTTCAGTTTACCTCTGGAGTCCAATCAGCTTCCACTTCTGGAAATCCACAACGTGCAAAGGGGAAGTGACCCAGTGTTTCACAGGCTTGGCATAAACCCCACAGTTCGGCACAAAGATGGAGAGCGCAGTCACAAGTTTCTTGACTATTGCTTCATCTTCCCCCAACACGATAAGGGTCCTTCCGCTGAGCAGGGAGTATATCGCAGGGTGAGCGAAGGGATACTGCCTAATAAAGCGCAGCGCGTTCTGGCCAGCCTTTTTTTTGTGCCTTTCACTCACGGGAATTACGGGGCAAGCAGGAGAAGGACTTCGGTCAGAACACGTGGACGCGGCACTGCTAATATAGCTCGTGGAGTCCGAACATTCATCCAGGCTAGTTTTACTGACGTCCCTACTGCCTGCCAAGTAGCGCGGATCGAGTTCATAGGGAAGGAGCCCTCCCGAGACACTGTCATGGGAATGGTAGCCAGCAAAAGTCCCGTGCAGCCCCTGCTCGGCCGGCCGGTACGGCTGCGGGGGAATGCTGACCACCCCATCCTCGTCACAGTGCTTCTGGCCTAGGTCAGGCAGAGGCTCAAGGAAGTTGGGACTCTCCTTCCCGATGCAACAGGCAGAATCAACCTGCAATAAGTTTTCCTCTTTTGAACTATCTTCCTGCTTGTCAGCATTATCCAGGTTTAATTTGGGGCTGAAATGAAGGCCTCCCTCTTCGTCATCTGCATAAGGTTCTTCGTTAATGGCACTTGGGTAACTCGCTTTGAAGTCTTCCGGGATCAGTGACTCTGAGGGACACGTGCTGAGAACCTCAATGCTGTCCTCACTGACAGTCCTCCTGCTGCCCACCTTGCTCCTGCCCACCTGGGGACTCGGACTGATGGGTAAGCTGGCCTGGCTCTCAGACTTTGTTAAAACAGATGCTGACTTTTCCGTTCCAAGAACCTCAATGCTCTCCCCGCTACTGATACTCCCTTTAATATCTGCATCGAGATAGTCCAAATTGTCCTGGTGTTCAAAAGTTATGGATTCTGCCATTTTGGGTTCTTGCGAGTCTTCAATTTCCTGCTCCATCTTGATAGGTACACACTCCACACTGGACTTGTAAGAACCCAGGCTGATTACCACTTTCGGAGCGGGAGACTCTTCCAAACACTTTCTGTTGACAGCATCTGGACTAAATCTCTGGCAGCCTCTGTACTGCTTTTCAGGTGCTTTTTCATCTAGAAGAGACGCATCTTCAAAGAGAAAGTTAGTTACACTCTGTTGCTTTAAAAGTGCTCTGCTGATCTGGTTCGTCAAGAGGTAGCACACATCACCTCTGAAAGTCCTCTCAATCTGATGCAGCTGATCTAGAGTTTGGGTGAAAAAATAAACATCACAAAGCTCTTCCAGCGTTTTCAGCTTCTTGTCAAAGCATTTAGCAGACTTCGCTTTGATGAGCTTGGGGGTATAGGATGGCGCGTGTGCATAAAGGTGCGTGTCACCAGGCTCAGCAAGGTCAGAGGTAGTCAGGTCCTGATCACAGCTCGCATTAGCCTGATCCAGTCCACACTCCGGCTCGTAGGGGTGGAAGTCGGAGTCCTTCAGTTTCCTATAGGGATAGGATCGGATTTGCTTTAACAGATCTTGGTGCTCAATAATAGACTTTTCAACACTAGCCAATTCATTGGCCTTCTCAATTGCTTGGGTTGTGTAATACCCTTTGTCGTTGGCTTTCTTCTGGATCTCAGTTTCATTGTGCAGCACAGTCCTAGTGTAGTCGAGGTCTTTCAGTTTCTTTTCAAGTTCACTAGCAAAAGCTTTCCTGTTCCCTGTCTTTAGGCATTCAGATGCTTTGGAGAACTCCGCAGAGAGTTCCTGAAACTGCTGCATGATTTTGTGCTCATCAGCAGAAATGTAGGCCATGCAGAAGGGCCTCACAAAACCCCTGGCTTCGAGGTCATACAAAGTCAGGTGGTGCACGTAGGCGAATGCCCCTTCTTTCGAATCTCCCAGCACCACTTTGGAGTCTTCCACAAAGTTCAGCTTTGGGTAGGCGCAGCCGGGAGGATGCCCCACGAAGGAAGCCTGATAATCCACAGACATGATCCGGAGGGAAAAGTAATTGAGATCGAAAGTGCCCGACACTTTCGCATCATCGGGGATGGTCAGCAGGGGCTGGGGCCCCACCTGCTCTGAGAACTCAGAGATGAGGATGAAGTCCCGGGTGAACTTGGAGCTGGCGACCTTGGACCAGGGGTTGGCTCCGGGGCCGGCGAAGGGGAAGAGCGGCACGGAGTACTCCTCGGGCAGGGGCGGCTCGCTGCACAGCTCATCCTCGAACTCCTCCTCTTTGGTGAAGGCCACCACGTCGGGGGCGCTGATCATATTTCCCGCAGGAGGGAACCGACATGGAGAAGCGAGGCCGCCTCCGCCTCCTCCTCCTCCCGCCGCCGTCGGGCCCCGCGGGAGACCCCGCTCCGGCGCCCCCTGACCCGGCCCCGGCCCCGGCCCGCCCGCAGCCGGGCCCCCGCCTCAGCCCCGGCGGAGGGAGCGCAGCGCCCGCTCTGCCGCCGCCTCAGAGCCCCGCCATGGCCCGGCGCCCCGGCCCGGCCCGGCCCCGCCGCCGCCTCACGGCCGCCGCAGCCCGGCAGCCATCTTGGCGTCACATGACCCCGCGGCCTCTCACCCGCCACCCGGAAGCGAAACCGCCGACCCCAGGCGTTTGCTGTTTAGAGCTATTTTTGTGTTGGTTTTTCTTTTTTTAAGCGCCACTGCCGCCGCCTCGGCTTCACTTAAGCCCCGGTGCGGACCCGAGAGGCGGGAGGAAATACCGAGCCAGGGCGGAGGATGAGAAAGGTGGCGCCGCGGGGCATCCTGGGAGCTGTAGTTCTCTGCCGCCACAGCGCCGCTCGTGGTGGCACTTTACGGCAAGACGTAACCGAGAGGTAAAGCGCGCCGCGTCCCGCCGCGTTTTGCGACAGCGGGAGCGCGGGAGCGAGAGCTGTGGGGTGAGGAGAGGGGCTGGGGGTGCGGAGGGCCCCGGGGGGTGTCAGGGGGCCCTTTCCCGGGTGAGGAGAGCGCCCGGGGGGATGGCGAGGGGACCTGTCCTGGGGTAGATGGAGGTCTTGTGGGGAGGGTGACGGGGGGGGGTGTCTGACTAGAAGTGAGGAGAGGGTCTGGCGGGGTGACGGGGGGCCCTGTGGAGGGTGAGGAGAGAGCATGGGGGGGCAGTGGGGGCTGTCAGGGGTGAGGAGAGGGTCTGGGGGTGGCAAGGGGGGCTGTTCTGGGGTGAGAGAGCCATCCTGGGGTCAGGAGAGAGCTTGTCTGGGGTGGGGGGCAGGGGGCCTGCCCTAGGGTGAGGAAAGGCCCTGTCAGGGTGGGAGGGAGTTGGGGGGGACCCTGTCCCAGGATGTGGGGTGCCGAAAGGAGGGCAGGAGCCACGGGTTAGCTGTTTTTGTTGGAGGAGCAGAGATGTCTTGTCCAGTTCAGCTGCTCCTTGCAGAATCTGCCGTGCACGGAGGAGGCTGTGCCACGACTCGCACTGGGGTGGTCTGACGGAGGTGTCTGCCTGCAGGATGCCATAGGCTCCCCCTAGATCACTGGTTAAAGATCCGTCGAGGGGACTTTTAGGGACCGCTCTGCGTGCTAAAGGGGATCAACTCCCTGGGGGAAATTGGTCCCAGCACGAGGATACAATAACATGTTTTGGCACCGTGGGAGCTGTCGCCATCGACTGTAATGAACTTTCAAGCGAGGCTCTTTGCTAGCTGCGGAGTCAGGATGCTGCCTCAGCCCTGGCGTCTCTTCTCTCGGGCTGCAGAGGATATGACGTTACAAAGGATCCGGAAGGTCCTGTGCGTGGCTGAGAAAAATGATGCTGCCAGAGGAATTGCAGATCTTCTCTCCAACAGCAGAATGCGAAGGGTAGGAATATATTAAGTTTCATACCTCCTTATTGCTTGTTAATACTCCTGCAGATCCAGTTTAGTTATCTGGAGAGGGTCAGCTCATCAGAGCATGGGTTCAGCTGTGATGCAGCTCAGTCCTGGTCTCCAGTATATTCCTACCTTGTGCAGCAGCACTGGCCTGCTCTGCAGAACTTGACACGGGCATTTCAAATCATCACATTCAACAGCTTGCACTGTTTTTGTCTCTGGCCTTTTCTGACCTTGCCAGGTTGCGCTAACCACTTTCTTTTGTGAAGCGGACAAACATCACTTGCCGAAGTATATTTTGGAAGTCTTGGACTCCTTTTCTTGTAACTTAACTCCTGTTGGAATTCAGCTCTCCAGGTGTGCTCCGTCTCTTTCTGTCTTCTCTAGGCATTGAGCTCATCTGTGAGGGCTCCCTGTGTTTTTCCTAGTTTTGCAGTGCATGTACAAGACACTGAGAACTGAAAGCATCTGCTGGCATGCATTTCCTAGTCAAAAAATGCTGCTTCTGCAGTGTCAGCAAGTATCATGGGTTATGAAAGTTCACATAATAAAGCAAAGATAGTCTGCGGTTTGGGGAAGAGGAGTTCAAAGATCTCTTTTCTCTGCTGCTGCTTTGTTTTGTGGCCTTTGACAGTTTGCATAATTACTTGATATTTCAGTTTACCATATCCTTAATATCTCGTGATAGTGTGTTCAGAAGAGCTAATGTTTATGAGCTGTTTCTAGGTCAGAATCGCATTAGAAATGCGAGATGTTATTGAGAACCTGGGCACTGATAGCCCAGTCAATGAAGATATTGACATACTTCTGTAGAAGAAGATGTAAATGTTTGTATCCAGTCTAGAAACTTCCACAAATCTTGGTCAGGTGGAAGGCAGTCTTGGGGACCCTGGGCTGACAGACTAGCTGTGGTTTGGAGCAGGACAATTCGTTGCTGGGAATGGGAAATGTTTTTCTTTGCTACTGGCCAACTCCATTAAAACAAATCACTGTGTTCCCTACTGTCTGTCTTCACCATCTGTGGAGTGATAACCCTGACTTCCCCTTTAGGGGTATTTTGAAATACTCTTACAACAGAAAGCACCATTTCCATACCTCTGTAAATGATGTAGGCAACTTCCTTTCACCCTGTCTTGCCTTTGCATTTTAGCTACAAAAGCCATTTTCTCTTGCCCTGTACTTCTGTTGGTTCTGTCAGAACAGGATGTATGCACTGAGATGAGATGTGTTTGTTTTCTTTTGGAAACTAGAGACTTAGCAACTTTCCTTTTTCTTCTAGAGAGAAGGGTTTTCCAAGTTCAACAAGATCTACGAGTATGACTACCAAATGTTTGGCCAGGTAGAGGTTTCTTTCATATCCCTTCTGGTTGGGAGAAGTGCAAAACACCAGTTATCAAAAGCCATTTGTCAGAATTTACGAAATGCGTATCCAGGGATGAGGAGATTTGTCCAAAGACATACAAAGGACTCAGATGTTCTTCTGGCTCAACCACTGACCTGTTGTGTTGTCTTAGGTCTTTCAAACTTCTGTTCTTCTATTTTCCGTCTGTCAAAAGGTATTTTGGTGTTTAGAATTGGGAGCTTCCTACACAGATTCAGGATAAGCATATGGGTTTAGCTGCGTAAGGAGAGAAAATGACAATAGCAGGAGGGAGATATCACTGATTTTGTGTGAATTGAGAACTGCATCAAGACTGTAGGCTCTGGGCAGTTTTTGGCAGAAGACAGACACTAATTACCTTGTTCTGTCTTTTGCAGAATGTTACTATGGTGATGACATCCGTGTCAGGACATTTGCTGGCTCATGATTTTAAGTTGCCTTTTCGCAAATGGTTAGTACTCAGTACCCCCCACAGGAGGAAGGGTTGCCATTCTCTGCTTTTAATCCTGAGCTGAGCAGTGCGGTCAGTGCAAGTCCCAAGGCCAACCTGTAGAACAGGGCTGATGTAGTCAACACGGGGCACGCTAGCCTGTGTGAATGTTTCCTCAGAAAACATCTTGGTTGTTCCACTGAGGCGACACATTTTTTCCAACTAGAGGAGGAGTACTTCAGGTCCAATAGTAGAAATCCACACTCCTGGAGCAGGAAGGGGCTCTGATTCTGTGCACTTCAAGTAACTGTGTCGACTAGGATCATAACTATTAAATTCTGTATAGGATAATTACAATATCGTACCAAATGACTGTCTTCAGAGTGTTCAAAAAGAAAACCCAAACCCAAGTTACAATAGTGATGAAAATGCACTAAGGCAGTCCCAAGGAAATAAGCCAATTCCAACAGTTGATTGACGCTTCTGTTTTCTTTGTTCAACTGACAGTTGTCCTGGAAGACAAGAGTTTTTATCTGACTTCCCTCAGTTTTGTTCTCCGTACTTGAAATAAGAGAAGTTGCTTGTTTAGGGCTGCCTTCCAAATTTGTTTTTTTCTACGGTAATATTTTGTGCCTATTGCTTTTGAGTAAATGAAACTCAGTATTTCGAATAAGCTCGAAAGTTGTCTAAGGCAAGGTCCATATTAGATGTGTTCACCCTTCCGATATCTGAGCAGCACTTCCTTATAAGAGAGCCCCAGTTAGTGTCTTGCAACGTACGTTTTAGTCTTTGTTTGCTATGCACACTGCATATTTTCTGTTTACCAGGCATAGCTGCAACCCTCTAGCACTTTTTGATGCCGAAATTGAGAAGTATTGTCCTGAAAATTATGTGGATATTAAGGTATGTACTTGTAAGAGTTTCCCTGAAACTCTGAGTTCAGAGATTGGTTCTACAAACATTGTCTCAGACAGAGGGAGGATCATAGCTTTGTCCTAACCGTCTAAGCTTCTAGGATTTAGAAAATTCCTCCTGTGTTTTGTAGGACTATGTATGCTGTTCATTTATGACATTGAAAGTCTCCTGCTCATACACAATTAATGCAGTAAAGGGACAATTATTTTGCTAAAAGTAAGATTTTTTTCTAATAAAGTGGAATTGGTAATTGTGCCTTGATTTTACGAAAAAGGAAACAAATTGTGTGGTGCGATCCCATCCAAGCCATGTTTTTGAACAAAGAGGTAGATGTAAATAAATGACTCAGTCCTTTTGAAAGCTGCCTAATCTCGTGAGAGACACGATTACAAAATGTTATTGCAACAATCTATCTCTATGGATACGTGTTGTATTTTATGTTCAGTTAGTGAGTCATTTTAAAGTTAAATGACAAAGCGAGTGGTCTGGCATGTCTCATTCTGTGCTGTTTTCTCCTCTCAGAGAACCCTCGAACGAGAAGTCCAGCAATGCCAAGCTCTGGTGATCTGGACTGATTGCGATCGAGAAGGAGAGAACATTGGTTTTGAAATAATTCACGTTTGCAAAGCCGGTGCGTAGAGCGTCTTCTGTATCAATCTGAGTTCCATTAAAATGCTGATCTAACAGGTACTGCTGCTCAGAGATCTAATAATAGAGCTGTCTTCTCCATATCCAAGTTAAATACGTTGAATGTAGAATGGAGTACACCAGAAATACATTCATGTGTTGGAAAGCTACAGAATAGGTTGACAACATACTGTTTTTAAGACAGCTGCTTATTAATCACTCTTTTCCGTTGTCATTTGAGTTGCGTTTTGATTTCTCTTTTTGTCTGACAGTAAAACCAAACCTCCGGGTTTTCCGAGCTCGTTTTTCAGAGATTACGCTTCATGCTGTCAGATCAGCCTGCGAGAATCTCACCCAGCCGGATCAAAAAACTAGCGATGCTGTTGATGTCAGGCAGGAGCTGGACCTCAGGATAGGTACGTAAACACACCTTGGAGATGAAAAGAGGCTGCTAAGCCTGAGCTGCTGCATACGTCTCTTCTAAAGGGAAAAGAGCAAGAGTGTGGCAGGTAGGCAGGCAGGGGATAATCAGCACCAGCTTTACCAGCGTGCAGGTCATTATTTATAAATACCAGAACTCAAGACTGCTGTGTAAACTGGATAGCTGGCCATCAGGGTCTTCCTGGCTTCTCATTCAACTGCACTGAATTCACATTGTTAAAGCCCAGCAATGGATGTTTCATAATCATCTGTGACTGTATCCCCCATGCAAGACAAAAATGCCTAAACTCCAGTGTTGTAAACCTGATTTTTTTTTTTTTTTGCTTCTTCGATCAGAAACAACTAAGTCACATCTTCTGTTTTACTGGAAACACCATGCTCTTTGAAACAAATGTTAGGTTTATAGTTTGTGCAGAGCTGATGGGCTTCTGCAATTTTGGTTTCAAAGTATTAGAGAAAAATAAAAAAGCTCTGAAATGGTGTGTGATTATTCTCCGATGTTTTATTATTCAATTCTAGCATTCATTTGATTTTTCTCAGGTGCTGCCTTCACCAGATTCCAGACATTGAGGCTCCGGAAGATTTTCCCTGATGTTCTAGCAGATCAGCTGATCAGCTATGGCAGTTGCCAGTTCCCAACACTGGGGTTTGTAGTTGAACGCTTTAAAGCCATCCAGGCCTTCGTTCCTGAAGCTTTCTATAAAATCAAAGGTATGTTGGGGGGAAGGGAGTACTCAGTTCCATCTTACAGAGCTTGATGTGTTTGGAGGAAAAACAAACAAACAAAAAACACTAATATTTAGTATAAAATATGAATTGGAGGAAAAGTATCAGGGCAATGAGCAAACACTACGGCAGAGATGATTTCTTCTTCCTTTGCCATGATCATTCGGCAGAGTTGGAAAGGTTCCCCAGAAGTATAGTTCCATTGCCTCTGCTGTCTTAGAGTTGCATTATTACTGTATGCATCACTCTGATCTGTTTTCAACTCAGTGACACATGAACATGAGGATAGCACTGTGGTCTTCAACTGGAAGAGGAATAGACTCTTCAATCACACAGCATGCCTGGTCCTTTACCACATGTGTATGGAGGTAGGAAATTTTGTCAATAGTATACTCCAGTATCAACCAAACGTTTCCAGCATCTATCTTGCTCAAGTTATTTAAAGAACAGTCCTTTTAAACTCTTCAAGGAGATTTTGCATTTTGCTTACTCTGCGTTTAGGATCCTGTAGCCACTGTTGTTGAGGTTGCAAGCAAGCCGAAGAGCAAATGGAGGCCTCTGCCCCTGGACACTGTGGTATGTGTGATACAGCAGTGCTAAACAGACTCATCTGAAAGGAGCTTTTAATATATATTTTACTCACCTCCAAGAATTATGCCATAAATGCATTTTTTCCGGCTCTTCCCAACACAGGAACTTGAGAAGCTGGCTTCCCGTAAACTGAAAATAAATGCCAAAGAAACCATGAGAATAGCAGAAAAACTCTACACTCAAGGGTAAGAGAGAGAGATTTTAGTGTGCTGGCTTGGTAAAAATCAATTCTTTCAAAAATTAATGGCCTTTAATCCAAAATGGGAAATGCCTTGGAGCTCTTCCTAAAGTCCTCCTTTGCCTGCCTTCTTAAGGTTCATAAGCTATCCCCGAACTGAGACCAACATTTTCCCCAAGGAGCTGAACCTCTCTGCCTTGGTACAACAGCAGACACAGGACCCAAACTGGGGAGCATTTGCACAGAGGATTTTGGATCAGGGTGGGCCAACCCCTCGGAGCGGAACCAAATCAGATCAGGCTCACCCTCCCATTCATCCCACCAAATACACTGCTAACCTGCAGGTGAGTTTAATAAAGGCAGAGATAACTTGATCGTTTATATTGCTTGATACATAAGGCTAAGAATCTTAACAATCTGGTCATTAGTATAGTATCCCGAACCTGACATCGTGCTGTTATCTCTTGACATCTCACTAACCCTGGAGGAAACTCTGACGCTCTTCTTCTGTTTGATATTAGGGGAATGAGCAGAGACTATATGAATTCATTGTGCGCCATTTTTTGGCTTGCTGCTCTCAAGATGCCAAGGGACAGGAAACAACTGTGGAGATCGACATCGCTAAAGAGCGATTCATTGCTCAAGGACTAATGATCTTGGCCCGAAACTATCTGGAAGTCTATCCTTATGAGAAGTGGAGTGATAAGGTAGTACCCTTGAACATCATAGATGGGAGAGGTTAAAGTACTTGGAGTTTAAACTTGCACTTGGTTGTACTAACGTGAAAGCTTTATCGCCAAATTCAGACCCCTCTGCGGAACGTCCTTTGACAATTCCTGGCCCCGCTAGCTATTTCATTCAGAGTCATCTCTGTTGAAAACCTGTGCAGCGTATTGTGACAGTTTTGGATAGAGTCTTCCTCTTCCGACACAACAGCAGGGACCATACAGAGCTGCTTCCATGTGGGGTTGACCTGACTTACCAAGACGAGTTGTAATTGCTGTTCCATGGTATCTTTGGCAGCTCGTTACTGACTAATCCTGAGGACCCTGAGGGCTGAATCTCCTGCAGAACAGGGTGCTGCTGTATTACTGCATTGGCTTGCTGTTAGTGTGACGTTTGTCTTCGGTGAATGGTGCAGAAGGTAGTTTCACAGAGATTCTCCTTCCTTCAGGTTATCCCAGTGTATCAGAAAGGGTCTCGCTTTCAGCCCACCACAGTGGAGATGGTGGATGGGGAAACCAGCCCTCCATCACTCCTCACCGAAGCGGATCTCATTGCGCTCATGGAGAAACATGGCATTGGTCAGTATTGGCAGCATGACCTTAGGCTCTTGGGAGAGCTTTGCTCGTATGCTTCTCCTTCTTGACTTGTCTAATAACAGTTCTGTCCCATCTTCAGAGTAGGTAATTTTTTAAATGCCGCTTAAAAGAAATCCCTTAAATATTCAGAGCAAAGGGATAGTAGGGACCTGTGGGCAAAGCCCAGAGATCCTAAGGAGTCTGCAGTGCATCCCAGTTAGATTCGTTGTGGGGCGTGCAGTTTAGGGTCCCAGGGGTGCCCGCCGGCATCTTGTCAGCCTTGGTGCCAGCAGGAGATGAGGATGGTGTTGCTCCTGGCCATAAGTTCTTTCCTTCTTTTTGCCCGTTTAGCACCTTGCACTCTGCAGTAGACACGGGGAAAAATCACTTCTTGGCATCTCATTCAACTAACAACCTTGCTGCTTTCAGGGACTGACGCCACTCACGCCGAGCACATTGAGACCATTAAGCTGCGGATGTACGTGGGCCTTACTGCAGATCAGAGGTTCCTTCCAGGCCACCTGGGCATGGGGCTGGTGGAAGGTAAGGGCAGTGCTTTTTAGGTAGAGGGCAGGCTCCTTACTCACGCCTTCATTTCATTCACCATGCCATATGTTCCTCAGGCTATGATTCCATGGGCTACGAGATGTCCAAGCCTGACCTTCGAGCTGAGCTGGAGGCTGATCTGAAGCTGATCTGTGAGGGGAAGAAAGACAAACTTGCAGTTTTGCAGCAGCAGGTCCAAAAGTACAAGCAAGTCTTCATTGAGGCTGTGGCTAGAGCCAACAAGTGAGTCCTGTCTTTGCCCTCCTGTTTGCTTTGCTGTTCTGGGAGGCGTAAGTTCTCATCTGGGGCTCAGCCTGGAGAGGAGTGGGTTCCTATAACGCTGTTTTCCTGGAGCTCTTCAGCACGTGCAGGCATTCGCAGAGGAAGGGATGACTTGCAGTATGGCAGGCTGTCATGAGTTGGTGCTAACTATCCATTTGCGTTTAGGACTCATTGGATTAAATTCAGAGCTGGTCGAAGGAAAGGCAACAATGCACTGACTTCTTCCATGTTGCACTCGCAGCTAGCCTGTACATCCTGAACCGATGTCTCAGAGGGGCTGAGCTGACAGAAGGGACAGAAGGCACCAATCCACGGCCTGTTTACTCTTTGCAGAGGAGACACTTAGGATGTTGTGCTTATTTCTTTCTAGATTGGATCAAGCCCTGGCTCAGTACTTTGGACAAGCCACAGAAATTGCAGAGCAAGAGGAAGTCTACCCAGCAATGCCTGTTTCCATTCGGAAGTGCCCACAGTGCAACAATGATATGGTCCTGAAGACCAAGAAAAATGGCGGGTTGGTAATCTTCCCTGTTGCAGAAAGGAACCTTCTGTGTTGGTTTGTGTGTCGCTGGGCGCTGTTCATTTACCTCTCCTCTGTGCAATATGTATAATGGCCTGGGCTGCAGCTAGCAAACTCCACCAGCTACACAAGCTTAATGGACTCAGCTGAACCTCTCTCTCAGTACATATTTGCTCTTAAAAATTGTTTTGACAGTTTCTGCAGCAAGTGATAGCTGAGGAGAAGAGGGGAGAACAGGTAGTGACTGTCTTGACTGCCTCTTCCTCATTCGGTCCCTTTATCCCACGGCAGGTTTTATCTCAGCTGCATGGGCTATCCAGCTTGTAAAACTGCAGTCTGGTTTCCTGACTTTGTGCTGGACGTAGCTAGGGATGAGAGTGTCTGCGCTGTGTGCAAACCCCATCCAGTTCACAGGTAAGTAAGTTGCACTAGTTACGCATTAGGCAAATGCAACCCCTCAGATGCTACCTGTTAGCCATCAGGGCCAGAGACTTCCATGGGTCAGGCTGGGCAACTCTTCTGTTCCCATCTTGGAAAGCTAGAGCAGCGCTCTCATTGCTAGGGGACAGTAACAAGAGGGAGGAAGTCAGTGTAAGTATAGTGTGGGGGCGGGGGGACCACTTAATACTAATCAAGTCCAAATCAAGCTCAGCTGATGAGGAATTACATGAACTGGGGGACTTTTATTCTTTCTCTTCTTTTAGACTGAAATTTAAGTTCAAGAGAGGCAGTGTCCCACCCATGATGCCCCTGGAGTTTGTTGGCTGTATTGGAGGCTGTGATGAGATGCTAAGAGAGCTCTTGGACCTGAAATACTTGCACAGGTCATCCCAACCTGTGTGCTCAGCCAGCCAACAAGCTCATCACTCGCAGGCCAACCACTCCTTTAACAGAGGGGCTGGTGGTGAAAACAGGCACGTGAAGAGGACCACAAACCTGTCATCAGGACACCTTCTATCCTTGAGTTCAACAAGAGCACCCAGGCCTGCGCCGTCTGTGGCTCCAGACGATGGGAACAACGCAGTGATGTGCAACTGTGGGAACGAAGCAGTGCTGCTAACTGTGCGCAAAGAAGGGCCCAATCAAGGCAGGCAGTTTTACAAATGCAGTGCCAGTACCTGCAACTTTTTCCTCTGGGCTGATCAGCAGTCAGAGGACAGAGGCAACACAGCTCCGCCAGGCTCCGTGCCGCCCCGGCCCTTTGCGGGAAGGGGCCCAGCAGGCTTTCAGAGCCCAGGAGGAGGGAGAGGCCCAGAGCTCTTTGGAAGCAACAGCTCCGATTCAGGAGGTGGGGGTGGCACAGTCTGCAAGTGTGATCAGCCAGCTGTCACGCGCACCGTCCAAAAGGATGGGCCTAACAAAGGACGGCAGTTCCACACCTGCTCTAAACCCAGAGACCAGCAATGTGGCTTCTTCCAGTGGGCAGACGAAAACATGGCACCAGGTAAGGCTGGGCTTGGAGTGAGAAGCGAGGGTTAGGGACCGTTCTTAAAGCTAAACCAAACAGATACTTGTCATATATGGTGTAAAAAAAAAAAAAAAGTTGGCACTGTGTAAGGCTATCATAGCATGACAACTCTTAGAGCAACTCATCTGTTTGACAGACTTCAGGTTCCTCTTCTAGAAGAGCTGTCAGCAACATTATAGCAGTTTTAAAATGTTGTTTGTAACAATCAGATCTGGCTTACCTTCCTCTGAAGGCCAGCAGAATACAGTGTTGTTTCACACATCCACTGAGATCTGTGCTGTAAGTTGGAGCATCCATGACTCGGTGGATAAAGCCCACCACATTATCCAACAGTCTGTTGGGGGATTGTCCTCCCACGTTCTGGTGTTCAGCTTTGAGAAAGCTGTTTGATTTGATAGAGGGTTGAAGCAGCAACACCACTTTTGGAGATCTTAAACCTTGTTCTGCCATGCCAGGAAAGCCATGCTGCTCCCTCTGCCCTAGTTTAGGAATGCAGTGAAAGGCCAAGTCTTTCTGAAGCTTTGGTCACAGCTGAGAAACTGAGTGTGGCTGCAAGGGAAAGGTGGTGAAAGCAAGTAGTCAAAGGGCTGTTAAATCACAAAATAAGGATCTGAAAGAAAGGGTGCTGACACCAAGGAATGGTAAGCAAAGTACAGGGGTAGAGATGTGACCCAAGAGATCTTTAATGTTGGCTTCTTCCTTCTTAGACATTAGGCCCTAGAAGGGTAGAATCGAGTTTCCAAAACTGCTTATAACAAGTTTTACTCTGGCACGTTTTATTGTTTCTGCTGTGACTGTAGACCAAAGTGTGCAACCAGAAAGATGAATTTCCCTATTCTGATCCTATGTTTAGTTAGTACTGCAAGACAAATGCTTCCGATTTGTCTGAATTTAAATGCTAACCAAGTGTAGCTTCAAGAACAACTTAAGTGGCTGGGATAGTCAAATCCTCGAGCTACTGCCATTTTGAACCTAGCTTCTGTTTCTCAACTCCTTATATCAAAGGTACTTACATCCAAGTTGTTTCTCTCTAGGAGCTTCTGGAGATTCTTTGAACCATTTTGGGAACAGTGGATACTCAAGAGAGTTTGGAAGTAAAGCTAAGAGACCAAGTAGTCTCTCCTTAGCGGCCACTGCCAAGAAACCTCGGACCTGTAGCATTTGCCGTCAGCCTGGCCACACCAGGAAAACTTGCCCTCAAGACCACTGAGCCCTGGATGGACATCTCTTGAGAATCTGAAAAGTCTAGGATTGCAAGCTGCTATGGCAGCAATTACTCCTGAAAGGAACTAGATTCTAGAAGCTGGTCTGTGTTGAGTGCTTTCTGGAAGGGCTGGCGGTTGTCGGCTCCTGCCAAGGGATAGCACGCAGTATGAGCCTGGGCAGCAAGCGTCAAACCGGCTTTGAAAGGTGGCTCCATTACTGGTGTCAGCCTGTGGTTTCAGCTGTTCTTCCACTGAGTCGATCAGGATACTCTAAACATTTCAAGGAAGCATTTGGAAACAATGCAGGAAAAACAGCACTGGATCTACGTGCAGCTCCCACAGTGGTGGTTGCTTCAGGCAGCCTTTCTACATGAGCAAGAGCCAGTTCTTAGCCACTGGGACAGCCACCAGGGCTGCTTGGTTCTTCTCAATCCCTGGCTTTCCACAGTGTGGAATTTTATTTCAAGTTGCCCTTCTAAGTTGAGGTTATCTGGGCAATGTTCCCCTTTCTTTCTTGTCACAGTCCAGTACCTTCCTTACCCTGGGCGTCCCTGCCCAAGAAGAAGCCAGGTGCAGAGAAGACAGATCTGGTGCTGGCCCTGAAAGGGAAGCTCAGCTGAAGCAGTCAGAAAGAGCCTTCATTTTAGACAGCTCCCAAATTTGAAACTAAGTTCTTCCGCAAGCATTGAGATATGCCTATATGATGCTGCTAGTTAATGGAAGTTATTTTGGTCAAACTAATAAGCTTATTATTAAAAGACGATTTTATTTTAACTTTTGTTACAGTGAATCACTCTTAGCTCTGCCTTGTTACTTCTTCATACTTAAAATAGTTGAGCTATTACTATAAAAGCATCCACCCAAATTTTGCTCTTTCCATTCACTCACTCATTGGAACAACATAAGAGCTGTCTTGGCAAAAATTCCCTGTGGCTTTATTTAGAAGTGAGCTGCAGAAGGGTAGAGGAGGAGAGTGGTTTATTACCTTCATCTGTTGTAGGGTTGCTGTCCAGGGAAAGACGGACAACTGGCTGAACCTGAAGAGAGATCCCCCTCCGCCCCCAACTCCCTTCAGTTAGTTTAGACTGAACTCCTGCAGAGAGCCAAGCTACCTCCTCCCTCCCTATGTGGGCTTCCTTTGTACATCAAAGCCAGTAGAACCACAAAACTCCCTATATCTCCTCTGCTGGAGTTCAGCGTTCATCTTTTCCCATATTGCCTCTGGTGCTGCTAAAGACACCTCCAGCAACCCTGCTCCTTCCTGAGCACAGAGCAATTCCTATGGGTCAGTACTAAGGTGCAGTGAGACACATGCAGCAGCCAGGGTGGGCAAGAGGCTGAAGCACTTTCTAGAGGGTACCTTGAAGGAGGGGAGATCATAGTAGCACAGGGGTTCTCTTTAAAGACCGCACGAGCGAGAAGAGCACCGTTAACTTTGCAACAGTAGTTTGCTATCAAGCACCAGTCTCTGGCATAAGGTCAGGAGAACCCATGTTCCATTTTATGGTACCCTCACTCCCACTATTAACAGCTGTAGCCTAAAAATACAGGCCTGCTGGCTAAAATAACAGGATTAAGAGGCTTTGTAATGCAATATAGAGCTGACTAAAGCATGGCAGAAGCCTGGGCAGCAGTTTCCTAACAGCAACAGCAGTAGAAAGAAAGCGTTTGCATAGCACATAGACAGCACATTAAGTGTTGTTGCTAGCATTAGCTGTTACCAGATTTACTGGTTTAAACTTGGTTAGCATTGAGACAGCTGAGCAGTTCAAGCCATTAGCTAAATGGCATGAACTCAGCATTCAGAGAGACCGTGCACCAGAGTCAGGCACTCTGCAAGCAGGCAGGGCCGCTGGAGCACTAGACGTTTCATGCAATAGTTTGTAATAGAAGGAAAAAGGCCTTGCACAACGGTCTGAACGCTGCCAAGCTCTCTGCGTAGGGGGAGGGCTGCCTGGGACAGCTCTGTGCTGTTCTCGGGCATGCTACCACAACAAGAGGTTCGCTTCAGCCCTTATCATGAGAAAGGAGACAAAACCGAGAGCTGACACGAGAACTATTATACACAGTGAAGGTTTATTCTCATCACTAACACTTGGGACCTGATTTGGAGGAACAAAACTAAGTAATCTTCAGCCTGGAGGAAAAGCACAGGTTTTTCCTCTTACAAACAAGATAGATAGCTGTAAAGAAAACTAAACCGCAGTAGGTGTTCACATTGAAGTCCACAGGATTTCTCCATCTCTACCAGAGTGCAAAACCAGCATAATTCTTCCATTAAACTTAAGAATATATTCCTTAGCACTTGGTTTAGAGCCAGAACCAAAGTCCATTAGCAGCCACTCAGAAAAAAAAAACCAAAAACCACCCAAACAAAACATACCTTCTTAATAAAAAGAAGCATAAACCAGTTCAGTTCTTGCAAACCTGCTCAGAGAATCATTCATATCCTGCCCCATAGCATGAGGCTTCAGGGGAACAAGATCTCTATACAGCAGCAATACATGCTTCAGAAAAGTCACCTGACAAACTGGAAGGGGTGTTTGCTGTAGAGCAGTGAGGCTCTGCGCAGAGACCCTGGGAACGACAGCACTGACCCGTCTGCCCAGGAGGTGGCCCCCAGCCATGCTGCAGTCTGTCAAGGGACTGATGCGCAGCGTCTCCTCACAGTCAGCAGCATGTTTCCTGCCACCCTCCTGTAAGCCCACGTCGGGGTGCTTGCAGCAAAACAGTATCTTGGGAAAAGGGACTTGAAGCCATGGCACCCCAGTCGAAGAGAGAGCCCTGTCGTTTGGACAGAGCTGATACTGGCAGAACGAACAGCTAGGGGTGAGCTTGCCCCTTTTGGCAGCTGGCAGGGTTTCCAAAGAATAAAACCCACAGTCCAACTTGCTATACCTTCGGATTGGCCTGCAGACCCGGAGACAGGGCTCCCACCCTTTCCCCAAAGGCAAGCAGAGAGCATGGCACAGTATGACTAAATTTAGTGCTGGTGAAAGGACTCGCTCAGCACCCAGGACGCTGAAGCCCAGCAAGCCAAGAGGTCTGCAGGACACAGCAGCAGCAAGGGATTGCTCCTCTCCAGCTCACCAACAGGTACCTGGGTCTGGACCACCTGCCCCAGGAACCAGAGCAAGTTCAGCCGCAAGGCCCACTCGGGCCTCGGTTTCAGCGTGCTAGGGATGCCTTACAGTTGCGATGGCAGTCTGGCGCCGACAGTAGTTCACCGGGAACTGGTCAGAGACCAAACTTGCTTCACATCGGCTCCTAACACCCAGCAGCAGATGGGACTCACCTTTAGGTACTAGAGGCATGGGCTGAATTTGACCCGAGTAAGGCAGAACCTCACAGTGAAAGTCTCCTTATGCCGTCACCCATCTCTTTTCAGGCACGTTTTATTCAGACAGGGAATACTTTTGCTCATAAAGTGCAAGAACTTTGCCTCTTACTAGAGTCAACTAGAAGCATCGCAACCCTTGCAGCAGGGAGCAGCAGACAGATGAGTGGCAGCCTACGTTCAGGAGCTCCCAACGTACCAGTCATTTCTCCTTCAGCAGGAGTTCTGGCTCAGATATGGCCCCGTAGAGCATGAAGCCCATCTCATCGATTTCCTCTTCCAACAGCTCGCAGAAGAGGTTGATTTTGTGGTTGAAATAGGAAGGGAGGGCCCCTTTCTCCAGATAGCCTACCAGCTCTTCAAGTACCTGCTGGAACCTGGCAGCAAGGCTTCCCTCTGCCCAGTCCGAACTGGTGGCACTGAGGTGGAGGACAACGTGCGTCAAGGGGCTGCCGCTCAGTTTGCGCAGCGAGGGATGGCTTTTGCAGATGCCGTTCAGGATGCGGAGGCAGTACTGCCTAGCTCCACAGTCACCAGCATCCAGCTCTTTCACCTTTGAGACCTCTGCCCTGTAAAAGCTCTCAAGCCAGAGGTTTTCCACCAGTCCTTCAGGAGGCACAGCCAGAAGAACCTTGTCCTCCATTTCCACCACTGGGAAGAGGGTCACACTCAGCTCCACCTGGTCGTGTTTAACTTCCAGCTTCAGCTCTTTGGAGGCTACAACCGGTCGGATGATGCTCCCCAGCAAGCTGCCAATGGCAGGCCAGTTGATGGAGGCCACCAGCATCTTGTGGAGCGTCTCATTGAGCGCGTTGGAGGAGAGGTACCTGCCCACAATGAACCTGTCCCAGGGGCTGCGCCCACGAGGAAAGTACTCCAGATCAGTCCTCTTGATCATCCAGTACTGGGGGTTTCTCACAACAGTGTCCTCTCCTGGGATGAGGCTCCAGAGCCCAGGGTCAAGGATCACTGGCAGCATGAAGTCGACACGGTCAGCAGCAAGAGCCCCAAGGCCGTCAAGCAGGGGACCGCTGAGGAAGAGGCTGCCAAAGGGCAGCTCCGGGCACTTGCTCTGCAGGAAGTTCTGCAGTTCTGCGCAGATGTCCCTGGCCAGCTGCTGCGTGAGGGCCACCTGCTCCTCGGGGATGGCGAGGTGGCTGCTGTAGTGCAAGAGGAGTTTCTCCTGTAGCGTGAGGCAGCGTCGAGGGCTGGATTCGACCCGAAGAGTCTCTGGAGGGGCAGAACAGTCCCTGGGCTCTGTGAAGAGGGGATGGGGCAAAGGGAAGGAAGAAGTCAGCAAGGGCAAACAGCTCTCAGCAGATCATCCACAACACACAGCAGCAGCTTCTCCTGCCACATCCAAGGGGAAGGCCCGAGCTGAAAACCCAATTCTCGGCTCGAAAAAAACTCGATTCTCGGCTCATCTGCCCTTGGACACAAGGCCAACGTTGCCATGAGGGGCATCACTGAGTACTTTGATGTTAACAGCCCCTTTCAGCCGAGGCAGAGCTCAAACCAACCGTAAAACCGTACAGCACCCAGCACAACCTCCTGGCTAGAGATGGATAAACCAGGCGAAGCAATAGCAGCCAGAAGGGTCCCTCGCAAGTCTCAGCCGCAGTTTTTGTCCCCGCCACGCTCGGCTAGAGCCGGGCCCTGATGTCTGCCTGCTAGCCTGAGTCCGACAGACGATCCTGCTCTGGGCCAGAGGGCTCCTGGGAGTCTGCTATCTCAGGATCAGCCCTGCACCAAGCTGGGCAGGTTTTCTGCTAAGAAAAATGCCGTCTTTGTAAGCCAGCATTTTTCTAGGTGATTTATGAGCATACTTTCCTCTCTAGATAGAGAGCTGACCCAAAACCAAGCACAGCAGATACCGCTCAAACAGAAACAAAGCCCAGACAGCCTTCTACCACGACACGTTTGCCGAGACGCTCGGGGCGTTATCGGAGGTGTTATTCCTGCAGGCATTGCCTAAAAAGGGACCGCAGCTTGGGAGCCTCCCGCGAGGAAAGTCATAATCAGGTCAGCTTTCCGGTTACCGAGCTAAAAATAACCCGGAGCTCCCAGGCAGCCGGGAGCACAGCGCAGCCGGCCCTGCCACATCAAGGTGATCTTCACCAGCCCCGCGCAGGCGGAGCGCGGTGGCACCGTCCCGGGCGCGGAGGGAGCCTCACCTGGCACCGGCGGCCGAGCGGGCGAGAGCAGAGGCTCACTGAGGTCCTCCCTCCTCTGTTTCTTAGGGGGTTTTTGCGTTGCCTTGATCAAGGCCAAGTCCTGCCAGCTCTCCTCCAGGGTCTTCTGTTCTGCTTTGGGATCGCCTTCGTCGCGAGGGCTGGTGGCTCGGTCTATCAGCTGTGGGGAGACCCCGAAGCGGGGGGAGGCACGCATGCATCGCTGCTCTTAGCGGCTCCAATTCCCTGCACCCGACTGCACCCGGCTCCGGGGCTGGGGCACAAACGCCGACAGGGAGGCCCCGCAACGGGTCGCTCCCGCAGGGCGTTCCTGTTTGCAGGCGGACAACGTGCAGCGCCCAAACGCTCAGGTGCAAAGGCCAAATTGCTCTGGCCACAGCATCCTCGCACACCACGCTCTGCGTGCAAACACCAGGAGCGCGGAAGGGAAAATCCCCGGGAGCGCCCCCCTTAGCGGAACATTGCTCCTACGGACAGGGAAAAGGGATCATCCAGGATCCGCAGCAAGGAAAACCCAGCGCAGACAGGTTGCTCTCTCTGTACGTTACCCGCTTGACGGCCAGCGTGGCGATGGCGAGCGCGGCCGCGGCGCCCACGCCCAGCACCAGCCTGGCGTTGGCCAGGAGGAAGTCGACGGCGCTGCCCAGCCCGCTGTCGTCCTGCCGCTTGCCCCGCTTGGCTGCGAACTCCGCCATGGTCGCCCTGCAGCGGAGGGGAGAGGACAGGAGCCGTGGCGAAAAGCAGGATCCGGCCAGCTCGGCACCTCCTTTGCACGCACGGGACACCGGTCACTGGGTCCGGTGCCGCAGGAGACCCCGGAGAGCGCGGGAGCCCCTGGGGCGCCCCGGCCGGAGGGCACAGCGGGCCGCCCGGGAGGCTGCTGGCGCAGAGCAAGGTTCACGCCGGATGTCGCCCGCCTCCCGTGCTGCCCTTGGAGCAACTGTCCTGGCTCGGCCGCAGGCGGCTCGGAGGCCGCGGCGGCCCACGGCTGCTCGGCCCCTACGGTGCTGCCCCCCTCGAGGGCAGTACGGGTGGGCAGGTGATCGCAGGCACACATCACCCCGACAGCTGTAGCACCCCAGGGCTGGGACACACTGGGAACCCCGAACCCGCTAGGCTGGAGCCCGTGAGGTCCCCACGCTGCCTGCAGCACCGGCCCGCGAGGGCGCCGCAGAGACCCCACGCGAGACCCGCTGGCTCCGGGGGCACCCAGAAGGAGGAGACCCGCCCCCACCAGCCCCCCTGCCCCCCCCAACCACTAGGCTGCACACCCCCCGCCAGAGCCCAGGCCCTCGGGACCGCCCACGGACACCGCAGCCGGGCGCGACCTCCCCCGCGTGTGCGCGGCCCACGGTGCTCCGCAGCGGGGCTCGGGGACATCCGCCTCCCCCCCCCCCCACCGCGGGACACCCCGCGCGGAGCCCCCCGACCGGAGTCCTCCCGCCCTCCCTGCGCGCGCGGAGTCGCCCCCACGCGAGACCCCCCCCTGCCCCACGCGCGCGCTCACCCCAGCGGCGCGCGCCGCGGCGCGCCCGGACGTCCCCCGCAGCCGGCGGCGCGGAGGCAGCCAATGGGAGCGCGGCGCCGCCCGCCCGCGTTCGGAAATAGAACGCCGAGCGCCGGGCGCGCTGCCGTCACGCGCCTTAAAGGCGCCGCGCGGGCCGGGCGCGGGGCAGGGCTGCGGGCCCGGCGCGCCCCGCCGGCAGCGACGGGGTTAAAGCGGCGCGGGGCGGGGCGGCGGCGGGGGGTGGCGGTGCCGGCGCGGCCCCCCCCGGGTCCCCCCGCCCTTCCGCAGCGGCGGCCATGGCGGCCACCGGGGTGCTGCCCTTCGTCCGCGGCGTCGACCTCAGCGGCAACGACTTCAAGGTTGGGAGCGGGGGGCAGCGCGGCCGCGCACCGGGCCGACGGGGACGGGGCCTTCCACCCCCCGGCCATCCCGGCCCCACGGGGCCCGGCGAGCGCCGCCCCACGGTCCTCGGGATCCCGCTCCCCCCCCCCCCGGCCATGGCCGGGGGGTCTCGCCCTCCCCCGGACCCCCTAGGGCCCCATGGGGCCGGGCGATCCCAGCCCCCCCACGCGCGGATCCCGTGGGGCCAGGCAATCCCGCCCCCCACGCGCGGATCCCGTGGGGCTGGGCGATCCTGGCCCCCCAGCCCGGATTCCACGAGGCCGGGTGATCCAAACCCCAGATCCCATAGGGCCGGGTGGTCCTGCCCCTCCCCCAAGCCTGGATCCCGTGGGGCCAGGTGATCTGAAACCCAGATCCTGTGGGGCCGGGTGATCCCATCCCCCAAGCCCAGACCCCATGGGGCCCGGCGAGCGCAGCCCCCCCAAGCCCAGATCCCGTGGGGCTGGGTGATCCCGTCCCCCAAGCCCAGATCCCATGGGGCCGGGTGATCCCGTCCCCCAAGCCCAGACCCCATGAGGCTGGGTGATCACAGCCCCCCAAGCCTGGATCCCGTGGGGCCCGTTGGGCCGGGTGATCTGAAGCCCAGACCCCATGGGGCCAGGCGATCCCGTCCCCCAAGCCCAGACCCCATGGGGCCAGGCGATCCCGTCCCCCAAGCCCAGACCCCATGGGGCCAGGCGATCCCGTCCCCCAAGCCCAGACCCCATGGGGCCAGGCGATCCCGTCCCCCAAGCCCAGACCCCATGGGGCCAGGCAATCCCGTCCCCCAAGCCCAGATCCCATGGGGCCGGGTGATCCCATCCCCCAAGCCCAGATCCCATGGGGCCAGGCAATCCAAAGCCCAGATCCCATAGGGCTGGGCGATCCTGGCCCCCTCCTAGGCCTCCCTCAGCCCCATAGGGCCAGCTGATCTTCAGGCCCCACATCTTGGCCCCCCCAACCTCACATGGCCCCAGTGAGCCAGGTGACATTGGCCCCAGGCTCTGATCCCATGGGGCTGGGTGATCTCGGCCCCCTGGGGCAGCCGGGGGGGGGGGGGGGGCTGCGCTCCTTTCAGCTGGGCATATGGGGCTGGCGGGAGGGTCCGGCCTCCTGCCTTGGTTTTCTCACCCTTCGTTTTCCCCCCATCCCTCCTCTTCCTCGCAGGGCGGCTATTTCCCCGAGCACGTGAAGGCGATGACCAGCCTGCGCTGGCTGAAGCTGAACCGCACGGGGCTCTGCTACCTGCCCGAGGAGCTCGCCTCCCTCCAGAAGCTGGTGAGGGGCCGGGGCGCCCGGCCGGCGACAGAGCAGCGCGTTTCGGCCAGGGGATGGGGCTGTCGGGACCCTGCTGAGTAACCTGGTGTCTCACAGCCTCGTGGCTCGTCGCCGGGTGCTCTGAGGTCTAATAATAGGGCTGAGCCATGAACCGTGGTTGAAATTGGATGCAGGAGCTGTTAGGGGAGGGATTGAGATAGGCTTGCGCTAGGCTTGATCTTGTTTTCGTGGAAAACCAGGCTAAAAACCATGCTTAGGTCCTCTGCCCCCTGATAGAAGGGAAGGGTGAAGGTTTAAGTTGGGGAAGACTAAATTTTGGGGTTTTTTTTCCCTCCTTGCTAAAAGATATGAAGAGCAGTAATTGGCAGCTGCCTGGCTTTGGTTTTGGGAGGCTCAAGCTCTGTGCGAGACCAGGCCTTCGGTGGAGTTAATGGCTAACCTTTGCTTTTGGCAGTGTCCCGCAGTGTGTTATGGACACAGTTAAATGAGTGTCAGCCAAACGTGATGCTTTAAGCCCTGCCAGAAAGGCTGGTCCCCGCTCCGAGTGTGCCTGCTTTGGTGGCAGGGTGGCTCCGAGCACCCTTCCTCCGAGAGACGCTGCGGCGGGACAAGCTCTTGGCGATGTCGAGAGCAGCGCTGCCCAGCAAATCCTTCAAGATGTTCAGGGGCTACGGCTAGCTTAAAATCTGGGCCTTGGCATCTCATGCGTAGCGTCTCAGCAGCGCTGCCCGGGTCAGGGCTGAGCTCGCCCCGTGCCGCCGCCAGCCCCATCTCGCCTGCGATGCCGGAGCCCCGGTTGCTGCCTGGAGCCGCCCCTGCCGCTCTCCCCCGGGCGCCTTTCTCACGGTGGCTTCTTTGGGGCTTCCCTGCAGGAACATCTATCCGTGAGCCACAACAGCCTCACCACGCTCCACGGCGAGCTCTCCGGCCTGCCCTGCCTCCGGGTAAGTGCCCAGCTCTGTGCACCCTCAGCATCCCTCCTGAAGCAGGACCGGTGGCCCCCGGCACCTCTCAGCCAGCCCCTGCTCCGGGGACAGCAGCTTCCCGAGCCGGCTGGGCTGAGCAGGGAGATGCCCTGGGCACACCCTTCATTGCGTCACCCCCTTCTGGGAGGACTCGTGTCCCTCTCACCAGCAGGCAGAGCCCTCCCACCATCCCGTGCCTCAGTTTCCCTGGCCATCGGCATGGATGTGCCTGGCTGGGCAGAGCTCAGCAGGGCTCCGGGTGGCTGCAGGCCACGGCCTGGGCACCACCTCGCTGATGAGGCCGGCCGGGCCTCGCTGACCCCCAGCTCATCTCTCTCCCCTTTCCAGGCGATCGTGGCTCGTGCGAACAGCCTGAAGAACTCCGGAGTCCCCGATGACATTTTCCAGCTGGACGACCTCTCGGTGCTGGTACGCACAGCGCCTCCTGGCCGCCCTTCCCTGCAGCTCTGCCCAGCCTCAGCCACCATGGGAGGCAGCTCCGGCAAACACGGGAGCCAGCCAGACTCCTGGGTTCAGCTCCGCTGCCTCGGAGGCACCTCGCTCCTGTCTGGGAGCACACCCGGGCTGTACATGCACAGCAGGGCTGAGGGCGTCTCGGGGGAAGGTGCAACGAATCAGGTCCCGGTGCTTCCTGGCTCCCTTCGACTTTCTGGGGCCCTGGCTGTAAATGTCTTTGCTGCAGCTAGAAATCTTATCTCCTATCGAATCCGCGTTCTGTCATGCGCAGCCTGGAGGGTGGCAGGAGAGCCTGGAAGGACCGAGTGACAGTGCGCAGGAATGGGACAGGCCAAGCCCCCAAAGATGCCACTCAGTCCTGGGGTTTGCATGGTGGCTGCTGGAGGTGGGACCCTCCCTAGGGTGGAAGGTGACGCCTGCTTTGCTCTTCCATTTCTCCCAAGGACCTGAGCTACAACCAGCTTACAGAGTGCCCCCGGGAACTGGAGAACGCCAAGAACATGCTGGTCCTCAACCTCGGTCACAACAGGTAGGTCCTGGCCACCTCCATCCATCACATCCGTTGCTCCCCCTTGCTCCAGGTCCAGCTCTCTGCCCTCTCCGTGGCGGCACCCGGGGCTGGCGCAGGTGCCGGGCTGCTCTGAAGAGTCCCATGTCCCTGCAGCATCGAGACCATCCCCAACCAGCTCTTCATCAACCTGACGGACCTGCTCTATCTCGACCTGAGCAACAACAAGCTGGAGAGCCTCCCGCCACAGATGAGACGCCTGGTCCACCTCCAGACCCTCATCCTCAACGACAACCCCCTCCTCCACGCGCAGCTCCGGTAAGGCCCCGTTTTCTGGGCAGGATCCTGCCATGCCGGCATGGGGTGGCGTTCAGCTCACCAGTGGCCCAGCCCTGGCTTGGTCCCCCTGGGAAGGGGGATGGCCTGTCCCTGGGGTCCCCTGCTTGGCCGGACCCATGGCTGTGCCAGGGTCTGACTCCAGCTCTGTCACTGTCTCTGTCCCTGGGTCTCTGCAGGCAGCTCCCAGCAATGACAGCCCTGCAGACCCTCCATCTCAGGAACACCCAGCGCACCCAGAGCAACCTTCCCACCAGCCTCGAGGGCCTGACGAACCTGGCAGGTAGGGCCAGGGCACGCGGCACCAGCAGCCTCGGGCTCTCCCGGCCCTGGCACTGGGCTGGCCAGCAGCCTCACCCCACTGTCTTCCCCTAGATGTGGACCTGTCCTGCAACGAGCTCAGCCGCGTCCCCGAGTGCCTCTACACCCTGAACAGCTTGCGGCGCCTCAACCTCAGCAGCAACCAGATCGCAGAGCTGTCTCTCTGCATTGACCAGTGGACCCAGCTGGAGACCCTCAACCTGTCCCGTAACCAGCTCACCTCCTTGCCCGTACGTAGCATACCAGCCCATATGTCATGTCCCTGCACTTGCCTCTGCGCCATCCAGCTCTCCCTTACCCCACCATCTCCCTCCTTCCCCAGTCGGCCATCTGCAAGCTGACCAAGCTGAAGAAAATGTACCTGAACTCCAACAAGCTCGACTTCGACGGGATCCCCTCGGGCATCGGCAAGCTCACCAGCCTTGAGGAGTTCATGGCAGCCAACAACAACCTGGAGCTCATCCCTGAGAGCCTGTGCAGGTAGGGAAGAGCCATACCATCTCTGAGAGGTGACACAGAGCCTGCATCATGGGACCTACAGAGGGACAGGAGGTCCCCCAGCATCCCTAAATGATGCATCCCGGTCCAGGGGCCCCAGCCCAGCCTTTCGCCAGCATTTCCCTGCCCCGCAGGTGCTCCAAGCTGAGGAAGCTGGTGCTGAACAAGAACCGCCTGGTGACGCTGCCGGAGGCCATTCACTTTCTGACAGACGTGGAGGTGAGAGCCCAGACAACCCCTCTGCCGCAGGGTGTGCCAGGGTGTCCCTGGGGTCTCAAGGCTGTCAAGAGGGATGGGGGTGAGGTGAGAACAGGTGGCCTTGGGGCCAAAAAAAAAATCCATTCTGGGAAACAGTTCAGCCCAGGTACATGGTGTATTTGGGTTCCTTCCACATCCCCTCACTCCCACCACACCCTAGGGTGCTCCAAAGGTCCCTGAGGAGGTGCAAATCCACCCTGGGGCAGGGTCCACTCCCCCGTCCCAGCCCTCAGCATCCCTCTGAGCCTGTGCTTCAGAGCAGTGAGGTCTCCTGTCCCCTCCATGGCAGATCCTGGACGTGCGCGAGAACCCCAACCTGGTGATGCCCCCGAAGCCGGTGGACCGGACGTCAGAGTGGTACAACATCGACTTCTCCCTGCAGAACCAGCTGCGCCTGGCAGGAGCCTCCCCGGCTACTGTGGCAGCCGCTGCGGCAGGTAAGTGCGCGGGAACGTGGGCAAGAGCTCCTGCCCTGGGCAATGTGCCAGGAGAGGCTGGGATTGGAGCGGGGAGGGCAAGGAAAAAGCCCCGAAGGGCGAGTGTGGCATGCCGCACTTGAGGCACAGGTTTCCCAGCTGCATCTCACTCCGTGCCCCGTGTCCCCAGGGAGTGGCACCAAGGACCCCCTGGCCCGCAAGATGCGGCTCCGGCGGCGCAAGGACTCAGCCCAGGACGACCAGGCCAAGCAGGTGCTGAAGGGCATGTCAGATGTGGCCCAGGAGAAGAACAAGAAGCTAGAGGTAGAATCTGGGGCAGGGAGGCGGGATAGCCGTCCCTGAGCGGCCCCTCTGTGGCCCTGGTCAGCCCTGAGTGCCAGCAGGGTCCTGGCTGTCCCCAGCATGGTGACGTGCCCCCGTCCCCACAGGAGAATGGGGACACAAGGGCACCGGACCCAAAGACACGCCGCTGGGAGCAGGGCCTGGAGAAGCCACAGCTGGACTACTCAGAGTTCTTCAGCGAGGATGTGGGGCAGCTGCCCGGCGTCTGCGTCTGGCAGATCGAGAACTTTGTGCCCACGCTGGTGGATGAAGCTTTCCACGGCAAGTTCTACGAGGCCGACTGCTACATTGTGCTCAAGGTACCTGGGGAGGTGCCAGGGCCCCCCGCCACCTCCTGCCACCATGGTCCTAGACTGCTGCTGGCCCATCTTACGCGCTGTCCCTCCCTAGACCTTCCTGGACGAGAATGGCTCCCTGAACTGGGAGATCTACTACTGGATTGGGCAGGAGGCCACGCTGGACAAGAAGGCCTGCTCCGCCATCCATGCCGTCAACCTCCGCAACTACCTGGGGGCTGAGTGCCGCAGTATCCGGGAGGAGATGGGGGACGAGAGCGATGAGTTCCTTCAGGTGAGGCTGCCCTGGCCCCCCACCAGCCCCCCAACCTGCCTCTCCCACCCTGACCCCCTCCCTGCCCCCAGGTCTTCGACCACGACATCTCCTACATCGAGGGCGGCACAGCCAGTGGCTTCTTCACTGTTGAGGACACGCAATACGTCACCAGGTACCGCTGGGGTGGGGGGTCTGGGGTCCCAGCAGCCCTTGGGCTGGGGGGAGGCCTGGGGAAGGCGGTGCCCCACATCCCACCGTGGCTGTCTCTCCCCAGGCTGTACCGCGTCTATGGGAAGAAGAACGTCAAGCTAGAGCCAGTGGCGCTGAAGGGGACGTCACTGGACCCTCGGTGAGCGGAGAGGACGCACAGCCCCGGTGGGGGAACAGGGCTAGACTGGCAGGGTCTAGCAAGGACTCTCCGGCCACAGCTCTGGGGTAGAAAACAGCCGTACCAGCACCTTTCCGCAAGGACATGGGTTCAAACCCTGCTTGGGCCACAGGTGCCACTGGGCTGGTAGCCCCACCAGCTGCAGTTCCCTGCCCTGCGAGGAGCAGTGCCCCACGGCGGAGGGGCTGCCCTGTCCCCAAGATCTGAGGGGACGCTCGGTGTGCCCTGCTCTCACCCAGCCATGCTCTTCCCACTGCCTCTTCCAGGTTTGTCTTCCTCCTGGACCACGGCCTCAACCTCTTCGTGTGGCGGGGGAGCCAGGCGACGCTGAGCAGCACCACCAAGGCCAGGTAGGGCTGGTCGGGGGGGATAAGGCAGCACCCTGGGGTGCGACGGGGGGTGCTGGGCACCCGCTCACCCCCTCGCCTGCCTCTGCTGCAGGCTCTTTGCTGAGAAGATCAACAAGAACGAGAGGAAGGGCAAGGCGGAGATCACTCTACTTGTCCAGGGCCAGGAGACTCCTGACTTCTGGGAGGCGCTGGGGGGGCAGCCCGAGGAGATCAGGCCCTGCGTCCCCGATGACTTCCAGCCGCACAAGCCCAAGCTGTACAAGGTGGGGTACCGCAGGGCTGCCAGAGTCCCCGGGGGGGCCGCTGGAGCCCCGCCTGCCCTCACTCCTGGCCCTGCCCCTCTGCAGGTTGGCCTTGGCCTGGGCTACCTGGAGCTGCCCCAGATCAACTACAAGCTCTCGGTGGAGCACAAGAAGAGGCTGAAGGCTGACCTGATGCCGGAGATGCGCCTGGTAGCGTGGGATGGAGGGGTGGGGGTTGTTCCCAGTCTGACCAGTGACACTAGTTTTGTGCCCTATCTGCCTCCATCTGGGCCCTGGGGCAGGAGTACAGAGCTGGAGAGCTGGGTCTGACCAGTAGGACCCCAGGTGGGGGGTTGCTCTGCTCTTCCCAGCTCTGTTTCAGGAGCAGGCAGGGAGTTTTCCAGCCTGGGAAGCCTGATCAGCACCAGCAGGCACCTGACCCCTCTGGTGCTTGCAGCTGCAGAGCCTGCTGGACACCAAGAGCGTGTACATCCTGGACTGCTGGTCCGATGTCTTCATCTGGATTGGGCGGAAGTCGCCGCGGCTGGTGCGGGCGGCGGCGCTGAAGCTGAGCCAGGAGCTGTGCGGCATGCTGCACCGGCCCAAGCATGCCATGGTCAGCAGAAATCTGGAGGGCACTGAGTGCCAGGTGAGGCCGGGCAGGGGAGCTGCGCAGCGTAGGGTTCCCCTTCCCTGCCTGCAAATGGGCACGTTCACCTTGGTGAGGGTGCTGGGTGCCTGGGAGGATGCTGTGGGTGCGTTACCTGCTGGCAGGGTGCCTCGCACCTCGCTGATGTGCCACGCTCCCCGGCTCAGGTGTTCAAGTCCAAGTTCAAGAACTGGGACGATGTCCTGCGGGTAGATTACACCCGCAACGCCGAGACCGTGCTGCAGGACAGTGGCCTGGCCGGCAAGGTCCGCAAGGATGCTGAGAAGAAAGACCAGATGAAGGCCGACCTCACAGCGCTCTTCCTGCCCCGCCAGCCTCCCATGCCCCTGAGCGAGGTAGGGCCGGGCAGGGGGCTGGGGGTCATCCTTCGTGTCCTCCCCACCCTAGCGGTGGGCTGGTCACAGCACTAGCCCCAGGCTAGCTGGCCCCAGCTGACCAAACATGTGGGGCTGCAGGCAGAGCAGCTGATGGAGGAGTGGAACGAGGACCTGGACGGTATGGAGGGCTTCGTGCTAGAGGGCAAGAAATTCGCTCGCCTGCCTGAGGAGGAGTTCGGCCACTTCCACACCCATGACTGCTACGTCTTCCTCTGCAGGTGACATCCAGCTCTTTCCTTCTCAGGGGCTGCTGGACCCTCCTGGACCCCTGCCTAGGTTTGCCCCATACCCCCACGTCACCCCCTTGTCCCTGCCCTCAGGTACTGGGTGCCAGTGGAGTACGAGGATGAAGAGGAGAAGAAGAAGAAAGGCGAGGGCAAAGGGGAAGAGGAGGGCGAGGAAGAGGAGGAGGAGAAGCAGCCCGAGGAAGACTTCCAGTGCATCGTCTACTTCTGGCAGGGCCGCGAGGCCTCCAACATGGGCTGGCTCACCTTCACCTTCAGCCTCCAGAAGAAGTTTGAGAGTCTCTTTCCTGGCAAGCTGGAGGTGATACCCTGCCCTGGCATCTCCCCATGCCATGGTGGACACCTCCCCCCCCCCCCCCCCCCCCAAAACCTGCTCTGGGGATCTCCAGCCCCACGGGGATCTCCTGCCTTGGGTTTCCCCCTTCCCACTCCTGGGGAGTGACACAAGGGTCCCCCAAGCCCCTCTGCCTTGCCTCCCTGCTCCCCTGTGCCCTCTCTGCCTAGGGGCAGGGCTTATGGCAGAGACGGTTGGCACCCCAGGGCCAGCCTCAACTCCCCACCATACCCGGGTGCTGGTGTTCCCACGCAGCAGGGGGAAGTGGTGTAGGTTTGGAGGTGCCTGTGGCCCTGCTGATGCCTGTCCCTGGCCAGGTCGTGCGCATGACCCAGCAGCAGGAGAACCCCAAGTTCCTCTCACACTTCAAGAGGAGGTTCGTCATCCACAGGGGCAAGCGGAAGGACAGGGCCAGCGTGCCCCAGCCCAGCCTCTACCACATCCGCACCAACGGCGGGGCCCTCTGCACCAGGTGAGCCCCCCTGAGCCAGGCAGCACCCGTGGGTGCTGCCCACACACCCAGGCTCGGCAGGGGGATGCGCTCGTGGGCACGGCCACGCTGACAGTACCTCGCGGGGCTATTTTCTAGATGCATCCAGATCAACACGGACGCCGGTCTGCTCAACTCTGAGTTTTGCTTCATTCTCAAGGTACCCAGGGCTGGAGCACCTAGTGCCACCCCCTGCCAGCTGCTCGGCTGCTTGTCCCCGTCCCCCAGCAGGCAGCCTTGACCCACTGCTCTCCCCCAGGTGCCCTTTGAGAGCACCGACAACCAGGGCATTGTCTACACCTGGGTTGGCCGGGCAGCCGACCCTGACGAGGCCAAACTGGCCGAGGACATCATGAACCACATGTTTGATGACTCCTACAGCAAGCAGGTGAGCGTTTGTGGGGGGGGCAGGAGGGGACTGCCCTGCCTGACAGGGGCACAACAGGGTTTAGGCACTGTCTTACCTGGATGGCAACAACTGCTGGGGTAGGAGATCGTCAGTCACTGCCACATTGGCCTCAATGCTGGGGCTCAGCCCTGCCTCTGCCCTCACAGGTGATCAACGAGGGAGAGGAGCCCGAGAACTTCTTCTGGGTCGGCATTGGCAGCCAGAAGCCCTACGATGAAGACGCTGACTACATGAAGCACTCCCGGCTCTTCAGGTGAGTCCCATCCCAGGAGGGGATGCTCAAGTCTGTGCTGATCCCCTTCCTCATCCCACCGTGCCCTTTGCGTGAGCTCAGTCCTAACAAACTCGTGTCCTTGATGGGCCTCCTTTCACACCCCAACTGCACTGGCTCTCCCTGCAGGTGCTCCAACGAGAAGGGCTATTTCTCCGTGTCGGAGAAGTGCTCTGATTTCTGCCAGGATGACCTAGCTGATGACGACATCATGCTGCTGGACAACGGGCGGGAGGTGAGCCCCAGGCACGAGGCAGCCCTGTGGCCAGTGCGGGGAGGGGGCAGCTGGGCCGGCTGGCTTCGCTGGCCGCTCCAGCAGTTGACCCCAGCCCTATGGTTGTCCCCCACAGGTCTACATGTGGGTGGGGACCCAGACCAGCCAGGTGGAGATCAAGCTGAGCCTCAAAGCATGCCAGGTAGGGCCTGAGCCGCATTCGGGCATTTCTGCTTCCTGTCGGTGTCCTGCGCCTAGCCCTGGTGGGACAGGCAGGTCTGAGCCTGCCCCATGCAGAGGGGTGCAGAGCTCCCAGCCCAGCCCAGGGAAGACCAGCCAGAGGCAGGCGAGGGCCAGGGACCCTGGGGAAACCCACCCCTCTGCTCTTGCCCAGGTCTACATCCAGCACATGCGCTCCAAGGACCCTGCGCGCCCCCGCAAGCTCCGGCTGGTGCGGAAAGGCAACGAGCCCTGGCCCTTCACGCGCTGCTTCCATGCCTGGAGCGCCTTCCGCAAGCCACCTGCTTAATGGCCAATGGGTGCCACGCGGGCCGGCTGCTTCCTCTGCAGGGCAGCCGGCCCTCGCCAGCACCCCTGCGCCGCTCACGCCTGCTCCCCGCCGAGCCAGCCTGCGGCTGTCAGCTTCCTGAGCTGGGGCCAGCAGAAAGCACCGATGGGGGTAGGGGGTGTGCTGGGGCTGTCCTGACCCTCTACGCCCTCCACTCCCGGCCCGGAGCCCAGCTCAGCCCCCTTCCCCTCTGCGGGGACGTATGGGGCGGCGTGGGCTCCTGGTGCGCCCTGCGTGCGAGGGGGATGCCTCCTCCCTGGCCAGCACTGAGCTGCCCCTGTGACTAGGGGGCAGGAGCCCTTCCCAGGGTGGGGGGAGGATGCTTTGCTTAAGAGCATTGCGTGGCTGGGGCCAAGCAGGGGCTCCGACCCCGCTGTCATGGGGTGATGTCCCCAGGCTCGGCCCAGGCCCCCGGCAGGGGCTGTCCTTTCCGTACCATATCAATAAACATTGCACTTGTCACCATGCGGCTGTGCCAGGCTCTGACTGCGCCCCTTCTCGTGCCTGTATGGGTCCCTGGCAGGCCACGGCCAGGCCCGATCCTGCTCCACTGCAGCTCGGGGGCCCTAGCGCCCAGCCCGGCTCTCCTGGTGGCACAGCGGTGGCCAAGGCCCTGCCAGCCCCACGCCCTCCTATCCCGTTCCCAATACCCCCAGCCTCCAGCCCTTGGCCACAGTCCCAAGGCTGAGGCTCCCTGGACACTGGCAACCCCAATAGTTGGTATTAAATGCTTTATTTTCAATATTAAAAACCAGTATTTTTAATAACTAAACAATGCTAAATTCATCTTACCAAAAAAAAGGATGAGGTTTTTTTTTTTTGGGGGGGGGGGGGGGGGGGGAGAGGGGGTTGTTCTACCAGGGACACTACAACCCCAGCTGGCAGCGACGGGGCTCCTGGGCAGCGCTGCCTCTCCCTGGCCCCCCACCATGTACCGCAGGAGAGCCTTGGGGGGGGGGGGGGGATCAGGAGGGGCCGTGCCCCCATGGGCCCCTGCAGCAAGAGGAGCAGGTGCTCAGCTGAGCCCAGCCACACGGAGGGACAGCCACCGTGGGCCAAGGGACAGAGCCAGCGTCACTGCAACCCTCTGCAAGGACAGAACGGGGCTAGGGAGCCCAGTGGGGATTTGGCACAGTGAGGACCCCCCCCACCCAGCCACCCTGGAGCAGGGGCGATCCCAGTCCTGGGGAGGGAGAGGGGCCGGGCTCCCCCCAGGCAGCTCTGTGCCCCATCTGCCCCCACCACCAGGCACAGGCATGGAGCCAGGAGCCAGTGTGTCCCCCTGCTCCTCTCCGCCCACCACCCAGTGAGATCCCATCCCAAACCCACCCCTGGCAGGAATTAGTGTTGGGAAGGAGCAGCAGGCAGGGAGCCCAGCCTGGAGAATAGCCCTTGGAGAAGCCACTAAGAAAAAGGCCACCTGTGACCCCCCCCCCCCAACTCCCACACCCTTCCCAGACTGCTCGAGCGCTCCGGTGCTGGAGCGGGGACCTGTACCCCCACGGGGCTCAGGTGCGTGCCCACCCTGGGAAGCAGCAGCAGGACAGGGCCCGTGCAGGGCCACCTCCTGGCAGAGGGGACGGTCCCTGCCCAGCAGCCGGGAGCCTCCTCGCACATGCCCAGGGGACAGGGCTGTAAACTGCAGGGAGCCAGGTGTGTAAACAGAGACAAGGGTGCACGGTGCTGCGCCTGAGGGCTCCCGGCCTCCCTTCGCTTCATGCCTCCCCAAGGGGCCGAAACCAGCTGCCGGGCGGACCTGCCGCTGCTGCCCGCGAGCCCCCGGCCCTCCCCGCGGAGCCGGGGAAGCAGCAGCCCCTGGGAAGGGCACGCTGGAGCAGGGGACAAGTTACACTCGACCATATAAAAAAAATTTCTTCCCCGGGAAGAGTTTGTGTGACACAGCCCCCCAGCAAGGGGCCGCCGGAGCCAGCCGCCGAGGCGGACGGGGGGCACGCAGCCCCCCATGCGTCGGGGCCAGCAGGCTCCGGCGCCCGTCGGCGGAGGCTGGGAGGGAGGCGCGGGGAAGGGACGTGCCGGAGCTGGGGGCACGCCGGCAGCCAGTGCGGATGTTAGAGAAGAGGCGAGTCTACGTTACGCGGAGGGGCGCTGGGGAGAGTCCAGTCGAGTCACGCGTCCCGGGAATCCAAGCACTGAGATGAGCTGGAGAGGCCTCGGGCGCCGGCGATCCCTGCAGGCAACGCAGCCCCTGAGAGCCAGCCGGGAACAGGGCTCTGGAGCCACCGAGGAGGAGGAGGAGAAGGCGCTGGGGTAGAGACCAGACTCCCTGGACCTGCCTTTACCTTCCCCGCTGCCTCCCCATGGGTCCCTTGCAGCCCTGCGAGACTGGGAGCGTCCCAGTATGCACTGGAGCCACCTGGGAGCACAGACCGAAACGGCGCAGAGGTCCCCATACTGCCACCCTGCATCGTGGGGGTGAGGGCTGCAGAGGCAGGACTGGATTGCAGACGTGTCCCTACATGCACCCAGATGTCCCCTCCACCTAGTGTCCTCGAGGTGGCACAGGGCTACCTGCCATCAGGGACACCAGCCCCTCACGCACCTCACTTGATGAGGATCCCCGCGGGCCGGGCCTCGTCCTCGCTCATGTTCCTCAGGTTCCTCTCTGCTTCCTCTGAGGACCTAGCAGGGCAGAGGCTGGTGAGATGCAGGCCTGGGGGCTCGGCCGCTTCCCCAGGCCCTGGCAGAGGCCACAGCAGTTTGGGCACTGCCAGCTCTGCGGGGTCCCAGCAGAGGTGCAGCCCCAGGGGCGGATGCTTGCAGAGACCCTGCACACTCATCACCCCACTGCTCCCCACTTACGCCAGGAAATCCTTCACTTCCTCCACGGTTATGTCGCCGGTGGTGTCCAGCGGGTTCTCCATGCTGCTGTTGGGGGACTCGATGGGGCCGGGGGAGAAGGCCGCCTGGTGCTCCTCGGGGGACCCTGGGGGGTCAACAGGGAGGTCAGGGCTGGTGGGTGGCCACAGTGAGCCGCCAGGCCCATGCCAGCCCCCACGCAGCCCATCCGGCCCCAAAGGAGGGCCGTTGGGGTGCAGCCAGGACACGCAGCGGGGTGACCCTCCAGCCAACCCCCACAGCCAGCGCAGACGGCAAGGGACTGCCTGCGAACCCATCAGACAGACAGCCCAGCCCAGAGTGCCCACGGCCCCGCGCCCGTCCCCTCCGCGGCACCCCCGGGAAGGAGGGTCACTCACGGTCGCTGTCGGCAGGGGAGTGATTGGCCTCGGGGCTGTGCGGGACGTGGGTGCCGTTTGCCTGCGGCAGCTTCGGCGTCACCATGAAGTTGTTGCTGGAAGGAACCAGGGGGGAATGTTAGCGCCAGGTAACATGAGATACCCCCCCCACCCGGGGCAGGGCACAGACACACATGAGGGTGCTTCCCCACGCAGGGAGGGGAGGCAAACAGACCCCCCCCCCCACCCTGAGCTGTCGCAAACCCACGTATCCCCCAGCGAGCCCTGCACCCTCGCAGCAGGTCCCCGGCAGAGCCCATCTCCACCCCAGCCCACCTGAGACAGGAGGTGTCCTGGAGCCTGGAGACCTCCAGGGAGCACAGCGGCTCCGTCACATTCCTGGTGCTCAGGGAGAAGCGTTCAAATTCGGATGGTGAAATCAAATAGAAACCTGGCGGAGGGACAGAGAGTGTGAGGGACCCCCACGTTGGGCTGCAGAGTTGGGGGAGAGCAAGGCCGAGGGGTTTGTACCGGGTGGGCAGAGCCTGGAGGCGATGTCCAGCCTGAGACAGGCATGGCCCCAGCCCCAGCGAAGTGAGCCATCAGGCCCCCACACGGCCCCTCACCTTGGCCGTGCTTGGTGAAGACGCAGGAGGCGATGCCGCTGATGTCCTCCTTGCGGATGCAGCTGTAGTGGACCTGGGGCCGCAGGCCGGGCACCGTGAAGATGTGGATGTCGCCCAGGTTGGTGAGACAGGCCAGGCAGTTCTCCGCGTAGTCCTCGGAGGCGGCGCTGGCGAAGCTCACCAGGGCCACCTTCCGCACCCGGCACCCCTCGTGAGCCGTCAGCTTGAACTTGGTCTTGGCACTCACCTTGGGCAGCGTGAACACCTGGGGCGGGCAAGAGGAGCCAGTCGATCACCCCTGGCTGCAACACCCGGCTCCCACAGAGAACGGAAACCCTCTGGATTTCACAGGGCATCAGAACAGCCTCCCACTGCAGCAGCCCCAGAGAGGCCTCAGCAAAGGGTCGCATGTCCCCCAAGAGCCAGCATCACCCAGATGAGCAGGAGCCCTCAGGTTTCAGACGAGGTGTCTGGGCAATGCCCAGAAGTACCTCATCCCTCCTCGTCACCTCCAGCTTCCGCTTTTCTGGATCACTTTCCTGTGTCCGGTGCTCTGTGCCGAGCAGGTGGGGGCACGTTGCAGTGGCTGAGGACAGAGCCTGGCCCTATGCTTACCTTGAACTGCTCCTCTGAGGAGATGAGCATGGAGTGGCTGCCCTGCATGTCGGGGGCTTTGGCCAGGTCCCGTGAGACCTCGTAGGGCTCGGGCAGTGGGTTCCCCCGCCCATCCAGCACGGCGATGGCCACCACGGGCGCCCGGTGCATCAGCTGGATCTCTTTGCCCAGAACCGCCTCCACCGCACGCTCCGAGAACTTCTCCTGTGACGGCACCTCCAGGGCATAGGCAAACACGGACCCCGAGTTGGTCCCTGCCCACATCGTGGGGCCGTGATGGGCCGCTGCAGGGGCAGGAGGAACATCAGCAGCATGAGAAACCAGCCTCCTCACAGCACAGCACCAGTCAGGCCGGAAAGGCCCGTCTCAGGGGCGCTTTTCCCGAAGCTGCCTTGGCAGAGCAGAGACTGGGAGGTGAAGACAGCAATCCTCATACTTCAGGGCCAGCACTGCATGAGTCAGGCTGAAAACCCCTCCTGCCCCATAGGGCCACCAGCACATGGGTCCAACCATGCTGGAAAGCCCCAGCAGAAGGAGGCAGAAGGGAAGCAGCGAGCTCTGCCAGGAACAGCCACGGACGGGGTTGGGGAGTTCCCAGCCCACGCAGGGGCCGTGGGCCTTACCATCTCGGAGGAAGGTATCCGCGAAGTAGAGGCAACGCACCACCCCTGAGAGCGAGTCGTCTGCCGAGCGGGGCTCAATCCGCCTCTGCACAGGCGTCATCTCCACCTCGGGGGGCCCTGCCTGCTCAGCCAGCTGGGCATTGGCTTCCTGGACCTGGGGAGAGAAGAGGGCTCAGCCGTGGGTCCAAACCACGGCCGGCCATGGGAGAGGGTGCGGGCAGCAGGGCCAAGGGGCTGGGAGAGCCAGGTTATACCCTGCCACATCAGTGCCAGGCAGGTTTGTGCATGAGCCAGAGGGGCCTCTCGGTAATTCAGACCTCATCTTTACACACAGCCCACCAGGCTGCGAGCAAGCAGAGGGGAGCAACGGTGATCTGGCCCCATTTTGCTACACAGCAAAGGAGATCAGGGCGAGGAGCAGTGACAGCCGTGCCAGAGAGGCTGGCAGGGCACAGGGCCAGGCCCCGGGGCAGGGACAGTGCCCACCTTGCTGGACGGGCTGTTGGCATTGACCCTCTTCTTGCCCGACACCCTGCTCTTGCGGATCCGGCGGAAGGACTGCCGCAGGGATTTCTTGAGGGACTTCACGCGGGACAGGGGTCCCTCCATGGCCAGGGAGTCGTTGGGGTGCAACGTACACCTGCAGGCACAGACGCTGCTCAGCATGGCTGCAGACCTCATCCCTCCACTCGAGGGATCGCCAGCGCCTTGCCTGCTGCCAACCAGTGCTGAGCACCTCCCGCCAGCACCCCACCACCCTCCCCCATGCACCTGGCCAGCACTGGGTTGCGTCTGTAGTAGTCGAAGAGGCCGAAGCCGTGGCTGGTGCCGAAGGCCACGAGGTTCCACTCGGAGTGAAGCGTCACGGCGGTGACGGCAGCCGGTGGCAAGCACTGCACCAGCACGCTGGGCTGGAAGCCGGGGGAGAAGGCCACGGGGCCGTTCTTGGGCGCGAGCCGGTCATGGCCCTTCCAGGTGAAGCCCTCGCGGTCCTGCAGCAGGTCGACCGTGGCCACGCTGACGGCATGCTCCGACTTTTCATCGCTGAGCTCCATGACCAGCACCTGGAGGGGACAGAGGAAGGCAGTCAGTCAAAGAAAGGTGCTCTGGCTCACCCTACCCTGGTGCGGAGAAGAGGGGGGGTGCTGCCCACCCTTCTTCCCCCAGCCAGGGCTGGCTGCTCCCAGCACCCGCCTTGCAGCCAGCTGGTGCTCCCTGCAGCGATTCTGCTGGGCTCAAGTGCAAGGAGGGCCAGGACACGCTTTGACAGTGCCACCCAGGGGACAGCAGCTGGCTCTTGCTGCCCTGCTGCAAGCTAGGGGCTGAACCCCGAGGGTAAGAGCCAAACTGAGGACCTTCAAGGACCGGCACAGCTTCCCCTGTGCCGGAGGTGGGCAGGGATTGATGCGTCTCTGTGCCCTGCCTTGGCTCTCTGAGGAAGGAGCTCAGAGGTGCCAAGCACACCCGAGCAAAGGTGACTAGCAACTCCCGGGCTCTGTCCCCCCTCTCTCCGGCACGGCAAGGCCCCCCGCACCCTCGAGTAGCCCTACCTGCCCAGCAGTGCCAGCCACCACCATCTTGGCTGTGTACTTGCACAGAGCGATCTTCTGGATGCCCAGGCGGGGGTCGTCGCTGTAGGGATCAAAGCAGCCCACCTGCGGGAGACAGCGGCACACGGCGCCTTCACGCTGCTCTGGGGCAGACCCCGTCGGCGGCTGGCCCCCTCCTACCCCCAAACACCCGGCAGCTCCCACCTGGTACGGCCAGCGCGTACCGGGCTGGGACACCGGGGCCCCTCTGGGCTTCGTGCCCAGGGAGGAGCAGCCACAGGAGGTCTGCCCCCAGGTCCCTGTGGGGCAGGCCCAGCACCCCATACTGGGGCAGATCTGCGAGATACGACATGCAGAACAAGGGTCCCTTGTGTCCTTGCTGGGCATCAGTGGCAGCTGTACCCTGACGAAGGGGACACGTCCCCTGGAGCACAGCTGGGACAGCTCCGACAGACTCATCCTCCACCCCCTGCCGCTGCCCCCGTGCCAGGTTTGCCCCCTCCCCGTCCCGGCAGCCGGCCAGGGTGCTGCACGGCCAGACGGGTCAGAGCGGCGTGCCGCCTCGCTCCGGGCACGTTACCTTCCGGAAGGGCGGCCACTCCTCCTCGCCGGCCTGGTTCAGGCTGTCGTTGTGCTCGCAGTCCGTCTGGAAGATGTTGGCAGTGCCCAGCTTGTAGAGCGGCTTCAGGGACACCCCCGAGGCGTCCCAGAACCGCACCGTGCCGTCCTCGTGCCTGGGGACACGAGGGAGGCCACGTTATCGCGGGAAGGGCCGCCTCCATCCCCAACATCTGCTGGGCTAACAAGACCTGCCTGTGCGCTTGCGTTTGGCTCCGCGCGGCCGCCGCCGTGCCAGGAGGGGGGAGCGAGCCACACACACAACAAAGGGCCAGGAGGAAGGGGGGGGGGGAGAATACAGCGGGTGACGCATTCTTGCCCGGCTGCCAAGCTAAACAAGAGGGATTGTCAGCCCACCCAACAATAGCCCAGGGCCTTCCCCCCACGGCTCGCCGGCACACTCCACGCAGCCCAGCTGCCCCCGGCGCGAGCAGGGGTTGCCCCCACCGCGTTCGCCACCGGGCTACGCTGCCTCCAGGAAGAGCTCGACCACCGCAAAAAGCACCCGCAGGAAGGGGCTGCCCTGTGTTGCTGGAGGATGCGCTTAGTCCCCCTTTATTCTGGCATACTGGAGGGCTGGTAGGGTGTCCCAAGACACCCCCGCCACACACAACAATTGTGGGGGGAACATGCTCGTCCGCAACACACCAGGAGCTGCCAGTCAGGCTGCAGCCTGGGGCACTTACCCAGTAAGGAGAAGACCTCTCTGTGTGGGCTCCTGGGCCAAGTTCTTCCCTCCACTGATGGGCCACATCTGCAGAGAGCCCATTCATGGGGAGCAGGAAGAAGCATTATACCTGTGTCCCCCCAGCACTCCCCACCCTTGGGAGGCGCTGAGCCCAGCCAGGGCTCGCGCCCAGCCAGCACTGATCTGCAGCCCAGATCCACCTGGAGCGCGCTGTGGGCTCAACAGCTCCACATCTCCCACCCAGCAAGAGCTGTTACTCACCGCAGAGGAGAGCCGGGGGCTCTGCTGCTCCCCTACGCTGATAATCCTCTCCCAGAGCTTGAGGGGCACGTTGGAGATGTGATAGGAGCAGGTGATGGCGGAGGAGTGGAGAGGTGCCAGGTACGGGGCTGGGATGGTAGGCCAGCCCGGGGTCTGCAGGTCGATCACCACCAGCTCTTCCTCCACTAGGACCACGAGGGCACGTGGGTTCTCAAAGCCTGGGGGAGAGATGGGTGCCGGTAGCAGAGACCCCCCGCTCTGGGGATGCCCTCCCCAGCCTGGATGGGACGTACCTCCCTCAGCCACCTCCGCGCCCTGCACAGTGAAGAAGTCGATGACGCGGGAGGTGAAGTCCAGCGTGGCGAGGGTCTGGCCCTGCAGGACACTGACGCAGTGCCGGTCGCCGTAGCTGGCCCTCGGCATGCCACCATTGAAGATGATGAAGGGATTGCTGCAGGGAAGCAGCTGGCGTCAGATACCTCTGTCCCTGCAGCGACTGCAGGGCAAACCCCGGGCTCTGCAGGACACCTTGCCCCACAGACTGGCAAGGCTGAGCCACCAGCATGCTCTCTGCAGTTCATATCTCTTCCAGCACCCAGGTTCCCCCAGCCGTACCTGTCACCCAGGCCCCCGGTGACAGAGGGGAGACTCCAGCAAGCCCGGGGAGAGCCCAGCAAACCCACTGCTGCGCTGGACAGGCACATGCCAGCCCCAAGCCCACCTGGCCGGAGAAGCAACAAGCTCTGCAGGGACATACCCCGATTCGCAGGTTCGCCACAGGATTTTGTTGATGGCTTTGCAAGGGAAAGGACCTGAAATGAAGACAACCCCATGGTTACAACTTCCCCACCGCACATGGGGTCCAAGGACACCTCAGTTTCCTGAGCATGAGATGAGACCCTGGGGGCTGCGGAGTCTTCCCAGCACCCAGGAGCTGGGACAGTGACATCAGTCTAAGCTCCATGGCACTCAGGAGGTGACAAATCAGCCAATGCCACTCTACACCAGGACTCCAAGCCGCCCCTGGACCCTTCCTGCCCTGTTCACTGGTGCCAAGCACAGCACCGGGGTCTCCGAGGGGGCAGGCACATTGTGAAGGCACGATGGGGCCAGGCCAACGCACCGTACGGGATGGTGGACATGACGGGCTGCTGGGTCTTCTGGCAGCTGCTGTTCACCGCCCACACCATGTAGCCCCCATCGCTGTGGGAGCTCACGATGGTCTTGCCGCTGTGCTCCCAGGCCAGGCTTTCCAGTTGCTGCAAAAGAGAAACAGGGGCTTGAAACCGGGGGAAAGGAGGCCCCAGCCCCACCACAGCTCCCCGCGGCAGGAGACAGACCCCCGAAGCCAGTGAACCAGGAACCAGCAGCTCCAAGAAATGCTCCCGGTGCACTGACAGCCAGGAGATGACAGGCAGTCCTGCCCTGTCACACCCTGCCCCAGGCCACCAGCTGCACACCACCCTCGCAAGGTAGCCAAGAGGCCCAGGAAGGCTCTGCGCACCCGGGCGGCTGGAGGCACCGACCGGCCACGGACACCCAGGGCCGCGTGGCCAGGTCTGGCCGAGCTACCTGGTTCCCCAGGAAGAGATGATCCACGGTGCGCGTGCTCTGGTCCCAGATGATCACCAGCCCCCGGCTGTACCCGATCAGGAGCTTGCTAGGGTCCTGGGGGTGCTCCTGGATGGACTCCACTGGCCCCAGCGCCTTCCCGCAGCGGTAGTCATCGGGCACGCTGGCGGCAGAGGAGAGCGGGGTGAGGGGAGGTGGGGGCTGGTGGGAAGGGGCGCGTGCCCGGCCGGCACTCACCTTTGCAGGATCTCGTCCTGGAAGAGGGTTTTCTCCTCCAGCAGCGTGAGGCCAGGGAGCGCGAGAAAGTACACCCCGCCACCCTCGGTGCCCAGGCAGGCCACGTCACAGGCGGACTTCAGCAGGATCACCGTCACCCGGGTGATGCTGGGGGAACAGCTGCAGAGAGAAGCGCGGGGCTGCGTCAGCCGCGCTGCCCCTCTCCGCAGGACACAGGCGCCCCGGGCTGCGAGAGGCGCGTGGCGCGGCGTGGGGCACCCCCACGCGCGGGGACAGCCCGCTGCTCATGGCAGGAGGGTGCCGAGACTCCATCCCTCTCCAGCCCCGCTCCGATGTTCACCCCACCGTCCCCGGTCCCCACTCGGGCGCAGACCCGCCGAGAGGATGGAGATGATGCTCAGGGAAAGCAGCCAGGCAGACTCCAGCTGTTTGGTCATCACCATTCACCGCCATCTCCCCTTCAGCCTAGATGCTAACAGTTCCGTCTACAGCCAGTTACAGAGCCATTAATTACAAACCAGGCCTTGCCAACACCTAAAAAAAGATCACTCGAGTCCAGGACTGCAATTTTCCCCATTGCACGCTGTCTCTTTAAAGTTCCTCCTTGCTAGCTAAAGAGCAGCCGCTGGTTTGGAGCACAGAGGCCAAGCTGCTTCGCTAGAGGGGACATGCAGGGGCGAGACACGCTAACGCGGGGGGCCCTGCCGAACCCCGCACCTGCGGCTGCTCCTCCAGCCGCCGTGGGGATGCAGGTGGCCACACGGGCTCCCATAAGCCAGGCCTCCAGGGGCTGTTTTGCCAGGCACGCTGAGGATGGAGAAAGGGATGGCCAGCCCCCGCAACCGTCCGTCCCCCCTGGCAATCACAGCGCCTGGCTCGGAGCCCTGCTGCAGGCATGCAAGAGGGGGACAAGGACTCACGGCCGGGCATTCGGTCGTGCATGGGACAAGGCAGCTGGCGGATGCGGGGCCGGTCGCACTCCTCTGCCTACTCGCGCTCACCGAGCACAGGATTTAGCCCCAGGTTTTCCTTGCTGGGTTCAGAGCTGTGGTGCGGACAGGCTCAGACCGCAGACCCAGGGCTGTTCGGATAAACCCCATCCAGCAGCTCCCAGCACAAATGGGGCGACTGCCCGGCCCAAGCACCGAGGAGCATCCAGGGCTTGGCACCGCTCCTCTCCTAAAGCACTGCTAGACCTGTGGCAGGAGTGTGCCCAGGGCAATGAAATCCAGTCGTTATCACCTCTGCTTGGGAACCGCCTGGATGGGGAGCCGGAGGCTGGGAGAGCAGCAGCGATCCCTCCCTGCACGCCAGCCCTGACCTCGAGTTCTCCCCTAGGCAACTGCTTTGGCCGCTATCAATAGGATCTTGGCCAGGATCCCAACCTGACCTGGGACGGCGGCTCCTACGCGCCGTTCCCAGCCGCCGCTCCCGGGTGATGCTTTCCACCAGGCCTCGAGCGCTATCGCGGGGTCTCTGCTCCCCTGCTGCAGCCCTTGGACCGGGGCAGCGTCACGACAGGGCAGCCAGCCCTGCTGCAACACCTTCTCCCGCCCTCCTGGAGCCAGGGAAAGCCTTGCAAAGTGCCTTCTGCCCACCGAGCACATCCCAGGAGGCATCCGGAGAGGCTGGGAGCTCAGCGAAAGCTGGCTCAGGCCATGCCCGGGGCAGATCATCCTCCAGCCCCAGAGCCCTGCGGGCAGGGAGCTCGTGCCTAAATGCACTCACGCCGGGACAGCTGCTCTGTGCCCATCCCTACGCGGCCGAGCACAGAGGCTCGGAGCCTATTTCAATCTTCTGTTGTTTTTAAAAGAAAAAAAAAAAAAACCAGCGCACAACTGCATCTGGCAGCGCGGGAGCCAAGCCCCACCCCGGCACATCACAGATCTCAGCCTAAACTCTGGCAGACCTCGCCGGGAGCCGCCTGCGGCCCGCGGCCCGCCCGGGGAGGGGGTGAATCGCAAAGACACGAATTTGCAGAGTGCAGCGAAAAGGCGAGACCCCGGCACCAACGCCCGTGCCGCTCGGCCCAGCCTGCCGCGCGGGGGCTATTTTTCGCCACGGTCGCCACAGCAACGGAGCGAGAGGCGAGCTGCACGCTCGGGCACAAAAGGAGGGCTGGGAAGCGCCGCCGAGCCGGATGCAGGCCGCGAGACGCCGCGGGGGCAGCGCTCGCGGACCCCTTTGCAGCCCTAACGCAGTCCCGGCTGGCGAGAAGGGCAGGAGCAGCCCAGAGCCGGCAGCCCCCCGAGGCCCGCCGCCCAGAGCCAAGCGCCGAGGAGGAAGGAGGCAGGCGGGACGAGTACTTAGCGCTGTCGAACCCTGGGCGTCCCGGCAGGCCGAAGCTGCGCGTCTCCTCGAGGTGGGAGCAGCCCTCCTTTTGGTAGATCTCCCAGAGGTGCAGCGTGTTGTCGTCGAGCAGGGACAGCAGCGAGCCCTGCAACGGCGAGACAGAGAGGTCGGCGAGGCGGCCGGGCCCGCGGCCAGGCTCCTCGCCGCGGCGGCTACATACCTGGCCGGGTAGGAAGTGCATCTGCGTGACGGTGGCCGTCTCCTTGTGCAAGCCCGTGAACTCCACTCCTGGCGCGCCGTAGCTGGCGGGGCCGTCAAAGAAGCAACAACGGCAGAGCCCAACCCCGGCTGACTCCGGCCCCGGCGCGACGCGGGCCCCCGGGCGCACCAGCCCCGCGACCGCCCTTGCCCTGCCACGGTGGAGCTGGCCCAACGCACGGGCCACCCTGGCAGGGAGGCAGGATTAGCCCGACCGCCGCGGGGGTCCCCGCTCTGGCACGCCAGCGCTGCAAGAGGATGCAGGTTTAGCCCAGTTTAACCCCGAAGCCGCAGCACCCCTTCCTCCACGGCCCCTTTCAGGGCATCGCGGGTCCCCCACGGCCTCGGGGGGAGGCCGCGCAGGACATCCCACGCGGCGCCCCCGGCCCGCTCCCCCTTGCCCCCCGCCTCCCCTTCCCCGCCGGCTGCCGCGGCCCCTCGGAGCCGCCGCGATCCCTCGCCGAGGGTCACCAAGCAACCAGCCTCCGGCTCGCGCGTTGCTGGGAGCAACCCGCGCTCCCGCCGCCAGGCTCCACGCTATGCTTATTCAGCAACTCCCCCTGCTCGTTTCCTGTCCCCAAACCCACCCCAGCTCCTGCAAGAAGGGGCCTGGAGCAGCCCCAGGCGGGGAGGGAGCCCTGCGGCGGCGAGCCGGCGGGCTCGGGCTGCACGAGGCGAGGGGCTCGGTGCCGCCGCAGCCCAGGGCGGGCTCGAATCCGTCCCCTTCAGGGGATCCCGCACAGCCTGGGATTTGCAGGCTTGATCCAAGAAAACAAGTTTAAAAAGAGCCAGCAGCCCAGGCTATTTCCGCAGGGCAGGACCTGCCCTGCCGTCTCCGAAGCGGGCGTTGGGACCCCCGGCCGCAGCGCACCCCAGCCCTCCCGGGCCCTTTTGGGCTGGCTCCCCGGCCCTCTGCAGCCCCGTCCCCAGCCGCAGCCTCCCGCTGCATCGCAGGGTGCGGAGAAGGTGACATGACGGATTTGAGTCACTTCCCAACCTCGTTTCACTGCCCAGTTACGCTCCAAACGGTCGGCGCACCGGAGACGAGCGCCCGACGGGCTGGGGATGCCTCCGATTAGCCGCGCTCCTTTGGGCCCGGACAACGGCGTTAGCTCTCGGCGTCTCCAGGACCCTGAACTTTCCCACGGGCTCCTTCCGTGCCACCCGACCCGGGGCAGCAGCGCTGCCACCGCCGCCCGGGGACGGGCACAGCCCGGTCCCCTGCTCCAGGTGTCCCCACGGCGCTGGGCCGTGCCGGCACGGTTCAGGACACCAAACGCTTCCCATGCCTTTAACCCGCGCGCCCGGCACTTCCGACTCGCAGCGGAGGCAGCGGGGCCGCCCCGGGTCAGGAAGCGGGTTGGCAGGCGGCCGGGGCCGGGCCGGCTCCCGCCCTCCGCCACCCCCTGCTTTCTCACCCGCGCACGCGCGCGGCGAGGACGCGCGGAGCCGCCGGGCAGCCCGGGCCAGCCCGGTGCAGCGCGCACCGGCTGCAGGGTGGGGTTTGGTATGCGCCGCCACGGCCTCACTCACCCAACTGGTCCCGGCTCCTCCGCCGGCGACGCGGCGGAGCAGCAACCGCGGCGGGCCCTCCGCCGGCTCCAAGGCTGGCGCAGCCGGCTGCGAGGACCCTCCCGGATCCGCACCACGCGCCCCCTCCCCGGCACGTCCCTAAGAGGAGCCCGGAGCAGCTACCAGCTCGCTGCTCTTCCCACCGCGGGGCAGCACCAGGGAGAGCCCGCGTGCCCGGTCCATCGCGCGCGGTCACGGCTCAGCCCCCGCGTGCGTCGGGTCAGCCAGGACCCAGCTCGCGCGGGGGCTGCATCTCTTGCACCCCGAGGCCGCGTCTGGGCTCACCAGGCTGGAGGACGTCCCGAGACGAACCCTAAAAGCAACATGCCTATGCGGTCCTTTCCCCAGGTCACCCATCGCCTCCCCAAAGCACGGACCCGTGCTCTCGGAGCAGGGAACCGGCCCGGCAGCTCAGCCCGGACCGACAGGCAGGAGCTGTCTGGCAGCACCACGCATTGCCGAAGCCAGGCCAGGCCAGGCCCGCCGAGGCTTTGGGGACGTCCTCGAGGAGCCAGACAACCGGGTTTGAGATAAGTGGAGCATCAGACACCATGGAGAAAGTAATAAGGCAAAACTCCCGCTGCGAAGCGCCAGCTCCACATGAGCATGTCGGGGGTCCAAGCGCAGGGACCCCCGCTTCCCGGCAGGACGGGAGCTCCCCCAGGGGGGCGACAGCCCCTCGCGATGCGGGGTCGTCCGCAGCCTGCTTCACCCAGCCCCGGCCACAGACCAGCAGCACCAGCCCAGCCATCTCCTCAGCCGCGTGGCTGGCACAGGGCTCCCACCTCGCCTCGGCCCCGCAGGCGGCAGCGGCTTCCCCGGCACTGCCGGCTCTGAAGCTTCTTGTCTGCAGCGACCAGCCGGGGCCGAGCAGGAACGAGCCGTACCACCAGGGAGCTGCATCCCAGGAGGTGCCCGGCTGCAGCTGTAGGCATCACTGCGGGCACCAGCACGGTCACGCAGGACCGTGGGGCCCAGCTGCCGCAGGGCCCGGCACGCTGCCCGCTGCGCGGCTTTGTCTGCAGCCGGACACCTCCAGGGCGCCCGCGACGCGGCGCAGGGAGGGGAACGTCTCCGCGTGCTGCCTACAGCCGCGAGCTACGGACACCGGGGAAAACAGCTCTGGCTGCACCGATCGCGCATGGCCCCTTCCTCCCTTCCAGCCCCGAGCCGAAACACAGCAGCGAGAGGCCGCTGGGGCGTTACCACCTTGCAGAGCCTCACCGTGCCACGGGTGTAACAACCTGAGACCCCAAAACAAAGCCCCCGCGGAGGACGCACAGGGCACCAGCACCCCTCTCCAACGGGTGCTCCCAGCGCCAAGTCGCCTGCCCCAGTTCCCAGCCCTGCTCCTCCGAACGGCAGCCCATAGCCGCTCGCCCCCGGGAGGAAGGAGCAGGAGCAGGGCCTGGAGGAAGCAGCCACGGCTCGCGAAAGGCCGGTAGCCGCAGCGAGCGGATGTCTATTGTCTCCCGCCGCCTGCGGGAGCACGGCGGCAGGAAGCGCTGCTGGAGGAGCCGCGGCTCGCAGGTGAGCAGAGGGACGGAGCAGAGGGGTGGGCAGGGGATCCCCGGCCGGCACGCAGCCTGTGCGGCACGCAAACGGCATCTCTCCCGCTACCTCTGCGCCGAACAGGATCAATAAATCCACGCGCCAGCAGCCGACTCGCGGCCCACGGGCTCCTTACAAGGAGATGGCATGCATAGCCCAGCTTGGGGGTCACCACAGGTGCTCCTCTACGCCCGGCACGCCGAGCTCGGGACAGGGCACAGCCACATCCGGCACACGGGACGGCAGAGGCCAGCTGGAGGCACCGCTCCAGGAACGGCTGGAAACAAGCTCCCGTGGAGAGATCATACACCAGACCCAGGACACGGCGCTCAGAGTGCCCTGGGCACGGAGGAGGATCCCAGCCAGAGCCTGGGATGGCCCCTCGGTGCAGCCCCTTGGCAGGAACAGCCTTCGTCCTGCTGGGGGCTGGAGAAGGGGCTGAGCTGCCCCAGCGCTGTGGGACCCGACGGGGACGGTGCTGCCGGGGCGGCTCTTCCAGGCAGCGCGTGAGCCGCGGGCAAGGCAGGAACGGGATGGGAGACAGGGGCACCGCGCTGGTCCTGCTCTCCCTGCTAGATCCCCGTCGCTGGGATCCGGAGATGGAGCCGGAGCCGGCTGGTCCCCGGAAAACATCACTGCACCCGAGTGCGGTTCGGCGAGCAATCGGCTCGCCCGGGCCCCGCATCGCCGTACCGGCCATGCACCAAAGCTAACCGCCATCGGGGCACGCAACGGGGCCGGCCCTCCCCGGCGCTCGGACCGGCTCCCTGGCGAGCCCGCAGCTGTAAGCCGAGCCGGGGTCCCGGGCAGGATGCAGCCCTCGGCCGCTCCGCGCCGCTCCGGGGCCGAGCGGCCCACGACGTCGCTGCCGGGCTGCCACCCGGGGCAGAGAAACACCGTCTTTGTGCTCCGGAGGTAGAAGAAAGGGAGCTCCGGTCTGGGGGAGGGGAGACGATCCGCTCAGGAGGCGTCCCGGCCCCCCCGGACCACGCCGCAGCCGCCCGCGCGCCTCCCCGCTCCATCCGGGCCCGGCCGAACGCCCACCCCACATTCCTGCAGCGCGGGGCCTCCGAGCGCAGGGACAAATCGATTCCTGGCCGCCCGCCAGCAGCCCTCTGAAGTCTCTTTACGCGCAGTGAGCAACAAAGCCCTGCCAGGCCCCACGGAGCCCTGCCAGGGCCGCTCCGCGCCGCCGGCCGCTGGCTACGTGCAGCCGCCCGGGCACCCCGGTCCCCCCCGCTTCCTCCTCCCGTCGCTGCTTCCCGGAGTGGCCAGAGGCAGCGAGTCGCGGGGACGAGGAGCACCCTTCTCCCGGGCCCCGCACCTCCATCCCGGCACGCTCCCGCCACCCCAGACCCAGCTCCGCGGCTGGGCAGCCCCGAGGCCCCGCTACCCCTCGCGCCGGCTGCAGGGTTTATCTGGCAGCTGCACAAAGCCAACGCGTTCTCTACCCAAACGCTGTTTCAGCCGAGCAACGGCTCCAATCGCCGGAGCGACACGGGGAGGAAAGGCCCCGCTGCGGACCAGTGCACGGCACTGCACGGGCCCGTACGTAGAATAAGGGTGCACCCGGGCCTGGGAAGCACCGACCACCCTGGGATGCTGACAGACGGGTCCCTGCTAGCACCAGGGTCACCTTCCCCCAGGGAAAGAGATGTGACAACAGCTTTTCCCCCAGCATTTCATCCGGCTGTTCCCTGCTCCCTAGCAGAAATCGCTGTTCATCCTCCACCTACAGTTTGCATTCCCTAAACAGACAGGCAGGAGGGCTCCTCTGCACGGGTCCCTGCCCTCGCAGAGGGGCTGCGGGGACAGAGCACCGAGCACCCTGGGCTCGCCCGCCCGTGCCCCTGGGCTCCCTCCGGCCGGCGATGCTGGCTCCCCTCGTCCGCAGGGCTCTTCCCCACTGGCCCCGTTCCACCGCGGGGTTTACGGTGTGGCTATTTCAAGGCGAGGACGTCTCCATTCATACATCAGGCGTTTGAGACGACGCAGCAGTTCCTTCCCGCTCCCCACCCACTCCCGTCTCCCCGCCTGCGGTTCCCCCTTCCCCCCGAGACGTGCATCCCGGGCCAGATGCAGGCCAGCTGCTGCAGACGGACGCGGCCGAGGGCCGCCCGGCCCCAGCGTCGCCCGGTCGCGCTAACCGGGCCAACCGCGTCCGGGGAGGCTGCTGCGTCCGAGGCCAACCGCTGCCTCTGCTGGGATTCGGGGAAGCCAGCGAGAGCTCTTACCTGCTGCCCTCGCGGGGCAGCCCGGAGAGACCAGCGCCGAGGAAAAGGATACATCTTCACCGCTCCCGACTTGGTGCCGATGGCCATGATCCTCAGCTTGGGGTCGTAGGCCAGGGAGCTCGGCTGGTTGGGGAAGCCATGCTCCACCGTCTGGGGGAGAGAGGAGGGTCAGAGCAGAGATGGGAGCCCTGCGGCACCTCCGTCCTCCCCACCCCGGTCCTCTGCTGATGGAAACCATCCACGTCCCCCGGCAGCACCGGAGGCGGCCAAAAAGCATCACCAGGAAAAACAAGGCCCCCTCAAACGAGGAGCCGGTAAAACCCTTGGCCGAGGCAGAGTCTCCGGCCCCTCGGGGTGGCTCAGGGCCTCCGCGGCCCACGCAGCGCAGCTGCGGACGCCGCTAGCCCGGCTCCAGGCCCGCGGCTCCCGGGAGCCCTTCGGCAGGAGGGGAAGGGAGCGGCGGGGAGACGGATCCAACTTGGCCGCGGAGCCCGCCAGCGGCTCCCCCAGTTCCCCAGGCCTGGCCGGCTTCCCTGGCGCGCCGGCTCCGAAGCCCAGCCCGGCTCCCACACGCCAAGCGTGCAAAGCGCCACGCAGCGGAGCCCGGATTTGGGCTTCACGGCACAAACATCCCGCGGCCAGAGCTGGAGGCTGGCGCGGCCGACGGGTGCTCATCGCCAAGGGTCATCTCCTGCACGCGATCCACAGCGCTGCCCTGGCTGCACCTCCCACGCTCCCTCCATGGAGATGATCCCACTAGAGACACGCCGCAGATCCAGGCCCCACCAGCATGACCCACAGCACCGCAGTCAGCAAGGGACTTGTCTCCAGCAGAAAGGATGCTAAGGACAGCAGGACAGCTCTGGGAGGACGGCTCTGTCCCACCGACCTCTCCCAGCCCAAAAACTCCCCAGCACAAACCGATTTAGACTGATGCTTTTCAGAGTTCAGCCTCCCCCCAGGCATCAGGCACTCTCCCCAAAACCTCGGCCAAGGGCACAGCGGAGGCGACCTCCGGCCAAGGAGAGGCCGTCCAAGCTAGCAAGAGGCCTGAGCACAGGCCTACAGCCAGGACACTACCTTGCTAAAAGCCAAACCTCTGCTTCAGCGGAAGAAGTTAATCAGGAGAGCAGTCGTTCCCAAACTGGCTGGGCCCTCAAAGAGAGGGATGGGGGACCAGGACGAGCACAAAACGCAGCAGCAGCGGGACTGGCCGCTGGCCTCCCGCCCCCTCCCCGCACTGACACCGGCCAGCTCGCCTGCCAAGACGTAATGTAGAGCAGACCCAGGATGTCATCAGCGCAATTACAAGCCATAACGCAAAGTGCGCACAGATCTGTCCCATAGCTCTCGTGCATATTTTGGCACAGCCGAGACCAGCACAGAGCCTTTTGTGCACAGGATGTTCTGCACTAGCCTTGCACGAAGGGCAGTCCCCAACCCCGGGCAGACCCCCCCCCCCGGGCTCATCGCCAGTGATGCAAGCCGGCCGGAGCGCGTGGCGGCTGGCGATCCCTGCCCCGGCCGCGGCTAGGAGCCTCCAGCGCCTCCGCAGAGCCGCGCCGCTGCACGGGACGCTGGCGGGAGGCGAGCGAGGGTTTGCTCCGTGCTCACCACTGCTTCATGAGAAAGAGCCTGCCAACGGATCAGCTTGGAGAAGGGACCCATCCAGCGGCTTTCAGGGCATCCTGGAGGGAAAGGGGCCAACCGAGGCCTGCTCACCCATCACCCCAATCCTCTGCCCTCGGTCCCCACCACCATGGACAGCCTGGTTCCTACTGCTGCCCATGGCCCTTCCCACCACGTGGTGCTAGATGGGTAGAGGAGCCCTCCCACAGCTAAATCCCTGCCCGAGGGCAGGACGGCACAGGAGGAAACACACCGCCACGCTTGGCTCAGCTACGGACCACAGGCTCACCCTGGCCACGGGCTCTCATCAGGGCACGGCGCTGGCATCGCGCTAGCCCAGGAGCGGCTCGCGCCCAGCTCAGCTCACCGTGCCGTTGCACAACCACCTCCGCTGGCATGGGGGAAATGTGGGAGTGGAAACGTGGCCCGGCAGGAACTGTGTCATCCAAACAGTGGCTGCAAAAATTCATAAACAAGTGGTTTACCTTGCAGCCACCCCAGCGCAGGGTCCCCCGCGAGGAGCGGAGCGCGGCGCTGCCCGGGTTCGCCTCCCTGGCCGCAGCGCCTCGCAGCTTTCCAAGGAAAGGAGGCAGAACCAGGAGAGCTGGACGCTCAAGTGACTCGGAGCTGAGACCTTCCCCAGCCAGAGCCGCACACCGGGGCCTGCAGGCATCTTCCCAAGGAAGTCCCGGATGGCGGCGCTCCGGCAGCGTGCCCGGGCTCGTCGTCTCGGGAGAGGCTGTGCCTCCTTGCAGCGGGAAGTCGGAGGGGCACCTTGCCACCGCCATCCTCTCCTTCGGCGAGAGCCAGGAGCCCTCGGGGGAGCAGCCCCGGGGGCAGCTTTGCCAAGCAGCGCGTACAACAACTGTTTGCCATTTGCATGATCAAGCGATAGGGAGGCCACTGGAGCCAGACGGGCAGGATCCCTGCCCGCTCCCTTTGTCCGGGGCTGCGCAGAGGCGCGCCAGGGCTGCGGAGAGGCTTCTCGCACCCACCTGCCGCGCACAGCTGGCGCGGCACAGCGCGACACCACGCGAGGCTGTCGCGGTTCGCTTCCCCGGGACCTCCCCGTGCCCTGCTCTCCTCCGGGGGTGGATTTCAGGAGTCCTTTGAAAGCCCCCGGCTGCGCTCCCGGCCTGGATGAGGGGCTCTGGCTCGGAGCGCGAGTTTGAGGACTTGTTGCAAGCAGCCTCCAGACTGCTCCCGGGTCCCTGCGCACCTGCATCGACGCACTCGGCGTTTCCCTACGCAATAGCCAGCCGCAGACCACGTGCCAGACCCCAGGAGCCTGCTCCCGGCCCCTTCCAGATCCCCAGGACACCCCCAAACCCGTGGCAAAGGCCCCAAAGCCTCTCCCAGGGTGCACCCTACGCTCAAGGACATAAAGCTGACTGCAGGCTCAGTCTCACTCCCCACGGGACAGGAGCCGCTCGGGGCTGCCACAAAACTGCTTTAGGTGGGGAACCGATGAGATGGCCTCGGATGCTGCCCACCAAGCGCTCTCCCACCCCGGGGCAGAGACCTCGCGGGGGTCTCGAGCCTGGGCAGCCTCGTGCCGGGGCTGGGAAGCGGCGAGGAGGTTGTCCCCCGCTGCCTGTGCAACAGATTCCTCATCACTCCCAGCCCCGTATCAAGCAACAAATTACACGGCGGTTGCAGTAGCCTCCAGGGACCGCGTTCGGAGGCCATTCATTTTCTTTGTTAACAGGTCCCCAGGGTGAGAGGTTAGTGCATCGGCCCGCTCCCCCCACGAGCCCCGGGCGCCCGGTGCAGCACTCCCTCCCCGCACCGAGCCCTTCCTCCCACCAGGCACCCGGGGCTGCATCCGGCAGGCTGGGCTGCCTGATCCAAGGCATGCTCTGGGCCAAATTACAGCAAATACAAGGCAGATTTCAAGCTCACAAGTAAAAACAAGATCTTAATAGGAGTCAGGTGGGCAGCCAGCGTCCTGGAGTGCTTGGCCGGCCGGCACGGAGCTGCTCCCTGGCTGTTTCCGCTGCGGCCTGGAGACTCTTGTCTCCAACACCCGCAGGAAGAGCCCCTCCGAGCACAGACCTCCCAGGCAGCCCAGGGCTCGCGCCCGAGCAGGACCCCACTGCACAATCCTGCCGGCACAGCCCGCCGGCCCTCTTCCAGCACGCGGCTCGCTCGAGACGGATCCACAGAACTGAACGGGAGCCCCAGGCTTTGGTTCGAGCTCTGCCGGTGGCTCCCTTGGGACCACGCATGCCGTACCCGTCCTGCACAGCCCGTACGGCAGAGCCCGGACCACGCCACGTCCATCGGCTGCAGCCCGCCCTGGCCACGCTGCCCGAGGACAGGGTGCGAACGAGGGGGCTCCTCCTGCACGCACGGGGGTCCCCATCACCCTGTACTTTTCGGTGAGCTGCAAGCGCCCAGCCCATCGGCTGGGCTAGGCAAACAACGCAGCTATCTACTCCCGCTGCTGAAGGACACGCTGTTTGGTCTCTGCTCAGCTGGGGGCCGCTCCCGCTGTTTTCCTACACCTCAGGGTCATCCGATGCAAGGAGAGCCCTGTCCCAGCACCGCAGTGGGCTCAGGATGGAGATGCAGCAAGCCAGAGCCGGGCATCTGTCCCTAGAGCTGGCCGAGGGGCAGCAGGCCACGGCTAATGCTCAGCCCATCCCGCACAAACAGCAGATGAGCTGCAAAGCCGCGCAGGGGCCAAGAGATGCAGCCAGCAAACGAAGGCTCGGGAGGCTCTTCCTGCAGCCCTCCGCCAGCTGCCGGAGATATTTAGGCCGCGTCCTGCGACTAACGGGCCTGTATGCCAATCCTATCAAACCGAGTTAGCTCCAGGGGGTCTATTCTCTCAGCTCAGGAGCTTCACGCAGAGCTCATTAATGGGAGACTAAATCCTCATCATGTCTAGAGGAGCAGATTACACAGTCCCAGTTCCTGTACATCCCGTATGCCAGCGGGGAAAAGAGGAGGAAAGATCAGAGCCCCGTGTCCCCTCCGGCGCAACGCCAAGACGGGAGCCCCGCTGCGACCGCGTGGCCCTGCCCCAATCGGGGACCACCAGCGCCAGAGCAGACGTCACCAGCTGACATCCCAGGCAGGGGGCAGTTAGCGGGCTCGGGGGCACCAAACCCGGTCTGGGGAGCCCAGGGAGAGCAGACGGCAGCGGGTGCCCCCGGCGTCGGGCCACGCAGCTGAGCCTCGGCTCTCTGCAGAGCTCGCGAGCTGGAAGGAGGCGGCGATTCCCGGCGCGCCGGCCGGGCAAGAGGAGAGACGAGGCGCCCCGCAGGGATCCACGAGACGGAGAAGGAAACCCAGAGCGAGCGGAGGGCAGGGGAGGTCGGGAAACGTCCTCCCAGCCCTGGGCGGGCAGCTGCAGCCCGCTCTGCCTTGGCAGCGGCCCGGGTGCCTTCGGAGACAGCTCTCGGGATGGGACCTGGGCGTGCAGTCTCCCGAGAGCCGGCCGCACCTACGAGCTGCTTCCCAGCAAAACGGGGCTGCACGGAGCCCGGCACGGAGCCCGGCACGGCGGCCGCACGGGGCCAGCTGTGGCTTCCCAAGGCCACAAAACATCCCGTGGCGGCCGGGAGCCCGGGGACCGCGGGTGGACGTGCTGCTCCCGCCGCCGATCTCGGGGCGGCTTCCCCGCCGCAGCCCCTGAAAAGGTTAATTTTAAGAGCCCAGCAGGCTCGTTAAGGCTGCACAATAAAGAGACAGGAGCACAGGGGAAAAAAAAGCTGTAAATCTCCGCGACGCAGCTCTGCCCTTCAAGGGGGAGAGCGCCCGGCTCAGGCACCGGGGAAACTTTGGGCCTTTGATCCCCACCCCGCGGAGGCGGCTTCGGGGAGCGACCGGCCCCCGCCAGCCCCGCGGCCCCTTCGCGACGGCGGCTCGGAGCCGGAGCCCGTTTCCGCGTCGGGGCGGCCTGTTCCGCGGACGAAGCGGGGTGGGGGGCACGTCCCAGGCGCCGGAGCGGGGCTCTGCCCCCCGCGCGCGCTTTCGGCTGGCTATTGTGGCCGCGGCATCCCGGAGGCACGCGGAGCCCTCCGCGAGGGAAGTCGTAGAGCTCTCCCGCGGCGGGGTTTCGTGCCGCCGGGCCGGCCGGAGCGCCGAGCCGCGTCCCGGCTCTGCCCGCGCCGCCGGTCCCGGGCACCCAGAGTCTTGGGGGGGGAGCTGAGGGGAGAAGGAGCCGGGGAGGGGGACACCTCGCCGCTCCAGCACAGCCCCAAAGGGGATGCAAGGGACCCCCCCACCCCAGAGCTAAAAAGGGGGGGAAATAGGGGTGTCCCTCAAGGTTGGGGGGGCGCAGCCTGCCCTGGGGGACCCCCCACTCCTGAGGGAGGGCAGCCTGCCACAGGGGACCCCCCCACACCCCCTCCCAGGTGCATCTGCACCTCGGGGGTCCCCGTACGAGCCCCCCCCCCCCCGGGGTCACATCCTGCCCCATGGCAGTCCCATAGGCTGCACCTCGGGGGCTCCCCGATCCCCGCTCCCTACAGCCCCCAGGGGGGCACCCTGCCCCGGGGGGGGGGGGTCCCACACACACTGCCCCCCGTGCAATGCTCCCCCCACCCCCGGGGGTGCATCCTGCCCCGGGGGGCCCCGCATCGACCTCCCGGAGCGGGAGGGGGGGGTCCCGTGCATTGCTCGCCCCCAGGAGTTGCAGCCCGCCCGGGGCGTGCCACAGCTGCACCCCCGGGGGCGCGGGGCGGGGTACGGGCACCCCCGGTAGGGCCCGTGTCCCTGCAACCTCGGGGGGCGCCTCCCGTGCCCGGCACCCCCGCGGGGTGGGGGTCCCGGTCCCGCTGCCGCACCTTGCTGAAGGCGAAGAGGTCGTGCCGGAGGCGGTCGCGGTGCGGGTCGGTGCCCTGCCGCCGGAACCGAAACTTCATCATGGTGGGGCCGGTGGCGGCGGCGGCGCGGCTACGGGTACCGGGCGGGGCCAAACGGCGGCGGCGGCGGCGGCGGCGACAGCGGGCGCTCCCCCCGCCCCCCGCCCTAGCGCGCGCCGAGCCCCGAGCGCCGCGCGCCGAGCCCGGGCAGGCACCGCCGCGGCGGGGCGGGGCGGGGCCAAGCGCCCCCGCGCCGTGACGGGCAGCCCGCACCGCCAATCGGCGCCCGCCCGCGCCGCGCATGCGCCCGCCCGCCCGCGAGAGGGGGTTGATGGGAGTTGTAGTTCCCGCCCCTGGCCCGCCGCCCTCCCTGGGAAGCTTTTCCCCCCCCCCCCCCCTTCTTTTCTTCCTTTCTTTCTCTCTCCCTCTTTCCGCAGAGCCCCGGGGTGAGGCGGCCGCAGCCCGGCAGGACAAGCCCCCCCTCCCCCCACCGCCATTTCACCCACCGAGGCGTGCAGCACCGCGAACAGTCGTCGTTGCCGCCCGCAACACTAGTCACTAATTAACACAATTAATAATATTAAGGGCCGCAGCGGTCTTGTGGCCACGCTGGGCTCACGCCACGCCGGCTGCCATGAATCGCCACCCGGGGCCTTGGCCTCCCGGCTGCCAGGGAAGGGCCCAAGGCCCGGCCCGGCCTGGGGGCCCATGGCGGCCACGGGACATCATGGCCTCCGGGCCTCGCGGGCCACCCGGGGCCTGCGTGGGGACCGAGGGGGACAGGGCGGATCCCGCCAGCCCCTGTGTTGGGCATGTTTCCCCCTCCCACCCCACGCTGAGCCCAGCGCCGCTCGGGGGAGCAGCGGGAGCCACCGCGGGCCCCTTGGGGCCGCCTCGCCGCCCGCCGTATTAGTATTCGGGAGCCGTCACCGGCCGGCGGCCGATTGTCTCCGCGCCGCCGCTGGGCTGGCAAATGCCCCCCGCCGCCCCGGGCGCTGCTTCCCGGCTCCCGCGGCGGGGGCCAGCCGGGGCGCTCGCAGCTGGATTCGCCCCCAGCGGCTGTCCTCCCCGTCCCCGAAATGCCGGATGGGTGCCCGCTGCCCTGGCCGGCTTGCTGCCCCATGGCGCGGGGCACCCTCTGCTCGCTTCCCCCCGCCCAGGGGGCTGGGGACCTGCCGGGACACGGCCGCATCGGGCCCATCGAGCTGGAAGAAGGCTTTATGTTTCAGCGGAAATGAAATAATGAGAAGCAGCCGGGCTCGGAGCCGGGGCGGGGAGGGTGGGTCGAGAAGCAGGAGCCGGCGGCGAGGCGCGCGGGGATGCCTGCCGGCTCCGTCCTGCGCTGGCATCGCCCCCGGGGGCGGCGGGGGGCGAGCCGGCCTCAGCAGGGGGGAGCAGGGGGCGAAGCGGAGGGGGACGCGGGGAGCGGCGGAGGGCGAGGCGGCCCCGTGGGAGGTGTCACCCTGCCCAGCGCCACGGCGCACGGGGGTGAGTCAGGCGAGCGCCGTCACCCGGCGCAACATCAGCCGGGCAGGGCTGGGCCGGGCCGGCCTCCCCTCCCTGCTGACTAACGCTGTCCCGGGGCCGCACGGGCCAGCGCCCGAGACCCCCCGTGGCGATGCATCTGGGGGGGGGGTTCTTTGCCCATCGCTTCCCTGGAGAACCCGGGGCCGAGGCTGGGGCGAGCGGTGATGGCGCTAAGGGGGCTGGCGCTGGACAGCCGCCGAGGCCGGGGCTGCGCCGTGCCCCCGTCAAGGCCCTCGCGGCGCCGGCGAGGGCTCGGGAGCGAGGTGCCGTGCCCCGTGGCAGGGCGCTCCCGGACATCCGCCGCTCCGGGGAGGCCGTTTCCTTCCACAAAGGCGTCTTTGTTCGAGGGCGCTCCCGGGAACAGGCCGCCTCGCGCCTCGGTTCAGAAACGCTCGGTTAAGGACGGAGCCGTTGCAGCCGACGGGGTGACGTTGCGCCCGACGTGGTGACGACGACACGCAGGCGGCCGCCCTGGCCCCGCGAGGCCGGGGACCGTCCCCCAGCCACGCACGGCGCCCCGGGTGCCAAGCCAGCGCAGCCTGCCCAGCGCCGGCACGGCCTCCTGCCTCGTTTTCCCCTCCTCGCTGCAGCGCAGCGCCGGGATGCAATGCCGCGCCGCAGGCCCCGTCCATGCCTTCCCCTCCCCGGCGCTGCGCGGCCGCCCGCCGCGCTGCCATCTCCCTCTTGCGGGAGGAAGGAGCAGGGCAGGGCGGGCGAGGGGCCGCGCGGCCAGGCCGAAGCGCAGGGCCGCAGCAGCCCGGCCCGCCGAGGAGCCCGCACCCGTGCCTCCCGGCGGGGTGACCCACCGGTCGCGGCTAACGCGGCACGCGAAGGAGGGGGAATCCCAGCCCGCTGCCGGGACGGCTCGGCAGACCCCGCCGAGCCTTCCCGGCGAGGAGGCTGGGCGGCCTGCAAGCATCCCGGACGTGGGTTACGTGGCCAGGAGCCGGCCGGCCAGCGCTCACCACCCCAGGCCACCGAGCCGGGGTCCCGGCGGAGGCTGCTGCGGGGGGACCCTGGGCACAGGGGATCCCACCAGGCTCTGCTCTCACCCCAGCGGGCTGCAGCGCTCCGCTCCCGCCTCCGCACCGGCTCCAAGCCGTGGCAGGAGGGAGCGAAGCCAAGTCAGGCTTCGAGCCGGACGGGGCTGAGAGAACGGGGACAGCTTTGACTTTTGCTCCCTGCCGCTGTCGGTACTGACAGCAGGCAGGGGAAGACGGGGACAGGAGGGGACGCGAGCGCCTGCCACAGCTTTGTCCCCAGTTTCTAGGGCAGTGCAAGAGAAGTCGAGGAGACTTTGTATTTAAATGCCCCCCGTCCCCAAGGAGCTAGAGACTCCCTTTATTTAGAACCATTTCTCTGCGCCGCAACCTCTTTTCTGCCGCTGGGGAAGGGAGGCACAGATCTGAGCGCCGGGCTCCGCGACGCTCAGAGCCGGGCGTTACCTAAGCCAGGGGCCGAGGCGGCCGGGGAGAGGAAAGACACCGGTCCTGGGGGCGAGCCAGGCACCACCACGCAGGCAGGCAAGTGATGCTTTCTGCTTTTATTAATGCAGCAATCTATACAAGAAAAAAAAAAAAATGAAACCATGAAATTCCAAACCCTGACAGTGAAGAACCAAATTCTTCCTAAGAATCAACCAGAATTAAAAGATTCCCCCCACATCAGACTGTACATAAAATAATCTCTGCCCCATTTACAGCGTTTCACACAGTACTTCTTGTATCTCAAACTTCAGAACTGTACAACTTTGTTACAAACCACGCTTTTTCCTAGGAAAAGCTTACAGAAAAAAATATTGCCACTTTCTTTTTTATTTGTAACCAAAAAAATTAGAATCTTTAAAAAACAAAACTAAAGTCAGCCAGAACTTGTAAGTGTGGACAGGGGAGCGGGAAGGAGCAGACGTGCACTTCTCGGCCTAACATTCCTCCTCCCAACTTGAAAAGGGAACTGCATTTGGCATATAAAAGACTATTTGCCGCTAGAGGTGGGTCCAAACCTCTACATTCAGGCCCGGCTCTGAACCATCCTCAAAGCGTCGCAGCCGTTTAGACCTGTGGGTTTGGGCTCGGACCCCCTCCAGCGAGCACTATGCACAGCACGTACTAACAGCCTTAACGCCAACTCTGGCCCCAGCCTGGGAGCCGGGCCGACGCTTCGCAGGAGGAGCGAAGTCAGCTCGTGCCTGGGTCGCTGTTTGTTCAGCGCAGCCACCCGAACGGCTCACCCCGCGGAGCGAGTTCACAGCCTGGCAAATGAACAACCCTCCCGAGGGGAACCAAGCCTTTGGATTACAGCTCATGTGTGTCACAACTCTTATTTCACTAACAGCTGGATTAGAGTACAGCAGGTGTGGAGAGCCAGATGCGGCAACCGGGATTTTCCTGTTACATGCAATCTACCTAGACAAAGTTAAGTGGAAGCTGTCTCCAGGCATCTGGCAACCTCAGCAAAGCAGTCATCTGCTTACAGACTCGAATCTAAAAGCCACTCCCTCGGCCAGCTCACCCCTCTACAGCGGCAAACAGCCCTTCCTTCTCTGGCAATGGACCCGTCAAGCCCACACAACCAACTCGAGAGCTTTTATTTGAACGCTGAGTCTTCTCAAGATACAGGTAAGTAACAAAAACAAATTCCTCCCTTTGACTGCAGAAAAGCGGGGACGAAACCCCTGCCTACCTCCCCCTTCCTTAGGGAAGAAAGTTCTTCCGTGGTCCGGGCTGTGGGTCCAGGGTGTGTGCGTGGGGTTATTGCATTATACGTAGCCTTATTCCCAGTGACGGGCTGAGCAGGTTATACAAACTACATGCTGCAAGTGGATGGAGAGGAATTCAAACTGCCTTACTGGACCAGACGAAGACAACAAAGCCAACGGGCTCAGGTCTGCAACGAGCCCGTCTCATGCGGCGGATGGGGAGAAGTTCCACTTTCTCTGCAGGCAGCGAGGCGCGTTCGGGCAGGTGGCTGCAAACCAGAGCTCGCTGCCATCCGTTCTCCACACTAGACTCACGTCACCGGCCTGCCCCAAAGTCTGCACGCAGCCCACAGACCTGACAGAGCCAGCTGCAGAGAACAGATATGGGTATCATCAATATTTTGAGCCACGGTGTTACCAAACAGGTTGCAGTAAGAGATCTAGACATCTGGATCCATGTGAAAAATGCATCTTCTGGTTTTGAATCAAGGTTTCACTCTGATGTTCTTCAGTGCAAAAGAGTTAAAAAACCATGTATCTACACATATACATACGTGTGTGTGTGTGTGTATATATATATATAAAATGTCTGTACAAGTGGGGAGAATAGCCTGCCTACACACTGGGGACTCCTTGCCCAAGAGATGCTATAGGTCAGACCAGTTGTGTCCCACTCTCTCTCCAAGGGGCCAAGCCCCAACCAGTCAGTTTGAAAACTAAAAACACAGCAGAAGAGAAGCAGACTCAAAAGCGACTCCAGCAAGGAGCTTCGCCCGCCCTTCAGAAACGGCTGCCAACTCAGACCCACAGCACAGATTTGGGGTGGGGGAAGGCAAGGCAGAGCTCCCAAACGTGGCATGCAGGAATACAAAACTGAAACAGGTACCCATGCGTGTACAGCCTGCACAAGGACTGGGATGAGGTGACGGTTTGTACCGGGCGAGAGGAAAGCCCTCAAGATGCCTTAATCAGCCTTAATTAGCCTTCAGTGGAGATAGAGCCAATACTCGTCCCATAGGGGTCACAGCGATCCCGCTGCTTTGGGAGCTCTGAAACAGCCCCCAAAAGGCAGGTTGCCTCCAGTTTCATTTTGAGTCGAGACACCAGAGTACAGTATCCGTATTGCAGAGGTAGGCTTAAAATCAGGAGGGGCGGGGGGAGGAAGGAGAGGGGAAGAGCAGGCTGCGCAGAGCGGAGACCTCTGGCGAGGAAGCGCAGGCAGCTCTGCCTCCTGCGACTCAGCAGCCGCAGCAAACACCGCCACCGGCAACAGAGCGAGCAGCACAGTCTAACGCCCTAGGAGGGCGCAGGGCATTCTCAGGACAAATCCAGAAAGACAATTAGAAACAGCCATTCCCAGGCATCCTGCTAGCAGATCTCTAGCTTGCCAAAGACGTTTTCAGATGCCAGCCGTAAAGAGGCAAAGGGATCGATACTCCCCGCATGCTGCTTTGCTAGCGGGGGAACGCCAAGCTTTCTGAAATAGGGGTTCTGCAGCCAAGAGCTGGCCTGAATTCTCTGCAGCAAGGTAGGAGGGCGAGGAACACCCGCTTCAAATGCTGTGATCTGAAAATAGCTTCTTTTTAAAAAAAAAAAAAAAAGTTTCAGAAGCAGCAGAAGCATGAACTTTTCAGATCTCTGGGCAGAAAAGGCAGAGTTCCTTCGAAGGACGGCCAAGAGGCTGTTCTCATTCCTCCACATCGAGCGGACAGGTCTCAGCCAGGAAGGCAATCTAACAACGAGAGTCAAAGGTAGGCACCAAGCGCCTCACCTACGAAGCCTCCCACAGATGGGCGCTGCGCTGAAGGTGACACTGACACTAACTCCATTTGCCTAGTACCGCTGCTAGATCCAGCCTTAGCAGTAACCCCAGCAGTCGAGTAGCAGGAGCTGCAGAAGTCACGGGGGGAACACCACACCAAAACCCCTTTTTTAGCAAACATGCTCGACTGCTAAGGAACAGTGCTCCAGGGAACAATGCCTTGGTTTTTTGACTGAGAGCTCCTCATGACAGCAGCAAACGGGTTTCAAAATATATTACATCTTTTTATTGCCAAGCGTGCAGACCATGAAGTGTGGGGAACACAACGCTACGGAAAACTACAATTTGAGGGAAGGCAAAGCAGTAAAAATTATTTAAAAATAAGACTACTCCTTATGACTGCCAGCACTTGGGTTCAAAGAATCAACTTGAGGAAGTTTCTTAAAGTAGGGTTCTAAATATGGTGTTGGGCCCCAAACTTTGAAAGCGCTGAGACTTCAGGCCATAGTAATGCAAACCGGGTGGGAGAAGAAAAGGAAGAATGGACACTTTCTGACATTAACTCCACAGAGACAAAAGCCTGATTCTTCTCAGCATTTTCTGTAGCAACCAGAAGACTCCCTGCCACAAGAATACACTCAATGTTAAGCAAGAAAGAGGCACACGACCAATGCAGTGCTGGCTGCTGGATACTCCTGAACTGACAGTGTCTCCTGGGCCAAACCAGAGCTTTGTAATGCCTTGCAGTGTTCCCACTCCCTAAGCCAGCCCCAGAGGGGAAGGACCATGGCCAAGCTGCCCAGTAGCCCTGAGGCCACAGCAACGCCTGTTCCTGCAGCAGCTCCCAAGGCACGGGATATTCTGCCATCTCAACTCACTCCGCCTAGAAGGGGATCAAAAGCCAGTCCACCACACTGCCAGGCAGCAGAGGACGGCTCTTCCTCAAGGGGTCCCAAGACAGGCACCCTCACAAGCGCAGCCTCTCTCCTACACCTCTTTGCTATCTCCAGCTCCAGAAAGCAGCATGTTTTCAATGCAGTCGCTCACTCGGCAGTCCCTCGACTCCAATACGGACCTCAGGTTAACGCTAGACTGGCCTTACGGAAGCCAGGCAAGACACCAGCCATGTTTCCTCTCACCTCAAACAAAATACATCCCTGGTCAAACCAGCACTGGGAAACCAGAGTTTAGGTACATTCTTAATGGAGATGGCAGTACAGGGACACAAGGCTGCGAGCCCAAGCTGGCTTGGGAACAGGGACTGGAAAGGAAATCTACAGCATTTAAAACTGGTACTAAAGTGCAACAAAAATGTCCTAAATCTTTTGTAATCAATTGCAGTAAGAAGGGTCTGCAAAGCTTCAAGCTTCCAGTTACTGTAGGGCACCCTTAAAACACAACCCAACAACAACTAGGTAATAGCAGACCAAGGAGCCCTTTGGTGAAGCAAGGAACACGAGGCCACCACAGAGAATTTCAGCTCCTGGGGTCAAACATCATATTTAGAACATTTGAAAAGGAAGAAAGTTAAAGCAAAAAACAAAAATACAATTCTTGAATCTTGCGCAATGAAACACTTAAACTTTTTGGTGTTTTCAAAAAAAAAAATCCCAACAGACAGCCTGGCATAACTTTATCTGCTTCCTAAGGGAGAGATGCCCATTTGACCCATGACTCAGGACATCACGTGCACTGGACATGTTCCATCCTCACGTATGTCTCAGCATTCCTCCATTCATAAAAACAAATTGCTAGATCCTTCCTGTTTATTCTTCAGCCTGAAAGGAAAAACCAAAACTGAAGCTAGATGGAAGATAGCCAGAGGGAGGAGAAAGTTTTCACAGACTGGAGGCCAATCTCATCAGCTCCACGAGCCTGGAAAGTGCATTCCTCAGTGTCGCCTCATTTTAACTTTCCTGGCTGGACTGCCGTCCTCCTCCTCTTCGTCACAGTCCTCTGTGTACTCGTAAGACCTTCGCCAATAGTTCTCGGAGCTGAAGTTGCTCCGTCTCCTATGTTTTGGTAAGAGGACTGAGCGCCTGTTCTCTTCTTTATCCATTTCTAGAATCCGCGGCCTAAGGAAAGAGAGTGAGAGAGGGAGGGAATGAAAGCGCACATCCATGTTGGGATTTAAGCATTCCTCGGGTGGAGACTATCTGGAGGTTTGCATATTGTGAGCGATATGAATGACTATGCCCACGTTATTCTCCTGGCCCTACGCTCTGGGTGCTCAGCAAAACACAAACCATCAAGCTGCGCGTCCCGTGGAGAGGCTGAGAATTTGGTTTTCAATAGTGCAAGTCCTTCTCCTTCACATTGCAAGTTTTAGCCTTTCTCTCCACCAGGAACACCTCCAAACAGACCAGCCACCCCTTCTTAGGTGCAGTTTATGGCCCCAAGTAACATCCCTTGTACATAAGGGTCTCCGTTTGTGTTTCACGCTGTAGAAGTCACAGCACAGAGCTGAATCCCTTTTAAACTGCTAGGATGCTTGTAGTTCAGGATCAAACCATAGCTCCATACTCCTTTGTCCTCTTGCCAGTTCTCTCAAATGTTAGCACAGCCCAGTCAGTATTTCTGCAAAACTGCCTCTGTTCTCACCCGAGACCACTTCATACTAGGACAATGCTGATAGTATTCAAGGCTGCACAAACCGGTTATCTTGCCCTAGGTGGAAACTCCTGAGTTCCTCTAACATGCTGCTATTTGATATCAGTGCTATTTATCTGTATTATACTGGAGTCTTTTAGGCCAAAGGAAGAAGAAAAATGCTTTTAATATCCATCACGGTTTCCATACACACAGGGTCTGTGCACAGCCCCCTCAGATAAGGGGCATCTCCTTCACATCGGGCTGAGAAACTGTTCTCATAGATCTACAGACTTTGTCCTGCATGATCACTTCTCCAATCATTCAGCACTGGCCACTGCATGCTTGGAGGTCAGTTTTCACTCATAGGCCAGCTTCTCTTCTTGATCTATGTTCCCAGTCAGTCGGAGTTCTGGCGAATGAGCGCTGCTCATAAACAAGCCATCCCCCGCCCTCCTCCTTTGCTAAGACAAGCTGAAACAAGGGCTGGGACTGTGCAGCAGCCAAGCCCCGGGACCAAGCCAACCTTTTGGTTTTATACGATGTGAGGAGAATACCATCTCGATCCTTGGGAAGCTTCGGACGTTAGAGAATACCAGAAACATCGCATGATAGCCCAAAATACAGCTGGCAAATTTGCTATCGCTCATGGCTATCAGTGCATTCATACAGAGAGCAAGAGGGTGTTTAAACACTTCCCTTGCGGGAGCCCTTGCTCCAGAACTCAAACTGTCTGAAACCTCAGCAAAGAGTTCCTGGAAGGTCACTCTTATGCATTCATACAGTCTGGATACATCCTCCCCCCACATACACACCACAAACAAAAAACCCACATGCAGCTCTAAAATCAGAACAGGTCTAAGCAGCTTCCCAAGAAGGTCTTCACCCTTCCCAGTTAGCAAAATCTCACGTTCTCTCCAAAGACTACTTTCAGAGTGTACTTCATAACAGCTGCACAGGTTGCTTGGCAATAGAGGTCAAAAATAATTAGCTGCAGGGAAACTATTGTTCTGAATGACTGCATTTATCAAGACCTAGCCAAATCTATTGCTTCTTCATTATGCCACTCACAGGATAAACAACGTAAGCTGCTTACAGCCAGGGCTTAGCCTCCGCAAGCCTAGAAGGAACATATAAAGAACCTCATTCGAATAAAACAGATCTGTACGCCACAGAAAGCGCCTGGGAGGTCACTCCAGGTAGGATCGGACAGAAGCATTACAGCTTCCACTAAAGGGGTGGAAAATCAAATGTTTTAAATGTGACATGCAGCCTCCCTCATTAGAGGCCAGGAACCTCAGACATGCACTGACCTGGAGGCACCATCCAAAACTTTGCTCTTAGGAGAGATCATCCTACCTGTGAGCAGCATCGGGATCTGCTTTGCGATGGGACCGCTTTGGTTTCAGGATCTGGTCCCTGTTGCTTCCTGACAGACGGTCAGAGGTGTAACCTGGTGGCAACACAGAGCTACTCAGCGATTTTGTTTCCAATCGAGGTGCATCTAGTCTTGTTCTGCAAATATTTAAAAAGAGAAGAATTTGCAAGGAGTTTCTGGAGAACTGCTAGCATGCTGCAGTAGACGTTTGTCCTAGATGCACTAAAGCAGAACCCTCCGTCCCAGTCACGCAACTCAGAAAGCGGGTCAGGAACATTACACTCAACAGCAGCACAAACTGCAGCTTTCTGGTACTCGAAGCTTCAGCTTCGACCTCTACCGTCTTGGCTGGAGGAAAGTGGATGGTTTAGGAGTCAGTGTAGCCAGGAGGTGAATGCGGGAGGGCAAGAATGGTGCTGTGCTCACTGCAGTCCCAGTCAAGAGATACAGAGTAGATGTGTTAGAACCTCCTGTGAAATCACAGTGACTGTTCACTAATGTGCAACTCCAGCTAAACTACCCGAGAGACGCACTGCAGAATTCACCATCCCCTGCAACAGTAATAACTGCTTCTACCCAGAATCTCCCTACTGTTGAGACACCTCATGGGGTCAGGCATCTCTCAGCTCGACTAGGAAAGAGATTTAAAGCACAAGTCAAAGTAAGAGTCACGAGAACGTCTAGCAAACAGAAGCTTCATCACGTCCCTTCCAACATCCCCACGTAGTCCTACTGGAATAGAAACATGTTAAAGCTATACCAGAAAGCAAACACAGCTCATCCCAGAGCAGAACTGCCTCTGCTGTTGGCCCAGGCATGGCTGCAGTCGGCAGCTTCCACACACACGCGGAAGAGAGGCAACAGGCCTAGCAACAGCTGTGCGGCAGGAACGAAAACTTGACGACACAGCACCTTATCACGGTTCTATCACCATCTCCAAGCACAGCATAGTTACCAGTCTCAACTTACAAGCAGTGCTAAAGTCTATTTCAAAACACAGACTGAAGCCGAAGCACCAAAATACAGTACAAGGTGGTGCCCGTGTTTCAGAACGGCCAACTTCAAGAGGATCCAAGCCACTTCCTGGAAAGAAAGGCACCCTGATGTTTCTGCAGCCTGCCTCCCTCCAAGGGATGAGGGGTGAATACCTATGGGGTCTGGGTACGAGAAAGGAGAGAATTACTTCTTGCTCTCTGGTCTTGAACTTTAGCTTTTGAAGGGGGTTTCCACCTGGAAAACCCAACCTAAACTCCCGCTGGGAGGCATCGGCAGGTGCCAAGCAAAGCTCCTCTGCCATCCCCACGAAGACGGCCTGTTCTGTTAACCAGGCCGACGCCAGGCCGGCACACGCAAAGCTGGGCACGGCAGCCCAAGTTTCCCCAGCACACCAGGAACAAGAAATACTTGCACAGGCAGCTACCAGGCTGGAGTCCGTGCTAGCCTGTGATGCCGTCGCACTGGGCTGTTCTCAGCTCCAGGACTGGATGGAGTCCAACTAGAACACCACAGCACTGCGGATCCTGCCCGAGACAAGTTAGGTGGCTTAAATACCTCTCAGATATAATGGCAACTACAGGCCTCCAGTGAAGAAAACTGAAAACTTCTTGCCTTCACTGCAAAGGCAAGAGAACACCAGCCATGCTCTTTACCTCCACAGAGCAATGCAGAGCTCCTGAGCCACAGGAGCAGACACTAGGAGGAACTATACTAAATGGAGAACAATTACCTATCAAAGTTCTAGCTGAATAAAATAACTCCCAGATGTAATGGCTTACCAAGAAGTGCTTACAAATGGTACCGTAAGCCCTCTAAAATGACTTTCGAGACCCACTTGAATAGGTCTCATTTCTATCCCCACCTCCCATGTTACTTCTCTGAGCATCTCTTGAAATTCAGAGCATCGTTCCTTCCCCTCCCAGCCTCTTTCTCGAAGCACTTCAAAACCTTGCTGGCTCCCTGTAGTCCTGCACTCTGGTACACAGGAAACACTGTAAATATCATCACACTACAGCACTGAAGTGTTTATGACCTACTTGGTAACCACGCTGTTCTCAAGCATCCTGCAAAACCCAGTCACTTCTCCAGCACACACAGCTTTGTTCTCCTGCCACTGCCAGCAAAAATTGTTTTTAGTACCTTACGCCCAGAGCACAGGCAAGAACAGATTCAGACGCCAACGTCTGGGGCCCAACACACTCTCGCAGCCTATTCAAAGTCAAACAGCCCAGCTCCTAACCGCAGCAAAGTTTATGCCATTCTGTGACCCACCAGATCTGATCTGTCTGGAAAGCCCAGGGCTGACCCTTGCTGAGAAGACAAGGAAGATGAGTTTTATGAGGTCACTGGCTCCCAAGTCTCCCGTGCTAGCAGACTACTAACGGAAGTAGCTGTTTTCCTGGTTGCATAACACCCTATTTAAGTCTGCACAAGTCTCATGATCCGCAACCAGGGAATGGCATTCACCACAGCAATACATGCTCTGGGGATGTGAGCACAGACAAAGGTCACTGCAGCCCTGCTGTGCATGCATGTGTGCACACAGGGCTCAGCAAGGAGACAGCCTTCGTCACAAGGGATAGGCAGCAATTAATAAGCTCCATTTGGCAGCAGGCTGCACCCTTTGGCGAACAGGCATTTGCCATGTATTCACCAGGGCTGCTAAGCCCTACGGAGATTACACAGAAATAATTACCGAGGGGTTTCCGTTTTGCTCAGAGAAAAATCCTGCTGTGCTTTCAAGCAGCCTGCCAGTCACTTCAGCCCATCACGGTCTGCATACGACCGGGCAGAGACAGTTCTGATCTAACACTGAGCAGATCAGGCCCCTCTGGGGAAGACAGGAGGATACACTGCTACAAAAGGGCAGCTAAGCAAACACAGCCAACGTGGCTCTGCTAGCAGCTAGCAGGCCTTCTCCATCCAACAGCGATGCACTAGGTCAGCCAGATACAACCCAACTAGCTAGATGTTTGCCCAGTTTCACTTTGAGGGCAGTCAGGCTAGACTGAAATAACTAAACGTCCTTAGCTTAGAGGCTGGTGAAAGCAAGAGATAGAGACAGTTTAAACAGGTATGTTACACATCTGCACCAGTTTGAGTAGCTTCAGTTTATTTAGCCAAGTCTGTCTCTTCTAGGGAACTGCTCCACGCTGTAGGACAGGTAGCTTATCTCTCCCAAAGTCCAACTAAGGCAGCTCATGCCAGACATCTCCCACTACAGCATTTAAAGAGGCCTTCCACTGGTGCTAATCAGCATCCCACGGCTTTTCTCTGGCTGCAGTAGCCAACAAGTTGAACGTAACAGCCCTTTAGTTCTCATTACAGCCCTCTCACTTTAAACCCAATGTGGCAATAACCAGCTATCGGGTGGTTTCGTTCTAATCTTCCTTCCTTTCATCCTAGCCCATCATCTGCCACATCTCGCCCCTGGGTCTGTGCTGCTTTTGCTTGGCTAATGCCTCAAGGCTGCTGGTTTTCCTGCTTTCATTTCATGGGTCTCTCTAACCAGATGTCCAACTCTCCATTCTGCTGGCTTTGTGCCATATCTTCACAATGTTGCCAGACTTGTTTGAAACCAACTATGCTGCCCAAAAGCTCAGCAAGTCTGAATCCAGACTGCTTGCCTGCTAGCCTTACGGCAGCCTGGGCTACAATTGCGGCCCTTCCACTGTGCCCACACTTTTGTCTGGGTTTACAAAGGTTTACAGTACTCAAGTCATAGGTTTCACTTCCAAGAGGATTTCTGAACACTAGTATTGTCGTTAACACCTTCTAAGGCACAATCAACAAGGGTTAATGAATGGCAGCCATGTATTTTGTAGGCGTCTAGTAAATGCAATTGGGGAGTGAGGATATTTCGGGGTACAAACAAGGTTATACTGAGTAGCTTGGTGTGGGTTTTTTGTTTGTTTTCTATTCTGAAGAGCTTTAGGGACAGACTCTGGCTGATGAACTACCACCAGCTGACCAGGACAGCGTACCTCCTAAAAAGGAGATGTGAGATACAGCTTACAGAATGTTCTTTCCCAACATCAACTCAGAAGACAAGCTGTGTAACCTGATCATTAAACTTACTATAGCCATTCGACTTGGAAACCAGCCTTTTCTTCCCTCTCCCCAGGAGATGACGGCCATGCTACCAAGAAAACCATATCTGCTTTATAGAGGGTTCTTCATCAGCAGCTTCAAAGGATAGTCCAGGTAACTGGACTGTAATGTGGATATAACATGTGGATTATAACATGCAGATATTCAGGTGCCTGATCATATGATATGTAGTCCAAAACAAAGAGAGTTTGAAATCCTAGCTGTTTAGAGTTAGGCAGCCAATGAAAGCCAGGTATTTAGATGTTAACAGCGCTTGCAAACCCAGACGCTACAATGAAGTACTGCCGTGCAGAGCCGAGAAGCGAGAAGTGATTAACTTTGTAGCAACAAGTTCAATCTACTTCCATTGGCCAAGCAACGGGTATGGCAAGACACAAGCGAGCATCACAGCGGGATCTGACAAAGATTTAAAGCCAACCCAGCATATTTACAAACAAGGCAGTTTTAAAGAGATTCTTTAAAGTCACTTTAAAAAAAAGAGCACGTTCAAGTTTATCTCACTGTCCAGAGGGCTTCAACACTTACTTTCGAAGGATGATGACAGCTCTTCTCTCCTTGATGTCCTGTGGTCGAATACAGTGTGTAATTTCATCAGCTGCGTACCCACTGTCAATGAAAACAAAAAGCCACTGTGAGCAGGATGACAGGCAGAGGCAGGAAGTGATTGCCAGCCATGACAACTCAGTTTGGCCAGTCATTTCTTAGCTTCCACCAGGAATTCCTATTCCAAATACTGTACAACTCCCTAGGTGGGCAGGAGCCAGACTTGCAGGAAGAAAGAACCTTCAGGAAAAAAATGAGGACAGTCAGGCCTTCTTTTTTGGACTCAAATTTTTAGCATATACCAGAGGAAACTGTCACCTTCCACAACATCATGAATTAAGACGCACAGAAAATGAGTCTATGGAATGTAAATTCAGCTAATTCATTTAGGGAAACTTTATCAAGAGGACTGAGAGAACAACACAAAAAAATCCCCACGTTGCTCCAAAGAACATTCGCACACATGTTGCTGAGAAAAAGCCATCTATCACCACTGAGGTGCACAGCACAGCCAGACGTGTACATGTATCAGAGCTGATTAGAAGAGCCTGCTGTTGGAGCATCCCTTGTGGAAGGTAGGTGGGTTTTGACACTGAGTAGTTAGGCCGGGAGGGGAGGGCAGACAATAAGCACCAGCGGTGGTAAGAGCTGAACATTTCATCCCCCATCACCTGGGCTGGGGCACTCCCCGCACAGCATTCTTGCCCTCTCCTCTTGCCTTCTCAGTCGCAGTACAAATACCACACCCCACTACAGCCTAAACCCAGTACAACGCACACTGGGAACAGGCGATGGCTAATCTTTTGATTCAGACTTGCAAACCAAGCTGCACTCCTAAAACCTCCATGCCAGAGTTTACAAGGGCTCGAGACAACTACTTGGGCTGACAATCTGTACAGTACGCTAAAACAGCTACATTGCCATGCTCTTGCTATATGCGGGACAGTGTTTTGGGACATGAGATGACTTAATCTACTTGAAGTTTCTAGCAGGAGGAGAGAAAAGCCAAGCCAGAGCAGGGTCCCAGCTAGCTGGAACGCACAGTAATTTTTCTCTTGTGGCTGCCTCTGTTGTTAAGCACAGTGCCCAGAGTCCAGCACAGTGAACGAGAACACGGCTTCAGGTGAGTTCACGGAGAGCAGCCATCACACCTGCTCAGATAAACAAGCTGCCTCACGGAAAGGTGCTTAAGCAGGAACATGTTCTCTTATGTCTGTGTCCTCTTTGCATGGATGCTAATGAGCAAGTTTTTGAGACATGGGCCTGCCCTCTACCTACTGTTCCTCTCTTCAGGACAGATGCTCTCAAAACAGAAGTGCTTTCTTGAGTCCGACATGGGGAAAGGGAAGTTAAAGGCTTTTGGAGCCTCCTGAAATGGCTGACAAGGACAGGAAGGACTTCAAAGGGGCCTTGGATGAAAACTGCTCAGATCACAGTAGGCTAGCACACTCCCACCCTGGTTTAACCCAAAGCAGAAATCAAGTCTCCCAAAAAGCTAATCCATGTGCTTGCAGACTGAAGAAATTCTACTGCAGGGCACCACAGCACTTCCCAGAGGCAGGTGTTTTGCTTACAACACAGTCGCAGCATGTCCTGCCTCGCACCAAGTTCAGAATTAATTTCACGTGCGATACCAGACCTTGAGCTCAGCGTCTGGCAGCACCTCCAGATACTCTTTCCTATTGAGAAGGCTTTGCTCTCGCTGCTCTCCCCCTACCCTCCAGCCCAACTGGGAAGCCACTGCCCACAGGGCTCTGCCATTAGCCCGCTGCTGCCAGTGCAGAGCCGGCTCTCAGCTGGCACTCTGGGAGCACAGCCTCCGCCATCCGCCTGCAGGTTATTCAGGACGCTCAGAGCCGAGGAGAGCAGATCACACACACGCAGGCCTTTTCTGGGGACAGGACCATGTTTCCTTTATCTGGTTAGATAACCCACCCACTCACCTAGAAATGCATAGCTCTCTCTCCAAGAGAGATTCACTGCTTTGAGAAGAGAGTTAAGAGTTTAAGACCTGATCAGTTAAACTGGGGGTTGTTGTCCATCCCCCCATCATTCAGGGCACTGCAGAACAAGACAGTGTTATGCGAAGGGGCTTATAATAATGCTCCAGGAACCTCTTCATCAAGCTCCAGCAAACTCATTAATATCATCCATGTTAACATTCAACTCGGCACATCCTCGGCGACACCCTGAACATGAGGAAAAGGTTTGTTTCAAGATCTGCACTCTCCGTCACGAGATGTTAGTCAGGTCACACACATTCCCTCTCCCCAGACAGGATCCTACTTTCCAGCTCACTTTCAAACTGGTGTTAAACAAAACCTGTGGCCCAGATGTACATGGTTGCCAGCAAAGCAACAGCCCTGGTACTCCAGTCCTAAAGCCCTAATGCGCACCCACCAGTCAGCCTCGACACCATGCAGGCAGGAGAAAACTCAGTTTCTGCTGTGTCAAATACAGTGACAGTGTCTCACCGTATGGCCCTCCAGCAGAGAGGTTCACACAGGCACCAGGCAGAGAAACAGAAGAACAAGTTATTTCATCTTGTCCCAGTTGTTATGCTTCATGCCAGCATAAACTTCACCTCTGCCACCTGGCCTTGCCACATACTGATGACGGCAAAGTTCACAAGGCGAAGAAACAGAGATTAGTTTTTTGCCCAGAGAACAAAACCAAAGTGCAGGGCGAGGGATAACTGCCTCTCCGTAAGGAAAGCCCTAAATTGCTGCCCACAAGAACGCTTTTATGAACACCCGAGAATGAAGCGTCTGACCTGTAGACCATTTTTCAAACGAGCAAGAGAAGGTGCAGAGGCTCTCCACATGCTATTCCAAGCAGCCCAGCTAACATCCTACCTCCTTACTAACCTGCTGGATCTTATATCAGAAACCCCCTGGGAGCCCCCTTCCTCAGCCCAGAGGAGTTAGTGCTGAGCCATAACATAACTGGCTTATGTTGAGATAAAAGTAGATTTCTTGTACAAACATCACCAGAAAGGAGGCCCTGAGTTCTGCACAGTCTCTAATGAGAGGCTTCTAGGGGCTGAAGATGGCCAGGCCTGCTGGTGGGAAGAGGGATCTCACACACTAGCACAACACCATGAGAGGTTAGGCCGGTCGTCACGGGGTTTGCACAGCTCGAGGCTTTACTTGCCGTTTGAGAGCTGCTGCCACAAGCCACTGAGGTGACACGTCAGTTAGTTCAAGCAGAGTTTGAACAAATCTATTTGCCTCACCTCTCCACTGACACACACAGGACTTCCCCTGCACCAAACAGAGGCGCTTACAACTTTTTTTGAGGGTTCAGACTTGCACAGAAAAGCGTCTGATACAGGCAGTTGCAGAGATTCCTCCAGCTGGGAGGAAAGCAGGTTCATCCTCCAGAGACTACAACCAGCTCTGATTACACTACCATCAGGCATGCCTCTAGACAACAGGAGAGAGAAACATCAAGATGTTTCCACTGCTATTATAAGCAATGGGGAGTAGACTATTCTCTTCCTAGAGCGCTTTCCAGCTTCAGAAGAAAAGTCCATATGGCGTACAAGCTCCCAGAACGTCAGGAACGTCACCTTCGGCAATTTATTCCTCTGGCTAACTACAACCTAATCAATTATTTCCTACCGTGGTACTAAGAGAGGCAACATTTGGAAGTTGAACAAAAGCCCACGGGCTCCCAAGATCTGTTGCCTACGACAGTGGCCACAGGGCACGGTCCAGTGCAGAGCGATCTGGCTAGAACTGCCCACTCCACAGTGGCTTTGGGCCCCCTCAGCTTCCTCTTTTCCAGGTTAAGTGTTTGTCAAAGCACACGTTCCCCAGGATGAACGTGCACATTTCCTCCACCTCCTTCCCACTGCCTCTATTGACAGATGCTTGTCAAATTCTTAAAAAACAAAAAAAAAGAAAGAAGAAAAGAAAAGAAAAACACAAACATGTTCCACTCAACAGCCATTAATGGAAAGTTGCAACTCAGGGCTAAGATGAGAGCTGCTGGAGTGAATGGTACACAAGCCTGAAATCCAGCTTCACTCAGACTGCCCAAGAATAGCAGCACAGCAAGACGCCCTGATGCCATTTCCTCTCAGCCCGGCTGGCAGCAGGCAGAGGCCAACATGTGGAAGTGGAAACAAACCTGCATGATTACTCGCTTCCTGGGGCTACAGGAGAAGAACCTGCAGAGGGGACTGCAGGAGTTTTTCTTCTAGATATCAAACCCTACAGCTGGGCAAATCAGCACTTAAAGCGCAAAAGAACAAAGGCACCTCTCTGGGAGAGCAAAGGCCTCGTTCCTGGGCCTCAGTGTGGCTTAGTGCCTGTCCTGCTGGCAGGGGTGCGCAGCACAGCTAGGAGAGTCTTCATTTTACCTCCAAAACTATTTAAAGAAGCCGCCTTTTAAACACTAACCTGCAGTTTGAGATCTAAGCACTTTACAGCAAGTTTGGTGCAGGTTCAGTGTTTGCAAACAGCACAGGCTGTTTGACAGAAGAAAAATGCTCCCGTTTACTATGAAATTTAGCCTGCAGCATCCTTTGCACACATGCCATAAGGCATTTTACTGACAGCTGGAATTCCAGCAGGAAAAAACCTGAACCCAGCCCCCAAGGAAACAAAGTACATACAGCCAAAGGAGGGATACGGGAACCCTCTGACACATGGACTCCCCCAGGGGGTGGGGGAGTAGGTGGCTACAGAATCAGGAAGACAATTTTGAATAGACTGCTTAGAGTAGGAACAGGACGTGCACACTGGGGAGAGCTGGAGAAAGTTGTGGGGCAAAGAGAGAGTTTGAACAGCTTTCTGCAGATCCTCACCATTCCCACACGGCAGCAAAACAGACATGGCTACACTGCCTTCCCCAGAAAGGAGACGTGCCAGGAGCAGCCACTGACCCAGCAATATTTGAATCAGACATTACAAGCATGCTGTTTCTATCTGCGCCGTTTCCCTATCTCCAGGGCAACTGCCTTCAGCAACTATTTACTGGGAAGAGAAAGAGCCAAGTTTGGAGAGTTGACTTAAACACAACCAAGAGCTAGATATCAGACATACACCTCTGAGAGCCTACCGAAGATCTATCTGCACATCTTCCCTCTCCTCTCAAACCTCACAGGTTAGGAGGGAGACAGGAGATTTGCCGAAGTCAAGGAACTTGTATCTAGCCGGGATCATATCATTGCAGAACAATCACTTTGGCAGAATCCCTCTTAAGTGAGTGCTAAGTATCTGCTAACTGCTGTACTGAAATTGAAATAATCCCCATTTTAAAGTCTATTATTTGCTGTAAAACAGAACATCTTACTGTGGATTAAGCTACTGAATGCCAACAGTGGGTCAGTCAAAAAACAACAGTTCTATTTAGACATTAAATTTAAAAAAAAAAAATCTTATTTTGCTTAACCCACTAATAAACTGACTATGGCACCCACATAGCGCTGGCCACAAACCCGACCACGCAGGCCTGGGGGACACCGCACTCCAATTCTGGGAACCTTCAGGCAGATTCCTCACTCTTTCCAGCCTTTTGGGTAGACAGCGAGGGTAATGGACAGGACAACATGCTTATCTTGTCCTGAAGCAGAGAAAAGGACCTATCCCTCTTCCCCCAACTGCTGATACTCCACTGCTAAGTCTCAATACTCCTTCAAATGTAAGGCCACAAGAGTTTTCCTAGTGACTTATATTGTCAGACCATGGATGTGACCCTGCATTGTGACCCTGCGGATGTGACCGCTCTGCCAGAATGCTTCAAAGTGAGAGAATACTCTCACTGCTATACATACACTAAACACTGGCTGGGAAAGAAAGGATAACTACTTACTCCAAGTCCCTTTGGGAAAGGCAGAGGTTCAAATCACTACCAGGCAATTAGGGTAGAAAGTTTTCCTCCTCCCTTCTAACGAGATATTATGGACCAGAAAAGGTAGCCCAATAAAAGCAGTCTCCATCCTTGGAGGACTGAGGCTGCTTCGGAGTAAAATGACACACTAGATGGGTTGCTCCCAGCCCTATTTTATGAAATCATTCTTGACCTCTGCCCTTCTCCAGCACCCTCCCAGGCCCAGTCAAATTCACCAGGGTAAAAGCTAAATTCTTTAGCCTCAGGAGTGCTAGTCTTGCTCACATAGCCATCTGCAGTCCCTCTCGTCCCTCACTAATCTACAGAAGTTACCTAACACAGGGGGTACTGCGAGGATTAGTTAATGTTTGTGCAGCTTTTCAGAGATAAAAGCTACACGAGATCTAAGCATTTATTATTGATGCACTAGTCAACAGCGCAACGCTGTACGTATGTGGGGGGGAAATTCCTTCCTGAACCCTGCAGCGATCACTTTACAAGCCAAACACAGGATTGTGTTACGGCCAGGGAGCCCTGAAAACTGGCCTCGACATTTCCCAGTTAAAAAAAAAAAAAGATATAGTTGATAGCTCAGAGCACCGTTGGCAGAATTTGGGCTCTCTCTGCTCCTGGCAGGGAGCACTCTGACCTTCAGGACACGAGAGACTTACGCTCATGAAGTCAGGCAGCCCTAGCACTGTATTTCTAGCCCTCCATAATACCTAAAAACCCACTGTTTTTTCAAGGCCACGCACAGCAGCCTGTGCGCACTCAGCCCGCCCCCCTACCTGCTTGCAAGCTCAGCCTGCGCAGCGACTACCAGCGCAACCCAGGAGACAGAGGGGATTAGGACGCCGGTGTTTCCGAGTGCCAATCCCAGCTTTTCTACCGACCGGCTCTGTGACCTTGGGCAGGTCATTTCACCTCTACAGCTCTTCCTCCACTTGCAAGAATACAAATAATTTCTTGTACCTGCAAGCAGTACACATGGTCGCCATGCCATGTTTATACGGCACTTCCAAGGGACGGTCCCACAAGGCTCTGCACTCAGATCTCCCATCACTGTCTGGCAGGTGAGGATTTAATATTCCCAATCTACAGATTAGGAAGACAAGGCCCTTCACATCTCCCCTCTATGCTTAAGGTCACATAGGGAGTCAACGACTGAGCTAAGAATAGAACCCAGGAGCCCTGTCTCAACCAGCTGCTCTACTACAACCGCTCTTGGGCAGAGGATCCATTTTGTGTCTCGATGCGTATTTTAACTGTTTATAGGAACTAAAGCAAAGCTCAGTTCCACAAGTGGCCACATTCAGACCAGAACTCGCGTCATTCCCCGCAGAGAGGACAGCCATCAAGCAGGCAGCACTGCAGCCAGCCTGTTAAAAAACAAAACAAACAAAAAAAATCACCTTTTCTCCTGCACCCCCCTTCGCCACGGTGGCAGTATCCCCCAGATCCTTCCTTAACCTTTCTAAGGTGCAGAGACCCCGCACACCTACAGATAGGCGAATCATGCCTGAGTTGCTGTTGGGGTGTGCATCCACGTGTCTCGTGATTAGCATTACACAACCAAGTCTCAGCACATTAGCTAAACAGAGGCCTCAGCAGCAATGCGGTGAGTTACCTGAGTACTGTGACGCTTCCTCTCTTCACCGGCAGGAAGAGAACAGGCTCCGAGACCCTGATGGGCTTGAACTGGAACTTACATCCGAAGCAGAGCGCGGAGTCGCTGAAGAACGACACAGAGACGATGGGCCTCTCAAAGATATGGATGGGGTCCACGTGGGAGACAATACAGCCCCCAGGCTGATAGTCGTTGATCACAGCACTGTTCACAAAGCCCTCGGGGATTACCCTGTGCTCCACAAGCTTTCTGATGACCAAGTCGTGCACCCACTCCGGAATGGCATCGACCTCCCCCCGAGGGTACAGCCGCTCCTGGCCGGGGCCTCGCCTCTGCAGCTGAGACCCATACGTGTAGCCCTCCCCAAAGAAATACTTGTTTCGAAGAGGTGCTCTATCCACTGTATGCTCTTTGTAGAGCCCTTTTTCAGCCCTGGACACCACGTCCTCAATCCGGGCTTCGATCTTGGCACACTCCTCCATGCTGAAGAGACGAAGCTGACGGATGCCACTTTTGACTTTCCGGGCCTCTTCCTCCTCTTTCTGCTCCTCATAGTCACTGGGCTCGGAGTCGGAGTCCTCGTGGTACCTGCGCTTGCGCTCGTAGGGGGACTCCATGGGCTCCCGCAGGCTGCCGCCTTTGTAGTTGTCCCGATAAGGCATCATGGACTTCAGCTTCTCTCGCAGGTCTGTGTAGCCACTCCCAGCCATAGTGCGTCTGCAGCCCCCTCCTTTATTGATCTCCTCACTGCACACCGCTTTGGGCCACGGAGGGGCACACGCAGCTGCTATTCATGGCATCCGCTGCCCTGCTGGAAGAACCCCAAAGGGATGAGAGACAGAGCAATCAGTCAGGCTTCCAGGCCGGGCTCCCCTGACCCCTCCCAGCCCCGGGCTGGAGGAAGCACCAAGGCAGCCCCTACGTCCAGGCTGGGGCACCTGGGCGCAGGCTGGCCCCGGGACCCCCAGCCGGGCCCATGCACCCGTCCAGGCCGTGCCCGAGCCACCCCCCCGCCAGGAGTTGCTGCTGGATGGGGCCACGGCAGATCCCTCTCCCGTGGGGCTCGGCACCGGGAAGGAGGCCGGGGAGAGCCCCAACGCCCTCTCCTCGGCGGGGCACCCCGAGGTGCCCCCCACCCCCTGCGGCCACACCATCCCCTGGGGCTCCCCTCCCCGGGCGGGGGGAGGAGGGGGGGGTAGGGGAGCGGCTGACGCCAAACTCACGGCTTGCCCGGGGCGGCGGCGAGGCGGGAGGCGGTCCCGGCGGCGACGGCGGCAGCGGGGGGGGGGAGAAAGGAGGGGGAACGGCGCACGCAGACAAAGCTGCCGGTGCCGGCGGCGGCGGAGGCGCGGCGCTCACGCGGCGGCCGAGCCTGGCACATGCCCAGCGGCGGCCCCGGCTCGGCGCGGCGCCCTGCCCGCTCCCGCCGCCGCGGCGCTGCCCATGGCGGGGGCCGGGCCGGGGGCGCGGGGCCGGGGCGGCGGCGGCAGCGCGGGGGCGGCGGCGGTACCGGGGTCTCGCGCAGCACTTCCCGCGGCGCGAGCTCCGCGCTACGTCACCAGGAGCCAGCCCGACATCCCGGATCACCGAGGGGGCCGCCTAGAGCGCCGGCCCGCCCCCGCTGCGCACGCGCCCCGCGGCCGCTCCGCCTCCTCTCTGCTCCTCTCCTCTCCTCCCCTCCCCCCTCCGCCGCCCGCCCCTCCCGCCGCCCCGACACAGCCGCCCGCGGCGCCCCCGCCGCCCTCCCGGCCACCGAGAGGCTCCGCCCGCTCCCGTGCGCGCGGCCCCGGGCGGGTAACGGCGCCGCACAGCAGCCTCTTCCTCCCTCCCCCCGCCGCCTCACGCCGTAACGGACACCGGCGGCGCCGCGCTCCCCCTCCCCCGGCTCCCCGGCTCGGCGCTGATTGGCCGCGCCGGCCCGGTGGGCGGGAGCGAGCGGGCCCCAGCCGGCGCCTGATTGGCCTTTCGGTGGCGGCGCGGGGGCCTCGCGGCCGCGGCGGCTCGCGCGGCGCGCGGACGGGGTGGGGTGGCCACCGCGGTGCCTGCGGGGCGGGGTGGGGGGGGGTGGGGAAGGGGGAGCGCTCCGCGGCGCGATCGCCCCCTGGCGGCCGGGGGGAGGCACCGGGGCACCTCCGGCCCGGGGACACCGGGGACACCTGGGGGACCAGGGCACCGCCGGCCCGGGGGGCCAGGGGACACCTATGGGGACTGGGGACACCCAGGGACATCCAGGGACACCTAGGACAAAGCCAGCCCGGGGACACCAGGGACACCAGGGGGATCGGGGACACCCAGGGACACCTAGGGACACCCGGGTGACCAGGGACACCCATGGGGACTGGGGACACCCAGGGACACCTAGGGACACCCAGGTGACCAGGGACACCCATGGGGATCGGGGACACCCAGGGAGACCAAGGGGATCGGGGACACCCAGGGACACCCATGGGGACTGGGGACACCCAGGGGGACCAAGGGGATTGGGGACACCCATGGGGACTGGGGACACCCAGGGACACCCAGGACACAGCCAGCCTGGGGACGCCCAGGGACACCTAGGGGACCAGGGATACCCAGGGGGTCTGGGGACACCTAGTGACACCTGGGGGGGGGCCAGGGACACCCAGGGGGTCATCCAGGGCACCACCAGCCTGGGGACACCCAGGGACACCATGGCACCACCTGCCAGGGACACCCAGGGGACCAGGGACACTCAGGGCTCTGCCAGCCTGGGGACACCCAGAGACATCCGGAGGTACCCAGGACACAGCCAGCCTGGGGACACCTGGGAGCACCCAGGACGCAGGAGCCGGGGGGTCACCGCGCGGGCCTGGGCACCCCACCCGGAGCAGGGCCAGCTCGGCCCCTGGGCACCCGCAGCCCCCAGCCGGCCCCAGCCCCCGGGGAGCCCGGCTCTGGGGTGCGACCATCCCGACCGGGCTCTGGGGACCGGCCGAGCCCCGGGGGGTTCCCGGGCGCCCGGAGCGAAGAGGCAGCTCGCTGACTGCGGAGGATGTTTTAATCCTGCTCCAGCAAAGAATAAAATCTCCAAGCAGCAGCGAGCGCGAGACACAACCTCCCTTCTGGGCCTGGCCCGCTCGCGTGGCCAGGGGTTACCGACGCCTATAAACATCTGAGCGAAACTGCAGACGAGTACGGGCAGAGAGAGGCGGGCGAGGGACGCGGGAGGCCCGGCCAGCGCGCAGGTGCGTCGCAGCCCCGCTGGCGGCGGGGCCGCCGGCCCGAGAGGAACTCTTAATAAGTCACTAATGAAATAACCGACTATGTACAGGCAGTTCCGGGAAGCGATTCCCCGGAGGTGGCCACGGGCTGCCGGTAAAAATAAATGAAGGCGTCTGTATTCACCACGGAGCCCGTCCCGGGCACCCGTCGCGTCCGCGGCCCGCCGCGGTGCCGGCGGCGCGGCGTGGGTCCCGGCGGCTCCGTGGCACGCCGCGGGGCTCAGAGCAGCGTGATCTCGCTGGGCGGCAGCGTGAGCCTCTTCTCCCGGGCGCACAGCAGGCTCTCCATGTGCGTGGCGATCACGCGGCACAGCTCCAGGCCCTGGGGGGCGACGGGGGGGGACGCTGGCTGGGGCTGCCTTCGTCCCAAAAACGCAAGCCCCTTACCCCGAGCAACCCGGGCATCACCGCAGCGCCCTCCGTCCGTGCGTGCTGAGGACGTGCTGGCTCTGTAGGAGCCCACGGGAGCCGTCCCCCTACCTGCTCCAGCTGCAGCTGGGTGATGCCCCGCGACAGCAGGTCCCCCAGCGCGATCTCCACGTAGGGGTAGCTGGAGCCAGCCGTGGGCCGCTGCGTCCGCGTCGACTGGATCTCCTTCAGGGAGAACTTTGCGACGGGCTCCTGGGGAGGCAGGCAAGGTGGCACGTGCGCCCAGCGCTGCCGGCACCCGCCGCCAGTCCCCCAGACCCACGGGTGCACGTGGGGCGCCGGGAACCCTCACGCATCCTGCAGGAGGGGGCAAGGGAGTAAAGGGGGTGCAAACGGGAGCAGCTATTTCATGCTCTCCAGGGTGGGCACGACCACACGCTGGCAACCCCCTCTGGCCTGCTGGGGCCAAACCTAGGAAACCTGCTCGGTTGGGAGAGGGAGATCTCACTGTGCCATTGCATTGCACAGTGGTGGCTGCATAGCACACGGCTGGATGCATTGCACACTCTTGGTTGCATTGCACTCTCCCTCTTGCATTGCACGCTCTCGGTTGTGTCGCATGCTCTCAGTTTCATTGCATGCTCTCGGTTGCATTGCATGCTGCTGGGAGCATTGCACACAGCCTGGACCGGGCCTGCCAGGGGGCCAGAGCGCAGGGGGTCCCCGGCCAGGCAGTGTCTGTGGGACACCCTGCGGCCCCCTTGCCCCACACCTACGTGTGTCTCCTTGCTGAGGAAGTTGAGGCCGTTCTGGTTGACGGCCAGGATGCAGGGCGAGACGATGGTGTTGTTGCTGCAGCTCTGGATGTAGAAGAAGGAGGAGCCGAACATGGGGTAGGCGCTCAGCAGCCCTGCAGGGAGGACAAGAGGGCACTGAGCACGCTGCCGGCTGGCACCCAGCGCCTGCCTGAGCCTTGGGGGTGGCTCGCACCCATGGGGTCTCTGGGGAAGGACCCACACCTGGAGAGAGCTGGGTCGGTTCACAGAGCCTCACACCATGGCAGGCTCTGGACCATGAGCAGGATTGGACCCAGGCCCAGCAAAGGGGCCCCATTGCAGCCTGCCAGGAAAGTCAATGCAAGAGCTCGGGGCCTGGGGACCAGCTTGCCTTGCCTCTGCGGGTCCTGCCTCCCATGGTGGCATCCTGCTGGCTCTGCCCCGTGGCAGGCTCCGTGCAGTGCCCCGTTCTCCACCTCCCGGGCCACCCGCGGAGGAGCCAGCTGTCAACACCGCCTCCCCAGCACCATCGCTTCCCCGGCACCATCGCATCCCAGGCAGCATCCCCCCGCTGAGCAGCATTGCTTTCCCCGGCAGCATCGCCGCGCCATCAGTGTCGGTGCCCCATGAGCATCGCCTCCCCGTCCCCGTCCCCGTCCCGCTCACCCAGGAACTGTGCCCTGGCCTGGTGGGCACTGAGCGCCTGAGCCTGCTGCATGTGCTGCGTCACCATGTGGAGCCAGGACTGGGCCTTCAGCAGACGGAAGAGCTGCGGGGGGACGTAGTCCTGCACCTCCCGCCTGCGGGGAGAGGGAGGTCAGGGCCGGTGCAGGCCAGCGGGTCCCCGCAGCAGGATGCTCCTGCGCACGCATCCCCCACTCCCTGCCGGCGGCTTCTCCCGGCTCGGACCGCGGGCAGCGCGCCCTCGCCCCAGGGGCAGGCACCTACGCGCTGGGCAGCCCGCGGCCGTCCTTGGCGCGGTGCTGCAGCGCGGCCAGCTTGGACGCTTGCTGGAAGTGCTGCTCTCCGGGCCTCGCGGGCGGCAGGACGTTGAAGAGCCCCTTGCGATAGTCGGGGAGGACCTGGGGGCACAGAGCATGGGGCCGGGAGCAGGCACAGCGGCCTGGGAGCCCCCTGCGAGGGGACGTCCCCGACGCGCCTGCCGAGACTCGCGACCGGGGCCGGAGAGGGGGATGCTGCGGCGGGATGGGACGGGACGGGGCCGTCGCCCCGGGGCCAGCCGGTGACGTGGCCGTACCTGGTTGTAGTGCACGGTGACGTAGAGCTCGTTGTCGAACTTGAGGGGCTGGCTCCAGACCACGCGGCGGCACCAGAACGTGTAGCTGGCGTCGAGGCGCTCCGTCTCGGTGGCCACGTCCAGGATGTACTCGCTGCGGGTCAGGGGCCGGACGCTCTGCCCTGCGCGCGGCCCCCGGCGCCTTAGCGCGACAGCCCGGCTCGGTGCACACCCTGACACCTCGGCCCTCCCTGCCGGCCCCTCACCTCTGTCGGTGACCACGAAGACGATGTATTCGTCGAAGGCCTCGGGGCGCTGCAGCCCCATCTCGGAGCACAGCTCCTCTATCACGTCCAGAGCCACCTGGGCGCAAAGACACACGGCTGGCACGGGGCCCGGGGCGGGCGTCATGCCCCCGTCATGCCTCAGGTCTCGTCCCGCACGGCTCCCTGGGGTCTCCGGAGATGCTGCGGGATTTCTGGAGACACCCCTTTCCCAGAGAGCAAAATCCCCCAGCCCGGGGAGAGCGGGGCCACCGCGAGCCCCCGCTGCGGCCGAGCACGCCGGCTGCCGATGGCGCCTGCCACCCCGTCCCCGACCGGCGAGCGGCCCGGCGTTACAGCGAGGGGCGAGCGCGTCAGCCGCGGGGCCGGGCCGTCCCCCCCAGCTCCCCTCCAACTCACCGAGCACGTCTTGATCTTGAGGTGCCTCTCGACGCCGCCGGGCAGGAGGAAGAGCTGGCGCTTGGCGCTGCGGCCAGCCTGCGCGGGACGGCACGTCAGCGCCCGGGGAGCCCCACCGCCCCCGGGCCATCCCATGGGGACCACCCCACGTCTTGCCTGTCCTGCCACAGTGACCCAGGGTGTCCCTCCCTGCTGGCACCCAGCAGGGTCCCAGCTGGGGCCCCCCGAAAGCTCAGGCCACCCCCAAAGTGCCCCACTGGCACAGAGCCCCCAACCCATGCTGCAGCAGGGATGCAGCCTGCCTGATCTGGGGGGACGATTTAGCCCCCCCTGGAGTGATCCCCCCCCAGAGAGGAGCCCCCGCAAAGAGCCAGGGTCCCTGCGCCAGCAAGGGGCTGCAGCTCAGCCCCCGGTGGCATCCCCACAGCAGATCCCGAACCCACGGGGGGATCCTCAGCCCACGGGGGGATCCCGAGCTGGCATCAGCCCTGCCGCGTGCCCTGCGGGCGCCAGCGAACACCCCGGCTCACCACCATGGCTTTGAGCTCCATGCTGCTGGGGAAGAGGCTCCGGCCGCCGAACTGCAGGGTTTTACGCAGGTTTTGCTCGCAGGCTTTGGAGATGCCTGGGGGAGAAAGAGCTCAGCGTGAGGGCAGCAGTGCTGGGGGTACGCGGTGTGCCGGCTTCCCGGCACCCCAGGGCTGGCAGGCAAGGACAGGCGCCAGGGGCTGAGCCGCGATGTTCGTTCTTCCCAGCTCTGCCAAAGCATCTCGGGAGCCTGGGACACCCCAGGGCGTCTTTCCCCCCCCCCCCCCGGGCACCCAGGGTGCTGGCGAATGCAAAGCCCCTACCCTGGAAAGGCAGCCCCGGGCGCCCACTGGTGTCCTGCAGGAAGGCCAGGAGGAAGGGCTTGAGCACCTCGGAGCACTTGTAGTAGGCGGTGAGGATGTAGAGCAGCCTCCAGCCCTTCTGGCAGCTGTCACTGCAGGGCAAAAGTTGGGGCTGAGCCCCCAGGGAAAGCCAGGGGTGCCCGCGGCACCCAGACGGCACCCACAGCCCCCAGGACCAGCGCAGCCCCCCAGTCACTGCCCGGTAGGGTGCAGGCTGCAAGGAGCGGGGTGCCCAGCCTGGCCCCTGGGTCTGCCCGGCAGGCCGGGTGGCTCAGCCCGGCTGGGCACACAAGTGCCCCCAGCGCCAGCCTCCGTCTGCCGCCCCAGCCCAGCGCCGGGTGACACCGGGACTCACGTCTTGGAGCTGGTGTTGTCCGTGATCTGCTTGACGATCTGGCAATACACCTCGTCCCGCAGGACCTCGTGCTCCGCGCACAGCTGGGGGAGAGGCGCAGGCTTGGACCGCGGCTGGGGACGTCCCCGTGGCCCCCCCGGCTGCCCCCCCCAGGGCTCCCTGGGGGCTCACGGCCCCGCACAGGATTTACCTTGAGGATGGTGCAAACGGCGTCCAGCTCCGTCTGTCCCCTCAGAGGGTAGTCGCCCATGAACTTCATCACGGCTGGGGACAAGAAAGCCACCCGGTGACATGCTTGTCTCCATCCCTTCCCTTCGGGGCGGGAAACGTCCCGGGCTCCCCGAACAACCGCACATGGGGCAACGAGGCTGAAGGAGCTACAGACCCTCTGGCCACCCTATCTCCCATCCGGGTCCCGTCCCAGACCCTGCTCTGAGGACGGGGGTCCAGGATGGCCCCGAGGGGCAGAGGGACCAGGGTGCTGGAGACCCCGTGCCGCAGCGGCAGGGCGGGCGGCTGCACCTACCTTGGAAAGTCTCTGCAGCCAGTTTGCTGACGCTGCTGTCGGTGAATTCGATGAGCGACTCCTGGATGGGGGCCTGCGGGATGGGAGCGGGGGCGAGGGTCAGCGGCCGGAGCTGGGACAGCCCGCGGGGCAGGACGGGGACGCGGCCACCCAGCCCCTCGGCCAGGAGCAGCCAGAGGGACGAGCTGGGGGTTTGGAGAGGTCTCCAGGACACCGGGGACCCACAGGTGATGGCACAGCGAGGGACCGCCCAGGGCGAGGGACGGCACGCCACGACGAGCCCTGATGTTGCACGCTGCTGCCCTTCCTGCGGGGCAGCTGCGGGGACCCCAGGGTGCCCCGTTTCCCCCAGTACCTTGGTGAACTTCAGCATCTCCATGCCGTCCAGCAGTGCCCCAGCCCACTTGGCCTTCTGCCCGCAGGAGTCCCTAGGAGAGACGCCAGAGGGGAAGGGGAGCGGGTGGGCTGGCCTGGTGCCCCCGCTGCGGGCTGGCTGCGCCCTGCCGCCCGGGGACCGTCCGCCGGGCATCCCCGCTGCCCCACCGGGCACTCACGTCTGCCCTTGCCGCGCCGCCCGGAAATATTGCCGGGCGAAGCCCAGCATGGGGAAGGCCCCGCACAGCGGGACACCGTCCCCGGGGCGCTCGCCACCATCTCCCTCCGGGCCCTTGGCGAAGCCGGCGCTGGCAGGGGACGCCTGCGGAGAGAGGCGAGGGGGCCGTGAGCGCTCGGGCACGGCCGCGGCCGGCATCACGCAGGCTGATGGTCCTCTGGGACAGCACCCACCTCCGTTTTCCGGTCCAGCTTCCAGGCCACAGCAGTGGAGGCCACGGCCACGGCCGCCGAGGCTGCCACCTTGCCCTGCTTGCCCCTGGGCTCCTCTTTCCTGTCCGCCGGCAAGTGGACAAAGTCGGGGGCTGCGACGGGCTGGACGTACTCGGCCGGGAAGAGCCCTGACCTGCCGTGGATGGCCCCGAACTTCCAGCCTGCGCCGGGCAGACGGGTCGGGAGCAGCCCCAGGCTGGCAGCCCCCCCCGGGTTTACCCCGAGGAAGCCTCTGCCCTGCTGGCTCCCACCCTGGCGCACGAGCTGGCAGCTCCGTGGCACCCACGAGCCCTTTCCGAGGAGCCTGGCCATGGCTTTAGGCTGGAAACAGCTGTGGTTTGGCACTGCTCGAGGCAAAGCGGCAGAGCCTGAGCCAGCGGGGACGTGGGGCAGCACCCAGCTGGTCTGCTGCCACCCAGGCGGGGAACGGCAGGGGAGCACGCCCCTGCGCTGGATGGGCATCAGAAGAGCCAAAAACATCCTGCTGGTGGGTAACAGAGGTGGGATCCTGCCCTGTGCATTGGCCCCAGGATGGGACACAGCTCGAGGCGGCCGTACACACCCCAGGGTCACGCACACGGGGACAGCATGGCACTGCAGAGCCACCCACCGAAGTCCTGGGTGCCCGTCTTCAGCTCCTCCAGGTACATCACCTTCTTGCGGACCACGCAGCCGTAGTAGTGGTCTGGGGGGGACAGGCGCAGCGTGTCCCGGGAGCGAGCCCGAGGCACAGCCGCATCTGCCCCCAGCGTGGGGGGCTGGCGAGGGCGTCAGTCCTGCTGCCCAAACGCAAAAGGAGGGGGCTCCTCCTGGGGCTCCCGGCTAAATCAGGGAGCTCCCCGCAGCAGGGTGCTGGGGAACGGGTGCCGGAGTGGGTGGCCGCGGGGCGGTGGGAAGAGCATCGCCCCTCAGGAGGCCACTCACCCCTCTCGGGGTGCTCCAGTGGCTGCAGGTGGATGATGTCCCCTTTGTGGAAGCTCAGTTGGCCCCTGTCCTCTGAGCTGTGGTTCCTCACGGCCACCACGTACTGGGAGTCCTGGGCACAAGGAGGGCTGGCATGCATGCACACGCATGCACACCCATGTAAATGCACACACTCATTCACGCACACGCACGAAGACCACACAGCACGGTGGGCAGGGTCCAAGCACCCACGGCCACACAACCACCCCAGGGTGCCACCCCTGCACCAAGGCCCAGGCATGGCCCTGTCTCCTGGGCATCCCCTGCTGCCCATCCTGGTGCTGTGAACACAGGCATGGGTGCAGGACCTGGCCCCCAGCCCCCAGCTGCACCAGCCCAGCCGCGACCCGGCCCTGGGGCTCCCCCACCTTCCTGAGCTCCGTGATGAAGTGGTCGACCATGGCCTTGACCTGGGGGGCCTTTGGGGAGAAGAGGATGAGCTTCTCGCTGCTCAGGTTGAACTCCAGCATGTTCCTGGACGGGGTGGTCACGAACAGGACGTCGGCATAGCTGGGGCAGGGCAAGGCGAGGGTTATGCACCCCGGCACCCCCAGCACCCAGCCAGAGCGAGCCCACCCCGTAGGCGTGGGCAGGGGCAGGGCGGGCACCCAGGTGCCCTCACCCGGCTTTAGGGGACCCTGGATCAGAGCAGGGGGCAGGATGCAACCAGTAATTAATCCCCTGGCGCTCCAGGCTGTGTGCAGTACCTTGCACACCCACAGGGCCGTACCCCAGCAGGATGAGTGCATGGGGCTGACAGCAGCCCGGCCAGGAGGTACCCCCACCAGCTCGGCAGAAAAGCCATCTCCGTGTCTAATTGAAGCCAGGAGAGCAATCACTTCAGTCTCCCACCCGCTCTTCCCTTGGGAAGAGCCACGGTGCCCAGGGGGTAGGGGCTGCACAGCACCCAGCCCCGCCGCCCCTACCTGTAGCCCCGCAGCACCCGCAGCTGCTCCCCAGGCATGTTGGTGCCCTTCACCAGCCGCAGCAGCTTGATGCCGGCGTGGGACACGGCCAGGATCTGCACGCCGGTCCCAACGCTGCCCTGCGGGATGGCAGAGTGCGTTAGCTGGGGCACGGCACCGCCGCCGCGCCATCCTGCTCCGCGGGCTGCTCCTCACCGTGGCGGGGAAGAGGCGCGAGAAATACACCTCGCAGCCGTCGCGGGCCGCGGCGATGATCTCCTTCTTGACGCTCTCGGTGGCCACGGGGCTGAAGGAATCCAGCTTGTTTTCCGCTGCAGGGAGAAATAGTCCCCCGGTGAGTGTCTTCCCTCCCGTCGGAGGCGCCAGGGCTGGCAGGGTGCTGGACACTGGCTTCATGGCGAGAGCGAGGATGTGCATCCCCTCTCGCAGCCCAGCAGGAACCCGATGGCGAGGCAGGTCCTGCCCAGGGCACCTACTAATGCAGCAAGCCCGGCTGAGACCTGGCAGAACTCATGACTTTTCTAGATGACAAAGGGCTCATTGTCTTCAGAGGCAAAACTACCCCAGCGTAAGCAGGGCAGGTTTTTGGCTACCCAGGAAATGAAGATAGGCACCAGTGTGGCCAGGTCTGAGCCACCCCAGGTCCGAGCCCCCCTCCCCGGGACCAGCGGGACTCAGCGGCGGCAAGGGTTACCGAAGAGGGACTTCATGCGGAGCCGCTCCTCCTGGCTGAGCCGGACGCAGGTGTCGGAGAGCGTGTCGTTGAAGATCTGGGAGAAGGGGGTTAGGAGCGGCAGGGCCATGCCACACAGAGCAGTGTCCCCTCCGGCCCCCTCCTCCCTGCGGCGTGCCGGGACCACCCGTGCCCTCCTCTGCCCTTAGCTTTCGCCCTGGCAGCGGGGTTTGGGGACTCCTCAAGACAGGACGCAGCGGCGTGGCCGATGGGAGGCCCCAGCGTGGAGCAGGTCGCTCCTGCCCGGCCGCTCGGCTCCACGTCCGCACTGGCAGGGCAGCGGCAGCCCGTTCCCGGGAGCTGCTCAGCAGGGGAAGAGCGGACGGCCACGGCGGGCCAAGAAAACCCTCACCCCAGGACAGCAAGGTGCCAGATGGGGAACCGCCTCGGCTCCCAGCGCCGGGGGACCCCGGGAAGCCTGGGGGCTTTGGGACCGGTTCGGCATCTCACCTGCCGGAAGATGAGATCCAGCAGGAGCGGGTCGTTGGAGTTGTCCTTGGGGTAGAAAACCTGCCAGGAGGAGACCAGCGCGGCTATCTTGCGTGGCCGAGCTGGGGGCAGAGCCCGCGCTCCCAGGAAAATCCCTTTTATCCAAGCAGCAGTTGGATGGTGACCTTATCCAAGCCCAGCGGTACCAGGGACTGGCTCCGCTGGGAGCACGGGGTGAAAAACCCTACCCATGCCATGTCCGTGCACCCGAGCTCTTCCCGCCAGAGCCCGGCGTGCGGCAGCCCAGCCCCGGCCCCGGCCCCAGCCCTGGCACCTCTTTGCGGACGTATATTTTCCATGGCACGTTGCGGTAGGTGTAGAAGTCCTCGCTACAGCTCCGGTGAAGCTGCGTCTGGACCTGCTGCGCCTCGGACGGGAGCTCCCGGGACACGGCGACTGCAAGGGGAAAAAAGCCCTGCCTGACCCTGGGACAAGGGCACCACCAGCCCCTCTCTGCCAGGGGAAACTGAGGCCCGGTGGCCCGGCGTGGCGCAGGCAGCGTTCAGCAGGGCTCAGTGGTCATGCCACGAGGATGCTGCAGAGCCGGAGCCTGCGACCAGCCGGATCGGGAGTCACCGGCTCCATGCCCGGGGCCACCAGAGAGGACAAGGTGCCACTGTGCCCTGGGACCCCTCCATGCCGCAGCTCTGCCCGCGGTACCTGGGGGCCTGGTGGTGGACAGAGGACACCCCGCAGGCGCTCGCAGCTGGTACCCGGCACTGGTGACCGGCTTGACCGCAGCCACCGCCTCCCTGGGCCCCTGCGAGGCAGAGCGCAGGCTGCTGACGGGGCCAGCCGCTCGCCCCGAGCCCGGCCCGGGGGCGGCGGGGGCCGCTGCCTGCCTACCGCGGCCGCGGGCGCCGCCAGCTGCCCCTTCAGGATCTGCATGGCTTCCTCGTGGGGGTCCAGCTTCTTCCCGAAGATCTTGCTGCCCTCCTTCCTGCGGAGACGGCACCCCGTGGCATGGCCAGCGCCCCGCGGCACGGGGCTGGCAGGCGACGGGGCGGCGACACGCGCCGGCGGCTCGGCCGGGGAGGCCGGCGGTGCCGGGGCCGCGTGGGTACCTGCCGGGCGCGGGGCCGCGCACCGCCGGCTGGCACTGCCGGATGATGTTGCGGATGTTCTGCGTGGGCCGCGGGAAGTGCTCCGAGTTGAGCTGCGAGTGCCGCACCAGCTCGCCGGGCCAGCGCCGGCCGGCGGGCGCTGCGGAGCGAAACGCCGCGGCTGAGACGAGCCGGCGGCGGATCCCTCGAGCGTCACCGCCGGGCCGGATGCCCCCCTCGCTGCCCCGTGGCGGGGGGACCACGCGGGGCCGCCCCGTGGCCCGTGCCGCCGTGCCTTACCGGCTTTCTGCACGTAGGGCTGGGTCTGCAGCGGGGCCGGCGTCCCGTCCGCCGCTCTCCCCTGCGAAGGCAACCGCGCCGTGAGCCCCGCGGGCAGGGGCTGCCCCGCTGGCCGTGGCCCCTCGTCCCTGGGGAGCAGCCCCTGCCAGGCAGGGTTCGGCCCCCCACCCCGGCTCTGCCCCACTGACCGGGGGCCCAGGTGGCTGGTTGGCGTCTGCCCGGCGCTGGGGGGACGGGGCTGGTTCTGCACCTGCGAAGGCAAAGGGGCAGAGGTGACCCGAGCCGGGGAGCAGGTGGGGAAACTGAGGCACAGCGCCAGGGCAGGCTGGGCAGGGACCCCGGCGTGCCCCGGCTGCTCACCCCACTGCTGACGCATCTCAGCGGGTCCAGTTTGCTCGGCGTCGCCACCACCGGCCCCCCCGCCTACGCCGCCTCCTCCCTTCATCCGCTGCGAGATGGCGGCCGGCTTCTCCAGCTCCTGGGGACCAGGCGTCAGGAGGGCCGGGGCCTCGGCCAGGAGCACCCCTCGGTGCCCGCGCCCATGGGGAAACCGAGGCAGAGCGCTGCGAGCTGGGAGCTGGCCCAGGCCAGGGGCCCAAACCGCCATCCCTGCTCCGCCTCGGGCAGGGGGGACGCCCGTCTCACCCCGTTGCCGTAGGAGAGCACCGGGTCGAAGAGGCTGTCCAGGTAGCGGTCCAAACCCTTCTGGGTTCGCGGCTCGCCGAAGTCTGCGTCTGCTCAGGGCACAGGGGAGGATGAGCCCGGCAGTGCCGCGGGGCCCGGCCACGCGAAACGGCCCCGCGAGCCGCTCCGGGGAGAGGGGAGCAGCCGGGCGGGAGCGTGCAGGGGGGCAATGCCCTACCGTGAGCCGGGTACACCTCGGCGGCCGGCGCGACCAGAGACGGCAGCGTAGGGGCTTTCACGGCTGGAGGAGGAGGGACTTCATCCAAATCCAAGGTGTGCCCCAGCACCCTGCGGACGGCGGGGTTTGGCTGCGCATCCCTGGCTCCCATCCCGCCCTGCGTTTCCCTGCGGCGTGAGGCTCGGCACGGGGCCGGATGGCACCGCTGGCGCTGGGAGCCCATCTCTGCCCGCCTGCAGCACGGCATCCCCCTGCCCGGTACCTACGCCCGGCCGGCACCGCCACGGCTCTCCGCTCCCTCCCAGGTGATGAGGAAGTACGACTTCTGCTTGGGGAAGCCCTGGAGCAGCTCGAGGTCGGAGATGAGGTCTAGCACGTAGTCATGGCCGGCCAGCTCGGCCCACTGGGCGCCCTCCTTCATGGACACGGACCAGCCACGCCAGCCCTCCGCCAGCCCCCTGCCGAAAGTGAGGCCACTGGGCACAGCGGCACCCGGGCTCCACGGGGACGCTGTGCACCCCACGGCCAAGCTGGCTGTCCATGGCCCACTGGGCATCACGACTCCCACCCTGCCCGGCTGCATGGGACCCCAGCATCACCCCAAAATGGTGCCAGGGCATCTGGCCCTGGGGGATGCTGTGTCCTGGGCAGAGGGGGGCATCAAGCCAACAGGTACCTGTGCTTTAGGATGTCCCCTGCCAGGTCCTCGCCGGTGCTCCAGGAATGGACGGGGCAGGAGAACCTGTCACCTGGGGAGAGACTGGCGGTGAGCGGATCCCGACAGGTCCTCCGCCGCCAGGGACCAGCCAAGCCGGGGCTAACCCTCTCCGGGTGCCCCTCCGCAGCCGTGCGCCCCGGCCGGCCCCGTGCCAGCACCCGCGGGCCCCGCACCGTTGAAGCAGTGGACGTCGAGGGCCATGCTGGCTTGCCGCCTGTTGGCCGTCCACTCCAGCAGCGAGGGCGGGTAGGCGCGAGCCGCCGCGGCGCCCAGCTGCGCCCGCGCCATGGCTTGCATCAGCTTTCGCTGGCACACCGGCTTGTAGCCGGCAAAGGCGTAGTCAGAGACGAACCTGCGGGGAAGGGAAGATGCTGCAGGGTGGCCTGGCCGTAGCCCTGGGCACGTGCACCGGGCTGTCCCCGGGGCAGCCGGCATGTCCCCAGGCAGCGTCCCGCCCCGGCTCACTTGAGCAGGTACTTGTCGAAGGCGGCCGAGGGGGGGAAGGCGCTGAGGCAGGCGGCCAGCAGCAGCCAGCCCCGCTCCTCGTTGTTGACGTTGGTGTTGCGCCAGACCTGGTTGGCGGCTTGCGCCAGGATCTCGTCCCGCAGCCCCGGTGCCGCCAGCCCCTTCTGCACGATGTAGTTGCCGAAGAGGGTCTCCTGCGGGCCGCCCAGCCCCGGGTCGCCCATGAAGCGCAGGATCTGCCGCGGGGAGAGCGAGGGCAGAGTGGCACAGCGGCACCGCTGGCCTCGGCCCTTCCTCCTACCCCGGCTCCTCTTCCTCCTGCTCCTCCACCCCCAGGGCAGGGATGGGGCAAAGGCTGGGATCACGGTGCCCAACCGAGGAAGGATGGGCCAGGGTGAGCCCAAAGGATGGAGCTGAGCATCCTGTTCCCACAGGAAGGGATGGAGGGGATGGAGGCATGGAGGGGAAGAAGGTGACAGAGGGACAAAGGGATGGATGGGTGGAAGGATGCAGGGATGGAGGGGATAGAGGGAAAGGAGGGCTGGAGGGGACGCAGGGGACGCAGGGGATGCAGGGGATGGTGGGGAAAGAGAGGTAGAGGGGATGGAGAGGACAGAGGCGATAGAGGGGATGGTGGGGACAAAGAGGATGGAGGGGATGCAGGTATGGAGGGGATGGAGGGAACAGAGGGGACAGAGACCACAGCCACAACGGGAGAGACATCCCAGCACAGCGAGGGCAGGCACCATCCCACTTACCAGCTTGAAAAGGCCGAGTGCCTCGTGGCACAGCTCCTCCTCCAGCCGAGTCAGGGGGGCAGCCAGTGGGGCCGTGAGCATCCCAAACGCCGGCTCCTGCAGCGACACCGCGCACCTGTGGCTACCCAGCACCCGCGGCGCCCGGCTGCCACCAGCCTCGGCCCGCGGGAAGGCAGCGTGAGGCTGCAGGAGGGTCGGGGCCATGGTGCTGAGCGTCATGTCGCAGCCTGGATGGGCGCTGGAGCAGGGTGCTGCAAAAGGGCAGGGGTGCAGGATGGGGCCGGTAGCCTCCAGGCTGCCAGCCAGCACTGGGCTCAGGCTGTGCCAGCAAGGCCAGGTGTGCCAGTGAGGCCGAGAGCCAGATCTGGCTCTGTTGCCTCCATTTGGGATCCCAGGGACTTGAAAACACAGCACAAAAATAGAGGAGGAGGAAGAGGAAGGGTGCAAAGCAGCCGTGCATTGATTTGGGCCAGGGACGGGGGGCCCGGGAGCAAAGCGACCTGATCTCCCGGCCCTGTGGAGTGACCGAGGCGTTTCCAGATCCGCCCTGAGTCGGGCATCCAGGAGGGCTCGGCCGGTCTCTCACGTCACTCCAAAAACCTCAGCGGGGTCCCCCCGGCCTCTGCAGACAACAGGAACCCACGGGGAGGACGGGAGGCCATAGCCTGGCTCAGCATAGCGCCTGCAGCCGCCCCTGGGTCCGGCCCCCCTGGGCACCGTGGGGCTGAACCCGGGGCCAAATCCCAGCTTGGGCTGCGCGGGAAGTCGGGCAGCGGAGCCAAACTCGGGGACCCTGAATCTAATCACGCGGCCGCGCTGCCCTCTGGGGCACCGAGGACTACCCGAAATCCCATTTCGCACACCCAAAAAGGGCTGGGAGCCAGTGGCGCACAGCTACCCTCCAGCGGGGCTGCCGGCGCCTCCCTTACCTGGAAGTGGCCCCGCACGTACTTGGCCATGGGGTAGTTGTTGATGTCGAGCGGGAGGGTGAGCTGGGAGTCGGGCTGCAGCGCCGGCGGGGGCACCAAGACCACGCAGCCGGCGTTCACCTGCCCAGCGGCTGCGGCACAGGGGGCAGCTCGAACCCCGTGGCAGCCCAGCCGTGCCCCCGGGGCTGCCGCGAGCCGGGCCGGCGGGGGCCGCTTACCTGCCGCGGCCTCCAGCAGCCCCATGAGCTCGGCGGGGATCTCCAGGTGCGTCACATCCACCACCTCCCTCCTCGTCAGCTCCTGCAGGGCAGGGGCAGGGGGATGGGTAGACACGCGGCATGGATGAGGGCACCGCAGCATCCCGGGCCAAGGCCACGCACACCCATGCGACCTGCACACGCTTTGCACCCCGCGCTCCTTGTCTGCATGCATGCACCTGCTCGCCCACCTGGCACCCCCTTACCTGCTTCATCCTCTCCTTCTCCTCCTCTGCCCGCCTGCGGGCGTCCTCCTTCCTCTGCAAGCAGAACAGCCGCACTGAGCGCTGCGCTGGCCCCACAGCCACCTCGCCTGCCTTTGGCATGCCACGTTGGCACCGTGGCCACTTTGCCCATCCGCTGGCAGAGAAAACCTCTGGGCAGGAGCCAGCCCATCACATCAGCCCAGCCAGAGGCTGCTCAGCTCAGCTCGAGGCACCAGGCCCTCTCTGGGGGTGCCCAGCTGCACATGGGAGGGACAGAGGACACAGCACACCTGCATCCCTTCTGGCATCACTGGGGTTTTGTCTAAAAAAAGGCTCCACTCAGGCCAAATGGGGCATCACGGGCAGGAGGTGGCCGGGATAGGGGTTTGGGGGGCTCAGGAAGGTGCAGACACCAGGACTGGCCCCATGCCCTCTGCGGACCTGCCACCAAGGACGCAGCAGGGAAGCTTCCATCACCCCCAGGCCCCGCTGGCCCCTGGTCGCCCCCGCTCACCTTGAGGTACCGCCGGCGGTTCACGTAGATGTGCACCAGCGACCTGAACCTGATGAGCGTGTGCCTCATGCGCCGGTACCGCTGCCTGCGGGAGGGTGCCCGTCACCACTGGCTCCCTGCGATCCCACCCCCAGGCAGCCCTGTGGCCCCTCCATGACACCAGCTCTGGCCCTACCTGGCGAGGTAGCCACGGGCCCGGCTCTGCAGGAGGACGATCTTGCGGCGCAGGGAGCGGAAGCGTCTCTTGATGAAGAAGGTGCGGGCGTAGCGCTGCAGGGTGAGCGCCGCCAGGTGCTGGGCACGGGCCCGCTTGCTTTCCAGTGCCTGGTACAGCTGCTCCTTGAGGAAGAGCTGGGGGAGTGATGCCATGAGCCTCGGCATCCCTGCTGCCAGCCCCACACTGCCCCGGACATGCTCTGATTCCCAGAGCATGCGAGCATGCACGGCCCCACAGCATCACTGATACCCCAGGGGCTCTGAGCACCCTTAAACACATACCGCCGCAGGGACGGTACCTTGCTCACACCAACGTAGTACATGCTGGGGGTGACAGCGCAGAGGTTCCTCAGCATCTCCACGCAGTTGGTCCCATTGGGAATGACGTTGGACCACATGTCGACAAGGCAGCGGTACCTGCGCGAACACCTGATGCTATTACGGGGCCCATGCGAGACCCGGCCCGAGGGAGACCTCCGGCCACCTGCCTTGGGTGCCTGTCTGGGGACATCAGCACAGGCCCACCCTGTCTTCCCCTCCCGGTGATTAGCTCCACGTTGGGAAAAGTAGCTTATCCTGGGCTTTTTCACCAAATCTGGGGGGTTCCCAGCTCCCTGCCACTTTCCTGGGCTCATGGGAGCCCCTGGGGCCAAACGCTGTCTCCTAGATTCCCACAAGGTTTTTGGTCTTTCACCCCATGGGTGGTGGCACCCAACCATATCTGGGTGCTCTCCATCGTCCCCAGCCCCTGCAGACACGTGGCGCCATGCTGCGGCACCTGTCGATGAAGACAAGGAAGGGGATGCGGATGGGGAAGCCCTCCTTCCGGATGCGGATGGTCTCCAGGATGCCCGAGTAGCGGAGCTGGACGCTGACAACGTCGGCCTCGAAGAGCCCTGGCTCCTGGGCAGGAGGGAGAGGGGCACTGAGTCCCTGACCCGTGCCTGGGACACCAGTGCGGGCCATGGGGGACATTGCCGCCCCACACGACTCACCTTCTTGTTGTTGGGTTTGAGGCAGCGCACGAAGAAGGGGTTGCACCTGTGTCAGAGAGAAACCAATGGTGGTGGGGCAGCAGGGAGGAAGGTGTCCCTCACTGCCCTGCTGGATGGCTCAGCCTAGGTTCATCCCTCCCCACCAGCTGCCTGCCTGCGAGCCTGATGTAGCTCCTGCCTGCCCTGCCCGCGCTGACCTCTCCATCTTCTCCACCAGGTCCAGGAGCGACTGCTGGAACCTGGCAGCTACAGTGGGGGCCTTGTAGCGCCGCGTCCTGGTGCTGTTCCTCCCCACCAGGCTCTTCTGCCGCGCCATCACCTGGGCATGGCCGAAGAAGAGGTTGGCCACCACCTTGGAGGAATGGGAAGAGTTACAAAGGAGGAAAGTGTCCACAGTGGTGCAGGGCTCCTGGGGGCACAGCACCTTCACAAGCCTCATGGGTAAAGCTCTGGGGACATTAGGTGTACCCACAAGCTGATGTGTGCACAGGGACCAAAGGGGGCTAACCCAGACCAGTGCCTCCCACCACCACTGCAGAGACCCAAGGCCAGGGCAGGGCCCTACCTTGGTCCTGCTGCTGATGAACAGGTCCAGAACATCCTGCCGCACCTGGTCATAGTTTTTATCCAAAAATTTGTGCACCTGCCGAAGAGCAAAGCCTGGCACTTAAGAGCACGTTGGCACGACAGGGGAGGCGAGAAACTACTGGCCAGGGCACCATAGGGTCGGTGGCAGCTCCTGGGTCCCAGCCAGACCCATTGGGGCTGTCCCTCCCACCCAGCATGGGATCAACCCATAAACAGCCATGTCAGCACTTTCTCTAATCCACCCTTAAAACCCTTCACTAAAGCCCAGGCGAGGTGTCTCACTGCCACGCACCTGGTAGGTCACCTTCCCTGCATAGTGTTTGATGGTGAACTCTGGCAGTGGCATCTTCGGCTTGGTGTACAGCGGGTTCATTCCATGGTGGTAGTGACACTTCTGGAGGAAAGTGTGGTCTGTAGCCTGGGAACAGATACAGGCATGAGCGTGGATGCTCTGAGACGTGTCTCATGCTGGTTAGCAGCCCCAGGCACGCACGCATTGGCATGGGTTCACCCATCCAGGTGAACGAAGGCAGTATGTTGTGCCTCCAGCTACACAAAATAATGCCCTCCTCGGAGAGGGCATGTCTCTGGTGAGGACGTGTCCCCCCCATGCTGCACAGTCCATGGGCCAGGCATGTGGCATGGAGCAGGCAGAAATACAGGGTGAATCAAGGAGGTAAAAATCACTCCAGCCAGGGCTGCAAGCTGGAAGGAGCAATCACAGCTACGTCCAGGGCCCCTGCTCTCAGTTCTGCCACCAAGTGGCTGCATGGCCACAGGTGTCTGCTTCACTATGCAGACATCAGCACAGAGGGTGCAATCACCCTTCTCTGTTTTAGAGGGCAGCTAGGAGGTTTTTTCAGTAATTCCTGCAAAAGCAGGTCCTCTGCGGGAAGTTGCTTCATGGGCACTGAGCTGGGACCTCTCAGAGGTTGTGCTGTCCAGAGAGACCTGCAGGGTCTCCCCGTGTCACCTAGGAGCTGAGCAGCTCTGGGATGTGGGGACACCTGGGCATGGTGACACCCCAGGCGTGGTGACATCCTGGGTGCATCGCCCTCACCACCTTCACATCAGGCAGCACCTCACCTGGGGAAAGCAGCTCTGGTCGTCGAGGATGCGGAGGATGCCATAGGGCTTTTGGGAGATGAGGTCAATGCAGGGCTGGTTGTCGCTGAAGGGGATTTCCTTCCACTCGATCTGCTCCCGGAGGTACTCCTCCTGCAGAGCAGGCCGGCTTAGTGATCCTGGCTGCACAGCTGAATGTCCCAAACACCAGGAACAGGCTTTTGGGCACCCCAAAGCCCCCAGCTCCGCAGCAACCCTCAAGGCCATGCTGAGGGGCAGCCTGAGGACAGGAAGACATCAGGGACACCTTGCCTTCCCACCTGCTCCTCCTGGAAGACGATCTTGTTGAAGAAGAACTGCAGGTACTCGTTGGCGTAGTTGATGCATAACTGCTCGAAGCTGTTGAAATTGAGATCCTGCAGAGAGAGGGGGCCACGGTGCCTGAGACCACAGAGGAGCCAGCCCCAGCAAGCCCAGCTGGCGTCCCGATGCATGCCAGACCCATCCGTGCAGCCCTGGGTGCCACTGCTGGGTGGCACACGATGCCCGCTGCAGGGTGAGCTGCAGGGAGCGCAAGGAGTGACAGAGCCAGCCCTGCTCACCTCGAACCCATAGATATCCAGGATGGCGATGGAGAGGGACTCCTGCCTGGGGTATACAAGCTTGTTGATGCGGTCCGTGAGCCAGCCAAAGAGCAGGGAATAGAGGATCTTGGCAATGGCGTCCCTGGGAACGAGGGTGAGACGAGCAAGAGCATTGGCTTGAGGAGCTCCCGGCAAGGAGCTGGAGCCCTGCCCGCTGCGAGGGCTTCCCACGGCACGACCCTCGTCCTTGCTGCCATTGCCAGGACCGATCCCAGCCCCACTGCCAAGCACAGCAGTCTGCAAACCACCCACCTGCTGTGCGCCAGGAGCCCTGACCTCCCCTTTCCCAGCCCTGGCTTTGCTGCCATGTGGCGCCCCATCGTCGTGACACACAGCACGGATCTGTCACAGCAGAGACCCTTTACCTGGCATCCACTGCACTTTCGACAGTGAGGGGGGTAAAAATCTTCTCCCGCAGTGTTTCCTGATTTGGGGGAAGCAAATGATGTGGCATGATGGAGATTTTAGCAGCGCCCGCTACAGTCTGCAGGAACCAAACCCTGCCAAGCTCCTGCGCCACAGCCATCGCAGCTGCTCGCTGCGCACCGCTGCACACTCACCGTCACCTTGAAGGTGATGGCTTTCTGCAGGCCCTCGGGGGAGATCTGCAGCAGCTCAGCCACGGTCTGGATCTCCGTCGCGCTCACCACTGTTGCGACCTCCTGGCAGTCCGTCTGTGGACACAGGGCGATACGGTGGGAAGAGGCGGCCGCCAGGGTGGGAGAAGAGGCTCCGTGCGGGGGCCCCTCCAGTGCGGGATGGCCACCCGGTGGCAGCGGAGAGCACGCCCACTCCGTTCAGCCGAGCTGGTTTTCACTAGCTGAGCTGATTTTCACCAGCCAGGTCGCGGAGCCATCCCGCAGGGCCAGGCTGAATTTCCTCCCCACGGTTATAGTGATGTATTGGCACTTATCTGCATCCAAAGTCAAGCCAAAACACTGTTTTTAGTTTAATTTTGATTGTTTTTTCTGCAATGGAAAGTTCTAAGACTTTTTTCCCTATAAACCTGAAATATCAGAGCAAGATCACCATTTTCCCATGGAAAAAATGCAAGCAGACTCAGTGTTCCTCTTCCTCTTCCTCCACAGAAGCTCTGGGCAGAGATGCCTCCCAAGAGCCATGCCATTTACTCATCTCGGGAACCGGCCAAAACAGCTGGTTTGGGGACGCTACATCCAGATGTGGTGAGAAGCTGGCACATTTGCTCCCTGGCTCCCCTTGGCTTAGGGGAGAGACCAGCTTGGCAGCTTTCTGCAGCTGGGGACACGTGTGTGCAGGATGTCCCTCCTGCCCTCACCCTGCTCCAAGGCTGCCGCCAGCCCCGTCCCCTCCCTGATACCTCGTATTTTTCGAAGTAGACGTTGCCCAGGTGGAGGATGGAGGACAGGATGCGGAAGATGCTGTTCTGTTCCTCAACGCTGAAGCTCAGGACCTCCATGGTATTGAGCAGCCGCCGGAAATCCTCAGCATCGTCCTTGCCAGGGATCTCACAGTTCCCGCCCTGGAAGAATCCCACAGATGCGCTGTCAGGGCAGCACATGGCTGGGCTGGCCCTGGCCACCGCAGGGACCCTAGCAAGTGAGGACACCCTACTCCGAGCTTTGCCCAGAGCATCCTCCCCACCGGCCCGCAGGTACCCTGGTGGCTTCGTTCTGGCTTCAACAGCCCTGAGTCCAGTGTCCAGGCACACGGGGCAGGCGACCCACCTGGTTCAGGTAGTAGTAGGTCTCTGCGTCCTGGAGGCAGTATTTCTGCCGCTGCTGGGCAGGGAGGCCGGCCAGCATCTCATAGAAGATGTGGTAGTTGCGCTCATTTTTGGCCTGTGGAGCAGAGGGCCGAGCTGAGATGGGTGGCGGTGCAAGCAGAGCTCCCGGCCGGCTCTCCACCCACCTGAAACACCACGCGGGATTTCTCCAGCAGGTACTGCGAGGTTATGGCACCACAAATCAAGCCGCTGCAGGGACAGGATGGGGATCCCAGGCTGTCAACCTTGGCACGGCCGGGAACTGCCACCCGCCCTGGCCCGAGCCCCGTTTGCCTGGAACAAAAGGCTGCACCCACCCTGCGGTGCCCAGCTGTACCTGAGCCTGGTTGGAGCTGCTGCGCCCGCAGTGAAATTGGGCATGACCTAGCAGGGCCTGGTGGCCATGCTGGGTGCCTCCTGGGCAGGGGAGCATCTATAGGGCTGAGTGAGGGCAGGATGAGCTGGGGGGCTTGTTGGTAGGTCAGGGATGGGGGATCCGCAAGCAGGACCACTTCCCTTCCCCTAGCCCCAGCATGGGCACAGCACCAGAGGACACAGCCATACCAGTGCCTTGGGCAGGGGACAGCAAATGCTGCGTGAACAACCTCGTGTTTCTCCCACCTGCTTTTTGCCTCCCCAGAGGCAGACCCACGTGCGAGTCCGACACCAGCCGTGCTGGCAGCCAAGCAGAGCCAAGGGGGCAGTGAGATACAGGCAGCCCAGGACCAGCACTGGGGTCCAGGGCTGGGGCTGGGTCCTGATATGGGGCTGGAGTCCTGGGTCAGGGCTGGGGTGAGCCACAGTGGCACCCCCAGGACAGGGAGGATGGGAGGGTTGGGGTCGGACATGCACGGATGTTGCTTAGCATTACTTACTCTTCCAGAAAGATTTCCACAAATTTCCCAAACCTGCTGGAATTGTCATTCCTCACGGTTTTGGCATTGCCGAAGGATTCCAGCAAGGGGGTTGCCTCCAAGATCTGCCCGCAGTGGACATGGAGAGCCATGGCATGAGACTGCAGTCTGGGCACCCCAACACGCCATGGTCACAGGTTGTCCCCCTGGGGTGAGGGGGACCATGCCACCTTCCCAGCCGTGCCACCCTTCCTGCCACTTCCTGTCCAGAGCAGACAAGCTGGGGGCAACAAACGCCAATGTGTGCAACACTGCGGGGCTGTGCAAGGATGTGGGACGGCACAACGACCCCATGCACACACGCACAGGCAGGATCCTACACCCATAGTCCCCGTGCGGCTGGGGTGATGTGCTGATGATGCCACCATGACACTCAGCTCCCTTGAACAGCCCCAGCCCACGCTTCCCCCTCCGGGTACCTCTATCTGCCATGGTCCGAGTGGAAGCATGAGGACAAGGAGAGTGGCAGACATGAGCGCAGCACATCAGCAGGGTGTAGGGACGGGGACATGCCTGCCACACGTGCCCAGCCGCATGGAGGTACGCTACCTGCTGAGCTGTGCTGCGTTTCTGACTGACGGCTGCCAGGTAGCGCAGGATCAGCTTGGTGGCTTCTGTCTTCCCTGAGCCACTCTCCCCGCTGAACCGAGGAGCAGAGACACAACCGGGGCCATCACCAGCCAAGCACAAGGGCCAGGGAACACATCCACCCCGAACATATCCATCCCGAGCGTGTCCAGCCCAAGCATGTCCAGCTTGAGGGCATCCATCCCAATTATGCACCCACCTCAAATGTGTCCATACTAATCATGCATCTACCTCAAACATGTCCATCCCAAGCGCATCCACCTCAAATGTGCCCAGCATTGAGCATGTCCATCCCATGTGTCCATCCCAAGTGCATCCATCCCAAGAGCAGCCAACCCAACCCAACGCAACACCATCGACCCCAAGGCTGGGCTATGCTGGTGGGAGATTATGCTGATGCTGGGTGCCGACACCCAGTGTAACGTGCAATCAGTGCAGCGCTAATTAAGGACACCATCTTAGCAGCCTGGAGGGATGCCAGCCAGGAGAGGGGTGTGCAGGGGGAATGGCACATGTGGGTCCCAGCTGCTTCTCACCTGATGACGATACACTGGTTGTGTTTGGCATCCATCATTTTAGTGTAGGCGACGTTTGCAATCGCAAAGAGGTGCCTGGCGGGGGGCAAAATGCACATGGGGAATGAGGTGCAGCATGGTGGTGACCCCAGCACCAAGCAGCACTCAAGCACAGAGGTAACTGCTCCAGCATCCTGTGGCCAAGAGGCCTCAGTGGGGCCATGGCACTTGAAGGATCAGAGCCCACCCAGGGGCTCCTACAAGAACCTGGGGCACGGGCAAAGGGTGGTAGCCAGTGCCGTCATGGGAGCCCCTTTCCCCACCAGGCGTTATGGGGGTGCCCAGTGCCCCAGTACTCACGGCGGGTTCTCGCCCAGGGCCCTGCCCTCGTACTGCAGCACCTGCTCCGTCCCGTAGATGTTGTACAGCCGATAGGGATTGACCGAAACCAGGATGCTGCCGATGTAGGTCTGTGGAGGCAGTGAAGAGGGGCAGGCTTTGGGGCAGTGGGAGCTTGGCGAGCAACGCTCCCCCTTTCAGAAAGACCCCCCCTAAAGACCCCGTGTCCAGCGGTGCACGGACAAGGCCCCAGCAGTGCTGAACCAGGATGAGGACCCAGGTGTCCTGAGCCTCCCTGGGATGCCGCACACTCCAGTGGTGGCACAATGGCTCCCAAAGCCCTTACAGCCTCCACGGCCCTGGGCGCAGGGCACTTACATAGATGAGCTGGCGTTCGAACCGTGTCCGGATGTTGCTCAGCACAGCGGCTTCCTGGAGGTCCCTGGCGTGGAGCAGAGGGGCCATGTTACAGGGCCGTGGCAGACAGGCAGCTTCGGCTGTCCCCAAGAACATCCCCACCAGGCCCCAGCTGGCTGGTGGGAAGCCGGGGCTGGCATAGGCTCGGGAGCTGTCATGACCTTGCCTGTCACACAGGCACCTGCAGGGAGTTTCCAGCCCCTTCCCACCACCCTTCCAGCAGCTTCCTCAGCTAAGCTGGGTCATGGCAGCCAAGGGGGGATGCAGGGACTTACTCCAGCTGGGTCATGTCCTCCAGCCCGTCCTCCTCCTGCTGTTCCTGGTACCGCACAATGGGCAGGCTGCAGAGGGACTGCATCTGCACAAAGCAAGCCCAGGATGGCCACGCATCCCTCAAGGCAACCAGCCAGCCCCCTCCACGGCCTCCCGCGTGTTTCACTGCAACGACCTCAAAATCATTATCTCTGACCACAAACTGGGAACCTCATAACCACCGACCGCAACAGAGCCCCTGGGCAAGGATCCCGCAGCCCCAAGGCAGGTCCTCCGGCCTGGCAAGAGCATCTCATGTCTGGGGAGAAAAGAAGCACTAGAAATTGGAATAAAAAGCCAAGACATGATCTGGGCTTAAACCTTGTGCGGGAGCCCCAGGAAAGGCTGTTCCCACAGAGTCCTGTCCCACTCTCCACAGCCGAGCCACTTTTGCTGCAATATCCACGCGTTTTATCCAAAAACACCCTTTGGTCCTGCAAATTGGGCCTTTGCCCAGGGAGACGAATAGCAGGATGGTGCATCCGGGCGAAACGATGGAAAGTAGCCACGAAGGGGCATGGCGGTGGCCGGGGACGGGGCAGGGCACGAGAGGAAGGGGCTCGAGGGCTGCTCTCTGTGCCCATACCGTGTCCCACGTGGCACCGGCAGCATCACAGCTGCACCCCGAGGAAACCGGGAGCCACCACCGACCACGGCGCCTCGGCAGTCCCTGCGCTGGCGCCCGGCCAGGCCTGCGGGCAGGTAAGTGGATACCCACCGGGGCCGGCACGCTGCTCCGCTGCTCCGGCCCGGCTAACGACACCTCTCCTCCTGTTGCAGCACGGCCGCCCTGGAGATCGGGTCTCGCCATTTACATACTTGCTGCAGCCGGTGAGAGTCAAGTGTCCCCGCCAGCGGCTGTGTGCAGGGGGGCTATGCCTGCTGCCCCCCCGGCACGGTCTCCGCAGCAGGACCCCCGCCGGCATCTGGGATGCGGTGGGAAAGCCTGCATGCCCGCGTCCTCTCTCGCCCACCCCGCATGCTGCAGCCCTCGCACCCGGCAGCCGGGGATGCTCCCGGCATTACCTTGCTCCGCCAGGGCTGCTTCGTGCCCAGGTACCCGTCCACCCAGGGGTTTCTGTCCCGCCAGGCGCGAGCGGGCGAGCGTTGGCTCAGGTAGCGGGCGATGTCGGCTCCTCGGGGGCTGGCCCAGCGGCGGAGGCGCTCGCCGGGGCGCTGGGCATAGCCCTGCTCCGCCGTCCAGGCGTCGGGCATCTCCTGCACCCGCACGACGTGCTGCTTGGACCAGTGCTGCTTGTACATGCGGGACGCCCGCCGCAGGGAGCCCAGCCTCTGGATCTGCGGCGTCACCACCGCGTATCGCCCCGCGCCGTCCTCTGCCGCCGCCACCTCGCTCTCGTACAGCTCTGCCGGCGCCGCAGCACTGACGCCGCGGCGGTAGGAGCCCGGTGAGCCCGGTGCCCGGCCGCGGGCGGCCGCGAAAGCGGCATTGCGCCGCGGCGGTGGGCTCCGGCCGGCTTTGGGGGAGCCCGGGTTGTTGGCCCAAACGCGGCGCCCCACGGCTGGGCTCGGTGACCTGGCGGCGCTCCCGTCCCGCGAGGACGCGCGTCTCGCCGAGGAGGGCGCCGGCAGGGACGGCGGGGCCACGCTCGCCGCAAGCAGGGATGCCAGGGGCTGGCCGGGGCCCGGGCGCCCCAACCTCCCCGCGGACGGGCTCCGGCTCCCCGTTTCGGCAGTCCTGGCCGGGGGAGAGCGCTGGGCCATGCCGGCCAGGGGCTGCCCGATGCGTTGGAGGAAGGCTGTGGGGGCGGCGGGAGCGGGGCCGGGGGGTGGCGGGGGGTCCCGGGTGGCCCCCGGCCAGGGGGGCAGCTCGGAGCCGGGCGGCTGGTCCCAGGGGGGCGCGAGGCGGCGGGAGGGCGAGCGCGAGGGCGGCGGGGCGGCAGGCAGCGGGGCCGGGGGGCCGGGCGGGCGGCCCAACGGCTGCAGGAAGGGGGTCCGCATCAGCGGCTTCACGGCTTTGGTGGGGGGCTCGGGTTGCCGGGGCCAGGCGTGGGGCAGCGACGGGCCGGGGGGGCCGCCCCGCCGCGGCGGCACCGCGGGCGACGAGCAAGGCGCTGGCCCCGGGGGGGCCGGGCCGAAGCGGCGGAAGCTGGAGCCCATGGACGGTCCCCGGGGGCCGTCGCTGCCGCGGCGCTCAAGGGCCGGCGGCGAGGAGCAGCCGGGGCTGGCGAAGGGGTTGCGGAGCGAGGGGCGGCGCGAGGCCGCCGGGTCCCGCCAGGGTGGCGGGGAGACGTCCCTGCCCGGCGACGCTCGCGGCGGGTCCCGACCGCTCCGGCTGCCGGCGGCCCCCGAAGCTGAGCTGCTGCTGCCGCCGCGGCGGGCGGACGACGGCGGCCGCGCCGGGCCGGCTCTCTCCATGCCCGCCGGCCTCGTCCCGAAGCGTCCGTAGGCCGGCTCGGCCGGCCCCGCGTCCGGAGGCGCCTCCGAGGCGCCGGTGGGGCGGCCGCGCCGGGGCTGCGACAGCGACCGCTGGAGGAACTGCCCCAGCGGGCTGCCGCAGGCCCGCGCCGCCGGCCCGCCCCGCCGCCGGCCGCCCCCGCGCCGCCCCGCCGGGGACGGCGGCTCGTACTCGTCGTAGTCGTCCTCGTCGCGGTCGGCGAGGTGGGGGGACGGCGGGAGGGCCACGTCCAGGCGGTCCCTGCCGAAGAGCTTCACTTGGGGCCTGGGGAAGAGCCTGAACTTCCTGTTGAGGGAGAGCTTGGCCGAGAGCGTCTCCCGCATGCCCTTGAGGGAGGAGGCGCTGAGGATGGCGAAGGGGTAGTCCCGGTCCTCCTCCTCCCACTCCTCGGGCTCCTCGGCCTCGGCGATGTCGTCCAGGGCGGCGGCGTAGGGGTTGCAGGAGGACTGGGCGTGCGGCGGCCACCCGCCCTCGCTGTAGTGGATGCGGTGCTCGGGGTAGGCGTCCTCCAGGTAGCCGCCCTCGCCCGCCGCGGTGGCCGCGGGCCCGCCGAAGGCGTCGTACGGGTCCCCCAGGTAGCCGAAGGGCCCCGCGGGCTCCTCGGCATAGTCCAGGTCGCTCCCGTAAGGATCGTAGAGGTCGGAGGGGGAATAGCCGCCGTAGGGCCCGTACTCCTCATCCTCGGGCTCCCAATAGTGGTGCGGCAGCGGGTCGTCGGGGTAGTCCAAAACCCCCTCGTAAAAGCCGTACTCCTCCTCCACCTCGTAGCCGGGGTAGTCGCCGTAATCGGGCAGCGCCGCCTCCTCGAAGCCGTACCGGGCCGGGTAGGGTGGAGCCGGCGTCGCGCCGTAGCTCTCCTCCTCGGCGTAGCCGTGCCGGGTGCCGTAGGGGCTGCCCTCCTCCTCGGTCCAGCCGTAGTACCCCGCCGGCGGCTCCTCGAAGGCCCCCCGCCGGGACGACCGCCGGGACGGCACACCGGGCCGCTCGTCGTTGCGCCGCGCGGCGCCGGGGGCCGGCAGCCCGCCGCCGCCACCACCGCCGCTGCCAGGGAGCCGCTTCATGTTGGCTCGGTGCCTGAGGATCTCGTCTTCCGCAGGGAACGGGAGCTTCTTGGCGCCGATGCGGGAGAGCCAGGCCGCGTCGGCCGGCCGGCCGCCCCCGACCAGCCGCCCGCGCTTGGAGAGCAGCTTCCTCGCCAGCCAGCCCGTGGCGGCGGCCGCCTTGCTCAACACCTGCGCCCGCGGCTTGAATTTCCTTTCCGGGCGCCGGCGGAAGAGGGAAGCGCCGGCCGCCTCCGCCGGCCCTCCCCGGCGCAGCAGCAGGAAGGATGGCTTTGCCGGCGGGCTGCCCGCCGCCTCTTTCCGCTTCTTCCCGACCCGCTTGAAGCGCACCATGAGGTTGGAGGTAGACTTCAGCACCGCCTTGTTCTTCTTCTTCTTTTTCTTCTTCGTGCTGTGCTTCTGCAGCCCCCAGAAGAAGCGGGAGGTGTTTTTGAACTGCCCCTTCTTGGGCCGCCGCAGACCCAGCTTCTTGAAGCCCAGGAAGAGCTTGGAGGTGCTCCGGAGGCTTCGCTTGACCCTGGCCTGCGGTGCCTTGTCCTCCTCCTTGGCCGGGCTGGCCCCGGCCTTGCTGGCCCCCTTCGGCTGGCCCGTGGCCTCTGCGCTCTTGGCCCCTTTCTTCTTCTTGGCGTTGTCGGCCGCCAGCCCTACCACCAACTTGGAGGTGCCCTTGAGGTTCTTCTTTGCCTGCGTGGCATCGCTTTTGCCCTCCTCTTCCTCCGGCTCCAGCTGCACCTTCTTCCCCCGGCCTGGCTTCTTCACCGCCACCGCCTTGAGCACCCCCTTTTTCTCCTTCCCTTTCACCTTCTTGGGCTCTTCCACAGGTGCCTCCTCTTCCTTCTCTTCCTCCACCACTTTGGTCTCCTCGCTCTCCTCCGTCTTGGCCAGCTCCGCATCTGAGGGCTCCTCCGACTCGCTGAGCGCCTCCTTCTTGCCCTTCTTGGCATCCTTCCCTTTCCCTTTGCCCCCCTTGCCCTTGGCATCGGCATCCTTTTTGGGCTCCCCTTTCTTGCCACCCATGCCGGTGGTGGCGGGTGCTCATGCTCTGGGTTTCGCGCCTGCTCCAGCAGCCCGGCCCCAGGAGGGCCCGCACAGCAGCGATGCCCTGTGCCGGCACGAGGCGGCTCCTGACCCGGTGCTCCCACCGCTGCCGCGTGGCAAGGGCTCTGCAGCAGCCCAGCTGCTGGCAAGGCCTGACCCCGCGGCCCCCACGCCAGGTGCCTGCTGTAGGGGGGTATTTACCTGTGCCCAGTTTCGGTGGGGCACGTGCCCAGGTCCCTCGGCCGGCTGCAGCCCTCTCATGCTGGGGTGCCCGGGCTGCTCCCCGGTGCCACCCAGGGGACCGTGCGTGGCATGTCCCTGGGGCCAGCCCCAGTGCCCGTGGCTCAGACTGGCCCTGGAGCTGCCTCCTGCCTCCTACAGCGTGAGTTAAGCAGCCGAGTTGCTCGCAGCTGGGCTACCAGCTGTAACCATATCTCCTGGGCTCACAGCCGTATGAATAATGCAAGGGCCACTCCTGCCTGGAGACTTTTCCAAAGGAGACGCAAGATGGAAGACAAGAAACTGCCTCTGCCACGGGTCCCATGTGGTGCGGAGCATCCTGCTGCACCCCCGGCAGGGCCCGGCCCCTGCGTCCCCTCGGCTTTCTGCAGGACGCTGCGAGGTCTGAGCCCCCAGGCACAACCACCTCTGCGCCCTGGGAATAACACCCTGAGCCACAGCCAGCAGCTCTTTTCCAGGGGCTGATCCCAGCCAAGAGCCAAGAGTTTGCTCATCCTTCCTTGAGCATTTCAGACTCCAAGGCCAGCTCCAAAACTGGGATGTTAATGGCTTCATAAGGGTACAAGCATCATAATTGAAAGTGACTGACCCAAAACCAGACCCTGTGATCTTCCTGCACCTTGGGGCACTCTGCTCCCTCTCCTGGGAAATCAGCCTCTTCTTAACTCGGAGGAGGACAAAGCACAAAGACCCTGTTTGGCGCCGCAAAGCCAGACCAAGGCACCAAGAAAAACGAGGCAATTTTGCAGGACCCAGGCACATGCCGCCCCTGGCACTGGGATCATGGCCAAGGGGAGAGCCGCAGAGGAGGAACCCGATGCCGCTAACCTGGAGTGGGACCAAGCTGCCCATCCTTGCCAGGAAGGGGCAATGAGAAACGAGCTGGCCTGGCTCCTGCAGGCTGCGTGGGTGACACACAACAGTGGGTGCACCCTATGGCCCGTGTAGGGCTGGAACTGTGGAGGACGTGTGCACGCACGCAGGGCACCATGCAAGTCTGCACATGGCTGTCGAGCGCGTCTGCGCGTGCCGCGTGTGCTGCACACGTGTGCCCTGCAGCAGTGCCGGCGGCGCGTTTGCATGCGCACGTGCCCAGCAGCAGGGTGACCACATCAAATGTTAACAGCAGGGTGGCCGACCACATCAAATGTTAATGCCAGGCCTAGATTCCCATGGCTGCAAATTCATGAAAGTTTAAGCAGTGGTGATGCGAGTTTGCTGCCTGTTTACAGAGGCTGGTGGCAAGTGGAGGTGGCATCTACTCAACCCCCTTGTGGGGGTAATTCAGGAGACTCATGGGATGAGGAGTAGGAGGTGAGAGCTGTGAAGGCAGCAAGGCAAACCCAGCAACCAGCAGCATCCTCTGGATCAAAGCCCATCAGCTGTGACCAGCCAGGACCAGGAGAGCCCCACTCTGGGGCAGTCTGGCTGGCATCAGCACCTCACCGCACCTGAGTCACCCCACGGAAGGGAACCGCCGCGCAGCAGAGCCCCATCCCTCGCCAAGCTCCTGCTCCTGGCCAAGCCCTGCAGAGCCCAGAGCCTTTTCCCAGGGGAGCTGTTAGCCGCAAGCAAGTGGGGTCCCTGGGGTGGTGGGAAGCTCCCCTGCATCCCTACCTCCATCCCCGCTGCCCTGCATGTTCCCTACCTCCATCCCACCACCTCACGTGGTCCCTTCCTCCATCCAGCTGCCTTGCATGGAGCCAGAGAGCCAGGGCTGGCCAGGGAGCCTGGGAGGGAAGGACAGGGAAGGGCCGAGCAGGGACCACTGGTGCTCTCCGTGCCCTGTGGTGCCAGCAGGGCTCCCCCCGCCGTTGCCATGGCCGTGCCCATGAGCGCGGCAGTGCCTGCCCGCGATAAGAGCTCTCCAGGGGGAAATATTGAGATAGGCAGAGCAAGAGAGGGCGAGGTAGAGCTCACGGCCTGGCCCCAGCCCAGCCAGCTTAGCCCCGTGCAGGCACTGCCTCTCCTCAGCCCCAGAGCCCAAACACCCCCGTCCTGCCCTCCCCACCTCCCCGGGTCCCTTCGCTTCCCCAGGACAGCCAGGCCCCTGCCCTCCATCCACGGGTGCAGCGTCCAGCTCCTGCCTTTGCCACAGCTGCCCTGGCAGAGCTGGAGAAGGGCGCCCATGTGCCAAGGCACCTGGGGGACAGTGGCACAGCAGGAGCTGACTGGGGACATGGGTGATGCTGGATGTTGCAGTGGGTTCCCCGCAGAGCTAGAACACGCCACCTTGGCTCCACAGGCCATGAAACCAGAACTACACAGCGCCCGCACCACGCGGCTGTTTCCGTGGTCCTGGGCACAGCCGCATCCGGCAGAGGGACCGAGCAGGGAGCTGGGGGAGGCTGCCAGCCCAGGGCAGCCTCACTGGGTGCAACCCCAGCACCGAAGACTCGCTGGGGTGGCAATGGGGACCAGCGCTTCGGGAGAAGATGCCACCAACCCCATCAACCCTGAACAGCACCAGCCATGGGGCCAAGCTGGGAAAACCCGCCCCAGCGCCCAGGCACCCTCGCCTCCTCGCCCCAGCGATTCGGCCAGGGCAGCGGAGCGCGAGGCTGAGCACGGAGAGACAGGCAAGGCGACGCCGGCGCGCAGAGACGAGGGAGGCTTTGGCCGCTGGGTTCTTGCTTCGCCCGCCCCAGCGCGGCATGGCGCGACACGCGGCTGCCCGGGGACCGTACCTTTTGGCTCCTGGCATCGGTGAGGCAGCGCTCCCGGGGAGCCGCGCGGCATCGGAGGCAGCTCCGCCGTCTCCAGCAGGGCTGTGGTTAGGGGCTGACCCCGTGTCCGCTTACAGCCTGCTTCCTGTTACAGCCGGAGCGCGGGCGCCCGTGCCCGCTGGGACGGCCGGCCCTGCGGGAGCTCTGCGCACCGGCCCCTGCCCAGCGAGCCGGCCGGCTGCTGCTCCGGCCGCGCGCACCTTCGGATGCGGGATTTCTCAGAGCTGATGGAGCAGCACAGGATGCGCTGCCCCCCTGCCCGGGCATTGTAGTTTTGCCGCTTCTAACGCCTACGCGCATGCGGAGCAGCCCCGTCGCAGCTCTCACCTCTTCAGCCATGAGCTCCAGGGACACCAGGGCCCCCAGGGCAAACTAGCCCCTTCCAGCATCAGGCTCTGCTGTTGCAGCAACACGATGGCAGCACAGCCCCCTGGCCGCCCAGGCGTCGGCGGGTCTCCGTGCTGCCCTGAGCATCCATCACACGGCTGAACCAGCGGCTCTGGGTCCCACGAGGAGCCCTGAGGGAGGGCACTCACCCCCAGCCCGGCTGCATCCCATCGCGGAGGCGCCTGCCTCCCACCACGGCCCCGCTCAGGCCCCGCTGGCTGGGCCCCTGCAGAGCCAAGCCCCGCAGGCTGGGGATTTTCTGCGCCGCTGAGCCATCTCCTCCACCTCGTCTGCGCCCCCAGGGAGAGCAGCCTGGACAGCGGGATGTGTCACCCTGCCTGGGCAGAGGAACTGCCACCTCCATCTAATCTCCCCCCGGTCTTCCTCCCCCCACGGAGCCAGGGAAGAAGCGGGAGCGGCGGCGCCCAGGCGATGCACGCAGCCTGCGGGCACAGCCGTTCCCTGCCACCGGCTGCCGCTTGGACAGTGAAACCTGCCCACCAGGGAAGCGTTATCCAGGGGAGGGAGGTCGGCGCAGATGCTGTGGAGCGGTGACCGGCTGGGAGCGACGCATCCCGGCATTAGCACTAAACCATCTGGCCTGCCCTCGCCAAGGCCTGGCCCCAGAGCCGTCTGGGAACAGGTCACAGCTGTGGACCGTCTTCACCCCAACCACAGAGCTGAGCCCAGGGAGCCCTGCAGACCTCAGCGGCATCAGCCACTGGGCCAGAGAGGTTTCCTGGGGGTAAAACATCTCCAAGGTGAAAGGAATTTGGGGAAGGGGTGATAGGAGACAAGGGGCAGATGCTCATGGGTGAAGGATGGGGCCTTTAGGGAGGACAGTGAGGAGCTCTGCTTTGAAGGACTGTGGCAATGCTGCGGCTCTGGGGAAGGTGCAAGTTCGAAGGTGAGATGGGGGGTTAAAGGCTGCAAGGAGACAGGAAGGGACAACTGGAGGCGAGCGAGGAGGACATGACCTGATCCAGAGGCCTTGCCCCACGCTGCAGCGTTAGTGGAAGGCTTCCACCTCGAAGGCCAGCATCCCGCACAAGCTCTCTCCCGGCATCTCAGCCAAGCCATCGCGGCCTCCCCGAGCCCGAGGAACGCGCTGCCCGGCTCAAGGACCCACGGCCACTCACCTGGGGTAGCCTAGCTCACCCACATGGCGCCAGGCTGGCTGGGCGCTGCCCAAAGCCCCTGGCTTTGACGGTGTCACGCTCTTGGCCTCACTGTCCTCTGGGGACCGTCACTCCTCTGGTGCCCGCAGGACCACGTTTGCTGCAAGGCGGCTGCCGGCTGCTGCTGCCCGATGCATATTTGATGACTGCTATTATTCTCATCTCCACTCACGAGCAGAGAGACGGGAGCTAATCGCCCCTGTGCAGAGCCAGGGAATATCAGGGATGGAGCGGCTGGAGGAGCGAGGGGCAGTCAGCTCTGTCCCGGTCCCTTCCTTCCCAGGGACGCAGCTAGACGGTCCCGCAGCCCCTTCCCTCCTGGGGTGTAGACAGATCAGCATCATCTCTCAAGGTCACGCACATCGTCACAAACAGCTGGTGAAGGGCCCTGACCCACTCCTTCCCCTCAGCTGAAGCAGATCTGGGAAGAGAAATCACAGCACCCCACGCATGACCCTCTCCAAAGGAGGGCAGGACCGGACGGGCTCTCCAGCCACCCCCAGGCCTGGCACAGAGAAGGGATCTAGATGGAGGCATCAGCTCCCCTTATCTCGACAGTACTGGTGCCCTCTCCACCCTGGGATGAGCAGAGTGTTTCCCCGCTGCCACCTTCAGCCTGAGATCAGCAGGCCAAAGAGCGTTTGAAAAGCTTCATCCTCCTCCCCAGCACTGGGTCCTGCTTCATGGGGCCGGGACCGTCAGCCGGGAGCGAGCGCTGCCGGCACGGGGTCCACAGCCTTCCACGCGCTGGGGCACCGGGAGCGAGCGCTGCCCAGCCCGCGCCGGGAAAATCTCAGCTTGCTTTTCCTTTCTCCCCAAGGGGCGAGCCCCAGCTCAGGCTCCTCCAGGCAAAGGCGAACTCTGAGCTGCATCCCTGCAGCTATGCGGTGGGTATTTATTATGCTGATTCCTCAGAAAGCGAGGGCTTAACTGCAAATTACAATCAATAGCCCCAATCCCCAAGGGGCGGGTTCATCATTTAGCAGGCACAACCAGAGGAATTCAAAAGTATTTGCCAGCCATAAATCCTCCTCTCTGGCTCTACACAACGCGTGATGGCTGGTTGGGGGTGACCCTTGTCAGCATTTGAAACAATTAAGCTGTCACTGCGGATCGTGACTCTTATATACAGCCCTGAGCAGCGCTTTAAGATGTCAGCGTGATGGGGTGAGGGAAGCTGGCTGAGGCAAGCCCACAGCAGTAACTGTCTCTCATTGAATTAAATGAATGTATTTGGAGTCAGAGTCTCTTTTTATTACCTTGCAAACGATTCCTGACTAAATTAAATTATAAAAGGAGTGTTCAGCCAATCAAACCTGCTTGATTGCCTGGAACAGGCATTTTAAACAGAGCACGCCTTGGGCCTTCACTGTTTCCAGGACTAGATGGAGGGTAGCTGATGGACTGTGTCAAATCCGATCCACTCCACTTCACACCTGGAGCGTCACTCTGCAGCGACGCGCAGCTGCGCTCCACAAACAAAGCCGGCCCAGGGACAAGGCGGGAATCAGCGCAGCCCTTCGGGAGGTGGGCACAGTGCTAATGAAACCAGAGCAAGCTGAAAGAGCAGAGAAACGGCAGAGGGCTGCAATGCAGAACAGCAGCCGGCAATCCAGCCAGGCTGCTGAGGGCAGATCTGCCTCCTCGGAAAGTCTCATCCAGCTAAGCCTTCCCTTCTGCGTCGGAAAAGGCAGCATCGTGCTTCTTGGGGGGCAAAACCACAGCTCCTGCCCGCTAGAATGAGCGGCACCCCCTCCTCCTCGATGGGAAAGAGCGCTTGCTTTTCCCCAGGAACGCTCAGCAAAGGGTCTCTGACCGCATCCCCCCTCGCTAGCTCTCTCACGCAGCTAACAAGGGGTCTGACCGATTCCCATCGGCCTCAGGAGGCGGCTCTAGGAGCTAAATCAGGCTCTGAAGCAATACTAACGCTGGAGTAGACTTTCCCCCCTCAGTACCTTGCTTCTCCAGGATTGGGAGAGATCTTCAGGCAAAGCTGCTCTTGCACTGAACTGCAGTGTTTGCAGCTTTTAATGTCAGTGTGTAGAGCACTTAGGGAAGCCGTCTGGAAGAATGAACACAGTGTGCAATTAAATGCACGTATTTCCAGATACAGCTTCAAACTTGTCTGCAAAAAAAAAAAAGCTACTCTTGCTTAAAAAAAAGAAGTTAGCTTCTTTGATTTAACTATTTTTACTCCTTCCCTATACCAAGTTTAATCACACATCAGTTCATTCTGAACAGGATAAGAAAACGCCTAATTTCTTAAATGAAGAATGAGGCTAATTAGATGGAGGTTTTTAACAACGGCCCACTGGACCACTCAATTTGAAACTGGAGCACGCTGAGAGGTAGGTACTAACTGAATAAGAACATGTATTAGAACATAATACTTTGCATTTCAGATTCACGCAAGCATCATCCATTTTCCCATTCTACACACTACCTGGCTTGAGGATGAAGCAGAGTTAGCAATTCTGGCTGTCCGTTTCTTACGCTGGGCCATTGCAGGCCCCTTGGTTTGGGGTTAAAAGTCAGAAACTCAGGGACAAACTGAAACCAAAAGAACTCTTTGTGCAGGAAGCTCTGCCTGTGCAACCTTCACAGGAAATTTAAAGGGCAAGTTAATGTGCTGGAACGGCATCCCACCCAATTCACACAGAGAAGCGCCTGCTTTCTAAAGTCAGCTCAGGCATAATGCAGCTAATTTGGAGCTCATTCTCCGCTAGGTTCCACCACGGCCGGGATTTGCTCTGCATTCCAGCTGTGAGCAAAGTCAGGAACAACAAAGGGAAACTACAGAGTTCAAAGTCACCTTCTTAGCTTGGGTATTGTGTATATTATCTATTTAGCTCCCATCACACCTCATCTAGGTCCTTTCCAACCTCAGAGCCACTCTCTCAGCCACTGCACAACCTATTCCACCCTACAGCCTCTTGCAACAGCATCCAGGCAGGGTTCCTCAGTTGACCAAAGGTAGAAAAGAGATCTAGAAAACACAACAAACTATCTAACAACTGCAGGTAGACATGTACAATTCACATGAAATAGCAACTTTTATTTTCTCAAATAAAATATTCCTTCCATTTCTGTTTGATTACTTTGGGAAGGGTGGGGAGGAGCACAAAAGAGAGGGAAGGGGCCCGGCTCAGACAAGTCTGCTATCAGACTTGTCCTCGCAGTTAAGAGCCCACATCAGACTGAACCCTTTTTCAATGAAAGAAAATAAAAGCTATGTGCAGCTCTTGATCCTAGAAGAAAAGAGCTGTTCTCTATCAGGCACTCCAAACTGGTAAGCATCAATATTCAATGAAAAAGCATGATTAGAAAAATCCCCAAATTCCGATGAAAAAAATCCATACAAGCAATATTATTTAACAGGGCTGGGGTGAAACCCTTGGCATGGGATGGTACTTCAGGCTCAAAGAGCTGTTACCGGAATTTAGGTGCATGACTGAGAAAGAAGCAGATCTCCAGCAATACTCTTGGGGACTAATGGACAGGATAAGAGCAAAGTAGTAAACTCCCAAGGTAACTTCTTGGACCAATGATATGCCGGAAGTAAATCCTCACTGCAGCCTATGGCTCTTTGATCGTACCTTGCTGCAGTTTGGCCAGGTCAATCATTCCTTAGCAAGGTTTCATTTCTCACCTCTCTTGGTAGTACCAATCGGACCAGATGTCCTATAAACCTTACTGCAGAGCTAACACGAGGCACCGAGTGCCAGGTTTTAATATAATTGAGGTGAGACCATTATCAATTAGCTGAGGGTCGTCTCAGATACAGAGACTGAAGTCGCCCTCGGTGGAAGCTGTAGAGGCAACATGTCCAGCGAGCAGGGGAGGGAGAACTTTGTTTCCACTTCAGATATTTCCATTTCAAATGCTTACATTAAATGAATGGACACACAGCAAAACATCAGTAACACTCCCCCAGTCCTGGTTTCCCTGTCCCAAAGCACCGGGCCAAATTTGCTCGCACAAACCCATAAACTTCCCACTGGTTGAGCAAACCACTGGAAGGTTAAAAGATGGACACGCATGCAAACCCTGCTAGGGGCAGGAGGTTGTTAGCTCTAGGCGCTATGTCCTAGAAGAACGGGCTCCTTTTTTATTTAGGAGATATTACCTCACTTGAAACGCTGCAAGATGGAAACCCATCTCTCCCATCCCCACCTGCAAGTAGAGTAGCCTCATTCTCTGCCTTTCTCCAAGGGAACGAGCTTCACAGAAGCATTCTTGCTTTCTTGGCTGTGGAACACATCTCCCTTTTTTCTTTTTTTTCTTTTTTGTTTTGTTTTGCTTTTATGTGGTCAGTTCCAATTCTAGTGATTAAGACAAGGCCAGGCACCAGCAAAGAGCAGCAAAGAGGGTTACTTCTTGACAATCTGAATGACATCTTCATGCTCCATCATATGAGTTAAGCCCACTCTTTGAGGACTGTATTTTGTGCTTGTCCCCTTTAAAGCAAAAGGAAGAGGGGGTTAGGAGCAAACCTGTCAGAGCGGCAGAAGGACAGGGATTTCACTGGCTGTTACGCACTTACCCACACCAAGGCATATTTGAACTGGCTGGCTAATGATCTGTGAATTCGATGGCACTGCAAGACAGACAGACAGATTATTAGACAGTTTAGTGATGCTATTTTGCAAACAACTTGCTTAATACCCAGGAACTAGAAGCAACTCAGATCCATGTCAGAAATTACAGCAGTGACTTTAGGAGCCAGTTAACTGGCTTTTTCCAGCACTTTAAAGAATACAGAACAGAAATACAGGAATTACTAGTCCACATAAATCCCCATTCACTACTTCCAGGTGCTTTTTCATTGGCCTGCATTAAGTAGCTTTTGTTCTCTCCCATTTATTACAAACATTAGCAGCTAGGAAAGAAACCCAAGGCAGATGAAACAAGTCAAGATAACAAAAGGAGAAGCCCAACAAAATATTGACACATCCCAACCTTTACAAAGCACAAATATACCACAGCAGACTCCAAGAGGATCCTGCCTTCTGCTGCCAAGTAAATGTAAAAGATACGAGAAATTACCACATGCTCCACAGAGGCCCCTTTCCGTAGAATAATGGCATCTGTGAAGTCTGGTCTCTCTATGGGAAAGCAGAAGAGAGGGGAAAAAACAGCACTGGCTTTCCATCAAACGTGTTCTAACATGCCGACACCATCTCACGTTGCTTTGTGCTTAATACTCCCAAATTCCTCCTCACTTGCGAGCGGCCTCCCAGACAGAACAGCCATCCAGGTACTTGATCAAAGCATCAAACTGGTTCTGTAGACACTCCAGTACCCACAAGCACGGTTACCCATATCACACAGTCAACTGCTTCCTCACAATTCACCTGCTCCAACTCCATTCCAAATACTTGTCTTAAACGACAAGCAAAAAAGCCAAAGTCAAAACACACAAGCCTAAATTAAACGGAACCACTCGGGACTTTTCTGTAAAATCCCCAAGGTTTCACAGCTTAACAAGCTCACAGACAGTTCCTTACTCTCCTCACATCCACCCAGTTCAGAGTCACAGCCACCCACAACCAAACAGGAGAAAGGTCTTTGAAAGGGAAGAAGCTATAGATGTGCCTTCACCACTAGACAAAGCTGCAAGTGAGCTGTAAAGCAAAAGAAGGGTTCAAAGGCACGGCTGAGCCTCAGGAGCCCAGCATGGGAATCACCAGACCTCCCCCCGAGGGAACAAGAGACCTTTTCTGGGTAGCAATCACCTGCACAGCTCATCACAGAGTGTATATAATAGCTATTCAAAGAGGGAAAACAAGAACTTGCAAACTTTATTTCCTTATGTTATTATCATGCAAAGTCTTGTGAAAATTCAGCCCTTCTACTGTTAAGAGAGAACAGGAGGGCTGTAATGGGATACACGCAAGGCTGGGTCAGATGGAACAAAAGCATTTCCCAAGAGCTAACGCTGAAGACTGGTCAGGAGAGTGTAATTGCAGCACCTCCAAGACAGAAGAGATCCCAGACAGCCAGGCATTCAAACACCTCTGGCAGCCTGTGCGTGCTTGGTGCCCACCAGCCCTTTGTGCTTTTTCAAACCCTCAGTTCAGCTAACGTCCGCTTACGTCCTCGTTTCTTGGTGTAGATGCAGGTAAGCGCAAGGTATTCCCAGAGCTTCTCCAGCAAGTAATCCAGATTCAGTTTCATGCCACAGCTGCAAAACACCACAAACATCTCAGTGTTTACTGCTGCTGTGATTTAGAGACCCAGAAGAGCAAGCTGCAACAGCTTATTAAAGTGCTAGGGAACAAGGGGAAAAGTGTCTAATGAGGTCAGTAGAGGAAAAACACAAGGTGAAACAAACAGAGCTTTCAGAGCGGAAAGCAGCTTTGAAGCAGCAAAGCCCCAGTCAGATATATCAGTACTTCTAAGGGAACGAGCTAGACTGGTTTATTCTGGCCTGCAGACAGTGTGAGGCAGCCAGGCAGCCTCCCTCTCCAGGGGAAGGCAGCCCTGGAAATGCTGCATTGCGGCCCTCTATTTCTCGCCCCAGCAGCCAGAAGTGGCCTAGGGAGAAGCTCCTCCTTGGAGGAAAAGCTAGAGAAAGGGGTGTGAAATGAACGACCAAACTGTCTGGGCCAATGCATAAAACAGCCATAAAATGCCATAAAACAGCCTTATGACAGCCATAAGCAATCCTACCTGATTACAACACTGTGGGGTCTCCGAGCAAGACGATCCACCTCCTCCATAGATATCTGGTCAATCTTGTTATAAACCTAAGCCAAAGGAAAAACAATATAGCCTTCAGGAAATCAATTCAGCAACTCTATAAGGAAGGAAAACGCGTACATGCAAGTGTAACAAGGCAGTTCTGGCATTTGGTACAGAAACACAGATCATGCCCAACAGAGGGTGGGCCAAGGTTTTTAGTAGAATAAACTGCTAAGGCTCAGAAGCCTAAACATAAGTTTGGGCCTTCTAGAGTTCTCTGCTTGGGATGGCTTGGGATATATTCTCCAGCATCTTGGATTTCATTATAAACCCAGCCACTATCAAGCAGCATCGTTAAGTGAATTCCGGCACACAGGATCGTTCATGAAAAATCAAATGCAGAACTTGCAGCAGCACCTGTGCCATGCAAGCAAACCCCATGCCACCAACACACACAGCTCGCTGCTGCTCCACGGCAATCAGCCACAAGAGGGCACAGGGAACACACATACAGTGCAGCTGCACGCGTAAAAGTTAGTAAAAAGCTCCCTGTTGAGTAGTGTTTTCTACCTCTTTAACCCTCAAATGCTACTGCTTTAGGAACCAGGAAGGCCTAGAGTTTACTTCAGCAAAGAACGGTCTCGCTCAAGATCAGTCAGTGCCAGGAGATGCTTGGTGCTGTAGCAGGCAGGCTGTTTCTGAGATACTCACATAGAGGCACGGCATATAGACCCTGTTGCCTACAATCACGTCGATGAACTCATCAGGAGAACAATCCTCTCTAAAGAGAACCTCAGCATTGAAGATTTCTGAGGTGAACGTTGTCAAGGCCCAGAACCCAACGCTTCTAAACACTGCTACGAGCCAACTGGCTGAGCTTGCTTGGACGACTGGGAAATGGAACAAGGAAGGGAAAGAACCAGCCAGGCTTGTTCTTAACCCAGCAAGCACCAAAGAGACACAGAAAGGCATAGCCCCACAGCAAGTACCACTTGACTCGTGAGACGCTGATCTGGAGCTCAGGAAAGGATACTATATTCATGGAGGATGAGTTGTACCAACTTTTCAGAGCACTGAGTCAACGTTACAGTCGAGTTGAAGGAGATGCCTCCACCCTTTTTCGGCTGCAGAAAGGGCATAAACCAACTTAAGAACGGTGCAAAATCCATAGCCCCCCTTCAGTCTGTCCAACACGAGGGGCAACAAAGAGTGATCTTGCTTTTGATTAGGCAGCCGGGCATAAGCTGTGGCTGCAGCACCTCAGGAAATCTCACCTTGAAATAGATATTTGGCTTGCTTTTGTTCAGCCGGATTCCTACAGACTCCAGTTCTTTCTCCAGCAGGGCCCTGCAGGGACACTGTACATTAGCACCTGTTATACTGAGCTCCGTTAAATGAGAGCCAGATGTTTCCTTTTTGACTATCATCTTTAGCTGAATATTGACACAGCCTTCACATAAACTTGCGCTGCAGCATACAACCACAGCTAATGCAGGAGAAAGTCTGTGGTGGAAATCTAGCATGACATCCTCATCTCTGAACAACCATCCTGCAGGAAGGATCCTTTAGCTGAGAAGCCTGAGACAAGACTCCTAGAAAGCACTGTAAATGCTGTTCCCAGTTAGCCAGCAGGCTTCTAATGGAGTACAACCTCCATCTCACACTCAAGAACTTAAATACCTATTCCCAAACGCGCACAGCTCGCCCCATTTCACAGAGCTGATGCTTTCTCTGGGCATATGGGAACCCTTGATCCTGGCCTGCCAACCCACAGTCTCACGCGCCCAGAAGCACATACTCACCTCTGTACTTCACCCTTTGTGGCATCCAGCATCATAATAACAACATCTGCCGTCCTGGCTACCGCTATCACCTGCCGACCTCTGCCCTTCCCTGACAAGAGAGGAGACGACTGTTTATCAGGGAGGGAAAACAGCTATGAGTTCTTTGACAGATGGGGACTCCTACCTCACACAGCTGCTTGGAAACAAGAAAAAAGATCCTGCAGTCCTGTATTGGCTGTAATCAACTGTTGGGGGGCGTATGAGGGAGCATATCTGGCCTGTTCCTGTTCTCTTACATGCAGCACAAACCCAAACAAATACTCTTTGCGGCTGCTGCTCCACCACTCATTACCCTCATTACCCAGACTAGTGAGTGTAAAGCTGTCTCTGTACAGCTGCACAGGTTGAGATGACATCTCTGCCTGCAGAGCAGGCATTCGCAGACATGTGCGATCATAGCAGTTCCAGGTGGTAAAGACAGGTTACCCAGAAGAGTGATACGGGCCCAGGGTCCCCATGCAGAGAGACTACACCTTCTGCTCAATTATTAACAAGGCCATATTCCTCCGAGAAGAGACCATTAGGAAATTTTCCTAAGTTTCATAAGGCTTCTTCTGACAAGACTAGCCAATGAGGCGACGAAGCAGAGGGACAAAGCTAACATCTCTTCCCAAAATCAGGAGTCATGGGAGGACTGGCAGAAACTCAGGAGATTAGTCAAGAGAAGCTACTGTTTAGCTGTAATTTCCCCCTCCGCCTCTCTGGTGTCTTTCTTTAGATTTCCTCTCTACCAGATGAGCAAGATAACATTCATACAAGAAAGTGAGAAGTGACTGGCTTGCTTTGGCTCCCACCTCCAGAAAAGCATCTTTCTGCTACATTTAGAACCTTACATAAGCTCAGGGATAAGAACCGTGCCTCATTTTCAAGATCAAGAACTCTAAAATTTGGAAAGCCACTGCAGGAAGTGCTGGCCCAGCAAACCTGCTAACAGTTCACTATTGAGAGTAAATCCTTAAGTTGCATGAACATAGAGATCGGCCAACCTTGTGCTGCCCCTTCGATGATCCCAGGCAGATCCAAGAGCTGAATATTGGCTCCTTTGTACTGAAAAGGAAACAGAAGGATGGAAAGTTGAAAGTCTCGTGCAGGGCATCTAAACCGCTTTGAAAGCTCTAAGCAAGAACTAAAGTCCAAAGCCTGCAGACAGCGGAACTGAATGAACCTGATGGAGCAGGGCAAGTTTGCACAAAGCTGATGAATGTATTTTGTGGAAGCAATCTCCAGAGTAATTCCTATTAAGCAGTTTTCAACAACTCTGGGTCATACTGCAGTACGTTAGGTTCTGACCTCCTAAAGCGTCAGATGATTGCGGTTCAACAAAGCACCAGGGAACCGGCACAACACAAAAGTAGCATTACCCTGAGTTGGTGAAATGGAAAAGAAAGAAAAAAACCAAAACTTACTTTTCTGTCTAACACATAAAGCACTGTAACAAGCAATGTCACCATCTCTTATTGGTAGGATCAGAATTATTCAGCTGTGTTGCAGGTCTTACAGTACCAGGAAATAACGGGAGACTCTTCTTCATCAGAGCTGCAGAGCCATTCGCTTCCAAGCTACTGTTGTGGTGAAGCCCTAAGTTCTAGCAAGTGACTGGAGTTAAAGGTCACATTTGAACGTGTTACAATATTTGTATTCATTTTAATACCAATAGAGTTGCTTTCATTAGTCAACTTTGCTTTCAATTCTGATCCAAAATTTCCCATTACTCTTGGATGTTTTTCAGTTTGATGCCCTTTATCATTTGCTTTACTGATGGATGCTTAGAGCATCACTAGTAAAACTCCTCAAGGACAGGAGTAGTTGTATTTTCTTTCCAAATTGATTACAGTACAGATTGCCTCTTTTAAAGCTTCATTAAAAACAAATCTGTCCAGGTTTCTAGCCATCTGGTCAATGGCGCCAATAGTGGTTATAAAAAATTCAGTTGAGAATTGTCTTATTGCTCTGGTCAGTCTAACTGCAGTATCTGAAATCTCAGTCAGGCAGTCAATCCTGAAGCGCTGTGTGGCCTATGGAAATGCTAAATCAGCACTGCAGGTTGCAGAGACCCTGATACTGCAAACACTCAAGACCGCCTGAAGTTTATAAAGTAGAAGTCAGCAGAGATCTTTGGACAACACTGCGCTTCTTATCTTCCGCTTCCCAGTGGTAGCACAAGTGTAACTGGTGCAAACAGACATGTTCACAAATCTCAGTTTCTTGCCACTATTAGCTTCTGCTACAGGGAGGAGACTCCTACTTACTTCTATGACTCCTGGGATACATGTCAGGGTTGTGAACTCATAAGACGCAGCTTCACTGGCAGTTGAGGTCATTAAACTCAAAAACGTGGACTGAAATGCAAGATATCACCATCACTAGAGATGCTCAAACAATAGCACTGGTAAACGTTTAGCAAAACATAGAATACAAAAGTGTTTATCAGCGGCACTGAGAAGACACCGATCGGCTTTTAAAAGCTGTGTTGTGGCTATTCTGGGCGCAGGGATGAAAGCGGTAACGTGGCTCAGCCAGGACTTTAATTGAATGAAAGACTGTTTTCATCCATTTTCTTAGCAGTGCTGTGGCTGGACAAGAGCAGGTTTCAGGCTGTACCACAGTGCTCCACACACAAGACAGAGGGCCATTTTCCCTCGCTCTAACTTTCAGCTCTCAGCGCACAATAACTTTCTTTCTGTTCACTAATGGAAAGAAAAGACAACTGACATTTAGAAAAACGCATTTGCAGTGATTGGTGACACCTGGAAAGTGCACATGGTAGAGGATTAGCTGAGATACTCACTGACCTTACCCACAGAAGGAAAACCAATCAGTGCCACCCTGGCATCTCCAGATTTCATCACATCAAAGCCCTCTCCTTTAGCTGCGGAGGATTTGGAGGGTTCTAGTAACTGAGCTCTGTATTTTGCAAGCTTTGCCTTCAGCAGGCCGAGATGGTACTCAGTAGCTGGAATAACACAAACACAACAGTTGGTTAACAGAAAGTTGCTGCTAATTCAGTTCTAGAAATAAGAGTCTTCACAAAAAGGAACACTGTGGATCTTAGCATTTTAGCTATTGCCGGGCACACTAACCTGCCCTCAGATATTCTACAAACTTTTGCAATGTCGGCCATCGAAAGCAAATCTGCTAATAACTTGCACAAAAAGATCAGGCTTGAGGGAAACTAGCAGCTAAAAGGATTGCTGGGTAAAGGAGTAAACTAGAGGGAGACCAGGTGCAGGAGCAAACAGAGGTGAAAGGAGCCAGTCAGGGAGAACAAGACCACCACAGGGGGAATGGTCACTCTTGGGCAAACACTCCTTACACCAGAGCAAGACCACTCCTGCAATATTTGTCACTGCAGAAATGGAAGATTTTTTTCCCCCTGCTCTTGTCAGTTTTTAAAGATACCTTTAAGTCAGAGCTGATACACATGAAAGCATGTTATTGACTTATTCCTAGCAGAAGATCTGAATTTACACCTAATTTGGAAAAAGATAATTCAGAAAAAAGGTATTCCTTTGTAACAGAGAAGCAAAAGAAACCCAGGGCATTAGAGGATTTGCTATTTTTCCTGTTCCGTTATTTATGATTTAAGCCTCCGGAAGCAGCAAAGGGCTGCGGCAGACAGCCCCGGGCCCAGGTGCCAGCAGCACGCAGGGTCCTTGCCCCAGCTTCAAGGACCGCGAGGGCGCTCGCAGCGCTCCCGCTCGGCGTCTCCTCCAGGCACGCGGCCCGAGGTTTCCCCACCAGCACAGGCCAGGCCATCAACAGGGTGGAAAGCAAGGGGCTGCCCAAAGTGGCAGTGACCAGCCCTGACCCCCCAGGCTGCCCCAGGGGTACCCCTTCTTCCCCCACACCAGCCTCTAATCATTCCCCCGGCCTCCTCAGCCTCTCCCCGGCCTTCGGACTCTGCTGCTCCCTGACCTGCCCCCTAACTCCTCTTCAGCCCTTGCACCCCCAAACCCCACCTCAGCTTCCCAAACCACCCCCGCCACACCCGCATCTCTCCATTCCCAGCCCCACGCCCCAGCCGCCCCCTTGGCGCCTCGTATCCCCAATCACCTCTTCCCCCCGCCCCGAGCCCCATCCCAATGCCCCCAAATCGCTCCCCTCCACCCATATCTTTGCCCCACAACCACCCCCGCAGTGCCTCACCTCACCACAGCCAGCCCCCCACCTCAGCCCCCATACCCGATCCCCTACAATCCTTATACCACCCATCACCTCTTCTCTCTGTAACCCAACTGCCCCTTCAACCTCTTACACTCCCAGTCCCCCCATATCCCACCCCACACCCGAGCCCAAACCTGCCTTTAAGTCCCCCATACCCCAGCCCGGTCACCCCATATCCCACACCACACCACAGCCCCCAACCTGCCCATCAGTCCCCTATAACGCAGCTCAGCCCCCAACCATCCTCCTCAGGCCCCCATACCCCAGGCCAGTTCCCCCATACCCCAGGCCCCAACCTGCCCCCTAGCCCCCCAACCATCCCCCCAACCATCTCCCTCAGTCCCTCATACTCCAGCCCAGTTCCCCCATATCCCACCCCACACCCAAGCCCACAAGCTGCCCTCTAGCCCCCCAACCATTCCCCCCAGCCCCAGCCCAGTTCCCCCATATCCCACCCCACACCCCAGCTCCCAACCTGTCCCTCAGCCCCCACACCCCAACCCAGCCCACAAGCTGCTTCTCAGCCCCCAAAGCTTCCCCTCAGCCCAGCTCCCTATGTCCCACCCCACACCCCAGCCCCCAACCCGACCCCCAAGCATCCCCCCAGACCCCAGCCCAGCCCCCTCATATCCCACCCCACACCCAAGCCCCCAACCTGCCCCCCAGCCCCCCAACCCCCCATGCCACAGCCCAGTTCCCCCATATCCCACCCCACACCCCAGCCCCCAACCTGTCCTCAGCCCCCATACCCCAACCCGGCCCACAAGCTGCCCCTCAGCCCCCCAAGCATCCCCCCAGCCCCCCATACCCCAGCCCAGCTCCCTATATCCCACCCCACAACCCAGCCCCCAACCAGCCCCCCCAGTCCCCCATACCCCAGCCCAGTCCGCTCATATCCCACCACACACCCCAGCCCCCAACCTGCCCCCAGCCCCTCATACCCCAGACCAGTCCCTCCATATCCTACCCCACACCCGAGCCCATAACCTGCCCCCCAGCCCCCCATAACCCACCCCCTAACCGAGCCGCCTCCCCATCCCGCTCCCCAGCGCGCCCGGCCCGGACCTTTGTTCTTCTGCGTGCGGGCGATCTCCTTCTCGATCTCGGAGATCTTCTCCAGGATGCCCATGGCGGGCGGCGCGGCCCGGCCCGCTCCCCGGCCCCGCACGCCGCCCCGCCGGAAGCGCCGCCGGCCGGTCCGCCCGCCTCAAGCGTCCGGGCCGCCTCCCGCACGGGCGGGGCCGGCGCACCTGCCGCGCCGCTCCGGCCGTTCCGGCCGCCCCGCGCCTCGCGTTCCGGCCGCCCCGCCGGCAGGCGGCGCCTGAGCCACCCCCGCATCCCCCTGCCGCCCCCCAGCCCGCCCTCACAGCCCCCTACCGCCCCCCCAGCCCCACCGCCCCCCAGCCCGCCCTCACAGCCCCCCGAGCCACCCCCGCATCCCCCTGCCGCCCCCCAGCCCGCCCTCACAGCCCCCTACCGCCCCCCTACACCCCCCCACCCCACTTCACCGCCCCCCCAGCCCCTGCCCCACCACCCCCCCATATCCCCCCGCCCCACTTCACCGCCCCCCCAGCCTCTGCCCCACCAACCCCCCACATCCCCCCGCCCCCCCCACATCCCCCCGCCCCACTTCACCGCCCCCCCAGCCCCCGCCCCACCACCCCCCCACCTCCCCCCCAGCCCCACCCCCCCACATCCCCCCCAGCGCCCCTGCCCTACTGCCCCCCCCACATCTCCCTGCCCCACTTCACCACCCCTCCCAGTCCCTGACCTGCCCTACCACCCCCCACCATCTCACAGCCCCCTACTGCCCTTTCCAGCCCCTGCCCTGCCCCACCGTCCCCCCACCCCGCTTTGGCCTTTCCCCACATCCCCCACTTCACCGCCCCCCCAGTCCCTGCCCCACCGCCCCCCCACCCCACTTCACCGCCCCCCCAGTCCCTGCCCCACCGCCCCCCCGCCCCACTTCACCGCCCCCCAGTCCCTGCCCCACCGCCCCACTTCACCGCCCCCCCAGCCCCTGCCCCACCACCCCCCCCACATCCCCCCGCCCCACTTCACCACCCCCCCAGCCCCTGCCCCCCCATATCCCCCCGCCCCACTTCACCGCCCCCCCAGCCCCCGCCCCACCACCCCCCCACCTCCCCTGCCCTACTGCCCCCCCCACATCCCCCCGCCCCACTTCACCACCCCTCCCAGTCCCTGACCTGCCCTACCACCCCCCACCATCTCACAGCCCCCTACTGCCCCCCCCACCCCCCATTCCCTGCCCCACCTCCCCCCCAGCCCCTGCCCCACCACCCCCCCACATCCCCCCACCCCACTTCACCGCCCCCCAGCCCCTGCCCCACTGCCCCCCCACCCCACTTCACTGCCCCCCCCAGCCCCTGCCCCACCTCCCCCCATCCCCCCACCCCACTTCACCGCCCCCCCAGCCCCCCCACCCCACTTCACCGCCCCCCCAGCCCCCCCACCTCCCCCCAGCCCCACCTCCCCCCCAGCCCCTGCCCTACTGCCCCCCCCACATCTCCCTGCCCCACTTCACCACCCCTCCCAGTCCCTGACCTGCCCTACCACCCCCCCCCATCTCACAGCCCCCTACTGCCCTTTCCAGCCCCTGCCCTGCCCCACCGTCCCCCCACCCCGCTTTGGCCTTTCCCCACATCCCCCACTCCCCCCCCCCACACACACACACACCAGGCACCCCCTTAGCTCCTAAAAAAGCAGGGTGGAAAAGGAAGTAAGGGAGCACAGCCCGAAGGGGCCTCGGCACGCCGGCTGCTCCAGGCGGAGGGACACAAGGTAGGGTGAACAGAGGGACACTGCTCCCCATCCGGGGGGACGCCCCACGACACCGGGGGGCTTCGCTCCCAGGAGAGGCGGCAGCAGAGGAAGGCGCCCGACAGCTTCTCTGTTTACGGGCAGCAAACTTGGAGGGAACCCAGAGAGCAACCACCAGCCTTTCCCTGGGACAGGCAACACGCTCGGCCCAGCCAGCCCCACGCCGTGCCGGCGCTGCCCGCCGCGCAGCCCCTGCGTGGGTGCGGGCGCCGCGGGCTCCCCGCCAGCACTGCCTGGCTACCAGGGTGCCGAGGGAGCGGGATAACTGGCGATACATATCATTAGGCAGCGAGATGGAGCATACTTCTTCCCTCGAACCAAGAAGCGCTTTGGTTTACAAACACACATGGGCACAGACCCTGTAAATACAGTTCATTTTTAATTTGGACGTTGATAGCTCTGCAAAATACTTCTTCCAGTCCCTTTTCCATATTCCATCCATAAATATACTAATTCTTCAGCCAACATAGTTTAAAAAAAAAAAACCAAACAAACACAACCTTTTCAAAAGACTCAAATATCCAGTTTCTTACTTCCTCTCCCCAGAATCTCACCTAGTTAATCTTTCACCACAATGCAACATACTTAACAGCTCTTTGTAGCTTATCAAACAATTTAAAGAAAAACAAAATCAAAACCAAGGCTTTAGAGAAGGAAAGTTCTGAAAACAGAGAGCCCCTTCAAACCTTTCAGCTGTTACAACTGGTGGTTTGGCTTCAAGACCTGCTACGAATCCATGGCATGCGTCTTACAAAGAGGCATCGATCTGGTGATTTTGGGTTTCAGCTGAAATATGCTTCAAGCTGGTTGGAATGAGACGAGCAGAGGGAGAGCGAAAGGACTCCTTCCCCACCCCTCTCTCAAAATATCAAGTCTCAGTGGCTCAGAGAAAAACTTTAGGAGAATTTTTGGGACAGATATACATATTAAATACCCCAGGACCCTTCCTAACCCAGTTTCTACAACTGACCACAGTAGTACTTCAACTAAAACAACGCTAACAATCTGACTGTAACACTGGCATTGTGACAATCCTGGGGAGCAAAGGAGACTGGTGTCACCACCAATATTGCACACAGCTCCAGAGACATGTAAACAATCCACGGCATAAGAGCATCTACATTTGCAAAGCAGTCTTTTGGAACTGTCTTGGAAAAGACTAGTCCCTTCACTTCTTTAAAGCAGAAGAGCACCATCAGTTTTAGTCTCTAAAACCAGGACATCTCCCAGTACCACTCAGTAAGAAACATCTCACCTTCCCTCACCTCCAAAGGGTACTAGTTTCTCTGAGGGGAACAGAGTAAAAAAGGGAATCTTTGTTTCTAAACTACTCTCTTCCCAGCTGTTCTGCCCTCACGTTGGCCCTAGAGAAAGCCCCTCTTCCCTCCACCTCCTCTGGAATCGCTCTCCTACTTGCCTTTGAGCTGCTCTACAAATCTACCAGCAATGACCAACACAACAGCACGCGCTTCCTTCATCGCTAACACGGCAGGCGGCTTCCCAGCCTGCAGAAAGGCCACGTATCCTGCCTTCGTGCGTAAGCAGGTCTCTCTCCATTTGTTCTGGGGAAAGGATTCATCTGCAACAAACAGCACGCAAAAGGAGGGTGCTTTCAATACTGCATCATCTGGTGAGACCAGCCCGGCCACTTCTCCAACAATGCAAGATCCCAATTTGGAATATAGGAAACGGGCTCACTGAGACCTGAATACTTTCTTGTTAAGGCTTAAACTAGAAATTCAGCTGCTGCAATATACCAGACAGACACGCCGCAAAAAGGAAGAAAGTTAGTTAACAGAAGAACCAAACAACCTTAGCACTATAGGTATGCAGAGGGCTTTGCTTTCCTCTCACAGGCAGCAAACCAATTCTCATAACTCGCCTGGTTGGTGCATAACACAAGCCTGCATTAAGGGGGTTGTTTTTAACAGCCAAAAAAAATTGCAAACTAAACTCTCACAAAAGCCCTGCAGGTGTGACTGTCACATTAAATATACAACTGAGGCCAACTTTTAAAATGCCTTTAAAAAAACCGCACGCGCATACACACACACACACACACTTTGGCACACAAGCCTTAAGTTATATCACTTGAAACATTTCAAAGTCAGAGGAGAGCTACTTTTTTTGTTTTTTGTTTTTTTAACCTTTTTTGCCTTGTAAAAAGGTATCAAGCAGTGGTGTTGGTGTAGCATGAAGGGTTAAGTACAAATGCTGAACAGTTCTAGAACTGTCTGCAATGCTGTTCAACACTTATACTCCAATTACTTTCCCAAAGCGCTAGCTGATTACATACACATATATAAAAACTAATGTAGACATTCCCTGTTTTCAATGTGAAAACAGGGAAATGTAATCGAGTAATTGTGCATTTGCCATAGGGTCCTTGGGAAAAGGAACCATAAAAATATTTTATTTTTTATTAAAAGTCTTTTTTTTTTTTTTCCACCCTTAACTTAAGTAAAGAGCAAATATACACCTATAAGCAGAGTTCAGATCCACTTTACTGAGAGCCTGGAAGTCCATATATCAAATTAATTCCCAATGGCATATCAAGACACCGGAACAGTTCCCAGCTCCAAAGGGCCAGCGTTCCTGAAAGATCTGCAGCTCTGGCTAATCTCGTTAGCCAGTGTGAAGCAAAGATTCATTCAAGCCTCATCTGTCTCAGCCACCACTCCCCCAACAGACTCTGCAGCTGAGCAGTGCTCTGCTAAGCAGAGCCTCACCAATACGGGACCGTGCCTGGCTCTGGGAGCATCAGAGCTGGCAATCTAGGCAACAAACCTCAGTCCTGGCAATTTCAACCCATATCAGGCTGTAACAATGAAATTATAAGCACCAAACTTATATTTTCTCATTACTCAGAGGAAGGACCACTGATTCCAGCTACTGAGAAATAGCTTCCAGAGGAGGGCCAGGAAGAATTTCAGTGATAGAGAAACTAGCTGTGCAATAAGAAAGTGCATTTAAAGGTAGCTTAAAACCAGATTAAAGACCAAATCGCCACTCGACAGGAGGGAGAATCAAGCTCCAGCAGCCACACTCCTTGGGCTGGATGGGTTAACATTCAGGCTCTCTCTTGCAAGTCCGAGGGGCAGGAGAGAAGCGTGCACTCCCATGCTCCGACAGGGACACGGTTCTCCTGGCAGGCCATGCTCTCCTGCCCGGTTTGCTTCTGTGCAGTATCAGTTCTGGACAGCTGTCATCGAAATTCATAGATAGGAGCACTGTGCTCAGGAACGTGAGTTAAATTCAATGACTGATACCTGGGAGAGAGGAAAAAGATGGGAAAGCATTACATAAAACAGGCCATTCTGTGTGTGAGGCCTCCCCTAGGATTAATACCTCCTCTCTGACAGGTTACAGACATCCAGATGCCTGGCTTTTCAGTTACCCTTTAGGGTCAAAGTCTCAAAGGCGTTTAGGCACCTAGCACCCATTTACCAATGGTGCCAAAACCCTATGAGGGCTCAGTCTTGCTTCACATTTCCATTCTCATGCCTTTGAGCTACCTGCAGCCAGACTGTATTTGAGGTAGGCTGACTATGGTTTTAGGTTTAAGGTATGGTTGAACAACTTTCATGTTCAAAAGGTGTTTGGTACAGCTGAAAACCTTGCTCAGGTCTTTCAAAGCTTAGCTCAAGCAGTTTTGTCTGAGAGCCTTCCAGGTACCTTCCCTCCCTCCGAGAGCTTCCAGACACCCTACAGATTTTGCTTGCTGTGTGACAAATCCCATTTTTGTTTACTCAACTCAGAGGGAGGAGAGCTCTCCAGAGCTACTTGTCAGGTGGCTGCAAAAAGAAACCAAATCAATTAAATTTGACTGTTCCCTGTGCCTTGCAGCAACACTCTGAGGACCTTGGACTACAAAGTACTGGCCTAACAAGATTCCTGCCTACAGGGAGCAGCAGCAGAGCTGTTACAAGCAAGTCAGCACAGAGCTCCTCCTCAAAGGCTCCTCTGATACCCTCTGAAGGGATGCTGGCCCAGGCATGGAGAAGCTCAAAGCCTGAATCAACTGAGCAAAGTGCAAACCGATGGAGTCCAACCCTGCACATGAGACCAGGCCGCCTCACACTTGGCTGTCCCCATGGAAAAGCAGGAACAGGCAGGCTCTATCATCAGCGTTTGGCTCAGAGACCAGGGTTCAGCATACTTTTAGTGAACCACAGCTGGCATCTGCCTCCCAGTGCACCTCTCAGACGCACCAGCCCTTACTTTGACAGACCACAGCACATCTCCAGTCCTTGCAGCTCCTCTGCACTACATTGCCAGCCTGATCGCCACCAGTCGTGCAAACAGGCAGCGTTTTATACCATACAAAGGGGCTGCGCTGGCCAAACGCAACACAGGCGTCCTCCCTCCCCACCCAGGCTTAAGCTGCCAGACTGAAACTTTTCCCCAACCTAGAGAAGTGCTGCGCGGACTCTCCCAGGGCTGCAGACTAGCAGAAGAGTCATTGCTGGTTTGAGGAATCACCCTTCAGGCTGCGCAAGGAAGGAAGCTTCCTTACCATTCTGAACTCCTATGGTAGTAATAGCCCTCTATAGACGCTGCTGACTTCTGGAAACAGATGTAGTAGAAACCAGCAAAGGAAGCACCACTGATGTCTTTGATAGTGTGATCTGGGACTAGGAACTGTTCCTGCACACAAAACACAGACTGCATGAACATGTTGGTCAAACACTTCCCCCCACCCAACCTCCTGCAATCAGCCCTCCCAGACTGAGTATTAGCACACGTTAAAATAAAGGAGCTCCTGGCTGAGCATTCCCTGCACTTGTAGCAGCCCAGACCACAGACAGCAGCACATTCTTTCACCACCTGGCACTGTAGGCATCTTACAGGAAAAGAGACAACTCAGAACAGAACCGGTGTGAAAGAACACACAGGATCAGTTTCAGTTCAACACCTGCTCCTTCCAAAGCAAAGGCCAATTGCAAAATCAGAAATCAGAGCTGCCTGATGATTTCCTCCCCTTGCAGCTGCACAAGGCTCACGTAAAGGAGGAAGAATTGATGCAGCTGAAGAGCAGAGAATCAGACTGGCCAGTCTGCATCAAAAGCACAGGCCCAGCACAGGGACTAGAGACATCAATTCTCTCATCCTTTGTAGCATCACCAAGCAAGATTTTCCTGTTGTGTTTTTAGGCATGACCGCAGCCCTTAAGGATGCAATTAGCTGGCTAGACAGGAGTCACAGTGGGATTGGTAAGCACAGTAGGTCACAAGGTTTGTAGGATGAGATCTTTCATTAAATCAGCAGCAGTAGTTGAAAGAGACAAGCTTTCAGGGACAGTCAGTCACTTGTAAGCAGCTCGTCAGGGACGGAGACGCATCGAGCTTACCTTCCATCTCATGAAGACATAGTCACCATTTTTCAGATCCTCATAATCAAAGTCATCAGAGTTAAATGTTTTTGCATACTGGTAAAAAGCCTGGAACTTTCCCTAAAACAACAGGGAGGGGGGTGGAAAAAAAAAGAGACAAGATGCTTATTCCAGGAGTAGAGCTCACTAGTACCGGCTACTGTTTAGGAGGGAAGAACTGCTACAGAACAGGACTTCTGCTCCAAGGGAGCTGCTGTTTCCTTGGAGCACTGCTAAACACACACTCCAGGACAAGCACTGGGGAACACAGAGCATTGCCAGACATCCACAACCATATCTGGCCCTGCTGAAGAAGCCCCTACACTTCCAGGGCAAGTTATTTTGATAGAACAGTAATAAACATCAAAATCTGGCAAACAACAGCAAAGATCAAGACAAACAGCCGGCTCCTGCGGCCCTGACCCAGGGCACAACGGTAGACGTGCTATCCTGAAAAAAAGGGCTGAAGTAGCCGGTACCTCGGCTGAGACACAGGCAGCAACTACCCTACCCCTGTGTCAGATGGGCACCTCTTCCCTTCTCTTTTTGTTACAAGGCTTCAAAGTAGGCAGGGCATTCTCCTGCGGGGGAGCAAGAGATGGGAATCAGTCCTGCTCCCTTCCAGCCCCAAGCCCATGACCTGGAAAGAAAGACACCCTCATCCTTTCTCAGAGATCACAGCCAGCAGCCTGCCAAAGAAACCTCTAGTTGCAAAGATCCCAGCCAGGGGAAGGAGGAAAGAAGAGGCTCCCAAAGGAGAGCTTTCCAGGGCTTTCGCAGACCTCTCGCACGGGCATGCTCTGCACTGCACTTCTAAACCAGCTGCTCAGCCAGGAACGCACTAGATCTACACCTGCCTCTCCCCCACCCCAACTTATTTACCCAGTGTTTACGATCCACATCTTCATCGGCATCCCACTTGCGCGTTAGGAAAGGGTGCTTTTTACTGATTATTTCCCCTTCAAAGAAAGTGGTGAGGGTTGGGTACTCCTAGGAAAGTGGAGAGACAGAAGAGAGAGTTAAGATGTCACCTAAACTCACACAGATAAAGGTGCACAGACTGAGCAAAAAATCAGCATCTCGCAGCAAGACCTTGAGGCAATCTGAGGCTGGTACACCTTTTAAAATCTGACTCGTACACGCACACCCTCCACCCTTTTACTCCAGTCGTCTTTTCACACGCCCCCCACCCCCTTCACTTCATAAAATTAGAGGGAGCCATGTTAGAGCTGGACAGCTGGGAAACTCGTCTGGACGATCAGAAGTGACCATTTGGAGGTAGCACTGCTCCTGAGCTGAAACATGACAGCTAGCCGTGTGTTTGCTACAAACACAAAGTACAAAGGCTAGATTAAGCCACCTCAAAGAGGAAGAGAAGGTGCCCCGAGTAAGCTCTTTAGCTTTGCATTTGCAATGAATTAGGGGTTTGCACACAGGAATACCAGGCTCAGTTGAGGGAAGCTAACTTCTCCAAGCACTTACCGGTAACTGTCTGTGCAGACACATAGTGCACTGCAGCTGAGAGAGTCTGGACTTGGAAAGACAGTCAGTATGAGAACCCGCATAAGATAATGCTCACAATGTCCAACACCATAAGGAGATCTTAGTGGATGGGCATGGAAGGAAGGACTTAAAGATCTGACTTGTTTGTTTTATTTTCTTTTAGCAACACACCACCACTGGTAGAGTATCTAAAGCTGACTTCAAGGTCAGATTCCTGTTCCACTCAGAGCTCAAGAGACACCAGATAAGCCTCCTGCATTCTCTCAGGACTCCCAGCGAGGCCCCTGATACTAGCTTTACACTCCAAGAACAACAGATTGAAGCTATTAGACTACCTAGTGGTCAAATTTACCGTATACTTGATCCCTCCATCCTCTATTTCTGGTGGCAACTTCTCCCCCTACCAGGAAAAAGGAAAGCCTTTAAACAACACCTTTTCTTATGGTTTTGCAATAAACACTCACCTCTGTAAGGCCTTTAATCTTCAAGTATCCACAGAGATAGGAGTTTTCCATATCCACATGCTAGAAGAGAGTGCAAAGTCCTAACATAAGCATGTGCATGAAGGCACCCAATGGATCCAAAACAGTTTCTAAACCTGTGGTCCTCCAACACTCAATTCTGCTTAAACTGGTACTGACTGTCCAGCTTACTGCACAATGTTCACACTGACATCCCCTTTCCCAAGGCTGGAAACAACTTGGACAGATCCTTTTAGAAGTGCCCAGCTCACTTCTGACAGCCTCCACGTCCCAGGCCTGACGACACCTCACCCACTTTCAGCTTCTTCAAACTGAGGCAGCATCTTCTGTCTGGAGGTCTCCAGAGGGAGTAAATCCCCCTTCTCTACCAAGAAGGAACTTGACTCCCAGTTTTCTCAAAGGGAGAGAGTATCACTGGCAGAATCTCTAACACACCCAGCCCTCACCTACCCCAGCCAAACCAGCAACCAAGAGGGGGAAGGGCAAAAAGCATATTTTTACCCAAGACAATTCAGGCTAGAGGAAGAAAGCATCACCCTGAACTTTCCAGTCCACCTATTTAACAGGCCTGAGCCACCTCCTCTCTAACACGCTAGTCTGTACGCTCAGCCTAGTACCCAGGACTGGTGTGCCCCGTCACACACCAAAGCCTGTTCAAAACAGATGTCTCGTGTGTTTTGAAGAGGCCCTTCTCCCAGATCTAACGCTTTCATGTCACCCTTCTTTGAGTTACTTGGCTGCATCTTGCCTCTTCTGCTATGCAGAAACTAGGTAGGGGGCTGCTTCTATTCTGAATGCCTTTAAAGTAAGAAGACTTTCCAAGTTTTTCCCCCCCAACATCTCCAGATGAGTTTTCAAAGCAAGAACTGAGCTATTTTGGGAAGTGTATACATCAGCTATAAGAAGATGGATCTTCCCCACCTGTGATCAAAGAGAAGCAACATTTTCCTGTACTCAGCAGGGGAAGAGCAGATAGCCACCTCTTCTCAGCTGACACGCGCAAAACAGTAGCAATTTTAGCACAAAGCTATAGCCAGTCTCTGGAACAAGGCAGCGTGCAGTGAAGCTGATCAGCCATGGGATGTCTCTACAAGAGCAAGCTGCACCAGGGACACTTGTGCTGTTGACAAGCGGGGGACCATATGTGAAAAGAGACAGTATGGATAAAATGCTACCCCATCTGTTGACCTTGGGACTCTCACGTTACTCCACAACACTGACCCATGCATCAGTCTTTATCACTGCACTTGTTACAAGCTGCCAGGGTCCCACAGATCCTATGCCACCAAGTTGGGAACAAAGCCGTGACCTGCAGAGCACTTTATAGGAAAGCGTGCACCATATGTCTGGCTTGCCTATTTATTAGTAACCCCACACCTCGCCAGCTCTACCTTAAGCAATCATACCAATGTCTAGGACTAAAATTAAAGCACAGGAGGAGACCAAGACCGCAAAAAGGAAAGGGAAAGCTATACCAGCCAGTGCCCTGATTCCCCAGCACACCTGGGTCCAGGCACGTTCCCACTAGAAACAAACCACTGTGCTTTGCCTCAGGCTCCCTGCTCAGCCTGGGATCCTGGGGAAGCATAGGGCACCACAAGGAGGGATCCTTGGGATCTCAGGTCCAGCAGAGCCCTGCTCTGCTAGCCAGGACCTGGATCCCTACTGCTTTCCAGCCAGGCCTGAAATACAGGCTGCCTCGCTGGTATTGACTCCTTGGGACACCACCCACTTTAAGCCAGCCTTTTGCCTATCCTCCCTGGGGCCCAGGGGAGCAGGGCCAGCCCAGGGCTTGAGGGCAATGGGGGAGACATCCAGGATCACAGACCTCAGCAGAGCTGAGGGCAATAGGGCAAGGGAGTGAAGCGAACAGACCCAAGGAAAATGAGGCCACAGTGGTGGGAGGTGGAGCAGAAGAAACAGGCCTGAGGGTAACAGGGCAAAAAGGGGGAGGGGGGGAAGAAACAGGCCTGAGGGTAACAGGGCCAAAGAGGGGGAGGGGAGAAGAAACAGGCCCTGAGGGTAACAGGGCCAAAGAGGGGGAGGGAGAAGAAACAGGCCCTGAGGGTAACAGGGCAAAAAGGGGGAGGGGGGGAAGAAACAGGCCTGAGGGTAACAGGGCCAAAGAGGGGGGGAGAGAGGAGAAACAGGCCTGAGGGTAATGGGACAAAAGGGGGGAGGCGAGGGGAGCCCGAGCTGAGCGCAACGGGGCAAAGCAGGAGGCCAGGCCTGAGGGTAGCGGCCCCTCGCCGGGGCCCGAGGGGGAAGGGAGCAGGGAGGCGGCCCCGGGCCGGAGGGACGGGGTCCCCCGGCGGTTGGGGGCCGCTCGCAGGCCCGGCCAGGCCCGGGGCAGGGGAAGGGAGGCCGGCCGGCCCCTCACCTGCATGACCACCTCCACCTCGTAGGCGTTACCCTTGCTGCGCTGCTGCCCGCGGAACTTGGCGCCGCTGTAGAGCAGCGAGGTGGCCACGCCGGGCTGCGCCGTGTTGATGGGGGGCGGCGGCACCAGGCTGCTGGCGGCCGCCCCGGACGACGGCGACGAGGCCGAACCCGCCGCCGCCGCCGCTGCCCCGCCCGCGCGGCACCGCTCGCTCCGCACCGGCATCTCGGGCGGGTCCCCGGGCGCCAGCGTGGCCGGGGCTGCGCGCGGCCGGGGGCGCCGGCCCGGTCGCCCCCCCCCCTCCTCCCGCCCGCCCCTCACGCTGCGCCGCCGCCGCCGAGGCCGCCGCTCCTGCCTGGCTCAGGGCCTCCCGGCAGCGCCTCCGCGCGCTCCCATTGGCCCTCGCGGGTGCTGCGGGAGGGGCGGCGCCGAGCCGCTATTGGCCGCCGGCGCGGGGCACGTGCCCCTCTCCCAGCAGGCGCGGCCGCGGGCGCTCCTGGGAAGTGTAGTTTTCCTCCCTCCCTCCGCCGTCTCCCCGCAGGACGGGGCGGCCGAAGGGGCAAAACGCGTTCGCGGTGCGGATTGGCTCCCGCGGCGGGCAGCATGGCGGCGCCCGCGGAGCCGCGCTGAGGCGGACGGTGGCGACAGCGGCGGCGACTGCTCCGCGGTTCCCGGCGAGCGCCGCACGGCCGTTGAGTGCCTCCCGCCTCCTCTCGCCGCGATGTGGCGCGGCTGCCGGCGGCTGCTGCCCGGGCGCTGCTCGCCGGCCCGGCGCCCCGGCCCGCCTCCTGCCGCCGGTGGGGCTGCGGTGGGGCCGGGCGGGGGCCGGGCCTACGCCCCGCCGGCAGGTGAGGGCGGACGGGCCCCTCGGGGGCTTCGGGGCTCCCTCTTGGGGGGTCTGGCGGGCCCCTCTGTTTGGGAGAGCCCGTTCCCTCCTCCGCTGCGGGGGGGAGGGGGTCCTCCCGATGGGACCCCCTTCCCCCCCCCTCCCCGGGCCCTGGAGGGCGACTTCCCTCAAGGTCACCCCGGAGCCCTCGCCAGCAGGACGAGTCAAACAGATGGAAAGCGATAAAACTCTCCGCGAGGAGGCTAACGAGCGTTCAAGCACACCCCTCGCCGGGTCTGGGGCTCCTTAAGCCTTTTTAGGTGCTGAGGTGACAGGGCCCCACACGCCGGGCCTCCCCCTGCTCCTATGCCCTGGCTTCAGCAGGGCTGTCACTGACAGCAGGGCTAAGCCCTTGGTGTATTGGTTTGTTATGGTTGCTATTGTGGTTTTGGTGGGTGTTAAGACTTTGTTGGGGGGGGGGGGGGAGCACTCCAGGTGTGGTTCAGGCACACATTGGGCTGTGAGTCACCTCTGCAGGTCTTGCTGGAAAGGTGTAGATATGAGGACGGTAACATTAGTTTTGTTGCCTATGAGAGGAGGCTGCAGGTTTTCAGGACATATATCCTGGGGCTCTTTGGCATCTCAGTGAAATGTCTTCTCTTCGGTACGTGTATGTGAATCTTTTCAAAACTGTGCCCTAATAATTTGGCATTTTTTGAGGCCATGAAACTAGAGTTGGGTCAGCCTGAGCAGATCCTCTTCTGTTTCACTGGTGCTCTGTAGAGGTGTGGGAACGTGCTCGTATGGAGTGGCACAGAAAACAGACCTGCAGCTCAACCTGTTTGCATTACTGTTCAGGAGGTATAGATTTAGGGATTCAGGATTTATGGTCCTGTTGCTCTTGTCCGGGGAATGGTTTGCAGATTCTTCCTGCTTTGAGTGAGAGATGAACCTGTGAAACATCCATTCCCATGCAGTCCAGGCTCTCAGATGTCTGCTGGGAGTGTACGCAACAGTATTGCTACGAAAGGAGGCTGCTTGTAAAACAGTTGTAATTCCCTCAGATTCACCTTGCTGGTAGAGCAGGCTTTCTCCTGAGCAGAGCAGGAGCTGCCAGCGTGGGATGCGTAGGCTGGAGGGAGCCGAGGGAGTGGTTCCTCCCCTGGTGACTCATTTGTATGCTGCAATGTGCATGATGTCCCCAGCATGATCCAGCTGCTATGACATTGCAGGCTACTCTCCTGCAGGATGTCATCCAAGGTGAGAGATGGGGACTGCTGATTGCATGTAGCTCCTGTAACAAACCCACTCCTGTGGGTGACCGTGGTAGAGGGAGCTGTGCCAAAACCCCCGGTGGGGTGCAGTATCTTGCCCCATGCTCTCTGAGCGTGCTGGGAGCTGTAGTTTTTGCTGATGCAGACAGCCGCATCCCTCCATGTGGTGCATCAGCTGCAGGTGGCGGGTCAAAGCAGAGAATGAGCTAAATTCACTGCAGGAGATTGCGTGGGCTGGAACTGTGTGGGTTTGGAGTTGGCAGGGGTGGCAAGGGACACTGCTGGGGCCTGCCCTGCCTTGTGATTCAGTTCTGCTGGGTTTCTTGTCACTCTGAATTGGAACAAGCTGGGAGAGGGAGTTAGCCAAGGCAGTCCAGGAAATTAATTTGTCAAACATGATTGTAATCAGGGAATTTTGAAAGACTGAGCCCAGAGTGAAACTCCATATGGACTGGGGAGGAATGACAAGATAGGTCCGCTTTAGAAACCTCCCCTGCCAGACTCTGTAGAAACCTGCTGAGGGTGAGTTGGAATGGAGCTGAGATCCCAGCCCTGGGTGGCAGAAGCAAAGAAAAGCTGGGCCCATTCACTTGCTGGTTGTGCACAGCAACACTCCCACCGGTTTCATGATGCTTCCCCAGTGGAGAGGAGCTCACTGAAATGATGTGGTGCTTGGAAGCTGTCTGCAAAAAACACTTCAGAGTGCAGTCTATGGCAGTGCCATATTTTTCTCCCTCCCTCCTTCCCCCAACAAAACTCTTGAGGCCAGGACTTCTCCCCCCCTCCCCCCACCATGTGCAGAACTAGACTGGGGAGAGGCTCTTTTGCCTGGGCACAGGCAGTGGCTAGGGGGTTGCCTGGTCCTCTTCTGGCGAGAGGCTCCCTGCAGGCCCCCAGGCTCAGGGTGTGGATGAACGAGCGAGACCTTGTGACAAGAGGCCAGGCCATCTGGGCCTCGACACCACCGAGGGCTCCATCTGTTTTAAGCTGTAGTGGGAATCAGGGGAGGGGACTGAACTTTGCTCTGACTGCCCTTTGAATGGCTCTTGTTTTTGCCCCCAGAAAGGAAGCGGTTTTACCAGAACGTTAGCATCTCGCAAGGAGAAGGTAAGCGTGGCCACTGGGAGAGGAAGGAAGGACTGGGAGGAGGTGTTGGTCCCTGGGGAGGGGGTTATCACTGCTTCCTTAGCAAGACAGTGGCACACCTGCAACCCGTGTCATATGAGTGGGATATTTGTCACCAGCCTGCTTTGTCCTTTCCTCATTTCTAGCTAAACCATGTGGCTGGATTCCAGCTCTGAATCTGCTCCCTCTGTGGGGTTGTCTGTTGTTCCTTAGGGCATGCTCCTCTTTAATTCCCCAGGATTTCTACTCTGATTCTCCAGGAGGCTTTGAAATAAACCTGGACCACCGGAAGCTGAAAACGCCCCAGGCGAAGCTCTTCACTGTTCCCAGCGAGGCCTTGGCTATTGCAGTGGCAACAGAGTGGGACTCCCAGAAGGACACCATCAAGTTCTACACTATGCACCTGGTGAGCACAGCAGGCCGGGGTGCCCAGATGGCTGCACCGCTGCAGCACCTCAGAGGAGCAGAACGAGGTGTGCTTGGAGCAGTCAGAACAAGGAATGTGGGATTCACGGGAGGGACTCGGAATGCTAGGGGCTGAAGAAGGGTTAGCCAGGCCCGCTGGGACCTGCTGAGGGTTTCGCCAGCTGGCAGAACGGATACCAGGGCAAGGTTTAAGAACCAGTTTGGGATGTAAGCCGTGCTCTGGAGCGAATAAGATGAGGGCAGCTCCTGAAAATGTTTCCTTTTGCATCCTTCCTCCCACAGCTTTTCTGAGTATTTGCAGTAGAACTGAGATGGCTGGGTCTAAAACTGAAGTGACTGTGTAGATATGAGAATGGTCTCCGAGTGCAGAACATGGAGGAAGCAGATTGTCCTAATGCCAAAGGAAATGGGAACAAGAGATCAGGACCTTAGTTGTACACTGAGGAGAACCTTGCAGCTCCGTGGGCAGTTAGATGCTGCCGGGGTTACTGCCAGGGAGGGGAATCTGCCTCACGGAGGAGTTTGAGAAGGGGCTGGGCAGCATTATAAGGGATGGCATGGGGAGGGGGTGGAGGAGACTGGATGAGCTCTGGAGCAGTCTTGGAGCCCTCTGCTCTTGGTTTGGTGAGCCTGCCCCAGCAGCATCTGAGGCCAATGAGAAGAATCCTATTGCATGAGCCAAGCTCTGGCTCTGCATTCCCCTCTAGCTGAGCTCCTCAGTTCCCTCAACTTATCCTGAATTCCTCCACTTCTGCTTAGCCTTGTGCTATGGAAGCTAGTGCTTCCCCATGCCTTGAATAACAGTGGTTTGTATTGCTTTTATCCTACAGACCACATTGTGCAACACAGCTTTGGACAATCCTACTCAGCGAAACAAAGTACAGCTGATCTGTGCAGCTGTGAAGTTCCTGGAGACTGACACTGTCTGGTAGGAGACCGTCAGGGACCCTCTACTGGAGAGGCTGGGCTATCTTATTGCAGTGTGGTTTAGGAAAGGTGCCTGGAGGATTCAAATATGACAGGAGGGAAATGTCTACTGTAACTGAGTCCTTGCAGGGCTCTCACCTGTCCTGGTTTTGGCCCAAGGGTTTGAATTAGTTGAGGCCAGCCCTACCTTTGCAAACCTGGTGGATCTCCACGAACTTAAAGGGTACAGGTATGAGGGAGAAAAGGGACCAGGCATTCTGTTGATCTCTGTTTTGGGCACCTCCATGCTGGGCAGGGGCAGAAGCAGCAAGAAATGAAGTTTTCCATGGGAAAAAGAAAACAGCTCTCAAAGGCATTGGAGAATCTGTCAGCCCGGTCTTCTGGTCCTCCTGTACTGTGCAAGGAGGAAGGGGAGCTCAGATTACTTGTACCAGTAGCTAAATGCTTGTTGGTCCTTAAAGTCTCTCTGCATTGCAGGATCAAGCCTACTCCTGCCCCAGCTCATCTCTTGCAGTCCCAGCCTCCAAGGTGTCCACTGGAAACTGCTCGACCCCTGTGGGTAGAGGGGAACAGGACACCCCCCCACTTGGGCCTGTGGCTTTGGTCACAGTGGGCTGGGCTGGGTGGCAGCTGGCACCAGGGAGTACTGAGCCGAGCAGCTGGGCCATGGTGAGGGAGGAGGAGTGGTGCCATGTAAATAGTTCCAGTGGGATATGTCCCCTGCTCTAGTCACTAAACCACACTGCATCCCGTGGCTGGCTTGGGGCTATTGGTAATTTTCTGTTGACTATCTTGCTAGAAAACAGACGAGCAAACTAGAATTGTCCTTTCTAGGACAATGAAAGGCTCCGAATTCAGGGAAGAGTCGGGGGGGATTGTTCCCGGTCAGATCTGCTGTTGCCTGGGTGGAAAGCAGGCCAATGCTCCCCTTCTTTGGTCTATGTTGGGGATGGCTTTCCTCCCAGATGTGTGCCCCAGCCTGGCAGGGAGCGGTCTGACAGCTTGCAAGTGAAGATCCAGTGTGGTTTTATTCTGCAATGTCCCAGCTATCGTGTGGAGGAGCCAGCTGCCTTGGCAGAGCTGCAGAAGAACGAATGGGATCCCATCGTTGCCTGGGCTGAGAAAAGGTGAGAGGTCAAAGATATTTCTGTTTCCTTATACCCTGCCCTCCTGTGCCGCTAAGGCAGCATAGTGCTGTGATAACTGGGACCAGTCATGCTGGCCCCAGCATGTTGCAAGCTGTGCAAGGCCAGTAGCTCCAGCACTTGTGACTGTCAGAGCTGCAATGCACACAAGCCCTGTGCTTGTCTAAGGGACCGTGTGATCGTTGCAGGTATAACGTGACAATTGGCTCCTCTACCAGCATCACAGGGCCAAATATCCCAGCCAGCACCAAGGACACCTTCATCAGCCATCTGGCGTCTTACAACATTTGGGCTCTGCAAGGTGAGAGAGACTGGGCCGTGGAGAGCCCTCAGCTCAGGCTGTATGAGTGAAGGAGACAGTTCCCTTCAAAGTGAGAGAAGATAGACTATAATGTTTCTCCCTTCTTGCTGATGTGCTGAATGTCCTTAGCTTGTACTGCTGAATGAGACCTAAAGACAAAGAAATGGAGTGATCTGTTTGCTTTGCTCAAGTCCTCAAATGCAAGACTTGCATGAGCAGCAGACAGTGAAACCCACAGAAGATACTAGCTTGGCAGCTAAGGAAAGTTAACAATGTTGATTTCTAGTATAGGACTTAAGCCTTTCCTTTCCCCCGTAAAGATTTTTTTTTGATGAATCATTTCCTTTGCTCATAGTTTGTAACGTAGGAAGGCATGGTGCAAGGGAAAGGCATGCGTGTCCCTTGGGGAAGGGGAAAGCTCTGGGCGTTCATCAACTTAAGACCTGAAATCAAGGTCTGGCCTGGACTGGTACTGCAGGATGAGTCTGACTTCACTTCCTTCCTTAGATTCTGTGCATGTATGAACACCCCCACTTCCCATCAGTGTGAGCTGAGTCACAAGTGCTCAGCAGCTCGGAAGTTCGGGCCCCTCTTTCATCGTCCTCCTCCCACCTCTGCATGTTCATGGGATTTGCGCCGGTCCCTCAGCCGTCAGATGCTAGCTATTCCACCCTAAAGAAGGGTGTCTGGCCAAGCTAGTGTCTGATGGCGTGGCAGGGAAGAGCTCCACTGCTTCGGTAGCCCAGCCCAGCAGCTGTGTCCTATGATGGCACAGTTCCTCCAGGGCAGAGCACACCACACACATATTCCACAATGTTTTTCCAGGAGTGATTACAGGTGTGGACAGCTCTTTTATCACCAAACAATGTACTTGTCCCTCTCATCCTGAGGGCTTTCAGCTGAGCTCCTTTGCAGTGGACAGACTACTGGGGCCTGGATGGGTGTCTCTTCCCTTTGTACAGCAAAGGTTTCTGGCAGAACAAAAGGCGCGGTTTCCATGGCATAGCCTTTGTCGCTGCACTGACAATCGCCAGAACAGCACTTTGTGTCTCCCGTTAACTGCAGATCTGACTCTTAAGTACCCAGATGCAAGTGGGGGGGGGGGTATCACTGGCCCTGCCAATCTCCCTGACTATGTACCGTACCCCAGCTGTCCCTTACCACACCCTGACTGTCCCTTCAGAGTGTGTGAGATGTTGCTGTAATGCTGCAGAAAACAACCATGAAAATCTTGTTTGTTTTGGGTTTTTCCCCTCCAGGTATAGAATATGTAATCACCCAGCTGAAATCTCTGATTCTGTCCATGGGTCTGATTGACAGGCACATTACAGTAGAGAAAGCCGTGCTTCTGTCTCGCCTCGAGGAAGAATACCAGGTAAATTATGTTACAAAACAACCCTGTAATTCAAATAACAATAATCTCAGCACGACAAACGCTTCTCCCACCACAAGCAACTGGCAGTGAAAGCGTCTGCTATTACAGGAGAGGTTCCACTCTGCCAGTCTCCCCGTTTGAGAGAGTTTGGAGTGTGCTGCTTCTAGAGCAACACGATGGGTGCAACAGCCCGGAGTGCTCTTGGGGCTGCCAGTTTCTTTTTGCAAAACCCACATTGCTGCTTTTCCCCCCTCTAATCTGAACTGCAAAGTCATGGATGGCTTCTCTTGCTGTGGGTTATGCAGCCCAGAGGCCTTGCTAGGCACTAAACTAATAACTTCCTTGCTGTGAGAGCACAAACTGGAAATTGTCCTGGCATGAAGCTCTCCCTGACCTCAAGGCAGCTGAAGTTGATGGGAATCTTTTCATCCCTCCTTTAAGGGGCTTTGCCGTAGACCCCAGTACAGATGAACCATGCTCTTCCGCAGCACTCCTCTGGAGATGTCCCTACCCTGATAATTGGTGTTCAGCAACGCTCTCTACAGCTCCTGGGGGGTTACTCATGTTTCACAAACATGAAAAGGGAGGCTGAGAGTTGCTGAGCAGCCCTACATATAATCCAGTTCTGAACTGACTTGTGTTCTTCGTCTCCCCCAGATTCAGCGGTGGGGCAGCGTGGAATGGGCCCATGACTATGATCTGTGTGAGCTGCGTGCTCGTGCCGCAGCTGGGACTCTCTTTGTTCACCTCTGTTCAGAGAGCTCAACTGTAAAACACAAGCTGTTGCAGGACTAAGGCTGTCAGGCTGCTGAGTTGGGCGCAGGAGGAAAAATGCCCAGCTGTGAATTGCTGGCACACCCCAGAGGATGGTGACCACCACCCTGCCACCACATCTTCCCTGGGATCAGTCTCACGCTGAGGGGTTGAGACTTTGTGGCGATTCCTCACTTGAACTGATTCCTGCAGCGCAGCACCAGCAGTTTTGAGCCCATGAGGAGGAAAGGTCAGGGTGAAATCCCTTTGCGTACTCAAGATAACTGCCCTTTCCGTTGCTAGTGTCGTCTGTAACTCATTAGAGGAACACCCACCAAAGAAACAGCTTCCTGGACAAGGCAGGGCATGGCACAGACATACCCAACATATGCCACATGTCTTCATAGCTGCCAGCTCCTGACACACACTTGTTATGGAAATCTGAAAACAGACTCCACTGCATCTGTTCTCCATCCCTCAGTGTGCCTGTATGTAACACAAGGGTCTCCATGTTTGATTAAAGGCACATCCCTGCTAGGTACTGAAAGCTAATGCATCTGAGTATTTCTTTGTTTGAATAACCAAACCATGGTGTAGCCCGAACTGCCAGGCTCTAGGCAGGTGCTGGGATGGCTGCAGGCAGAGAAAGACAGGGAGCAGAGCCGAGCAGACGCTAGCTAGCAAACAGATTTGCCTTCTCTGAACTTCTGTTTGATTTCCCCCCCCCACCCCACTCCCCACCATGCTAGGCGCCCTGTCCTTGCAGCCAAGGAGTAGCAGGGAGCTGACTGCAGCACTGGAGCAAGAGAGGGGGGAACCTAGGCACCAGCCATCCTCAAAAACCTAAGCCTGTGTACAGTCAGGCAGCCTCAGCCACAGTGCTTTCAGAGAGATCTCTCTCTTCCCCAGAGTGCATATGCAGCCGTGCTTTCATTTAGCCTTCCCACCTTTCTTGTCGCTGCTTGCTTCTAGCAGTACCACACTGGCCAGCATCGTTCCTCAGAAGCTGACCACATGCGAGCGTAGCAGCTGCTGTCACCGAGCAAGGAGGGGAATTAATGACTCCTCGCTTGGCTGTTGTGAGCAGCAGTGTGTGAGCTCCAGTGGAACCATTGATTTCCCTTCCTGCTAGCTGGGGGCTGCTCTGTTCATGCTGCAGAAAGCTGCCTTTGCAAGAGGCGGTGAGAAGACAAGGCTCCCCAGAGCACAGAGCCTCAGCCAGCTTCTGCTTGCTGAGCTGGAAACCTGCCATTATTTTGGGGGTGGTTTGATGGAGAGCACTCTTCTCCCAGGCTGCTGCTGTGTGCCTGTGGCTCACAGGTTCCTGCTGCTGTGCTTGCAGGTACTAAACCTTTCAGGCATGATGTGCTGCGATGATTTGGTTCAATCAGCTCACAGCTGATCCATAACCCCTTGTGACCAGGTCTGAGCTCTGTCTAAATGGGTTTCATGCCAATGTGATGGAAAACACAAGGTTTCAGGTGCTTTTCCACAGTCAATAAGCATCTTTTATTTGCAGTTTCTGGTGGGATGGAGGAAGGAGCATGCCTCTGGCCAGACAGTTGAGGTATAACTGCCCCTGTTAGGTATTCTGCTGCTGGGGGCTGTCCTGTGTGCACCCCAGAAAGGCACCTGCCCAGCCCATGGCATACCTACTCTGGCGGCTCCAGGGCCTCCATGTTTTCCAGCTCCTCTTGGAGATAGTCAATGTACTGAATGATCTCTTTGACACGGTTGCGGTTTCTGTCAATCTCGTTTTGGAGAGCCTGAACAGATTCAAACCAAGCCCTGAATCCACAGCATTCTCAAGGTCACTGGCTGTAGCACGCAGGGGCCCAGCGAAAGGGAGGGTGTTCTTTCCTAGCAGTGTCCTTGCTGCTCAGACCCGACCTGGCACCCCCTGACCAGACCTGTCTGTGCCTCATCCTCACAAGAACAGGAGGATCCCTTACCTTCTCTGTCACAGAGGCCTGCCAGCGATGTACATTGCTGAGGATGTCACCCTCTCGGTTATCAATCTTCAACAGGTGGATGTCGTGGGATGCGTTCACTGCGTTGACAATGGTGTTTTTGTCCACAAAAAGCTAGGAGGTAATGTGACCAGATCAGGGGAGGGGGGAGGCGGGTGTGCAGCAAAGCAGCAGAGCTCAGAATTAGCAGTGCAGTAACTGCTCTGCCTGGGGGAAGAAAATAAGACCGCTGTGTTGTACTGACGGAGCCCTAGTCATTGGGATGAACCCAGTGCTTTATCATTTGGAAGTATGTGCCCAGGCCTCGCTACAGCTGTAAAGGAGTATTAACCCTTGTACAGATGGGGAAACTAAGGCAGCTCCCTTGCCCTCACCTGCCTGACAAGCTAGAGCAGAGAGCCAATGCCTGCTCCTGCGCGCTCTGCTGCCTCGCAGCACACGGCAGGCCCCTGTGGGCAGCTGTCGTTGAAGCAAGGCTGCATATGCTCCAGCATGCCTAGCCCAGCAGGTGCGGGAAGTGGAAAATCACACTTGGAAGGGTCTCTTGAACTGGTGGCACTGGCTGTAAATCTTCATTTTTGTAGAGCCCTAGCTTCTAATAGAGGCAGCGACTTCCCCCGTGGTTTTAAATAGAGGGTGGCTTCACTAAACCGTAATGACTCTCCTCCTGCAGCCAAGTGCAGCTGTTGAACAAATGAAGATTGCTTCTCCATGGAAATGGATGGCGGTGAGGCAAAATGGGTGCACAGCAGCAGTGCGTAACCACAGCCATCTGCACAGGCTATAAAGCAGGGAGCTCCCCCAGGGGGCTGAGGGGTCTGTTTTGTGTCTGTCAGCTTGTGATTACCCAGAGTAAGGGGGGGGGGAGGGGGGGGCTGGAATAATCTGGACAGAGCAAAAAGACAGTGAATGCAAAACTTAAGTCAATTAGCTACTAAATGAAAGAATAACGGAGGAAAAAAGGTCAACAATGTTGCTGACTGGAGCACTGCAATGATCTTTGTGCGTTTCGAAGAGCTCTTGGGATCTTTAATATCACAGCAAGACTAAAGCCTCAGTGGGTGAACCCATTTGAAAAGCCATGTCCTGCCTCCAGGACAGCTAAGAGGCTGGGAGAGCTCTGGGAAGGGGTTCTGAAATCACTGAAGCAAACAGAATCCCAGGGCAAGGGAGTCACAGCAGTGTTTGGATTCTCCAGGAGTGGGCAAGGCCTTACAAAACCAGCTGAGTGCAGCAAAGAAGATGCCTAAATGCCTGCTGGTTTGGGGCTGCCTGGAAGTGAGCCAGAGAATTGAGTTGTGCTGAAGGTAGGAGAGAGATTTACTCGGCACCTCTCCTGGGCTGCTGCCACCAGCTCTTGCAGAGCCCAGGGAAACCTGCAGTGCAGTCATGCTCTTTCCTAGTCAGCAAAGATGCCCAGCAGTGCTGTAGTTCAGCCAGGCAGCTGGGGCCATCTGGAAGGAAGTTAAGCTCTAGTTTAGACATAGCTCTAGCTATACTAAGCCTCCCTAAAAACCATCCCTTCTGAGAAGAGGCTGTGGCCTCCTTTTATTGCTCGCTCTCTTCCAGAGCTCCATTTTTTTTGTGTCCTCACCATTCGAACGTCATCTGGCAAATTCTTGTCAAGCTCGTTCTTGACGGATTTCTCCAGCATGTTGACTGAGATCTCTAGCAGCTTTTCATGATGACGGTTTTCCAGGTCTCGGCACTGGGCCATCGTACAGATGATTAAGGAAAAGGCTGACCACATTGTTCACTTTGAGATGAAACTTGACCTGCTATAATTAAATGCTGAGACTCAGAAAGAGCAACATACTGCATAAGAGAGGGCTGCTAACCCTAATGCGGGTTTGCAGAAAAGTGCTCTGTTGCCTTGCGTCCTCGTTGCAGGCAACACATCAGCAATAGAAAAGAAACTTAAAGAGGAATTGTAGGTATTTCATTGGCTACTATGTCAGGAACGCATACAGAAAACAGTCTAACCAGATTTTCCAAGAGTTGTCATGCCTGCCTGGAGAACAAAGGAAGTCTCAAAGGGTAAAACGTTGTCCAAGTGCTACAGATGTTCAGCAAGGGAGAATTTAATCAGAGCCTCTTATGCCTTCTAGAGACTCCCCAGAAAGAAGTTTGGCACCTGAAATTTCATCCCCCTGCTACTGTTGATCTGGGAAGCATATGGCACTTGTATAGTTTGGCTAAGAAAAATACAGAAGACCTCTGGGAAAAGCTGGGAAAAGGCCTTTTCTATTAATGAAAAAAAAATCCAATTCTATTCTGATGGCTCAATTCTGGATTTAGAAGTGCGGTATACGTACCTCACTTGGACATCCAGGCGAATATACTTTCAAAAGGATATATCCCCTGAACGTTTTCAGTGAATGTTGACACTAGCTCAGCAATGTTTCTTTCAAAATCCTTTATTAGTTCCTTAACAGAGGGAAAAAGAGGAAATGTTGTAATGAACACTTGCATCAACAGAGAAGAGAGTCTTGGAATAATCAAAAATCCATTATAACTTGGATTCACTGTTGTTATTAGTGAACGAGTATGAACTGCCTCAAGCACATGAGCTGTTTTGAAAGTGCTGCAGGAGTTTCTTTTCTGCATTGGTATGTGACAGACAGAAAATCAGAATCGATTTATTGGAAGGAAGTTGATTGAATGATACTTTCACCTGGCCTCTGGAGGAAGCCAGCTGATCACTTCTTACCCTCATATATAAAATGCACAGAGAATGCTGTATTTCTGCAAACTGCCATGCTGCAGTCTCCTTGCAGGTACAAGGAGCCTCTTGTCAGAAGCATAACCAACTCCCAGGCTTATTGCAGCTTTTGTTTTAGTCCTCAGATACTAAACCTGCTGCTACCTATTACCTCTCTCAGAAACGGCTGATGGAGAATCTTTTAGGTCTTGCACTTAACATCTCACTACAACAGTTCAAATACAGCCACCAGAACCTTGCACATCCAGAAGGGAACGCTTCTGATCTTTCCATCCGTGATCGTAAATACATTAGGACCAATTCAGATAACATTAAAAGGCACAGTCCTGATGTATTGAGGAATCCATTTGGAGCTCTTGCTCTCTGTCATGCACATTCACAAACTAGCAAGCAGGAGCCCTTAACAGATTACTAAAAAAAAAAAAAAAAAAAAAAAAGAGAGAGAGAGAGAGAGAGAGAAAGATGCCCATTTGCAGCCCTGCCCTAGTTTTTGAGGGAAAGTCTGGGAAGAAAAAAGGCAGCCATTATGCAAACAAATGCAGTAAGCTGAGCAGGAATGTGTGCTATGAATTGCTAAGATTACAAAGATCAGCTTCAAAGAATTACACCTCTAGAATCCCAAATGAATATCCTACACTATGCAGCAACTTTTGTACACAGACCTATGAAATGACTGAATGACCTCAAGTCCTTTTCTCTGAAGTCTAGGAAATCAACTAGGACAGATGTGAAGGAAATACTGTACTCAGCTCTGAGAAACAGAAGTCTGTTGCAATGTATCAGTGTCCAGGGCCTGACTCTCACACTGATGACCCTGAGCAGGGAAAGAATAAGGTGGAGAGAAAACATGAGCCTGCCTCGTAAAACTATATACTCTCCTAGTACCATGGGCTACTAAACAGAGGGGTGCAGCAACAAAAAAGGACACACCCCCCCACCACCACCGGCGTTCTAGATGTGAGTCTTAACAGGTATATGTCTGAACCTTACCTCCAGCTGGTCAACTGTCCGCATTTCCAAGGTCATGAGCGTTTCTGACAGCTGAAGTATGTCCTCATTGTACTCAGCTAGCTTAGACTCAGCGATATCGTAACTACTGACGTCCTGAATCTCATCCAGCGTCTAAACACAGAGATACATAAATTACTTATAGTTTGTGTTCAGCACTCCATTGCAATTTAATTAACTTGTTACACATGTGAGAAAAGTTCTGCTGCTGATTAGCTGAAACGAAATGTGATGATTCAGTAAGTCTCCAGATTTACATACTGGGTAGTCAAGTGTGCTGAGGTATGCTACAATGTTAACAATCCAATAGCAATGCAGTGAAATCAGTGAAAAACTCTTGCTCATGCTCCAGTCAGCAAATGACTTCTCCTCTCATGCTTCCAACTTTGGCTCCCCTTTTGACACATTGCGAGGGAAAAATATTAGATTCTTGACATTGCTGGCCATAAAAGAGAGATTAACAATTACTTCTCCGAAAGAAACGCAGGCCTAAATCTGGATCCCCTTGAAGTGAAGGAGAATCTGGATTGACTTCCATAGGGTCAGGATGTAGTATTCTGCATATGGAATACCTTTCACATCCTGACTTCCTGTTACAGCAAGGAAGTATTGCCCTTCATTTTTAAATATTGATGTCAGTTTTGTATCAGACAAGATTTATTATTTCTTGAATCCAAAAAATCCTCCTATGCTAAGCAATGTATTATTTTCAAGCATGCTTAAAATAAGTTAATAATCAAATGTTAATAGGAGAGAAAAAAAATGTTTTAAGATGTCTAATCCACTCTTCCTTAGAGGCAATGGAATGGGCTAAAAGAGAGAATTTTGACCGGAATCATTGCCAAGACTTGCTTCTAAGAAGAGACTAGATTACCCAAGCTTTACAGTGTTTAAAGGGGGGGGGGGGGGAGAGAGCAAAGTATTTTCCTTTCTAATTTAAAGAAGTTAGGGGGCCCGTGAAAAACTCCCAAGCAATTCAAGCCACACCTCTGGGATCAAAAACTTGAAAGTTCAAGGGCTGTAAAGCTTCTTTGCTCCTTAACTTTAGAGAGCAGAGCTATTTTACAAGCTAACCAAGCTTGCATGAAAGGATTACAGATAGACAAACACTAAGAACAGTTTACAAATGTCAGTCTGTTGGGACCTCTGCACTTTTTGAACTCCTCCATCACTTTTAAACAGCCAATCAGGAAATGCTGTTAAAAGACAAGTCTTCAGTTTTGACACCAAGCCCTCCATATTTATGTGAGAACTGTCACACTGACCAACGTGTCCTATTCTAGCAGCTCGATCCATAGCTGAGCCTGTAAGCCATCAAAGACAAACTGCCAACATCTGACCTCTGCTATGTTTTTGCTGTGAACATATTGGGAATTCAAGTGCAAGATAACAGAATATGCAAATCAGCCTTTATACTTTGCCTTCTAGTAAGGCTAGAAACTCGTTCCAATTAGGGTTAATACAGTCTATTTGCCAGCATGAGTCAGCAAGGTTCAAGGACCCAGGAAGAGAATGACTCAGCAGGCTGCCAGCTTGTGACAAGGCACCTAAATAAAAGTGACCTGGTTTTCAAAGAGAGTGAGCGCTCGTGACTCTGCCTGCCGGCAGTTGTCAGGGCCTCGTTCTGCTCAGCTGACAGTTTTACCAGGCTTTAGCCTCCCTTATTTTTCTGTGGAAACAACATAACGATCCATCTATTATACATGGTTAGAAAGGGATCCAGCTAGAAGCTACGCCTTTAACAGTCACAATGGATGACTGTAGTTGAGTCCCAGTAGAATGAAAAAGGATAGTCTGCTTAAAAAAAAGAGACTAGAAATACAATAAGTTTACCTATTTTTTCTGTTAAAATTCTTTGAGCTGTTGCTGTTGACAAAACAATTTGAAGGAAAACAACTTGCAAACAAACTGAACACTGCAATTTCCTTGGTTTTCTTCCCCCTTTTTCAGTGAAGGAAGAACTCTTGGAGGCCTCAGACAAAAAGAAGGGGAGTGGCATTAAAACCAAAGAATAGATTTTTTTTTTTTTCTTAAATCGATTTCATAAAAAATTTCAAAAGTAAAAGAAACAGTGAGCATTTTCATTTTCTTGAAGACCAGTAAGTTTTCCAGAGGACAGAAAAATGTCAATGAAAAGATATTTGACCACTTTTTTTTCTGTGCACCTTGAAAAACTGCTATCTTTGTGGACAATGTGATAATGCCATGACACGTTAATTCTGTCCTATGCTGAATTAGCCATATAGATAAAGGCTGTCAGCGTTAGCTGGTTGTCGTTCGGCTAAAGGGTTGAAAACTCCATCTACTGATATAACTTTAAATCCCCAATTCCTTTCCTATGTGAACTACTAAAGCACTTTTAACATTATGTTGGTTACTGAAATCATATTAGCTAACATAACATAATTGCTTAGTATAGGTCTATATTGTAAGAAACATGTAAATGGATAAGGAACCAAGTGCCAGTTCCTATTACAGCAGTGTAAATCCAGAATCATTTTCCTAATTTTAATGAAGTTATGCCAGTGGTCAGCAAAACTAAAATCTGACATGCGATGTAGAGAAATCACATCTCAAACTAAGTTTAGCAAAATTACCGTTCTGTTCCGATTTTCAAACTCCAGGATTATTTTTCTGCCTTGCTCTTGGTTGGCTGTTAATGCTTCATCAAGGCTCTCATAGAAATCGGAGACTTCAGCTTCTCGTTTTTCATACTGTTTCAGACCATAGTTAAACAGATTTTCACAAACTGAGACAAACTCCTTCCTGTACGTGACACCAGAGTCAAGGTATTTTGTTTGTTCAGTGGAGCAACATTCCTCTAGCTCTGCAAATTGGAGTGGTACAAGTTACTGTTATGTAAACTCTGCGGTTCTTGCCTGGAGCAGGGTGCCAAGTGTTCTTCTGTCCAGCAGGACCGGGTCACCCATTCGCATTTTATGCGTAGGCTTTTTCTGTCTTAAGGGCAGGAGAAAGCTGTGGGAGCTCGAAGGGAAAAAGACCTTGAGAAAAATGGAAACGTGTATATTTCTCTGACTCTTTTCTGACACAGCATACAGAATGAAGCATACAACGCTATCTGTCTTTACAACTGTGAATACAGTGTCTGTGTAGTTAATAAATACAGCTCTGGAGCCTACAGCCAGGGTACAGAATAAACTACTGGCTTGGTAGCATCACAAAAATAACATCAATTTTTCTTCTGCTATTATCTTGGCAATGGAATTGTTTCTAGAGTCTATTGTAGTTAAGCTGTGATGCATTTTTCCCCAACAGCGTAATGCAATTTTAAGGAAGGTCAAGTTACTGGCCTTGACAATACTCTATTAATCTGAATGAGAAAAGAAAAAACAAAAGTGTCTGCTTTCTGATCCCTCGTGTAGGAGCAACGATCAGAAAAAAAGCGCTGGCCTGAAAACTTCATGTTGCCAGCTCTGGCAGGTTGTGAGATATGTGACTCGTATCGTTCCGATTAGTCCGTTCCTATCTCCTACCACTTCAATTTCAGCATGATTTTAGCAACTGTGCTCTTGCAATCTAACCGACAAGAGATTTATCGCATAGCTCATTTTAAAGTTTAAAGGATTCCACACTTAAAGAAAGTACAAAGCCTTTTCCCTGAAAGGTCAGAAAAGAAGGCTACTAAAATTATGTCTGCTTCAAGTGAAGAAAAAGGAATATGGTAATTACAATGGTGAGAATTTAAAACGCTGGTACCTCGTGATTTGTTGGTGATAGAAGTGAGTGGTTATACAAATGGGATGTTTCAAGCTGGGTCGGCCAGCTTGCCAACGGTATAAACCATTTGTTTGTAGCCCTCATATTTAAGGCCTGATATCTCATGAAAACTGTCAGTGGTCTCACAGTTTTGCAGTGTTTTTTGGAACCATTCCAAAACTGAACACAGAAATTTCTGTCTCAGATCTTAGATCAATGTAGCTTTCAGTCCTGGACAAAAGCAACAGATGAAGAGCCCCTGTTGATGCACCTCCTTCTTAGCTCAAGTCATTAGGTTTTAGCTCTAGGTCTTCTAAACCCAGGAAGGATATGCCTGCAGCAGGTCACCCACTCCAGGGAGGTAAGCCAGTTTGGCAGCTTCCGCATCCTCTTCATACATACTCTCAAAGAGGAAGGATCCATTCAGGTACTCGACAAAGGCTGTCTTTGAAAAGAATCAAAAACAACGCAAGTAAAATAAAGAGTACCAACCTGCTGCCAATCCTTAGGATGTATCTATACTAGAAGCACTTTACTAGCATAGGAACACTGGTGCAACGTACAAGTAAAGCTCTTCCATGCGGTCACAGTTACCTCAACACAATGTTTATCCCCAATCACGAAAGCACCCTGCACTTTCAGTGGAAAACATCTTAGTTCACATGTGGCTTTGCTGCTATAACTGTCTAGCCTAAGGAGAGACAATACCATTTAATCTAATATAAAACATTATCACATACAACTACACACTGCCACGCTTGTTAAGCCTTTCAGATAAGGAGTCAGTGGACTTTGGGGAGGGTCAGAGGGAAGAGCTGCAGGTCTCCTTCCTGCCTCCTCTTCCTGCACTTCAGCCAGTCTGATCTTCTGGAGGCCTAGGACACAGATCCAGACCACAACTGGTCTTGTTTTCAGTTCACAGGACTACGGTGATCTCTGAAAGCCCTGAAGAGTTTACCATAAAACTAATAAAAAGCATTAAGTTAGTGTGAAGGAGAAAACAAGTCACTGCACCATGAAAATACTAACAGTTCCCTCAGACCTGTAATTTTCTTCATCTAATGTCAGGCTGATAAGAACCTCAAGAATGCTTTACTATTTAGCTTCTCAGTGTTTATATGGGTAATGTCACTGTTCAGCCAAAAGAGTTATGTTCCTCCATGTCATGTATTTTCTACAGCAGTTCCTGATTTCATTCAAAAGATGAGATTAAGAGATTAATCCTAGTCTCAGTTTTAGCATAGTCAATGTTAACCCCTAATTAAATCTTCAAGCAGGTTAAAAGAGAAGTCAATATCTGTTGCACTTCTTTCCCCTGGGACAACCAGCCAAGGAAAACATACCTTGTGGTACTCCAGTTCATTCTGCTTTGCCTGCTTTTCCTCCAGCTGAGCCAGAGCCTGGGCCTCCACCTGTTTCAGTGGTTCAGTAGAATACTGGTACTTTAAAACTGCAGCTTCTCGCTGAGAAATATAAAGAAAGAAAATATTCTGATTAGGTTATCCAGCACTGCCAAATAAATCTAGGCACAAGCAGTCAGTCTTTCTGTAACATGCATCTGAATGACATCCACATCCCCACTCTTTTCTGTGCTTTATATTAAACTGCCTATGACGTTTCTAATCCGTTCCTCATCCCGCTTTCTGTTAGCGTATTACTCGGCCTCTGCATTCAATGCATCTGAGCTGATTTGGACTCAAGAAACTTTCCTCTCTCGATTTCCCAATTTTTTTTCTCTTTTTTTAAGCAAGAGGCCCTGTTTTGACTTTTAGAATTTGAGCTCTGATTTGATCAGCTAGTGGGTTTAATACATTTACTAGGGAGGAGATGGATCTTTTGAGGAGTGGATGGCAAGGTAGCAGCAGGGGCAAGAACCTAATTAGTTTTAAACTCAAGCTTGACAAATTTAAGTACGCGACTCTATGACATATTGTCTGCATGAGCAGGGACTGGACTCAATGACCTGAAGAGCCCTTCCAGTCCTCTGATAAGAGTAATATATATTCCAAATACAGCTCCTGTTCTGTGCTAAGTAAATTTCAAATTAATCATGATCTTTGGTTATTAAAATTTTTTTCTGTGTTCCTTTGAGCCTTGGGACCAAAAAGCAGTCACATAGGCAACCACAGCTGACGGACTGTTCTGTTCTAAAGAATCAGGAATGGGAAGCCCATTTGGATGGCACCTGGTTGCCTGGATAACCTGTCAGTCAGCTACTGAAACGAGCAGGACCACCAAGCTTGTTTTTCTGGATTCGTGTCTCAAGATTTATCTCCTCTGAGATTCCCTGTTCTCTAAGAAGTCTTGCACTCACACTGCAGCCTCTCTATAGCAACATTAACAAGGCCTCTCCCCCACACTCAGGCACCGATTTTCACAAAACCTGTGAGAACATAATACGTTTGACACCTCTGCCTCTGTCAGATTTGATATAATTTGGCCCACAGGTTCAGAGCTGTTAGGCAAACACAGAACACACACTGCATGATTCCAAAAGCCTAATTTCTTCAGGGAACCAGACTGAAACGCTAGGATATTGCGGGCATAGCAACAAAGCAAAATGCTCTATGTGGTGCTGGTACCCAGTTTCACATGAAGAGAACGCAGAAATACTTACCATAGTGTCACTCACAAGCTTGAAGTCCAAGTATACCAGCTCTGGAAGGTGAGCGACTGTAAACGGTGCATACTGCTCATTGTCACAGAGAGGGTTCCCCATGAGATTCAGTGTGCGTAAGTTTTTAAACCTCCTGAGATAGATCACCTATGCCAAGAGGAAAGAGGTGCTGTACTTCGCAGCGTTGTGGAAATACACAGCTTTGAAATTTGTTGCACTTATCAGAACTATGCTGCAATACGTATCCTGCTCAACTACCAAGCATAGGTGACATTAAATTACGAGTTTCTAATGGTTTTATTTGGGAAAGGAAATGCTTATAATTCATATCATGGATATATAAATGATGGGTCTGGAGAGAAGGCCTTTAGCTGGGTGGTGGACAAGTCAGGGATCATAGATTAGTAAACTGCTCTCAGAGAGCCCCAAATAAATCCTAGCCTCCGTTCCTTCCTTTTCTGATAGCTACTTATTCCTTTTCCAGCTCTCATGGAAACTGATAGGAATTTTGCTATGGATGGCAACAGCAACAAAGCCAGGTCGCCCATGAGTGAATAATCTAAAAGAGAAATAGCTGAAGTAAGCACTTCATACCTGGATAGCTTACCAAAACCATAACTCAGTCTACAGAGGAAGTGAAATCCTAAGGAGAATTTTCTCCTCTAAGGAGGGCTCAGATGTAGTGGCAAATGTCAGTTTAATAATATTTGATATGGGACACTTGGAAAGCCAGAGGCACTCACGTCTTCTAAAGTGGCCAGGTTATTCTTTCCTATTGAAAAAATCTGTAGGTCTTGTAACGTGTCCATGTGCTCAATTTTAGATATTCTGTTATTGTAGAGGCTCAGGTCCTGCAGTTTAACAAGGGTATCCAGGCCCTCAATGACTTCAATATTATTGAAGGACAAATCTGTGGAAGAGTTTAGAAAGCAAGAGTTTTACAAGCACCAAGTCAAGTTAGCTGTAGTAGAACACCCCGACTCAGACCCTGCATTTAGCCTGACTCTTGATTTTAGAATTTATATGGAGTATCTTCCTCAGGGTTGCTCAGTGTCCCACAGAAAAGGCTCAGCATAAAATCATCATTCTTTGGGTCAGGAAGCAATAAGGGAATCTCCTGCTTATGACTGTCCATGCAACTTGTAACTTAGAGGAATTGTTGCAGTCAGTCTATGCGAGGACTACACGCACAACCTGAAAGTGATTTCTACCTTAGCGGGAAACCCAAAATACAAGAAAAGAGGTAAGGAAATGCCCCTAAAGAGGGTTTTCTGTGACCAATTTGACCCCACTTGCCTTGTTTCTTGCCAACTCTTGCCTGCCACACCAATGACCCCCAATATAGCAATTCCCATAGGGCCAGCATATGCCAGTTCCATGCTCATTAACTGCCCTGTTGTCAATGGAGATGCACAAGAGCATACGTTCACTATAGCTATTTCACTTTTTTATAGTCCCTCATCTTATTCTGCCTGAAAAATCTATCCTAACACTTCAATTCATCATGACTGAGGGCAATATTTACCCTCAGGCCAATACCGAGTGCTTTGGGAACCCAAAGAGGGCTGATGAGGTTACCAGCTGTCTGCATCATCCCAGTGCACAGACGGCTGAGACACTCATGCAGCTGGTGCTGAACCACCAGAACCTCTAGGCAAACTGAAACTCACGAGCGTGCTTCAAAACGCTCTGCTCCCACTGCAGCGATGAGCTGTTGATTCACAAGTGCATTAGTCATCTGTGCAGCGGGACGGGGCAGACAACTGGGGGGAAGGACATTTCAAGATGTGCTTAGGAACCAAAGCCCTACATGCTGTTTGCACTGGTGACTTAAGATATATTTACACTGCAACCCAGTAATGTGGCTGCAGTTCACAGAGAATGCTTTAAGCTGTGAATCTGTAGCGGCCAGGCCACAGGCCTGCACCACTGTATGACACTGCTATTAGTACCCCAATGTATTAGTTGAAAGAAGTCACATAAGACTACAAAGATGGTCGCTTCTTGAAACAGCAACAAAGAGGAGCCCTCAAGTGTGCAAGGGTAAAGGCACCGTTGCCTTTCTGCGGGTTCTAGGCTCTGAAGTGCCTGTATTACCTCTGAAAACAGAATACAGGCTTCTGAATCACAGAGGTGTTTTCGTAAGTATTTCTGAAAGTTACCGCTGTACAAACCCTGGAAACAACTATGAATTCTTAGCTTGCTGTTCCTGCCACACCAAATACATTAAAGCCATTTTTTTTAAATAACATTCATGCCTTTTGACATTTGACAATCAAATCAGGAAACACGCAGACAGCTGACAGCCATCCCTGGGAAAGCTCCCATCAGTTGTATTTGAGAAGGAATGTGACATCCTGGTTTAACTGCAGGTTACTTTGCACCTGTGAAGGCATCCAACCTCACATGCCTGTATCTCACCAAGCCATAGAAGGTGAACCAGACTCTCTAGAGCTTCTATCTTCTCAATGATGTTGTTGTCCAGCTGCAATTTAGTCAGATTCTCAAACTGCCACAGATTATCAATCTGCAGAATATCTAAAGCCACAGGAAAAACAAAACAAAACAAATCTGCTTTTTATGCGAGGCAGGTTTCAGTTTAGCGCACACACTTTCTTACACCAGCAAAATAGGTCAGTCTTGCCTCCAAAATGATTTTCAGCAGGCTACAATAGCGTGTGATGACTGCCCTGGCGAGAGCTGAGAGGTCCACTGGCTGGATGAGGATTTCAGCGCAGCAGCCAGGTTAACCTCAGTGTCCTGCACCAGCACACACTGCTAATCAGTGATGCCAATGAGTCACTAAGGCGGTGCTGACTACAGCACTGCAGTCAAGAGCGGCTTTATGAATCTACTACCAGGAGGCCTTGACATTCATTTTGCTTTCCAGCTCCAAGAGCGAGGTTTGGGATGAACCTCTGCTTTCCTCTGCATTTGCAGGCTCCTGGCAGCCAGCTACTGCTTTTGTAAGTTACTCTCCTGCCCCTGAAATTCTCATTACAGGAGAGCAGGTCGGGGACTACTGTTTCTGTGAAGGCTGCAGTTCAGAGCTGATCAATATCACTGCATTTAGCTTTCTCCAGAAACTCCATCACAAGGGCAGGCTGTTAGGCATTACAGGAAAACACTAGAACCAAGGTGACAAAATATGAAACATTCTCACCCCAATTCTCTTTATGCCAATGAATTCCCTGAAGATTTTGTTAGGTGCTATTGTTTAGCGAGTGCAATGTAAAGCAAGGAACTGCATGCATTAAATACTCACGCAGTGCCATGTTCTGATTTGCACACAAATGTATGCAGAATCAAGTAACAGGAAGTGCGTGTATCCTCTGAGTTTCTTAGTACACATTTTACTGGAGCACACAATGAATAAGCAAAAGCAGATTTTGTCCATGAAATTACGTACCCCGAAAATACTCAAATAGTGAGCCAGATGTTCTTCTTTTTCTTTTTTCTTTTTTTTTTTGTTTTTTGAATGCAAGTTTATGTCTGGTTTGACAGTAAAAGGCAAGGTGGCCTAATGCTATGGGTGGCCAGGGGAGGCCACTGAATTGAACTGTCATCGCCATAAGCTACCAAATAGCCCTCACGTAATAGCCAGCGATGGTCACTAACAGCTTGGCCAGCATTTGATTTGTCCACATATAAAAGGGCCCAACAGGCCTATGGCCTGTAGGTGTCACCACAATATAAATGTTAAATAAGAACGGCAGTGACAATAATAGCACAAAGTTAAGCAGCTTTAAAGTTATCAATCAGCAAAGCCCCCCAGCTCTCTCTACTGAAACTACTTCATACAAGTATGACTAAAAATGTAAGTCCAGTCCCTTACTATTCATATACCAAATCCAAGCTAATCATGATTACATAATTGCCAGTTAGCCACTCAATGCTTAATTCTTCTACCCTCTAATAAATAAACATATAATATATATATTCTGATACTCACTTCTAAAACTGAACTGTAGCTCTGTGACGTCTTTAAAACTAATACCTTCCCTTTTGGCAAGCTGCCCTGCCTCATCTTGACTTTGCTCTTCCACAGCTTTCTGAACCATTTCTTCGCTGATCACATTTGGCTCAATGATATTGTATAATTGACTCATTTTTAGATGATAAGCGCCTTAAAAGAAAAAATAAATAAATAAAGCCACTGCCTGGCTACCATTTCCAAAATTTATTGAAATGGCATAACAGTTCCAAAGATAACAAAAACATAGCTGGGTATTGAGAGGATTTAATACCTCACGGATGATATCAAAGAGGTATTTTACTTTTACCACAAAGTCACTGATGCTACGCTGAGCACAACCGTACAGGCAGGCAACTTTAGCAGGTTACAACAGGCAAACTTCACACCATATTTGAGAGTTTTCCATAAAGAATGTAAATATTTGGCCAGATAAACAGAACAGCTAAAGGAGGCCCTGTGCCCTATAAACAACGAGTGTTTTGTACGGAAGGATCCTTCACATGGCAGTCACTTGTTGCTGAAATCCATCTTTATGGAAATGGCCTATTCAAGGCTCTGTATACCACATAAATCTAGTTTTGAAAGGCAAGTTTACCATTATAGGAAGGTTTGATTTATAGAGTAAGAGACCATATGTTAGTAACAGCAGTTTGCTAAATTTTAAACACTGATTTCATAATGAAAATAAAAACAAATTTGGGGAAGGAGGAAAACTTATAAACAATAGCAATGATTCGCTAAAGCAAACACTGAATAGAGATCCACAGTAAGGGTCATCTGACCGAGGCAGTGTATTTCAGTCAATATATAGCATTGAACACTTATACGTTCACTCTGACAACTGATTTAGGAAATCCACAATTCCTAACTCTCTGCCCTTGCTTTGTTATTTAAATATACCTAACGTTTCCCTGGAGGCAATGAGGCTGCTTGTCTTTCTGGAACTGCGCACAGACTCAGTATGAAGGACCTGAATCTTCAAACCTTCACTTCATGGAAAAAGTTTGGCTGATTTCTCTGCATAGGAGCACAGGAATGAGAAATGCTTGAATTTAGATAATTCCATCCTAACCATGCTTTTAAGTAACAAACCAACTCTCTATATGACCATGTTCAACACAGCCCAAGGAATAGCAGCACATCATGGATTCATTCATCTGTGACCTGCTGGACTTTCCACTGCCTTTTCCTTGCATTTGTCTGTCATCTCTTTAGCTAATGTTAGTGCCACAGATCTAACCAAACCGTCAAGGTCTGCAGCCTGCTGACACTCTGCAGGAGCAATCTGGGCACTGCGGAAATGAGAGCAGTGGATGCATCACCCAGACAAGGTGCTGCTGCTCACCATCGGCACAAGCCCAGGCCTGGGAAGCAACTCCGCATCCCCCAACACCCCCAGGCGCTGCAGGGCCCAGGACGGTGCCTCTCACCCTCCCTATCCAGGTGACACTAACCCAGGCGGGCTCCCCTCCTTCCCCCTGAGAAGGGGGCTGCTGGCCGCTGTGGCTGCCTGCAGGGACCAGAGACCCCAGGCCCCTTGGCCTCCCCAGGCCCCATCCCAAGCCGTCCTGGGGCCTCAGCCCCACGGCTGCCCGGCCTCCAGGCCCCGGTCCTCCAAGCCCCCGGCCCCCCGACCTCTGCGGCGCCCCAGGCCCCCGGCCTGGCCCCCTCCACCGCCCCGCTCCCACCTGCGCCTCAGCCCCAGGCCTCCAAGCCGACTGCTACGGAAGCCCAGGCCCGTTGCTAAGCAAGGCCACGTGACAAGCTGAGCCGCCAATGGTCAGGGAGTGGGTGGGAAGGCTGTCTAGCAATCAGAGCGCGAGAAAACGGTGTCAGCCAATCAGAGCGGGCACCGTGCCCTTGGGGCGGGAGGAAGCACTTGTGATTGACGTGGAACTTGCCCAATAGTCTTAGAGAACGGTTTGGCAGTTGCCCAATGGTGAATGCCTATAGCGATATCCCTGCTGTCGATCAACTGGAGGGCGTGGATTACCGACGGGGCGGGTCCTTCACTTGACAGTGATGGACACGCTCTTTAACCTGTGAGACCACGGGGAGTGCAGTCTCGGCCCAATCGGATGCAAGGAGGCGGGCCTCGCCTGGCAGGGTATGCTGCGGTTGGTGGGGGCGGGTGCCAGTCAGGGCGGGGTGGGGGAGGGGGGGCCGCCGGGCCGCTGTTTGTTGTCATCCCAAGATGGAGTTTCTGCTGGGGAACCCGTTCAGCACCCCGGTGGGGCAGAGCCTCGGTAAGGCCGGCTGGAGGCCGCTGGGAGCTCGGGGCGGGGGAAGTTGGAGGAGGCTCTGAGGGTTACTGGGGACACTGGGGGTGGTGAGGGCCTGTGGGGGTTTTGGGGGATTGCTGCAGGGAGGGGGGCTTGAGGTAATGGGGATCTCCGGGCGTTGATGGGGGTCTCTGGAGGCGATGGGGCCTTCTGTGGGGGTTAATGGGGGTCTCTGGAGGCAGTAGGGGAACTAAGGGGATTAATAGGGGGCTCTGAAGGCAGTGGAGGGCCTCTGGACATTAATCGGGGTCTCTGAGGGCAGTGGGAGGATCTGTGGGGGTTAATGGGAGACTCTGGAGGCAGAAGGACAACTGTGGCATCAACAGGGGACTCTGGAGCTAATGGGGGATCTGCAGGAGTTAATGGGGATCTCTGGAGGCAGTGAGAGGCCTGTGGGTGTTAATAGGGGGCTGTGGAGTAGTGGGAGGTTTCTGGAGGTAGGGCGGATCTCTGGGGATTGGTGAGGTCTGTGGAGGTAGTGCAGGGTTTCTGGAGGTAGGGCGGATCTCTGGGGATTGGTGGGGTCTGTGGAGGTAGTGCAGGGTTTCTGGAGGTAGGGTGGATCTCTGGGGATTGGTGGGGTCTGTGGAGGTAATGGGGAGCTATCAGGATGTGTGGGTGCTCTAGGGCTTCTTGAGGGGCTCTGAGGACTCAGTGTTTATCTCTGGGGGTTAGTGGAGGGCTCTGTGGGTGACAGAGGGTTCAGGGGTTAGCAGTTTTGGGGTTAGGCCAGGGTTCTGGGCTTCTGGTTGCTATGAGGAAGGAGCTACTCCACTTCAAGACAGTTGATGGATGAAGGAAAGTTGTGTGCTTCCTCCAGCTCCCTTCCCTGCATGTGAGCGCCTTGTTACAGAATTGTTATGTTCTTCAGCCTCAGCCGTCCTGTTCCCAAAGTGTTGAAACCTCTAAGGACCTGTGCATATGTAGGGAAGGTGACGAGGTTTAGAGGTATAAGCACCTGCTCAGTCTTCAGCCCAGAGCTTGAATTGTTGTTTTGCTAATGATCTGTTAACATTAGGCAGATTGTTTTGAGTATATTGTCACTGTAAAATTAGCCAAGCCCTTACGGGGTTGCTATGTCTACTCCTTCCCTCCTACACATACGTTCATTCTCATCTGTGGCAAGTCTGGTTTTGATCTGGGCTGTCACAGCTGGGACCATGGGAGAAAGCCCAGACTCTGCTTTTGCAGAGGTTAATAAGTTGCCCACAGCTGCATGAGCTGTCATTCCCTCCCGCTTTCTGCTTTTAGGCCCCAAAGAAATACAAGATCTCCCACTTTTCGGTGGGAAAGAACAATAGTCTGGCTCAGGTTCCTGCAGCACAGAAGCCTTGGCATACACTCCCAGAAGCCAAAGCGATGTTCAGTTGAATGCTATTGTACCAGTATCCCTCTCCAGTGAGACCATGCTCTTAATTTCTTTGTGTCTTGATTTGTTTCTTAAGGGACAGTAATCCTAATGCCTTATTTAAGGGTTATAGATAGCATAATCTATAGCTATGTGAAGTATAATCTATAGCTGTTCTACATTAATTTATGGATTGACGGAAGACTTGTGTCAGTGGCAAATAAAGTGGAAAAATTTTGCAGAGTATCTGGTCATGACCTCACAACCCCAAAGATGTTTTATAGTAGTCTCACCCACACATGCAGAGATGCCCCATTGTAGAACTAAAAGGCTCTTAAATGGTTAAATCTCACACTGTGCTTTGAAGATGGCTGGACTCTTGCTTTGTCAGGCTATACAGAGCATATGTATATCTTGCTGTTTTTCTTTAGCCATCTGGGGTGTTTATTTCTTTTGGTTAGGGAGAGAAGTGCTGAGAATTTGAGGATAATAACAAGAACTGTGAAAGTTAAATATGATTTTAAAGTGAATTTGCTTTGTTGTGTTTGGCCATCTGATAACATCTGCCAGGACAGCTGTCTGCTTTGCTGCTTGGACAAGGCATCTACAATAAGCATTGTTAGGGAAGGCAATAATTTCTAATCTATTTAATGTCAGATTCCTTTAGCATCAGTAAGTAATTTAAAGGGGCCTCTTTAAGACATAATTATTGGGTTTTTTAACAATAAAATCTGCTTTTCTAGCTTTCTGCCTTTCTAACTGGGGAGTTTAAAAATTTGCATAGCTCTTATATCCCCTTGTTCTCTTTGAACGAGCAATAGCTGCCAACTTAAAGACTTCTAACACAAAGTTCTGAGGGAGCTATCTTCATCAGATACGGTTAGGTGTGTATGAGGGGTTTATAAAGCGACTTCCCATAATGCAAAATTTGTTTGTGCGTCGGGAGGGGAAGAGATAGCTGCAGATTTTATTTTGGAAGAGAAATTTTACTGCTTCTTATATCACTGCCAGTTATGCCTTTCTGAGACAACAGTAAAACAAAAGCATGCCTTGTTCTCAGGCAGCACTATTTGCTCTGTGTTTCCACAGTTTTTTTTTTTTTTCATTGAGCTTGTGGGATATAATTTTCACTTATGTTTCTCTTCATTCTTTAAAAGGAACTGAATAATTTCATATTTCTGTTTAAACATATTGTGTTGAACACAGTTGTGATGTTTTCAAGCAAGGCCTAACACTCACCATAAGGGAGAAGTGAAAATTATGTAGGTCCATCAGCACACCAAGAATGCATGTTCTCTGCCAGGAAGTAGCAGTGGTTCACATAAAGATTTAATTAGGGCTAGACAATGTCTTCAGATAAATGCCAGGTCTGACAGAACAAAGATATCGGAAAAGGTTTTGGGAGAGCTGAGGGTGTTAATACAAGGGATTTTCTCTTTTCCCCCTTCTCTTCATCTGGATAATGTCTGAAGCTAGGCAGGCTTTTTATGTTAACTCTTTTGCTTAATGTGGGAAAGTAATGCTAGGATGAGCTCAGAGGATTTGTAATGGAGATGGATAGAGTCTCTTGCATCTAAAGTGCCAATTTAATGGGAGCAGGGTTCCTCATATGCGAAAGCTACCTGATTTTTGGCAAGTGGCTTGTTTGGTAGTCTTTGTTTAGTTTCCAGTGGTCACATAAGAGAAAATATAAAACTTCACCATTGCTACTAATTACAAACCTCCCTTAATTTGTTTTTAATACTTTGATTGACCTGTGGACGCTGAACTGTCTTTTCTTCTCTATAAATGTTGTCTCCAGAGTTGAGTGGGTGGTTTTCAGCAGGTTTTTATGTGGAAGGTAGTCAGTCAGCTGTTGCAGTGTGCCTCGGAGCTTCCTGAATTTATTTAAAAAATGTTTTACCCTTTCCATATTGCTTTATACCCGAGGTTGCAGTGAAACAAGGTAATAGCACCATTTTATGTATAGACTAAGAAGCTTGTTCAGGGTTATGTAGCAGAATCCATTGCTTCTCACAGACTTAATGGGTAAATGATGCTTTTCAGCATCCCATCAGACTTAGAAGTCTTCCTAGTCCCTTCGCCACTTCATAATGTTGCTTTTGTCAGTTGTCAGTGCTTTCTAATAGGCCTTCTTGTGAAGATCATGGGGCAGGCTTTTGTGTGGAATGTGGCAGCTGTTGCTTCTGGCAAGTGGCGTGCTTTTAATCAGTGCCCGGCTTCCCGTGAATCCAGCAGCAGTCTCTGTTGCTGGGTGTGGACCCCAAAAGACCACTGGAGTTTCCACTTTCATCTTGCATTGCATTCTTCTGGTTGAGCCCAGCTCAGACAGTTGAGGGATGGCCTTACCATCAGCCCCAGACCCAGTCTTTCTGAGAGAGTTGGAAAGTATCTGAGGGGTGGAACTGGATGCTTCGGGTCTCTGGGACTGCGTTAGGGCTGATGTGTCTATTTAGGATTCTTTGTGGTACTGGGAGTTGGGCCAGTTCTTATGACTGAATTGTTTATTTTATTTTTCTCAGTCAATATTGTGAATTTGTATGAGCGCAGGTAGACTAGATTCCTCGAGGAAGACTACTTCGAAGAACGCTCCTGACCTGGGAGTAGGAGGAATACAGGAAGATGTGTAGTCAAACAGTGGAGACAAAGTGCTTGGTATCTGGAGGTAGACTGGCCTGAGGAAAAAGCCACAATTGACAGTAGCAAGAATTTGCCTTGAGATTCGGTGACCTACTGTAAATTGCATTTTTATCCTTCTTTGTTGAAGGGAGCCATCTGAAGTGTCACCACTCTATTCAAGGTTCTTAGAACAAATATCCTTACCATAGGTTAGCAAGAACAGCTTAGATGATTAAAATTGATTGAAATTGGAGAACATGGAGTAATGGTGACATTTTTGCTCGTGCTGCTTATTTGATATATGCCATATGTCTTACACATGAGGAAACAGTGAAACGGTTAAATTTTGTAGTACTTTTTATACTCTGGGGACTTTGAAAACGCTTCAGGAGAATGTTTGTTTATTTGAATCCAAACTAAGTCTTGCTACTTGCCCCCCTCAACTCCCTCAGGTGTGAAGGGCCAAGTTCAAGCAGTGGTGTGTGAAATGGGCTCCTTGCAGGTAAGCAGGCAGAAAACACTCGGGTCTGGATTTCGTATTGGCACTGGTAAGGGCTGTGATGTGAATTGCTGAAGTCCGCCTTTCTCATCGCAGTCTTAAATCTGTTTGACTCTGAGCCAAATGCTTCCAGGAAGAGAGGTCCAACACCCGAGTTAAATGCGCAGGAACCTAAAAATTACTTTTTAACAATATAGTAGAAATTAAGTGACTCTTCTCACTGTCCTGCATGATTGGGGATTGAAGTATTGATCAGAAGATGCTGGTTTACAGCCTTGGTTCCTCTTGGTGAAGAGAGCTTTGAATATGGGATGTAGGATTGGGCACTTGCCTTGGAGTCTTATGTTCAGAGGAGACACAGTGCTGTGATTTAATAAGGAGTATTGTTTAAGGAGGCTTAGGGTTTCAGCGAAGGACACAGAGGCACTTTATTGAAGCAACAGTGAAGCAGACAGCTTTTCAATTGATTTTTATCAAAGCACTTGCAGTTTCCATTCAAGGCTGTTAAATTGATGATAAATATGGTGCAGAGTATGTTTCCAGCGCTGTTGTTTTGTTTTCCTCTCTCTTTTTTTGAAATGAGAAACTGGCATAGCTTGGGGGTGTCTAAACACCTTTTTATTTTCTTTTCTTCATAAGAAACACTTCAGAACTTTTTTCAGGTTTCCCGTATCTTAAGATTTTCCTGAGACTTAAAATAATTAAGTCGTCCCTAAATAAATAAATAAATAAATAAATGGATAACTCCATGCAGAAATAGAGAGATATATTATGATGAACGGTCCGTTGTAATCCTGTAGGAGGAATTATCCCATGCTTTCTTGTCTACAATTTGCTTAAATCCCTTTCAGAATAAATCTGCAGCTTTGCTGTGCTTGCAAGTGTAATTATTTTTTTAGGGAAAACCCTTTTTCCAAGGGCAGAACTCAGTGTTCAAAGAGCACACCATCACCTTAGGATCTGGTACCAATGAGAATTAAATGTTTGCACCATGCTGTTGGGGTCTGAATCATCTATCTTTTTGTGAATTCCATTGTAGTAAAATAGCAAGTCCTGAGAAAGATTCTCGTTCTTGCACAGACCACTGAAGTATTGTGCCCTGATCTTAAGGTAGGTTTTCTCAGTACAGGATAGCAATAACTTGTCTTACTATCAGATGTCCACAGCATATGCTATATCAGAAAGATGAACATTGTCTTTGCCCACAGTGAAGAGGGCAGAGAAAGTATTCTCCTGAAAGTTTCTAAAATACATTTATGTCAACTCACCTAGCTGGTCAGTCATTAAAATTCAGCCCTCCAATGTTCATATAGAATTGTGTTAGCAAAAGACACTCAGATAAAGTGCTTTTAGTTTCATAATATTGTTTGGATCTGTTTTCATTTCATGATAATGGATTATGTTGTGAAGAAAATTTCCGTAAAATACAAAAATGGGTATCTTTGCTTTTAAAGGAGCGAAGAAATACTGAGTCATGAATCTAGCAACTTGGGGAAACTACATACATGTATGAAGCTGGATAATTAGTATAATACCATTTAATACTGGGTTCCTAAGACTGGATTTATTTTATGGGCACAAAAGCAGATTGTAGTTCATGAAGGTATTAGAGCATGTATTTTAGAGTAATGCAGTTTTATCTCCTCCAGCACAGTATGCTTAAATGTATATTCCATATGCTTCTAATATAAATCTATATGTACCAGGTTGCAATGTGAGGACAGCCGGTTCCCAGTTTGACACTGCTCTGTTCGTGTACTCTGCAGATTTTTAAGCCTTATATTTAAAATACGCTAAATAACTAGGGAGACGCGCCACAGACCCTTCCAACTGACTTCTTGTTCCATCCAAACGATTTATTTGCACAGAAGAGAAACAAGAAGTACTGTATGTTTTCCTTAGTTGAATTAAGAACACTTTAAAACTAGTTAAACTTTTGTTTGATTTCTTAAAACTGGATTGGGTTTTTAATTAGGCAGTCTTTGAAGGTGATCGTTGTGTTTGATAGTATCCTCAGTGGTGAAATATCTGTAAAATGGTCAATGGAGGAACAAAATAAATGAGAAGTTTTTGCAGAAATGTCTGTGACATAGTCTATCATGAGGAAGAAGACTGCAGAGTATCTGCAGACCTGGTGCTTTTCAGAGGTGCCCTGGTGTACTTGTTCCTCGTCTGGTATTTAATAGTTAACTCTGGGTAAATCACTTTGTGTTTTTTGGTTTCATAATTTGTGCAATGTGCAGCTGATAAGAAGCCTAAACATTTGGAAAACACACAGGGGAGAAAAACCCTGAATAGTTAGGAAATAAACTTAAAGGCCAGTATGCATATTATTTATTGTTATTGTTATTGTTGTTATTGTTGTTATTGTTATTGTTATTATTATTATTTCTGCTATGATAGGTCTGCATAGATCATCCAGAACTAGTTTTCCATTTTCTCATTTGCATCTATCTGGGGGAATACTAGTTTTCTACATAGAAGAAACTTGTTGCTGAATTTGAGTAAGAATAAAAATCCTATCTCAAAAGCCATATCTCCTGCATTTGCTTAGTCATTCTGCTGACAATTCTCCCTGACCGTTTTGCTCATTTGTTATCCTCACTTGGAAAGGGCTCTTGTAAATTGGTGATTCTTGAACACAAAAGACACTGATCTAAAGGCTTTGCTCCATGCAGATCTCTCTTTCCTTAGGAGAAGGTAGTTTGCTGCAAGTAAACATGTCTTTACATAACTCATGGAACTGGATCTTCAAATTTATAAGTGCTCTCTCAGTTGCTCCAAAAGGGAAGATGCAAAAAAATTCAGCCAGTCTATTATTGAAAACAATGTCTTTAAATGTAAATATACTCGATATGATTGTTCTGTGCCAGCCAAAGTGATATGATTGTTCCCATAATGTAGTAACTGATTTCAGAATCGAGGATTAGGGAAGAAATACGTCTACGCACGCACCCTGGCTGTGGGTAATTAAAAGCATGTCTGTGTATAGACTGCTTACCAGTGCTCTGTATTGCTCAGCCAACAGAAACCCTCTACCAGCTCAGCGTTTACAAGGTAATCTCAGAGAGTGTCAGAAGACTCAGAAGTGCTGAGACTTTCAGGAGAAAGCTGCTGTATAGTCTGGTTAATGTGTAACCCTGGTTATTCTTTGAGAGCAAGTCAGCCTGTTCCCCAGCTGGTTTGGAGTTAATTACTTTGAGAAGATTCTCTGTTCAAATGCAGACCAAAGAAGCAGCACACAAAATGAAGGCGCACAGTGGTGTTACAGACTTGTGTTTGAACCCTAAGAACTTTGCAGGGCATCAGTGTCTTGTTGTCAAGTCAAGAAAGACTTTGTTACATCCTGAGCACGATCAGGAGTATTTAGGATGTTGTTAACTTGGGTATGTTGCATCCCCTCTATTTTCATGGGATGCATCTGCTGTGAGAAGTGTGACAAGCTCTGTATTTCACAAAAATAACAACAAATTCACACTCCTTGCATGCTTGAGTAAATGCAGAAAAAGCCACTTTTTAAAATCTGGGGTTTTTTTGTTTTGCTTTTAACTATAATTTTGTCTCAATTTAGCTCAGAATAGCTTGTGCGTTTATTTTCCTTTTGGAAGGAAAAGGACATCCCATCTTGCCTATACAAACAAAAAGTTACCTTGAGCAGATTAAATAAATTGCAAGCTTCAGCAGCTTTGCCAGCAAATTGTGGAAGATCTTTGTGCCGTGCTAGCCCTACAGGCTAGCAGTATTTCGTAGCTCCTAATCACTTTACGTTTTCAGACTAACAAATACATCTGTAGCTGAGCATGGAGGCATTTTATTTACACTGTAACGATCAAATAATTTTTCAAATATAGATTTTTTTTCAGACATCTGTAAGGCCTTAATTAGTGATCCTGTCCAAAAAGTCAAGCCTGAAGCTTTCAGCTGCAATAAGTTTTTGACAGAGATGATCCAAAAATGAGATAATATAGTTACTCATCCTTCCAAAACATCCTTCATCCCCCGCACCTTCATTTCTTAAGAGCTACTAAGTCAGTTCCTTTTGGACTGAAATCAAGCAGGTAAAATCTTAGTCCAAGTATTTGTTTTAGGAAATCTTATATAGCAGCAGAAGAGATGAATGAAGTTGACCCTATGAACATCTGTTGGGCTCAGTACAAACTCTTTTCCCTCTCATGAATGAAGCTATCCCGAATCTTGACTCCTCAGTGTTCCTGAAGAAGCGCTCACTGATCAGTTACCCCTGATTGGGTTAAGGAACCCAATCAGTCAATTAGTTGCTAACTTAGGATCAGGGGAGAAAATCACAGCGTAAACTCTACTGGAATATTCCATTTGCAGTGAAGCCTGAAATCCGTCTCCACGTTGTGACTAGTTATTCCCTGAATGCTCTCTAATATTTTCCTGAGCAATTGTTATGTGGTAGAGGTATGATAATAAGAGGATTGCTAACGAAAGTTAGGGGCTAAGCAGAATCCAGTGTATGTTTGATTTTTGGGTACCCTTATCTCTTGTTCAAGCTGCTGTAATAAATAGCTTGTTTTTTTCATTATCTTTGAGCTGCCCTTTCTGTACCGATTTTTGGTTCTTCTAATTAGAAGGGTATTTTACTGAAAAGAGCGATCTCAGACCTTTGTGAAATTTTCTGCTAGTGCAAATAATGGTAAATCTGAAATCATTTATTAGACAAGAAGTTGTTATGGCAACTATAGGATGGCTGGCTAATCAGAGAGTGAGATCAGTTTTTATTTACAAGCATAATGAGCAATTAAGTTTGAGCAGCTGTCAGACTTGGAAAGTGATTAAAGTTCAGCAAACAACCCAAATGGGTCAGTGTTCAGTTCTGGTGGTTTTCTGACATTGCAGCTTGATCACGTGTGTGTTTTAGCTACTATAATTAAAACTGCCTTCACAATCCCTATCTATGCCAATGACTTGGCATAGCCAGTAAGTAGTGAAAAATCCCTCTTTCAGCCGGGTTCCTTAAAGGGTATTGGCAGCTAATGAGGTATTTCATGTGTAGCATCTCTTGAAGTGATGGCTCTGTGTGTGTGTGAAACCTTAGTTTACATGCTGGCTTGCATGGTCATCTCCAGGCCGTGGAAGATCGCTGGGAGAGAGGCCTGAAATGGTACAGCCTCATCCAAGCACACTTTACACCTCTACAGGGCACTCTTTCATATAAGTCGTCATTATCTTGTGGTTGGTTGCTTAGGAAGCTGCTTGTTGGCTAAAGGAAAGAATATGCGCCATGTACGTGAACTGAAAACCCAGAAGAGGTTGAGACGGTCTTGATTCACCCAGAAACGTATGGGAACGCCCAAGATGGCTTGACCTTAATAGATAGTAAAGCTCAATCATTCAGCTTAATCACCCAGTGAACTAGGCCAGACTAGGGCCTTTGCTGATACTCACTGCTTTCCCAAAAGGAAGCAGTAACACTGACATCGTTCTTCATCAGTGCCATACTGCCAAGAAGATTTTGGTAGGTTTCGTATTTTTTTATTCAGTATCCTGTGACTTCTCCTGTGTTACTGTATTAACAAGCTGTAAGCAACAGAGATCGGAGAGCTGTTTCTTTGCAGGTTCCAGAAGAGTGTATATGTTCATATTTGGAAAGTTATCTTCCCATCAATAATCTGGAGTTTTCAGGATACACTAGATTAGCTATAGTTTTGTCCCAGTTTAGCTCACAATAGCTTTGTGCGTTTGTTTTCCTTTTGGAAGGAAAAGGACATCCCTTCTTCTCATCCTTTTCATTTGCTAGGATATGCTTCCCTGTTGCAAATAGTAAGTAAGCCAAACTGCTTATATGTCATGCTCAAAATCTGTGTTCTAGTTAGAATTTTCCGCTGCCAAGAACGAATAGAGTTATTTTCCAAAACTATGCTGCAGTCCTCTGATACGTTTACATTGTTTTTAATTTTACAATACTACAGAATCGTATAATGAAATACATGCTATTACAGTGGAACATAAAATGTATTGAGACAGTTCCTGACTTTTTAAAGAGTTTACTAAGTAGTATGACTAGATAGGCAAGTGGATGAATGGGGACTTATGGAAAAGTAAAATGACAGTCTCAGAAACAGACATTTGCATACTTGATCTAAATTTTCTGTTTATCAGTCTTTTCAGGCTTATCTGCAGCAGTGACACATGAGAATCAGGGTTGTGAAAGTGGAGCTGAGTTTTTATGGGGTTGTTAGAGACCAAGAATCTACATTTCTCAGGCCATACAAGATGGAACTGCACACACATATCTTGTCATTATTGTTGCCTGATTTACACTCAGGTTTCCTGAGAAGATCATTTGGAAATGTTCAGCCTTTAAGCTTTAGCAGGAAGAGCTAGCTGGGCTTGCTGAAACAGGCAGCTGGCGACTGAGCACTTTCAATGACAGCAGCATTGGCAAAAGTTATTCCTGTTGTCTGAGAGAGCTTCATCCAGCTCCCCCCGCTTCCTGCAGTGAAAAACTGAGTGTATTCCAGTCACTGATTTTCAAGCCTATCTACATAGGGTAGAATTTGAATGGCATAGGCACTAGTTGCCTCTTTTATAGGCTTACTGCCATCAGTTAGAGCAGTGAGAAGGAGGGCTACAAAACTGAAAAGCAACCTGAAGCATTTCTCACTGGAAAACATGAAGTGTCAGACCTCAAAAGCTGCTGACTTCTCATTGCCTTGTTCTCTTCTGCTTGTGGGTTAATTGGACTTTTCCGGAGGGTACGGAGCTCTCACTTTCATAGTTGTAGACATATAGGAGTGCTAGGTGAGGGAGCATTAGCGTGAAATAGTCCTAGGGCAAGATTTATTTAGTTCCCTTGATAACACATTTTAATTATCTTGTGCGAATGTTTACTTAAAAATAGGCTGTAGCGGGCTGCAGGTGAAGAGTGGACTTGTTCTTGTAACTGCATTCTCTGTAGGAATGACAGATTTTGCTTTTTTCCCCCTCACTACACGTAATTAGTGTTTTCATTTTATTTTGAGCATGTGAGAATGCAGACAATTGACTTTAGGAGTAACCTGGGTGGGGGCGGGGGGGGGGGTAGAAGAATACTAATGTAGGAGCCGGATGGATTATCTTTGCCTTATAGTTTGTTTGCAGCAAACAGTGTCACAAGTGAGTGGGTGGGAGGGGGAGTTTTAAATATATGGGGATGGATTTTCAGACTTTGCAGCTGACGTGGATTAAAAATTCTTAGAACATTTCATCCATGAAAGGCAATTAGTTTTGTTTTATGAATATGAAAAGCACGTAGCTTGTAAGTACTGGAGTGAAGTCCCAAGTGAGTTATTAGAACTTGCTTTACTCATGTAGTACAAAATTAGCCATCAAGAGCTGATGGATTTCAAATATAGCTCACTGACACGCTGATCATCCATAACTTTTCGTAAAGACTTTTTTTCAGTCTCACCTGTAATTGCTTGATGCCGTTGGTTTGAAGTCCTGAATGGGGCAGCTAGTCACAGATCAGAAGGCCTTCTTGTTCTTGATTGCGCTTGTAACATTTCATGCAGTCTGGGGTACCGAAGTGTAGTACTGGGCTTCCTGGAGCTTTCGGTGGTGAAACTGGGCGTCTGGATGTATAGAATATTCTTCTTTTTCTCTCTTTCCTCCTGGTGGTATCTTAACTGGCCATAGTCATTCTTCTACTTTGTGTGTGTGATATCCTTTTGCTACTTTTTTTGTAAAGTTTTAAAGTGATTTGCAAACAGTTTGTTTAAGAACAGTGTTCTCTGCGATTCTTATAAATAACAAATCCACTGTAATGGAGCCTTTAGATATACTTGCTAACAAAGAAGTTGAGAAATAAAGCACTACTTTCAGCTGCCCCTTCTCTCGGAGTTGTAAATTAGGGCTGATAAAGATGAATGGATCCTGCAGTTTTGTGTAGCAGTTATTTTTTTGGCATTAGGACAGATTCATGTCTACAAATTAGATATTTGTTAAAGCGATTTTATTGGAATACTGATATGGTCTAGGGTGAGTTGTCTTTCTTGGTGAGAAAAGCTTCTCCTCTGCTATGGGATGTTTCAAAAAAGACTAGCCTTTCTAGCTTCTTTGGGTAATTTTTTGTCTGTTTTTTTTGGATGGGGGTGAGCCAAAACCCAGCTATTAACTAGTTTCCTTTTTCTAGTCTTGGTGAACATGTGGTATTCATCCAGTATGCCAGTGTTTTAATACTTGAGGTGCTCACTTAAGGAATTGTCAGGGTAGTTCCCCCAGTCATCCCAAATTCTTGGAGAAATGCAAGCCATATAAAAACCCTTTGGCAAGTAATAGGCTAAAATCCAAGTTCTGCCTATGGACATGACTAGATGTTGATGAAATTTGGTATACAACACTGGCCGCCTTAGTGTGGTCCAAAGGAGGAGCAGATTTGCTGTACTGATAAATTCCTCCATACGGAGTCGTATGGACACGTTCTAGTTGCTTAGAGTCTAATACAGAAAAGGCAAATCCGAGGGAGAACATTTTGTCACCCAAAAGGTTTTAATTTATGCTTTGTGCCTCTCATCTAGAGAAGAAAGATGGACACTCAAGAGTATGAGGATATTAGACTACTGGAAGTGTTGCCTAATAGATCACAGATGTTTGCGAACTGGCAAGGCATCGTCTCCAGTATTACAGGGGGACAGTCTGTCAAAAGATGTGACAAGTCATAAAAGAACATTGATTTGTTGCTCTCCTATAGTAAATCACACAGTAAACATCTCCATTCAAATCCGTTAAAATCCATTAATATACAGCATATATTTTTAAATTGCTTTGGCATTTCTGATTGAAGGCTTTAGCGTATTGATTTGTGACGTGAGCAGGTACTTGTTTGTCAACTGTAAAGTAACGCAACACTTTGAATATTGTGGGTTTGTAGTGGGGTAGGAATCTTGCCAAGGTCCCTGCTGAAAGAGGGAGAGTAACACGCTGGTACAGTGTGCTCCACTTCTGAGTTTTAGGGAAAAGTGCCTCTGAATCATGCAAATGGCCTGACGAGCAGAGAGCTGTTTTCGTATGACCTAGTTCTGAAGGACAGCTATTTGCGGTACAGGGGTCAACACGTTAGCTTCAATGGGTGTATAGTGCATAGGAAGAAGGCCTTTGGGTTTTTTTTTCCAAGCTGTCTAGAACGAGGAAGTCTGAAGGATTTCACTTTTTTTTGGTGTGTGTTAAAGAAGCAGTGGTCTCTTTCTGCCACCTGTTTTGAAAGAGAGAGACTTACATACACGTCATTCAGTGAAGCAGGGTGTCAGCAGCAACGGTTTCTGCTGATGGGGGAGCTTCAGTGAGAAGGTTCATAGCAAAAGTCTTTCTTGTTTGGAAACACACCGCTCAGATTCCAGTTGCCTTTAAGGGCTGTGACTAAATCATCATTTGTGCCTAGTGTGAGCTACATCTGAATACAGAAACTGCCCAGACTAGGTTGGCCTCTTGGGCCATTTCTGTACAGATTCAATAGTTGTCGTACTGTCAGGTTAGTGTGGTTTTACAGTCTGCAAATACATTGAGACCTACGAGGTGTGATAAACTAAGCCGGTTAGGCTGATAAGCCCTCCTGCCTACCCTGACATTATTATAAGGATTTCTCTTTTGTTTTCCTCTATGTTCAGGTGGAGCTCTGATCTGAGGATAAAAGAAGAATTTTTCTTTGCTATACAGCTGTTAATATTTGTTTAATATGTATTAATCCATTCAGCTTGCTTTGCTTCTGAAACTGCTGCTCAGCTATGCTCAGTGAATCAGCTGTAGTTTCCTGCTCTTGAGGGGCTGAAATTCTGGGAGATGTTAAGCAGTATCTTTTCTGCAGCATACTTAAATCACAGGAATGCTGTAACATAACTGTAAATAACATGAGGTCATTGAAAAGGCGCAATAATTGCATATGACATATTTCTGATTGCAGTTAGGATGATCTGGAAGATAGGTTTAAAGAAATTTGGCATTTGGTTGGCAGTTTCAGAAAGAATAAAACCTGACAGTTAATTGAAGAAAATGGCAGTTCCCAGTCTAGCACTGTGCCTTCAGACTGCATTTGGGCTAAATACTCTTTATGGTTGCACATGTACATATCTACAGATTCTCTTGCTCTTTTCTTCTAATGTAAACTCCACATTCATTGCAGACCATGATGATTCATTTATTCAACCCCAGAAACTTCTGCAAAGCAATCAGTCCAGACAGATGACTTCATCCCAAAGAGTTTCAATGTGAGCATGGCTAAAATCAATTGAAAAGTCACAACGGGCAAAGCGGATGACCAGTGCTGCTGCAGTGCAACCCAAATCACGTTTTTTCCATAATGCCTTGCAGTTCAGATTGAGTCCGTTTGTTCTAGCTGACTGGCTTTTCTGTGGAAGTGTGAAGCTCAGCATTTTCAGAGAAGTGTGAAATAAGGAGTGCAGAAAAAGGACTTGGAGCAGCGAGGTGGCTAATTGAAAAATGCTATTGGAGCTTTGCTTTCTAACAAAGAAATTGGCAATTTTTATGAATAAGTCACTTCAGAATTTAGTTTTGATCTTGAATTTTGAATGATTCACGTTTGTTTTTTAATAGTATTTTGATAAAAAGAAGAAAAAATTCCTGTTGGTTGCCATAATGTCTAAGAGTCGGTGACTGTCTTTTTAAAAGCAAATGCAAAGAAAACAAGAATAGACTGTTAGGTCCGGGGGTATCCAAGTGTATTATTTTAATGTATCTCTGTCTTCCAAGTGAGATATCTTGAACTCAACAGCCATGGGAATGCCCAAGACATTTAGTCTTATCTTCATTTTGCTTGGATAGCTGAAATAAGTTTTTGTGGTGACTGTATATGGTCTTACCTCAGGTCTTATTGATGGTACCGCATGGGTCGTTGATGATTTGTTGAATGCAAGAGAGACAAGTGCGCTCACAAAACACAACGTTGCTTGAAAGCAAAACAGTTCTGTAAGCTACAGCTCAGAGGAGAGATGTTATCCTCTTATTCGGTAGCTTATCTTCCTGGGTGAGCTATCTTGTATGTTTTGCACTGCTTTTGCAAAACTTTTTTTGTCTGGAAAGACCTTTGTTCCTTCTACAGAAGCATATGGCGTTTGGCCCCAGCTGATAAATGGCCCCAGCTGATAACCCTTGCTTCTGAGAGAACACCATGGGGCATATGGGATGGGGACCAGGTAGGATGGAAGTAACAGCTAATACTGTAGCTCCTTCTGTTCACTACCGCATATTATGGAAAATGAAATATAACACTTCTGACAGTTTGATTGGCTAATTTCTGTCTTGGAGCACCACTGGTAGGCAGGTGGGCCAGAAAGAGACAAGGCAAGGATTTAAGATCTGTAATCTTCTGAACTTCCCAGGATAAAAAAAAAAAAAAAAGATATTTTATGCCACTTGATAACCAAAGAACAGTAGGAAATCTTAGCTTTTGGAGGGTCAGGGGGTAATTTGAAATAAGAACTTTCTTGTTTTTGGATTTCTGTAATATGGTGCATTTGGTGTGCATGTTTCTTGCATAAACAGAAGGTGATGTTTCATGTATACTTCTTGCCATCTCAAAAGTATGAATCAAGAGTCTCTGTAGAAACATCTGGAAAAATCCCAAGAGAGAAAACTGCGATTTGTCTGAGCACAAAGATCTGTTCATTCAAGAGATTCTGGTATTCAGACAGGAAACGGCACAGTTCCCCTATTTGCATTTAATGTGGTTGCTAACTAGTGCAAAACTTACCTTACCTTACCTTTTTGCCTTTTCTTCCAAGCATGTTATGCAGCCCGCAATCGGTTTTTGATACTTAGAGATAGAACTTATAGATTGCCCTAGTCATGCCTGCTGTCATCATTCTGCTAGAGCAGCTCTTCTCGGTGTTTTCAGCAGCCAGCATTTCAGTCTCAGATATATAAACATGCATGTGCTATGAGTGTTAAATAACATACAGACTTAAACTTGTGATCTCAGTCCAGTTACAATCCTAATGAAAATCTCCAGACTGTCTCCATTAGCAGCTTTGGTGTAAAGGTCAGAGAAGAGCATTGGAAAGGGACAAAAAGGGAAGAGCTAGGAGTTCTTTGTTATCGTATCCATATATGAACAAAGTCAAATTTTAAGACCATCGTCCACACTGAGCTGTAACTAAAACAGAAGTAGTATGGACTGTATCTGAAACGGCAGCGAGATTAGTTCTCTCGAGGACAATCAGTGTTAGCATGTCGTTGTTGTTCGGTGACTTTGAGCTGCGTTCAAGATGGGTGGTGAAAGCTCTGCTTTTTTCTTGTATTTTACATAACATTACTGGCCTGGCCTGCACAGCCTGTTTTTCACATAGCAGTTACGTGGGCATGTCTGAGTTGATTTCCTTGTGGTGACGTCCCTCAGGCCGGACCAGGATGCTTGAGAAGAGGCTTGGCTGTGTGTGTGCGCGCACCGAGGCTGTTAACACTAAAAGCTTTACCCTACTAAACAGCGCTTTCTGAATACTCTAAAACGTGCATGGTTTCAATGTGAGCTCAAAAATACTGATATTGCCATTTGGTAGATTGTGGGAATGGTGGCACACGAGTTAGATCTCAGGTGGAAGGTGTGAATGAAAAAATAGCATTATTGTTCTCCCCTTCCTTGAAGACTAGCGACAAGGTGATATTTGCGCGTGTGGATGCAGTGTCCATGGTCTGCAGCACGTCAGGAACGGAGTGCCAGATTGTCTGTCTTTCTACCAGAACACTTAGGCTTTAATTTGGGAAATGTGATGGGAACTGATAGCATCTTGTTTCTGAGAGAGAGAGTTTCTGATAATCTGACTGTTGGTATCATGCTTCTGTGTGAGACAGTACCTCCTGGCCCCTGCTGCAGTCTCAAGCTCTGTAATAACACGGAGCTGGGAGTTGCCGTCGGTTCAAAAGCTGCACGAGGCACCTTTGGCACTGAGGCTTGGAGTCGGCAGCACTTTTGTTATGCGGTTAAAGTATACCATAAACTGTTCAGTTTGGGGAAGGGAGAGGCAGGAAGGACTCCTACTCATTTCTTTTTCCCCGTCTGACTTGACATTTTTTATGTCATGCTGGAATTCCTTCGGTAATGCTTCAGAGTCCTTGGGTGCACCAGTGCCATTTAGATTGCCTTTGAATAACGTTGAAGGAGACTGAGGAACTGGTGTTTTTTCCAAAGAGTGTTTGCATGAAGAAAGCATGCCGTTCCTTCCCAATTCTGGGATAGTTTCCAAAATCTGCTTAATATTGTCAGTGATATCAAACTACTGTTTGAAGAGGAGCCTGAAAGCTACGAGATTATCAGCATAGCTGACACTTCTGGTATATCCAATAAATACTGGACAGGTTATTGAGAATTTTTAATTTGCTTCATTTTTTGATATGCTGGACAGGGTTTCTCCTAAGAGTGCAAACAGAGCTGTTTTATGTTTTTTGGGATAAAGGAATTCATCTTTGCGCAAAGCTACTTGTAACAATCACTTTCACTAGTAGCATTTAGTTCTTATGTTGTACCTAGAGCTTTATTGCTATAGAAAGTGAACTGCCTTCACAACTCTTGCTTATTTGTCTCCATGAAGTCCATGTTGCTTTGGAAGACACTTTATTTAATATAAAAAAACTTTTAATATTCAGAGATGAACAAAAATTGCTGCATCTGCTCTGCTGGAAGAGGAGGTGATCAGCGAAGCTGCAAAGGATTTATGAGCACAGTGCTGCAAAATGAGAGATTATGCCTTAAATAGAGGGTATTTCTTAATCTGGGCGTTTGATTTGTTTTCTTAATCTACGAATGTATTAACAAAATTCATGTGTTCTCAACAGCATTTGACATCAGGCAGAGACTTAGCAATATTCATACTTCACAGTTCTGCTATAACCACTTTTTTAAGATGATTGAGGAAAATGCTTATCCTGCACAAAGTTGTGCTAGCAGCCAGTTCATCCGTTGGTCTTGTAAAACCCGTTTAGTTAAGGTTTATTTTGACAAAAATGTGTATGTGGCACTACTCCACAGCAAAAAATTGTGATGTTTTTGCAGACTGTAAAGTGAAGAGTTTATGCTGCAGCATTGTATGAGAGGTAGCATAGGAATATTCAGTGGGTGTCCCCAATAACCTCATTCATCTTTCCTTTCCAAGGTACGCTAGGGAAAATGGAATCCCCCTTCCCCCAAGAAAGTTCAGTTACTGCCATGTTATTTTTGCAGCTCTGTTCTTTAGTTAGTGCAATATGTGGTTGAGACTGTGTGGGTTTAAGACATACAGCTGTCTTTTTTAGAATTAGTTCTTTTCCCCTTGGGTAATTTTAAATTCGAACAAGAGTTGGAAGCTAATTTTAGTTTCTTCTTCAGCGACAAAGAGCACGCAAGCACTTGTCATCTGTAGTCGTTTGTCCTTTGTAGCGTGTGTGACCCAGATTTTCTGCTGCTGTGCTCTGTAAACTGTTAGAAAGGGGTTAACTGCCTGCAAAGAAGGCATATGAGTTTGTGGGATTTGTTTGAACAACAGTATTACATTGCAGTGAATTAAAAGGCTGTAGAACTGTTACGGAAGCAAAACACCGTTGGTTATCGGTTCTAGATTGCTGTGGAGAGAGAGACTATTTCACATAAAGAGTTTTTGTTGCTGAAGTGAACTTTACCATGAGGTGGTGATGACAGGAAAAAAAAAAAAACCACAAAGCTGAAGAGGCCACAGTTGGGAATTTTGCAGCCTCCCAACCTCCCTTTGCATCCCAGGTCTGTGAGAACCTGTGCAGTGATCTGCTGCGTGCCTTGTGGCACTGTGTCTCTGAATGGTAAAAGAGGCCTGCAAAGAATGATCTCTTTTTCTGTGATCTCCTTTTCCGTGCTCTTCTCTCTGTTCTGGAGATAGATGACTTCTTTCCAGCATTCTCAGCTTGGATTTTGCATGTACTCACTGTTTCTTCTCAAGCTTCTTCAATTACTATCCTTGGTGGAGCTGCCTTAGTCAAAATTCTGGTGTAGACAAGTCATTGAAAATTCAATTACCCAGACACATAGTCTTTCTCCAAATAATGTTCCATAATTATGGCCTGTGGACATCTATATCCTCTGCCATAGTGATAGAAATGTTAATAGAAAGAACACTGGTAAACAGAAAAAGAGATGTGTGAAGCCCTTGGAGCTAAAACCAAGCCGGCCTACTTCTGGGGACGCATTGGGATCTGATATAAAGACTGAAGGGTGGTGCAGGATAGTTGGGAGACTATGCTATGTGTGCTTTTGTTTCTGCTTTAAAAGGTTTAAACTTACTTAGAAGTTTTTTTTCTTGGTTTATTTTACGTTAAAAAAAAACCGATCTGGTTTACCCTGTTGACCTTCCTAGACTAATTTAGAAGAGAAGGTGGTGTTTGCCTTTAAAGTCCCCTTTTTAGATCTGTTTGGCCAGAGGCCCTACATTCAAATTGGTAGCATTTCTGCGTTTGAATAGTGTAATGCAGGTAGGTTTTTGAATGCTGCAAGTGAGAAATGTGAAAAATTCAGGGGATGTTGTAGGCACCACTAGGCAGAATTATATTGATTTAGGAAGAAGTCCCAAGGAGGAAATAGTCCTTGTCAACTGATTATTTGAAGTTATGGTTATGCTACTCTTGCAGTTGTCTATAAATTATGCTGCCAACAGTTGGCATCTGCTGGTGTCACGGTGCTATAGGTCATCCTTCGCCTAGTATTTAGTGTGATGCCTGGGTGACTAACCTGCCACGCAAATAGGGAGGAAGCATTTGGGAGGGGGAGGAAGGCGGATCATGCTTAGGACAGGGATGTGTAGCCTCTCTAGCACAGAGAGGAGGATGGGGGGCGTAGCGCAGGGTGGCAGGAAGCAATGCCCAGGCCCTGACAAGCAGATACTGAGGGACCACAGTATTGGAGTAAAAGAGCCCCGGGCAAAAAAGGGGGTCTGTGACTGGTATCATGACTTGAACTGTCCTATGTTGCACGTTCTCATGTGCTGCTAGTTCTTTCTACATGCTGAAATCCTAGACTTCTGTGAAATTTGTCTCCAACTAGTTCTCTCTCCTCCCTCAATTCTTTTGGAGGTATTATACGATAAAAGAGTGAGGAGGTCATGCAGATTTTGGGGAGATTTTCCTACCTCATAGCTCGCTCACTAACAGTGCAGGAACTGAGAAGTTTAAATTGGAATTGGCTGACATTCTTCTACTCTCCCAGGAATTCAGGAGTCTGAAGAAAAGCCCATCTATATGGCCTAAATGGAATGATTAGGGAAAGGCATGACCTTTCTTTATTTTTTTTTTCTTTTTTGCTATCTTCCTTTTACTGGGTAGTTTCAGCTCAAAGTAACCAAAGGTGGACTGAAGTATAGTACCCGAACAGGAAGATGTGAAAAGATTTCTTTTTTTTTTTTTTTCTTTTACAGAAAAGGCCACAGATGGCTCTCTGCAAAGCGAAGACTGGACACTTAACATGGAGATCTGTGACATTATCAACGAGACAGAAGAAGGGTATGTGCTATTTTAGCAAACTTTGAAAGGTTCATGAACACATTCTTCTGGCAAGCTGCGCTCAGCGTGTGAGCAGGCGCAGTGAGTTTGGGGGGCAGGTGCTCATAATTTGAACGCAGTTTACACATTGCATGCAAGTTGCTTGGTTTTCCCGCTCCTCAGCCATTTCAGAAAAATACTGTATGGTGCAGCATTTTCTGTGGTGGGTCTCTGCTTAGGAGGGCTGACATGGAAAACATCTACTAAGCATACCGTTCGAAGGGGTGCCAAGTCTGTACTTCTAGGGTTCTTGTTTTCAGCAGGTGTATGTCTTCTCAGTGCTGCAATGCTCTTCATTTCAGGCAATAGAGAGTTTCTCCTCCTTCAGCATCAGAAAAGCTGTGCTGCTTGCAGTTTGCAGGAGAACTGATCACTGCTGTTATGCCCTGGGCCTTTTTCTGAGTGGCTGTCAATCCTTCCTGCTTGATCAACATCCTGCCATTTCAGAGGCCTCAGGCATTGCTCTGGCCTTGACTTCTATGATATCTTGTCTTCTCACATAATTCTACATGACCCTAGTCTGGTCGTAGTCAAGTTATCTGAAGTTAACACACATGCTTATGTCCAGCTGGAAACAGTAAAGAAGGATTCCTTTTCCCGCAGTCTGACATGTGAAAAGAGTGTCTGAGCTGTCTTTTAAAAATGGTGTGTTTCTCCTTCAGTCCAAAGGATGCCATTCGAGCACTGAAGAAGAGGCTGAATGGAAACAAAAATTACAGAGAGGTCATGCTGGCTCTGACGGTGAGTGGGGGCAGGCTGGAATGCCTCAAAAGGACAGATCCCTTTTCTTTTGTCATTGTCCTTTTTCTGGAACTCTCTTGTATTTACATACTCTTTGCTTTAACAGCCACTGCTCTATCCTTTTCTTCTCTCCAATTGCCTCCTCACTTCCTTGGGAGAGGTACTGGAAGCTTTGCCTAGCATTGTTAGGACTAGATTATTTTTTGCTTTTCTGGGGCTCTTATCCATCCCAAGTACTGAATGAGGACAGTTAAAGTAGCCCAAATGGGGCTGCGTACCCTTTGGGGCTTTCCCTTCTACTCTCATTTCCCTGCACCCAGATGTTTCTCCGCTCCAAGGCAACAGCTGCAGGCATACCTCCAAGCGAGGATGATGAACTTGCCATATTTTCAGCTTCATAGGTAGCTGGTGCACAATTTCCCTTGTGAATGGATCTCTGTAGGAGACTCACATTAATTTATGCTGATCTAATTTCACTCAGTAAAGCCTCAATTATATTCTGTGCATTTACGCAGCTCTGCTAGGGTGTGAGATAATTTGCAAGTGACCTTTCCTACTGAAGACTTCAGCGAGGGGTTTCCTGGGTAATGCAGTGCTCCAGAAAGTGTGGTGTTGGGCAGGCTCTGCACCGCAGCAGTCTGAGGAATGAGTAGCACTAACTAGATCAAGTTTTATTGCTGTGGGCAAGTGATCTGTGTGATTCTTTCACGTAGCCCTTGTTGCATCTCCCTGATGAAGCGTGACTGTACTTTCTGTGTTCTTGCCGTTTCCTGTCCTGGATTGTCATTTTGACAGATTACCAAAGACCAAGCCATGAGATTATCCATTGTTCAAGAAAAAGGAAAATTCATCAGCAATGAGTCCGTGTCATCAGGGCTGATGCAAGTAGCTGAAGTGGGAGAGTAATTATGAGATATGGGGTTTCATTGGTTATTCGGCATGGCTGTAAGGAGAACTGATGAGTTAGATTTATCTCCACGCTAATCCTGTTCTTCAGAGAAAAATCAACAGCTGTTCTTCCATGGCAGTTGAATGGCAAGTGGAGGGTGCCTCTAGCTAGGTTGCAGGGGGAAAATGTGTCAAAGTATAACCTGTCAGAGCATTCACAAGGGAGTGTTTTGAATGAATGATGATCATTCACCTGAATTTCCAGCTCTAAAACAAGGCTCGTAGCTCAGAGCGACCTGGTCCAGCTGTGTTCTAGGTATATAGAGAATGGTGGAATGCCACAACTTGACAATTTCTCACTGTGACAGGATGTCCTCCGTCTTACCTGCTCTTGACGCGATGCTCTGTATTTAGCTGTTCAGCTGCACAAGTTGGAAAGTTCTGCTCTGAAGAGGAAAAAACTTTCTGTGTCTTTACCTTAAAAACAGGCACAGGTAGATCACTCACGTGCCCAGTATATTAATATGATAGGTGAGGTATATCTAAATATGCGTGTAGAGAAGGAAGCTATTTGGTAATATTGGGGAAGAAGAGAAGAACTGGGAGTGTAAGACTGAATTCTCCTCTATCTTCTCTCCCTCCCATCAACAGATTTATAACAAAAAAACAAAATCAGAAACCAACCGCATAGCTGCTGTGTGTGCGATCAAGCTTTGCTCCAACAATGGATGTTTTTTTGTGTGTGCGTGTAGGTGTTGGAGACCTGTGTGAAGAACTGTGGCCATCGCTTTCATGTCTTAGTGGCAAACCGTGACTTCATAGATGGTGTTCTGGTGAAAATCATCTCGCCCAAGAATAACCCCCCCACTATTGTACAGGATAAAGTACTAGCGCTGATTCAGGTACACAGCTTGTCTCTGCTTCCATATGTTGCTTCCTGAAATAAGGACTGTTTGCTTCAGTGCTACGCATCGCTAAACATGCTGTCATCATTGAAATATGTAGCAAGTATTTTATATGTAAAAACAAGCAGTATATCCAAATCGGTAGGGAAGAGCAAGTATGCACAGGCACAGTCATTTTATCCAGGGAGAAACGTCTGCATTCTAGTTAAGAAAGGTACCACTCCGCTAAAACAAGAGGGCTTTTTAAAAGATAAGTGGATAGCTTTGCAATTTGACAGTCCAGTCTAGATGCTGGAGACCTGCTGTCTTTGCAGCTCTGAGATGGGCTTGTCATTTGAGGCCAAGAAAATTTTAGAGGAGAATCATGCTTTCACTGTCAGTTGAAGAACTCTTCTCCCTCTGTGTCTGTTTCCCTGAGTGTAAAATGGAGCTATTTCCCTCTACACAATATTCTGAGTTCCTCCTTAAAAGGATCACACAGGAGTTAAAAGTTTTTGGCGCCCCTTCTACAGTAAAACTGCAATGTCAGATGCTTGTCTGCAGTGGGGAAGTTCAGACCTGGGCCTTTCTACCACTTTTTCTTCTGCACAGCATAACAATAAACAGCCATGTTAATTCCACAAACCATTAGCAACACATGAGGAAACACTGGTGCCTGCCTGGAGGAAATTTGACAATTATAGGAAGCTTTATCACTAAGCTCCTACCAGGCTATTGCATACATCAGAGACTAAAAGACACTGCATATTTAAAATTATATAAACCTACTGAAGTGTTTCTTGTGGGAAGTGTGTGATGTAGCTTTCAAAATGTATTTCTTATTTTTGTGGCAAAGCATGCAGTTGAATTTCTAGTTGTTTATTTGTTACTCACATGCACAGGCAGGACATTGTTAAAGCATAACAACGTTAAGTAAGTGATTTCTAAACAGGAAATAGGCTGGGTGGGGAACCTAGGTGGGCATTTCATTAGGACAGGAGGCGGCGGGGCGGCCCTCTATTCCTGGTCTCTGATCTCAAGGTGTTTTTAAAAATAGCACAACATTAATGAAATTATTAAAAGTAATTCTTGTGCATCGGAGTGAGTCCCTGGGTGTCTGCCTGCTTGGGTGGGAGAGATGGTAAGTGCGGTGACAGGGTGATGGTATGAAATGATGTCCCAGAAAGAGAAACGGTGCGTGTTTCCATACTGTTTGTTCTGCTCCAGTGTTTTAGAGGATATTGGTTACGCTGAGATCTGGATTTAAGTGGATTCCCAGGCATTAATGGAACTAAAATGGAACAGCGTTTGTAACATAACCAAAAAGCCACAGTCATTGCCCCAGTGTATTTAAACAGAGCTTTATCTGAATGGACTTTTTTGTTTGGGTACTAAATGCCTTTTGGTTTAAACAGTCTGGGAATTATGAAAGTTGCCTGTGGGAGGGTTCTCTTGGTGTCTCTTTAGCTGGAGGTGGTAGGGGACTTTGTTTTCCAGATTGCCTGACAAGTTGGGAAAAGTGATTGCAGTCACTCATCTCATCTGCCCTATGGACATGCACACCCAGAATATCCCATATGTCATGACCACTTTGCTCAGCTTAGACTTTGCTTTTAGAGCTCCCCACAACTGGCGTTAACTCTCTTCCAGAGGGCTGATCTCTTCTCAGCTCTGCTCCACTAACATTAGCTTACATTTATCCTCTTCTGTAGGCTTTTTACAATTTGATATCAGAGAATTAATAAGTGCAGAAATGAGAGGATTAATAGCACAAACTTGAAAGCATGGAAAAGGCTGTACAAAGAGCATCTGTTTTCAGCCATATAGCTCTTGTACTCCTGGGACTTTCCATAGCAAGGGTAGATAAAGTTTCCAGTGCAATTTCTAATCAAGAGGCTTGGCTGTTTTGAGATGTTGGACTTCTTGCGTCTCACTTTCTCAACCAATTTCCCAGTATACATGAATTAGCATAGAGTGCATATTGGTTATCCTTGCTTCTTCACCTTGCTAAAAGGCCTTGAAAATATTGCTTACTGCTGTGCCTCTGGCAAGAGCTTGCATCTAACCTCAGGGTTTATAACACTTTGTTGCCCAGCAGCTGAGCACTGTCATCAAAGATGAAGCATGGGGAGCTTTTTAATGGCATGCCAAAATCTTTTGAGGGTACATGTGTTAAAAAGTGTCTGACGCTGGAAAGAATGGTCCTGTGATGGTTACTGATCTAGGGGGCAGATTTGCAATGATCTTTAGTTAACCTGTTTGCACGCTGAGGTGCTGAGTGGGATTTATACATCAGCATCCTTAACTGTCTACCTCTGATAGCCTGGCCTAAGGACTTAAAAGATCTGAATTCAGTCTCATCTGTGTCACATGCTTCTTTGGACAACAGGCAAGTCTCCTAGGCTCTCTGTATTGCATCAGAACAGTTGATATAGATAATTTTTTCTAACAAAGTTGAGAAGCAAACCCAGAATTCTTAACTGGCAACTGCTACTGGATTGTCTCCTAGGCACATAAGGTAGGAAATGCTGTATCCTAGAACTGAACAGAGTAGGAATATAAGTTTAAATATTAATTATTTCTTATTTTATTTTGCTATCCTTGATTTCCCTCCTCTCAAGTGTGAAAGGTGGTTGAAGATAGCTTTTAAAATAAAAGTAGTCAAAAGAACTAGTCTAAAAGTGATGATTAAATGAATTAAGTGCAGAGCCCACACACACTTCTCTCAATAGTTCTCTGACACAGTGATACTCTACCTCACATGTGTGGGGGCTTGGGGAGGATATTTTGTTTTTAATTGAGTCATAATATTTCAGTTTTTCCTTCCTCTAAATTTTTAATACCTTGGCTAATATCCAGCAAAAGTGACAGGTGGTAGAGGCTTTTGAGACACTGTGTTCCTAGAAGTTTCATGAACGCAGGAGGCTGGCTAGAGAAGGGAAACACTTAGTACTTCCATTGAAGGAAAAGCCGAAGTCTTTTTAGACACCAGAGAATTCATGCAGGAGAGAGATTATGAGTATTCTGGCTGTGGGAAATTCTCTCTTTAAACTTGTTCTTTCTGTCACACCAGGGTGTCTAAGTGTTGGATATGCTCTGTAAGACTCCAAGCTTCATTAGTTCTGCTGCTCATGGGACTGCATGCTTCACAATATAAGAACCCCAGACACTATCCTTTTTATTTAAGTTTGGTCCAAATAAAATACTGAAGAGAACTTGGCATTTATGGAGTTTTTTTTCAGCAATAAATGAGGATGTTTCATAAAATAAATGAGGATTACCTAAGTTTATTGTTTGACCTTATACAAATTTTGCTTAGATCAATTTAATCTTTCATGCGAACTTTTTTCCATGGGTCATTGGCCACAGAATATGCAAGAAAAGATCAGCATGCAATCAGTGCTAGGTAAAGGAGGTAGGAAGAGGCTTTCATTTGTAATTGAAGATGCTGATGCTGCCAGGGCTATACAAAGCTACTGTGCACTGGATTCCTGTCTAATTTATATTCGTATAAAATGTGTATATGATTGTCTTAATAATATTTGGAGGATCTTTTAGACCAGATCTAATGGTTACAGCTTCCCTTTGAGGCTGAAATACATGAAAGCATTTACAGTGAGTGTCTGAGGTCAGAATGGAGCAAGGACTTCATTTGGAAGGTTTATGGATAATCCCTCCTGTTTTCCAGGCTTGGGCTGATGCCTTTCGAAGTAGCCCTGATTTAACTGGAGTAGTGCATATTTATGAAGAACTCAAGAGGAAAGGCATAGAGTTTCCCATGGCAGATCTTGATGCTCTGTCTCCAATACACACACCACAGAGGGTAAGCTGCAGCATTGCAATTCCAGGGGCATTTTCCAGAGACAGATAAATAGTTAGGTAAATGTTCTTTCTCCTGCTGTTTCTCCGAGTTTGGCTTGTTAAACTTGCACAGAACTTTCTCAGTCTTGGTGGGACTTTTTTAATAGTGAAAAAGAATGGAGGAAAAGCATAATACAGCTGCATTTGACAGGCTGATAAGCTAACCGGATCTCCTCTCTGGAGTCAGACATCAATTTGGAAAGAGAAAAAGAGTTAGGAGGTTTGTACATTTGTATTTTGTCACAAAACCGCCAGACAAGTGCAGCTAATTTGCTCAGGAAGAGTCCAGCAGGTTATATTATTGAGATTTACTTCTTATTCCTGAGAGTGTAGTTGATCCTGTTGGTGATAATCCTGAACAGAGGGCTACCTGTCTTTTAACGGTGTATAGAAGCCGAATCTCCCACTGATCCCACAATAGCAGGAAGTGTTTTACACATTTGAAAAGACAGATCTGTAAAGTTGACAAAACTAATGTTAGGAAGTAACTTAGTGATCACATATGTTCTGATTATTCACTCTGAAAATTTAAGTTAATGAAGTTTTGAAGCAGTAAGTGCAAGTGATCAAAGACTGAAAGATTACAGTTCTTGTGTCAAGATTCATTAAATCCAGTGTTTATGTATCACCTCATTTTTTGTAAGTGTGCAACCTAATTCCTGGTTTAAAATTGTTTATAATTACTTATCCTTGGCTCCTGTTTTTATTTTGCTTCTTACTTTTCCTGTAAAGGTAATTTGACTTAAATGTGTGTGGGTTGGGTCAGAAGATAAGGGCGTGCATTGTTGTTGTTGCTCTCTGTTTATGGGCTGGCCTGCCAGTCTGTTCTTGTAACTGCACTGCCCTTTTCCATGAGCTGCAATTACGTTCTATACTTGAGCATATTTGGCCTGAGGTTGCTGACAAAGCAAGTGCTGTCACCATTCAGCTTTTGAACTGCTGTCTTTCTGATGTGACAGAGCGTTCCTGAAGTTGATCCTGCAGCAAATATGCACAATTCACAGTCCCAGCAGAGGATGAGCACCAGTTCTTACTCTTCATCTTCTCCAACAGCATATTCTGCTCCTCAGGCCCCAGCTCTGAATGTGACTGGTCCCATCACTGCTAATTCTGAACAGGTATCGGGGTGATGATTCTTCTGAGTGAGATTCTTTCAGTAAATCAAATTAGAAACCAGTTTTCAGAGGAACTTTAAATTTAACTCTTCTGGCTTTGGGCGTGTCTTAGGTCTGGTTCTACTTAGTAATCTCTCCTCCTATTATACTGTAAAATCTAGCTTTGTAATTTGTATGTATGGCCTAATGGCACCAGTTATGAAAACCTCACAATCTGATGTACTAATCCACTCAGCAGTAGTGCAGGTAGTGCAGCAGGTAAACACTTATTCCATTTCTTTCTAACAGGGAGTTAAGCCTGCATCCTCAAGACCCAAGCAAACACCGTAATATATGATCTTCCTTTTTGTATGCAAAAATAATAACTTCAGTCTCAAAGATCCTGCTCAAAAGTTCTTTTATTTTTCCCCATGTTTGAGTAAGGCACACGAGGTGTACTGCAACTTAGGTCTGTTTCTCATTGCTGTTTTCGGTTGCCTCCGCATCCATACGAGCATAGCATATCTGGCTTTGTCATGGTAATGAACAGCCCTACATAGCTCTTTTCTTTCTCAGTTGCTTTTTTAAAAATTCTCTCCTGGCTAAATCTTTTACCTTTACCTATTTTTCTTTTTCACTAGAATATCTGCAGTCTCAGATATCAAGTCAGACAGAACCAGAGGTATCACAAAGCCAGTTCATGAAGATGATCTGCTTCAGGCCAAAAAATTATGCAGTATTTTGATATCTTTTTTTACACCAATATAGATTGCCCGGCTGCGCAGTGAGCTGGATATTGTTCGTGGGAATACAAAAGTGATGTCTGAAATGCTGACAGAAATGGTCCCTGGACAAGAGGACTCCTCAGATCTTGAGTTACTCCAGGTAATGATTTCCTAGTAAATCTGATTCTGATGCTTTCTATGCTTGAGTTTTGGGACTTCTTAGTTTTTGTTGTAATTCACTTCAGTGCCTTGGTTTGCTTGGTTTTACATAATTCATGTGGACTATACTTGACTCCAGTTAGTCTCATCACTTGCTGTTCTTCGTGCTTGCTGGATGCTATTTCAGCCAGTTAGGTGAAATTCCTGAGATGATCTTAGTCCTGTTTTGTGGTCTGCTGAAACTCTCACTAACTGTATAGGATAAAATCTAAAGAAGATATTAGATCTGCAGTGAGGACTGAGATAGTCTTTAGGACCACAGTGGTATAGGACTGTAAATGGAACTCTAGCCTGCTTCACTGGAACAAAATGAGGTTCATCAGGTCCACTTTTCATTTAAATATGATGTTTATTTTCAGTGTTAACAAAAATTGTTAAAACTTCCAGTGGCAAGGATTCCCTGACTTCCCTTGTAACCTATTACAGTGCTTTCTTGTCCTTGTAGCAGAGTTTTTTCCCAGTGTTGACCCCTGTCCAGAGGGTCAGACTGCATAGTCGGAAGGGTTTTCTCTCCTGAAAAGTCTGAATCCAGTGAGGCATTTGTTTTCTCAAAAGAGGTAACTTCATTAGTTGAGCTCAAGTCTCACAGGCTTGAGACTTGCTTGAGACAGGCTTCATAGCTGCTTCCCCAGGCCAGTGATAGCTAGGGATGCTATTGGCTGAAGAAAGTAATTCTGTACCAAATGTAACGTAGATGAGGAGTACTCTGATCTAGCATGCCAGTTGCTGCCCTTACCTTTTTATTTGCCTTTGCATAGCTTCAGAAAGAGGCTGCTATCTTGATCCTCCATCAGGGAGTATGGGCTCCCACAGCAGTACATTTGGAGGAAGGTGGGGAATTGCTCTCTGTGATACATCAGATTTTGAAATCAATCCAAAAATTGGCCTCTCCCGTGCAGTAGTATTGTGTGTTTGTTTCAGAGTCATCATGGCAGCTGATGAGAGGCTTTGCAATAAAGAGTCTTTCAGTTACTGCCCATTGGGGTTGGACTGATCAAAACAAAAGAAGCTTCCAGGAAACCGAGTTGGACCAAAACGGTGCAGAACAATTCGCTTACATTCAGAAATGACCACTAACATCTGGACAGCATAACCTTACAGCATAGCTTTAAGGTGAAAGAGCATGACCATAAAGTGTAGTGACAGCATGGATTCTTTATTCCAACTTGTTCCCTTCGCTGACTGATGCATCCTAAATCTGGATCACAGAGCTGAGGAGAATCCATTTTTGATGAAAAAGGATGGTTAGCCTTTTGAAAGCTGTGAGCCGCGTGCTTGTGTGCAAGAACTTCTTGCTTTGAGGTTTATGTAGCCATCCTCCTTAAATAATTCCTGACATTTTCCCCAACAATCAAATGTAAACAGCTTGCTAGAGAGCCAACTCTAAGCAGAATAGATAGGTACTGTCAGCCCTCTCGGAATGGCAGCAAACAAACCTCTGAAATGTCACAATCTGCTTCTAAAGTGATGGGATCAAAACTGACATTGGAGAACACATTCCTCAAGCTGTTAAGGCAGCTGGATTGCACTAGGTGAAATTTATCCAGAGCTTAGGATGTCAGACCAAGCAAGGAAAACAAACACATTTTTGCTTTCATCCCGAAGGTTGTGTACCAACAAGTCATCCTTGTTTAGCGCTGAATTTTTGCTCTGAAGTGGAGCTGGGGGGTGGAAGATGACAGAGGGACATGCTTTAGTTGAAATGTCAGTGCTTATTGAAGTAAAACCGTGGGCCTAATCAGTGGCACCATGCCATATGTCACGTTTCTTCTTGTAGTTCCTCCCCAAAGTACCAGTTTTGACCTTTGTTCTTGAGGCCTTTCAGAGCAACGGGAATGAAGAATTCTACCAAATAGTTGGTGATGGAAAAGATGTCCTGGAAGCACAAGAAATCCTCATTTAGACAAAGTTAAACCCAGATTTCTTGACATGAGAGATTCCTAAAATAAATCCCCTTGCCTTATATTCTTTAGAATTTTCCTCTGGTATGCCCCACTGCCTTTTTGTAGTCCCTTATCTGTGGACTTGCTCCTCTGAAGGGAGTGTTTCTTTGTATAGTTCAGTGCTGAAGTGGGGGGTGCTCATCTTTACCTCTTCATACTCTTGCTCCTTGTTGCGTGTTCACTCTCCTCTTCTCAATATCTGGTGAGATTTCTGTTCTCAGTCCTTCTCCTCCTGGTATATAGCACATACCTGGCTACCCGTGGTAGCCCTGGTGAACTTTTCCTTCCCCGCTTTTAACACGACCTGCATCTTTTAGTCTTTAAGGATGGTAAAAGAGCAGACTGAGTTTTCCTTGAGGGCTCTCTTCTGGAAAGCTGTTGTATTAACATGTTTTATTCTTAAAAGCAGATCACTGAAATACAGATACTTATTTTTGAAGTGCTCAGAATTAAAGAAGAAACAGGACATTGAATTGTAAATAGGCTGTCAAGGTTTTAGGCCACCATCTCTTGAAGGGCATGTTTGATTAGATGTGCTTTTGGGTGACATTCAGCCATCCAAAGATAGACTTGTCTTAGTGTTTCTCAGTTGGGGGATATATTTGACTGTGAACAGAGCTCAACTGAATCTACTTATTGCTAGCTGCTTATCAGAATGTGTGTGCACAATGTATTCTCCTTAGGAACTGAACCGAACCTGTAGAGCTATGCAGCAGAGGATTGTGGAGCTTATCTCACGAGTGTCCAATGAAGAAGTCACAGAGGAACTGCTGCATGTGAATGATGATTTAAATAACGTCTTCCTCAGATACGAAAGGTGGGACACCTTTTCCATCAACTATTTACACTTGTTCTGGGTTTTCACATAAGTGTAAAATAGATCAGTTGACAGAATTGGCCATCTGGGCCAACAGTCCCAACATAACAAAATGCAGAGCAGCCACACCACAGAAGGCATTTACAGAGTCTTCATGTGGTATCTTATGGTAAGTTTCCAGTTTCAGGTATTTCTTTTCTTTTTTAATACTAAGATTTTTTTATCATAGCCATTCAATTGTTTTAGGGCATATCTGTAAAATGCAGGGCATCACTGTGCATTCTCTGAACTAGTCTTGACCGTCTTGAGTCTGTAGATCCCTGTTGTGCAATGTTGTACAGATACAGGAGTTTGGGACTGTCTGGGGTAGTATAGCTGCAGTTGTCTAGCTCCGCTTCCTGTCTCAGGCACTGCACAAATGCTTGTGCTGCTTCTTGGCTTGGGGAGGCTCCTCTGAGCTCTCTCCCTCCTCTGATCTCTGAGGTTTCTAGTTCCAGGGTTGGTGCCAGGGGAGCTGGCTGAGGTGGACATGACCTTAGTATGTATAAGGGTTTTGTTTTTAAGTAACACTTAAGATCTTGGAGAATTCTGGCTCGCGCAGGGCTGAGATTTTAGAGAGTCAATCTGTGAGGTTCATCCCCAGGGGCGGGATTTGGGTCACAGGACTTTGAGCATGTTAGACAAAGGCGCTGTCAGCCACATCTGCTGCAGTAGGTGACACGTGATACAGCAGTCTTGGGAAAGTTTAATCTTCCCCTTAACGACAGGCCTGGGGAGTGAAGCACTAAAGAGTACCCTTTGTTCTTTGCTGTTAGCACAGCTTTGTTTCTTAAGCTTTTAAAAATAAATTAGACTTTAGATCTCTGAATCTGTGTTGTCACAGCGAAGGCTGGAGAGAAGACTCAGTGGCCTCACTTTTATTTTTGATTTGGTCCTGCAGAGAAGACTGGGACAAACTTTGTAACAAATGCTGACTTACTATATGAAATGGTATGTTTCGTGAATGAATATGATTCTACAAGTTGCAGAGTGAAACTGCCACTAAGGCTCAGTCTGGTCACCCTTAATATTTTTTTCCCCCTTTCCTTCATCTGCAACTTTGCTGACAGGGGCTAATATATTTTTAAGCATTTAAGATGAACTTAAAGATGAACTGAACAATATTAGCAGGCTGGCTGTTGTAGAATAGCTGTACTGGTCTGAATGTTTCAATAAATTTCCATCCTCCTCCATTATTCCTAACATTCCAAGTTCATCACACCTGTTTCTACTATGGCTACCAAACGGTGTCAGTGATTCAAGGAGGAGCTCTGGCCTTCACTGTGGAGCTTTGTATGTAAAAGAACTCGTGGTTCATAAGCCTTCTGGTGAGAAATATGAGGTGGGAGGTGTCTGAGGTTTCCAGTTAGGGGAGCTGGATTTCCAGTAATACTAGACACCCACAGTTTCCTAAATTGAAATTTGGGCCTGAATTTATGTTTGCAGCCTTTTAAATCTGCAGTTTCCTGTGTTACTTTAAGAAAAAAATTAATTTGCTTGAGATTTCCAGTTGTGTTTTGTTCAGCTGGAGAAAACCCACAGGATTATATGAGTATTTTGTTTTTATACTGAATAGAGAACTCAAATATGAGACTAGTTTTACATGAGGAAAAATTGTAACTTCAAAGAAGTCGTGATGCCTCAGACAGGCCTTTGGAGGAAGTAGGTCCCCTGCCTTTTTGAGTATATAAAGGCTGGATTTAGGTTTGGGGCCCCGAATGCATGGCTGATTGGGGAAGAAATAGAGAAGATACCAGATCTTGACTAGCTAGACTTCTTCCCCTAAGAAGCGTGGGATTTTTATCTAACCCTGTTATTTTTAGTACTTAGAAAGTACCAGCCTATTTGGACATAGGCTCTGACCGTCTCTGAGCTGACCCGGAATGTTTCAAGAAATGAATTTGCTAAGTATTGTTTCTCATGCCATGTGCTACTTGGGTAGAGCTGCGAGAGCGTGCATACGGCTTCTAATTTGCTTTTATTGCAGCAAGGGGGAGCTGTTAAATGGGAGTAAGACTCACTGCAGTGCTCAGCTGGGAGTATCATTCTTGCCGCAGTTCCTCCTGTCCCTTGGCTAACAGAATAGTCTATCAAGGAGCACTTAATGGAAAAAAAAAATAACAATACAAATCCAGTGATGTTTTTTGTGCATCTGTGTGCTGCAAGATCAGATTGATCAGCCTAATACCCACCGTAGACAAGAAAGCAACTTCTGTAGCACTGTCCTCCCTTCATACTACCTTGGAATTAAAGGTTTTAAGGTTCCCTCTTGAACCAAGGAAAGCTAAGTTCAGTGGTAAGCACGATGTGACTTTGTTATAAGCCTGTACCTTTCTTTGTTTATTGGTGGCCTTGATCATCAGTGTTGATTTTTTATATATATATATATATATATATATACACACATGTATATATATGTGTATATATATGTATATTATATATGTTTTTTAACAGATTTGAACGATACAGATCAGGACGTTCAACGCAAAACGCCAGCAATGGAGTAAGTACCTAACTCCATTATTATATCAACAGTTACACCAGCAGTTTCTCAGAAGTATAGCTATACTGGGTCAGATAAAGTCTGTCCAGCCCCATAACCTGCCTCTAGTGGCTAATAGTGGATACCAGGGGAAGAACATAAGAACATGGCAAACCTGAAGTGACAACTCTTAGCTCAGGAAGACACTAAGCTAAAAGTGACATCTTTACGTTTACAATCCTTGGTGGATTTTCTTTCATCTATTAATTTTTCTGGTTGCTTTTTGAATCTGTGCAAACTTTTGGCATTCACAGTGTCCTTAAGCGGTGAGTTACACAGTTTAACTACACATTTATACATATATATATATATATAGTGTGTATACAGACACACACTATATATGTGTGTGTGTGTCTGTGCATAATAAATATTTTGTTTACAATTGAACAAGCCACTTAATGATTTTATTTGATCCCTTTAGTTCTTGTTTGTCGTGTCTGATAATACAATGGTTAAGATTCATTTTCTCCATGCCACTCATAATTTTAGGGATTTCTGTCATCTTCTTTTTCAGTAGCCCCTTTTCAGGCTGAAGTGTTATAGTCCTAGTTGTTCGTTCTGTGAAAACTATTTTATACTTTGATCTTCTGTCATTCCTCATTGAATCTTCTTCTTTTTTTTTTTTTTAATTCCCTTTCCTCTTTGTCAGGGAGAAGAACAGAGACAAGCAGAGTCTTCAAGATCTGAGTGCACGATGAATGGCACTATGATATGTTCTATTCTGCTCTCTTCTAACAATTTTCTCTATTTACTTTGAGTGCCACTTCTTCTGCAGTGCGATGCAAACTTCAGCACAGGCTCTGCAATGTAACTTTAATCAAAACAAAAAAGCTGTGTTTCTGGAAACAGTTTATACCTAATGTGGAAGATGGTAGCAAACTTAAGTTTGACTTAAGTCTGATATCGGTCCAGTGCTGAAGGAGGTGGAGAACCAGAGACATGTTGGCCAAATCTGAAGAGATGTAGTGGAGGAGAGTTCCACTGTTGTGCTGAGTGGTCGAACTGAGCCAGCCGTGGAACCCATTAGGCTTTCTAGAGGCTGACCCAGAATAATACCTTTTTATTCTGTACTTAGCACCCTGTGATCCAAGTGACTAGGCCATTTGGCAGTTTGCAAAGGGGTCTTTTTAGGAGGTACCCATTATTTGTTGATGTTTAATTTTGCACTGCAGGAAGAAATCTCTGGCATGCCTAACTTGCTGTGCTTTGTGTGTCCCAACAGGTCCTGAATGAAGTGACAGAAGATAACCTAATAGATTTGGGTCCTGGCTCCCCAGCTGTAGTGAGCCCAATGGTTGGAAACTCAGCACCCCCATCTTCACTTTCTTCACAGCTCGCAGGGCTTGGTGAGTATCTGATCTAAGTAGTGCTGATGAGCATTGTGCTGTAATTCATGGACTTGTCAAGGCCTGGGCAGTTTGTGGGTCTCAAGCTGCATGCAGTTCTCCAGCGGGGCTTGTACTGTATCAGTATAGCCCCTCTAGTGGTCACTGGGGCTGCTAGGCCCCACACTTGGCCCCTCACTTGGCACTCACATCCAAGTGTGTGAGTGCGGGAGCAAATCTGAGGGGTTGCTGGGGTCCCCATTACTCACCCGAAAAGCCAGTGAAGCTCTTTGCACGGTGGAGTGCTGGGATTCAGGAGGAGATATTTTCCTCTCTCACTTGTGGGTCAGGGAGACTCTCCTCCCTTTGGCTCTCCAGTGATTACTACTGCCCTGTAGCCTTAGGAAGGTTTGGGGGCGTGGCTTGCAGGATTAGAAAGATTCTCCCACTCCTCTGCACCCTTGCAACCTGTCCTGGGAACCAGCCTGGCACAAGGGGAGTGGTGCGTTACCCAGAGCGAAGAGTGGAGGAAAGGAGGCAGACGTAGGTTCTCATTCTTGGGAAATTTGTACTACTCCCTTTATTTCAGCTTAGCTCCCCATGAAATCAGCCAGGTGAAAGTTCTTGAGGTTTTCACCTCTTTCAGCACTGCCCCCATATCAGATCACTTGATTTGGGACTGTTGCTTTCACAGTCAGTAGCTGAGATACAACGCTGCGGAGAAGACTAGAATCTGTGCCCAACATTTTGGACCATCTTAGTGAATGGTAAATATCTCAGGATGAGATTGGCAGTAGGTGAACTGCCAATTTCCAGATATTGACTGCTTGGTCAGAAACAGTTATGGAGTGGTGCTTTCAGGAGGAACAAGACAATCTCCACATTTGTCCTTTCCTTAGGAAACACGTGATTAGCAGCCTCTAGCCTCTTGTGGGCAGAGATAGAGAGCTGTTCATACATGGTGCTCCGTGCAACATAAGTGTTAACTAGATGCTGTCTATAGCTTTCCTGTGTTGTTAATAATTTCTTGTTTAACCTGTACTGTCATGAAAGTGGTGCTTGCGTATGATTTGCTATTTCATTGGTTCACTTCTTTTGCCTCTGGTTGCAGACTTGGGTACAAACAGCGTCAGTGGCACACTGAGCTCTCTACAACACTGTAGTCCTCGGGATGATTTCGACATGTTTGCACAGACAAGAGGCAGTTCCTTGGCTGAGCAGCGAAAGAAGTATGTTGGAGTTTGTCTTTAGTGCTCTTTGAGTCATGGCATTACTGTTTTATAGGGGCATGAACCTGAGACTTCTTTGCTTCGTTCCAGACTAAGAAAGTTGTTTTGATGTATGTTTTTCTGCTTTGAATCTAGGCCTTATGCTTTATTAGCGTGAGCAAGTAGGGAAGTTTTCGCTGTGGTAGAGCTGCCTGGCTAATTTCACTTGACTGTCTTGGTTAATGAGCTGACTGGAAACTCGGAAATGAACTTACTTTAATTTCTGCGGATGCTTCCTTTGAAAAAGGCATGCGTTCCCATCTGCATGGTCAGTGCTTGAGATATAGGAGTAAAATGGGCCTTCACCAGAAAGTCATGGATATAGTCCTTTGGTGACCGAATTACTATCATCAAGGGCTTGGGGATGAATTACCATGTAGTTGAATTCTCCCTGTGGCCCAGCAGTGAGGCACTCTCAGGCTGTGAAGGCAGTGTAGCTTGTCCAGCTGCCACGCTCTCCCTAATTTGTTTATATGTGTAGGGCTTGAGTCTCTAGAGCTGCAGATCTGGCACTTTCAAGGGCATTAAATAGGTCCAATTATTTCAGTAGAAAATAAATCCAGGCTCGTATTTAGAAATCCTTTGATCTCCCTCAAATGAGACTCATTAAAAAGACACTCTCAGGTATTTTTCTTTCATATATTATTTCTTGCCTCCTGATTTCAAATTCAAGAGGATGTAGTGGCTCCCAGCAATCAGAACAGTTGAGACAGTATCTTGTCTCAAACAAGAAATGTTGCTGAGTAGTCTAGCACAGACCTTAGCAGATTACCAAAAACTTACCAGCCTTGTGAAGAGATCAGCTCTGGAAAACTTCACTCAGCAAGTTGATTAGGATTTTCCATTTGCAACCATCAATATAGCTGTTTGTGCTGCCTCAGCTGCAATATCAGTGTTGAGAAGACATGCTATCATGTAGAGGGCTACATTACCGCTGGAGATTTCAGTCTGAGAGCCCTAATGTATAGTCAGAAAGGAGATGCATTGCAGAGAGATCTAATGGAGGTCCCTCTGTCCCTTGTGCTAAACGAAGCATGAAACTAGTCTTCCCACGCTGCACCTCTGTCTCCTTCTGCAAGCTAATAGAACAGGGAGCACACATCAGTCCGTGATTTCACAAGGGAGGATTGCTATGTCTTCCTTGGATTGTACGCAATGTAAATGGAGCAACAGCAGTGCAGTAAGGACATGAGTGTGCCTTGCTGCGATCCATAAGCGAGAGCCTCTGGGTGCTCTGCTCAGAGCTTGGGAGAAGGCAGCATGCTGGAAGGGAAAAGTGCGCCTCCTGCTCAGACACGCAGCTCCTCCCAGGGGCTGATTTATGGGCAGGTGCTGGCATCTGCTTCAGCTGAGGGTTCACCACTGTGCTCAGAGGAAGAGTGATGTTATTGCCTCTGTCACCTGACTGCTATATGTCCCTTTTCATTAGCAATTTAAGAAGCTTTTTAAAAATCCAGCCTCTGTAAATAGACAGTGATTAACCAACTGAGTGCACTTTTTTGGACCCTTTACTGTAGTTGCTTAGTTACGTTAGCACGTAGTTACTGTTTTCGAGTCTCCCTCTGCCTCCTCCCCACACACAACAAGTTCAGGCTTCCAGATGTCATCATCAAAGCTTTGCAAAACTTAATCTCTTAATCAGGCCTCTTTTCATACTCCCCTGCCAGTTCTTGGACCCACTAATGGATCCCGCTAATCTCATAACCTGTTTTCCTACCTCTCCCATAATGCCAGTCTTACTGTTTTTTCTATCTTTTCATAAACATCCTTATTGTATCATGTCTGAAACTGATGGACAGTCTTTATACAGAGCACACTCCTCTGTTCAGAATGCACTTAGTGCACTCTAAGGCTTATTAACAGAAAAAAGTACTTTCTGATTTCAAGGGGAGTAAATCAGAGCAGCATGTGTTTTCTGCATGGGTGATGGCTGAACTTCTGTCCAGTTCTGTGGTTTGTTCCTTTGTTTCAGCGTGACGTATGAGGATCCTCAGGCGGTCAAAGGACTAGCATCTGCCCTGGACGTTCGAAAACAGAACACGGGAGGGGTAGGTCATTGCTCCGCATTTTGTTATCTGAAGCTGTGCATGGAATCCAAGGTATAGACAGCTGGTTTAACTAAGACTTGTTGTTCTGTATGCCAGTGACATACTAGTACTGGCTATTTTGAAATTGGTATCTAGGAGCAAGTACTTGCTAAGTAATGATTTCTAAAGAGCTACTGCTTAGCACACCAGCGTAAAAGACTTCCAAATCATAGTGGGTACATGCTCCTGTGTTCTTGCAGCTTGCCTAGGGGGTCCAGCTCTGTGACTGGAGTCTCTACTTAAATGAATAAGTAGCGAACAGCCTGTGAACACCGGTGTGCATTTCTTTGGTTCGTTTTTGCTTATGAACATCTAGATCTACTAGACTTTGCTCTAAGGGTAGGGATACATGAGCAAGTTACAGCAAGAGAAATCATGTAGACGTTTAATGCTTGAGATGCCTTGCCATAACTGCCCCTGTTTGCAGTCTGTTCTTTCCCAGGGAAGGCTCCCTGCTGCTTTGTGTGAGCAAAAGAGGCACATGAGCAGTCACCTCAGAGCAGCTGACACTAGAAACTTGTCTAAGAGGGAGAGGTTGGCCAGCTTTGTCTGGATACCTGGACAGTAGACCGTGAAAAGAGTTTGCAGATCATCCCCCAACCCCTTTTACCGCCAGCTCTTTAAAACCCTCCTGTTCTTTTATACTCAGCTGTTGTAATCCATGTAAGTTTTTAGACGACTGAGCAAGTTCAGACCCTCTTCCTAGTCTAATTTTGCTCTGTACTGACCACTAGGGAGCATGGGAGAGCCAGTGTAACGCACACACCTCCCTCCATGGCGAATTGCCTCTCCATCCCTTGGCTGATCCCGCCCTGGTTCTTTCATAAGTTGACATGGGAGTGCTTTGGGCAGCTGGCATGCCTGGCAGCCTGTGCTCTGAGCCAAGGAGAATTTGTGTTTGGAGCCAGCTGGGGTCAGATCACAGCTGCCTGCCTGCTTTGGCCACAGTTCAGTGATAACAGGGCATCAGCAATGATTTCTTATGGAGCATCCCCCCACCCCACCACTTTATCTGCTTGTTCCTGTCCTTGCATCCTGCAAAAAAAAAGGAGTAATTTGTAACTCGGGTCAGCCCGGTGACCAGTTTCCAAGATGGCCCCACAAACACTCCTGCCAGCGCTACTGAGGGAAGAGGGGGGAGGCATGGGGAGGTGGCGGCAGAAGTACATTAGGGTGGTGAGACAGGAATTCCTGAAGCCAGCATTACAGCCCAAGCCCCCAGGATCACGGCGCTGCAGTGCTGTGTTGCTGGGAGGACCTCGGAAAGGATTTGAGATTCTGTTCTTTGTTCCTAGCTAACCAAAAGCAAGCACTGAAGGGGGTCATATTTGGCTACTGGTCAAGGGGGCTGTATTCCCTTGGTGGCCATGGGGTCATGTCTTATCTATTAACACTTTTGTTCTCAGCCAATTCTGCTTGGGGCACCAGTGTGACGTGTCGTTCACACCAGTGTAGCTGCTTCTCTGCCTGAAGTATTGTCAGTTCAAAGGGCTATGTCTAAGCTAATCTGATGGGTCAAAGTATTTTGGAGCAGACGCTTTATGGGTTGTGGAACTTTGGGCTCTGAGATGTTGTAGCTCAGACTTCCAGCCTCTTTTCAAAGGTCTTGATGACTGTATCATGTAGTCAGAATAGCTTATTTTGAAATGTAATCTTTCAGTAATTGGTAAACAATACTTTTTATCAAGTGTCGTGAGGCTCGTGGGTGTCTCTTCTTAAAGGAAATAAAAATTAAACTCTCCTAAAGTTACCAGTCCCAGCATGTGTGGGAAAAAATCTGGCAGTGCTCAGTAAATGAAAGACACGCATTAATTTGTGTAGAGAGCTAATTTAAGAACAGCCCTAGGGAGGAGCCAAAAGCTTTGCAACACATTCTTCACACACTTCTTGTTCCAGCACAGTTGTCCAGTGGTAAAATCCAACGTTTCTAATGTAGTCGTTCTCAGAACGGTCTGCAGAGAGATGGCTGGTCACGTGGCATTAGCTGTCTTTTAATATGATTTAGCAGCTGGAAACAAGGCAAGCTAAAAATACACCGTTTTCTTAATATTGCTTTTCCATGTTGGGAATTGCTTTTGTTGCCACAGAGAAGTTGTGTGATCACAACTGGGAGGAGAAATGTCCAAGAAACAGTTCTGTAACGTTACAGAGACAGCAGATAAAGTTGGGAGTGATTTCCCCTTTTTTTACCTCAGCACAAGTAGTGAAACAAAGTATACAGTATTACAGCTGATTCTCCGTTATCTGTTGTAATGGGGACAGGAGAGGTAATCCCCCATAAGATGTGTATTTGGAGTGAGGTATATAAACACACAAGTGGCTCTGTAGAGTGGCTCTGGCCAGTGAGCTAAGCTGGCACCGCTAAGCTCTGCCGGTCCCGAGCAAGCCCCTCTGGAGCTACAGAGATGACTCTGCTCCACGGCCCTGGTTTAGGGATGTGGTGTGAAGAACAAGAAACCATCTTGAGAGTCTTGGCGTCACTATGCTACACAGTCTGCGATCTGCGCGAGCCACTGTGGGGAACTGGCATTGTCAGCAGTCCTTTTAACCTGCGTCGCTCTTAGAGACCGGCAGTTTGAAAGATTGCCAGAACACTTCAGCACACTGTGATAATTTACCCTGCTGCTCGACACCATCATTAAAGCTGTCATATTACAGAATGATAGAATCACACGGTTGAGGTTGGAAGGGACCTCTGGAGATCAGTTAGTCCAACCGCCCTGCTCAAACAGGGTCACCTAGAGCACATTGCCCAGGACCCTGTCCAGGTTATTGTTAGAGTTTGAGGCAGAGTTTGGGAGATTGGTTGTTGAGATCGAGCAGGTAAGTAAGGTATGCTGTGAATTACAGCTTTATAAACAAGGGAAATTCCCCTGTGCCTTATAGTAGGGTTTCCAGTGCAGCCTGATTTTAGTAAGTTGTGTAGCTTACACTTTCTCTTCTTCTAAGAAGACGACAAACATTAGCCTCACTTCTTATCAGTAATGTTTTTCCTTTAGTAACATGGAGGAAGTGCTAAAATTCTGTGAACTGTCTTTATGAAGTGAAGTAGTCGGGGTGAAGCCTATTCCTCCACGGACAGAGTTGAGAGGCAGCGAATGGGGGTGTGGCTGTTGCCAGAAACTACTCTGTGTGTGTGTGTGTGTGTGTGTGTGTGTGTGTACACGTGTGTGTGCGACAGTGTGTGTGTCTGTGTCTATATGTATGTGCACTTTTTAACTTGCTGCTGTTGTATTACTTTATCATGGGTGTTGCTGTGGTTTCTCTCTTTATGGACCTTTCTGTTCTCAACACAGAGGAGAGGTAAAGGTGGGAACTCAGACATGGAGCCCATAGACAAGTGGCTAATTACACAAGGAATGGTGAGGACTTCACCAGTGAAGCAATTCCTTCTGCCCACCCCAGTCCTTTTTTACCTAGAATAACCATCCTTCATTCACCTCTCATCCCACCCTACTGAACCACCTCAAATCAGACAGTACAAGGAGTTTGTTTCCCACCTACATCATTACCTGGGACAAAGAGAAACTTTTACATCGATTACTGGTTTGTCCTGTGCAGTGGCCTGGAACCAAATGAATCATTTGCAGGAGCCCAGATCACCTTCAGAACAAGCCCGGGGATCCTATTGGTTCCTTATACTGTCTTGATTTACCTTTGCAGTATCCACTTTTCTTGGGATAAACACAAGTCTCGTGTATCTTATCCATAAAGAGGACATTTCTAGGTGCCTTTAAACCAGCCCCTTCTGGCAACATTTAACTTCATGGTCTGGAAGAAATATGTGGAGGTTGTGGGATCATTCTTAGTTGGACTGAGTAATGTAAGGTCACTTCTGTACGAAAAGAAGAGGATGGGAGAACTCCTAGCTAGATTGACATCTTCCACCTCTGTTAGGGAATTATGCTGGCATTACAATTCAGACTCCAAAAGGTATAATAGTGTTTCTGACTCGAAGGATTTAATTCCTATGCTGAGTGATGCCAGTGTTTTGATAAAATCCAAGCTCCTGGAGATCACTGAATCTGTGCGCATTTTGACCTTTTTGAAATTGTTGCTCATGAACCTGCTTGGAGAGAAAAGTTCAAAAGCCTATCTTAAGGGCAGAAGTCAGAAAGGAGGTAACAAATAGCCTCGGATATGCCTTAAAGCCAAATTTTGATACCAGTTTTGAATTCTCGGGCTGTATAATCCATCATTTTAGGTGTTTGAAAATAGTACCAATAACGTGACCTAGCTGTACAAAGTCCTAAAAGGCCTTCTGAGACTATCCTTGTGACTGCAGCTGAGGTAAAAACATGCAGTCCACAATTCCCTTGTGGGCTGGGGCAAATTTGCAGTGCAGCGTGTGGGGACTGGGCATCAGGGGCCTGTGGAATGGGAACACCACTAGGGAGGGCCTTGAAAGTCCCAAACTAAATCTCCCCATACATAGAAACAGAAACCTATCCCAAAGAAGTTCAGACTGAGAAAATTCAGAGTTTGTAATATCAGAGTACACCAGCTCTATGAAACACTTTTCGTTTATTCTTCTAGATTTAGGTCTAATCCAGATGATTTCTGAGGCCCAGTGTGTGAACCTGTCTGAAGAGCATGCCTGGTGCATGCACAGTGATTGGATACGTGCATATATACATAGTCATATCTGCCTATCTATTCAAGGACACAAAAGCCGCTCTGTTAGCATACGTAGGTAAACCCAGCTGCAGGTACCTTTCCTTGGGAGCCAGAGTTTCATTTCAGCGTCTGTCAGAGACCCACAGCTCCTAACATGAGAGTGAAAGAGCTGTAACATGAATGGTGCTTGCTTCGCCTCTGATGCCGTTGACTGTGGTTCACAGAGGCTCTTGCTGTTCTGTGGCGCTGTTGCAGCCAGAGATGTACTGTACCACTGTTAGATGCTCATCCATAATGAATAATCCAGTGATTGAGTTAGTTCCTCTTCTTTGCCTTTCCACTGTTTACAAGAGCAGGGAAGCATGAAATTGGCACCCCTGCCGTTCACACCGCTCATGCCACTGCTTTATTAAAAAAGCAAACACAATATTTGGTCATTGGCTTGTGGTTATTCAGTCTGGAAAAAGGATACTGCAGCATTCATGGAGGCATACGGATTTGGGGAGGGAAGGGGTTCTGGCTGTCCAGCCAGTCGCTGCTCTTACAAGCCTGTCACCCTTGTTTGTATGCTAAATAGGAGAGAGAAATATTTAAAATAAAACCAGACTAATCATTAACTCTGTTTCTCTCTTAACTGGCTGTAGTTCTTAACCGTATTTATTAATACAACCTTATAGCATTTGCAATATAAGTGGAATAACTATCATCCCAGGTATGAACTTGATGTTGAAATTCTTTGGTAACTTTTTGTAATTTTGAGATGAGGGGGGAAAGAGGGGTGAGCTGACATTGCCGTTACCTGTGCCTGTACAACAGTAGGACCATTGAAAGGATATTCTCCAACATTCTTCCTCTCAAAAAAGCCTACCAAAGTGGTGTTCACATCCCTCATGACCTGATATTCTTCCAAACCGTGGTACTTTTAAGCTTAGGGTTGAATTCTTCCCACTCCTTTGCTGTGCGTCTCAGTTCACCAACACGTCTTTGCGGAGGCAGCCTCGTTCAGGGCTCGGTGCGTACTCTCCTGGTGAATTTGGCAGCATTGTTTCTGTTTCAGTTTAATCTACAGTTCAGTTTTGTCAGCAGTGTGATGCCAGGGCTGTGGAGAAACAGACTACACCTGTGTCCGTTCCAGCACTGTCTACAAAACTCATGTAGACCTAATTATAGCTATGGAAAACACTCCTGGTTCAAATGTGAGTTACTCCACTTAGGGATGTTATGGGGAAGCTATTTCAGTAAAAGATCTGTTTGGCCTGTAAGGTCTGGGCCCTTGCTAGTTACATAAGTCATGCAGGCGTCATATAAAGATCTGTATCAGCAGCTCTTAGTCACAGACTTTAACATTAGGTGACCGCATTTTAGTGCAGGTAATTCCAGTACCCCTTGCCATGACTTTGGGCAGCTATTGAGGTTTGTGTGAATATATGCCTTGGCTAAAATAATCTGTTGCCCTGCTCACATGCCAAGTGGATATTTGTTACGAAAGTGAGGAGCAGATGTTGCTGAAGTCACCATGTCGGGAGATTTATTTGAGACAGTGGCAGGGAAACTGAACCAGAATTCACAGAAGATAATGCAAACAGTTTTTTGCCTTACATCCTGACTACCACCAAGCTGCCTGGCCAGAGAGCAGATTCTTCTCCCCAGCAAAGATATGTGAATAAAGATTAAATGAAGTCTTTGCTGACATGTTGTTAATTAGTAACAGAGTGGGATGCCGCCGTGTCTGCCTTCAATAAAGAGAGATAGGATCTAAGATGTGGAAATGGCTTGGGTAACATGAGACTATTGAAATACGTCACCTTCTTGAAGTCTAAATGATTTGAATTGCGGACAAACTGCAAAATAAATGTTTGAAGATCTTGTTTCTTCTGTGTGGTAGGACTTCTCTCCCTTTTGAAGGCAAGCAGGCATGTTCCCTTGTTCTGAAGACCACATGGGTTTCATTATCCATCAAGTCATTACATTTTATGGAGCACTTTACAGGACTAGGTATGGTACCCCATGAGAATGAAGGCTTTAGCTGCCTGGACTTGCCTATGAGATCCAGATTGGCTGGTTGTTGTACGGGCACATCAGGCGGTGTTGGGGAACATACTGCACTTGAGCTCTTGCCTTCCCCATCTATGTGATGTGTAAACAGAGTTACAAGCAATCAAGTAGCTAATTAAATCCTTGCATGTGAAGTCAGATGTGTTCTAATATTGAGGCCAGGAAGCTATTTCAAGATCACAACAGCCTTAAATAGATTATAGGACTGCAGTAGTAAGCCGGAGTAGACAGCTAGCGTGTGTCTTAGAGCTCTAATTCTGCTAGCACAGGAATGACAGACCTTTTTTTACTATTGCTAACTAAGGGGGAAAGTGAATAGCAGCCAACCAAGTATTGGTGTCAGCTTCGTTAAACATCTAGAAAGAAGTGAATTAACTAAGCTCCTACAAGGCAGTCGTCTAGCAACAATTAGCATAAACCTTGTTAAACATTTTAAGAACATTAATGAGCTCACCTGGAGACCTGAATTGTCATTTCATACCTGCTTCTTTTCCAGTGGGATCATTTTTAATAGAAATAAAATGTGATAATAATAACCTCAAACTGTCTTTTTAAGGGTAGAATATTGGATTTTATGAGGAGATCTATTGGCAATACTCTTTGGCTTTTGACTGCTAGTGAAAACACCAGCACAATCTAACTTAGATCTAAGTATGAACTTCGATTCCAGGTTCCTGTGGGTTTTGTGGGACTGAAAGCTTGCCTTTGTTCTCCTAGTCCTCCTTTTCCATTTCCCTTTCAGGACTGTTTAGAGGACCCCGTTTGAAGGATTTTCCAAAAACTGAAAAAAAAAAGGAATATGAACAACGAGTACTTCATCTTTTCATTTAAAAATAGTTATCTAGAGTACCTTCAAATATGTTATGGCTTAATTTCTACGTATTAAATGTATAGACTTTTAAAAAAGAAATCACAATATCTTTATAAAAACAGCTCTTTCTGCCAACACTGACTATCTAGGGAGCTGTCGTGCCAAGACTGAGAGCTTCACTAGAGCGCGTATGCTTGCCTAATCAAAGTATTTAACAAGACACTGTCCCGTTTTGGAGCCGTTTCCATTTAGTCTATGGCTGCCACCGCTGTTTGTTCTCAGAAGTTGTTGTCTTTTTTAACGTGTAAACTAGCTAATTTATTTTCACATTGCTTCTGTTGTGCTTTAGGGAATTAATCTTGACAAAACTCCCCTCCACATTCTTGAATTTAGGACCTCAGGAAAGGGGAAGACTTGCCAAGTACACAACTGACTGGCAAAAATAAAATTCTGTGTGTGGTCAGTTTCAACTTAAATGTAAATAGTACAAGGTTATATTTAGAACATTTTAAAACGTCTAGTTACTCTTGAGAGTACTTTTTCCCCTCTTTATTCTTGAACAAATCAAACCTGATACATTCAACACATGTTTTCTAGGAAGAATGGGGAGCAGAGTCTGAAGAAAGTAAATTGGCAGTGTGACCGTGGAAGGAGCAATGGATGCAAATCCTCGGCTCTTCTATAAGCGTGTTGAAAGTGCTGGAAGATGGGGGGAAGTGTTTTTAAAGGTCAATGCTGGATAGCAAATAGCTGACACGCTCAAATGTTTGTCTTGCAACTCTTAGTACTTCTTATATATGACCTGCAAGAAGTGCTCTCGCACTTCTAAGGTTTTTATTTGTTTGTTATATAAAGCAGGTCTGTCTGAAAGTAAAATTTCTTTCTTTTTTTTTTTTTTTTAGCCTTACAAAACACAGCAGCTTAGACTCCTAAACTGCTGAAATGTTTCAGAGGACTCTCTACAGAGTTAGAGCGTTGCAATTCTCAGGAATCGATTACGTGCCAGGGCATCTCTAGAGTTTTCAGGATAACCAAGATTTGAATTCCTGTTCTTCCTAATACAGGGACCGCAGTACCACTGCACTTCTTAGCAAAAGAAGGTATTTTTCCCTCCTCCCCCCATGCATACTTTCTCATACCATCTTTAAAGAAGCATAAGTACCTTTCTGAGCTGCATACTAGCCGACAGCTCTGAAGGCTACGCTTTCCAATCCAATGCATTAATTATTGTGTGCAGTGTTAAGCAATAAAAGAGAGAGACAGTAATGGAAACTTCAGCAGTAGTTTTTAGGTTGCTGTAGGCTGAATAAATCCATTGTTTTGTATTTTTGAAGCCAGTATGTTCCAAAGCTGTTAAACTAGTAAGTCAGTTCTGCAAGATGCAACTTGTCCTTGGGAACGAATACCTTGGAAGATGCGCACAGAGCCGTCCTGCTGCTAATGGCCATCCTGGCCAGCTTGCAGCAGCTTCAGCGCACTGCGCTAGCACTATATGTGCGCGTGATTCAACTCTTCGTTGCGCATTAAAAAGGAACAGTTATCCTAAATCTGGCCCATTCCAGGGCCTGCAGGAACTGCAGGAACTTATTTTCTGCTCAGGGTCTTCATGTGGTAACTGAAGGTAGCATGCCAAAACGCACCTCTGGTCCTTCCCGTGCCTGTCCCGTGCGCTTTGCCCAAGAGCTGGCGGTGTCGGAGCGGAGCGGTCTGCATGGCACCTCCCTTGGAGAGAGGTGCTGCAGCTCTCCCACCTTTAGATGAGCCCTGGCTTTCTAGCCCCTCGCCACGACTGACTTACCTCAGCAGCCCTTGCCTCGAGCAAAGGCTTAACCGACCTCCTCAGAGCCGAGGGCCACTCGATTAGAAGAAAACAGTTTTGAGGAGGCCTGTCGATGAGCAGCAGCCTGCACCGCTGCCTCCGTAGTTCAGCAGCCATCCGTCTTCCTCCACGACAGGTCCCTGGGAGAACTACGTCCCCCAGTAAATTCATCTGCAAAGCCTCTGTCGGTTCTTCCTCCCGTGAGAGCTTCCAGGCAAAACTCTGAACAAATGGCACCTTTTCTTCCTAGAAAAGCTTTTCTAAAGCTTTTCTAAAGCTTTTCTAGCGCTGTCAAGATCTCTCCCCTCCCAGGCCAGCCGCTCAGCTGCCGTGTGCTGGCCTCACCCTGGATGCCTGGCATTGTTTTTCAAGTGTTTTTCAGGCTTGTCCCTACTGGATGTATTGTGGTGGTTTCCTGTTTACTTCTTCCATAGCCCTCTGTTATGTTTAAGCAGTATAGTTAGTCAGGAAAATTCTACATCTAACATGTGGCAATTTCCCTTTGCGGGCCCGGTCGCCTGCAGCGCTCCATGAAACAGTTACAGTCGAGCGCTCGACATGCTGCGTCCGCTCTGCCCGTCACAACCGCGCAGCTCGTGGTTTTTTCGCAGGAAGAGGGGCAAACCTTTCACGCCTTTTTGTGAAGCTGTTGGCGGAGCTCTGCCGGGCACGCTCCGGTGAGCCTCGCTGCAGCGGTCCGAGGCGTTGCCGCCGCCAGAGCGGGAGCCGAGAGGAGCGCGTGCTGGGCTTCCTCCCATGGCTCGCCCGGGAGCTGCTGCCCGGCCTCCTCCATGCCTTCACCTTCGAGATGCTGCGCTTGGCGCTGGCACTCGTTCAGCTCTGCTGCCTCCGCTGCAAGAGGGTCACCTTCGGCAGAGGCGCGGGGCTGGCGGGCTGGGGCAGTTTTGCTTTAAACTGCCGTGCCAAGCTTTGCCAAGGCCTCGGTGCCGTGGCGGGAGGAGGATCTGGAAGGAAACATGACTGTATATCTTGGGCTCTGAACACCTCCACCTTCAGAGAGACTCCAGTTTGCCTTTATAAACTCTGAAGACTTTGAGCCCCTCTTTTTGCTAACCCTTCATTGTGGCTAATACCCATTAAAAAAAAAGTGTGTAAATTTAACATTTCGAAACCTAACTGATATCCAGTATTCTACCCTTAAAAGCTTTTCACGATCCAGGTTAGAATCATCAGTCCGTCCTGATGGTTTTAATATGTGGTCGGAAAGTTACCCGTCTTACGCTGGCATCCAGTCACGTCATTGCCCATAATCTTTCTCTTGGTTTTGTTAGCCTTGTTGTTCATAATTTCCTTTCCAAGTGTTTCTTTATTTGAAATGCCATTTATATTTTGTTGCCTTTTTTTTCCAGCACATCTTACATCTTTGTTTTTGTTTTGTTTTTAATCTTATTTCTGGCGTTTTCCATCGCTCTGTGGCCATGATTGTGGATGTGTTTTGGTTTTTGCCTGCCTTGCTGTTCTCTCGCTGCACTCCCTAGATCCCTGTTGCACAGTCCTCTGTCATGGATGACATTGAGGAGTGGCTCAGTACCGACTTGGTGAGACTCTTTATATTTTCATTTTTCCCATGGGCAATAGCACTTGGTATGGATAACTTTCAGCGCACTGCTAGGTTATTGGTGCTGCTCTGTGGTTAACAGGGAGGCAGTGAAACTTCCAAATCATATACCTTATTTCCCTTTGAGCAAAATATAGAAGTAGGTGGATATAGGGTTGTATCCAGCAATACAATCAAAACATTTTTTTCTCAGCCGCTTTATTTTCACTCCTCCATTTTAACATCACAGAATTGCTTGCATTCCAGAAATGGCACATTCCTGATTCCCATATAGGAAAGCACTTAAACATTTAAAACTGTTCTTTTAAACGCGATGTTAGTGAAGTGTTTCTTTGTGGTCACCATATCCGTTAAGCCCATCTCCTTCCATTAGTTCTTACAACTTCAGAGATTGCCCCCAGGTATCTCTCTGCTCCTTAAAGTCTCCTGCAGCCCTTTGCTCTTGCCTGTTCAACCTCCTGCCTGGGCAGCAGCACAGCAGGAGCTGTGGGGTTCAGGCCTGGCTCCCCGGCTCCTGGCAGAAGAGCTGCAGACACGCTCTGACATGTCAGCCTTCTGTTTGAGCACCAAACGAGCTGATTGTATGGAAAGGAAGAAGAGGCTCCTGCTCTCAGAAGCCCCTTAAAGTATTTCAACGAATCTTGGGTTTCAACGTTTAAGTTTGGTAGACTGACTGTCTTTAAAACATCGCTGATTTTCAGCAGCTAGTAGTATTTTCAGGTCACGGTACAGGCACTCATTTTCAAATTTAATTACAAACTGGCCTCATTTTTTTTAAAGAAACGCAGTAAATGTAACATGTCCTCTCTGCTTAAGCAATAAACTTTTGCCTTTGCCATTTAAATTAATTTAGCGGGAGAGAAAATCTTACGGAGAGATGTCGAGGTAGTGCTGCACATCTGTCCTGCCCTGGATAGCACTGCTCAAAAAGAGCAAAGCACAGAAGCGCAGTGTAGATACCTGAACAAGCCTGGGTATCACCAGCACTCCGGCCATGGCTGTGCTAAATTTCCTCTTCTCCCTGGTGCCTGGGTGCCCCATCATAACCATACGTGGATAAGTGTACCCTCTGAGAAAGTTTGGATTAGATTTTTAGTTTTCTCTCTGGGTTCCCCCCCTGCCCGCCTATTTTTCTTAAAGGTTCATTTCAGCTCCCTGCTTACCAGCTGAACAAGTTACAGATTAGGTTAGCTAAACTTTATTTTTTACTTTATCCTTTTTGGAGTACATTGGAACAAACAGTACCTGTGCTTATGAAGCAGTGGCTGCTGTGTGTACCTTTGGAAACTTCACTACAGTGGAAAGCTATTAGATGCTAGGTGGTGTTTTAATTCTCAGGCATTAGACGCCTTTGTGAGGCCGATCACTGCGTTCCCATTCTCCTGGTAGGGAAGCCAGGGCATGTCAAAGTAGGCTCAGCTTGAGACTTTTCAGTAGTGTTGCAGTCGATTTTTAACATCCTGATAGGATGACAATTATGCCACCTCCTTGGGCTAAATTTAATCTCCATATTAAGGAACTGTTGTGAATTCATGTGTTGAAACGCACACAGCTGGGAGAAATGCAGTGACCCCTGGCATCCCAGCCCTCATATCTCATGGAGATACGCTAACTGCCCAACAGTTTCTTTCATCCTGCCACAGTCCTGACTTTTTAAAGGACTGTGTGACGGAAAAGATGGCATCTCGTACAGTGTTTGTATGGCTCATACAGCTCAGTTTTTGACCAGGCCTATTGTCTGAAGGGGAGACCGAGCTGGACTGTCACTTAGGTCCAATAGGGAAAGCATAGCTAGCGGATGCCACCAGCAATCTTCAGAAGCATCTCTAGCGCTCTTCCTCTTGCTCTGCAGCACAGTGAAATGTCAGCCATCATTGGCATCCTGACGTGAGAACCGTGTGATTTCTCTAGGTCACCCTGCTCAAATAGTTACTGTGTAAAAAACGAGTGACGGAAACTGTCCAGTGGCTTTAAATGTGTGTAGAGAATAGTAGTGAGGTGCTGCCTGTGGGTTCATATGCCTTTTTGTTCCAATTGCAGAAAGGAGACGAACTGGAAGAAGGAGTGACCAGTGAAGGTAAGCAGAGGCACCCGTGGCTATGAGCTGTTCCCAGGTTAGTGCACAGACCGCGTTGCCTGCTTTGATCCCTGCTGAGATGCTGACTTCTCCCAGACCGATGTTCTACAACAAATGTTTCTGCACTTGGGGAGAGCATTTCAGAACAAAATGTTAGCATTTACCGTTAGGAGCCCTCCCAGCTTTACATGCTTTCCTGCCATCTTCCCCAGCCTGTGTACTGTGTTTGTGCCAAGTGGAGCACGTACCTGAGCTGCTCAGCCCTTTGGAATGATGTTTCCCTGCTTTTGTCCCAGCTGATAGAGTAGTGTCGGTTTTGATTGCCTCTGCCGACTGAACTCGGGTATCTCAAAGGTCGTCTGTACCCTTTTCTGAGGAAGTCGGATTGTACAAGTGTGTGTGCTTGAGAACACGGCCCAGCATGACACCAGGCACTAGGTTTTTAGACCCTGCTAACCTCTGTCCTTGGGGCTACAGCCCCAGTTCTTACTTGTCTTCCTTGTTTTTACATTGCAGAGTTTGACAAATTTTTAGAAGAACGAGCCAAAGCGGCGGAGATGGTCCCCAATCTACCATCCCCTCCCCTGGAAGCCCCCACCCCTCCAACAAATCCTTCCAGCAGGAAAAAGCAAGAGCGCTCAGAGGATGCCCTCTTTGCACTGTGAAGATTGCTCTTAGCTCCCCCGCCGTGCTCTGCAGAAGAACGTCGCTGTACAGCCGCTGCGTCCTCTCACAGTACTTGGCTAACAACGACCCCTTCCCCTCCTGGTTTCATAGATTGCTTCTCCTTCTCTTTCTCTCTCTCCCTTTCAAACAATCCATCCCCACAAGCTGACTCTTTCTATTTAAGCCCAACACTATTCCTGCCAGACCACGATTCTCCAGCGCTCGCTTAATCCCCTCCTTCCTATCCCAGCTGCACAAAACCAGCTCTTGATGCTGAAAACCCCTTTAGAATGCATGAGTACGTCATACTGTGTTGAAACAAAAGCCTAGAGGGGAGACAGCAGCCTTGCCCTTCAATTTGTATAGGGATCATCCTCTTCTGTAGGCAGGTCCTGCCAAGTAGACTGCTCTGTCGATCAGCATGTAATTGACTGAGCTGGAATGTTCAGGAGGAGTGTGTCTTTATTTTTAGATAAAATGTTAATGTATTGGCTTTCGTGTTGGTTTCAACAGCAAGGAGCAACTGTTCCCCTTTCAACATGTGCTTCACAAGTCAAAATCCTTTACTCTCCCACTCACACATCTCCCAGTACCATATGGTGGTCGTTTCCCCCCACTTTGTGCAGCGCTTCATATTCTTGATCTCACAGGGTATTTTTTTCCTTGTGTTTTATCTGGGCTTGCTCTAATTTGAAAGCAGTCTGTTGGCTGTGTCCAGTAGCTCTGGCAGTTGACAAGAATGAAAAACATTGGGCTAAATGGATGCTGAAACACTAGTGCATGAAGCATTTTGCTCTTTGGGAGAGCATTCTCACATGAGGATTTTTTCTAGTGTTTTTGCCTTTTAAAATAGCTAGATTATTTTGTCCTTACCTTAGATTCCTTCTTCAGTGACTGTACAGCTCAGTGTTTGTCTCAGCTCTTGTAAATGACATCCATGCAAGTGGATGGGACCTGCGCATGGACTGGGTGTGAACTGATATTGCTGGACTCCCTACCATGCCTGGTAGGCCTGACATGCTCGTTCTTGGTTGTAGGTATGAGAAGAAGGGCAAACCTTACCCAGGCTTGTGTGGGAATCCTGAGGGAAAGGGTTACCCGTGGAGGGATTAGCCAGTACAGTGGCTGGCTGTGCTAGAGGTGAAACTTCTCATTTCCTTCTAGGTTTGGGCCTGAGAGAGCGTTGGGTGATTGTGGCCGTGTTATATGTAATCCCAAGCAGTTTTGGAGTGTCCTTTGGTACCTCTGCCTCTTTTTAACGCCCAGCTCCTAAGGGGCTGTTGTCTGCCTTCTAGTTCAAGAACATTTCCTTTGCTTGCCAGAGGCACAGCTGATAACGCTGCTCCTCCTGGAGCTGCTAAAAGGACTTTCCACCACGTGTGTCTGCCTTGCTGGGCCGACACACGGAGCTGGAGCAGAGAGCCCACGCTGCGCTCGAGCCCTCCTTGCGTCCCCCAGCATGTTCCTTGGTAGGAAGCCAGTGGCACAAGATGGCAGGATCAAAGTGAGAGCTGAACGCTGTGTGGCAGAGTGTATCTCCTGTCCTGACAAAGAGACACTTTATCAGATGAACGCCCATGCAGGCAGCGCTCTGCTCAGCAGTGCTCCAGCCCCTTTTCCTCGGGGCACTAGTTGTCTTAGGCAGCCAGCCACTTTGTTCTGACTTGGCGTGTCTGAGCTTCCTGGGATGCTGATGTGTGTCGGGCTCTCTCGGAAGTTGTTCTAGACGAAGAAGCCACAGTTATAACTGTGTTTATGGGGAAATGTGTTTAGATTCAACTAAAGCTGCTTTTCCCTGCACCAGTTCCCTGAATGTTAGTTTTAAACAGCTGTTGTGAAAGGGATAGACGTTTTTATCTGAACGTGGTTATTTCAGCTCATAACATGCTCTCTAGGGTACTCCGTAGTTTGGTGGGTTGTGACACATATAACCTTTTCCCAAATGGCCTGTTTGGAGCATCATGGTCTTTGAGAGCTGCCACATTCGTCTTTGGAGGGAAGCATTGTCGGTGCAGGATTTCCAGGCAGTCCTAGGTCAGATGTCACTCTGTGCTCTCCCTGCTCATCCTCTCCTCTGTTCTGCCCTCCTTGCATTTTCTCCCTGGATCTCTCTGTATGTAGCTGGGCCCAGGCCAGGTTGCACTGGCACCCGCCAGGGCTGACTTAGCACCTCTTTGCTCCTCTGTAGCTCACTGCTCCCCGTCAGCTCTGCACTATGCAGAAAGTGGCATGGCTTGCAAGTGGGCTGGGAAAAATTACTGTCAGGATGGAGATGGCTTGAAGATGAAGCTGCCTGTTTTCCCCACCTGCTAACCTTGCCCCTGAGCTAAAGTCCTGCCGCATGGATCTGCAGAGGGTTTTCTCTCTATTTCATCTTTCATGGCTCATGTAAGTGCCAGAACAGTCTGCCTTGGAAGATGTAGTTGGTTGCATGTGTAGGCCGCTGCCCTCATACACTGCTCCCTCCCTGATTAACAAGTGGTGAGCCCATTGCTCAGGAATTGGTTGCCAGACCCCCCACTGCCAGCTCCTGCCACACCCTGCCTTTTCGCAATGCATCAGATGTGGCCACAAGCTCCCAGGAAACTGGGGAAACTTCCACTGTGATGCTGATTGGATTTCAGGCGGTGTCTGGTGATTGCCTGAGCAGTCTTGCCAGCATAAGATGAATTGTTGGTGTTCCTGTCAATGCAAAAAGCTCTGGGGGCGTCTTAAGTGTGTATTTTCTTTTCTAAATCCTTGAAACACATTGACCCTGTAAATGGCCGCATCAGGTGATTCTGAGCATGTTAATCCAGCTTCCCTGCCAAGTCCCAAGAGATAATCGCATTGCTCAAGCATGGGGATATTGTCAAACGATGCTGAGTGGCAAGGATATCGCTGGTGCTGTTGCTGGAACCCCCCTGCAGGGCCGCACTGCCAGCAGATGTACTGCGCTTCTTCCCCCACCCCGAAGCAAAGAAAAAGAGAGGTGGGGGCAGCTAACTTTCCTTCTCTCTGGCATGCTAAGCCAGGCCTATGTCTTCGAGTAGTTGCTTGAGAAAGAGCCTGGGTCTTTCCGGAAGCCCTTGCAGAGCTCTTCCTGATTGACTGCTCCCTCCGCCTGGGGAGGGAGATCAGATGAACCAGGACGGCTGGGGCTGAGTGGAGATGGGCAGTGTGCGTAGGGCTGAGTCAAGGGACTCTCTCCTTAGCTCATAACCTCAGGCGCTCCTCTGTCCCCGCTGACATCCACGTCACTGCCGGGAAGCAAAAGCACCGTTTTGAGGGGCGGCAGGTGCTGTCGGCACAGGCGGCCGCTTTGGCGGAAGTAGGCCAGCGCTCGGGAGATTCCTTCCTTGGGAGATGTGTGCTGAGCCTGGAAGAGATGGTTAAACATACTGCTGGTGCGACCCTTGATGGGTCTGGTATAAGCACAGCCTCTACCACAAGCCTCCTGGGAGCCCTGGAGTGAGTGGTAGGTGGTGGTATTATTGGAGCGAGTTAGATTTGGAGCCCAAACCCGTGAGGCTGGCTCTGGCAGTGCTGAGCATGGAGGGGGGGCAGGAGACACCGAAGGGAACTGAGCGTGCAGCATAACTAACGGTTTAGCCCAAGCCTTCTTTAGTTAACGTAAGAGCTACACTAGAGCTTCCTTAATATCCTGTATCAGGATCTCTCATCTTCCCCATCCTGTTGTGGTCTGCAAAAACCTGGGCAGTGGAAACTGTTTGGGGGAAAGGGAAGGGCTTTTTTCACTTCAGAAGACTGACCTCTCGATTTACTCGTCCTTAGCTTTCATTGTAAATGCCTCCTCTGTGCAAGTGGGCAGAGAACCTGTGTGGCTCCGATGCTAGTGAGAAGAGGGATGGAGCTGCAGTTTGAACTACTTTCCATAAGAAATAACATCCCAAGGCTTTCTGGGCATGTTAGGAATCACAGCCTGACACTCAATGACACTAAATTATTATTGGGATCCATTGTAAGTTCTAATAATACCCTGTTCTAGGTTAAGATATTTATTTTGTCAATATATTTTCTTTCCGGTATGTTTTTTAACCTCTTCTGTTAACCCTTTGTGTGCTGAGATGTAAGAAATGAATGATTTCTATTTAAATATATCCTTTGGGTTTTTTTAATTGTTGCGTGTAGATTTCAGCTGCATCTCTGGCAGGTGTAATAGATAACAATGTGCTTGCTGTACAGACAGACGTTCAGGGTGTTTAGTGTGTAGGCAAGGCTCATAGGAGAAGAGCTCATAAAGATGTAGCATGGTTTTTCTTAAAGGGAACGGCATTGGTACAGAGAATGGTCTGTTCAGGGACCCTCACGTAGCCTCCAACATCCCTTTCCCCTTCTGATGATCACAGCCTCTGTCTCTGAAACGTGCTGATCGAATCAGCCCAGGCTCTTGCATTTTCAGGGTTGTTTTTACCCTTCCAAGCTGAAGAAGGATTTTGGTTGGGGTTTTTGTTTGTTTGGGTTTGTTCAGGTTTCTTGTGGAATAAATTGGCTGTTTCCACTTTTAAATGGAGGACTCTGCAGAGCTGGCTGTGGTGGCGAGATGTTTCCCTCCAGTGGCGGAAGAACAGATGCAGGCGGTGGTTTCAGGCCCAGGGCAGAGGTGATCGCCCCCTCCCTCAAGCTGTACCAGGAGCTGGGCCCACACTCCTCCGGCAGCCCCAGCCAGCGCAATCTGTTCCTGCTTCCCCCTATTCAGTGCTCTTCTATTTTCACCCATGAGAACAGGACATGCAGACCAGGAGAGCAAACCCAGCAGTACTGTCAGCAGTCTTTCTGGTCCTATGCATTGTCAGGGCTGGTGGCTGCTGGGATATGCTGTGGGGTGGGAACTGCTCGCACTATCTCCATCCCCAGGCCAGCCTGCTCCAGCTCAGGCAGTGTTTACCTCCTAAATGCTAACCGCAAGACTCGCAGAGCCTTCCCTGGAAAAAAACAGCTCAGGACAGTTATTTTTATGGAAATAATGAAGCAGGCAATCGGTGAGTGGGTTTGTAGCCTTCTTGGAGGTAACCCTTCAGCTGCTGGCTGCACCCACTGCCGTTGTCTGCCAGCAGAGGAGGGGAGGCAGGAATCGCCCTGCCTCGCCGTCGGAGGCATCGCCGGTGTCCATGCAGCGCGTTCCACTTGTCCCTCCCGAACTGCGGCCGCTGGAGCAGGCTGCGTGCTCTGTCCCCAGCCTCCTGGCCCCAGTGTCGCCGCACCCATCCCGCTCCTGCCGTCCCCAGGCCATGGCAGCAGTTTGCACCTCCACCCCGGAGGAAGGTGAGGTTGCGTTTCGCTGAGAGCTGGCTGCCTTTCGCGCCCTGCCACGCTCTCGTGGTGATTCTCTTTAGCCCTTGGCAAACACCCCACCCTGCTCTGTGTTTTTATGAGTACAAGCTCCTCATTCTGTACATGTTATTATGAGCTATTGTTAATCCTACAAATGTAACCTGTGTAATAGCTTCTCTGTATATTACAGCTCTAGGCTTTCCAGATAAAAGTGGATAATATTTATTTACTGAAAATATTGCATATTTTTTTGTTTGGGAATGGGGTAGGGGGAGAAGGGGGATGTAACTGTTTAAAGAGATTGACTATGTAAAGAGAAACAAAATACACAAAAAGCAAAGAAATCCAACACTAAACTGCTGCTGTATTCATGTAGAAAGTGTTTACGTAAGGATGATACAACTGTATTAATCTACCATTGTTTAACTCGTTCCAGAAATCATCTCTACTTTGGTTCCTGCATGTGAGACACTCCAATAAATGCACTACTAGTGTGAACTGTAGGACGGTATCGATCTGTCTCTCAGGTGTTCTCGCTCTGCTTCACTGCCCAGCCTAAACACACCGTCCTGAGGGGGAGCCCTAAAGATGTGCTCAGTCTGCAGCTGCTTTCGGGGCCCATCAGATCTCAAAACACCTAACGGCAATGCCAGTGCTTGCACGATGCCGTCTTTCGGGAATCCTCTGTGCCTTCCTATGACAGGGGCCCAGGTGTTCTCACCTAGACAAGGGCTCTCCCCCAGTGGAAGATGTTCTTCGTGCCTTCGTGCCTTTACATAGATCTTATTACTGTGCATGGTGGTGTGCTACTGCTGCTGGTGATTTCATTCCCCGTTAAATCTTTGGCACGTCTTTTGAGGCTCACATCAGACAGGCAGACTGGTGGCAGCTCTTGGGTTTGGTGTGACATTGTCCACTCTGCAGGGATTACCGAGAGGTCCTGTTCCCATTTATGATGGTGGTTGCGATGGGCGGAGGGAAAGAAAGTGGCCATCTCATCTCACCCAGCAGAAGTGAAGTAGTAGCATTTCAGCCAAAGACAAACCGACCAGTTTGTCAAAGTGGTATCCTCCTTCTCCTATGTAAAGATCAAAACCAGTGGCCTGTGTTTTAACAGGCAGCTCTTTTGGGAGAAGTGTGCATGGAACAGTTTGAGAGATGTTTTCCCTCTCCTGATAGCTGCACGTTAGCATGTATTAAATGCAGCTCTGCCCTGGCTTGTTTACCACTGCACAGATCATGTGCCTGACTCTGTCAGAAACGTTCTGGTAGGTGCGTGGCCGGGCGCTGTTCAGCAAGGTGCGTAGCTACGGCCGCCCTGACAGAGCAGAAATCACACAAAAAGCACTAGGTCAACCATTTGCCAAACAGCAAGCGCCGCGCGCTGGAAAGGACGCCGGAACAGGGGTCGGCTGCCTTGCACGGGGCTGTGCCGCGCCGCGCGCCGCGAAGCGCCGCACAGGCGGTGCCCTGGATGGCGGCGGTGGTCAGTTTGAGACCCCCAGTTTGAATCCCGGTGCAGATAGGAGGTGACCACACATGCAGTTGTCTTTTCCCTCCTACCCCAGGGCTGAGCCTTGAGCCGGGACAGCCCAGGATGCCCGAGTGCTGCAGTTCCCGGCTGTGTATTTACTGAAGCCGTAGCTCAGGAAGGGATAGTTGGTGGCGCAGAGTTACAAGTAGCGAAGGAGAGAAGAGGGCTTGGATCTCTCTGCAACACATTAATGATTAACACTGCACTCTGCTGTAGCAAAACAAAACTCCAAAGCACGAGGGATGCTGAAGGCCAGGACTGGGGAGCATTAGCCCAAACAGCACGGCTGTTCTCAGCACGGGGTGAAGATGTGCTGGCAGGTAGCGAGTGTGCCGGGGCTCACAGCCAGCTGGACAGAGCATCTGCGAGAGCCGGCACGATCGGAGCGAGAGGGAGCTGGTAGGACGGGGATGCTCCTTGCAGCTGTCTCAGGGCGGCAGCAGGCACGTCCGCAGAGCCTCGCGCTGCCGCCTGCGACGCTCCCAGCCCGTGGCCAGCCCTACGCCGGCGCCCGAGCCCGCTGCAAGCAGCGCGAGCCTGCCCGGCTGGCTCCGCGTCCAGCGCCGGCCGTCTCCGGGCCGGTTTGTTTTCTGTCTCTTCCCTGCGGTTTCCTCCCACCCTATGCTCAGGAAAAATGTCTCAGCGACTCCGAAGCGACCACGTGGCCCCGCTGGCCGATCCCCGGAGGAGCGGCATGATGTAATCGTGGGCCCTGAGCCGTGATGCAGGATCACTCCACTGCGGGCCGCGGCGCTTATTGGCTGCGGCGCGCTGGTTCTACAGGCGGGGTTTTCCCTGCCCGCCACCCCGCTTCCCCCGGGGCGCCCCACCCCGCGTGGCATCCATTGGCCACCCAATCCATCCCTGCCCACGGGTGGCCGGCCGTGTTGCTTAACCGTCCTTCCCCATGGTGCGCAGGATGTTATTTGTTTGCTTTGGTCCCCTGGACCGCAGCAGAGCACCGTGCGCAGGGCCCCGGGGCGCGCGTGCCCCCCGCCCCGGCTCGGGGGGAGGGATGGGGATGGGGAAGGCACCTTGCACGCTCCCGCTCCGGCCGCCCCTTGCTCCCTGCCTGGCGCGAAAAGAAAGCCGTGTTTATGTGCGTGTGTGTGTTTTCCCCTCCCATGTCTCACGGGGGCAGGCTGTGCTGCAGGTCTTGCGTGTGGGTTATTAAAGGCGTGTGACCCCCGTATTCACGCAAGGCTGCTTTACGCTCCTCGCGGGGACGCGACACCATCCATTGCCCCACCGCGGCGCTCCAAAACCCGGCTGGAAGCCGGCCTCATCCCTCTGCGGTGCGCTGCCCACAGTAAGTGCCTTCCCGCAAGAGAAGGGAAACCTCCTGCTGTCGTGCAGCCCGACTGTTCCCCAGGGAGCTTAGAAGACGGCGGGTGAGAGCACACAGCCCCCTGCACAGCCCCAGGCCGGCTGTACCGTCGCTGGCCTCGATGCTTTTGCGGGATATGCGCCCACAGCTCTGTCCAGAGCCCCGTGCGCGCGCCGGGCGCTCTGTCCGCGGCCTCCTACGAGCTGCTCCAAGGCCTGTCCCGGGGATGCCGCCCCCATTGAAGACCTGCAGCCTCCCCCTAAAAGGTTCGAAGCCTGAGGGGAGAGGTTTTTTTTGGTGCACCCAATATTAATTAATGCACAGGTAGCTTTAGGTTGCGTTTGGTGGTGCAGAAGAGGAGTGGGTGAACTTTTTTTGGGGGGAGGGGGATGTTGCAGTGCATTTTCTTTTCCCAAATTGCTCCTGATGGGAACACAAGACACCCAGCTCTGCAGGGTCTGGCAGCCCCGGCTCAGCCCAACGTGAGCCCCCCCGGCTGAGCCCCAGTTCCTGCGCCTCGTGGGCAGCAGCCGGGCTGACCCTGAAGCCACCAGCGGTTTTCCCAGTTCCCAGTGACAATTCGCCTCCTTGGTGGCCCAGGGGCTGGAGGCACCGAGGCTGCCGAGCGCCAGGAGGCTGCGTGGGCTCGGCTGGGGCTCGGAGGGCAGCAATGGCCCTTTGGTGCCTGCTGCTGGTCCCTAAGGGAGGCCAGGGGGGTCTCGGGCTCCCCAGCGAGGCTGCAGGGGAAGGCTGTGGTCAGGTGCCGGTGCAGGACATGCTCCAGAGCTGGGGCACGGGGACAATCCCCCTGCACAGGGAAGGGGGACAGACCGCACATCTGTCTTCCCAGGGAAAGCAGATGTTCTCAGCCCGTCCGCTGCCCCGGGGAATTGCAGGAGCCCTGAGACAGGACGTGCTGGGCCAACCTCACCCTGGCACGGGGCCGCTGAAAGGTGCTGGGGGGCTTCTGCAGGCTCCTTCGCCCCTCTTCCCCCCTAAGGCTGGCCCTCCAGCCTGCTTCCACCTCCGCCTCTCCGCCCAAACCGGGCCTAGGCGGTATTTAGCGCCCAGCCCGAGTATTTGGTGCCTGCCCCGGGGGGTGCCGCCTGCCCCGGGGGATGATGCGCAGCCCGGGGGATGGAGGCGCCTCGCTCCCTGCCGGGCTCGGGGCCGGGGCCGGGGCCGGGGCCGGGGCGGGGTGTCCTCCGCGGGGCGGGCCGAGGCGGTGGGCCCGCCTCTCGCCTCCGCCTCGCCTCCCCTGCCCGGTATCAGGTTTGGGCACGGTCCGCGGGCGCAACTTCGCGGTTAATTCCCCCTCCTCTCTTTTTTTTTTTTTTTTTGGTTTGGTTTGGTTTGGTTTTCCTCTCTCTCCGCCGTACCAGAACCGGCCATGGCGCAGGGGGCGGCGGGCGGGCGGCCCGGGCGGTCCCGCCGCTCCTAGAGCCGCAGCCGGAGGCAGCCGCAGCCCCGGCCCGAGCCGCCGCCGCCGCCGGGGCCCGTGAGCGCCGCCGGGATGAGCGCCCTCGCCTTCGACGACGCGGCCCTGGACGGGCTGGCGCCGGCCCTGGACGGGCTGGCGCCGGCCCTCGGCCTCGCTGGAACCAGCGACATCGACACGGCGCTGCTCAGCGACATCGACGGTGCGTCCAGCCCCGCGGCGCCGGCGGCACCGGGAGCGGGGCCGGGGGGGCAGCGGGGGCCGGCGCGGTGCGTGGTCAGCGCTGGGCGCATGGCCGGGGAGCGGGCTCGGGCCGCCGACCGGGGGGCACCGGGCAAGGTGCATCGGCGGGTCCCGGTGCAGCCGGGCTCGGTGCGTGGCCGGGGCTGGAGGGGCCCCGCTCGGTGCATGGTCGGGGAGCGGGGACGGGGCCCCCGCTCGGTGCATAATTGGGAGGCGGCTCGGTGCCTGGCCGCGGCTGGGGTGGGGGCTGAGCTTGGGGGACCCGGAGTCGGTGCAAAGCCGGGTGGACCGGGCTCGGTGTGTGACCGGGGGGCTCGGTACATGGCCAGGGCCGGGGGGCAGCGGGCTCGGTGCACGGCCGCCGGGGCTCCGTGCGCGGCCGGGGCGGGGGGGGGGGGCTTGGTGCAAGGCCCGGGGGGGCTCGGAGCAAGGCCGGGGAGGGGGATCCACGGCGGGTGCTTGCAGGGGAGGGGGGGGCCAGCACAGAGCCCCCCCCCCCCCCGGGGCTAGGGTCCCCCCCCCGCCCCCGGTGCCGGGGCAGCCCCGGCGGGGCCCCCCCAGCCGCAGCACTGTGTCGCCTCTAGCCCCGCCCCGCCTGACGTCAGCCGCGGGGTTACTCCCGGTCGTTCCCTCCAGGACGCCTGGGCTCCCCGGGCCGCCTGCCCGGGCTTGGGGGGGGGGGGCATGGGCAGGGGGAGGTGTCCGGGCCGGGGCTGTGCGGCCGATCCCCCTGGAGGCCGAGACCCCCGACGGCGAGGGGAGGGGGCCAAGGAGGGCTGGGGGGGCCGCAGCCCCGCCGCCGAGCACCCCTCGCGTCCCCTGCCCCACGCGGGCTCCCCGCGCAGCCCGGCGATGGCGGGGGACAGGCGGGTGGCGATGGCACCCAGAGCCGCCGCCAGCAGAGCCACCCGCTTCCAGCCGCCGAGGCCCCGGCTGCCTCGCCGGTGCCTTTAGGCCAAGCTCAGGGTTAGCGCGACTTAAGCAAGAGATGAGTTTCGGGGGCCGGAGCCCGCCAGGGCCGCGGGCGGAGGATGCCCGGGCGGCCGGCGAGGCCGGGCAGCGCGCGGCCCCCTTCCCGGGCAGCTGCGGCGGCGATGCCCAGCAGCTTGCAGGAGCAGCGCCCGCCGGGAGCCCTGCCTGCTCTCGGGGCCGGGGCTGCGGTGACCTCGCAGGGCGGGAAGCTCAGAAGAAACACAAACTCCGGTGGGCGACAAGGGGCGAACTTCAGCTTTGCGGATCGTCGGCCGGCGCAGCGTCTTCCGAAGGGAAGTAGCAGGTGCCGTCTCTCGGTGTCCGCGCGTGGCCCTGGCTCCCAGGTTGGGCTCGGGGACGGAAGCGCTTTGCCCGCCGCTTGCAGGCGGGTCGTGCAGCCGGAGGCGGGCTGGAGCCCTCTCTGCCCTCGCTGGACCCAAAGCAGGGGTGAGCCGGCGCGCCGGGTCACGCTGCGCAGCCAGGAGGGGTCACAACCGCCCCCCTTTCCTGGCCGGAAGGTCCAGGAGGGGTCGGGTAGAGAGCGGGCGCGATCGGCCCATCGGGGCGAGGGTGTCCCGCCGCGGAGGCTTGTTCGCCCCCCTGGAGAGGGGCGATTTTGCAGGCGGAAGGGGTGTGCTGTTTGTGCGGAGGACTTTCTGGAGAATACCTGTACGGGGCGGGTATGGAGACCGCGAGCTTCGCAGCCCGGCCCCGTGCAGCAGGCAGCCCCCCAGGCTCTGCCTCGTGCTTTTGCAGCGCAGCCCGGGAGCAGCGAGGGGAGACGTCACCCTTTCCTTACGCCCCGTTTGTGGGGCTGCCGCCGGGCAAACGGCCCGGAGGAGGGTGCCGAGCGGCCCCGGGGTCTGCGAAGCCGCGGCCGGCCCCGCGTGGGGCCTGGGGACCCCTCCAGCCGAAGGGATTTTGCAGCTTCCCGGGGGCCGAAGCAGCGAGGCTCAGGGCAGCGTGGCGGGGACCGCGGCGAGCGTGGTGTCGCGGCACGCGGGCGCTCCTGCCCGTCCCCACGCGGGGAGCCCCGAATCTGGGAGCTGCAGCCCGTCCGCGCGGGGACGGGCAGGAGCACCCGCGGGACGCACGTGGTGTCCACGCTCGTCGCTGTCCCGGAGCCGGGCAGCACCCGGGGACGATGCTGCCTGAGTGCCCGGAGCAGCTGCGCTGGGAGGGAGCCGGCGCGGCGGCATATAAATATCCTGGCGGATGCCTCGCGCCCTGGAGAGCTGCGGAGGGCAGGAGGAAGAGGAGGGCCGGGACGGCAGGATGGGGTCCTGCCAGCGGCAGGGCGCGAGGTGGCCCACCGCCACGGCCACCCGCTTTGCTCACGTCCTCAGCAGCCAGCGTAGTTTCCTCCCGTGCCCCCCCGCGGCACCGGGACGTGCTGCTCCGGCACGCGGCCCTGGGGATGCTCGGGGGCCAGCTGAGCCGGGGGGGGTGGGCTGGGTGCCCTCCGGGGTGCCACCGGCCGGGTCCTCTGCGCGGCAGGGCCGTGAAGGGTGCGCTGGGGGGACGCTGGTGAGGGCGGTGGGCTCAGACCCCCCCCCGCGGGACCACCAGCCGGGCTCCGGCCACACTCGGCAGGTAGATCTGGGGGGGGATGCGGGGATGCGCCAGCTCCGTCACATCCCGCTCCAGCGTCGGCGGGGCCGGCCGGGGGCGCGCGGGGGGCTCTGCCGGCTGCCCCGGCGTGGGGCCGGCAGCAGTGCCGAGCGGCACGTAGGTCGGCGCGCCGAGACGCCCCGCGGCCGGTTCCCGCTCCTCCCTGCTCTCTGGCACCGCTCGGCCGGACGGGCTCCCGCGGAAGCACCCGGTGGCGGATGCAAAAGGGGAGGTGGGCGGTGAGCCCGCTCGTTAGCTAACGAAGGGGTTAACGGAGCCTGACCTAGAGTTACCGCGGGCCGGGGTTACGGCAGGATGCCCGCGAGTAACCCGGCGGGTGCACCTTGGCGCTGCCGCGGGGCCGTCTGGGGCGGCGGGCGGCGATTGGCGGAGGCGCATCACCCCACGGCCGGCCCCGCTCCAGCCCTGGCGCGGCCGCCCCGGGGAGGGCCCCGCGGCCGGCGGCCACCGCGTGCCTCGCCGGGAGCCCCGCGGGCTGCTGCACCCGCTGGGGGGTGGGGGGGGGCCGGGGCGCGCTCTCGAAGGTCCCCCCCCTGCCCTCCCTCGCCCGGCGCCGCGGGACCCCTCGGTGGGGCGACACCGAGCCCAGCGACGTTTAACCCCGGGGTGGGGGGCGAACCAGCCGGGCGCGGGGGGTCCGGCGCGTCCCGAAGGTGCCGCCGCTCTGCCCCGGCCCCCTGCCCGGCTCTAGGGGCGGTTTGGGGGCTGGCGGGGGGGTGCGGTACAGAATGAACGAACGAGCTGGGGCAGCCCAGCCCCCCCCCCGCCTCGTCCCCGAAACCAGGCTGAGATCGGCCCTGCCGCCCGGGTACAACAACCTCCGAGCAGCCGCGGTCCGACCCCCGCCGCCCGCCCGTTGCCAGCTCCGTGCCTCAGTTTCCCCGCTGGTGGCGGGACGGCGAGGACTGGGACACAGCGGCTGCCTGGGCTTTTGGGGATAGGTGTTTTGCCCCAGGGAGAGCCTCTGGGGTTTGGGGGGGACCGCGGCGCCGGGGAGCAAAGCGGGCAGGGGAGGTTGATGCCGTGTCCCCCCGCTCCGGGCCGTTCGCCTCCCCGCCGGCGCGGGCGGACGTGGCCGGGCTGGAGCGCACGTCCCCGGCCAGGCGCTGCGGGACCGGGTCCTCGCGGCGGGGCTGCGGGTTTGGGGTGCTTCACGTCACCGCCGTCCTGCCTGGCTGCTGCTCCCACCTGCCCGCTCCCTGCTGGCGCCGGGAGGCCCCTAAAGCGGGGGGGGACCCACGCGACCCTCTCCTGTCCCCCCGGTCTGGGCCCTGCCGAGCATCTCCTGCTCCGGGCGCCTGCTCTGGGGCAGTTGCAGTTGCAATGGTGGGGGGGGGCCGATGCCTGCTTAGGGGTGCTGAGCTGGGGCTGAGCACCCTGGAGGTGGCGCCGGGTGCTCTGCGGGGCCCCGACCCTGACGGCGCCGGCGGGGTTGGGGGGGCTCTCTTGCAGAGATGCTCCAGCTGATCAACGCGCCGGACGGTGACTTCTCGGGGCTGTTCGACTCGCCGTTCGGCGCCGCCGACGTGCCCCCCAGCCTGCCCTCCGCCCCGGGCGCCCTCGGCACCTACCCGGGGCCCAGCAAGCCGCCCGCCGCGGCCCCCGCCGCCGCCGCCACTGCCATGTACCCGGGGCCGCCGGGGCTGGCCCCCTTCGCCCCGCAGGCGCCGGCCCCGCTGCTGCCGGCGCCCAGCCAGCCGCCGGCCCTGGGGGGCGTCAAGGAGGAGCCCGCCGCGGCCAGCGTGCAGCCCCCGGCCGGCGTCGTGCTGGCGCCCAGCTTCGTGCCCGCGTCCCCCGGCCAGTTCAGCCCCCAGCCCTTGGTGGGCTACCAGACCCAGCACGGCTTTGCCGGTGAGGACGGGACGCCGGGGTGATGGAGGGGGGGGATCGAGGAGGTGCTGGGGTTTGTTTAGGGCATGGTGGGGTGGGGGGGTCACCTCCCAGCTGCAGCCGTCGCCGGGCTCGTGCCAGCGCTGGGGGGGCTCGTGCCAGCGCTGGGGGAAGGAAAAGCAACTCGCTGGTGCTGGGGGAGGACCTGCAGCCGCGGGGCACGCGTGTGCCCGCTGACGCCGTCCTCTGCCCCGTGCCCAGCCGCGCAGCCCGGGGGCGCCGGGCAGAGCCTGCACGGCCCCCCGGCCGCCCCGCCGCCCATCCAGCCCGTCGCCCTGCCCGGCCCCGCGCAGAGCACGGCCTCCCCGCCGCTGCTGGCCCCCGCCACCGCCGCCCCCCAGCCCGTCTCGCCCCACATCCAGCCGGTGCCGGTAAGCCGAGGGCCGGGGGAGGCGGGCGCCGGCGGTGCCGCGGCGCCGGCCCCGCTCAACCCCGCCGTCCCCCAGGTGCTGCTGCAGCCCCATTTCATCAAGGCGGACTCCCTGCTGCTGACGGCCGTCAAGACGGACGCCGGCAGCGCCAAGAGCTCCCTCGCCGCCGCCGGCGGGCAGGCGGCCCCGCTGCAGGTGCCGGTAGGTGCCGCCGCGCGGGGTTGGGCCATGCCGGAGGCAGGGATGGGGCAAGAGCCCGGTGGGTGCCCAGCCCGGGGTCCTGGGTGCCGACGCGGCGTCGCCCGCCGTCCCCGTCCCCGCAGGCGCTGGTGAGCGGCGGGACCATCCTGGCCACGGTGCCGCTGGTGGTGGACGCCGACAAGCTGCCCATCAACCGGCTGGCGCCCAGCGGGAAGCCGGCGCTGGTGCAGAGCAAGGGGGAGAAGCGCACGGCGCACAACGCCATCGAGAAGCGCTACCGCTCCTCCATCAACGACAAGATCGTGGAGCTCAAGGACCTGGTGGTGGGCACGGAGGCCAAGGTGGGAGCCCGTCCAGCCGGGGACGCCGGGGCTGGGAGCCTGGCGCGGCGCCTCCGGGCGTTTGCTGCGGGGAGGGTCCGGGCATCCCGCGCGCGTTGCCACGGTTGGAGATCGGGGCGGGTGAGAACGGAGCCGCCGGGTCCGGGCAGGTCGGGGGTGGCCGGGGCTGGGGCTGAGCCGTCTCTCCCCTCCGGCGGCAGCTGAACAAGTCGGCGATCCTGAGGAAGGCGATCGAGTACATCCGCTTCCTGCAGCAGAGCAACCAGAAGCTGAAGCAGGAGAACCTCACCCTCAAGATGGCCATGCAGAAGAACAGTGAGTGCTGGGGCACAAGTGAAGCGAGCTGGGCAGGTCTCAGCCAGGTGGTGGCGGGTGGAGGCGCGAGCTGCCACGGCTGGGGCCCCCCCTCAGCCCGCTCTGCTCCCCCCAGAGTCCCTCAAGGACCTGGTGGCTTCCTGCGGCAGCGGGGCCAAGGCAGAGGCGCCCATGGAGGTGGTGAAGGCGGAGGTGATGGAGATGCTGACGCCGCCGCCCTCGGACGTGGGCTCGCCGTCCCACAGCAGCCCCCTCTCGCTCTGCGGTGGCAGCAGCACCAGCAGCAGCGACTCGGAGCCCGACAGCCCCCTCTTCGAGGACACCAAGGTGGGTGGCACGGGGGTGGCACGGGGCTCCCCGGGGCCGCCGGCGGGCGGGCTGCTGCGGGGCTGACGGTGGCTCTGCCCGCAGGTCAAGCAGGAGCCCCCGCCGCCCTCGCCCGGCACCCAGGGCATGCTGGACCGCTCCCGCATGGCCCTCTGCACCTTCGTCTTCCTCTGCCTCTCCTTCAACCCGCTGGCCTCCCTGCTCCGGAGCGCCGGGACCCCGGCCCCCGCGGAGACCTCCAGCACCACCGGCCCCGGCAGGAGCATCATGGCTGAGCCGGGCCCCAGGGGTGAGCATGGGGCTGGGCTGGAGGCTATTGGGATGGAGGTTGTCAGGATGGGTGCAAGGTAGAGGCCATTGGGGTGGTTGCAAGGGGAGGTCATCGGGGAGGAGGCAGGTCGTGTCGGTAGGGGCTGGAAGCTGGCGGGTGGGTGCGGGGTGGAGGCCATGGGCAGGGAGGCCATCTGGGCAGGCACAGGGTGGAGGCTGTCAGGACAGAGGCCATTGGGATGGAGGCTATTGGGGGTGGCCATGATGGTGGAGGCCATAGGGGTGGAGGCTGTTGGGAGGTGGGCATGAGGTGGAGGCTGTTGGGGCTGGAGGCCATGTGGGGTGGAGGCTGTTGGGAGGTGGGCATGAGGGGGAGGCTGTTGGGGCTAGAGGCTTTTGGGGTGGGCATGAGGTGGAGGCCATGATGGTGGAGGCTGTTGGGGCTGGAGGCCCTGTGGGGTGGAGGCTGTTGGGAGGTGGGCATGAGGTAGAGGCTGTTGGGGCTGGAGGCCCTGTGGGGTGGAGGCTGTTGGGAGGTGGGCATGAGGTGGAGGCCATGATGGTGGAGGCCATGGGGGGAGTAGAGGCCATGGGGAATGCAGGCTCTTGGGGGTGGGAGGCCGTGGAGATGGAAGCTGTTGGGGGTGAAGGCCACAGTGCTGGAGGCTGTTGGGGGTGGAGGCCGTCGGGGCGGGTGCCAGGCGGCCGCGGCGCCGCGCCGTGGCTCAGCACCCCCTGGCCCCCGCGCCCAGAGGAGCCCTGGGGGTGGTCGCAGTGGCTCTGGCCCACCCTCGTCTTCTGGCTGCTGAACGTGGCGGTGGTGCTGGGCGCCGTGGTCCGGCTCTTCGTCTACGGCGAGCCCGTCACCCGCCCCCACTCGGAGCCCTCCGTGCTCTTCTGGAGGCACCGCCGCCAGGCGGACCTCGACCTCGCCCGGGTAAGCCCCGCCCCCTGGGTAGCATGGCCCCGCCCCTCCACCCAGCATGGCCCTGCCCACACCCACCTTCCCCTAAGGGTGACCCCACCCCTCCTGCTCTGGCCCCGTCCCCTCCACCTCACCTATCTCCACCAACCACTTTACCCGCCCATTCAAGCTAATCCTGGCCCCGCCCGTCTGCCCTGGCCCCGCCCATCTGCCCTGGCCCCGCCCTACCCTCTACTACATATATTGAGCACACCCATCTGACCCAGCCCCGCCCCCTCTACTGAGATTAGCCACACCCACATGTCATGGCCACACCCCTTATTTGACTGGCCACGCCCAACCGTTCTGCCTGGATTAGCCCCACCCACTCGACCTGGCCCCGCCCCTTTAACTTGGATTAGCCTCACCCACCTGCCCTGTTTCACCTCACCCTGCCCTAGCCCCACCCCCTGTCTGATTAGCCCCGCCCACCCACCTTGGCCCCACCCCATCGAAGATCAGCCCTGCCCAGCTCACCTACCCTGGCCCCCCCTCCTCCACCCCTGGCCACGCCCCCACTAGCCCTGGCCCCACCCTCCTGGAACAACCCCACCCCCTCTCCCTTGAATGGCCCCGCCCCTTTCCCTGGCCCCGCCCCCCCGGCCCCGCTGACGGCCCCTCGCAGGGGGACTTTGCGCAGGCGGCCCAGCACCTGTGGACGGCGCTGCGGGCGCTGGGGCGGCCCCTGCCCGCCTCGCACGGCGACCTGGCCTGCAGCCTGCTCTGGAGCCTGCTGCGGCACCTGCTGCAGCGCCTCTGGGTGGGCCGCTGGCTGGCCGCCCGGGCCGGGGGGCTGCGCCGCGACCCGCCGCCCGCCGCCCACGTCCGCCAGAGCGCCCGCGACGCCGCCATGGCCTACCACCGCCTCCACCAGCTCCACCTCGCCGGTAGGCCCCGGGGTTGTCGGGGGGAGGCCGCCGGCCTCGCCGCCCCCCCCCCCCCCCCCCCAACCCTTGCCTGAGCCGCCGCCATCTTCTTGCAGGCAAGCACGCCGGCGGGCACCTGCTGGCCGTCAACCTGGCGCTGAGCGCCGTCAACCTGGCCGAGTGCGCCGGCGACGCCGTCTCGGTGGCCGCGCTGGCCGAGATCTACGTGGCGGCCGCCCTGCGCGTCAAGGCCAGCCTCCACCGCTGCTTCCACTTCCTGGCGGTGAGCGCCTCCCCACCACCCCCACTGTCCCCTTCCCCCCCCCCCCCGGCCACCACCCCCTCGGCTGACCACCCACCCACCCCCCCCCCCTCGCCCCGGCTCTGCCCGCAGCGCCCCTTCCTCTGCAGCGCCCGGCGCGTGGCCCTCTCGCACAGCGGCGCCGTGCCCCCCGCCATGCAGTGGCTCTGCCACCCCTTGGGCCACCGCTTCTTCGTCGACGGCGACTGGGTGGTCAAGGGCGCCCCCAGGGAGAGCGTCTACAGCTCCGCCAGCAACCCAGGTATTCCCCGCCGCCCCCACCACCGCCACCCCCCGGCGCCCCCCCACCCCGGCCTGCGCCCCCTCACGGCCTCCTCTCGGCCCCAGTGGACCCCCTGGCGCAGGTGACCCAGCTCTTCCGCGAGCACCTCCTGGAGAAGGCGCTGCGCTGCGTGGCCATGCCCGAGCCCCGCCGGCCCGCGGCCCGCGGAGAGGGGTGAGTACCCGCGCGCGGGCTCCCCGCGTCCTCCGCCGGGGCCGGGGGCTGGCCTCGCTCACGGTGCCTCCTCGTGCCCGCTCCGGCAGGCAGTTCTCCGACGCCCTGGAGTACCTGCAGCTGCTCAACGGCTGCTCCGACGCCAGCGGCGCGCCGGGCCCCGCGCCCTCCATCAGCTCCGGCTTGGCGGCCGTCACAGGTGAGGCCGGCACGGGGACGGGCGCGCCGCGGCGTGGGGAGCAGGGCGCTGCTGGGCGACGCGTGGGGCACGCCGTGGGGCTGATGGGCGCCACGCTCCCCTGTCCCTCCCGCCCGGCAGGCACCGACCCCGTGTCCAAGTGGTGGGCGGCCGTCATTGGCACAGTTATTCACTGGCTGCAGGGAGACGAAGAGGGGGCCGAACGCCTCTACCCGCTGGTGGAGACCATGCCCCGGGCGCTGCAGAGCTCTGAGTGAGTCCTGGGGGGAGCCGGGGACGGCGCAGGGGACAGCTCGTCACACCCCTCCCTCCTTTTTGAGGACGGACGGGGCCTCCGTTGGGGGTTGGCACAGCCCCTGTTAACGTGTTGGGGGCACCTATGACTCAGGATGGGCCGGGGAGGGGAGCAGCTGGCCCGGCGAGGGCTCCGCCGTGACCGTCTCTCCCCCCGCGCAGGAAGCCCCTGCCCCGCGCCGCCCTGCACTCCTTCAAGGCCGTCCGGGCCATGCTGAGCAAGCAGGACGGCAGCCAGGCCAGCCTGAGCCAGTGCGAGAAAGCCAGCGGCTACCTGCGGGAGAGCCTGGACTTCAGCAGCCCTGCCAAGGCCACCATCGACAAGGTGAGGCGGCGGGGGGTGGCCGGGCCACGAAAGGCAGCCAGCTCTGGGGGCGGCGCGCACGGCCCTCGCGGCAGGCGTCCCCCTGGCCCTCGCGGGGGTGCATTGTAGTTGCATTGCATGTGTCAGACTCGGAGTGCAATGCCCCTGCCATGCAGCCCGGCGGGGGCCCAGCGCAGCACCGCCTGCCCGCGGGGGCCTCGCTGCAGCCCCCCCAGGCACGGCCCGTCCTTGCCGCCGGGGCGCCCCTGCCCGCCGCCGCGCGGCCGTGCCCGCTCACCGGAGCCCGTCTCTCGCCCTGCCAGGCGGCCCAGCTCCTCTTCTGTGACCTGCTCCTCGTCACCCGCACCAACCTGTGGCAGCAGCAGATGAGCGTGAGCCAGCAGCTCAGCTGCGTCTACCAGGCGTCCGCCCTCGAGCTCCGGGGCTTCCAGCAAGACCTCAGCAGCCTGCGGCGCCTGGCGCAGACCTTCCGGCCCGCCATGCGTAGGGTGAGCTGCCACCCCTGCGGGTCCCCCCTGCCCAGAGTGCCCAGGCCCTCACTGTCCCTCCCCTCCCAGGTGTTCCTGCATGAAGCCACCGCCAGGCTGATGGCCCGGGCCAGCCCCACGCGGACCCACCAGCTGCTGGATCGCAGCCTGCGGAGGAGAGGGGTGCAGGGCAGCAAAGCAGGTGAGTTAAGGGTGCGTCCCTGGGTGGTGCATCCCTTGGGGGCACCTTGGTCCCCACTAGCACCAGCCCAGCCCCACGGGCTGCTGAGGGGCTTCCTGCCCGACCCCTGCCCACGGTTTGCTGCTGGCAGTTGGCATCTGCTCCGGGGTGGGGGCAAACGCAGCCTCATGGAGGCTCCGGAGCCGAAGGGATGGTCGGTGGTGTCTGTGCACCCTTGGGGCTGAGCGCTGCCCGCTGACGCCTGCTCTCTGCCCCCTCGCAGCCGGCGAGCCGGAGAGCCACCCCACGCCGCGGGAGCACGCCGAGGCCCTGCTGCTGGCCTGCTGTTACCTGCCGCCGAGCTTCCTGTCCGCCCCGGGCCAGCGCGTGGGCATGCTGGCCGAGGCCGCCCGCACCCTGGAGAAGCTGGGCGACAAACGGACGCTGCACGATTGCCAGCAGATGATTATCAAGTTGGGCAGCGGCACCACGGTCACGTCCGGCTAGCAGGGGAGACAGGCGCGCGCCATTTCCCCCCGCCTTCCCCACCCCAGCTCCGCGCGCGGCTCGGGGGCACGGCCCACAGCCGCTGGCTGGGATGGGGCACGGAGGGCTGCACTCGCTGGCCCCGTCGCACTGCGAGGTGTCGGCAGGTAGTGGGGAGGTGAGTGCCTCAGTTTCCCCTGGGGACGAGACCCCTCTGCGGGACGGTGTTGGGTGGTTTTTAAGGTGGTGGCGGAGCTGCGTGGGTTGGGCTGATGGAGAGGCAGGGTGATGTCTTCTCCCACCGCCCCAAGCTGGGGTAGGGGCTCCTGGGGCCTGCAGCACCCAGCCCTAAGGCAGCATCGTGGCCTCCCCATGCCGTCCGTGGGGCAGCCAAGTGCAGGAGCCCCTCGCCTGCCCCAGGCGGGCTCAGACACCCCGTGGCTCTGTCCCCAGGCCTGGCCCTGTCCCCAGCCCTGCTGGGTGACGGGACATGGGGACCTCTAGTGACACCATCACAGTATTGCATGGCACAAGGACACTTGTCCAGCCTTGTCCGGGTGTCCTCCATACCCCATCCAGAGCCCCCGGCACAGGCTCGGCCCCCTCCTCACCCCACTCCGCAGGCGCCAGGCCTGCTCCGGCTTGCCGTACCCTCGCCCCCTCCGTGGGGGTCCCCGCTACTGGGACGAGGGGACTGGGCCACCTTGGTGTTGCCCCCATCTGCACGGGGCAGAGGGAGGAGGTTTTTACCCCGCAGTGGCAGCTAAGGGCCCTCTCCAAGATGGTCCCTGTGATGGATAAGGCTCCCCCCCCCCCAGCTTGTCCCTCCCTGACACCAGCACTGACCAGTCCCCCCAGTCCGGAGATGCCACCAGCCTGCGGGGCCGAGCGTCAGCGCCAGGCGCCTGGCGGTGCGGGGGCTCGGCGGGGGGCGGCGCGGCGGGCCGGGGGGGTGCCCCGTCCCCTCGCTCCCCGCGGGCCCAGGCCCTGCAGCTGCACGCCCGCCTTGTACATACCCCCCGTGCCCCTGCCCCTGTGCCTGCCTTGCCTTTTTAAATGGTATTTTCATAGTTGGAGAGTTTTGTACAGACAATTAAAGCCAATTATTTATACCGGTGTGTGCTGGATTGTGGGGTGGGGGGGGGAAACGGAGCTGGGAAGAGGCACGGAGCCCACTGGGGGTGCAGGGACCCCCTGGTGCCGGCTGGGCATCCCTGGCTGTGGTTCCTGCCCAACCCTGTGCAGGGGAGGGAGAGTGGGGATGATTTTTGGGGGGGGGGGGGGGGAAGGGGCACATTGCTCAGCACCCTCGCCCAGGGCGCTGGGGGGGGCCAAACTCACCCTCCCTGCCCCCCAGGATGCCGGCGGGGGCTGGAGGTGCCCCCCCCCCATCTCGCCCTCTCGGGGAGGGGGGGTGTCTGTGCACCCCCTGCCCCAGGGCAGGGCGCCCTTGGGGCCGCCCGGCACCCCGGGGCGAAGGGCCGCGTGGCCCCCGCGCCCGCAGCAGAAACACAGGCCACGACCAGGGCGCCACGTACTTCCAAAACAATCGTTGTATCTTTATTGACGCTCTGAATGCAATGACCTGTTTTTTACTCTTAAGGAAAATAAACATCTTTTAGAAACAGCTTGTTACACACAATCTTCAGTGTGAAGCAATATACTAATAAGAACACTAGTCTTAACATTTACAGTCTTCATATATATTATATATATGTATATGTATACATATATATACACTATATAATGAGGCAATATATAATACACACGGTTTACCATTTTACAGTCATATGTACAAGATGTCACTAAAAATAGCCAGATTTCAGGCAACACTGCCAGGGACACCGAGAGCAGCTTCTTTTTTTTTTTTTGTCAATTAATTATTTTTATTATGCTGTCTTTCCTTTGTGTGTGTGAGTGTGTGTGCGTGTGTGTTTTTGCTCCCGTGTCCGAGGCAAGCTGCTGCAACGACAGACATTTCTCGGCCAGCAATCCTGGCGGGCGAGGGCTGGGGGGGCCGGGGGCGCGGGGAAGGATGCCGCGCGGCGCGGCTGCCCGCGTGCTTACGGCGGGTTGCAGCAGCCCGCGCTGGCTGGGGGGGCGCAGGGGGCTTTGCAGCTGGCTCCCCTGCCCGTTTGCAGGGTGTAATTTGGGGTTGATTCGCCCCTTCCCCCTGGCGCGAGCCAGGGTGATGGTTCGGTGGTGCGGGGCAGGGTGGGAAATCCCTAACCCAAGCACCGGCCGGGTTGAGCCCAGCGCCTCCGAGCCGGCCGGGAAGGGATGCAAAAGCCAAAGGAGCAAAGCGAACCTTGCGCCTGGGCAGCGGGCGAAGGCCAGCGCCTCCTCCGTCCCCTCCCGGGGCATCCCGCCGGGACGGGGCGGCTGAGGACGGGATGCTCGGCGCGGCAGAGCAGGACGAGGCATCACCCCAGCCAGCCCGGCCGGCGCGGGAGGACGGAGCAGCAGGGCGGGCGCCAAGGATGCAGGAGGGAAAACGGGAGCTGGGAAAGCCCGAGGCGAAGCCGCCAGCGCCGGCCGGCCAAGCCGGACGCCCGGCGGCGGGACGCAGCAGGCCCGTGGGGACACGCGAGCCCGCGCAGGGCTGCCTGCAGCCGGGCCAGCCGGGGGGGGCTCCGCACCGGAGCAGGGAGCGGGGAGTTGGGGGGGGGGAAGGCAGGGTGGGCACGGTGCAGAGAGAGACAGGAGATGATGGAAGATCGACCCCCCCCCCAAAAAAAGAAAAAAAGAAAAAAAAAAGCAAAGTGGTGTGTCAAACAGCAGGCCGTTGTTTGTTGGGTTTTTTTTTTGTCTTTTTTTTTGTCTTTTTGTTTTTTTTTTTTAAACTCTTCTCCGTCGCGCACATATATACAGACAGACACCATGAGGTTTGCTGAAGGCAACATCTCAGATCAGATCAGTGTGAGATATGGAGACCTGGGACCCGCCGGGGCGGGGGGGACCAGCGGTTCCAGAGTAAGACAACGTTGTCGGGACCCCTTGTACACGGTACCCCCCCCGCCCGCCCGCCCCCCCCCCGCCCCGTCCCCATTCCCCCCCCCCCCCGCCCGCCCCGTCCCCTCACCCCTGTGCAGCTAACGTAGTCCTGGAACAGAGTCTCTTGTGTTTTGCCGTGCACGTGTGACGAGCGCCGGCCGGGACCGCGGCTCCCGTCCCGTCCCGTCCCGTCCCGTCCCGTCCCGTCCCGCCGGGTCCTGCGGGCATCGCGCCCCCCGCCCCGGCCGCTCCCGGCCCTCGCCGCCCTGCCTGGCTCCGCATCCCGGGGGCAAATCCAGGCCAGGTTTTTGCCAGGGCCGGGCCCCGGGGCGGGATGCCAGCAGAGCCTGGGCGGGGGGAAACCTGGAGCTGGATTTCTCTGCCCACCTGGACCGCCTCTGGGGAGAGGCCAGAGGAGGGGCAAGGAGAAAACCTGGAAGTGGATATCCTGCCCGCCCGGACCGGCTCTGGGGGGAGGCGGGGAGGAGGACGCGGAACCGGAGTTCTGTGCCCACCTGGATCGGCTCTGGGTACTGTTTCCTGGCGGTCAGGAGAGCCCGGAGCTGGATTTCTGCACCCGTCCGGATCGGCTCTGGGTAGAGTTCCTCCAAGCAGTTGAATGGAAAGCCCGGAGCTGGATCTCCCATGCCCCTGGAGCGGCTCCGGGGCACAACGGTGGGGCAGAAGCGGCCCGGGGGGGCTCCGCGGGCGCCCTCGGCCCAGGTCGGCAGGGTGGCCCGGGGCGGGGGCAGGCGGGCGGGCGACGGCGGCTCCGGCCGCGTGGGCTGCCTCCTCCCGCGGCGCTGGCGCTCCGTCGGCGGCGGGGCGCGCACCCACGGCGCCCCACGCCTGGGGGACGCCGGCGCTGCCCGGCGGGCCGCTACACCGGCTGCCTCTGCGGAAAAAGGGATGCGGCGTCAGACCGGAGGGGCAGGGGGCCGGAGCGGCGAGCGGGCGCCCAGGGGTCACTCGCGCCACGGCGGGCTGCCAGCAGGCTCAGCCCCACGGCTGCGCCGAGACCCCCAGCCTCGGGGTCCCGGGCACCACGAGAGGGCAGCAAGCCTTACGCCGTGCCAACGGAGCTTCCCCACCGGATGTATTTTTTTCCCCCAGCCCGGCTGGCCGTGGCTCTGCAGGGGCTCTGCGGCGGCTTCGGCCTCCTGGGGTCCCCGGCCGGCATCCCAGCGAGGATGCTTCCCCATCCCCAGGGGATGCAAAGCGGGTTTTTTTTTGGGAGGGGGGGGTGCGGGGCTGCGGCGGTGGGGTCAGGACTTACCTTATGTTTGGGACATTTCAGAGAGAAGCTCTCTTCGGTTAATAAGCAACCTGCGAGGAGAGGAGAAGGCCGGGGTCAGGGGAGCGCAGCCACGCCGGGCGGCCGGAGCACAGCATCGTCCCCAGCCCCGGGAGCGCGCAGCCGCCCGGTCCCCGTCACCCCCCCCCGTCCCGCTCCCCCGTCCTCCCTTGCCACCCTCCGGACGAGCGACGCCGTTCGCACGACGGCATCAGCTGAGACCGGCCAAACTCAGGCCAGGGACCGGCGCGGCGGGCTCACCGGCGTCGACGGCGCAGGCGTAGTGGTAGGCGTGGGGACAGCCCTTCTGGCAGCAGCCCACGCTGGCTCCCGCTTGCTGGCAACTCGAGCACTTCTGCAGGCGCGCGCCCGCCGTCGGCAGCAGCCACGGAGGCACGGAGAGAGACAGAGAGAGCCCGTGAGCGCCCCGCGCGACAGCCAAATCCCCCTGCCGCCGCCGCCCGGCCGGTGGGTGACCCCCCCCCCCACCGCCCCACGGCGCTCCCCGTCCCGGGGAGAGGGCAGCGTCCCGCGGGCGGCCCGGCACGACGGACCCTCGTCGGAGACGCCGAGCAGCCGCGGCGGCGTCAGCCCTCTCCTTGCACAGCCGCTGGCCGGCCAGCCACCCGGCTCCTCCCCGGCAGCTAAAACGCGGCGTGCCCGTGCCGGGGGGGGGGGGGGGCCGGAGGGGACGCCGCGTCCCCAGGAGCGCTGCGCCCTCGGGCTGCAAGGGCCCGAGCTCCTTCCCCTGTCACCCCTTGCTCCAAAAAGCTATTGAAGTGACGACGACGTTGTGGCGGTAACGGGTCCCAGCAGGAGCCCGCTGCCCTGCTCCGTGGGTCGTGGCCGCGGCCACCCACGGGGAGCGCCGGGGCCTGCAGAAAGACGGGGGGCGGCGGGGGAGCCTGCCCGCTGCCCCGCTGCGAGCCCGTCCCTTCGCCGGAGCGGGGCAAGCGCCGAGGTCAGGGCTCCCAGCGGCGTCATCCCTACCTGGGTCGCTCCCTCTGCCCTTGCTCCTCGGCTCGGCTCAGCGGCGGGGCAGGGCCATCGCCTCCCTTCCCCAGCCGCCCATCACCGTGGCATCCAGCCACGCAGCACCCCCCCCCCCACCTTTCCCTCTCCCGCCCTGCCTTTGCCAGCGGGTTGCCCGCGCCGCTCGGTGTCCCCGCGGTCCCGGCGTCCCCAGGGAGGCGGGGAAGGGACCCCCCCCCGACCCCGGCCACCGTCCCGCAACGTAACGGCGCTCCTGCGGCTGAAAGGGCAGGTTTTGGACGCAGCAGCCCAAAGGGCGGCCGGCGGCCGTCACCGCGTTGGAAAGCTCGCCCCCGCTCTCCCAGGACGCTCGCGGGCGGCAAACGCCATTATTTGTCATTCCTTCCCCCCCCCCCCCCCAAGAAAAAAAACAAAAAAACACCCATCTCCATGGAGGACTTCTCCGGTCTCGGGTGGAAACGCACCGTTAGCCCTCGCTCGGCGGCGGTGCGGGGCGACGGAGGGGCCCCTCGCCACGCCACCCACCGCCCCGGCAGGCGCCTCCCCCCCGGCTTGGCCCGGGAACGGAGCAGCCGCCGGAGCGAGACGCCACGGGAGAGGCCGCGCCGGGGCAGAGGGGCCGAAGCGCCGTCGCGGAGCGGAGCCCCCCCGGGAGCGGGGGGCGCTGGGCCCTCGGCCGACACCAGGCACTAAGGCAGGAGGGCCGAGCGACCCCGCTGCCGAAAAGGGGCCCTGGAGGCTCCTTTTCCTTCTCCTTTCTAACCGCGCTGCTTGCAAGCGTTAGACCAGCAGGCCCTCGGGGACCGGCCGCGGCGATGCCGCCGGCCCGGATGAGCGCGGGCTGCAAGGAAGCCGAGCTCGGCTGGCTGCCCGGGGACGGGCAGCGGCACGGGGTGCAACCCCTGCGCCCCTCTGATCCGGCGCCCTCCTGGGCGAGAGCCTAAGCACGGGGCCGCCCGCGCCCGACTCGTCGGCAGGAGACGACGCTTTCCAGCCTGCCCTGTGCACGCCCCGGCTCGCCGCTACGGGCCCGTCCCGGCCCCGGCGGCCGAGCTCTCTTACCACGTCGGCAGCCGCCTTGACGGCCTCCTGCAGCCCGTAGAGCTTCCCCGCCACCAGGTACACCCCAGCGGTCCATACGGCACAAGCCTCGTGCAGCCAGTGCTCCTGCGTGTCGCCCGCCGGCTCCTGCGGCGGGGACTCGGCTTTGTTACATTCGTGCCTCCGGGGCTTTTCGGCCGCCGCCTCCTCTCCCTCTGTCCTCTCGTCGCAGCAGTAGCAGCTCTGCAGCCGCCGAAACATGCCGCGCGGGCTGGAGCGCAGCGCGCTGCTCTGCTTGGCCGAGTCGGCGGCGGCGGCGCCGTCCGGCCGCGGCGGCGGCGGCGGCGGCGGTGGTGGCACCTTCCCGGCGCCGGCGCCAGCCGGGCAGCTGTTCTCGGCGGCTCTGAGCGCCCGCTCGGCCGGCGGCGGCCCGGCGGCCTCCTCGCTCGGCCCCTCCGCCCGCGCCTTCTCCTTCAGCCGCGACTTCTTCTTGGGCAGGCAGTCCTCGGGGTAGTAGGGCCCGCACAGGTCCCCCAGGTCCTTGTAGTTGGCGGGGTTTCGGCAGAGGCAGCACACCAGGCAGGCGGCGCTCAGCGCCTTGGACACCACGGGGCCCAGGTGCATGGTGGAAGAGGCCGGCAGGGCCGCCCGGAGCCGCGGCAGGACCCCCGGGGTCGGCGGGCCGCGCTGCAGCTTGGCCTCCTCGCCGGGCGAGTTGACGACGGTGCAGGCGGTGGTGAACTCGTCGCGCTTCTCCACGCGCACGTAGGGCGCGAAGGGGGGAGCCCGGCTGTCCGTCCGCAGCCGCTTGCAGGAGATGTACTTGAGGCGGATCTCGGGCTCGGCCGGGTGCAGCAGCGGCGCTTGCTGGGCCGCCCGCCGCCGCTTGCCCCGGCTCTTGCACCGGGCCGGCACCGCCTTGGCCTTGCCGTGCGCCAGCCGCTTCCTCTGCCGCTTGGAGTAACCGTTGTAGTTGGCGTGGTTGGCGCGCGCCTTCGGCCCCCGCGTCGGCCCCGGCCCCGGCCCCGGTCCCGGCCCCGGCCGCCCCTCGGGGCCCTCGCCGCCCGCCGCCTCCTTATCCTCGCTCTTTGGTTTCTTGCCGTCCCGCGGCGCCTCGTCGCCACTGCCGGCCGCCCGCTCCCGGGGCGGCAGCAGCAGCGCGGGGCCCAGCGGCGCCCGCTTGTCCGGGGGCGCTTTGGCCATGCCGAGCGCCGCCGCTTTGCCTTTGCGGTTCCTCTTCTTGGGGAGGAGGGCGATGGTCTTGGCCGGCGCGCCGGGCTGCGGCGCCGGCGAGTAGGGCTCGCCCTTGAAGCAGTCGGCCGGCAGCTTCTTGCCGTTCATGAGCTTGCCCTTCAAGGCTCTGCTGCCGGCGCTCCTGCAGAGCTGCTCGGCCACCGGCCCGGCCGGCGCCTTCTGCGCCGCGGCGGGTTTCGGCAGCCTCACGTCCCCCACGGCCGGGGCCACGCCGCCGTGCTTCACGGCCCGCTCCTTCTCCGCTCCGGCGGGGCTCAGCGAGGTGCCGTAGGCGGCCGCCGTGGCCGCCACGGCGGTGGCCGCGGGCTTGCAGGCGAACTTCTTCAGGTTGGGCGAGGTGATCTTCTGGACGATGGCCTCCAGCTTGAGGCCGCGGCCCTTGCGGGGAGGCAGGACTTTGGTCTTGGTGGCCTCCTGGAAGGCCGCCCGCGAGGTGATCTTGATGCAGACGTCAGGGGCCTCCTTCACCGGAGGGGGCTTCAAGACGGCTTCGCCGGCGCTCTTGGGGGGCAGCTTTGCTTTCACCTTCTTGGCCACGGGCATCTTTTTGAAGAGGCTGGGGGGGGCCTCCGGCTTCTCCTCCTTCATGCCACCACTGTTGCTCCGTAGGACCAGGTTTCTCTTCTTGGCGGGGATGGGGGAGATGAAGGTGGATTTCCTCTTCAGGGAGTGCAGAGGCCGCTCGGACATCTTGCTGCCCATGCCCGGCCCCGCTTTGGGCAGCTTCATGCGCGAGCCCACCTTGCCTTCCTTGTGGGGGCTGCCCTGGGGCGTGAGCTTGAAGGCGGACGGCAGGTGGTTGTTGGAGATGAGTTTCTTGGGGGTTTTGCAGTTCTTCAGCCGGACGTCCGCCGCCCGCTTGCCCCTCCGCCTCTTGGTGTAGAAGACCTCCTGCGTCTTCGTCCGGGAACGCAGGATCATAGATCGCTGGTCCCTGTCCTCGGCGTCCGGGGCGTCCCCCTCCGGCGCCTTCGGCCCCACCGGCTCCTCGTTGGGCACTAAGCCGGGCACCAGGAGGGTGGCATCGCCGGCGCTTGGGATGACCTTGGGGGCCGGCCTGCCGGTGCGTTTCCTGGCTTTGAAAGCCACCCGCTGCTTCACGCCGCAGGCGGGTTTCTTCCCCAGCTTCTCCTGGTGCGCCGGGGCTTTCAGCCCCTCGAGCGGGGCCGGCGTGCGGGGCTCGGTGAGGGCGGTGAAGGAGCGGGTGCACATGCGAGCTGGCAAACCCTCCGCTGGAAACCTCGGCGTTTGGCTGTGGGCATTTTTGCTCGGTATTTCCATCTGGCCATCTGGCCCGACACATGTGCCGGCCACGCCGCCAGCTGCCGGCAGATCATTAAACGGGCTTGGCACCGCTTTGCTGGAGTCGTCTCCCTCCGACAGCCGGCAGTGGACTCTCTTGTTGCGGAGGCTCTTGCCCCTCGAGACGGGCTCCGGCTTCCCCAACGCGTTTTCGGGCAGCAGCTGCTTCTTGACCGTGACCGACAAGGCCGACTCAGGGTCCGTCGTCTCCGGGTGGGTTTTCTCCCCTCCGCCGGCCTCCTCTTCAGGCTTGATGTGGGGCAGGGAGGATTTGAACCAGCTCTTCACCTTGGTTTCGGTGCCGACGGCGGGGCCGAGGAGGATCACGGACGGGCCGGATAACCGCGACGAGGGGGCCGAGCTCTCCTTCTCCACCGTGCTGACGGTTTCTTCGGCGGACACGGGCACGTCGCTGGAGGACAGCACAGCGGGCATCTCCGGGGGCTTCGGTGGCGAGGCGTCGTAAATCACCGACTTCTGCTCCGAGCTCGCCAGCTCGCAGAGCGAGGAATACTCCTCCGCTTCCAGGTCCGACTCCTTCAGGTCCGGCGACGAAATCATGGGGATTTCGCTGAAGTCCCCAGCCGAGCAGCAATGCCGCGTGTCCTGCAGCCATCGCTCGCTGTCCGCCTTCGTGGCCTCGTCGTATGTCAGCGTCTCTTCCTCTTCCTCCTCCATCGCCTGCTGGCTGAAGTCCCTGGCTTGCTCGCTCTTGGCTGGCTGCTCACCATCGCACGGATCCAAGCTGCAGGCATTTTTTTTCTCCTTGCAGGACCCCACCAATTTGCTCGGGAACAAGCCCTTGGAAAGGTCTGAGGCTTGCAGGCCCGTCCCCAGCTCTTTCCACCTCAGGCACGACTCGCCGAGGCTCTCATCTGGCCACTCGAAATGCTCCATGGCGTTGTCAGACCCCACCGAGTTGGCAGTGGTGTTCGAATAGCAGCTGTAGCTGGCAGCCCCGGAGCTCGAAGTAGCAGCTGGGATGCTGGGCTTGGAGTTGTACGCCAGAGAGGTCGCGTCTTTGAGCGCATCCTTTGTCTCGGTGGCTGCAAAGTCCACCTGGGGGCTCTCGTACACCTCTTCGCCAAAGTCCTTCCCCGTGCTGCCCCCGGAAGCCTTGTCCAGCTTCAGGGGCTCAGTGAGCGTGCTGGAGTCGCCCTGGCTGGGCCAGGCGCCCTTCACCATGGAGTCCAGGCACGGCCGGTGGTTCTCCAGGTGGAAGGGGGATTTTGTGGCATCCTTGTTGAGCATGGGGGAATTGGCCCAGGCCTTGTCTGCCTTCTCGTTGATGGCGTCCTGCAGGACGATGATTTCGGAGGCCAGCTCCTCCTGGGACAGGGCGCTGAGGAGCAGCCGAGGACAGTCCCGTTCGTTGGTCACGTACTTGGTGAAGGTCTCCAGGGGCAGGCTGGCGTGGATGCTCTGGAAGGAGTCGTCCGATTTGGTGGACATGTCATCTGGGGAGGTCACGGAGCAAGTGGACACTGACTCGGGCTTCGCCTTGGAGTTGCTGTTGACACGGGCAGGGCTGCGGTTCTGGTTGCAATACAGGAAACTTCTTTCCAGCTGGTCCTCTGACCCGCTGAGATAATCGGCGTCCTGCGTCTCTGCGTGGACGGACTGCGGGGTGCTGAGCGGGTCGGACAGGGGGGTGCCTACCTGGTCTGCAGAGTAGGTGCTGCTCTCGGGACTGCAGTGCTGCCCTTTGAGCTGCTCGGGGGTCCTCGCTGGGTTCTTGATACCCTTCTTCTGGGGCATGGCCGATTTGGAGAGCAGAAGCTGCTGCACGGTGTTGGAAATGTTCTCGACCTGGGAGGTGAGCGCCGTCAGGCTCTGCAAGCTGAGATCCGACAGGAGGTTTTCAGGGATTTTCTCCTTCTGCAAGTTTTTACAGTTCCCGGACTGAGCGTCCGGACTCGTCCCGTCGGTCGGAGACGGGTTCAGCAGCGGCATGAAATGGCTGTGGTCGGTGATGCCCGCCGGGAAGGCGCCCGTGCTCAGGGACTGCTGGCTGTACTGGAAGTTCTCCAGGTTCGGCATCAGCGGGGAGGGAGTGGAGCTGTAGGACGGGGACCTGCCGACGGAGCGGGCCGGCGAGTGGCTGGCGCTGGGGCTGAAGGTCTGGTAGTATTGCTCTGGGGTCCTCACGGGCGGCGCGTCGCCCTGGCAGTAGGTCTGGCCCGGCTGGTTGTAATGTTGGTACTTGGCTAAGTTTTGGTAGTGAAGAGTCTCCGGCGCGTGATGCCGCCCTTGCAAGGCCGGCGGCTGCGGCTGCGGCGGCGGCGGCTGCTGCGGCGGCGGCGGCGGCTGCTGCGGCGGCGGCTGCGGCGGCTGCGGCGGCTGCTCGTAGCCGATGCGGTTGGCCTGGTAGCCGTGCAGGTTGGGCACCCGCTGCCCGGGGGCCAGGCTGCCGGCGTTGCCCAGGGGCCGCTCGTGCTGCGGCGGCCCCGAAGGCGCCGTGCAGCTCTTGTAGGAGTGCGCCGGCTGGCTCGCGCCCGGCACCGACGAGTAGGTGGAGGAGGCAGGGAAGGACTGCGAGTGCTGGCTGAAGTGGGGGGTCTGGGAGAAGGACATGGGCGAGGAGACGTCGTTGGGGAGCTTCTGCCGCTGCAGCTTGGGGTAGGGCAGAGCGGGCGGCTGCTGCTGCTGGAAGTGAGTCCGGAAGGGCAGCGGGGCCGCCGCCTGCTCGTGGTACGGCCGCCCGCCCGCCGGGGCCGCCGTCTTCTTCATCAAGCTGTCCTCATACTTGGCCACGCCGCCGGGCAAGGCCTGCGGCTGGCCGCCCCACGCCTGCAGGCTCTCGTCCCCCGAGTAGCGGGCAGGGTAGGGGCTGTTCTCCTGCACGCCGTAATTGGAAAAGGCCGGCCTGCCTTGCAGCTGCTGGCCCGCTAATTGCTTATTTCCCCGGTGGTATTTCTCCACGGCGCTGTTCTCGTAGCCCGAGTACGGCAGTTGCTGCTGACTGTAGTACTCCTTCGCCACCAGCCTCTGCCGCTCGCAGTTCGGCCCTGCCTGACTTTGATGCCTGTAATTCTCCAGGCGTGATGTATCTTGTGAAGTCGGCTGGTAGCTCTGCTGGTTGCCATGGAAACCACACCTTTCTCGAAAGGACTGCATGGCGCGGGCTTGTTATCTGCGAAGAGAGAGAGGCGAGAATTCAAATGAAGCATCGCCACGGCGGCGGGCCGGCGAGCACGGGCGGGCGGCGTGCACCGCGGCTGCTTCGCCCTGCATTGCATCGCCCGGCGCTGCCCTTGCATCGCTCCTCGCCTGCTATCGCACGGCCTCACGTCGCTCTGCAGCGCGTGGCCTGGCATTGCATCACCTCCCGTCGCCTTGCGTCGCATCGCCTTGCGTCGCATCGCCCGGCAGGGCATCGCCTCGCGTCACCCTGCATTGCATCGCCCGGCATTGCATCACCTTGCATTGCATCGCCCGGCAGGGCATTGCCTCGCGGCACCCTGCATTGCATCGCCCGGCAGGGCATTGCCTCGCGGCACCCTGCATTGCATCGCCCGGCATTGCATCACCTTGCATCGCCCTGCATCGCATCACCTGGCAGGGCATCGCCTGGCAGTGCCCTGCATGGCGCTGCCCGCGTTGCACTGCCTTGCATCGCATCGCCTGCCATTGCAGCGCCTCGCATTGCCCTGCATCGCATCACCTGCTGTTGTACAGCCTCACATTGCTCTGCATCATGCTGCCTGGTGCTGCACTGCCTCCCATCGCCCTGCACCGCCCCGTATCATGCTGCCTTGCATCGCATCGCCTGGCATCGCCCTGCTTCGCAGCACCTTGCCTGCGAGCTGGATGATGCCTGAGGTCCAGCTGCCCCTCTTACCCCTGCAGTTTGCCCTGCTGACGGTGCTGGGGGCAGCCCAGCCGTCCCGTCTCCGCTACCCACCCCGGCCGTGCGGGGCAAACAACCCTCTTCACCCACCTCCCCGCCCGGCCGCGTGGCCCGGTGACCCCCCCCGCCGTGCTGTACCAGTGTCCCCTTGCTTCACGTCCCCACTGCCCCACAGCACGGCAAACCCCCTCCTCGCTCGCTCCCTGCAGCCGCCGTCGCAGCGCCCGCGCCGCCGTCCCCAGCCCGACTGCGCCGGGTGCAGGCAGGCACCCGGGGGGCGGCTGCGATCCCGGGGGGCAGACAAGCAGCTCGCAGGGGGCCCCCCCGCGCTCACAGCCGGCTCGGCCACGCACGGGCCCCGAGAGCCCGTTTCGGCAGACGTAGCGGCCGGGGCGCGGGTGGCGAGGGGATGTCTGCAGAGATTGGGGATCCCCGGGGGGGGAGCCCGCCCCGACCCGGGCTTCGTGCACGGGCCACGCGGGCGCTGCGGGGCCGCCCGGGAGGATGCACTCGGCCTCCTGGGTGCTGCACAGCCCGCGGCGCTCCCGCACCCTCCCCGCCGTATTTATTAACGAAATGACTTTAACGAGGGGAAGGGAGCGCGGCCCAGTTCCCGGGCGCCGCGCGGGCGCTGCTTGGCGTGTCTGACACATTACACCAGACACCTGCTGGCAGAGTCGATCCAGAGCCGTGCTCGCAGGCAGGCTTTCTTGCTTTGCTGCTTTTTCTTTTCTTTTCTTTTTTTTTTTTTCCCTCCCCCCTTTCCTTTTTTAACAGGGGCATCTCTCCGCCAGCGGCAGCTCCGAGCCACCGACCTGCGGCTCGCAGGCGGCACGGCGCGCGCAAACCGTCCCCGCGCAGGGCTGGGGACCGCGCATGTTCCCGCGCCACGGCACGCGTGTGCAACGCCCGCGCGCACGCGGACTCGCGCCCTCCCGCCCCGGGCTTGACGTCCCCAAAGCAGTGCAGGGCCGGGCACGGGGGGGGTGACACCGAGCCTGTGCCCTCCCCACCGCGCGCAGCGCGGCCACCCTGTCCTCGCGCCGCCGCCGTCACGGGGCCCGAACGTGCCTCCGGTGTGCACCTTTGTCCGTGGCTCTCGTATATCTGCTCAAATCACATTGCTGCTTTTATTAGTCCCAGATTGGCCTCATTTCCTGCTGAGTGTCCTGTGGATATCGTTAACATTTCAGCGCCTTTTCGGGTTTTATGTACGGCATGCGGGTACTTATGTATTTAAACGGCCGTCCGCAGCAGCGTTAGGAGGGCGCTCTCAGCGCCCCTGCCTCTCGCCCCGACGTCGCGGCCCCCCCAGCACCCGCGGGCACCCGTGTACCGCTCGCCCTCCCGGCACCCCCGGCCCCTTTCGGCTTCTTTCCCGTTAGCATCTCTGGGTTTCCCAGGGCGCACGGGCAGCTGGATGCCGTTAAAGCATCTTATCGCAGAGAAAAGACAGGTCTCGTAAAACGTGGGGAACCCGGCGCTGAAGCCCCTAGAGCCACCCTGGCCCCGCAGGCCGCCCGGCCGGGGCCACGCAGGCACAAGGCAGCGAAATCAAAGTCAGGCCTTGGGGCAGCCCCGAGCGGCGGCCAGAAAACTAAAGGGAGAAAAGAGCCCCTGATGCTACACCTGGAAGCGGGTTTGAAAAATTAAATCAGCTTGAGAAAACACGAGGCTGTTGCTTTAAGGGGGGGCCTTTTCCCTTCCTCCTTTATTATTAATTATTATTACTTTCCCAAGCAGCTGGGACAATGCCCGGCTGAGCGAAAGCACCCGGCGCGAGGGGCGAGAGGGGACGTAGGGGGGCAGGGGAGGCACGGGGGGTGCACGCATGAGGGGGTGCGGGTGTGTTGTGAGTGCACAACCCGTGCTGGGGGGGCAGGAGTGGGGCAGGGGGTGCATGGATGTGGGGTGTGCACACATGCAGAGCTGCACATGCACGTGGGGAGCACGGGCGCTGGGTGTGCAGGCGGGGTGTGCGTGTGCCTGGGATGTGCACATGTGCCCGGCGTGCAGCGCTGCACACGCATGTGGGGCGTGCATGTGCCTGGGATGTGCACGTGTGCTCGGCGTGCAGCGCTGCACACACATGTGGGGCGTGCATGTGCCTGGGATGTGCACGTGTGCTGGGTGTGCAGTGCTGCACACGCATGTGGGGCATGCACGTGCCTGGGATGTGCACGTGAGCTCGGCGTGCAGCGCTGCGCACACATGTGGGGCATGCACGTGCCTGGGATGTGCACGTGTGCTGGGCGTGCAGTGCTGCACACACATGTGGGGTGTGCATGTGCCTGGGATGTGCACGTGTGCTGGGTGTGCAGTGCTGCACACGCATGTGGGGCATGCACGTGCCTGGGATGTGCACGTGTGCTGGGTGTGCAGTGCTGCGCACACATGTGGGGCATGCACGTGCCTGGGATGTGCACGTGTGCTGGGCGTGCAGTGCTGCACATGCATGTGGGGCGTGCACGTGCCTGGGATGTGCACGTGTGCTGGGCGTGCAGTGCTGCGCATACATGTGGGGCGTGCATGTGCCTGGGATGTGCACACGTGCTGGGCGTGCAGCACTGTGCACACGCATGGGGTGTGCATGTGCCTGGGATGTGCACACGTGCTGGGCGTGCAGCACTGTGCACACACATGGGGTGTGCATGTGCCTGGGATGTGCACACGTGCTGGGCGTGCAGCGCTGTGCACACACATGGGGCGTGCATGTGCCTGGGATGTGCACGTGTGCTGGGCATGCAGTGCTGTGCACACACATGGGGCGTGCATGTGCCTGGGATGTGCACGTGTGCTGGGCGTGCAGTGCTGTGCACACATGTGGAGCGTGCATGTACCCAGGGTGCACACGTGCTGGGCGAGCAGCGCTGTGCACACACATGGGGCGTGCATGTGCCTGGGATGCGCACGTGTGCTGGCATGCAGTGCCGTGCACACATGCGGGGTGTGCATGTACCTGTGGTGTGCACACGTGCTAGGCGTGCAGCACTGCGTGTGGGGCATGCATGTACCTGTGGTGTGCATACATGCTAGGTGTGCAGTGCTGTGCACACGTGTGGGGCGTGCACGTGCCTGGCATGTGCACACGTGCTGGGTGTGCAGCGCTGCGCACGCGTGGGGCGTGCACGTGCCTGGCATGTGCACACGTGCTGGGTGTGCAGCGCCATGCACACGCGTGGCGGGGGGGGTTGAGGAAGGCCCTCAGCAGGTCTGGCCCATGCCCAGCTGGGGACATCCAGGGACGCCCAGGGAGGCCGTGTCCCCACACATGGCTCATCCTGCCCCTGGACCCACCTCAGAGGGATCAGAAAAGCAGGCAGCGCCCACGGGAGCTCTGTCCCCGCCGAGGGTGGCTTTCGTCGGGCACCGCTCCCTGCGGCGCCGCATGCCCTCAGCCCCGCGACGGGTGTTTTCCCGCCGCCCTGGGACAGAGCCAGCAGGAGAGGCAGAAGCCGGCGGCCGCCCGTTTGGGGAATGCCGTTTCCCGTAACTCTCCCGACGCATGGCGCCGCTCGCCGGGAGCAGCGCGCTGCGAAGCGCTCGCCGCCCCAACGCCCTTCCCCGGGGGCTCAGCGCCTTGGCCTTGCCCCAGTTCACAGGCAGGGAAACTGAGGCACAGCGGGGGCGGCGGGGGGGGGGGGCGAGCCGAGGAGGCGGCACGCGGCGCCTGCAAACAGAGCCGCGGAGACGAGCGGAAAGGCCGTTCCCAGCGACGCGCGCCTCCCTCCTCCTGCTCAGGGGCCGCGCTCTGCACCCAGCGACCTGCCCCGCTCTGCTGCACGGAGCCGGCTGGGCACCCGGCGGGTGCCGAGGGCGCTCCGGCTCCCGCTCCGGGCGCCGCGCAGGTGCAGCCCCGGCCCGGCTGCCCCGGCTTACCTCGGCCCTCCCGGCTCCCCGGCTCTGCCCGCAGCTTTGCTAGGGAAGGAACTGAACAGATGTTCCCGCCTGATGTAGGCTGTTTCCTAGCAAACGCTTTAATGGCATCAAATCAAGCTGTCGACAGCAGCAAGGTTAAGTCTCTTTGCAGGCAGGGGGAGGAGGAGCGGCGGGCGGCGTCCCAGGGGCCCGGCGCCTTCACGCCCAGCGGCCCCCCCCCCCCCCCCCCCCGCAATGCTCCTGCCTGACATATTCTCCCGGACCCGAGCTTTCAATTAAAACCGAGTTTCCAGCCGGACTCACGCTCCCCCCGCCGCGCAATGGAAATCGATACGCGCCTGTCTCGGGCCGGCTGCAGCCAGACAGCCGGAAACAATAGCCCGGCCGCGCCGGGAGCGGCGGGCCGCGACGCCCGAGGATGCCCGCCGCGACGCCCGAGGATCCTCGGAGATCCTCGGAGATCCGCGATGCCCGGAGCATCCTCGGGAAGGGGGCGAGGGCAGGAGGTGGCGGCGCCCCGGCCCCCGCCGTCGGGTGGCACGAGCCACGCTCCGGCGCAGCCACCGGCACCCGGAGGGACGAGGCCGGCGGCCGCGGCCGGGCCAGCCGCCCGCTCCGCCTGCCTCCCGCTCGGAAGGATTTGTGATGCGTGGCTGCCGTTTTGGTTCCTTCCCTCCTTTCTTCCCTCCCTTTCCTCCCCCTTCCCTTGCTGCCTGCCAGGGAAAAGGCGCTGCGAAGGCCGCATCCGGCGCCGTGCGCAGGCGGCGGCGGGGTGCTGAGCGCCCCGGGCAGGATGGGGGCCGCCGCTCCCGCCCCGGCCCTGCTCCTTCTCAGGCTCCGGCTGCTCGCGCCGCTTTTCCGATGCGACGCCGACAAGGACTCGGCGGCTAAAAATAGCGGCGGGCGCTGGCAGGGTGCTGCTGCCCGGCCCGAGGGACCGGGCTGCCAGAGTGGCCCCGCTCCGCACCGCTCCGCTCCGCCCTGCTATGCACAGCACCACCCCGCACAGCACTGCTCTGCACAGCACCATCCCGCACAGCACCACCCCGCACAGCACCGCTCTGCACAGCACCGCTCCGCTCCGCCCTGCTCTGCACAGCACCGCACAGCATAGCACCACCCCGCACAGCACCGCTCTGCACAGCATCACCCCACACAGCACCACACCACCCTGCACAGCACCACACCACCCCGCACAGCACTGCTCTGCACAGCACCATCCCGCACAGCACCACCCCGCACAGCACTGCTCTGCACAGCACCGCTCCGCTCCGCCCTGCTCTGCACAGCACCGCACAGCATAGCACCACCCCGCACAGCACCGCTCTGCACAGCATCACCCCACACAGCACCACACCACCCTGCACAGCACCACACCACCCTGCACAGCACCGCTCTGCACAGCATCACCCCACACAGCACCACACCACCCTGCACAGCACCACACCACCCTGCACAGCACCGCTCTGCACAGCACCACTCTGCACAGCATCACCCCGCACAGCACCACACCACCCTGCACAGCACCACACTACCCTGCACAGCACCGCTCTGCACAGCACCACTCTGCACAGCATCACCCCACACAGCACCACACCACCCTGCACAGCACCACACCACCCTGCACAGCACCGCTCTGCACAGCACCACTCTGCACAGCATCACCCCGCACAGCGCCGCACCACCCCGTGCAGCACTGCTCTGCACAGCACCACTCTGCACAGCATCACCCCGCACAGCACCGCACCACCCCGCGCAGCACTGCTCTGCACAGCACCACTCTGCACAGCATCACCCCGCGCAGCACCGCTCTGCACAGCACCACTCTGCACAGCATCACCCCGCACAGCACCGCTCTGCACAGCACCACACAGCACAGCACCGCCCCGCGGCCCCCCCGGCCCCGCCGCCGCTCTCGGGGGAGAAAGCGCCCATCAAGGAGCGTCAGCCCCGGATTTGCTTAATTGTGAGCTGCTGGAGTTTAAAGAAACACTTTCTGGCAGGCTGCCACACCGCAAACTGCTTCGTATAATTTTATTATTAAGGGCGGAGAGAAAAAGGGGAAGGCGGGGGGGGAAGGCCGGAGCGGAGCCGTGTGCGCCGAGGCGGCCTGGGAAACGGCCCGGGGGGCGCTCGGCCGCCCCGAGGAGCGGGGAGGGGCGGCGGGCGGCCCCGGCGGCCAGACCCCCGGCACCCCGCCCTGCCAAGGCGAGAGCAGAGGGGAGGGACCTGCAGGGCTCGCCCGGGGGCAGCAGCAAACCGTCCGGGCGGTTAGGGAGCTGCCTCCATCCTGCCTTCCCTTTGCACTACTGCTTCCTTCCTTCTGCACTGATCCTGCCTTCCCTTTGCACCTATGTTTCCTTTTGCAGTGATCCTTCCCTCTACACCCATCCTTCCTTTTGAACTCATCCTGCCCTCCCCTTGCACTAATCCTGCCTTCCCTTTGCACTCAACCTTCCTTCCCTTTGCATCCATCCTTCCTTCCCTTTCCACCTATCCTGCCTTCCCTTTGCACCCAACCTTCCTTCCCTTTGCACCCAACCTTCCTTCCCTTTGCATCCATCCTTCCTTCCCTTTCCACCTATCCTGCCTTCCCTTTGCATCCATCCTTCCTTCCTTTTGCACCCATCCTGCCTTCCCTTTGCACCCAACCTTCCTTCTCTTTGCATCCATCCTTCCTTCCCTTTGCACCCATCCTGCCTTCCCTTTGCATCCATCCTGCCTTCCTTTTGCACCCATCCTGCCTTCCCTTTGCATCCATCCTGCCTTCCTTTTGCATCCATCCTGCCTTCCCTTTGCATCCATCCTGCCTTCCTTTTGCATCCATCCTGCCTTCCCTTTGCACCCAACCTTCCTTTTGCACCCATCCTGCCTTCCCTTTGCACCGGCTCCCGCAGTGCTTTGCCCCCCTCCCCCGGAGCCCCCCAGGCCACGACGCCCGGCCCGAGGTCGCGCCCCGCGGGGCCGGCCCCCCCCCCCCCGCTCCGCTGCGGTGCCCCCCGGCCGGCCCCCCCCGGCCGCGGAGCAGCTGCTCCCGGCACACTCCGCTTGCCCGCAGATGATGATAAATGGAGCTGGGGCCGCGCCGCCCCGCGCGCGGGGGTGGGCGGATGCGGCCAGCGAGGAGGAGGAGGAGGAGGAGGAGGAGGAGGAGGAGGAGGAGGAGGAGGAGGAGGAGGAGGAAGAAGAAGAAGAAGAAGAAGAAGGGGGGGGGAGGAGTGCGCAGCCCGCCCCCCCCCCGCGCCGTGCAGCCAGCTGCTCCTCCCTTCCGGCTGCCGGGGAATTCCCTGGGCAGGTTCCCCCCCCCCCCCAAGCCTCCCCCCTCCCGCAGAGCTGCCTTTACCCCCCCCCTCCAATGCAATGGGGCTCGTCCCCCCCTTTCCCCGCGGGGCCCCCCCGGGCCGGGCTGCAGCGCGCTCCGCTCCTCCCCAGCGAGGAATTTTGCGCTCAGGAAAACATCGCCTGCGAGCAACACTCATGACTCAACGTTTCTGCTGGCCCGGGCGCCCTCGCCGCCTGCCAGGGGAAGCCCGCCGACTCCCTGCTCCTCCGCCGCAGCAGCCCCTCTGCCCTTCCTCGTTTTTTATTAGTAGTATTATTTTGCTTCTTTTCCCCCCCCCCCCTTGGTTTTTGGCTCCCTTATGTCACGGGTGAACAAGTCAGGGCTCGTCGCCCTTGGGGCTGGGAGCGGGGCCGGCGGCGGGAGGAGGGATGCTGCGCTAAAAGCAGCCCCCCCCCCCACCCCGGCAGGTCGGCAAGGCGCTGAAACCCCGAGTAAGTTGCCCCGTTTTTTCCTGCCTCTGCAAAACGCCAGCTGGCAAGAAGGGTTTGGCCAAAAAAAAAAAAAAAAAAAAAGAGAGAGAGGTTAAAAAAAAAGGGAAAAAACAGCCAGGAAGCTCACTGCAAAGCAGATGCTCAACCTGAGCCGAGCTTTCCTGGGCAAATTCTCTCTCCAGCAGGGAAGCACGCTCGGTAGCAAAATTCATAGCTGGACTTAACATGGAGGGAGGGCGAACTCGTGTTTATCGCTTCCCCCAACGACTGGATTGACATCAACCTTGAGGCGCTCACGGGAGAGAGGAAAACAAGTCGATCATTACGCAGAAAATACGACTGAGGTTAAAGAGGGACTTGCATCCTGCAGCCTTGGCACCTAAATCTTTCTGCAGCCCTGCCCGAAGCTCCCGACACAGCCAGACAAAAGCAAGGACAAGCCGAAATGATGCGCGGAGCCGCCGGCTCTGGGGGGGCCGGGGTGCAGGAGCCTGGGGGTCTGCAGGCGCCGCCGCGTCCAGGGGCTCGAGGCCCCGGGGCTGGAGGTTTGGGCTCCCCGGCGTGCTCGAGGCATCCCGCCATGACCCGCTCCGCCGGGGTATCCCCGCAGCCCTCCCGACAGCAGCGCTGCCCCCCCATCCAGTGCAACCGCCAGCCGAAATGCAGGCGGGAGCCGCGCTCCAGTGCCTGGCGCAGACGCAAAACCCCAAATTCATCCGCTTTCGCCTCTCCCCGCTCGGACGTCGCGGGAATCCCGAGCCGGCCGGTTCCCGCCGCTCGCCGGGGCCGCGGGAACGGGGGAAAGCCGGAGGCAGGTTCCTCGCCGGAGGGCAGGGCAGGTCGCCCACCGCCGCAGTGACCTTCAGATAACCCGCCAGCCTCCGAGGAGACGCGCTGCGCCGGGGCCGCGGCGAGGCGGCAGCCTGTCCGGCCTTTCGGCGGCGTTGACAGCACACTTCTGTTTTTCTTCTGTACTCATTTTCTGTCTGATGGGTCCGTATCTTTCTTTCTTCCTTCCTTCCTCCCTTCCTTCCTTCCAGCCCGCTATGGAGCTGACTCACTTTGATACCAATAATAATTAACTATTCTAATCATTAGTATGAGTACCAAAAAAAATAAAATAAAATAAAACCGCCCGGCACAGCCTTGCCCCCTGGCTGACCCAGTCCTGCCGCTGGGTTTTGCTCGCCGGTGGCGTCGCAGACGCCGCGTTTGGGGCTCTCCTCCCTCCCTCTCCCACGCCACCGTTGTTGGGCCTTTTATTGCCCCAGATTTCCCCAAGTGCAGCGGGGAAGCGAGTTCGCCCCGCGTCCGCCCTTGGGCCGGCTCCTCCCCAAGCGCTGCCCTGCCCCGTGCCTCAGTTTCCCCTTAAAGCAGGAACAAAACCACGTGGGTGGGGAGGGGGGGAGCAGGGCAGCCGCGAAGGCCCCGCGAGCTCTGACGACGCTCGGTGCTCTCACGGCGCTCTTGCGGCGGCTGCTCAGCACGATAGCGACCGCCGAGAGCAGCTCGGAGCCGGCCGGGACCCCCGTGCCGGAAACCCGGCCGCCGCGGCACCGCTTTCCACCGTGCCTCAGTTTCCCCACTGACGGTGGGAAGGAGAGCCGGCCGTGCAGCGCCCAGCGCGGATGCCCCTTTCCCAGCTGGCCACGGTCCCCTGCTCGTCGCCCCACGCGCTGCCTCGGTGCCCCCCATCCCCGCGGCAGAGCTTTTGCAGCCCCCCGGCATCCCCCCGGGGCTCCCGCGCCAGCGCGCGCCGCCGGGGTCCGGTTCGTGCAGCGCCGAGCGCCCGGGGGGCTCCGGGAAACGCCGCTGCAGGTTTACGCCGAAACCAGAACCCGCTCCCGGCAGAGCCGCCGGCTGCCGGCAAAGGACCGGTGCTGGTGCCGGCCCCGGGCGGCCGCTCCGAGCCCGGCGCTGTCCTCCACCCCGCCACGGTCCCATCGGAAGGCCTTAATCTCGTTTCCGCTCACCTCGCCGCGTCCTAACCTGCCTTTCCTCGGTATTTCCACCCCCTGCCCCAGGAAACGTGTCCCCCTCCTCCCGGCATCCATCCTTTTTCTCCCTCTAAAGCCGCGACCGCCGCTCGCCCCGTCGGCGCCGGCCTCCGTCCCGGTCCCGGCGGGGAAAGCACGGCGCGAACGCGCGGCCGGCCCTGCCACCTCCCTGCCGCGCGGCGGGCGCACCCGAAGATTTATGTCCATAATTCAGAGGAGCGTTATTAAATATTCCCCACGCCGCCCCCTCCGCCCTCGGCCCGTCTCTACGGGAGAGCGGACCACCCCAGAGCGTATTTATCGCTCCATGTTATACCATCACCCTTTGGGCATAAATGGATTTACCTCCGAACGCTCTCCATTTCCCCTCTGTGTCCTTCCCGCGTCAGCTCAATCAATTTTACCCGCCGCTTCCGAGTGCGGCCTTCCGAGCAGCCCTGCCGAAATCCCCGTCGCTGCCAGGGGCGGGGGCGCGGGGCTCGGGGGACCCTTTAGAGACGGGGCGGCGGGACCGCGAGCTTCGTCCCACCCCCGGCTCCGGGGAGCAGGCTCGTGCCACGGCCCGGGCGTCGCGCGCCGGCGGCCGGTATTCCTCCCGCGCGCCGGGGAAGCCTCCGGCCGGGGGCACGCCGCGCCGCGGCGTCCGGCTGCTGCCAGGTCCGCCGTCTCCCCCGCGCGGAGGACGGCTCGGTGGGAACCCGGCGGAAGCGTTGCTCCGGGCTCAACCAGTTCTATAGGATGCTGAGCGGGAATCCCAGGGAAAAAGGGGGAAAAAAAAGTGGGGAGGAGAAAAAAAAAAAGTGGGGAGGAGAAAAAAAACCCCAACGTTTGATTTTCTATGATAAATTATTTCAGTATTGTACATTGCCCGTCTCCAAATCCTGAAGACAAACACTTGGGCAGGTTAAGGAGGAAAGCAGCTTTCCAAAGGCCCTCTTCTATTTCCCTATTATTGACTCTGTCAATCATCCCCGGCAAGGAGCCCAACCTTCACCGCCGCCGAAATCTCGGCCGCTCCTTTTGTTCCTGCTGAAAACCCAGGGAGGGGGGAGCTGGGGGGGGGGGAGGAATTTGGGGCAGGGAACTTCCAAAAGGGATGATTAAGGAGTTAATCTGCCTGAAATAGATAAGGAGCTTAGAGCTGCCGGTATTTTACCGTCCAAGTTTGGATTCAGCGCGCCTTAAACACTGGCTGGAATGTGCGCAGATAGGACCAAAGTACACGTCCCCCCGAGGAATGACTAGGTTGCCAATTAGATTTGCTTCCTAGATTCACTCAAACCTTCACAAGCTTCTTCAGAGCAGGGAAATTGCTGCCGGTCCCCGGGGAGGCGCGGGCGGGAGGAGGGCAGCGGCGGAGCCTCCTTAGGAAGGGGTGAACCCCGGCGGGCGCACGCGCGGCGGCCCGGCCGAAAGCCCGCGGCTTTTTCTGCGGAGGGAGGTTTTTTCCCCTCGCCCAGGGGTTTCGGCGCTGCGGGGCACCCGGCGCTGGGCGTCCGGTGGCGCGGGACGGGCGCCCCTGCTGCAAACGGGAGCGGGCGGCTACGCGGCGGACTACGATCGAGGGGGCGAAATTAAAAGCAGTGGTAAGAGAAAATAAGCAATCAGAAAGAGAAACCCTTTTCCGTCCCCAACCCCCCCCCCAACCCCCGCGTTCATTTATTTTAACTACTCCTGCCTAGTTTCCTCCCTTTACGACGCTCCGTAATGCAACGCGCCGGCGTACGGTCGGCCAAAGGGAGCGTCGCCACCTCCTCGCCGCGGGTCTGGCCTCAACCCTCTTCCGAGCGATGCCGAAGCGGCGGCCTCCGAGACGCTCCGGCCGCGGGACACGGCCCGGCATGCGCCCCGAGGGGAGCCGGCACCTCCGGCACGCGGGGTGCCCGCGCCGGCACGTGCAGGACTTCAACGAACCGCGACACCCAGCCGGGCGACGAGCGGGATGCGCTGCCTCGCTGCTCCTCGGCAAGGTGGTCCCCGCACATCAGCAACCCCTCCGAGCCGGGAAACCCCTTCCCGGGCATCCGCCGAGCCGGACTACGCGCTCGGATCTGCTCGTCTCCGTCCGCAGCAGCGCCCACCTTCACCTCCCCTTGGTCCGGCTTCGGAAAGGTGGCCGGCTCCTCCACGCACCATCGCTCCAGCATTAATTTAAGGGTGGCCCAGCCCCAAGAGACGCGGTCACACTTTCGACGACGGCCGGGGGAATAAATCCAGCAGCACGTGGGGGCCCGCGGGAGCTCAGGCCACCTCCGATTGTTTTTCCGACTGTTTTCCAATCAGGGGAAAAGGCTCCAGGACCGCCGGGGCTGCTCGCTGGGCCTGTCTAGTCATCGGCCCTCGCTGCTGGAATACGCTGCTGTGATTTAAAGTTGTTGGAGCATCAGCTCCGGATGCGGAGAGTCCTGGTAACAGTTGCTATGTAAAACATTCAGAGGTAGAATTTACTGTCACAGTTAATAATAGATGAAGGTTTTAGAATTTTTGATGCTTTACATTTTAAGCCGTTTGATTTATAATGTTTCGGGAAAGGAGGGGAAAAAGAGGAAAAAAAAGGCAGGAGCCGAACCGCGGCGTGCGGTAAACACGCCGAGCGCGGAGACGAGCGGAGGGGCCCGTCCTTCCCGCCGCCGCCGGGCGCGCTCGACCACGGGGCCGGCTGCACCCCGTGGGGCCGGCGCCGAGGCTTTCGGGATCTGAGCGCCAGCAAGTCCCGCGGGAGACACGGGAGCGGGGCAGCGCCCCTGCGGAAAAAGGGGACCGGCCCCCTCCATCTTCAACTTGCTCATGGACACGATGGTTTTGGCCTACGAGGGGTTTCCCAACCCCCCCCCCCCAAAAAAAAAAAAAGCTCTGTATCTCTCCTAATTCTGCAGGCGCTCCCTCGCGGGGGTTTTCCTTCTGGAGGGCTGCTCGCTTACCGACTCGCTGGCGCTCAGGCTCTCCTCTCCCCGCGCGCAGGTGGATTTCAAGTAGGCTCCTGAAACAGCAGCGAGCCGGGCGCCTGCGGCGGCGCGCCGGCGGGTGCTGCTGATTAGAAACGCCGTGCCAAAAAAAAATTCCGGGTCTTCTTTCCCTTTGGAGTCGCTGCGGCACGGCGCGGGGGGCTGCCGGACCACGGGAGCCGCTCCGAGCGCGGGAGCCGGCCGCGGAGCTGGGAGCGCGGCGGCAGCGGGCGAAGCCGCCGTCCTTCCTCGGCCTCCGCCGGGCAGAGCCGCCTGGCCAAACCCTGCATGTTTTTTCTTCCGGTTTCATCCAGACTAACAGGGCTGCGCTGCTCGGAGCGGGGAGAAAAAAACTCCTAAATCAGGATGTCAACGCTGGGCTTAAACTTTCCTTCCCGGCACGGCACGTGGGAGCTGCCGACAGCCCCGGCTTCGCACCCGGGACCAATCCAGCCCGCTGCTATCTGAAGGCTCAAGCTTCCCGCTCACCTGAAGTCACAAATCCTGAAGCATCCGAGCTGGCGGCTGCAAAAACATGTTTACGAGTGCAAGTGCTTAATCCTTGAAGGCTCAGCAAGGCTGCGGGCGAGGAATAATTGGCAGGAGCGGCAGAGCCCGTACGACCTGCTGGCGCGCTCCGGCTCCGAGCTGCTAGCGCTGGGCGGAGGACGCAGCTAAACCTCGATAAAATCGGGGAGGGGGAAGGAACGAAAGGCGTTTTCCCCTCTGCTCTCCCCCAAATCAGGAGACGACACAAGCGCCGGCGCGAGAGGAGACGAGCGCAGCGTCCCTGCGCTTTCGGCAGCATCGGGATTCGCCCGGGAGGAATCCAAGGAGCCCGTTCACCGTCCCGCCGGGTGACGCGAGAGCGACGGTGAATTCCCGCTCCTCCCGACGCCGATGCTAAAGCCGAAGGAGAGCTGCCTGGCAGCCCGCGCTCGGGGACGAGACGGCCGGCTGCGCGGCAGGCACGCGTGAGCCGGCTTTGACCGGAAGCTCGGGGACTCGTGCGCAGTCCCCGGGCCCGAATTTTGCAACCGCGGCCGGCCGGCTGCTCCCAAAAGCCGCGTGCATCCCACCGGGGTCCTCATCCGGGGAGACAGGGGAGCGCCTGCCCCTCTCCCCCGACCGGCCGGAGATGCGCGGGAAATTTCCCACGCTCCTCGGTCCCCGCCAACCCCCCGGGCAACGCGGCGGCCGGCGGAGCCCGGGCACCGGCGGGCGCTCTGCAGCGGGAGCCGGCGGGCCGGGGACGCGGCTCCGGCTCGCCGCCGCTGCCCAGCGCGGCCGCTTCGACACCGCGGGTGGCTCGCCCGAACGAGGAGGATGCTCCACGCGGATCCGTTCGTTGCTTGCGGGCTCGAGGGCGGGCAGGGCTGGCGGCAGACGCCTCCGGCGCAGGCGCAGCCAAAGCCGCCCCGGCGATCCGCCCGACTCTCGCCGACCTCCGGGCTGCGCCGAGAGATCCCGGCTCGCCCCGTGCCCTTCACCGGCCTTGGCCCCTCCGGCTGCCTTTTGGGGGGGTTTTGATGGTTTCCCGAGACCCGGGCAACGTGCTCCTCCCTCCGCGCCCTGCCGGACCCACGGCCGGCGCCTCCCAGCCCAAAAGAGCACGAGAACCAGAAACGGGCATGCAAGCAGTTCGCCCCGTCCCCGAAAGCAGCTCCAGAGAGGGAGCCCCGGGCCGGCCGCCGTCTCCCGGCGTCCCCCGCGGGACACGGCTCCCCGGGGCTCCCGGCGGCAGCACCGTCCTGCCCCCTCGCCAACCCCCTTTCGAGGGCATCCCCGGCTCCCTCGCCATCCTGCTCTTTCCAGGCCCCCAGCCCCGTTTTGCACCCCCCCCCCGCAGCGAGCGGCCCCAGCCTCAGCGGTCGTTACCAGAAAGGTGTTATTAACAACCCGAAAGGGCCGCCAAGCCCCGAACCCCCGCGGGGGGGCTTCGCGGGGGCCGCCCCACGGCGCCGAGCTCTGACAAACTCGCTGCACAGGTTCAAGGCAAGCGGCGGCGCCTGTCCCAGGGCGCTGTCACAACATGCTAAGGAGGCGGCACTACAAAATAAGCGACGGCACAAATAAGCGCTCGGTTTTATCACGCCGCCGCCTTTTCCTCCCCTCCGCCCCGGGCGGTAGCCGGCGCGAGCCCGGCGGCCACGGCGCATCGCTCCGGGAAGGCGTTTCGGCTCCGGAAGCCGGCGGTTCGGGGCCAGGCCACGGCGGGCGGCTCCTCTCGGCCTCCGGGGACGGACGGGCGGGCGCACGTACCTCTCTCCGCCGGGGCGCGCGCCTTTGCTCTCCTCTCCGGCGCCTGGCATTGATTAAAGGACGAGGGACGCGCGAGAGCGGCGGCGGCGGCTCCCTTTGGGCTCGCGGAGCTTCCTTGCCTGCTGCCGGCTGCTGCCGTTGCCTGTCAGGCAGCTTTTAATCAAGGTTTGCTTATATCTGCAAAGGCCTTTCCCAGAGGGACGGAGGGAGGAAAAGAAGGGGGGGGAAGAGTATATTAACATGCCAGCCACCCTCCCTCTGCCTCTCCTTTGTTTAGGGAGAGGGTCAGCGCTTGCAAATGCCTGCCGGGGACGGGGGGGCTGCCGGGAGCCAGGCGAGCCGCGCGAGGGGCTCCGCGTGCCGAGAGGCGGCAGCGACCTCCGGGAAAGGGCGGCCGCGGCAGGACCCGGCGCGAGCGGTTCGCCCGGCCGGCGGCTTGCCCGGCTCACCAGGGAGCGAACATACCTGCCTCGAGGCCTCCGACACCCGGCCGTCCCGCGCCCCTCGCTCCTGCCGGCGCTTTCGGCCTCGCCGGCGGCGCGGGACGGCCGAGCGGCCCCGGCGTCGAGCGGCGCGTCCCTCTCCGCCGCCGCTCGAGCGCGTCGCTTCGGCTGCTCGCCTGAGCTCAGCGCTCGGCTAATGACCTGCTAAAAGTATTAGGTGGGAAACCGCGCTCTTCGCCAGCCATTAAACCGGTTAGGACCAGCGGGTCATGCTTTATTGCTTTAATAACTGAGTTTATGAAAGGTCGTCTCATAACTGATAACATGCATAATTTTTGTAACTTAATTAATGCTGCTAATATACTGGCGTCTCCATCAGCTGCTGTTGCAACTGCTGTACGGTTTGCACACAGCGCGCGGCCGGTCAGCGCCAACCCAAACCGGGCTCTGCCGGGCGGGCGCGCGGGCAGCCGGCCCCTCCGAGAGCCGGGAAACTCCCGCTTCCCCGGCGGCTCTTCCGTCAGCCGCCGTTTCCCCCGCTTGCGGCCGAGCCCCCAAGGGCAGGCAGAGCCCTGCGGAGCGAGCGGGCTTCGAACCCTTCCCGGAAGCCCGCCGTGCCCCTATTTCCCATCGGGAGCATCGGATTCAAAGAGGCTCCGGCTCCGACCGGCGGCCGAGGGCGGACGCGAGACCCGCAGGCGGCGGGAGCCGCTCCGCCGACCCCAGGCGCTCCCCGCTGCGGCGAGAGGGGAAGCGGGAACGAACGAGCAAGAAACCGGGGTTTTGCCCCGCGACGGTTTCTCCGCCGGGAGCGTCGGGACTGACCTAACTTCTCCCTGGGACGCGCAGGAAAACGGAGGCTGCACATCACACGCGGCCCCGCAGCAGCAAACGTCACCGAGCCGCCCGCCTCTCTTCCCAGCGCTGTGTTTTCCTAAGGACGGCCTCCTCGACAAGAACACATTTTTCTCATTAGGAGGGAAAAAAAATACAAATAAAAAAAGGGGCAAACAACTTTTCCCCACCGGCCCTAGCGCGTGCACACCTGGAGAGCTGGAGCCCGCGCGAGGCAGAGGGAAGAAGCTGGCAAGCGGAGGCATTTTCCAGGGAGCAGAGCTGGGCCCTTCCCTTGCAAAAAATGTAAATAAAAGCCCAGGTGCATGCAGTGTGCAAGTCACTGATATGCTGCCACCAGCAAATATGGTGAGCTGCGAAGCCCAGGCGCTGCGCAGCCAACGCTGCAAACGCGAGCTGCTCCAGTTGCCTGCTTAGTTTTGCAAATTCTCTCCTGCTGGCTGAGAAAAGCCAATATGTCTGCTGCTACCGTTACATCGCAATAATTGTTCAGCGCTGGTTATCATCCTGCCAGAAAGGCACAAGCTACCGCTGGGGCACTCGGCTTGCTGCGAACGCAGCTAGATGATTTCCTAGCAAATGCAAGTTTTCCAAGGAAGTGGGTGGAATCTGCTCGTCTCTGATTAGACAGCTTGGGGTTTTGTTTTCCTGGGGCTTTAGAGGAGGGTGGTGGGGGGGGGGAAAGATGCATAAAATACGCGGCTTTCCATCCCCTCTGCCCTGAAACAGGCTCGCAGGCATCGCCACGACGGTCCCCCCGGAGCCGCCGCTTGGCCCACGCGCTGAGCAACGATCCCGTGGAACGAGGCCACGATCCTCCGTCCGTCCTCGCCGCGCTCCCGCGCCGTGCCCGCTGCCGGAGCGCGCTCCCGCCGCTCCGCTTCTCCTCCTCCCGCCCGAACCCTCGGATGCTGCGAGGGAGGTGGGATGGGGAGAGAGGCGCTAGTGTCCCCCCCCCCCCCACCACCACCTTTTCCCGAGGAGAAAGACTGATTGGAAATTAAGGAGCTTTCCTGACGTTCGGGGGCTCGGAGACCGTGGCACCCCCTGCGTCCATCTGGCTCTTCCCCTTCCTGGTGGCTGTCTCCTGCATCCCCGCGTATCTGTGAATACCAATTATGGTTTGGGAGAATGTATATCTGCGATGTGCAAATACAAAAGGCAGGAAATAAAAGTCATCTCTTACAGAAGAGGAGAGGTAACCATGACTACCTGGGACCTCATTTAAAACTGTGCCGGCCGCAGGCTAAAAGGCATCGCTTCCCATTGTCACCCGCGTTTACGGAAAGCTTTGAAAACCCGAACCCCCTCAAAACCATCTGGGAAGTAAGGATGAAACGGGGCGGGGGGGGTGACGGGGACGCAGAGGACGTCCCAGTTCGCGGGCCGCTTCGGCGTTCCCCCCCCCCCCCCCCCGCGCCAAAACACCACGCGAGCTCAAACTTCAAAGGAGCAACTCCGAGGGCAAACAAGCGCCGGCGGCTCCGGCATCGTCGCTCCAGCGCCACGTGGCAGCGGGAAGGGATCCCGCGCGCGGCACAGGAAGAGCTGAGATTTCAGCGCCGGGAGATCGACCGACCCCTGGGGCTCCTGCTTGCAAAGGGCTCCCGGGCGGGCGCCGCGAACGGGGCGACGGGCGGTTTTCGGCGCCCCGGCCGCGCCGCCCGGGGTCCGCTTCCCAGCAGGGCCGGCTGCGGCGCTTTCTTCTCCTCTTTCCCAAACCAGGGGGATAACAGATGGCGAGGAGCGAGGAACGGATGGCCCGTCGGCACGCGCCCTTCGATCGCGGCCGTGAACGGGCGCTGGGGGGACCCCGCCGAGACGCTTCCTTGCATCAGCGTGACCTGCCCCGTCCATCCCAAAGAGGACAAATCCTCTCCGGGAAAGGAGCTGCTTTCTTAGCCTGGGCCTCAGGCTGCTCTCGCAAGTCCGACGCCTCGCAAACAACGCGGGGGGCGAGACGGCGGCGGCGGCACCCGCGGACGGGACGGCGGCACCCGCAGCTCGGAGCCTCGCCGCCGGCTGCAAAACGCTTTCCCGAGCGGAGCGCAAGAGTTTCCGCCAGCGGCGACTTCGCTCCGCGCCGGAGGGGCTCGAGGGGGCCGGGTCCCCGTTGCCAGCGCGGCCCCCGCGCGCTGCCACCCGCCCCGGCTCGGCGGGGACACCTAGGACCACACCAACGGGCTGCCGGCAGGCACCCAAGGCAGGAATTACGGTCTGTACAAAAGACAATGACAGTGAATCTTGTTACTGGCTTTTCAGCAAACGTAATTCCTTTTTATTAGAAAATTAAAGGGTATGAAAAGCTTTCCGAGGCTGAAGAGCTGAGATGTGCTTTCATAAAATATGCGGCGTCTGATAAAACGGCTTTGCTCGTCTGCCTGCCCCGGCGCCCTCCCTCTCCCCGGGTATTATTCCGGCAGACGAGGTGATGCCTTCGGCCAAAACACCGACCCCGCTCGGCGGGCAGCGACGGCTTTAACCCGCCGCCAACAGGAAAGGGGCTGGGAGCAGCGCCGGGTCGGGAGCGGGCAGAGCGGAAATCCTTCCGCGCAGCCGCTTCGGAGGAGCCTGCCGGCCGCCGGGCAGCCCTCCTCGCGGAGGGCGCTTGCTTCTGGTGGTGCTCCTGAGTTGCTTTTTAAGCTCAATAAAATCCCCCCGGGTAATTTTTCCCCTCCGCCTCGGCTAATCCACGGCTGCAGGTAAAGGCCGGCGGCGGCCGCTCCAAACGATGCCCCCCAAACCCGAGCCGCGGGGCTCGGGGACGGGTAAAGAGAGGCGATCACAGACGGGAAGACGCAGGTGACCCCCGAGCCGTCGCACAAGAAGCGGCTATTAAAAACCCGCCGGGGAGCCCCCTCCCCTGCCCCGGCACGAGCCCCGCGCGCCCGGCGCCAACGGGGCAGCCGGGGGACGAGCGGCTAAGGTAACCCGACGAATCCGACTTTCTTCCCTTTCATGTTTCTCTCTGCTGCTCCTTCGTCTCCCCAACGGTCAAACCCGACCTTCGGGGCCGGTTCCCGCGCCGGAGGCGGCCGACCGCGCCGCGCGGGCGAAACGCTCCTCGCCGGCCTCCCGCGAAACGACGCCGGGGCCTCGCTGCCGCCCGCCGCGTTTTCCGTTCCCGCGCAGCGACATCCCGCAGGCGACGGAGGGGAAGGAAGCGGGCGCATCGCACCGCACGCGCGTCCCGAGGCCGGCACGCACCGGGCGCCGGGCGAGCTGCAGGGGCCCGTGTCCCGGCCGGCGGGGACGGCGTCGCGGCGTGCCGGGGCCGAGCGGCGCCCCGTCCCTGGAGCCGGAGCGGGCAGCGGGCTGGCAGCCACCGAGGGAAGACGCAGGAGGAAACGGGAGCGCGGCCGGGTCCTGCGGGACGGGGAGCAAGGAAGGAAGGAAGCGTGCGCTCGTGGGGCACGACGGGACCCTTCCCGGCCGGGGTTGGGGGGGGGGGCTGCAACGCGGTGCCCCGGCGTGAACGGCATGGCGGGTTTTCCCGCGCGGCCCCGGGCAGAGCCGCAGCGCTCGGCCCTGCTCCAAATCAGGGTCGGGCGGCAGCGGCGGTAGACGGAGCCTCGCCGTACGCGCTGCGGATCCTAACGCCCTCCCGAGCGCGCTGCACGGGGACGCGCCGACGCTCGGCCCGGCCCGCCGCCCCCTGCACCCGCGCGGCCCCCGGGGACGAGCCAGCCCGGCCCCGGGGCCACCGCCGCCGGCGGGGGGGGGCTTTCTCCTTCCCAGCGCCTCCCGGGGCTGCTCCGGCTTTACCTTTCGCATCTGCGCGTGCGGTTGAAAGTTTTGTCGGTCCTATTTTTAGAGCCTTTCGCCGCATGCGATTTCTCCGTCGTGAGACAGGAAATGCTGATGAGGTTCCTCGCCGTGCAGCCGCTTTCTCCTCCCCGAACGGCCTCCGCGCGGCTTCGATCCGCTCGCTGTTGCGACACGGCCTCCTTCCTGCCCCGGGCGGCCGTTGCGACGGGCCGGGGGGGCCGGGGTCCCCAGCCTCACGGCGATCCCCCCTCCCTCCAGCCACCTTTTCCTTCCCCTCGACTTTCCTGGCTTGCAACCGCCACGCGGCCCGAGCCGGCCCCGGAGAAAGGGCTCCCGAGCAGGAGCAGCCCGGCTTTGCCCTCCCCGGGACGTCGCCCCGTGCTTCCGCTGCGCGGGCGAGACCTAGAAACGCTCCTTCTGCCCTCACAGCCCCGTCGAGGCAACCAAAAACGGTCCGGGACCCCCTTTCCGCTCCCCCGAGGTATTGCGGGTCAGGAGAGACGAGCACGCGCCAAGCTAAGCCACCAGCACGGCCCGTGCCTCAGTTTCCCTGCTCTCCCCCAAATCACAGCCTCGCACTTCGCCGCGCGCCCCCAGCACGGCGCTAACGGCCCGGACGCCGCCGCAGCTCTGCAAAGGGGCGACGCACGGACGCATCGACGCCGCGCCGGCAAAGCGACCCGCCGACTCCAGCACGGGCCGCTCTCCGCTTGGCCCCGCTGTCACTCTTAATAAGACGTGATTTGCAGGCAAAGCGGAGAGCCCGGCCGCCCCGCCGGGCACCGTCCCTTCTGTTGCATGTCACAGCCCCACGCCTCTGTCACGCACGGCCTCAACAGCCAGCAAACAAGGCCGATGCTCCCCAGCACGGGTACCTGCTGCTTGAACGTCAACACCTCATTTATACGTCTCGACTGGCTCTCATCAGCCATGCTGCGTTACACCTGATTGCTCCGAGCCGGCGCAGGGGGCCAGACTGCGGCGCGTAATTTCATTTAATTGGCCCTCCATCCGAAGCAAAATAGAGAAATAAAGAAACAATAAAACAACCCCCCTTCCCCTCCAAATTTTAAATCTCTAGTTTTATGCTTTTTTTTTTTTTTGGCAAAAAGAGGTGACCTGTTACCTGTTACCGTGAGCATCACTGCCGGGAAGGGCCGGAGCCGGCTGCGCTGCCGGCTGCGGAAACCCCTTCCCGGCGCTGGGGCAGGCGGCGGGAGGGAGCTCGCGCGGGGCACCGGGGCGCGCGCCCACCTGCGGGCTGCAGACGTCCGCCGTCCCCCTCGGACCGCTGCGGAGGCCTCCGCTCGTGTCACGCTCGCCTGTGCTCCTTCTCGCGCGCGCTCCAGCAAATCACTGAGGCTGAAATTTCAATTAAGACGGAGAAATAATTACCCGCCGCTCCACATTTCCTCTAAAATGGTAGCCAATGCCAGCGAGCCGAGTCATCGCCTCCCGCCGCGTCCTGGCGTGTGCCGGCGGGCTGCTATTCGAGTGACATTTACGGGATAACGCCGGCCCGGCGGCGGCTCGCCAGCGGCGACTACGGCAGGCACCACGGGAAGCAAGAGCCGGGCCAACGCCGCGCGGCCGTGGGAGGCTCTCGGGACAACTGCGGAGATGCTCGCCTCCTGGGAGAAAGCGGGGATGCTGCCGCGAGCCCCCGGCCCCGGAGCGCGCCGGCACCCCTCGTCCCCCGCCGTCCCCGGCTCCTTGCCGACGCTGCCTTGAAGGGCGAAGCGGCCTCGGCGCCGAGCTCCCCTCGTCCGGCCGAGGCCGCGGCGACAGCGAGTTGGCTCGTCTCCTCCCAGCCCCTACCTTCACTCGCCGCGGGAGGTACTCGCCTTTAGCCGGCGCCCGGCTCCCAGCCTCCGAATCGCGCCCCGACCACGTGTCCCGCTAGCACGGACAGGCGCCCTGCGGGGCGGACGAGGCTCTCGCCGCGCCGGCGGACGAGGGTGCAGCAAGCAGGGACGGGATGCTGTGGCGTGGACGGGGTTGTCCTGCACCCGGAAGAGCTGCGGTTCCCATCCCGCTCGCGCTGGCCCGGCCTTCAGCCCCCTCCTGGCTCCAGTCCTAATTCCCACCGGGCGCCAAAACGGCGAGACACACGACCGGCTCGTCCTGGGCTTAGCTGCGGGGCAGATGCGCCGACGGGGAGACGCGGCGGCACGGAGGCTACGACGTCCTGCCGGGTTGACTGCGGAGGCGGCGAGCAAGGAGACGGAGCAAAAAGCAGAGCGGGGGGCGGCAAGAGCAAGACTCGCTTGGAAAAGTGGGTGCTCCAGCCCCGCAGACCCAAACGCGTGATCCAGCAGCTACACGGTGATCCGCTTGGGCTATCGCGTGAACGCCCGGTCGTGACGGCTGTCCAGAGCTCAGCGCGCGCCGCGAGGCTCAGCGGCGCTGCCTAACAAGCCCGGCCGGCGACTCGCTGCGTCCAGCAGCGGCTTCGTCCGCCGCGGCCAACGGCGACGTCGTCTTATTTTCACAGGATCCCAGAAGGGTTGAGGTTGGCAGGAACCTCTGGAGATCATCCAGTCCAACCTCCCTGCTCAAGCAGGGTCACCTAGAGCATATCTCCCAGGATCACGTCCAGACGGGTTTTGAAGATCTCCAGGGAAGGAGACTCCACCACCTCTCTGGGCAACCTGTGCCAGTGTCACCCTCGCAGTGAAGAAGTTTTTTCTCAGGTTTTGGTGGACCTTCCTGTGGTTCAGTTTCTGCCCGTTGCCTCTTGTCCTGCTGCTGGGCACCACGGAGAAGAGACTGGCCTCATCCTCACCCTTTTCTTCAGTTTCGGCTCGCGGAGCCCTTTGGAGGCGGCTTCTTTCCCTGGAAGCCCGAGGGCCGGGAAGCCCCGGGGGAGGCCCGGGGGGGCTGCAGCGCGGGAGCGGGGGGAAAACCCGCGGCGCTCCTCGCACCTCCCGCTTCCCGGGCTCCGAGCAGGGGCGCGCGCCCCGCCGCCCCGCGCCCGCGGATCCGAGCGTTCGCCGCCCAGGCTGCCGAAACCGCCTTGACTCCAGATGCTCCATGGCCACGTTGCAACGCGTTTTTCCCTCCGCTCGATTCCCGGTCCAGCGCAGAGGAGACCTGCACCGGACGGCAGCCGCCGCGCACGGCTCTCCGCCTCCCTCCGCAGAGACGCGCGCGCTCCTCGGCAGCGCAGCCTTTGAGGCCGTCACCCCTGCTTCGAGGCTAATCCATGCCCTCCGACCCAACTCCCCCTTCCAAATCGGGCCGAGCAATAGCGAAATCAGACGATCCTTTTAAGAAACTATCATCTCATCTGATCCTTCCCGCTCGTGATCTCAGGTACCCAGGTAGCGCAGGCCGCTGGGGGAAGCGGCAGGCGCAGGCGGGGATGAACCGGCTGGGAAAAACCGCCGGGCCAAATCCGCGGAGCCTCGCGCCGCAGGAGACCGGCCGCTCCGAAGCCTTCAGGCACAGCAGCTCCGGGAAGCAGGGCGCTGGGTAGCCCAGCGGCCCCGGCCCCGCCGTGGGCTTGTGACATCTGTGACGCCCACCCGTCCCGGCGGGCTGGCACGGGGCTCGCTGCCCGCCAGCGCCCCTTCGCCGCGGGGCCTCGCGTCCCACCCCGCAGATGCCCCCAGCGGTGCGCGAAGAGCGGGACCGGAGCTGCCCTCGCTCCGGGCGAACGCCGAGAGCTCGGGGTCTTCCTGGCGGCCGGGGGGGAAGATGTGGGAGCAGATGTTGAGGTGGGCAGCAGCTGGGGCACTGGGGACATCCCCTGCTGTGGTGGGCGTCCCCTTCCATGGTGGGCATCCCCTGCCATGGTGGGTGTCTCCTGCCGTGGTGGGTGTCTCCTGCCGTGGTGGGCGTCCCCTGCCACGATGGGTGTCCTCTGCCATGGTGGGTGTCCCCTGCTGTGGTGGGTGTCCCCTGCCACGGTGGGTGTCTCCTGCCACCGTGGGTGTCTCCTGCCATGGTGGGTGTCCCCTGCCACGATGGGTGTCTCCTGCCATGGTGGGTGTCCTCTGCCATGGTGGGAGTCCCCTGCTGTGGTGGGAGTCCCCTGTCATGGCAGGTGTCCCCTTCCATAGTGGATGTCCCCTGCTGCGGTGGGCGTCCCCTGCCGTGGTGGGCATCCCCTGCTGTAGTAGGTGTCCCCTGTCACAGTGGACATTCCCTGCTGCGGTGGCCGTCCCCTGCCGCAGCACGTGTCCCCTGTCATAGTGGACATCCCCTGCCGCAGTAGGTGTCCCCTGCCACAGTGGGTGTCCCCTGCCGTGGCGGGAGTCCCCTGCCGCGGCGGACATCCCCTGCCGCGGTGGCTGCCCTTCCCCGCCGCGGGCCGTGCAGGAGAGCTGCCGTCGCAGCAGAAGGCCCTCGAGCACCGCCGGGGCGGCCCGGGCGCCTCGCCGCGTCGCTCCTCGCGCCCAAGCCCAACGGCGAAGGGAAGGCGCCGGAGCGGAAGGGCTCCCCAGGAGCGACAGTCGGGCTGAAGGACACGCGAGGACAGGACTACGCTCTCCTCCGGAGAAGACAGCCGGCGAAAGGCCGTGGTATTAACCGCCCTCCCCGCTTCGATAGATCATACAGCAACAGTCACGGTGAAGGACACGGCGCTACGGGACGAGACAGTGGTTTATGGAGCGGCAGGCGAGCTGAAGGACGCGGCGGCGGGCGCGCGCGGCGCTGGAGCCACCTCGGCCGGCCCCGCGGCGCAAGTCTGCCGACTTGACAGAGCTACGCGTTATCTATGGGACTTCGGCGCAAGGGAGGCAGCCAGTTGTGATTTTCGCTCTGCGCTACCGCTTGGGTGTGACGCAGCCGCAACAAACCCATTCGAATAAGTCTTGTTTCGAGGAAGGCAGAGGTCCAGCACGTTCCCTACCGAGCAAACATGAGACCTTGGGCCAAACCAATCTCCGATGGCTCTCCATCACCTTCAGCGGAGTTACAACCGCAGTTTGGCCCATTCTTGACATGTAAATCTGCTAATTCCTCCTCTGAACAGTCCAAATACTACAGGATTTTTTAACGCGGCAGAGGGACACATCTTTCGGGAGATCTCTCTGGGTGCTGCGCCGGCCGTTCCCTTCTTATTTCCTTCGCTGCCTGGGATAAAACCAGAGCTAGGCAGTCTGTTGTACGTGGCTGATCTGTTTGGAAAGACACAGGAATTTTCTTCTGCCATTCCCAGTCCTTTGATAGGCAAGTGGGATGCGAGCAGGAATAACTCAATCGAGATGCAGCGATTTTTAATTAATTTGTGGATCCCTTCACCGGCTGATCGCCTCGGAGACAAAAGGGAAGGCTCTCCTTTAAGATTTGTGTGTGCCTGGTACTCTGAGCCTCCCCTTTTCACCAGTGCATCTTTGGTCTTGAAAGCTGCACAAAAGGAAGAATTCCTTGATCTTTTGCCTTGGCTTTTGCTAAGACAGCGACACGCACGGGGGAGCTGGGTTGGGTTTTTCTGAAAACATTAGGACCCCCCCCCCCCCAGCCATGCACAGAGTGGGGAAGAAAAAAAGGGGAAAAAAATGGAAAGGGGGAAACCAAACCCCCAAACCTACAGACGTGGGGCGTCTTCCCCCCCCCCCCCCGTTTCTGTCGACGCCTCCTACCCAGCCCGCTCCATCCCCGAGGCGAAGGAGTTGAAAGGTTCAAGCTACGTCAAGTCCTGCGCAAGGCCGCGGGAGGCTCCGGCTCGGGCTGCGGCGGCGGCGGTCCCGCCGGGCGCCGGGGCAGAGCCGAGCCGCCCCTCGCCCCCTCTCCCGCTCGCCGTGAGAGCGCGATGCGGGAACTTCCTCGCCAGTGACTGACACTACAATTATCGATTGCCGGCTGCAAAGCCTTGCTCTCGCCTCCCCCCTCTTCTCACTTGTTTTCTTATGTGCAGCCGAGTGCCAGGCTTCAGAGAGCGCCGCTGTAAAAGGCTGAGATTGACAGGGCGTCGAGATACCCGCTGCCCGGGGCTTTTAATGATCCCTCGCCGGGGGGGGGGGGGGAGCGGGAAGCATCCTGCTCCAATGACAGCAGAGCCTGGCTAGCTCCAAAAAATAAATAAATAAAGAGATAAATAAATTACCCGGAGATGGAAACCCCTCCTCCTCGCTCCAAGCGAGATGTTCTTGAACCGCAGGCAGCTTTCCCGGCGCCCCCCCCCTTCCCCGCGTGCTGGGGAGGCAGGAGAGGCGGCGAGGCAGCCGGTCCCCCCCCCCGGGACCGGGTCCTTCCTACCCAAAATCAAGGTGCCTGGGTGAAACGGCGCTGGGTCCTCGGGAGACGGCGGCGCGGCGGGGCCCGTCTCGGCGGCGGGGAGGGCGAGCGGCGTCCCCGGCCACGCGAGGTCCCCCCCCCGGGGCGCCGGGACACGGCGACGCCGACCCGCCGGCCCCTGCACGAGGCAGGAACGGAGCGGGAAACCTGCCGAGGCAGCCGGAGCCACGGCAGCTCCGCCGGCGGCCCGGGAGAGCGGCGTTGAGGCCGGCGGCGGGCTCTGCGCCGACGGAGGCGGTCGCCCCAGGAGGCTGCAGCAGGACCGGGTGTCCCGGGCGCAGGCGCAGTCCTTCCCCTGCTCAACCCGGGCACCCCGGGGGTGATGGGGGGACACCAAATCCGGGTTTTCCCCAGCGAGGGTGGGCAAAACAGGAGCTCCAGGCCCCCTCCTAGGTGGCCAGCTTGGCCTGCACATCGGGGGCTACGGTCCCGCCGCGGAGACCCGCGGCAGGACTCCTGGGCCCTGCCGGGCGCCCCGTCCCCGGCTCGGCGACGGCGACGAAACCCAGCGCCGCAGCAGGAGGGCAGGAAGGGGATCGATGATGCGGCGCCGGTGGCTCCCGATGCATCGCTGCCAGGGTCAGCCGCCCGGGCGCAGCGCTCGGCCCCCGCGCGAAACCTGCCTCTGCCCGGGCCGGCGCAGCCTCCTCCCGTCCCAGGCGTCCCCCCGCCCCGTCCCTGGGAGGGGGACGGGGCCGGCGGGGGGGGAGGAGGAGGAGAAGCACTTGCCGCCCAGCAGCTTCGCCAGGCGAAGCCTCCTGCCGTGCCCGGACCCGTTGCAACGCCCCGGCCGAGAGGCCGGCGCGGACCCCGGGGCGCCAGAAGTGCCAGCGGAGGTCTCGGTCGGACCCCCCTGGACCCCAGGCAGGATCGGTCCCGGCGGCACCCAGGGCTGGGGCTGGGGGGGGGGGGGGGATCCCGCTCGGACCAAAGCCGTGCAGCCAGACTGCAGCTTTTTCAACCCCGCGGGGGATTTAGGCACGCATCGGCATCCCCTCCTCGGACACGGCACGTCACCCGCCGAGCTCGCTCCGGGCGGCATTGCACGCCGCCCCGGCCGCCCCGCAGCCAGACGCGCACCGGCCCCGGCCCCCCCCCCCCCAAACACGCAAGCCGAGCGCGGCATGAATAACAAAAGCAGCGATCAGTAAAGACTCTCCCAAGAGGCCGTAAGTTCTTCAATTAGAGCTCTCATTATAGCAACGAGAAACTCCACTCTGTCTTCTGCACGGATAACACTTTTCCCCCCCCCCCACCTCCTCTCTTTTAAAGAAAAAAGGGAGGGAGGGAGAGGAAGGCTGCATCTCTAATGCAACAGACAGGTCTGCTGAGATTCACTCTGGCTCTTATTTTGACTTTCATCTAAAAGAGCTGCCCTGGGAATCCATTAAGTCCAATTTAAATGGGCTCTCCGCCCTGGCGGCTTCTGCCCGCCTCCCCAGCGCCCCCCGACTCGCTGCTCCCCCTCCGAGGAGGGCGCACAAAAGCGAGGCCAGGCGGGAGGCGAGGCCAAGGGCAGCCCGGGCTCCGCTGCGCAGCGCCCTCCCTCCCCCCGGCATCGCCCCCCCCCCTCCCCGGGCGCCCGCTCCATCTTTATTTCCGCGCAAATAAATGCAACCCGAGAGACGCCTCGGCCGCCGTTGGATCAAGCAGCACGAGCATCACTGGTGCTTTCCGATGGCCGGGAAGGATTCAGGACCTGCTGCGGCTCCCGTGCCGGATTTGCACCTCTTCGCCCGCCGCACGCACACGCCTAGGCGCGTTTCCCTTTCATTTTCTTATTTTTCAGGGCAATTAGCCGGCTCCGTCAAAGCCCCAGCCGACAAAGTTTGGCGGGCTGTAACCACGTACTCTCCTGCAGGTTTTGGCCGGCGAGTTTCGCGCCGGCCAGGCCGTTTCGTTGCCTTTGCAAACCGAACGCCCTCCCGCACGCGCTCGGGTGCGCACACACCGAGCCCGGCGAGCCGAGCGAGGCACGGACCCCCTCGGCTTTCATGCGCGACACAGTCATTCAAGCTCGGCTTCTGTCGTCTAAGCAGTTTTCCAGCTCCCCCCGCTCCCTCCGCCCCCTGCAACACGCACACGCTGCATTGCATCCTATTCATATGTTTTCAATCATTGCCATTTCATTATTTAAAACAAAAGCGCGCATACATCCATCCATCCCCCCCCCCCCCCCGATACGCTCCGGTTCGGAAAACTGAACCCTCTCCCCGGGTTTGTCAGTTGTTGGCTGGTTTGTTTGTTTATTAATGTCAGCGGATGATTTCTGTATAAATTTGCCGTGGGAGAAAGGGAGCAGGAGGGTATGTGAAAGTCCCACCGAGGGGCTTTCCAAACGCACAGCCAGATGTGCAAACCCTGTGATTACTTGCATATCTGCTAGAACCATTTTTTCTGCCCCGTGAGCCTGCGATCCACCAAAGAGAAGAAAGAAAATAGATCAAGTCGGCGTTCTCACGTGCAGACAACAGCGAGGACAGCGAGATGCCTAATCGCGGCGACACTGCAACTTTTATAAGTAGAAAAACATGCACATCAATAACTCCCAAATTAAAATAAGCCCTCCTTTGAAAGCCTGCATTTGCCGATCCTTTCGCAACCCCCTGCTCGTTATTATTTTAACTTCAGAAAAGTAGAAGTCAGGACAAGCAAAACGAATCAATCTCTTACACACACAAATACATAAATATTCCAAGTCTCAGCGGTATCTTTGTTCAGATACTCATCAATCGGCAAGTCAGTAGGATTTCTGGACCGGCTGCAAATTTCTTTATTACTTCCAGAAATGCAAAACTACCCCCTCCTCTCCAGTGGCTGCAAACAGGACACACGCACACACACACACGCACACACACACACGCACACACGCACCCCCCACAAACTCTGCGACGCCAGCACTGTGCATTGATTCCTTCGCAACGGCACACGAGTTGCACGGGAGAAAAATAAATCCGGAAAAAGCTCCGTGCATACTCTCCCCCCCCCACCTCCAAATTCTGCTGCAGCGTAAATAAAAAGAGAAGGAAAAGGCAAAAAGCACAAAGATAGAGCTTGCAACAATACCTGCGATGTTTCTTGCTCGCCTCTCTCTCTCTCTCCTGCTGCCTCTCTCTCCTCCTCTTCCAGAACACAGTAGCCAGATTAGATCCTTAGAAAAAAAAACGTGAGAAATAGCACAATTCTTTTTTTCTCCCTTTTTTTTTTTTTTTTTTGCTTCCCTTTCTCAGCAGCCCTTCCGAGCTCCTTCACTAACCATTATTCATAGACCACTAGGGGATATAAGGTAATTAGAAACGGCCCTATAGCATCCAGCCTGAAAATGTAATGCCAGCGGTAGGAGTGGTGTAGGGCTCTGGCTGCAGGCTGCTACGGCAGGCAGCAGAAAGTGCTCGGTGGAGCTAGGGACGAGGTGAGAGGTGGGCTGGAGGAGAGGGCGAGCGGCCGCGCTCGCGCCCAGACGCCGGGGTGGCGGGCAGGGTGGCCAGGGACGCCCAGGGGCAGCGCCGGCGCGGCTCGGTTTGTTTGGGTCTTTTTTTTTTTTTTAATTATTTTTCCTTTTTTTTTTTTTTTTCCCTCCCCCCCCCCGCCGCCCCGGAGCGGGCAGCCGGCTCGCCGTGCCCGTGTGATCTGCGCCGGGTCCGTGCGCGCGTGTGTGCGTGCGCGCGCGTGTGTGTTTGTGCCAGGAATAGCAATCAGCAGAGGCAGCACACAGAGCGCAGAAATGCCATCCTGCAGGGTCAACAGAAAGCTGCAGACATTTTTTGGGTTTTTTTTTTTTTTTTCGGTAAGCTTAATCCTCCGGAGTGGGGGAGAGAGAAAAGGAGGAGGCTGCCGGCTGCTTCTTCATAGTTGGGATTTCCCCCCCCCCCCCGCTTTTTCCAGCCTCATGCCACCAGATTAAACACCACCCACCCAACACGCACGTCCAACGGACCCCGAAGACCTCGGGGCTCGGCTTCAAAGGGCGCCGGGGGCCGGCGGGAGCAGAGGCGCGCGGCCCGAGGCCGGGCAGCAGGTCGCACCTGCAGCTCTGGGCGCCGCGCAGCCGGCTGCAGCCGCGGCGCAGAGCGGCCCCGGCGCGCGCACGCGTCTGCCGGGCTCTCGACGCGGCTCCTCTCCCCGCGCCGGTGGGTTTTGGGGCCGGGGGTGTTTTTGGTGGGAGGGGGAAGCTCGTAGCAAAGAGCAACCTTCTTCCTCGGCCGCCCGCGCCGCTCTCCCCGGGGAAAATGCAGCGGGCGAGGAGGGACGGCGACGCCGCGACTCCCCGGCCAGCGGCTCCGCCAGCGCTCGCCTTGCCCCACCGGGAGCAGTGCCGCCGGTGGGCTGGGACGGTGGGTGTCCTGCCCCCGGCTCCCCGCGTCCCTCCCGCGGGATGGCAATCCGCAGCCCTCCATCCCTCCGCGCGTGACTCCGATTTTGCTATTCCTCCCGCTGGGCTCCAGCGGTGCCCCTCGATAACGCCGCCCGGCAGCGAGTTGTGGAGTCCCACCTAGCGGGGCTCGAGGGCATTCGACCCCCTTCCAAGGTGCCGCCGCTCGGCGCGGCGCGGCGCTGGCTCGCGGACGCTGGGGCAGGGCAACCGGGCGCTCGCTCGTCCCGCTTAATTACTTGAGATCCTGGGGACTCCAAATGCTCAACTGGCCAAACCTCCTGAAAGGACGTGACGGAGTAGACCGCTTGGTCTCGTGTCGCCCCATCCCTGCCTTCCTTGGCATCCCTACTCTTCCCCTAGTTGTTTCGCAGACTCACAGGACGGTTGAGGCTGGAAGGGACCTCTGGAGATCATCTAGTCCAACCCCCTGCCCAAGCAGGGTCACCTAGGGCACCTTGCCCAGGACCCTGTCCAGCTGGCCTTCGAATGTCTCCGAGGATGGAGACTCCACAACTTCTCCGGGCAACCTGTTCCAGGGCTCTGTTCCCACCCCACCCTCTAAGACCACTCCCAGCCCCAAACCCCCAGGGGCTGCTTTACATTTAATATACTCTCAAATCGCTGCAGCCACCTAGGAGGTGACAAGTGCCGCTCTGCAGGACCCTAAAATGAGCTGGAATCTCGCCGCGCTCCCGGGATTCATCCTGCACAACCACAGATCCCTTCCTGACCCTCCCAGGGCGAAGGTCCTCTGCCATCTGGCACCAGGGCTGGGACACAGCCCGGTGCTGTGGCCTCCATAAAGCCGAGGTGAGGTGGCCCGAGAGGACATCACCCCCTAGCTGTTCTTCTGGACCTGAGACTAAAGGGTGTGAAATTTTTACACCGCAATCCCATAAATATAGCCATCCTGTCCACTCCAGTAATTTCACAGCTCTCTCATTCTCTGGTTTAAACCCCCGGCTCCAGGACTCATGTGATTTCATGAGAATCTCAGTCTTTTTTCGAGCAACCCTGACCTCACCGTGGCAGGGAGAGTGAAACCATAAGCCCTCAAAAGCCCAATATGCAAATTAAATTGCTGCCAAATGCTTCGGTTTTCAAAGGCCCTGATTTTTCCGGCGGCTTCGTAGTTCTGCAACTGTGATTTATGGTTTCGCAAAGGCTGATTTCATGATTTCTCAGCACTTTACAGGACACGGTACTAGAAGAGTCTCTGTTTTCACGGCACATTTCATCCGACTCCGCCAAGGGGAGCTCGGTCTGGACGCCAGCCGGACGGGGAGGCCGACGCTCCCCGGAGCAACCGCTGCACGGCTTAAATCCCCCCGAGCTCCTGGAGGACGCCGCCGCGCGGGTGCGCAGAAGATAAAGAGAGTTTTGTCCTTACAAAACGCGGTGCAAGGAGCACCCACGCGCCTCGAGCGAAGCCCGGGCACGGCTCGAACGGCGAGGGCTCCTCCGAGCAAGCAAACATCCCCCGGAGCCACCACAAGCCCAGCTCAAACCGTCTCCAAAAGCCTCTCCTGGCCCGAGGGCAGGGTTCACCGTGCCAATAAGAGTCGCGGGCCTCCCTTGAAGCAACACCCCCCCCCCCCGGGGGCCAGAAATAATGACTCATGGCAATGTCATCGCTGGAGCCGCCGAAACGAAGCCGCTCCAGCTCTGGCAGCGTCTCGCCGCTGCGACCTACAAAGATAAGGCTTCCTTCTCCTCCTCTGCGCGGAGAAAAATGAGCCTTTCTCCACCCTCCTCCCTTTCCGCCTGCCCCTGCTGTGCTCCGCTGGCCCGGCTCTTCGCGGCGTCTCCCGGGACTTCCCACGGCTCCTACGCCGGATCCGTTTCGTTGCTCTCCACAATCTGAGCCGTCTCTTCCTCATTCCTCTTCCGTTCATCCCTCCAGCTGGCAACGTTTCCATCCAGATCCGCTCTGGAGGAGCCCAGCTGGATTTCTCTCGTCTCTTGGCCCAAACGACACCTCGCGACGGGGCCGCGCCGTCCGCGCCTCGCTCGGCCTCTGCCGGGAACCTTCAGGCCTTCTCCAGGTCTACCCCAGCGCCGAACGCAGGCTCCGAGCGGATCCTACGGGTTTCCATGGCCAAATTTTGCCCTTCGCGCTCTCCCTAAGTAGCTTCCTCGTGTTTTAAAGAAATCCTTCCTCCTGCAGCGCGGTGCCTTGCAACGACCGCGCCGGCGAGCAAGCCAGGGCTTCGTGATATCACGGGCGCTTCAGGTCCTGCTGCCATCGCGCTTAACTCCACGGACCTCTCTTCTCCTGCCGCGCGAGCCAGGCCCAGCACAAACAGCTTTTCCGGCCTCGAACCGCCGCTGATTTACGTCCCTACGCGGGAACGGGGCGGCCGCCTTAGTTTAAGGGTACAACGCCCTCCGATCCCGGCCGCGCTCCCTCAAGGCGCCGAGGCCCCCTGCGCCGAGAAGGTTTCCGTGGTGGGAGAGCGGTGATTATTTCTCTCAAAAGGTCTCTTATAATGGAAACCATCTCTCCGTTCCTCCTCGGTCTCCTCCCGCCGTGACCCGGGCTTCGTGGAGAGGAGCTCCGCTCCGAGGCAGCGCCGGGTTTCCATGGAAAGAGTGAATAGCAGCATCTTCCCAGTGGTTTATTAGAATTCCTTTTACTTCGACGGAGAGTTTAGAGCAAAGTAAAAAGGCTTTAAAGTGGGGCTAATGGAGCCCCTGGGAAGTGCAGGAAGGAAATCTCCCCTGGAGAAGAGGAGGCGTGAGGAGAGGGAGGGCAACTTTCAAGACAAATTCCTGGACAGGTTGAAATTTTTTTGCAGAAGCCATCTCAGGCAGCAAGAAATGGAAATGAATGTTTGTTTTATTTTTAACAGATGTTACAAAAGACCTGCCAGTAATTCAGCGAACGATGCAAAACCTAGATCCCACTCACTTTTCCCGGCATGTCTTCCATTCCCTCCCTCTCCTGCTCGGTAAGAATGCTTATTTGCATTTAGCATATCATATTTTAAAAAAATATTAAGCAATAAAATAACAATCTTAAGCCACTTCATTTCCTCTCTCCCTAAGGCTTTGGTTTCAGTTTAAATCCTTGGTTGTAGCAGCTATTAATTGTTTTTAATAAATTTTTCTGTCTCCTCACATTTTCCAAGCCCATATACTTGCCCACTTGGGCAGTTTCCCTCTACCCTGGCCCACTTTCTCTTCCCAACGAGGGGCTGGGAGAACATCACCTGTGTCCAGCCTCCGCCTTCTCCTTCTCCACGGCCTCGGTTCTCTGGGGGACAACCCTACCCCTCGGCGGAAGCGCACAACGCTGCGCGGGGCTCTGGCCTGACGGCCGTGCTCATCTCTTAGGGACAACACGCAAGGTCCAGCACACGGGGTCCTTCTGGCCACCAGCAGTCAAGGGAGGTGGAACCGGAGGCTGCGCTCGGACCACACGGCAGGAATCGCTCCGCAGACCAGCGGTGATTTGAGGAGTTGTGCAGGTTGGACTCTCAGCTTGGACTGATGATGGATACGGTGAAAGATGCTCCTGACCTTTCCAAGCACGCACAGCTGCTGACTCCAGCTCTGAAGGCTGGTGAGACATTGCCCTTGAACAGGGCAGCGTGTCACACATGCAGGCATACACACAGTTACGTTTCTGGGGAGAAATATCACCATTTTTGCTGGTAGGCAACTTTGAAGATGATCTAAAAACGAACATGATGCCAGAGCGGTATTTGGGGGAAGAGGTGAAATATGGCACTTGCAACTGAGACACACAAAAGACAGAGCTGAGAAGGCTGCAGTTGTCCTTGGCAGAGGAGCCGAAGGCCTAGCAAGCAACACAAGCTCTGACTGTGCCCTGATTTATACAGATGCCAGATCTCCTGAAATTAGGAAGTCTGGCAGCCCCCGGTTTAAACCTTGATGATACAACACAAGCCACAGCGCCCCTCACTTTTCATGCTTAACCACGGAAAACCATGACCACTTTTCTCTTCTTGGTGTCCAGCTTCTGAAAGAACAAGGTCCAAATGCAGCAGCATGGTGGCCACAAACACCTGGCCAAGCCAAATCCATGCGCGTGGTGGCAGAGGCGGGTAACGGACCCGGTGCGCCTCGGCTCCCGCGCAGCAATGACGCCACGGGCTTTGCCCATCGGGGCTTTGCACAATGAGGCTTTTCCAAGTAAGATTCATGCAAAAGAAGGCAGCAAATCCAGGAGGATTTTCCGCCTCGTTTCTCGTTAGCGTCACAGGAGGAGCCCTGCTCTGGGAGCAGACCTTCGGGGCAGCGCTGGTACAGCCTGGCCGTCCCAGCTCCCTTTTCACGAATCAAAAACCTGCTCCGTGCCAGATTTCTAGACAGAAAATGGCATCCATACGCGTTTCCAGGTGACGGAGGAAAACTGGCTGTTTTCACTGCGCTTTCTCCTCATCCCGTTACGATTTTGCACCTGGTTAGCAACCGTCGGAAAGAGGTTAATCACAGTCCTTAAATCAGGAACCTCGCTGCATTACGCTGGGGACGCACATCTGCGCTCTCCATGTCTCATCCCCGGTGGCACTTGGCAGAAAAAAATACGCCCAAAAAAACCCCAAAAAACCCCACCTAAACAAGCAACAGGGCTCCGACCGCGCGGGACCACGCCGTCGCCGCTGCCCGCGGCAGAGGCACGCCGAGCCCCAAGCCCGCGCACGGCTCCCGGGCAAAGGGAGAGCGGTTACGGGCATGCTGGCCCCGCTGCCACGTCACAGCGACGCTGGAAGGGCTGGCCGGGCCGTGTAGAGGAGGTGCCATCTCCAAACGTCGGGGCCGCGCGGAGCGGGGAGCAGCCCAGGAGACCCCGAGCGCTCTCGGCACCGCGTCCGGAGGTCGGCGCTCCGTCGGATCGGCCCCTCGCCGAGGAACGCCCGGAGCGCCCGCCGCCGGCAAACCACCCTCTCCATTTTTGAGCATGACAAAGCTTGGCCTGGACTTGCTATTTCTAGACCCTTCCCAAAGGATGACCCCACTCGGAAAAACAAAGCGGGGCTTTTCCGTGCGGGCACGGACGCGCACACGCCGGAAAACGGGGAGGAACCGATCCGAGAGGCAAAGCTCTTCCGCCGTAACGGCCCCGGGTCTCGGCTCGGGAGCCTCGGCCGGTCGCATCGCTCCTAGCGCTCCCGCAGCGGCGACGGGCGCCAGCCCCGCGCCGCCGAGCCGCTGCACGTTAACCCGCTCTGCGCTTATCCCGACACCTTTTACCCAACGATTCCCTCGCCGCCCCGCCGCTGCCCCGCAGAGCGAGCTCACTGATGTTATCCCCGTTTTGTACCGGGGAAAACGAGGTGAAAGATGGGAAACGACCTGCCCGGGACCACGCGGCCAGCCGCCAGGAGACCCGGGGCCGGCGCCGAGCCGTTTTCGGGGCTCGTGCCCGGCGTGGAGCGATTGCCGGTGCGGGAGGTGGGGATGGACGCCCTGCGTGGACCCGCTGCCCGCCCCTCCCGGTGTTGGCAGGTCCGGGTCTCGTTCCCGCTAAGACTTCCACGCCGCTTTCCGGAAGAGCTCAGGAAAACACCTCCGACCTATTTAAGGCATTTCGGGCCGCACTCAGCATCCCTTTTCGCCTCTCCTCCCCGGAGCCGTGCGTCACCCCGCAGCTGCCCGGCGGACGCAGCGATCCGCGCGCGCCGTCTGCAACACGCTCGCAGCGCCGAGGCTCAAAAACCCGAGATCGCCTTTTGCTTTACGGCGCTCTCCTTTTTTTTTTCCTTTTTTTTTTTTGCTGGGCAGTTTTGAAGTCGTGATCCCCTCTGCGTGAGCGGGAGAGGGCGGACGGGCAGGGAAGGCGCCCGAGGGTGCGGAGGAGGAAGGCCCCGGGGCGGGCGGCGAGCCAGCACGTCCATCTCGGCTCCGGGAAAAGCCGCGGAGCATCTGAGCAGACTTCCACCGTGCAGACGCAGCGGTCTGAACGGGAGCCCCGCAGGTATGACCGGGGCCGTGCCGCGAGGCAACCACCTGAATCCTTCTGTGGCCAGGTGAAAATACCCGAAACGTCCCCAGCGCCCTCCGCGTGCGCCCAGCCTTCGAAAAACAAGGCACAGCGATGCTAAGGGGACCGAGGCCCAGACACCCAGGCAGGAAACCGAGCTGAAGTTTTCACATTAATCATATCAAGCTCTATTCTTTTTCATCTATTTCAAGGCGAGTCAAAAAGAGGTTCACACTCTCCCCTGGCAAACCACAGAGGATGACGTGAGCCTGTCTCTTGCATTGCAAGTAGAGTGTGTCAAGCAATTAGCAAGTAATCAGGAATTCAGACATGGTGGGCAGGATACGATCCCTCAAAGCACTGGCAGGAGCGAAACCCATCGTGGAGTTCCCATCAGGCAGGGAAGGAAGGCAGCAGAGGGAGCAGGGGCTGCTGGTGAGCCATCCGCAAGGAGAGCAGACACCGTGCCAGCACAGCCTGCTGCCATAAACCAGCTCATGTTTAGCGTGTGCTGTAGCTAAGAGACCCCAGGCGTTCGAGCACAGATTTTCCCTCACTCATTTCCAACCTCAACTAGGTGGCCAGGGTGATTTCAAAGCGGTGGTCCTCAGGCTTCCTCCAGACCCTGCCTCCCGGGTCAGCCGAGCGCCTCGCCAAAGCCCCCTCCCTGTTTGCTTAGGCATAGCATTAATTCTTTCTGCTGTCACCAGTTTTACTGCCTGCACCTCTACACGTGCTGGCTTCCACCTGGCATCCTCCAGCGGCCTAAATCCTGCTCTCCCAAAAGTTGGGGCAAGACCGACGCACTGAGCGAGAGCTGGAGCGAGCGCTCCCCAGCCTACGGTGGAAGCCGGCTGATGCTCAACTTGCGAAGCCGTTCCCACCTCCATCCCCCGGTTCCCCAGCTAAAATCACACCAAAGCGAGCCCTGACGCAGCGCGCGAAGGATGCAGCGCCGCGTCACCGCGCCGGGCTCCACCGACGCAGCGTGCACCAGGGCCAGCCCTCGAGAGGTAATGCCCAAAACGCTGCACTGCAGGCCAAAACGCTGCGTTGCAGCCCGAAACGCTGCGTTGCAGACCGGAATGCAGCATTGCAGCCCGTAACACCATGTTGTAGCCCAGAACACCACGCTGCAGCCCGGAACGCCACGTTGCAGCCTGGAACGCCACGTTGCAACCCGGAACGCCACATTGCAGCCCGGAACGCCACGCTGCAACCCAGAACACTGTGTTGCAGCCCGGAACGCCGCGTTGCAGCCCGGAACACTGTATTGCAGCCCGGAACACCACACTGCAGCCCAAAACGCTGCGTTGCATCCCAGAACGCCACCTTGCAGCCCGGAACACCGCGCTGCAGCCTGAAACACTGCATTGCAGCCCAAAATGCTGCGTTGCAGCCAAAAATGCCACCTTGCAGCCCGGAACACCACGATGCAGCCCGGAACACCGCCTTGCAGCCTGGAACACCGCGCTGCAGCCCGAAACACCGCCTTGCAGCCCAAAATGCTGCGTTGCAGCCAAAAATGCCACCTTGCAGCCCGGAACACCGCCTTGCAGCCCAAAATGCTGCGTTTCAGCCAAAAATGCCACCTTGCAGCCCGGAACACCGCCTTGCAGCCCGGAACACCGCCTTGCAGCCCGGAACACCGCGTTGCAGCCCAGAACACCGCCTTGCAGCCCGGAACACTGCCTTGCAGCCCGGAACACCGCGTTGCAGCCCAGAACACCGCCTTGCAGCCCGGAACGCTGTGTTGCAGCCCAGAACACCGCGTTGCAGCCCAGAACACCGCCTTGCAGCCCAGAACACCGCGTTGCAGCCCAGAACACCGCCTTGCAGCCCAGAACACCGCGTTGCAGCCCAGAACACCACGTTGCAGCCCGGAACACCGCGTTGCAGCCCGGAACACCGCGTTGCAGCCCGGAACGCTGTGTTGCAGCCCAGAACACCGCGTTGCAGACCAGAACACCACGTTGCAGCCCGGAACACCGCGTTGCAGCCCAGAACACCGCGTTGCAGCCCGGAACACCGCGTTGCAGCCCAGAACACCGCGTTGCAGCCCGGAACGCTGTGTTGCAGCCCAGAACACCGCGTTGCAGCCCAGAACACCGCCTTGCAGCCCAGAACACCGCGTTGCAGCCCAGAACACCGCCTTGCAGCCCAGAACACCGCGTTGCAGCCCAGAACACCACGTTGCAGCCCGGAACACCGCGTTGCAGCCCGGAACACCGCGTTGCAGCCCGGAACGCTGTGTTGCAGCCCAGAACACCGCGTTGCAGCCCAGAACACCACGTTGCAGCCCAGAACACTGCGTTGCAGCCCGGAACACCGCGTTGCAGCCCGGAACACCGCGTTGCTGCCCGGAACGCTGTGTTGCAGCCCAGAACACCGCCTTGCAGCCCAGAACACCGCCTTGCAGCCCGGAACACCGCGTTGCAGCCCAGAACACCGCCTTGCAGCCCAGAACATCGCCTTGCAGCCCAGAACGCCGCGCCGGCCCCCGGTGACACCCCACGCACCCCGCCAGCCCGGCAGAGAGTGCAGGCAGCAGCGTGCAAGGTGGGAGCACCAACGCGGGCGCAGGCTTCCGGCGAGCCCCGGGGCCGGGAGCCGGCGGGAAGCGGCCGGGGCCGGCGCGGCGGCGGGTGTCAGGAGGGGCCGCCCGGCGGGCCGCCCGCCCTTTCTCCGCTCCATTGCCAAGGTAGCAGCAGACAATGCTATCTGCCGGGCTGTCAGCCTTCCCTCCTCCCGCCGCCTCTCTAGCCAGAAAACTCTCCATCTGTCTCCAGATGGGGTGTTTCTACCACTCCAGTCAAACCGATTCAGAACGGAACAATGATGCTTTGTTAACAAAACAATTTTTGTGTGTCAAGCCCTCCTTCTTGCGGGTTTTTTTTTTTTTTTCCCCGAGTCCCCAGTGGGTCAGCTTTGTGTGGCGTCCTACATTTTGTTGTTTCTTTCACATTTTAAAGGCTCCATATTTTAGTACAAAAGGTGCCTGCGGAGCAGCTTTTATCTGCGAGGCAAGATTTGACACATACGCAGATCACAATTGCGACAGGAGGTTCGTGATGTGGTGGTTAAGGGTGGTGTCAGGACCTTCAGAGTGATGAAGCATTATTTCCAGCGATTTTTGCCTCCGGGATAAAAATTAGAGCCGGTCCGACGGTGCGTATAAGGCTTCTGCGAGCTGGAATCACCCAAGGGCTCATGGAGGGAAGAGCGCGGGAAAGTTTGCGGGAGGAAGGGCTTGCGGGAGCCGCCTCCACCCGCGCGCCCCGCGTCCCGCGGTCCGGGAGGGCACGGCCCCTCTCCCGGCCGGCCAGGGGAAGGGGTGGGTTTGCAACACCCAAACCCCATCCCCGCGCCTTCCTCCGCGCTGCAGAATGGATCCTGTGATCCTCTTCTTCTTTCGCTCTCCCCAGCGCCAAGCTCCCGGCGGTCGGGAAGCCGAAACCTCAGCCGCGCCGTGGCCAGAGCCTCTGGTTAAAGGTCCCGGGGTGTCCCAGGGGTTGGGATGATGCACCTCCACCCCGCAGCTCCAGGAGCTCTCCGCTCTCTTCCAGAGGCGTCTCCACCGCACAGGCCTCCAGGAAAACCAGCTTTTCCTTTTTTTTTTTTTTTTTTGGTCCCGAAGCAACAAGCTCACAAACCACCTTCTGCTCTGCACGTAACCGGTAACGTACAGCAAACAACCAACGCGCCGGCTCCAAAGCAAACAGCATTGTGCTCCTAAGCAGGCCGGCGATTTCTGCACAAGCGGGACTTTTCGTTCCAGCTCTTCCCCTGCCTTTTCCAGGGACGTTCCCTCCTCCTCCCTGTCCCCAGGTAACTGCATCTTCATGGAAACACCAACATTTTGGAGTCACCTCTCCCTCCTTTCCCCACCCTGCTCGACGGCCAGCACCCCTCTCCTTCAGAGACCAAAGCCAAAGAGGACCAGCTGGTTCGTGTCCTTTCCAGCCCTTTCCCTCTCCGTTTGCAGCCCGGACGGCGCTTCGTGCTGCCCTTCGGCTCCATGGCCACCTTCTGCTCCCGCTCCTTCCTGCTCCTGCCACCGACGCTGGAGCCGTAGCAGCAGCACAAGGACGGGCTCCCTTCCAGAAACACGCTCCCCACAGAGCCCCGGCCACCGCGTCCCTCTGGGCTTGGCCCCTCCGGAGACCGCGGGAGCCGCCGGGCTGGAGGAGACCCGCGGTCCATCTGGTCCGCTACCCTGCCTGTGATGTGCTGCTTCAAAGGGAGAAACGTGCTAGAAGAGGGAGAAACGGGATAATGTGCTTCCACTGAAATCCCATCCTAACTCCCAGTGCTTGGAAACTGTTTGGCAGACCAGGGCATGAGACTGCATCTCTCTTCCAAAATAGCAACTCCATGGGGACATTTGCTCCAGACTCATTTTTTGCATGGGCGTAATTGCAGCTGGGAAAGTCCAGGTACTGCTGAGAAAGCAGCCGAGGAAACAGAAATCTCTCTCCGCGTTCAAGACTGCTGAGCAACTCTCGCACCCTCTGCTCTGCAGCAGGGATGCAAAATGTGGCAGGGGATAATTAGTGTCAGGGATGTGCTTCTTGCTGCGTCCATGGAAATCTGTCCATTTTTGGCCTTTGGGAGAGCGCCGTTCATGCACGCTCAATGGAGACTACTTCAATTTGCAGCAACTCCCATTTCTGATGTTTCCGTCTTGATGGCAAACGCTCCATCCGCTCACGGCCTCTCGCCTTGACTGCTCTACACGTGGTCACTGCGCGCTGAGGGAGGGTGCTGAACTGCATTACAACCTTCATTCTCCAACACCTCACTTCAGCTCTTAGCCGACATCCCGACTGGAGTCGTCTCTTTACAAGGACTTTGAAGAAAGCATCGCACAGAATTAAATCTCAGTGCTTTTTATATGTAAAACGCTGAATTTAGCTGCTAATGGCAATTCCCAGCAGAAAAGGACGGTTAGTAGTGGCTGGTATATTTATGAATACTTTCTAAGCAAACGCTGTGAGGCAAGAAATCTACTGGTCCTTATGGAGAGCTGCCCGGTTTGCTGCTACAGACATCTAAATGCAAAGTTTCAACATGGCTTTTGCGTTTTGTGCTCTGCTACACACATCCCTCTCAAATCTCGTCTTGCAGAAATGCTTTCTCAGCCTCTCTCCCCGGGTCAGGAAGGCTGTGGCCGGCTCGGGGAGACGGGCGGCATCGCGGTCCTCTACCTAACGCCCCACAGATTCGTCGGGAAACAAAACTCAGGGCATCTCCTGGAGCGGTCTCCTTAGCTGCTCTCCCCAGAGCGGTTGAGGGCTGACACAAAATACCCGCGCCCTGCGTTTCGGGGAGGTTTGCACTGAGAGCGCGTTGCTTTTCCCCAGCAAAGCCAGGAAAGAACTAACCCGCTTCGGCTCGGCGGGACTGCTCGGCCGCCTGCGCCCCGCGACGGAAACCCAGCTCGAAGCAGATCGCCAGCAGCGAAATGCAAGTTCCTCGGCAGCTTCCGGGGGGGGAAATGTTCCCTCTGCACATCTCCTTTTATGCCCGCAGCACGTTATCCCGGCGGAGGGCTCGCTCCCAGCCGTGCCCCCGCGGCGCTGCAGCTGCGGGCGCGCAGCCCGCGGTCCCCCCGCGCTGCAAGGCCGCTTCTCCCCGACGCAAACCGCCCGCGCGGCTCCGGCAGAGGCGACGGCTGCTGAGCGCCCGTCCGACCCGCCGGGCGCTGCCGGGGCTTCCCGTGCCAGGCCTGCAGCTTGCAAGCGGGCAGACGATTCACGCCGAAACCCTCCTCCTTCCTTTAACCGCGCCGAAACAAAAAGCGGGTGGAAAACGGGCAGCGCCAGGCAGGCGGGCAGCGTGCAGGAGCGAGGAGGCAGGGCAAGACGGGAGGGTGACGGGCGAGGGCGGACTCGCGCGATGCCCAGCGGACGAGGCAGCGGGTTGCAAGCCGAGCCGGGCTGCAGCGGGGGCACCAAACATCGAGCCGGGAGCGAGCGGCGGCCGTCCCAGGCGCTCGCCGCGGCAGAGCCCTGCGGGACGCCGGCTCGCGGCCGCAGGACCGGGACCGCTCCGCGACGTGCCGGGCGGAGGCGAAACAGGAACCACCTCAAGGGAGGCGAGCGGCCGGGCGAACGGTTTAACGTGACTAAGTGCTTTGCCCATATCGCCGCTGCAGGCTGCCGTCGTCGCCCCGCGGACGTTGCCCAAGGGCGGGAGGCAGGACGGCCCGGCGGCTCCCGCGATGCCGGATTCCCCCAGGGAGCGCGAGCGAACGGCGACGAAGGGAGCCCGCGTCGCGCTCTGTGCAAAGAAAAAGGAGACGCGGGCCACCAGCCACGGAGCGGGACGCGGCCGGGGCGCCGGGGCCAGCCGGCTGGGTACCCTCCAGCAGCGCACGCAGCGATGCGCCTATTTGCGTTCTCATCCCGTGTTTGCTCTCCTCCTCTCCAGGAAAAAAAAACCCACACGTTCGTTACGGCGCGTCTAATTGTGGCAAGGCTTTTCCTTTCGCTGCGTGCGTGCGCCGTCGGGAGGGGAAGGGGCACTTTATTTTCGCAACGGCCACGCGCCGAGGTGTTGCTGTCGGAGGAGGCAAAGCCAAAGCATTGCTAATCAAATATCCAGGAGCGCCCGGCGCTGACACCCGCGCCGCGCTACTCTACGGCCTTTCATTAGCATCACCTAAATGTACGGCCGTACAAAGAGCAGATTTCCTTAGCAACAGGGCTGCCTTCATCTTTCCTCCCCGCTCCCCCCTGCCCTTCGGAGACAAACGACTCCGGCTCCTTCGCAAGCGGCGCTCGGAGCGGCTCGGCGGCGCGGCGCGGCCAGGCTGGCGACGAGCCGCGGCCGGGACACTTCCCTCTCCGCGCCGGCACCCGCCGGGCATAAAACAACCTCTCGACTTGGCTCTCCTGCGCGGCCGCGACCAGACTCCTCTCTTCTCCTTCGCGGCGCCGTTCCCTGCCTTTCCCGCACGGATACGCTCCCCCTTTTCCGCCACGATAGGGTCTTTGATTGCACGAGCGCGTAACTGTAATGAGACAAATATTTATTTTGCAGATATGGGTTAATCAGACCGAAGGTATAGAAATATTTCGCGCGCTAATCAGAGTACCTTCAGCAATCAGTATAGTAAATAACTCGGGTAAATTAACATCGGCGAGTCCCCTTATCGGGTTTTGGTCCGAGATATATGTGCATTAAGGCCTAATTTGCCCTCCCCGCCTCGGAAGGGGTTCGGACCACGGTCGCTCCCGCCGGCGCTCTGCCCCGTGCAGCCTCAGGCGCCGGGATGAACGTTCAGCCCGGGGACGTCTCGGCGCAAGAAGGGCCCCGAGGCGGCGGGGGCCCCCGTTCCCGCTCGGAAAACAGCTCCCGCCGAGGAACCGGGCAGCAGCCGCGACTCTGCCCCGGCTCCTGCCACCTTCGGGGCTGCCGAGAACAAAAAGCACCGGAGGAACGGCAGGCATCATAGTAACGATGGTGACAAATTTAATTAGAGCAGGAAGCTCTGGAGCGGATTTCAGATGGCAACACGGCATTTTGCGTGAAAGCATCGCCGTGCGGTCCCCCTCCCGGCCGGCCCCCCGCCTCCGCTACGGCACACCGGCAAAACCTCCCCCCTGCTGCCGGGACATGTCCCCCCCCCCTCCGTGTCACCCCCTCGTCTCCCCCCGCCTCCACCCCGCCAGCACCGGCACGTTCCCGCGGTCCGGAAAACGCAACCGCGGAGCAATTCAGCAACGCCGCGGCCAGATGTGCGACGGTGGCCAGATGTGCAACAGCATTTCCGCGGCGCCATCCACGCGAGCCGGGACGCGCTACGCCGCCCTGCTCGCCGCCGCGCTCCCGCTTCCCGCAGCAGCGGGCCGCTTCGCACCCGCCGGGGGCCGCAGCCCGGGGCCGAGGGCAGGATCCGGCCGGGCCGAGACGGCGCCTGTAGTTTCACCTTGCGCTGCAGCCGCCGAGAAAAAACCTTGGGAACTGGCTGGAACGTAACCACCTTGGGGAAAAGGCAGGCGGAGAGGAGCAGGTAATAAGATTTCTAACTGGTGCTGGTGGAAAGAAGGAAGTAATATAACAGTTTAATTAATCTATGCCTATTAGCGTTATTAAAGAAAACAGGGAGCTATTGGAGGTTTACCGCCGAGAATACCGTCAAACGGGGACCTTCTGCGGGGAATTTTATGTCTCCGTGCCCAATTTATAACCAGCACGGAGGTGTGGTGTTAGTGACAGCCAGCGCTGAAATGTCACAGCGCTTAGAAGTCATTAGCCGGGGACACAGGGAGAGAGAAAGCGAGGATGGAGGAGGGGACGGGGGGAGAAATAGGGAAGGAAGGAAAAGGAATTAATTTAATTAAAAATATCTTTAGAGCCTGTCTCTTGATTTGTGTGGTTTTGGGGCTTGGCAGAGCTGCTGCGAACGGTGTGGAAGGAAAATCAAGGTTGCTGGGGCTTTTTGAAGCTGATAAAAAAAAAAAAAAATAAGCACACTTTTCATGTTCGGGAAGATAAATCCCCATTTTCTCAGTCTCAAGACAATCCAGTTATTTACTGACAGTTTTACTGTGAAATAAAAAGGGCTTTAAGCTTCTTTCTACTTGATGTCTCCATAGCCTGAATATTATTAGATCCCAGCCTGGTGCAGCTGGAGTTTTGGTTAATAAATTTAACGTCATTAGACAGAAAAGCCTTCGACTGAATGTTGCAATTTTTTTTTTTTTTTTTTTGCCGTTGCAGTCAGACTGTATGTAGGTGGCAAGAATCAAAAGAAAGGAAGTACGCTTGGCAAACAGGGGAGCGCTAAGAAAAGGTTTCGGTTGGGCCGGGGATGGGCGCGAGGCCGCTCTGCCCGTTCGCCCGCGCCGCTCGGCCGGCGCCGCCGCTTCGGCCCCGTCCCAGCGCGAAACGCTCCGGCCAAAGGCAGCGCGCCTCCGCCGGGAAGCCCGAGCCTTGTCCGCCTCTGGGATAAGGCTCATTTTGGGGGCTGGCCCCTTGGGGTTGGCGAATTCCACCCCCCCCCGCCGCCCCCAACGCTTCCCGGCTCCCCGGTGGGTTTTAACCCGTCCCCCCCCCGCCCCGGCGGTAAGTTTGCAGTGGATGCGGATGTCCGGGCAAGGCTTCGGCCGTCGGAGCATCCCGGCGGCGGCGGTTCCCGCGCTGCGCGGGAAAAGCCCTCGCGCCTCGCTTGAGGCCTTTTGAAGGCAGCTGGGGGCGGCGGGAAGGGGAGAGGGGCGCGGGGGGAGGCGGCAGGAAGAGCCCCCCGTCCCGGGGCGCTGCAGGGGCCGCAGGAAGGCTCCCTCGGCGGGAGAGGACCGAGGCTGGGATAAGCCCGTCCCGGGGGCGCAGTCGACCTCGATGCATTGCTGGGTTGGGTTTATTCCCCCGCCCAAAGCGATCCGTTTCTAAAAAAGGGGTGTTTGTCCTTTCCCCCCCCCACTCTTTTTTTTTTCTTGGATTTAATCTCCCTCTGGCAAATAAAAGCAAAACAAATAATTGCAAGGAGCGAGCGTGGGTAATTAGCAGCAGATGGCTTGCGATGACAGGTACCTTCCGACCTGCGCACCCCTACTTAACAGCGCTGGCGCTCGGAGGGGCTCCCGGCCGCGCCGCTGCCGCCGGCTCGACGACTGCAGCCCCGCGAGCGGCGCGGATGCTGGAGCGCAGACAGCAGCCCTGCGCGCTGCTTGAGGGAAATCCAGTTCAGAGCCAAGGCAATGCATGCAGAGTCATTAATCTAGGTCTAGTGCCAATAGGGATGGCTTTGCATTAGCGCCGGGCCCCTTTGTAGTTCAGACAATCAGTCGTATTCAAACAGCGCGAGATAACGCTGCAGAAAGCTGAGACCATTGCAGCTCATTCCTCCTGCAAGGGGCGGGGGGGGAGAGGATTTACAGGCCAAATAGCATTGCATTAATGGGACTGCTCAGTATTCTGCACAGACGCTCGCGGATAATGTCTTTGCAAACTAACTGCAATAAATTAATTAAATTAATCTACTATGCCGTGCTTGTCCCCACCCAACATCAAATTCAAGGATGATCAGGGCTTGCCTTATCCTCCGTAGCCTACGAAAGAATCTGGTCTCACCCGCTCTAGACTTTCGGAGGCACTGAATTGCAAAGTACCACCTGCCTCACTAAACTAATCACCAGCCTGGTGGTTTAGATCACATCAGTTTTACATGTAATTAAGACTGTCCAGGAGGGCATGCAGCTGCTTACATGGTCGTTCCCTCTTATACAGCAACGTGCCTCCTGCTCAGATAGGTGCAATTAAACAAGCCTGTTCACAGTCATTAAGCATTAATGCACCTCATTAGCATAAGAACTGGAAGAAGCTTTGATGCAGGGAACCCCGCAGGAGAAGGAGATGGAGAGAGACGGAGGTAGAGCCAGGAAGGCGCAGGGCCCGGCCACCACCTCCTCGCGGTGGCCCCGGCCAAGCATCCCGGCTCCGTTTCTGCAGCGCCATGAGCCGTGCCGTGCCCTCCTCCCCAGAAACGGCGCCCGGTTATCATTCTCTTCCCCCCACCCCTTTTTCCCCCCTCCCCTTATAAATTATGCTGGTGGAAAAATAAAAAAAAAAAAAACAAGAACAGCAGCAAAAACCAAAAAAAACTGTTGGGATATTAACCTAGCGAATCCATTAATAAGCTGAACTCTCTGTTGGCGTTGACACAGCACACTAAAGCTTTAAAGAGGCAGGGCCCCCGACGCTGGAGATGGGGGCAGAGACAAGGGCGCTAACAAAGAGCCACTGTTGCCACGGCCGTGGCCATCGCGGGGAGGTCCAGCTGTCTTTGGTGCTCTGTTTTCCAGACACAAAGAGCAGACTGAACCGTTTTGGTCTGAATGGCTTTCATTCGACGGTAGAGAAAACGAGGCGAAAGAAAGAACCTAAAGTGTCCAGGAGAGGAGAAAAAAATATATAGAAGAAGAAGAAGAAGAAGAAGAAGAAGAAGCACGTGGTGCATCGCAGGTCCTCGGCGAGCGAGGCTGCAGCTCGCCGGGGTGCAAAGCCGGCCAGGAGGCGTCGGGAAGCGCGGATGCTTCTCGCGCGGGTTCCCGCCGCTTTGCACCGCCACGCGCGGCGTCACCCAGCTACGGGTGACAAACAGCTCGTCCAGCTCGGTTTCAACCTCAGGGGGAGCGAGGCGGGTTCGTGCAGCGGCTGCGGGCCGGAGCCCGCCGGACGGCCGCGCGCTGCAAGAAAGGGGTTCGCGCCGCGAACCGGCCCCGCTGGGGTACAGGGCCGGCGGCTGCTGCAAAGGGGCGACCCGGCTCCGGGCGAGTCGCGAGCCCCCATCCCGAAGCCGTGCCCTTGCACCTGCAACAGGTCTGAAACGCGCAGGCCGGATTGCTGCTTTCCAAAACGGGGGCTCCAGAGGGGCAGCCACGGCAGCCGGGACCCGCGAGAACGCCGGAGCCGCGCGCCCGCCCCGGCCCTCCTGCCCGGCCCGCCAGCCGAGCGCCCGCCGCGCGTCTGGGGAGAAGAGCGCCCAAGCCCAGCGCATCCCCCTGCCCCGCTGCGGGGGGGTCGTTCCCGAGGGTCTCGGGAGACTCCTCTCGCCGGCGCGCTCCGCCGCCCCAGCGCTGCCACGCTGGCAGCCCCGGCGGGTTCCCAACCCCCCGCGGCCGTTCGGCCCCCCTCGATAATAACCCTCCCTCCCGCGAGCTGTAAGGCGAAGTCCATCCCTTCGGTTCAGTTAAAACAGCTTTGCTTTCTTTCTTTCTTTCTTTTTTTTTTTGGGGGGGGGGGGCGGGGAGGGTGCTGAAAAGGCTTTCACCGTGCAGTCGGCCGGATAAACCAAGGAGGGCTCCTACCCAGCAACAGGCTGCGGGATGACTGATGGAGACGGTGACCCCCGGTGAACCGCAGCCCTGCTCCCCCAGCCCCTTCCCCTTTTGTGATTACAAGTAGTAGTGGGGGGGGGGGGCGGAAATTAAAATAATAAAATAAAAGAGCGTAACATAACATTAAAAAAAAATAATAATAAAATAAATGCAACCCCTAGGCGCCCGCCGCGCGGCGCGGCTGCTCGGCGCTGCGCTCCTCTGCCCATTGTGCTGCCGCGAACATCTCCCAGGCGCTCTCGGGCGCTGGGTTTTATTGAACGCAACTTCAATGGCAACCGGAGAGGGAAGGGGAAAAGGGAAGAAAGAGGGGAAAAAAAAAAAAAAAGCCTGGAAAATCCATGCCAAAAAAAAAAAAAGAGAGAGAGAGAGAGAGAGAGAGAGAGAGAGGTGGGGAGGGTGTTTTTTAATGCAATCAATGGCTCCTTCCTATAACTGCCTGTCGTGAGGACGTTTCTCTCCAGCGGCGGTCCCACGGCTGTGACACTGCTGCAACGCTCGCGGCTCGGCTCTCCATCTCTGGCAGCAGCCCCGTGGTTTCGTCGTTCCTGGCTGCGATGGCAGGGGGTGCGAGCCAGCTCGCGGAGCGCGCGGCGACGGGGCCGCCCGCCCTCGGAGAGGGCCTCCCCGCCGCGAGCTCCCCTGCACGGACAGCGAGAGGTCCCCGCGCGGAAAGCGCAGTAGCAAAGTACTGACGGAGGCATTAGCTATTAAAAAAAAAAAAGGGGGGGGGGGGAAGGCTATCATAGAGCTTTAAAAAAAGGCAGCAGCAGCCGCCCGGCCGTTTTACTGCTGTCGGGTCCCCTTTTTTTTTTTCCCCCCCTTTTTTCGGTGGGCACGGTGCAAAGGCGGAGAGGCTCGGCGAAACACCCGCGCAGGCTCGGGACAAGCGATAAGGCAGCCAGGGCATCGCTCGGGCGGCCCGCGGAGGCGACGGGCGCGGGAGCATCGCGCCGGGATGCCGCGGGCCCGCACGCCTCCGCGCTCTTGCTAACGAGAAACGAGTCTTAAAACATTTAACGAGCGAATAAACCCGTTAAGAGGATATGATTAAGCGCGGGCCACGGCTCCGCGTTTAAGGCGTCGCTGCTGGACCTTTAGAGGGGTTCAGAGAGCCTGGCCGGCCGCGCGCCCCCCGCCGACGGCGCAGCGAGCGCTGTGAACGGCCCTTCGCTCGGCCGCTTTTTACGCTGTAAAGGTTGTTTTGGGCGTTATTTTTACGGGAGCTGGGAGAATAAGGCAAAACAAGTCACGGTGAATCATCGCTCAACTTTTTAAATACGTTCAATTTAGCTGGTTTTGCGCCACCTTTTTGTTTATGCTCTCCGAGCGCTTCTTGCCGCCGAGTTACAGGCGGGGATTTTTGGCCAAGAAGGAGAGGAAAAAAAAACAAAAAAAAAAGACTGTTAAATTTAAGCAGCAGTTGAAGATATCGGAAGAAAGTGAATTGCAGCTTCTTAATTGCAACAGTTCCCTTCCCAAACCTCAAGTCTAAAAATTAAGCCTGCCCAATCAGGAAACTGAAACGCACCACGTGACCCAGGATCCCAATTAAAACGGCTCTAATTCTTGAGACCGAGTATTCACAAAAGAGCGAAGACCACGGATTATTCACAGAAATTATCTGGAGAACAATTTTGAATAATGAATACGATGGGGGAAATCGCAGACACTTTGAATACTTAATGCAACTACATCCCAAAAAAAAGAAAAAAAAAAAGAGAGGCAAACAATTTGTGAATAGAAAAGAGGTGAAACGCACAGAATAAATTATTTATTATGGTCCCTTCCACCATCGGCAATTATTACGTAAGAACGAGGCCCCGGCGCGGTCGTAAAGGCTGCAGAAAGCAGAGCTAGAGACCGACAGACGGACGAAGCTGTTCCTGGAACGGCACCTAACCGCGCGCCCACAGCCCGGCACCAGTCCAGGTGAAATAACCTGGGAAACGGAACGCCCAAAGCAACCGGAGCCAGCAGGACAGGACGCCGCGGGCCGTGCGGTGCCGCCGAAGCGAGGAGCGTACCCCCGCCACGAAGCGGACCAAACCCCAGGGAGCAGAGTTAACGCTTCGGAGGAGCTCCTGGACCACGTACCCGTGACCGGTGCAAGCTCAAGAGACGCCTCCTGCCCGCCCTGGTGCGGGGACGGCCGCAGAGCGGGGCAGCCGCAGGCAAAGGAGGTACCAGCGGGCACGGCGCCGGCGGAGGCCGCTCCGAGCGGGGCATCGCATCCCGCCGGCCGGCGCGCGGGAAAGCTCTGCCGCGCAGACGCCGCGAGCGCCCAGACGCCTGCAGGGCCCGGAGCAGAGACACGGGGGCTCGTCAGATCCCATCCTGCCTGCCGCACCTCTCCGCGGCGCCCCGGCTTCGCTCTGAAAGCCGCCCTGGCTGCTCCAGCGCCCACCTTGACGCCCGGAGCGTAGAAGAGCGGAGAAGCCGGCGGCTGCTTAAACCCGAACCGTCCTCTCCACTCGGGAGCCAAACTCCAGGCCTCTTCGCGTTGACCTTATCGCAGCCTCAGCGTTGCGTTGCCTTTCCCCGCCTGCAGCTCCCACGGGGTTTGCTTCTAGGTTTGGGGGACGGGTGTAGGCACGGGAAGGACAGAGGGACCTGGAGGACGTCCGGGGCCACATCAGGGCACGGAGCTGCTGGGAAACGGTGGCAGAGCAGGAAAACGGGGCAGGTGGCCACGGAGGACGTGGCGTGACGGTGACGCTGCGAAGCTCCAAGGGACGTCATTCGGGAGGGCTCGTCGAGGTTTGGAGAAGGGCGAAGGGGAAGAGGTGAGGATGCTGAGCGCCGGGCGGAGCGCCGATCCATGGGCTCTCCTCCTCTCGCTCTTCTCTGGGACGCCGCGGCGGGTTTGAGCAGGGCATCGGCCCCCCGCTACCTCGCAGGCAGCGCCGCCTCCCAGCAAAGGGCAACGCTTCTCTTACGGACGAGCCAGGGCATCGCTCGCGAGCAGGGGAAGAAGAGCAGCCTGAAGGCGGTGGGGTTCAACCACGTCATTTTGCAACCAGCCTGGCCAAGCGCCTGGAACAACGCTGCCCGGTCCGTGGAGATGGCAGGAGGGGCTGCACCCACGGAGACCTGCCCCTACCCTGCACCGACGCGGTGGGCTTGGTGCCTGCAGAGCACCCGGCCCTGCAAAGACCCCTCGGGGCCGGGCTGGAGCATCGTGCTGGGAACCGCACGTCCCTGGAGGATGCTGCAACCCTCATGCGGCAAAACCCGCTCTCCCCGGCGAGCACGCGACTGCCCCGGAGCTGGGCGAAGTCTGCAGCCAGGGGCCTCTCCCTGCTGCCCGGCCGCGCGCGGCGCGGAGCAGCACGCTCTGCGAGAGACGGAGCTTTCCGCATCCCAGCCTGCTCAGCTGACGCTTGTCAGGGCAACGAGAGGTTACAGCCGGATCACGAGACATGCCGGCGAGGCATCTTCCCCTCCCGGGGGGGGAGGCAAGCGCAGAAGTTGTAAAAGGAGCCCGATCGTCTTGTATTTCTTCTTCTTCCTGCAGCTGGACATGTGGGGAGATGGTTCCTCTTGTTTTCCTCTGAAATGAAAGGGGAAAGGAAACCGTGGAAAATTTGGGGGGCAAAAATTAAATATAAATGCAGTTCGGTCAATGTTTTGGGTCCAATATTCCCCGAAGCTTCTGTTGGGGCACTCGCACGAAGCGGCGGCCGGATCTCTTGAATTCACTAGGATGTTTCCATCAATTCATACCCACTTTTCGACAAGCCTGGTCGAGTACGCAGAGGCAAGCCTGGATGTTGTATGCTTGGACGGAGGCGTCAGGAGACCCACTCGTGAACTGAGCGTCGTTATCGGTTAGTAACTCACCTGGAATCTGTGATTCCTCACGTTATTTTGCTACGTCCCGCGGACTGAAAGAGCTCCTTGAAAAAGAGGCTTGTCCACCAATACAGGCTAACCTTTCCAGCCGATGCTAGCAGGTCACTGCTGACGGGGACCAAAAGCAATCAAGGACTAGCACGGTGCCTCCAGGGCTTCTTACCGCCCTCCTCTATTTCCTGGCGATTCCCAGGGTGGCTGCAGGAGGGGGCTGCAGGAGAGCTCCTCCTGCTCCGGCGTTCCCAGGTAGGGGCAGGCGCTGGGCCTTTCCGGAGCGTGGGCATCCGCGCGGAGCAGAGTCCCCTCGAAGGCCGTACCAAGCAGGATGTTGTTGCGGCTCCTGATCCGGGAATCACAAGGGGAAAATCAGTTTCTCTTTCTTTTCCTTACAAGAGGCTCCTGAGCGGGGAAGTTTATTCTGGAGAGATGGAGAACGGCCAAGATCCCGCGGGCTCTGCTCCCGTCTGCCCGAGCAGATTCCCCCCGGCAACAGATCGGGATGCAGAGCGTTGCCGTAACGACTCGTTGGGATAACGGCTGCTTGGGATAACGACTTACGTTGCAGGTCCCAGCTCTGTTACAGCCCAGCGTTCTCAACCCAAATTGCAGATGGGGAAATCGAGGCACGGAGGCGTTCCCGGAGCGAGCCAAGGCGCCGGCGGCACCCGAAGCAGCCTGCCGCGCCGCCGAGCTGTCGGCGTGCAACCGCCAACCTGGCCGAGCTTCCCCGAGAGCCCCCGCGGGGGATCCCCACCACCCCGAGCCTGGGGCCCTGCTCTCCCTCTCGGCACGAGCTTCCTCCTCCGGCCGCTCGCCGCAGCCCGGGGTGCCACCTTGCCCCACGCCACCGCCCCGTCCGCCGCGCGAGCCCGACGTCGCACCCCGGCCGCGCGAGCGGCGGGCGTCGTGCTGGCAAGGGCAGCGGCTCCGCGCCGGCGAGGGGACAGGAGAGGGAGGGGAAAGGGAAAAAGCCGAAGCAGCAGCCAGACAGCTGCCTCTTCCTCCTCCTCCTTTTGTGCAGAAATGTGTTTGTGTTTGTCAGTCAAACGGATTGTTTTCTCCTTCTTTGCAGGCCAATTGTTTCTGCTCCTGCAAGATAAGGGATTGAAAAGGGCTATATTTTTATGGCACTGAATCGAGGACCTGCGAATTGGAGGGGAGACATCGAGTGGGAGGAGATTCCTGTTGCAACCAGCACTCCTCTCCCCCTTCCGCTCTCCAATCCTATTTCCACCCCCATTTTCCTTTTTTTTTTCCCCCCTCCTTCCCTCTCCCACCCGGAGCTGCCTCTCAGCCCTCTCGCTATTTAATCTCCGTGTCTCCGGTGGGCTCGGGAGGCTGATGCAGCTCCGTCCTCTTCGCACCATCTGCCGAAAAGCATCCGTCTGTCCCCTCGCTGGTCCGTCCAGCGGCTCCTCCTGCCATTCTGCCTCCCAAAAACGGAGGTGCCGCCGCAGACGCACGTCCAGGCGAGCAAGCCCAGGCCGGGGGTTTCCCCTCCTGGGAAGGTTTTGCCCAGAAAGCGTCTTGGAGTGCCAGGTCCCGCAGCCAAACAGCAGCGGCCTCTCTGGCCTTCCAGGGCTGGCGGGAAGGAGCGTGTTTCCCACCTTCTTCCCTTCTCCTGTTGCGCTCCCCCGAATCCCAAACCGCTCCTTCCAAGCGGGACGATACGACCCGCCGTGAGGGTGGAGAGCAGAAAGGCTGAAGCCCTACGATCCGCGGCGTCGGCCACGCCATCGGAGCAGGCGGCCAACCCGCCCGGACCTGCGCAAGGACCTTGCTCCGGGCGCAGGGGGATGCCAACGTCCCAAGCGCGAGCCCTTTGCTCCCCGCACCGGTCCCATGGAGCTCGGCTGCTCGGCGCGGAGGCCCGGAGGGAGCCCGCGCCTGCCCCGGGAAGGGGCCAGCGTCGTTCTTAGCCAGCTCGTAAGCCTCTCGGCGCTCAGGCTTGAGGACGGAGATTCACTCAATTAATTTTGCTTTGGCAAAAAGTCCATTTTTATTGCTATTTCATGCCTTCAGTATAGATTTTCCCTCCTCGTCTCAAAGGGATAATAAAACCCGACTCGTTCTTTTTATAAAAAGTCTCGCACTCCCTCTCTCACCAGGCTCTGTGTTCCCCCAGCTAGAGATGTAAATTTAAAGGGGAAATGCTGTCATTTAAAACAAAACAAAACCAAAAAAAGCAACTCAGCAAGCCCATCTCCTGAGCGGATTCCAGCTCCGCAACGAGGCCGCGCAGCCGAAGCAAACCCGAGCGGCGGGGCTTCCCGGCGCGCGCGCGCAGACGGAGGCGAGGCGCGAGCCGGCACCTGCCTCCCTCCCTCCTCCTCCTCCTCGGTGCCCGGGACCTCTCCGAAACGGCCCCTCCGCCGGCGGAAAACCCCGCACGCCGCACGGCCGGCCGCGGGAACCCATCGCCACGTCGCGTGGCGGCCAGCAGGTCGCCCGGGGACGGAGCCGGCGGGGGTTTAGGAACGGCTTAGACGCCCGTACGCGCCGGGCACGGCTCAGCCTCGCACCTCGCCGCGGCGCCCTTCCTCGCCTCCCGCTCCCTTTCCGAAGCTGCCCGGCCGGGCTCCTCCGGCAGGCGCGCCTCCGAGCGACCCAGGGCCCGGGGGCAGCTCGCGCTGGAGCGGGCGGGAGAGCAAGGAGCAGGGCGAGGAAAGCCGCGGCGATGAGCGTCGTCCCGCCGCGCCGCCCCGGCTCCACCGCAGTTGGGCCGTTTCCTCCGCTCGCAGCGCAACGCCTCCTTCCCCGGCGCGAGCTGCCGAGCCTCGGGGATGCTACGGAAAGAAATTCTGCGGCCCCGCGCGGTCAGTTCCTAAAAGCTCCCGCGTTTCGGAGCCGGGGCTCAACCTGGGTCCCTAGGTTTTCCTGCAGAGCCCTGGCAAAAGCGGGCTGGAAAATCCTTAGCGAGATGCGGCAGCCTCAGCAGCTCAGGCAGAGGCAAGAGATGATTAAGACTGGCTGAAATCTCCCAGGACCCTGGAGTCGGAGAGGCCCCACGCAAGACGGAGAGACACCCCGGGTTGCTCCTTGCAAGCGGTAACTCCTCTCACCTTAGCGGGGTGCTGAGCCCGGCACGGGGGGCTCGGCCAGGCCAGGGACCTGGTCACGGCCCTTGGTTTCCAGGCAGCAAAGGTTTGGAGGAGCGGAGGATCACTTAGCAGAGCGAGAGCGAAGGTTCAGAGCAGAGCCTTCAAATTACACGCTACAGAGCACTTTTCCTGCCTAAAAGGTCTCTGAAATGACTGTGGCGGCTCTGAAACGAAGCACTCCGCATGCAATTGCTCCCTGGGGCTTGCAGAGGAGACAGAGCTCGGCGAGGCGAGGGGGTCCGCGGCCGCAGCTCCTCCAGCAGACGAGGACGCGCGCCTCGTCGCTGGACGCCCCAGCGCAGCCGCGCCGCTTCCCTAAATCTCCCCTGCAGTTTCTGCCGGTTGTGGTATTTCTTTTTTTTTCTTCTTTTTTTTTTTTTCTTTTTTTTCCACTTCCTGCCTTGAACTTCACACAGCTCCCCAGCCCCAGGGTGCAGCCCGGGGCTGGGCCCCGCCGCGCCGCCGGCCGCGCGCCGCGGCCCACCGGGACAGCAGCGCTGCAACCTCGGCGAGGCGGCGGTGACGCCGGGGCGGCCGGAGCCCAGCTGGCAGGGGGCTCTGCCAGGCAAAGCCACCACCTCCGCTTCCTCCCAAACACCGTTTGGGGAGGTCAACGGAGGACAGCCAGCCAGGGGACCGCGCGCCACCCAGGGGACCGGGACGGGGTGGGTGCAAGAGCGTTTGCAAAAGCCCAGGGCCATCACGCCGAAGGGACGGCGCGGCCCCCCCGGCAGCGAGCCGCTCTGACGTCAACCGCCACCTGCGACAGGTCGGCGACGTCAGCCGCCCGGCACCGCCGGGGAGCCCCCGCGAAGCCGACCCCCCCGGGCCGCAGGGGATCCCCCTCCGCGCCCCCGCTCGCGGCGCAAAGCCCGCCGAGCTCCCGCTGTCACGTCCGCACGCTGCCAGGGAAGGGGTGGGAAGGGAAGGGGGGGGGGCGCAACACGAAAATAACTGCAGCTTCAAACCAGCTGCAGCAGGTCTTGGAGGGGGGCGCCGGGGAGGGGGGGGGGTCGAAGGCTCGCAGCCCCATTTCCACCAAGGGGGTTGTAAAATGCCAAAAGTTGCCTCTGTGCATCCTGCAGCCGGGCCGGAGGGGGCTCCTCGCTCGCCCCCGGAGCGATGCGGCCCCCCCAGGTCGGGCCGGGGGCTCCCCGCTGCCCCCCGCCACCGTGACGTCACTCACCCCGGGAGGAGGGGGGGGGAAACCGGGAGGTGTGTTGGGGGGGGGGCCGGAACGGGCTGCGATCTCAAACGCAAAGCAACGCAGCCGCCGCGCAATGGAGACGCGCTCTGCCCGCGGCGGGGGCCGCAATGCAACCGCGAGGCAAAGGCGCGGGGCGCACGCAACGGGACGGCGGCGCGGCTGCACCGGGGACGCGGCGGCAGCGCGACCCGGGGGCGGCCACAAGGCACCGGTGGGCGGGGGGGGGGGGGGAGCGAGCGCCGCAACGCCAATGCAACACCGCAAACGCCAGCGCAACACCGCAAACGGCTAATGCAGCACCGCAAACGGCTAATGCAGCACCGCAAACGGCTAATGCAGCACGGCAAGCGCGGCGGGCGCGCAGCGGCGACCGCGGCCGCCGCCTCGCCGCGCTCGGGCCACCCCCTGCACCGCGGCCAGGCCGCTGCCGGCGCCGCCGCGGCTGTCAGCCGCCCCCGGGCCCGGGCCGGCTCCGCGGCCTGCCGGGCGGGGCCCCGGCCGGGCCTTACCTGTGGGGCCGGGCCCCGCTGCGTCTCAGCGGCGGCGCTGGGCGCGGGCGGCGCCGGCGGCCATCCCCGGGCGGCCGCGCCGCGCCGTGCGAGCCGCCTCGGCGGTGTCAGCGGGCGGGAGCCCCGCGCGGCGCCGGGAGGGAGGGGAGGAAAGTCGGGGGCATGACCGCGCGCCGTCGGAAGTGCCGCGCGCCGCGCCGCGCCGCGCCGCCCTGCCCTGCCCTGCCCGCGACGGCGGCGCCACCTGCCGGCCGCGCCGCGCCACCGGCTCCGCGCACCGGGCTCCGTGCATCGCGCACCGGGCTCCGCGCGCTGAGCTCCAGGCTCGGCGCACCCGGTTCTGCGGGTTGAGCTCCGCGCACTGGGCCCTGGGCTCCGCACACCAGGTTCCGTGCACCGGGCTCCGCACACCAGGTTCTGGGCTCTGTGCAACGGGCCCTGGGCTCTGCGCGCTGGGCTCCGCGCTGGGCTCTGTGCAGCGGCCTCTGAACACCGCACACCGGGCTCCGCGCGCCGGGCAGTCAGCTCCGCGCACTGGGCTCCGCGCACCGGGCTCTGTACGCTGAGCTCCGTGCACCGTGCTCTGGGCTCTGCGCACCGGGCTCCATGCATCGTGCACCGGGCTCCGCGCACCAGGCTCCGGGCTCTGTGCAACGGGCTCTGGGCTCTGCATACTGGGCTCCACGCAACGGCCTCTGCACACCGCGCACCAGGCTCCGCGCGCCGGGCAGCCGGCTCCACGCACCAGGCTCTGTGCAACAGGCACCATGCTCTGCGCAACGGGCTCCGCGCACTGCACATCGGGCCCTGCACAACAGGTGCAGGGCTCCATGCAACGGGCTCTGCACAACGGGCTCTGCGCACCGTGCACTGGGCTCCGCACAGCAGGCACCAGGCTCTGCACAATGGGCACCATGCACCAGGCTCCAAGCAGTGCACAATGGGCTGCACACACCACACAGCAGGCTCTGTGCAATGTGCAGTGGGCTACTGCGCAATGGGCTCCACACACCGCTCAGCGGGCTCCGAGCAATGGGCTCTGTGCACCACACGCTGGGCAGCAGGCTCCGCACAACGGGCTCTGCACGACGAGCACAACATAGCGTGCAGTGTGCCCTGGGCAGCAGGCACTGGGCACTGTGCACCATGCACCACGCACCAGGTTCCACACATCGGGCTTTGTGCACTGGGCACCGTGCGCTGGGCAACGGGCTCCACACAACGGGCTGTATGCACCACACTCCGCGCACTGCACAGTGTGCGCTGTGCCCTGGGCAACGCAATGCACTGGGCAGCAGGCACCGTGCGCCAGGCTCCATACACCGTGCACTGGGCACCAGGCCACGGCCACCAGGCTCCATGCACTGGGCACCAGGCACTGAGTGCTGGGCACCTGGCATCACACACCAGGCACTGGGTGCTGGGCAGCGGGTGCTGTGCACCATGCACCGGGCTGTGCACATTGGATACCAAGCAGCAGGTACCAGGCATTGCACGCTGCACGCCCAGCACTGTGCTCTGGGCGCTGCTCACACAGTGCTGTGGACCACAGCAGGCCAGGTACGGGGCACCGCACACTGGGATCCAGGGCACTGGGTACTGGGCACTGGGAACCGGGGAGCACAGACCGGGCACCAAGAAAATTGGTATGAGGTACTAGCCATCGGGCACCACATACCAGGTACCATGCACCAGTTACTGCATACTGGGCACTAGGTAGTGGGCACTGTGCCCTGGGTGCTGCACCCTTCATCACTCCCGGGTGCTGGGCCACGTGTGGGGGACTGGGCAGCAGGTACCAGACCAAGTGCATCGGGCATTGGGCATCGGGCACCGGTGCCCTCTGAGCCTGGGCTGGCATGTGCACAGCAGTTGTCCTGGTGCAGGGAGAATGGTCTGGATCTGATCCACACTTGGATCTGCGTTTCAACTTGGATCAGGATTTGGATCAGGATGTATGTCTAGAGATGAATCTGGATTTGCATTGGGATTTCGATCTGCATCTGGATCTGGATCAGACTCTCATCTGGCTCTGCATTTGGATCTGGGTACAGAGCCTCGTTAGGATCTAGATCTGCATTGCATTTGCATCGGAGCATGCATCCTTTGCAAAGGGGTTCCTGCCTCCTGCCCCAGATGCCACGGGGACCCCCAGGAGGAGACTGCGGCGGCGGCAGCTGCGCCGAACGCTGCCCCCGAGGCCTGAGCACCGGACTCTGTGCAGAGGGGAAGGACAAAATGGCCCTGGTCCTGCCTGCCTCGGCCATTCGTCCGCGGCACGTCTCAGGCTGAACGTGCTCCAAGCAGGAGCTGGCGTCGGGGGGAGGAAGAGTGCAGGAAACATATTAAGCGAAGAAAATTGGCTGTAGCCAGCACTGCTGCCTAATGCTTACTTGGTGTTTTCCCCTCCATCAGGTATCTGTTATAAGCTCTTTATGTTTCGTGTTTGCAGCTGGTTAACCGTTTGCATGTCAGAGCGCGGCAGCAGCGCTCGCGGCACCCAGGTCCCTGCGCGCAGCCCCGCGGGGACGCAGCGGGCCCCGCGCCGCGGCTCGGAGCAGCGCCCGGGCTGCCGACGGGTTTGGGGCCCTGGTGCCAGCACCGGGTTTGCCCCTGGTGACTTGTGCGGGTATCTGAAAGGAAGGTTTCTGGGCTCTCTCAGCCAGGCTGTGAATTTCCAATCCCATTTTCCTATTAAAATAAAAGCCTCTCTCTTGTTCCCGAACATGAGAGCCAAAGCGAAACCGGGAGGAAGTGTCCTGTTTGGAGAACATGCTGTAAAATTCACAAAGGGAACGAAGGGAAAACAGGGTTTTGCACGTTTTGTAGCCTAATTTTGGCTGGGCCTTGGAACAGCAGATGGGAAATCTTTTCCAGCAAGACGCATATGTGCGGGGGGGTTGTTGAGTGGCTGCTGTCCTTTTGCAGCAGGGCACCCGCCTGCCGAGGGGGGGCAATCCCTGCGCGTGGCCCTTGCTCCCTGCTTTGTCCGGGCTCCCCCGTGTCCCCCGTGTCCCCAGGAAGGAGAAGTCGGGGCCGGGGCCGGAGCAGCCGCACGCAGGCAGGGGGAGGCCGCCGGCAGGAAATACCTGCCGCCCTGCCGCTTCCCCCGTCGAGACCTGAACAAGGGGGAAAGTGTTGGCGGGCGTCTGCCGGCCGGCCGCGCGCCGCGGGGACACACGGGCCATTGTTCCCTCCGCTGCCGGCGGCGCTCCCTTCGGACGAGCCGGTTGTGCGACTTCCTCCGAGTGCTGGCGGGGTCTGATGTCGGGCTTCGAGCAGGACGCAAGAGCTGCCGGAGCGGCTCGGGCCGGGAAGTGGTGACGTCTGGCTGCCGAGAGCGGCAAGCGCCAGCGGCGGACAACCCGCTTCGGGGAGTCCCTTGCTAGTCGCTCGCAGCCGGAGCGTGGCATCTGCCCCGGACACTTCTAGCTTTTGCAGAGCGCTTTCCCGCGTTGCTGGTGTCCGTCCGTCCGTCCGTCTGCATGCTCCCACGGGCGCCCTGCGCCAGGGAGTTCCTCGCCGTCACCTCAAAAGACATTTAATGCGGTCTGCTTTGGGTCCAGGCTTTGCACCTCCTTCGAGTGCTCCCCGGGGGCTTTCCTGCCGCTCGCTCAGCACCTTTTACCACCAGCTCTCCCCGCTATCTGTAAAGAGAAAGGAAAGGGCTCGCAGAGCGTGCCCGGCATTGCACGTCTCTCGCAAGCCCCGGGCTTCTGGGACGGGCAGCGTTGCGGCGAGGAGGGAGGGTTTGCAGGCTCTGCCCCTCTGCCTGCCCCTGTGTTCAGTAACGCCGCGCTTGGCGGCGGCAGGGAACGCAGAGAGGGACTCGTCTCGGCCCGGCGCGGAGCTCCCGCCCCTGCTCCCCGGCTTCGCTGCCCTTCCCGGCGGGCGTCTCTGCGCGCCTCCCGGCTCCCGGCACGTCGCTGCCAGGGAGGCTGCTAGCAGGGAGGTAGCGGCGGACGTGCTGTCCTCCCTCCTGGCCTCCACGTCTCGCCCTTTCTCAGCAACGGGCCAGATTGTTTCCATTAGCAGAGGCTGCGGATCCAAGCGTCCGTCCACGGGCAGGAGACGGAGATCTGCTGCTCGTAACCGCTGTTCCTTGGAATAGCGTCGGCTGCGGCGCTTGGAGTGCAACGGTCCTTTTATGGTAAAATTGCAGATAAACGCTTTGTGGGTTCACATCTGAAGTTGATTGATACGTGGCGTTAGTGCGCGCATAGATAATTTTGTATTTTGAGATCGCTGAGCAAGGAACAATTTTTATTTTGGGTCAAAGATAAGGGCGTTTTGTGGAGATGGAATATGCCCTTTTTGATCTAGGTCGCGGGCGACGCGTTTCCCTTTATCGGGCGAGGCGATGGCCGGTCCACGTTAACCGTCCCTGTCCTTGCATTGAGCGCTCTGGGTCCGTGCCGGAAGCAAGGCGTAATCCCCTTGCTGCCCCCCAGGACGTGGCTCCAACTTTCCGAGCTTTGGAGTTTCCCAGTCTGAAAGAAAAACAAAAAAAAAAAGAAAACCTCGATTTTCTTTTATTTCTGTATTCCTGTGCAGGCAGAAGGACGTGCCACCGAGGAGCACCACCTCAGCGGAGCGGCAGCGCCGGCACCGCCCCAGGGACCCCCCCGCGGCCGGGTCCCCCGCAGCCGGGTCCCCCGCTCAGCCGGCAGCTTCGCCAGCGCAGCAAAGCCTCCCGCCAGGCGCTGGCTGCGAAACGGGACGGCATCGTGTCCCAGAGCGATCCCCGGTGTCCCTCCCCGCCAGCCGCCCCTCCGCTCGGGGCCCCGGGGCCGACAGGGTCCGGGGCTGGTGGCGGGGGCATTGCACGGCGGATACCCTCCTCCTCCTCCTCCCCTTCCTCCGGAGCAGGCGGTGGGAGGCAGATAGGAAGGGGAAGGAGGAAGGAGCAAAATAAGCGGCCGCTACAAAACGTCCCGAGCAGCGACTTGCGCTTAGGGCATCCCGGCTGCGTGGCCGAGCGGATTTTCCCAGGCCCGGCAGGCTAAGCCCCGGAGGGGCGGGAAGGGGGACGGGGACGGGGGACGGGGGGACGGAGGACGGCCCCGACCGGGGCAACCTGCGTTCGAGCCTCAATACATTTCAGAGGCTGCGGCGCCTTTCGGCGCTGGAAGCTGCCCGAGGGCCGCTCGCGGCGAGCAGCAGTGCTGCGAGGAGGCTGCGGGCAGCGCGTTTGACCGGCTTGTGACTTGCCTGTTCCACCGAAAACGGTGTTAAACAACAACAACAAAAAAAAGGCAAAAAAAAAAAGGCAAAAAAAAAAAGGCAAAAAAAAAAAAGGCAAAAAAAAAGCAAAGCCTACAACAACAAAAACACAGCGCCAGCTCCCCCCCCCCCCCGCCGTCTCCACCACCCGACAGCGACCAAAAAGGCAAGATCTTCCCTGAGCCCGGAAGATGTCACCATAGAAACAGAAATCAGACCCACTCCAAGGATCCTGCCGCCTGGGAAGGCGATAAAATGTTTTCTATCGATTGCTGTCGGGAAAGTCACTGCTGATAAGGCTGCCGAGGAGGAACGGGAGCGGGGACGCGGGCAGGCAGGACTCTTCGCAGGAGTCTCCAGGCGGCTGCTCGGCTCTCTGCGGGCGCCTGCGGGGTCCGGGCTGCGCGCCTGCGTGTGCGGGGTGGGGGGGGGGTGCGAGCGTTTGGCCCCTCGGTGCGGCGATGGGTGCGTGCCCTGGCGCTTCCGACGCCGGGGCCGAGAGCCCCCAGCTCTGCTCTCCGCCTCGCTGTTGCAGCCGAGCGGCTTTCCGCGGTGCAAAAGCTCCCGTGCATCCTTCTAGACGCGGGGGCAACGCGCCCGAGCCCGCCGGGCCCGCACGGGGACACGCGGACAACACGCGGCATCCCGGCCGGCTCTCCGCTCCCGGGGCCGCGCTGCCTCCCAGGCTGCTCTCGCGCCGCAGGCTGCGGAGGGGCAGTGCGGCCGGGCACGAGGTGCTGGAGGGGGGACGCGCGGCCGACTCACGGCCTCGGCAGCGGGAACCCCTGCGGCGTGCTCTGTCCCCGGCGCCTCTTTGCTGCCGCTATAGAAGGAGGCGGTTAACGGCGGGCAGGCCGATGCGAAAGGCGCCCTGGCGGAGAGGAGCCGGGCAGGGAAACGCCGCCGGGCGCAACGTGCCGCCCCGGAGAGGCGGTCGGGCGGCGCGGGGAGCGTTTGCCGGGGATGCTGTCGCCGCCGCGGGCGCAGCCCTCCCTCGCCCCGGCTCGCGCGCGCCCCGGAGATTTGGCTTGAGCCTGGAGCTGCTGCTTTCCGCTGGCTGCCGGGTTTCTGCCTCGTTCCCGGGCGCCTCGGCGAGGGAGAGGGACGAGGCAGCAGCCGATGGGTGATCCCACGTCGGGGGCTTTTTGCAGGAGGGAGGGAGGGTTAAGCCAGGACTTGGGCGCGCCGTTATTTTAGGGTGGTAGCAGCAAGAGGAGGGCTCCGCACGCGGGAAGACGGTATTTAATCCGTACTGACAAGAGCCGTTCGCCGAGGCAGGCTGGCGCTAGAGCTGCTGACTGCCCGGGGGGGGCCGGCTTTGGGCAACGGAGGAACGAGGCGCTGGCAAAGCCAGGGCTCCCGCTCTTCTGCCGCTTGGCCGCGTTAAACCCGGCTGCGCTCGCGTGTGGTTTTCCGCTTGCAGAGCACCCTGCACGGCGAGGTGTTTGGCTCGCGGGCGCCGGCCCCGCGGGGCTCCTCCTCATCCCCGGCAAAACAGTCCTGCCCTTTCCCTCTGCCTTTTCCCAGCTTCCGGGGACCCGTTCCCGACCTCGCGCCCTGGTGCCCCCCGAGCCGCCGTCGGTGCCCGTCCGGCCGCGGGAATTTTCTTGTCCCTTCCCGAAGGCGGCGCGGCGGCTCGTGGCCTGCCGGTGCGGCGCCGGGGCCGCTGCGGGCGGCGAGCCGAGAGCAGGGTGCTGCTGGGCCCCCGCCGAGCCCGCCGCGCAATCCCGTCCCAGTTCGCGCTGGCGGATAACGAGCGGTAATGAGCAGCCCGCGCCGACGGGTGGGCGATGGCAGGACGGCGCTGGATGCGCGGCCCGCTGCGGGGACGCGTGGCCGGCGGGAGCAGCCGGTTTGCACCCCGGGCGCGGGGAGGGTGGTGGTGGGGGGGGCCGGGCGGGCTGGCCCGAGACGTATGGCGCTGACAAGGCAGCCCTAATCGCAGATCGTTGTAAATTCTCCTCTCAAATGGAGTGGAAAAATGCTATTAAGCTAATGTAACATCACGGGGGAAGGAGGCTCTGCCACGGCGGTCTCCGGGGAATCGCGGCTGTAACGAGGGGAAGGAGCAGGAGATGACAGCAGCCGGCGGGAGCGCGGACCAGCGCCGCTCAGCTCCCGGCCCTGCCGCCGGGCCCCGCGCCGCCGCTCCCTGCCTCGGTTTCCCTGCTCGCTGGCAGCCGGGCAGGCAGACGGTTTGCTCCTGCAGCGGGAAGGCAGGGAGGGTGGAAGGGGGTTGTCTGCGCTTCCCGATGGCCCTGTGGCTTTTCTGCTCGCTGCCACCAGCATGACAATGTCACCCCTAAATCCCAGCCCGCTGCTTCCCTTTGCTGACCCATCCAGGCCAAGACGGACGTGGCTGGGAGATGGCCGAGAGGGCAAGGTTTGCATCTCGTCTGCATCTCCTGCTTGCTAGAAGCTATGCCAACCATCTGGCAGAACAGCCCAGAGCATCCCAACATGGCCCAGAGCGTCCCAGTATACCCCAGTGCATTGCAGCCCAGCCAAGTGCATCCCAGTATAGCCCAGTGCATCCCAGCATAGCCCAGCGCGTGCCACCATAGCCTCATCCGGCTGGAGGAAATGCCAGGTAAGGTGGCACAGGAGAGACGGAGTGGTTTTAGGCATTGCATCCGGGGCAGCTCCTTGTTCAGCGCTGGAAGAGAACGGCCCTGCGGCGCTGCCCGCTCCTGCTCCTCCGGCTGTGGGGGTTGGAGAGGTCCCCAGGGCGGCTGGGCCCTGTGTCCTACTCCCGGCCGGAGCGAGGCGGACCACGGCCTGTGGCTCCCGCTGTCCTTATATCCCTCCGAGTTGAACATGGGGAGGAGTAGGATGGAGCAGATGAGCTGCAAGGGATAAACAGGAAGGACTTTGCTCTTACCCAGCACCAGCAGGACTCAGGAGCCTTCCCATTGCCCCGTTTTACAGGGTGGGGAAACCGAGGCATGGGGAAAGCTTGCCAAAGTCACCCGGGGAGTCAGGGAAGGTGGCAGCATCCCGGATCGCTGGGTGCTCTGCAGGTGTCTGGGGGCTTCATGCCACATTTCCTACAAAAAAGGTGTTTTAGGGGCCTTGTTCCAATAGAAACGTGTCCGAGAGGACATGAGGAGCTGGGATCACCCAGGCTGCGGGCGAGCGGGAGCGCAGGGGGCTGCTGGCGCGGGGCGTCTGCAGCGGGGCCCCCCGGCAGGCAGGAGGCTTGGGATGAGCTGCTGCTCGGGGCCCTGGTGATTAATGCTGGAAAATGAGATTACAGCTGCTCCCGGGGAGGGGAGAGGGCAGCGGCGGCCTCGGGGGACGCGGGAGGGCGCGATTAAGCGCCAGGCAAGGCGAGCGGCCAAGGTCCTCTCAAAGGACAGGGCAGGGGGATGGCGGGCAGCGAGCCCCGGTCAGAGTAATTAGTCTTAGCGGGGCGTCATTAGAGCGAACCCGTCAAGGGGGGCTGCGTTGTACTGGGGCTCGGCAGCCCTCGCTGCCGGGGGTGCAGACAGGAGGATTTTCGGGGCAGCCCCCTCCTTTGTGGCCCCCTCCCCAACCTCTGCTCCAAGCGTGCATCCCGCAGCCGGCCCGTCCGGGGTTGTGCTGGGGCGAGGGCTCAGCGCGAACGTCCCAGGCAGGAAAACCGCTGGGTCCGGGGCTGGGACCAGCAGGGCCCTCGGTGCAGCGGGGCACCGGGTGGGAGCAGCCTGGCTCCCAGCCCCCCAGGCTCTGCTGGGGCTCCCGGGGAGCGAGTGGGAGGCCAGGGTGCCCGAGGGGGGCCGGGAGGCCTGTCCTGCGCTATGGGCACTCCTGTACCAGCAGCAGCAGCAGCAGCACTGCCTGTGCAGCTGTGCTCCCTTCCCAACACTAAGCGGCAGCCTCTGCCTGGCTTTGGGGCAGAGCCCTGGGCAGCACCCAGGTGGCAGGGCTGGGATACAGCGTGGTCAGGGGCTGCAGCATGGTCACAGGCTGCAGCATGGTCTGGAGGTACAGCATGGTCAGGGGCTGCAGCATTGTCTGGGGCTGCAGCATGGTCAGGGGCTGCAGCATAGTCTGGGGGTGCAGCATGGTCTGGAGGTACAGCATGGTCAGGGGCTGCAGCATGGTCAGGGGCTGCAGCATGGTCTGGAGGTACAGCATGGTCAGGGGCTGCAGCATAGTCTGGGGGTGCAGCATGGTCGGGGGTACAGCATGGTCAGGGGCTGCAGCATAGTCTGGGGGTGCAGCATGGTCGGGGGTACAGCATGGTCAGGGGCTGCAGCATAGTCTGGGGGTGCAGCATGGTCGGGGGTACAGCATGGTCAGGGGCTACAGCATAGTCTGGGGGTGCAGCATGGTCAGGGGGTGCAGCATGGTTTGGGGGTGCAGTGTGGTCAGGGGCTGCAGCATGGTCAGGGGCTGCGGCGTGGTCTGGAGGTGCAGCGTGGTCTGGGGCTGCAGCATGGTCAGAGGCTGCAGCATGGTTGGGGGTGCAGCGTGGTCAGAAGGGTGCAGTGTGGTCTGGGGGTGCAGCATGGTCTGGGGGTGCAGCGTGGTCAGAAGGGTGCAGTGTGGTCTGGGGGTGCAGCATGGTCTGGGGGTGCAGCGTGGTCAGAAGGGTGCAGCACAGTCTGGGGGGACAGCATGGTTTGGGGCTGCAGTGTGGTCTAGGGATGCAGCGTGGTCAGGGATGCAGCTTGGTCTGGGGGTACAGCATGGTCGAGGGTGCAGCGTGGTCTTGCGGGGTTCAGCATGGTCTTGGGGTACAGTGTGGTCTTGGGGGGTGCAGTGTAGGTAGGGGCCAGGAGGCAAGCCTGGCTGGTGTCTGCCTGGCTGCAAAGCACCCCAGAGCGCCTGGCCTAGGGCGTCCTCACCAGCACGGCTGCGGTGTCAGGATGAGCCCTGCCCCGGGGTTCAGGTTGGGTCAGCACCGCCTCTTGTGACCGAGATAAGCAACGGAGCAACGTGCAAGGTTGGAGGCTCTTGGTACCACCTGCCGAACTGGAATTGCAATGCACTAAACAAAGCATCTCAGGACAAAAACATGCTGCTTAAGGCAGGGAGGTATTTCCATTACAGGTGTTTGTCATCAGGAAACCCTCTGCAGTGCTTGGCAGTGTTATAAAGAATCCCAGGGACATAAACAAGCCCTGGGACTCGTACCCTGACTGTGCCCGTGTTCATGCATGCGTGCGAAATAGGATGTCCGGGCATGTCTATGAAAGCACATCAGGTCTTGCTGTATGAAGCGCTCACGCTTTGGGGAAATGCCACTGCTGATTTTCTGCAGCGCAGAATGGGAAAAAATAGTCAAATGTGGGGGCTTTCAGTGGAAGCCACCAGCTCAGCCCAGCATGGGTGAATTGAAGATCTGCGGCGTGACACAGAGGCAACCCCGCTTCCTTCCCGGCATTGCCCTTGGCGCGACACCGACTTCCCTCCTGGGGAATCGCTCCGAGCCTGCCGAGATGCTCCCCGGGCAGAGCCGAAGCCCTTGCTCGCTGCCGCCGGTCGGCAGCCCCGTGCGGTGCCAGCCGGGCAGGAGCGACGCGGTGCAGGGGCCCGCAGGTGCCCGGCGCGCCGCAGGCACGTCTGCGCAGGGCTGCGTGTGCACTTTGCCAAGCATCGCCCCAAGGCGACGCGGCTGTCGGCAGCACGCGGGTCTCGGCCCCGCTCGGTGACGACGCTTTCTCACCGCGAAACGCTCGTGCCAGGTTTAATGCAGCCCAGCTGCGTGTTTTCTCCTCCGTGTTGATCCTCTCTGATTTTGGGCCAACCAGCCAAATAACCATTAACCCTGCCCAAAACTGCCCAGGGCTGAGCTCGGTGCCCGCTCCCATCTCGTGGCGGCTGGGACCTCCTGCAAGCCAATCTGCGGGACACACACAAACCTCCCCCCAAATCCTGGAGAAACACAGCCTCTGGCAGGCCTGGCTAGCTAAGAGCCAGTCAATTTTGAAACTAATTCCCAGAGACAACCCCAAACCCCCTTCGGGTTTATCCATCTCCCTCATCCTCCGGCTGCCCTGCCCACTTTAGGGCTGCCGAGTTGTTCCCGTCGCCTCCGGGTGATTTGCGGCTCCCTGCCGTCGCTCAAAGGGCCGGGATGCTCCGATTAACCGCCGAGCGCCTCCCCGCTCCGCGGCGTAAATCAGCGCAGGGCAGACGATTTCAGCAGCGCTGATTTACGCCGGCGGAAGGACGCGCTGAAGTACCTCCGTGATTTAGCAATCCCATTAGGACCTCGCCACTTCTGCAGAACAGCCGTGGCAGGTCGGTTTGTCTCTTCCTGGCGGAGAGAAAGATGCAGCAATTAGCGGTGACAGCGCTGGCAGCGAGCCGCGCCGTGGCGGAGCGCGCCTCCCGGCCCCGCGACGAGCACCGCTCCATCCCGCGGACAGAAAACCTCCTCCCCGCGATTCGGAGCAGCCGGAGCAGCCAGCCCCCCCGGCACCTACTCTCTTTTTTTAAAGTAATAGCAGGAAAGCTAGGTGCGAGAAACTAGAGGGCTGCTGTAAAAGCGTGCTTTGCGGACCCCGCTCTGAGCGGGCCGAAAGCTGCGAGGGGGAAGGCGCTGGAGCTGCACTCGTGGGAAACCCGGGGAAGAAGGGGATCCGAGCAGCGGTTCAGAAATGGAAGAGTGAAGCAGAGAAGCTAAAAAAGGGACCCAGGAAAAAAACAAAACAAACATCAGTGCTCTCTCCTCCTCCTTTCCCTTCCTCCCCAGCCTCGCACTGCACTAAGTGCATTTACCCCAAAGGGTTTGGTGCAGCTGGTTCGCTGATCCGAGCAGAGTCCGCAGGCAGCCCCGGCCGCCCCTTGGCTGGGTGAACAAGTGACTCACCAACAGCAACAGCCCTTTGCAACAACATTTATTCAACAGATCTGGCGGCAGGCTGCCTTCAACTGTGCAAGTCCCCCCTCAGGTCCTTCAGCCAGCCTCCATAACATGCCATCCCCTCAAAAAAGAAGAAAACGGTCAAAACCAGGCCATTTCAGCGAAAGAGCATCTTGCAGCAGCACCCACACAGAAATGCCTCCTCTGGGGCTGCTGCAGCCCTTCGTGCTCTGGTTTAAAGGCCAAGCAATTAGCAGGGCGAGCTGGGAAAGCACTTAGGGGAGGTGATGTGCGGGTGGGAGGTTTGTTGCAATTTCGGGGTGCTGGGGCCGGGGCTAGTGCAGGTGCTGGGTGGGCAGCTGGTGCTCAGCACCCTGCGCAGCGCAGATGACCATATGTCTGGTGAGTAGCCAGCACCGTGGAACCAGCAAGAGCCACAACACCTAAACAAAAATTGCTGTTGTTTTGCTCTCTCTTTTTTGTTTTCCTAAAAGGTTATATTTTGCCCTAAGAATACTCAAGCTGTTCTGGAACCAAAAAGACCATTTTCCTCCCGAAAACTGCTCAACCCGGGCACGTGTCGGAGGGTGACGTTGCCCAGTGGGACGACCCAGCGCGCTCCCCTTGCCCTTCCCGCTTGCTTGCCCCGATTTCCGCCTGGCCCGGAGACCGTCGCTGGGCAGGTTTGTGCATCCTCGCCGCTGGGCGAAGAGCATCCCCGCTGAAGCACGCGGCGTGGCTCTTCCCGGCCCTTCCCTCGGCTTCTCCCGCCGCGTCTCGGGGCTTCGGGCGCCGTTCAGCCTCGCTGGCGTCTCTCCGGTCCCCTTTCCCCGCTGAGGCCGCGGCGCCCGCCTCCCCGACGCGGCCGGTGAAGGTCGGCCTTGGAGACGGCTCGCCCGGGGCCGAAGCGGCGCCGGAGCCTTGCGCAATCCCGGCGCGGCGATGCCGCGGTGCCCAGGGGCCGGTCTGCAGGGCGCCGCGGGGGCCGACGCGCCGAGGGGCACCTCGGTGCCGACGCTCGGCCGTAACGCGCAGCCTCTTGCCGCCAGTCCCGAGAGCGACGGGTTGGAGGGTGCACGCGTGCGCGGGACCTCTGCAACGCCTCCCCGTGCTAATGCAAAACGCATGCCTATATATGTACAGAAACTTGGTACGGCCTGTTATACGCGGTCACAAATGTCCGCAGGTTTGTTTTATTTTACCTAGAGCGTGAACGCGCTCCCTGCGTGTTTGCACACCTGCGCTACGGCCCGCGGAGCCGCCGGCTCCTTTTCCAGGCCCTCGCGAGCTCGGCTTTATTGTCAGGCCCGTTTCCCGTGGCGAGAGGAAAGCCGAGGGGTGGAGAGGAGGAAAAGGTTTCCCGGCAAGTGCCAGGCAAACCGCAGGGCACCCAGGAGCGCTGGCGCGTGCGGGAACGGCTCGTCCCCGGGCGAGGGCTGGCGGCGCAGGGCGGTCAGAGCCTCGCGGGCGGGCACGGGCAGCTCCTTCGCGCTCCACTGTTCCCTGCTGCCGGCTGTAAATCTGCAGCCCGTCCCTCCCCGGGTGGTTTCGCTCCCGTGCGCCGGGGCAGGAGGCTGCTGCCGGGCACCGGGACATCACGCGGCGGCGGCCTCGGAGAGCCGGGAATGCGCCGTGCCTGCGGCGAAGCTCGCGGGAAAGTCCCGGCCGGGCTCGGGGTCCCGGGGCTCAGGTGCCCCGCGGGGTCGGCCAACGGGGGTCCCCGGCGCGGCGCACGGCTGCACGAGCCGGGGCAGGGAGCGGAGCCAGACACAACCTCCCTTTTTTGTGTGCTTGGGGTAAGGGGGGGTCGTTGCCGGAGGGATCAAGCAGCACAAGGGGAAGGAGCTCTCCTTGATTTTCCCCCCCTCCCCAACTGAAATAGCTGTGCAATGCCACAGCCTCGCTGCACGCCCTTGGTCACGTCCCTCGGTCACCGCGCTCGTGCTGGTGATGACGGCGCTGTTGGAGAGCCGGGGATGCAAACGCAGCCGTGACGGAGGGTGCAAGAGCGAGCGCGCCCGGCGAGCTGCAAACGCCCAACGCCGCTTCTGCCTCGCCGTCCTCAGGATTAGCTTAACAGCACGGGGAAATAACAGGAGGAAAAATCCTCTCCCCTCCAAGCACTAAAAGCCAAGCTGCAAGGTTAATTGCCTGCCCTGTAGGAATAGCTTTTGTGCTCTGCAACGGGCTTAATTAGTGTCATTTTAGCCAAGCAGCGAGAGCATGCCCTAAACCCGTCCCACGTGCCCCCGAGCCGGTTGGCCTTGCAACATGTGGGCCGGAGACGTGCCGGATTGCAGGCAGCTTGCCTCCGCCGGACCCGTTTGGGCAGAAAGCGGCGTTGGTGCTGCCTTGCGGCGGATGCCGGCCGCTGGCTCGGTCCCCCCCGGGGCTTCGCTCCCCACCCGGCGCCCGCGGGTCCGAGCGGGTCCCAAGGCTCGGCCACGGCGGCTCTGAGGTCGGGTGCACCCGCGGGAGCCGCTGCCGGCGGGGGAAGGCGGTGGCGACACCAAAGGTCTCGGCACACCAGGGAAAAAAAAAAAAGAAAGGGTCGGCTCTCAGGCTGCCCCTCGGCTTTGGTGCACCCGCGAGCGCTTCGGGAGGGGGCTGCTCGCGGGCTGCGAATTGGGGCTGAAAAGGGGAAACGCCGCGCTAGCAGGCTGCGCTCTCGCGCCGTTTGCCCCCCGTGCAGCTTTTCCTGCTGCCCGGCGGGGCTGCGCGCAGGGAGAGGCGCAGCGTCTCCCCTCTCCCAGGGCTGTGCGACGTCCTCGGGGCCGAGCCGAGCCACGCTGGCCCCAGGCGGCGCGCCGTCCCGCTCCCCCCTCGGCCCTGCGGCAGCCTCCGAGCAGCATCCGTGAGAGCCGAGGGGGCGGTGGGGCCCGGGGTGCCCGGTCCTGCGGCTCCTCGTGCCGCCACGGAGGGGTCTGGCAGCCCCCGGATCCTCCCCAGTTCCTCTTTGCGGAGGGTTGGGCCGACCAAGCAGCGAGGAACAATGCATTTTTTAATTTAAAGGAATTAAGTTCATCTGTGTCTGTCTACTCGCATCTCCTCCACCGCTATTAACTCCTGAACCGGGGCCGGCCGGGATCGCTGCCCGTCCGCGGCGGAGCGCGACCGACCGGTTCGTCCCCGCTGAGGAAGGTGCTGGCCAAAGGTTGTGACCAAGCGGAGCAAAAAGCCCCTGGGATGCGCCGGGGAAACGCTGCCTTTCCGTGCCCTTTCCGCTTTTAACGTCCCAGCCCAGCCCCGAGCGCGGCCGCGGCGTGCGAGCGTGGCGAGCGCCGCTGCCGCCGGCAGGGAGGGCACAGGGGACGTGCTGGTGGCAGCGGCTGGGGAAGGACAGCCCTTAGCGGGGAGCCCCTGCCCCACGCGGCGCGGGGGGCCTGGCTGCGCGGCGAGGAGGTCGGCCCGGCCGCGGGGACCGGAGCGCCGGCCGCCCTTTGCTCTGCCAGACGTGCCGGCCGAGGAGGAGGAAGCCTGGCGGCGAGGAGCCGAGCTGCGGGCTGACAAGCTGCACGCGCCTGCGCCCGTGCTGAGTGCGGCATGGTGCAACTACTGCAACTGCCGCAGCACGGTGCAGCCACTGCGACACGGTGCAGCCACTGCGACACGGTGCAACTACTGCAGTGTGGTGCAAGGGCCACAGCACGGTGCAGCTACTGCAGCACGGTGCCGCCACTGCAACATGGTGCAGCCACTGCAGCGTGGTGCAACCATTGCAACATGCCGCAACTGCCACAGCACCGTGCAACTACTGCAACTTGGTGCCACTATCGCAACATGGTGCAGCTGCTGCACCACAGTACAACTGCTGCAACACGGAGCAGCTACCACAGCGCAGTGCCACTATTGCGACTTGGTGCCACTACGGCAGCACGGTGCCACGGCTGCAACATGATGCAGCTGCCACAGCATGGTGCAACTCTCGGCACAGTGCAAAAACCACGTGGTGGAAGGAGGCAGGCGGCTGTCAGCTTTTTACCCATCCCAAGCCCCAGGGATGCGGCTAGGGTGCTGGTGGCACTGTGCATCTGTCCCCGCCAGCTTGTCTTGGGACCCGAAGGGCGGACAGAGCGGCTGGCCTGCGCAGCACTGACCGGAGCCCGCTGCTTCGTTCAGAGGCGGCGCGACCTCCCCGAGGCTGCGAGCAGGCGAGAGGCCGGAGCAGCCCCCCGGGTACCGCAGCTTTCTCTTCTCTCCGGTTCGAGATGCTCCTGCGCTGCCGCTCATAAACAGCCGTGAAAGCGGAGGGGAAGGCAGAGCAGATAAAAATAACAGCAGCAGGAGCGGGTTTGAAGGGAATAACAGCAAAACACCCAAGGTCGGAGGGGAGCGATGCTCCGAGGAGTTATTTATAGCCCGTTGCACAGCTCCTCGGGAGAAACCTGCGTGCCGCTGCGGAAGGCTGCGCCGCGCGCGGGACGGGGCTCAGCCTGCCCCTCGCTCCCCGGGGCTCCCGGGGACGCGCGGCCGGCGAGCCCGGGGTGCTGAGAACATCCACCCGGCTTGCCCAGCTCGGCAGACAGGTCGCCACGGGGCGATCCACCGGTCGCAGCAAGCAGAGGCGCTGCTCCGTTGGACGCGCCGGGGCCGAGGGCAGCCGCTTCGGGGCAGGCAGTGCAGGCAGGGCCTGGCGAGGAAACCGGGCAGAGAAGCAGCAGCCCCGAGCGACCGCGGCCCCCCCACCCCCCGGTCCCTGGCGAGTCCCTTGTGCAAGGTGCTGCCCGCTGCAGTCCCGGGCCAGCTTGTGCATGCAACATGTTTTGACTGCACAGGCAAGGGGCCGCCGTTATTCCCCTTTGCCTGCAAAAGGACGGATTCTGCTCCGTCCTCTGCTGCGTGGCTGATTCGCCCTTCCCGGATCGGTACTCCCTGGAGGCAGGTTTCCTCACTGGCTCCCGCCAAGAGTTACTGGCAACAACTTTTCGGTGCCCTTCAGTGCAGCTGCTCAAGGCAGCAGATGGGGACGGCGGTTGTAAGCGTGCCAGACTGGTTACTCCACAAGCCTCATTCACGACAGGCTGCCCTTATGCAAGCAGCTCCATCTATACCAAAGTTCCCGTTGACTCGTGTAAACAGCTATGGGGATGCTCGTGTAGCTACTGAGAGCGCGGCAGGAGCCGCTCCACCAGCTCGGCGGCAAGCAGCGCACGCTCGCTGGGCAAGGGCTTGCCTTGCATCGCAACCCGGCCCACCGGGCACGGCGCAGGAGCTCGCGTGATAAAGAAACCCAGAGGGGAACAACAGGGGAAGGATTGCAAGTGAATTGTGAGCCTTCAGTGCGGAAGGTCTAGAAGCTTTCCCTGGTTCTCTGTGCGAGGACAGCTGCACGGCTTTTCAGGAGCCTTCTGCACCAGGGCACCATGTCATGCTGCCGGCTTGGGGCCGGGAGCTGTTATCCTGCTCCTGTGCGTTTTAGCGCTTCTTCTTGTTAGTTCTTCCTCTCAGGGAAGCATCTCCCCTGGGCAAACACCGCCGCGCGGCATCGCTGCGCTCCCTCCCCAGCACAAACCCCCAGCGGCGACTCCGCTCCGGTTCCCGCCGGGGAGAAGCCGGGTGGCAGGATGCCCCCGAGCGAACACGAGCGTCTCCAGCTTTCAGAGCGACAAGCCACCCACAGCGCGCGCGCGTCGCCCTTTGCAGGGTCCTCCTTCAGGGGCCTGCGCTCAGCAACTGCCGTAGGGGCAGATCTCAAGCTCCTGCTGCCAAGCATTTGGCTCCGGCTTCCGACTCCTGCTAATGCAAAGAGGAGCTGAAAGCCAAACGCGCTCTTCCCAGCTGAGCTTCCAGTTTGGGAGCATCTAAAGGTTTTGGAGAATTGGGGTACATGGAGTTGATCCAGGTTCCTCTCTGCATCATCGTGTAGATGCAGCCCTCGGCATTCACGGGAATGCAAGCAGCGGTCGGGGCAAAGAGGCGAAGGAGCAGCTGTCCCTCCGGATTTACAGGGATCTGAGTCGATGCAACTCCCCAGCATTTAGCCGGGCCTAACCAGGAGCAGACTCTCACACACATACCATATGTTGCCAATCCAACACATTCAATCAAGCCTACTAAAATTGATAGAGGAACATTGAAAACCTTGTGATTAATTCTTGACAATCTGTAATAGGGGAGCTGTGTGCCAATTACTCGAGTAAATCATTCATCAGAACATAAATAGAGCTAACCTCCAGTGCAAACACTAGAGGATTTCCACCAGGATTACAGGTCCGGATTGCAGCACCGCGCTGCTGGTGGCAATATGCTATCTGATGGAGGACAGGGGAGAATCTGCAATTTCAGTGCTCCTCCCTGGCCTGCCTGAGGTTTTAGCTCTGTTCTCTGGTGTTATTTGCTTCCATCTCGGTTTGCAATGCAGTCGTGTTTGTCACGTGTTTTGATGCTCCATCCTTGATCTCTCTATGACCTGTCAGTTCAAGCCCTTGAAGGTCTGCAAGGGTACGACCCTTGGGGGTCAGCTTTACTTCACAGCAGGTTTGATCCTGTGGACAACGGTACACAGTCCTCGGGGAAGGGGTCACGAAACATTGGGAAAAAGGCCCTCAAACCCACGCTGCACCCACGGGACCTTGGGGTAGGACCAGGCAAACTGAGCTACAAGAAACCAAGCTTTTTAGTAAAAAGTAGCCATTTCTAGTGACCGTGCTAATGGCCAAGGCTTGCTGGAGACAAATAGAAACTGCAGTTCATCCAATTGGAGCGATGGCCAAGGGAGGGATGATAAGAGCAGCAGGCAAGCAAATGAGCTCCTTCTGCTTAGCAGAGGACAGGGGCAAGAGTCACCTGCAGAGGATAGAAATTGCAGGTGCTTTCTATCCCCTTTTTTCCTTTTCCTCAGCAAGGAAATAAATCTTTTGGCCTGGAAACTTCCTCTTTGGCTTGTAAGGAGAGATGTCCCTTCTGTGCTGATGTTGCCTTACGCTCCTGGCCAGGGTTTTCCTACCACTCTTGCATGTACGGGGGGGGACTCCTCCAGGTCTCCCCGTGCTCCTGGGAACACGCTCCTGAGCAAAGGGCGAGCCGAGGAGGCTCTGCAACATCTGATGACAGCGACGGTGCTTTGCAGGACCAATGCACATGTGCGTTGCTGAGCTGCGTGTGATGAGCATGTGTCAAACGCATGGAAAACCCTCTGCTGCAGCTGTGGCTGATGCCAGCGTTAGCCCAGGCGACCGTCCCATCCTGCGCACCGTTAAGCGCAGCCGAGCGGCGAGCCGGCTTGCTCTCCTCCCTCTGACAGCACGGCTCATCACCGCGGTTAGGAATGATTTGGTTTAAATGCTTCCTGCCCACGCAGGCATTTGCAACTCCACTTCCACTGGTGACCCCTTGGGGCTGGGATAGGACCTAAAATGCCACTGTGAGGGTTCAAGCCAAGAATGGACTTGGGAAAGCCGAGGGCAAATGCCCTCTTCCTTAGCTCGGCCCTCGGGAAAGGAGCGGCAGATAAAAGGCACGCTGCAGGGAGAAGGGGGCGAAGGGGGAGACAAAGAAAAATCCAGTCCTGCAAAAAGCCCACTCTGTCTCCTTCGCAGCTGCCCAGATGTTTCCGAGAGGTGGGATGAAGGCTAGCATGCAGCAGGGCCCCGCTGTGGCAAACAGCCCCCTTCCTTGCTGCGGGGGAAATGGTCCCCGAATGGGGGAATGGGCAGCAGGAACGGGGTCCTAGCACAGCCAGTAAGTGACGGCCCGCACAGGCCCGACATCCTCCGCTTGCAGCGGCGAGGCGGCTGGGAGAGGGTCCCTGCCGGCTGACGCCATCTCCGGGGGACGTTTCCTCCTCTCCCGCCGCTGCCGCCGTTGCTTTCCCCGCTCGGTTCCCGTCGGCCTCCCCTCTGCCACCAGGACCCAGCTGGTGGGACTTGCACACTAAACAACATCCTCCCATCTGCTCCCGCGCACCGCCTTGGGAGATTGCAGAGGCGATAAGTGCACGCTCCGCACAGCAAAATTATCCAGCGCAAGAGATAAAAGGCTGGAACCACTTGGAGATAATCCGTCCGGGGGACGGCAGCTCCCACCCACGGCGCCGCCGCCTGCACCTCACCCCCGACGGGCCCCGGGTTGCAATCCGTGCTGCGGAGGTGTTTGTAGGCGCCGGCCACGATCAGGTCTGGCCCCACGTGAGCGCCCGAAGCAGGGGCCGATCCTGCAAGCGGGGAGGTGAGGATGCTTCGGTGCGGTGACGGGGCTGGGAGCGGCAGAGCTCACGAAACCCGTTTTCCTGCTGTCCGGTGTCTCGTAGAGCACACGCTCGGAGGAGGCCGCGGGAGCCGTCGCTCACGCAGGCCGCCTGTGCCTGCTGGGACGGGAGCGGGAGGTGCAGACATCCCTTCTCTTCCCTGCCACCGCTCCCGTGACACCGCTGGGAGCCCTGTGGGGACCTCGCCAGTCCTGGCACGGTGTCCTCGATAATCATGTTACAAAACCCGTCCCGCTCAGCGGGCAACGCAAGAGCAGAGCCTGAGACAGACTGAGGCTGCGGCGGGGCAGGAGGAGCAGGTCGTCGAGCATCAACGTGGTGCCACCCGGGAGCACGGACTGAGCCTTCTCCTTGCCACAACCGCAGCCGGGTCCGGCTGTGAACCAGGCAGAGCTCGGCCTGCAAGCCCAAATCTGAGCCTCTGCCAGCCCCATCCCTGGCAGCCTTGCGGGTCCGGGGGGGGTCATGCTATTCCCGTTGCATGGCTCCTGCTGCTGCAGGACTGTTGCAGCTCATCCACGAGGATTCCTGCACATCAAACACCTTCTTATTGCCCCTCAACCAAAGGTCTGCAAAAATTGAGGGGACACCTAGGGAGCATTAGAGGCCTGCGAGGACCAGGCTACCTGTTGTCCATACACAGGCACAGTCTGGGGCTGCATCAACCGGAAACATCCTAAAAGAGGACTCAAGAGAAGGAATAACAAAGAAAACAAAAATACTACGGCTGCTGCAGAGAACAGGGCACAATGAATTCTCCTTAAAACACACGCAGACTCGATGGCTTTAAATTTTACCCTGCAAAGAAGCAATATTGGGCATGCAGCGTTTAATTTCAGCAGCTCTGGGTATCTCTCCGCCTTGCACGCTCTCTTCCCTCTTTCATTTCCTATTGCAGCCTTGCAAGCTGGAAGAAAACCGGGCCTGCCCCGAGCCAAGCCCCCGGCGGCGGTGGGGGAAGCAGGGTCTCCGGGAGGCTTCCGAGCCCCCCCCCCACACCCCCCCGCCCCAACCCGGGGCCGGTTGCTTCACCCGGGCCAACACGGCGGGCGCAGGGCAAAGTCCGGGGCAGCGGCGGCCCCACCAGACGCTCGCCGCCCGCCGCGCCGGAGCTGCCGGCGGCCGCCGAGGTCAGTGCGCGTCCCGCTGCCGGCGCCCCGCGCCCCGCCGAGCCCGGGGGGGTCCCGCCGCCGCCGCCGCCGCCGCCGCCGCCGGGGCTGGTCGTCCGCCGTCGAGCCGGGGGGGGGTGGAGGGGGGGGGAGGAGGGAAGCCGAGGAAACTACATTTCCCATGATTGCCCTGCCGCCGCGGGTGTCAAAGCCGAGCAGGAAGCGCGGCGCGGGCTGGCGGTGGGGGCCGCGCCGCTGCCCCCGAGGGGGTCCCCGGCCTCCCCCCGCCCCCAGCCCGCCGCCGCCGCAGGGGGAGGTTGGGGCCCGGCGGCCGGCCGGGCGGCCGAGCCCCGCATGCCGCTGGGAGATGCTTCGCCCTTCCCCAGGGACTGCTGCGGGGGCCTGAGTGATTTGGATTATAGCAAGGTATCGGCGGAGCGCGGGGCGGAGCGCGGCGGGCGCCCCTCGCCGGGGCGTCGGGGCTGCCGCGAGGGTGCGCGCGGAGCGGCGGCGGCGGGGGGGGGGGGGAAGGGAGGGGAAACGGCGTCTAGCGCGGCGGCCGCGGTGGCCTGGCCTCCGCCTTGCAAGTCCCAGCTCAGCTGCTCGCGACCCCCCCCCGACCCCCCCCCATCTTTAGCGCAGCTCAAGCAGGGGAGGCTTTCGGGCCCAGCTGGAAAATCACCCTTCCCGGGGGCAAAAAATCGCCCTCGCGCCGTTGCCGGGTCTTGCAGGGCGGCAGCGGGTTCCCCCCGGCGCGGTCCGGGGGTGCCCTGGCAGGGGGCCTGGGCCGCGCCGATGCGAGCGCCCGTGCAGGTGCTGCGCATCGGAGGCCGAGGACCCCGCTTGCTGGGGGCCGGGGGGGAGAGCGATGAGCGGGGCTCACCCAAACCGGGGGGACGGTGTCGGCGAGTGCTGCGGAGAGGCGCCCGCGGGCTGGGGCTGCGCCCGGTCCGGCGGCAGCGGGTGCCTGCGAGGTCTCTCCCGACCCGGGGACGAGCTCACCCCGGGACGTTGCCACTTGGCTCCGTGGCCCGGGACCCGGTGTTTCCCACTTTGTTTCTGTGACCTTTCCAAATGCCAGTTCCAATATTTAACCAAGTGCTTTGGGCCAGACGGCTCCCGGGGGGAGCAGCCCAGGTGCGACGCCGTGAATGTCAGCGGAGTTGCGCTGCTCTCTTCCAGGACTGGGGTATTTTAGCTCCTATTGTCTTAGAAGCGCTTGGGAACGCAGCGGCTCGGAGCGAGGTAGCCGCGGCCGGGTGCGCCGCGGCCTCCCGCTGCAGCTCGCTTCCCCTGGCTCTTGCCAGCGTGCTGGCCCGTGGGGCACGTGGGAAACGGGGGGGGGGGGCCGACGGCTGCGGGGAAAGCGAAGGAGAGCTCAGGCGCGCGGGAGACGGCGGTAACCCCGCAGCGGAGCCGTGGGAAAAGTCTCCAGCAGCTCAGTGGGTCTCCAGCCTTGCTGGAGCTGGCCTTCCCCTGGAAAAGGCAGCATCCTTTGCCGTGCCACCTCTGCCCATCGACGCTGGCGTGCCCCGGGGCTGCCTGGCTCTCTGCCCAGCCCGGCAGCCTGCATCCTTCCCCATCCCTTCCTCCTCGCCCTGGCGCTGAGCCGCTAAGTGAGGCCAAATGTGGCCGCCCGGAGCTGCTCGGTGCCACGTAACCCCGTGGCCCGGCGCCGCGGCTCCCGGAGGGATGCTCGGAGCCGGCGCGTACGTGGTGCCGCCGGCTCTGCTCGCGCCTCGCGTGCCCAGCGGCCCCCCAAGCTCCTTCGCCGCCCCCGGCCCCGCTCCGGCCGCGCGGCAGGGAGCAGATCCCGCGGGCGCTGGCGCCGTCCGACCCGGGCGCCCGCCCACGTCTCACCCGGCCCCGATTCCGGGGCCGTGCCGGCGGCCGAGCCAGCAGCTTGTTTGCCGTCAGGATCCTCTCGGAGCTGTCGGATGCAGCTATTCATTGCCGTCGGGGAGGAGGGGGCAAAGTTGGATGTTCTGTGCTCGTTACATGGTTGTCTCAGCACCTTGCAGAGACAGCTCATCCTAATGGGCTCCCTTTTTATCCCTAAAAGCACATCCTCGGCACAGGCCAATCTGCTTCCCGCTGGCAGCAGCAAATTTGGTTGTTCAGGAGGAGAAAAGAAGGTGAGTGCAATGTTAATGATGCTGCCAGCCAGCAGTTAGTAGGTCAAGAAGCTTTTGTTCAGCCCGTGCTGGTGGCGTGCTCAGCGCCGTACGCGGCGAGAGGAGAGAAGCTGTCCTGGTCCCGTGCGCTCCGCAATTGAAGCGGGACCAGACAGTCCGGCCCCGCCGTGAACGGCTTCCTCGGCGCCTGGGGCACGGCTTGGCAGCTCGGTCTCCGTTTGACGGGACGAGGCCGGATCGCCGAGGGATGCTCGGCGCTGCAAGGAGGGGAGGAGAGGCTTTGGAGGACGGGCATGGACCGTTTCCCATGGGACGGCTCTTAGGATGAACTTAATTTACTCCGGCCCTGCACAGCCGACGGGTCCCGGTCCAGCCCCTGGGGCTGCACCCGTCGCTCCTCGCCGTGCCTGCATCCCCAGGGCTCGGATGGAGGTGCCCTGGGGAATTGGGGCAGTTTAAAGGCAGCACGCGAACCCGTGCGCGGATCCCCCCCGTGTGCCCGCGCTCCGCTCTTGCGCTTTGCGCGGCGGCGGCGAGCATCTCTGCGAAACGAGACCCCCGCCGGCGCTGCAAGCGCGGGAGCAGTGCCCGGGACCCCTGCTCTCGGCCGCGAGAGGCACCAGCCTTACGGGCCCCTCTCCGCAGTTTCCCTGTGGCTCTGGGCGCTCCTGCGCGGAGCCGGTCGGGATTTCGCTCCCGGCCGGGCGAGGCGAAGCCGGCACCTTTGCGAGAAGAGGCCGCTCCGCCGCCGCTGGGGACGGCCCTTCCTGTCCCCTGGCACCCGAAGGCCTTGCAAACACAGCTGTGTTTGGGAAGCAGAAACTTTCCACGTCTCAGAGTTGTCTTGGTTTGGATTCAAGCGGGGGGAGGGCTCGGGCTGGGCTATTTTGTCTTTTGTTTTCAAAGTTTCTGGCAAAAAAAAAAAAAAAAAAGCCAGTGTTGGCTGTTTTTCATCCAAATAGCACTGCAGGGAGAGAGAAGCAGCGTGGCTTATTGCACGGAAAAAATGCTGACGCTGCCAGGGAGCTGTCCTGGGAAAAATGTCTCTTTCTTCAAAGCAAAAAAAGGCGGGTGGGGGAGCAAACTTTAAGGCATTTTGTTTCCTTTTGTTAAGCAAGACAGAGGAGTCTTCCGCAGCTTTTTACGACGCAAACGCGTGCCCCCACGCCGCGGGGCGGGCTTGCGTTGGCCTTACTTTATGGAAGGAGAGTTGGAGGCTCGTTGCTTGGCGTTTCCGCGCGGGCCAGCGTGCCGGAGGCAGCCGTCCGTCCCCGGGGACCCGGGGACGGTGCTGCCCTTCCTGGGGCTTGCCAACCCGCTTGGCTCGCCCGGCTGCGCCGCGGCGGTGGTGCCCGTCCTCTGCTCTGCCCGGCCTTCTGAGCCCGCTTGGGACGTGGCCAAAACCCCCATGGGCCGGACGGGGTCCCCAGCGCGTCTGGGATTTGCTGCCGTTGGGGGAATGTGAGAGCCGGCGCCAGGGGGAGACCCCCGTCCCTTTTTCGGGCTTTGCGTCCTTGGCGGAGCTTTGCGAGCCGCGTTCCTTGGGGCCGCTCGAAGCTTCGTCCGGCGTCGCGCCGCGACCGATGCTTTGCATCTGAGAAGCGCTGGGGTGCAAGGGCCGGTTCCCCTGGCATCACCCGCAAACCCCCCCCCCCCAACCCCGGTAACTCGCTCTCCCCCTGCCAGGTGGACGTGAGAGCCATGGCGCGGCTGTTGGGCTACGTGGACGTGACCGACTCGTGCTTCGCTGCGGCCGTCCTCAGCATCGCCTTCAACCCGCTCTTCTGGAACGTGGTAAGAGCAGCCCGCGCACCGGCCGCCCCGGGCATCCCCTCCTCCTGCCTGGGCGAAACGCTCCTGGGGTCCGGCGCGGGCGCTGATCGCTCTGCGAGCACTGGGCTGGACGGGGAGCGAGGGCTCCTGTCGGGAACGTGGCTGGGGGAGCGCTGGGCTCGGCTGGTGGGGGGGCGCGCGCGGATACAGCGAACGAAAGCGGTCGGCGACGGTAAAGCCGAAGAAACGTCGCCGAGCCGGGCTGCGCCTGCGTGCCGGGAGCCCGCAGCCGAAAACGCCCCGCTCCCCTCGATGGCTTGGCTTCGTCCGTCCTTGCAAGAGCAGCGGGAGTCGTTGCCGGCCCCGGTTTTGCAAGCGCCGCGGAGGCGATGCGCCGAGCGGGGAGCCCAGAGCGGCCGGTCTGGTAGCCGAAGGGCAGGACGACTCCTCGGGAGCGCCGCCGGGGGCCGGGGGCGAAACCTTCTCCTTTAAGCGCTCGAGGAAACGGGATGTCGTCTCACCTACGTTTTCCTGCCAAGCTTCCCCGCGGTGGTTTTCGCCCGGGGGGAGTCTCCTTTAAAAAGCCCTTATTTTCTCGGCGCTCTCCGAGCGCGGGGGCTCTCGAGATTGTGTCGCGCTGGGCTTTGGAAAAGCGAGGCTCGCCGAGCCGTGAGTCGCTTCGGAAACCTCCGCCGCAGTTCTTTGTTGCAGCCTCCCTAATTTTTCCTGCAACGCCTTATTAAAAAGTCTCACAGCGTCTGAAACGCGAGCTAGAATATGCCGCGGAGTCGTCATTTAGCATGCAGAATCGACGGACGAGAAGATTCAGGATGTGGTCTCTGGGGGAAGAGACCGGCTTCGGTGAGGAACTGCATGAAAGAGAAAGAAAAAAGTACTTTATTGGCGCCTGCTGCTACGCCTGTGACTCATGGGATGCCTGCAGCTTGGGAAATGGCATGGCATTTTGGATCAAGAGTTTGGCTGCCGTTAAAGGACAGGGAAAGCTGATGTAACAGCAGGAAGTTCATTGCTCTGGGTTGTGTCTGTCCCCTCGCGGCGCCTGGAGAGCTTTGCCTTTGGCGGCAGGTGGCACTGCAAGCAAAACGCGCCGGGCTGCGCCGGGGAGCAGCTCCGGGTGGGTTTGCCATGAGGAGCCTGAGCGAGTTGCGTTAAAATTAAAAGCTCTGGAGAGGTTAGCGTGCGTCGAGATGTTTCCCCAGCTGCAAAGGGCTGGATGGCTCCCGCGATCCACATGCCTCCCGCTGCGCCTGCACCGCCCGGGCCCCCCAGAGCATCCCCGGCTCCGCCGCTCCCGGCGTGCGGCGTGCACCAGGCACGGCTCGAAGGCTCTTGCGCCCGTGCCGAGGGGCCGGCAGCCCTGAGCGAGCCCCCGCTGTCCGGTGCGTTTTAGCAGGACTGGCCCCAGCCATCCCTGGATTTTCCCTAACCTGCTTCCGTTCCCTCCTCCAGTCCTTTCCGTGTGAGCAGTGTCCCCTGCTTGCACCATGCCACCAGCTTTTCTCTCTTTAAATCCCTGCGCAGCCTCCCTGTGTCTTTTGCTCTTTGATTTCCTTCCCAGCAGCTGAGATCATCTCTGCCTCTGAATTACTTTGTCCGGGCTTGCAAGCGCCTCGGCGCAAGGACTCTGGTTTTCTGTGCCGTGCCCAGAGCACCCTCGGCTCTCCGCGCGGAATAAATAGTGCCGAGGGCTGGTCGAAACCCCTCCTGCGCGTGAAACGCCTGATTTGGGGAGGAGGAGGTGGCGATGCATTGGCCCAGTTCAGTGGCTTGATGTCTCCCTGCTCCCCTCCCTGCAGGCGAGCGCCGGGGGGTGCCGCGAGCATCCCCCCGGCGTCGCCCCGCGTCCCCCCCGCCGAGCCCGGCTCGGCCCGCGGCCGGGCTGCGCCGGCTCTTCCCTTCCCGCTCGGCGGCCGGGGACGGTGCGCGAGGCCGTGCGGGTTTGGAGCCAGCTCCTCCCCGCCTGGCCCCCGGGTGACGTAGTCCTTGGCACGGCTTGGACGTGTTCCCACGCTGTTCTCCTCCTTTTTTTCCTTTTCCTTCTCTGATTTCTCCTCCTCATCCGTTGTCTCTGCATTCCCGTGCGGTGCCGGGCGCGGGCAAGGAAGATATTAAACAACTCGTAGGGGACAAACGTTTTAAGCCCCGGATAACTGCATGCCGGCGTCCTTAGGGAGCGCGCTGAGCCTTGCCGCACGGGGAGTTTCTAAACTAGAATTTTTGAAGGTTTCTAACGCTGTCGCAGTGATAAAACAGCGAGCGGCGTAAGGGAGAGGCAGGTAGTCTGACGTCCGTCACCACGCAAGTGGATTTAAGCGGGGAGGACGTAACTCATCCCTCCTTCCCTTGATTGGAAGCTCTTAAAAATTTACGACTGGCGTCACGGACCGATTTAGAAATGTCACGTCTCCGATTGCCCGACGAGGGCTCGCTCTTCCCGTCACCTCCGGTGAACCCCCCCAAACGCCCCGGCGTCTTGCAGGCGCTGCAGATTTAAAGTCTAGGAATGGCATTAGTGCAACTTAGCATGAAAGCAGACTTAGCTTTGAGAGCAAACAGACCCCCGTAGACCCCCATCCGACCAACGTGACTTTATGCTTCAAGGTTGCTGCTTTTCCAGCTCGGGGTGACCTGGTCTCCGTTCTAGGCTGCTGTCAAGCGTTTAAACACCATGAGGTTTTGATTAAGAAGCAGCTCCCCAGGCGCTTGGGCTGACAAAGCCTGCCTCCTGATGGATGTGCATCTCTTGGTCCATTTATTTTTAATTTCCCTTCCTTTCCTCCTCCTTCGGAGGCTGCAGAGATCTGCCAAGTGGATGAGAAGCTCTCGGAGGGAAGCTTGCAGACGCCGGCAGCCCGATTTCACCTACCTCTGACCACTTCTTGCTAAACTCGGGGGAAGGTGGCTGGTCCCAAAGCGGCCGGGGGGAACCGCCGGGGAGCTGGGGGGCGAGGGGGGTTCAGCCCTCCGGGAGCCGAGCCCCGAGGAGCCTGCTGGGGGCTGGGGGAAGTGTCCTGCGCTGGGAGATTTCGGCAGCTCCCTTTGTCTTACCGAGGGAAAGAGCGGAAGGGGGCTCGACTGCGGTGCCTTAACAGCGCCCCCGGGGAAAGGAAATTGCAGGGCACGAAATGGCTTTTTAATGCGGCAGCCAGACGAGAGCCGGGGCTGGAGGCAGCAGGCAGCGCCGCGGGGCGAACGGGCTGAGTAAGGCCGAATAAGGCTGCGCGGTGGCAGCAGTATCCGCGGCGTGGGCAGCTGCACACAACTCGTGGCGTTCAGCACAGAGCAATTAGCTGAGATTTCGAGGGCTGTGCCAGGAGCGGGTCAGGCTAAGTGGTGCGATGGTCTCTTTTGGCCTTAAACTTTGGCACGTCTGTGAGTTTTGGGGTTCTCGTGCAAATCAAGAGGGCAGCTGCTGGCAAAAGCAGGAGAACAGCCTTCAGCTGTCTTTTGCAAAGTGCTTTAGGTGCTGCTGTAGAAAGCACAGCGCAGCGATGGTGATTAGCTGCCGATAACAGGTGCTAGATCAATAGCAGGGCTTAAAGCTGCGCCGTAAGGCAATTGCCTGGAGAAAGCGTTTTTCACCGGGGTAAATCCGGGCTTGCGACAGAGGCTCGCGTCCTTTCTTACATCTCTGGTTTTAAAATGTCACCAGCGGCTCTGATGCGTTTCATCCTTTGTGCTGGCGGAGGACGCGCATTATTCGTAATTGGGCTCTCTAGCAGGCAGCGATAGCTGTTTTCCTTTCCTACCAAACCTGCGAAAGAGCAAGGTTTGGCTTTGTTTTTTCTTCCCCCACCCCAAACAGAATTTCCTGGCAATTTTGTTCTGAGCGACGCGGTGCCGCTTCCCGCGAGGGCTCCCGAGCGACGCTGTGACACGCGTCGGGAGCGTTTGGCGTCGGCGGTCTGCGCCAACTCATGACACAGACGCCCCGGGATTTTGATTGCCGTGAGTCGAACGTCCTTTGGCCGGGCACACCTGCTGGGCTGCTAAATTTAGCCATCCAGCGTGTACGCGCCGCTGCGATCCGCGTAACAGGCACCGAAACTGGGTCAGCTCCTCCAGCCTGCTGGACGGGGGTTAGCAGCGCCGGCGCCCGGAGGAAGAGCCGCGGCCTTCGTCCGAAGCCCGGCTCCCTCTTCCGTGCAGCCTCCCGGCTGGGCGCGTCGGTGTCTGCAGCCCTCCGCCGGCAAACAGGGCCACCGCAGGGCTGGAAGCGCTGGAGAGGGTGCAAGTCATCCGTGTGTCGAGCGCGGGAGGGTCTCGGTCCTCCGGGCTGCCGGCGGCGCGGCGGTAACGGTTCGAGCGGGTGCCCGGCCGCCGCGCGCCGGTCCTGCCCCTGCAACGTGCTGGGGCGGCCGAGTCACGGCCCGACTGACCCAACGAGCAGCCCCCCCCCTTTTTTTTTTTTTCTTTTAGCTTTAGCTTGTGTAGAAACCCGGTGCATTTGTTACACATACCAGTCTTTTTGTAGTTATGATTCAAAAATAACGTGCGGGCTGCCAGCAGCCCTGCTGTAGTAAGTTAGCACATGCACAAAGGATGAAAAAATACATTTAGGCGAAGAGCCTTGTTTTCATATGCATTGGAGGGTTATTTATAGGCCCTAGAAGCAGTGAGAGGCCCTTTCCTCGCTGTCCTCCTCCTCCCCTGTCCTGCCTGCTGCTGCTGAACGCTTTCCGCAGCTGACGAGGTGCTGCTCAAAGCTGCCAATCTATAAAATTGCAATTACATCCCACAGGACAAGGTGAAAACGCGACTGGAGGGAAAAAAGGAAGTATTATTCTTTACCTAGACCGGGACGGTGGGGAGCCGGCGGGGGCCTCCCAGGCCGCCTTGGACTTTGGCAGCGTTTGCGCCTCTAAGAGGGGAGAAGGCAGCGGCTTCCTGCGGGGTTAAGACCGGGCTGCTGCTGGGCTGCCGGCCCGCCAGTGCCGCAGTCACAGACGCCCGCGCTGCCTTTTCCGGCCGTGCCGCGGGGCAGAGCGTTTCGCAGAAGCCTGCCCGATTCCCCGGAGGATGCGATGTCCCAAAAACAGGCTGCTTTGACGAAGCCGGGGAGTGGGGCTCAGGTTAGCCTGCAATAGCCCCGTGCACGGAGACCCGGGTCCGGTTTCGGCACGTGGGAATTGCTTCTCCTGCGCGCCGGAGATTTCGCGGGGCTGAGGGCGGCGCTGGGCATTCCTGGGATGGGCGCAGAGCCGGGAGGTGACGAGAGCGAGCGCCCGGGTACCGACCTGAAAGCTCACCCCCAGCATCCTCAGCCCGGTTTGCCGTTTAAAACCCGCTTCATTTTCCGGTTGGCCGGGTGTCCGCTCCTGGGCAGGGTCTGCAGGTGCGGATGGGCTCTGCGTGCTGCAGGCAGGCAGATGCGTCCAAGACCTCTCGCTCCGGAGCCGGCCACCGCCGGCAACGCTGGGTTCGTTCCCACAGCCGTTGCTCGCCTGCGATGGCTGTTCGCCGGGGAAATGAGTGGACGCAAACGGGTGGATGTTTTGCTCTTTGAGCCTGAGTTCAAGCGTGCTTCAGCGCGCCTCCAGCGCGATTTTTTTCCTTGTATGCCCTGCTTCAGCGGGCTCATTGCTCTCCAAGGACTCTTGCTAAAAGAGAGCTCCGTTACTAGCCGGGGCAGCAGGGACGTTGATCCCCCCCAAGTAACTGCAGAGGGTTTACTGCGGTGTCAGTGCAGAAGACCTTGCACGGAAGTGCTTGCGGGTGACCGCCTGAGCGGTCACCTCTCCGATTCCCGCAGGGCAGCCCCCTCCCGACCGGCCCCGCTAGCACCGAGGATGAGCCGTTTTGTGAGCGCTGGAATTGGAAACGGGAGCCACTGCAACAGCAAACTGCACATTTCTCTCCCTTCCCCTTGCCTGGTAAAACGGGGGGCGAGAATATATTTTTCCTCATTTTCTCTAGTTTTCTTCCCCCTTGGTGAGCTCCAAAGAGGCATTTATTCCCAGGTGCTCGAGTGGCGACAGAAAATGGCTAGAAAAGTAGATGCAGCCCTCCTTTTCTCTTCCTCCTATATTGCGTCCCCGATGACATAAGTAGCTGCAAACGGCACTTGGCAAGGCTATCCCACATCCCTGCTGTCTCGAGTGCGAAACGACATAGTGCAGGAGCCTGATCACGGCAGCCTTTGCTGGGCGCCGGTTCCTGAAGCCCGTGGGGAACCTCGTCCCGGTTAAAGCGGACGGGTATCTGCTGTCCCCGCAGGCGCCCTGGCACCTCCCGTTGTAAGGCATTCCCTCTAAGGTTTTAAAACCCTAAGCCCTAGCCCTGGGGGAAGCTACGTTTTTGGAAGCTGGTGTGTTGTGTTGTGTTGGTGGAGGACATCAGCTGCGGATACAGGCTGGAAGTCCCAGGCTTGCACGCCTGCGTGTGGCTTCGTTAAACTCTCCTAATCCCCCAGCAAAGGTTGGGGGTCAGTGAGAGGAAGGCTGACCGCAGCTCTTGATTTTCCTGTGCATCACTGCAGTCACGAATCCCAGTTGTCTGGGTCTGGAAGTTTCTTGCTTTTTTTTTTCCCTCTTGCAAAATCTTTTTTGCTCCCTCTGCTTCCTCCTCCAGGCCAGGGATGATGCAGCCGTGGGCTCGCTCCACGGGTCCCGGCGTGTGAGCGGCTGCTTTGTCTCGCTGAAGAGTTTTCACTCGTAATTTGTGTAGGCACAGTCATTTTTGGTGTGATCCTTTTTGTACTTTTTGGAAGAAAAGCAGACCGTGAGCAGCTAATACCCTTGAGTGGGTGAAATGGAGATAGGTTTTAGCAATTTTCTCTGCGATCTGCTTTGGGGGAGAGCCTGGCCGTCAGGGTTCGCCCAACACCTTCCTCGCCTCCTTTGTTCGGTGGGAGGGTTGCTCATTATCTGGTTTGTGCTTCTCTCACAAAAGAAGCTGTAATTGTACCAGCTCCCTGCCATAAAAGCACAAAAGACATTTTGAGGGAAGGAAAAAGTCAGTGCAGCTCTGATGACCCTTTAGAGTACTCCTTCTGCTATTTTTCTCCCCACCTGCCCTTTCTCCAGGGCCGGGATCTCCTGCCTGGCGCTAATGTGTGCTGCGGTCGGCCCCTTCCCCAGCACCGTCTGTGCCTGGGGCACGTGGCTCTCATGGGTCTCACCCGTGGTGACTTTATTCACAGCCTACAAGATCCTCCTGCCAAGCCAAACATGAGGAAAATAGTTCTCCCCTCTTCCAGGAGCAGATACCTCTCCAAGGGTCTTTTCTGAGGTGTTCCCTGCAAACAGGCAGCGGGTCGATCCTCCTCCAGGAGCATGGAGGAACCATCCTCGTCCTCCTCACCTGCGGACAGGCAAGGCCGGACCCCTTCCCTGTTGGCAGTAGCATGGGACAAGGAGCCATTCGGTATGTTAGTGTGACTGCCTCTGCCTTGAGCCTCTCCTTTGCTGTAGAAGACCGCTTTGGGGGAGACAAAGTTGAGCTTCTTCCTCGTCAGTGCTGCTGGGTGGGAGTCTTTGTCCTTTTTTGTCTTTTTTTTTTTTTTTGTGTGTGTGTGGAAGATTCTTGCTTAAGCAGGAGGGACCCAAAAGCCACCCAGATCATTGCAATGTGCGCTGACCATGTCAGGCATAAAGAGATGTGTTGTTCCACCTCCCACGGCCGAGGCGAGCGCAGCTACAACGTACATCCGTAACCGGAGAGGAGCCCTGGTATTCAGACCAGATCGCATCACCTTGGGGCAAGCATGGCTGTTCATACTAAGAAACACAGATAACATATAATATTTTTAACTGCGAAGCATTCCTATTGAGAACCCTTTCCTGTTTATTTTTATCAGGACATTGTTTTAATGACTGCAGAGTTACTCATTCGATTCCCAAGGCTGGAGGCAGAACTGAGTTAGTCTCATTGCAAAACTTTTGTCTTGCAATCATTTTCCCGAAATCATTTTCCAGAGTCGGATGCGCTCGGACGCCGCAGCGAGTGCGTTGCCTGACCAGTGACTGGAGCTCGTCGCTTTGCTGCCTGCAGCCGGCAGCAGTAGCAGGCCGGCAGCATCGGTCCCCGTGCAGATGCCGCAGGCTCGTTGCGAGCGTCCTCGATGGCAATGCGTGGGGTCCGCAGCGTGCGCGCGGGGCTCGCTGAGCCCGGCACGGCTCCAAAGCCCCGGCAGTCTCCAGGCTCTGCCATGCTCCGCTATAGTGAACACCTCTTCATGCTCCTCCGGTGAAAATGAGTGGAGTGAAGGACCGTAAACGGGCTTGGGCATGTGCACGGAGCTTGCACGCGCTTCCCTTCGCATTGAACTTTCGGGCTTCGGAGGGGGCAGGAGCTCCCTCGCACTCGGGTCACCCGTCTGGGAGACGACTAGTTACTTGCTTGACTTCTGGGTTATGTTTCTTGCACTGAACAAACAAATAAGGGCACATTGTTACACCTGGCACCTCCCATAAACATCCCCAGAAACCCCTTTTTTAACACCAACAAGCCCCAAGGGGTTTGACTACTGTATTTAACCCTTCAGACTCTTATTGCTGGTTTTATTTTGCTTTGCACGTTGGTCTGGTTGGCAGCTTCGCACGCCCACTCGGGCTTAGACTGATCTTGGCAGCCCAGTAGAAGTATGAAGCGCTGGCTAAAAGATTAAATGCCCGCAGTTATTGCTACATCCCCTTCCCAAAGAAGCGCAACAAGACTTCCCTGAGCCAGCGTCCCGCTTGTTGTGCCGCCGGGTTTGAACATCTCATCCCCGAGGCCGGGAGAACAGGGCGCGCGACTCCCCGTCTTACATAAAGATCACATTGTCCCTCGCTATTGTTGGCCGCTCGGACGACAGCAGCATCATAAACATTCGTGTCCTCGGCTCCGTGGGAAATGTTCCCAAGGGTAGGTTAACACGGAACATGCAACACGATAGCTTGAACTTCAGCTGAACATCAAGAAAGGCAGCGGCCCTCGAGCCGAATTCTGCGCTCCGCCAATGCGACGAGTGCCTCTTTTCCAGCGAACTCTCACTACTTTGTGAAGGGGTGTTAGGTTTCCACTGCATTTTGTGTTCTGCAAGGCGTATTTATTTTTTTCTCACCCTCCCGGCCCTCCCCTCCCCGTCAGAGCCTTTGGGAGAGCGAAGAGCAAGTACACGCTGTCCAGAAGGACGGGTGTGTTAGGAGTCCCCGCCGGCGGGCTTATTGCACGGAGTTAAACCCTAATTTCACAAAAGGGCGGCAAGAGAGCGGCTGCGGCTCTGGGAGAAGCAGACCCATTTTTGTGCGCTGTTTGCGAATGCCCCGAGAGGTTGTGGCCCAAGACTGCAGGTCTTGGTCATTCGGATGTTACAGCCAATGAGGTAATTTTTGTGCTTCTTCCCATTAAGCACAAAAATTACCAAGAGGTTTGCAATTAAACCGCTCGTGTTTCCTCCCGCTGTGCTGTCCCTCGTCCCTGCACTTGTTGTCTTTTTGTTTTTAGGCAGGGCTTTAAAATGTTCCTAATCATCTTCCATTTCACCTTTTGGCAACCCCGCTGCAAAATGTGCCCGCGCGACACCCGTCATTGTTTCTCCCTGAATTAATTGTTGCGTGTAATTGCGACCTGCTGCCGGACGCTGTCTTGCTATATTAAAAAGAAGGATGCTAATGAAGAACATTGGGTACCGTATTACAGGAGAGCAAGGCTCGACTCGCTGGGACGCGTACTTGGCGTACTATTATTGCCAGCCAGGGTAGAAATGGTGTTTCTGTCTCTCGTCAGTCGCTGGCTAATGATAGTAATTTTTACTTGCTGAGAAACTCGGGATATAATGGACTTCATTAACGGATACATGAGATGCTACCAGACCTGCATTAGAGGCAGAGAGGAAGAAAACAACCCCTGCGTGGAGACAATTTTATTATTTATTTGTAGCAATAGGAGTGATCCTGAATTAGTATCGGATTCGGCTGTGTGGCTAATGAGCTGGGCAGAGCTGGAATCCAAGCAAACTTGTTAAGGAAAACAAACTGCAAAGATGATGCCCGACTCTGAAAGCCTGCTCATGCAGCCGAAGATCCCAGGTGGCACTGGGCTGGTTCGGCTGTTTTTCCTTCCTTTGCGTGGGGCCACGTGGTCGTGTGCCGGCGTGTTTGCGCATTGAGATGCTTGTGCAAGCCCCAGCCTTCCTCCCGGCCCCTTCGCTCTCCCCAGCTCCCGTTACTTTGGTGCACTGGAAGAGCTGGAACATCTGATTTAATCTTTAAGGCCACAGAGCCAAAGTATTTCCACTCCCACGTGCCACATCTGCTTTAAGAATTGCCCCACGTGAAATATGGGAGCGACCAGCCCCAATTTCCGGATGAGCGCAGAGTGGGTCCTCGCCGGTCCAGCCTGCCGGGGATGCGGCGGCAGAGCTGGTGCGGCGAGAGCCCCGTGTTTCAGAGCCGCAACTAAAATACGGGTCATGAGGGAGAGCAAAAGGCCACCCGAGCTGGCCGACATCTCCCGTGTAGCGTTACAACAATCTCTTTCCAATGGATCGGAGGCATCGAGAAACGTGAGAGTCTTCAGATCACCTCAATCCCCTTCTACCTGGAACCAGGGAAGACTTATCTCACCCCAGCAAGAAGTTATTTTTTTATGTAGGATGCGTTTGCTGAGGACTGTCCATTTTCACTCCAGCTAAAATAACTGGTTTTTATCAGCCTGGTCTTATTTGCAGCTGTGTTAGTGATTTCGAGTGCAGGTTCGCAGCGGTAATTGGAAAGCTTTGAAAAGCAGGCTGGATGCTTTGTACCAAAGATAGAAAGCTTTGTCCCTGCCTTTAAAACCGAACCCAAGATGCTGAAGCCTGCGGTGAATTCAGAAGGACTTGACCTCAGTGCTGTAAATCAGCTGTCAGAAGCAGGGCCTGATTTGGAAATAACGCAACAGAGTGGAGGCGATAAAATAGAAGGGAAGTCTTTAAAAAAGAGCCACATTCCCTGTCTGGTAACGTGGCATTTGTACCAAATGCTTGCTGACAGTGTGGCGCAGCAAAGAGCCTGTCTTTATATATCGATGCCAGTTCAAACATCGTCAGTGCTATTGTTGGATCGCTTTGTTTGAAAATGGGTCTTCTGGGTAGACGGCCTGTTTCAGGACAGCACGCGCGCGCGTGTAACATGTCAGGACCTCTCCCCAGCTTTGCTTCTTCCGTGTTTGCATGAATATGAGCACGAGGCGGGGAGAAAAAAAGCAAATTCAGGATGAGACGTGGGCAGAATATCTAAAGCGCTTGACCGTCCGACACGCTTTTGATTGCTTCCAGTTGATTGGAGAAGGTGCCTGCTGCAAGGACTGCATGAGCAAAATCAGACTTGCTTTGATCAGGGAAATGCTTTGAGCTTCAAGAAACCTGTGAAGATATGCGATTTGGGCGTTTCCGTCTTGGTTCGGTTGGAAGTACGTGCAACGGGGAGCAGACTGTGGGCCAAGTCATCTGAACGTGGGAGATGAGAGAAGGAAACCGTCCAGGATCCCACAAGTGTTTCACTGTCCAGCAACAGAAAAGCTCTTCTGGCAGCAACTGGCAACTCTTGGCTCCAGAATAACCCCCAAATACTCAGGCAGTCACAGTCTATGCCTTTCCCCGCTCTGTTAGGAAATTATATTATTAGATTATAGGCTCAGAGCTGGGCTGGAGGGCCGCGAGCTGGCAGGGACGTCCCCAGCAATGCCTTCCACATCCCGTGCTGAGCTCTGGAGAAGTCATTAGGTCTCCCAATGCTTTTTCCATAGCTTTTGTTGGCCAGGAAGGTCTGTTACAACCATCCAAGCTGATCTCGTGGCTGGAGCGCATCGCCCTGCTACTTCTTAGTCTAGGGGAGGCAGGCGCAGGTAGCCCACTAGGAAAATTAATTAATGTGGCTCGTTCCGGGTTACTCGAAATCACCTACCTTCAGCTTCCAGCTCTTCTGACGTAAATCATGAGCTCCCTGCCGCGAGGAGAAACTGTTCGCGTTTTGTGTTGGAAATTGCTAGCAAATACGAGCCCATATTCCATGTCGGATTTGTTTTTATTGAAGAGGAAAGGATCTGGCTCATGGAACATTTACGGACCCCGACTGCCTTGGTGTACTTTGAGCGGGGGCCTGTTTTTATTGCAGCCGGCTAATGAGATGGTGCTTGGACAAATCACGTAAACACTATTAGAGAAATGAAATTTATTATCTAGCTGTTTATCATGAGTGGATTCGAGGTAAAGGCTCGTGCAGAAGTAATCTCAAGGGTCTGCTTTGAGGTAAAGCGTACCTAGTCCTTACGAAACCCTGATCTGGTTACTTGCTTTGCTTTGCTTCCCCAGCTCGAGGCCGTCAGCTGGGGTGACCTGTGCCGGTTCAGTGCAGTTACTCTCCCTGGCAATGGATGCAGGGCTTTTTTTTTTTTTTTTTTTTTTAAAAAAAAAGGCAAAATTCCTGCGTGGTTTAGGCAGGCTGCAGTTTCTGTAATACTCATCCTTCCACTTTTCAGTAAGCGGAGTCACTTTAGTCTTCTCCCCGTGGCGAAGCCCTCGGATGGGCTCCCGCTGACCCGCCTCGCCTGCCACGTGCCCTTCTTCGGCGCAGAGTCGCTAGAAGCAGCACTCCAGCTTTAACTCCTTCCTCTTCGATCTCTCCTTTCGGCGACGGGCTGCGTCGCGCGGGCTCCTTCCAGCGCCGTGGCCCCGCTGCAGACCCGGCGGCGCTGAGCAGAGCCCGCTGCGGCGGCAGGAGGGCGGGCGCGGGGCCGGGGGGGCCCGGCGCCTGCCGAGACGGCGAGGCCGCAGGTCTTCGTGGGCAGGGGGAAAACGTGGTTTTGGAGAGAAGCCCCCGCTGTGCTTTTTGCTTCTTTCTCCATGTCTCTGTTCTTGTTTCTTTTTGTTTGCTTTTTTTTTTGTGCAGACTTTTGTGCTTCACCGACCTTCTGCTCCACCAAGATAGCGCGCGAATCTGCGGTTTTGTCCTCTGCGAAACTGTTTTGCGCCCGCGCGCGCCGCGTGCCCGTTGGCAGCCCTGCCGCCCTGTCCTTTGCCTGGGACGAGGAACAAAAGCTCCGCGTCCAGAGCCCGTGAAAGGCAGCGGAGAAGTCTCCCTGGGGTTGAAATTATGCCTTCCTTTGGAAACTCCCAAAGCCGTTTGCGGATATGACCAAGTTCAGCCTCTGCGCTCACCCGACGCTTGCTGGCAGCTGTTACTTGCATTGCGCGGATGGGGAAAAAGTGAAAAAAATTAACCGGCGTAGCCTTCTGGGGCGACAGAAGCGCCCCGCTCTCGGCACGCGGGTCAGAGCCCGGGCTGTCGGGACGGGGGCGCCGGGAGCCCCCGACGGCTGTCCCCGCGCTGGCTCTCGACCCAGGGGCGCAGGCGGGTTCCCGCAGCCGCAGCGTCCGGCCCCGGCACGGCCGCAGCCCCTCTCCGGAGGTGGCCGGCTCCTCGGGAGCCCCGGCGGGCTTCGGCGCGCACCCACCCGGCGCCTGCACGGTTTCTCTGCGGTCGCTTTCCGCCCCGGCTGTGCATCCTTCGGCCTCGGGCTCGCGGCGGGTCTGCGCCCGGCCGCGCGTCCCGCCGCCCTGTCTTCTGCGCTCGCGGCGGCCGCGCTGCTGCGACCGGTCGCCTCCGCCGCAGGCGCTGGGCAAGCCGCGCGGGCAGAGTGGCTGCTGCGTCGGCTCAGCCGTCGCTGGCGCGAAGCCGTTAGCGCGGCGCGGGTCTCGTCTCATCTCCCTGCAGCGTGTTAATTGTGCAGACTGGAAGCTGATGGAAGTTGGCCGAGCTTTAACCATTCCCTAAAAAGCTTTCGTGCTCCGTTCCCGTCTCAGGCCTTGCTCTAATTGAGTGCCCGTGCATTGAGAAGCCTTCAGAGAAATAGCACGGTCTCCGGATCGGATAGTCCAGAGCCGCGGCTGCTTCCCTCGGCGCGGGCGGGAAGCAATTAAATACAGCCGAGGCCAGCGCAGGCACGAGCAGCGGCGGGAGGAGCGCAGCTGAGAACTGATGGCTCGTAGCACGTAAGAGGCGGTGGACGGGAGGATGCATGAGGGACCGCTCCGTTAAAAGCCGTAAGAGGGGCGACATCCTTTGCCCCGTGTTAGCCCCAGCCGATGCGCCCGTGCGAAAGTAGGAGGGATCAGGCCTCGCGGGGCTCGAGCCCCGCCGGCGTCCTTCGGGCGTCGGGTCGGGCGCGAGGGAGCCGCGGCTGCCCTCCAGGACCCTCGCGCGGGCCGGCCGCTCGCCGCGTGGCAAACGTGACCGAGGGGAGGTGACGGCTAATTGCCGCAGCGAGGCGAGCACAGTTTAAGCAGCTAATTAATTCCTCCTAATCAGCCCTCGATCTGCTGAAAACTGCATGGCATTATCTCCTGTGCTGCAACACCTTGATAATTCCTGCCTGAACGGCCTTCGCCGAGAACATATTTAAATAAACTCAATAGAGATTTCAGACAGATAGCAACTATAATTACCAGCTTGTACAAATTAAACCGTGGTTTGTTCTGTTCTTTTTCTCCTGCTTTCGCTGCCCAGAGCTCCTGCTAATCATGTTCCTGCTGCCAGCGGCACGCCGGTCCCCGGGGCGCTTCTGCACATGCCTTCGGAAAGCCCGTGCCGGCCGCCGGGGCCGGCGAGCTGCGGGAGCAGCCCCGTGCTCCGGCTTCCTGCATCCACGCTGGGCAACGATGCGTTTGGAAAGGGAGAAATCAGCCTTGCGGTCTAAAATACCACGTGCGGGAGATGGCAGGGTGCTCCTCAGGCTCGTCCCTGCGCGGTTGCACCTGCCCGTGTCTCCCGAGCCGGGAAGTCTCCTAGAAAAGCAGAGCTTTTCCCACCGGGAGCGCATGAGCGCTCGGACGTTTGTCTCGAGCGGCCGCAGCAGCCCCGGTCGGCGCTCGAGCTTGGCCGGCGCCGCGGGCTCTGCCCTGCGGGGCTGCAGCGATAAACCATCTCGCCTGAGTGCAGCCGGGCTCCGGCGCGCTCCGCTCGCCGGGTCAGGCGCGCGGCTCGTCTCCTGCCGGAAACGATGGCTCCTTTGGCGTTTGGCAAAGGTCAGCGAGACCGGGCGCTCCTCGGACTGCAGCGAATGTGCATTTACGTTGCAGCCCGCTCTATTATTTTTGCTCAGCGCTGTCTCTCCTTTCCGGCTCTCAGCATAACTCCCCTAAGTGCCTCGGTGAGAGCTGGGCACTCAGGCATATCTATTTCCTCCCTGTCTTTTAGATAAATGTAATAGCTTGGAGCAAGGTCATGTTCTGGCACCCGAGCGGGGACAGGCGGAGAAGAATGTCATTCTGCTTTAACAAGGGATTCTAGGAAACTGAGGAGAAAAAAATGGCTTTTTCCTAGCAGATGCTGTGCCTCTGGTGCCCACAGGTGACACAGGGGTAACGTCGCGTTTGCTACTCTTCCCCCGGGTTAAGCGCTCGCCAGGGCGCTGCCGCCTCTGGGGCGAGCCGGAGGTGAAAATGGAACCGCGCAAAATAGAACAAAGTCTCGGTTTCGGAGCGGGGCTTGAGCAAATTAAAATGTAGCATATTTACAAGCCAGCTTCCTCGCATGGCGGGCAAAGGAAAAAAAAAAAATCAATTTCCCTGAAACAAATACTAAATATTAATGAGGGGATATTGTCTGCCACGCATGCAGAAAGCCGTGAAGAGCATTTCCCGTTGATCAGCCGCGGAGACAAGTTTGTGCGATGACATTGCTTTCCGAAGGGGCATTTACGGCTCTTCTCGAGTCGGCTCGGGAAGGTTCGCGCTCCCCCGAAAGAAAAGAAAACACAAAGCATTTCCTTCTTCCTACCCGGTCGGCCGCGGCGGACGGGCGCTGCCGCTTTCGCTTTATTTGCCCGCTTGCCCCCGCGGCTGGGGAAACGGCTCGGTTCGGTTCGGAGAAAATGTTGCCGTATCGCGTCGGGAGCGAGACGCCCTGCCAGGCGCCGACCGCGGGACCCGGGCGCGCGGCCCGGCTTTGCAGCCGTGGGGCGACTGGTTTTAATAATGGGCACTGGGGGAAATGTTAAAAATATATACGTGTATATATGTATATCGTATCAGCCATCAGCAGGTTTGCTAAAGTGAAAGCACAGGCCTGGGAGTTTGGGGAAAGCAGGCTTCAATTTCTTTTATTGTGACCCTTGGGTAAGTCATGAAACTGCTTATTAGCTCGGTTTCCGGACGGGGAGGAAAGAAGGAAGGAAGGTGCTCCCTTGGCTCCCCCAGCGGGGCGGCAGCTCTGGACGAGGCTCTCCGGCCCCGCGGCAGCTGTGCCCACGCGTGCGTCACCGCGCCGGGGTCCTATTCGGGCAGCAGGGTCTGGCCAGCAGCATCTCTGCATCCTGCTGGCCGGCGGCATCTCCATGTCCCGCCGGCAGCATCTCCGCGTCCCGTCGGCGGCAGTGCGAGCCGGAGAGCTCACACGGCTGCTGTGTTTCACCGGCCCTTCCAAAGGATGCTGAAAGCATTTTGCATCCATCATGCAATAAATGAAAAAAACCACGTCGTCATTTTCTAAAAATACGAAGCCGGCTACTTGGCCGTAGGTCGAATGAGAGCTAATATTAGCCAGAAGTGCCTAAATTTAGAAAACCAGAACTGTGCCAGAGCTAATGAGTCGCCCAAGGACTAGAATCAGAACCGGAACAAATTAATTGTTCTGACGCTCCGGCAGCAGCGCGGGGGCTGCGGCGGGCCCCCCCCGTCGGGTCCGTGCGCCACGGCTCGCGGCGCTGAGCCCCGCTCCCGTCCGAAGGCTGCGATGGCTCAGTAAAAGCCGGCGTTGCAGCCCGCGGCCGGGGAGCTGGCGGCAACGTGATGCAGCGTGAGCTCGGGTGCACCAGGAGCGAGAGCGCCGCTGCCCCGGAGGCCGCGGACGGCGTCCCCCTCCCCTCCGCCGGGTTTTGCAGGCTCTCCGCCAAGACGTGCGTTTCTGCAAGGGGCTGCGATTAGGAGGCCACCGCCACGGCCTCCGGCTGGGCTCGAGGCGTGCGGGCGCCCCTCTGATCCGGCAGCCGTGCGTCCTGCCCCCGGCTGCGAGGCTTTGCGCCGCGCTCCCGCTGCGCTCCCTAATTCCAGGGAATTAGGAAATTTGTATGAATAAGTGGCATGTGGCTACGTTTTCCCCCCGCTGTGATCAGTCACCTGTATGGTCGCTCCTTTTGCTTTCCAAAGGTGGTAACTCACCCTATAGTTCTTTTTCCACTCTCGCGGCGCTCAAATAGCAGCTCCCATTTTAGCAGCAGCGTGACGCACAATGTTTTAAATTCAATTTAGAATACAAACCATTTATACCAGCCAGGAAAAGGCAACGAAGCAGCGCTCTCTGTCATGAGTGGATTTGTAATTTCAGAGCAATCATTGCATAACTAATTGAATCAGCCCTCGGCATGTGAAATCAGTGCCCTGCTTATCGGCGGTTTGCATCGCTTTCCTCTCCTGGCGCCAGCAGTGCTTTGCTTTTGCATCAGCCTGGGAAGAGAGCGGTACCCGCAAAGTCGCCTTTCCCTGCTCGCTGTTTAAGTAGAGCTAACAAATTGCCAAACGCATTCAGGGTGGATGAATAGGGGGATTGTGAACGCACACGAAAAGCTGCCCCGGCTCCGTGCGAGGGAGCGAAGTGCATTCGAAGCTAATGAAGTGCCAGCTGAGTCTGAGCTGGGAATTTGTGCCGAGATGCTCTGCTGCCTCCCTCCTCCCACCCCATTGCCTGGCTGTGCTGCACACCTGCTCCGCTCCAATTTGGGGCCTAATCAGAGCATGTGGAGGCACCTGGAAATGGAGCCTGGAAGAGGAGATAAATATAGCTGCAGGGCCCTGGGAGGGGGAGAAGCACACTGGTTTTAAGGGGTTTGGTCAGCTTGGGAGTGAGGGTCTTGCATTCAGTGACTTGGGTTGGTCCAGGCTGGTGGTTTTTGGGAATAGCTCCAGCTGCCTGCCTGCAGCATCGTCCCAGGCTGAGAGGAGTCCCTCTTCGGGCAGGGGTCCATCGGCTTCTGCGTCCCTGCAAGCCCTCTTCTGCGCCGTGACCCTGAGCTGGAACTTGCAGCCAGAGGAAGGTGCCCGGGAACGGATGGTGGTGCCTGCTCCGCGGAGGCGCCCTGCGTGTCTCCAGGGCTGCGGCGCGTAGAGGCAGCCCCGCAGAGGCGGGCGAGGTGCCGACGTCCCCTTAACGGCTAAAATTGCTGAGCGCTAGCCAAGGCCGGCTAGCTCAGCGTGCGCGAGCTGGAGCGGTTCTCCGTGCCGAGCCGGGAGCCCGGAGCAGCACTCGGGAGCCGCGCTGGAAGCGGGCAGGGATGGGTGGCCCCTGCCAGCGGTGATGCCCACAGCTGGATGTAGAAGAGGACATCTGTCCGCAGCCTCCACGTCCCTGCTCCCATGTCAAAGCACTGCACTGAAGCCCAGAAAATCAGACCTGAGTGTCCCCATCGTCCATCCCCACCCTGGGATGAGTTTTCCTCCCTCCTCCCGGGGGAGCAGCCCCGGCCTCCCTTGCAGCTGGGGCACTGGGTCAGCCTTAGCAATGCTTTAAGCCTGGTTGGATGCATGTTGCCCAAACCAGATGTTCCCCAATTCCTATGTGCAGGGGTTTTGCCTCGAGCCGTGTCACGTCCGTGGCCGCTGCTCCTTTCTGAGCGCATCTTGCGCGAAGGCCGTGCGGCCGGCCGGGCTCGCGCTCCGCGGGCAGCAGCGTCCCAGCGCCTCCACCCACCGCTTTGCTTTTCTGTTGTCTCCTCAGGTAGCCAGATGGGAGCACAAAACGCGAGCGCTCAGCCGAGCCTTTGGCTCGCCGCATACTGCCTGCTACTGCCTGGGCACGGTTATCCTGCTGCTGAACTGCGTGCGGAGCCATTGGTAAGGAGCTAATTCTGCCGCTGTGTGTTACTGCAAAGAACGGCTGCGTGCGATGCTCCTGGCAAGGCGGGAGATGCGGCAGGGAGAGCAAACTCTGTGCCAGCAGCCGTTCAGTGCCGCAGCTTCTCTTGCTCTGGTCCCGGGAGGCTATTCCCCTGCCCTGCTTGCAGCGCAGCTGATTGATAGGAAGGCTGTTTGCATGGGAGGGATCGTATGTAACGGCAGAATTTTTTCTAATTCTCTCATAAAAATTCGAAAAATAGTTAAGCCTGTTTTTAAGAAGCCGCAGGGTTTCCTGCGTAGAAGAGCAGGGATTATCTGTACGCTTGGCAAGCAGTCTTTTTAAACTCTTATCTGCGATCTGTTTAAATACTACCTGTGCTAGCTCAGTAGCAGCGTCTGACTGATGCACCGTATGCCCTGGGAATACGTCCTTTGACGTTCTGAGTGCAGCGAAGAGGTTTACTGCAGATTTCCTCAATGCCAGCAATCTGTCTGCTGTCTGATAGGGTTTTATCTTCAACGCTGTATAGCAGAGGCAGACTCTGAGCAAATTCCCAGATTCAGTTATGCCAGGGTCAGAGCTAATGGGTTGTTTAGTGCTCTGGGTAATTCCCCAGGCACAGAGATCTCAGGTTGGAATTTGCCCGTGTATTTTAGAGCTTTGCCCTCCCAGAAGTGACACCGAGACCTGCCCTCACCCCTCTGCGTTTGCCACAGCCGCTGCCTATCGCAGAGACTGTACGAAGGTTTGCAGCGAACGTGGCCGTAACTGAACGCGGGCGAGAGGGAGGGCACGTGCGCGTGCTGCTCGTGGCTCGGTGACACAGCGTGCTGCCGTTTCGCTGGGCAGCGGCTCAGCAGTTTATTGCACGCACGCGACAGGCGCTTGTGGACTGGGAAGCAATGCAAAGCCTTTTATCTGTTTTTTTAATTAAAACCGTAGCTGATGGAATGGCAGTCCCGGTTTCCAGGAATCCGGCTTGCTCCTGCCCGACCTCCCAGCACGGTGCATCACGCTTTCTCCCTGCAGGCTCCTCTGCCCTACCAGGGCGGCCATTGCCAGCTGCGCCCGTGTCATGAGTTTGTGAGTGCTCATTGCGTGAGCCCCGCTTGGGGGCAGCTCTGCCGTGGAGTCAGGGCCTGAAGCTGGCAGCAAGGTCAACCCAGAGGGCTGGGAAAGCCCCACCTGCCCCTTGGTTTTGGAGGAGAGGTCCCACAGAGGGGGCAGTTCGCCTGCAGCAGAGCAGAGGTGAGCCGCCCGCGCTTGCCAGCTCACCCAGATGGACCAAGGCCGTTTTGGGTGACTTGCAACGTAGAGCTTATTTTGCCTGGGTGTTTCAGCACGGCTGGGTTATTCCCTTGCCACTGAAGCTGGACCGAGTGATGGGAGGCTGTTTGAGCAAGGCAAGTCCTGAACTGAGACGGGAGGGATGGTTTCAGGATGCTCATTAAAGATGTCCATGCCCTGTAACACACCTGGGAAGCTCGATTTCCCGGTCGGCGTGGGCAGCAGCCCACGGCAGTCCCCCCCCACCGAGGCTGCCCGGGGCTCATTTGCCCCAACCTGGAGCAGTCGTGCCGTTCGGGAACGCTCAGTCCTGCCCCTCGCCCCGCCGCGGAGGCGTCGCAGAGGGGCTGGCGCGCGGTGGCCGGGTCGCCCAGCGCGGGCGCTGCCGTCTCCCTGGCCGCCGACGTCGGGACAAGACGCGGCAGAGCTCGCGCTCGCTCTTCCGCTTTTCTCCCTTGTTGTATTTCCTGAGTGGCTTGTGCCTGAGCGCGCTGCTGGAAGCGAGCCCGCCGCTCCTCGCCCCGCGGAGGCAAGCCAGCCGGCAAAGAGCAAGCTGTGCTCGCGCTTTAAATATGCCACCGGCTCTGGGTTGTTTGCGAGGTGCATGCTGGCTGGTGATAACAGGGGGAAAAAAGACCACCTCGGGGGGTCCTTCCACCCGCCGCCACCGCCATCCAGCCTTTCAAACTCCCCTCTGCACGCTTTGGGGCTTTTCGTGTGGGTGGCTCCATCGAGGAGCCCGCGGCAAGGCTCTTTTGTTTCTAAAAACCTGCTTCCTCGCTCTCTTTTTTTAACTGGTTTTTTGGAAGACTCCCAGCCGGGGGAGGAAGGGAGGAGGGAGCGAACAGAAACTCGGCGAACGGGCCGCCCCGCGGCGCCTGCCGTGGCCCCCTCCCCGGTTGGGTGCCACGGCGGCCGCCCGCAAGCCTTTTCCCAAACGCATGGCTTCGGGGAAAGCGAAAGGCTGCCTTGCGCTCGTTAGGCGATTAGAGGCTTCCCCGCTCTGAGCTTCGTTATCGGCCTTGGCTTCGTTTCTGAGAAGCAATCCAGAACGACCTGTGACCAGAGGGGACCTGCTCAGTCAACTGCATAAGACAAGCATCCTTAATTGCTCTGGTGCGATGATTGTCCTCGTTAGTCATGTTCTTCCCGCAAGAAGCGGGGAGCTCCTATCGCGGAGTCCCTTATCTGCCAAAACAAATCCTCAACTCTAGAACTACCTGAACTGCGTTTGCTACCCTGGAGGTTTACGACTCTTATCTCTGTGACATGGGACGTGACGACCTTAAATGTCCTCCAGGTCGGCAGCCAGTGTCGCGCTAGCCAAGCTGCTGCTAGCCTGGCCGGCAGCATCGCAGCGGCGCTGCGCTCCCCGTTGCAGCGCTCTTCTCGTTGCAAACCGCCCTTCTCCAAGCGGGCACGTACAGGCGTGGTTGGTCCGAGGCTTATGCACTTGCTATCTTCAAGGCATCGGAGCCTTTCCCTGAGCTGGAAAGCAACACGCACGTACTCCGTGCCCTTGCAGGGGAATTTTGCAGATGAACTTGCAGAACTGCATTTGCCTCTGCCGACCGCTGTTAAGTCGAGCGTGGGGCGAAGGGTGCAGGTCTGGCAGGAGCGGCAGCCGGCGGCTCCGCGGGCGGGCAGCCGTGCTGTGCCCGGAGCCTGCGGGCGCAGGGCCAGGTGGGCGCCGGGACCGTTGCCCTCCGGGACAGGCCCCCGGGGGGAGCAGCCCCTCGCGCCGGCCGGTCGCGGAAGGGAGCCAGGTCGGCAGCGAGGCGCGAAGCTGCCGACAGCTCCAAACCCGCCTAAATAACACGGCGACGGGCGCTGGCAGCAAAGCCCAGCCGTTACCGGCGAAAGAAGCTGTGAGGATGATGACGGGGACAGCAAGTGGTGCTATCAGCAGGACGGCTTTAAGGGTCTTTGTTGTTGTTTTAAATAAACAAGTTCTGTTGCAGCGCGCCGGTGACGGCGGTTGCTGCTGGGAGCTATCGGACGCTTTACCCCAGTTGCCTGCTTTGGCCAAGAGGAACAAAAAAAGCCCGAAACCAGGGCGAGACAGTCAGCACCCGCTGCCCGTGCCCCACTTCTGTCCCGCCGTGCTCGCCGGCCCTGCTTTCGGGGACGGGCAGAGGGAGCGGCGACCCGGTTTCCTCGCCGAGGTCTTTGTGCTCCTCGGCGGGGGAAAGCGGTTGCAAAACGCGGCATTCGCGGTTCCCCCCGGGAGGCTGAACACCTCCGCTGCCCCCTTAGCCGGGCAGATGAGAGCGTCGCCGGGTTGGCGGCGTGCTCCAGCGCCCGGCTTTTGGGGTTGGGGTTTGGGGTGCTGGTTTGACTGGTGGTTTTGCAGCGTTGCAATCGTCGCTCTCCGCTGGACTAAGGCGCCCGTTCGTGCAAACCCCGCCGCCTGCCCGCCGCCTCCAAGCGCCTTTGCTCTCTGTTAACCCCGCGCTCGTCCAGCTCTTGCAAACGCTTCCACCCGCGGGACGTCTCGGGCCCTGCCGTTTGTCGGGGTTTTTCCAGGTCGCGCGCGTTATTCCCACGACGCGGCGGTAAGCGCAGCGGGAGCCGAGGGCGAAACGGCGCCCGTGGCTTCGGCTCGCCGGCACAAAGCCCGCAGCAGCTGCGCTTGCGCCGTTCCCGTCCGCCGAAGGCGGAGGCCAACTTGCACCTTGCAGAGCGGGCGCGAGCCCCTCCGGCTGCGTTATCCGAGCGGGTCGGCGCGCGACCGTCCGCCCGGCTCCTCGCCGCGGCAGGCGCGCCGCTCCGGCACGCGATGCGTTTCCACCCGCTTGGACAAAGCGCGGTTTTACTTGGCGTCGTCGGCTGCGGAGCTGGGATGCTGCCGCGTAGCGCGTGCGGCAGAGCCGCTGCGAGGAGCGTGACTCAGGGGCGCGCGGTAAGAGACCGGCTTCGCGAGCGAGACGGCCAGCGCCTCGTCCTTGCCCCGTGCCGGCGAGGGTCTCCCGGCTGCCGCGGAGCGCTCGCAGATGCCGGAATAATTGGAGCCGCCGCCGACCCCGTGCTGCCTGCCGTGGCCTGGCATCGTAAACGCTTGAAAGCTTTATTTGCCGATTCTAAAAACTCGTGCGCACATCGTGTTTAATGCAAATGGAGAGCGTGTTTAGCAAGATACAGAACATTACTAGGGGGAGAGACGGTCCATTATCTCCGCACAGACGCCTCCCTCTCTAGCTGGAAGCCAAACAGCAGGGGACCGAGCAAGACGTGCTGATGAGGGTAACTGATGCAGGGCTGTCCAGCCATGGGGAGGAAGGATGGGATCGTCTGGAGCAGGGGAGGAGACTCTGCCAAAACAAACCGTGTCATGTGCTGCTTGCGAAACCTCCGAGCCGGGTTCGCAGTCATCCAGTTCCCGTTCTCAAAGCCACCTCTGTTCTCGTGCGCCGAGGCAGGTCGCTGGCACAAATCAGAGCAGCCTCGAGGATGCAAGATAACGTGAACTCTGCTCGAGCAGAGTGAAGAGCAGCCTCCGAGCGCTGGGCTCTGGCTGCACCTCTCTCTGCTTTGCCATCTCTTTGCCGGGGGCTGGGAACCAGACGGGCACCAGCTCGGTGCTGGTGTCCCTCGCCTGCCCCCCGGGAACCATCCCTGACTTTTTTCTGGTTGCGCTGAGACGCCTTCCCCGGGCTGGCACGCTGGGAAGAGGTCCCAGCCTAAGGCAGAATCAAACCCTTGGTGCTGCAAAGAGGCATTAGCGTCTCCATGTGCAGGAGCAAAGCCGCCCGGAGCATCCCCCGGGCGCTGCTGCGGCAGGGACGCAGGGTTGGGCTCCTGCGCAGGGCAGGCGCGCGTCATTTAAAAAGAAGCATCAGGGCAGCGATGCCAACGGTTGCGCAGCTGCTGCGAGCTGCGGCCAGGTCTGCGCGTTCGCCCCAGCGCTTAGGAATTGATTTTAAGCTAAGCCGCCGTCAGCCTGGCAAGGAGAGGGCGGCGTGCTGGGGGTTGGAGGACGGGTGGCCCTGGGCACGCGGGCCGTTGTGCAACCCGGGGCCGCGCCGTCGTTCCTCGGCACGTGCTCGGCTCCCAGGGAAAGGGAATTTCCCAGTTATTTCCAGCGTGGAGGCAAAGCGTAAATCAATGAGCTGCTGAATTTGTGCTCTCTCCCCAGCTCATTGCATTTATTCTCTGTTTTGTTTCCTTGCTCCAGCCCAAAGGGAAGGTGAAACGGCTTGCTCTGGGTGCCCAAAAAGCTCTCTAACGATAGAAAACACAGTAAGGACGAGCTCCAAGGAAAACAAAATTATCATCCCGGTCCCTAAACCATAAAATTTAAGTACAATTTTGGAATTGGCTCGGTGCTTGTAACTTGCCATCGAGCCTCCGAGGCGCACGCCTGCCGCGTGTCCGTGAGCCGGGCAGGCCGGACAGGACGCCCCACCGCGGCTCTCCTTGGGCGGCAAAGTCAATCGAGGGGTTTGCAGGACTTGGGGAGACGGACATCAAAAAAATGTACCCATCTCAGAAGCTGGCGCAGCAGAGAGCCAGAGGGACCGCGGGCCCTCTCCGCCCAGAAAAAGCTGTCCAGGTGCAGGAGAGCCGGCATCCTGCTTGAATTCCTGCCTCCAAGGCGTTCATTGAAGGAGCCTCCAAGTTTTCTGCCGTGCGTGGAGAAGCACTGCGTACGGTCCTGCAAGGCCGGTATCTCCTCTTGCTATTACAAACGGGCTTCGCTGCATCACTGCATCGTTGTCTCGGAGCAGCAGGAGCCGCTGCGCCAGCCGAGCCCTGCAAAGTGCAGCACCTTGGCAGGATCACGGCTCTTATGCTCGTGGACGAGGATTTGGAGGGTCATCCTGGAGGCCGGGGCAGAGAAGCTCGTGCTTGACAATCCCTGCGTCCCATGTTTCCCTTTCCCCGTTGCAGTCCTCCCCCTGGCTGCCAGCCTCCAGCCGTGAATCACTGCCGGGCACGTGGCTGACACGGGAACGCTGCAAAATGTTTCGGTGGGGAGGAACGGGGGAGGAAGCATGAGATAACCCAGCAGATCGCTGCCAGCCTTCAGGTCCCCATGCTCGCTGGGCTCCCCGAGCTCCCCGTCATAACAAAACCAAAAAGCCCCAAACAGTTTGGTCCCACGCTTGGGTGGGGTTGGTGTTTCCAGCACCGAGCAGGGGTTGCGAGTGGAAGTACCTGCAGCAGGCCAACCCCTGGCTGCTCGCGAGACTTTGCCTTCTTGCTTCTCCCTTCCGGACAGCGAGTAGGTGCGGATGAAAGAAGGGACCTGGTGGAGTGCCCTCCTCTCTCCAAGCTCCACACCTCCCAGGAGGAGGCAGGTGATGGTATTAACGAGTTGCTGCTATTAACAGCCCTCATTGTCTCTCCAACAGCTTCACAGAGGCCATGAAGAGCCAGCCGAAGCTGGAGGGCTTGGACTGCCGCTGGGCCTATTTCTTGGGCTTGGCCGTCCTGGCCGTCGGGACCTTGTTCGTCATCTCCAGCTTCTTGGCGCTGGGCTTCATCGGGACGTTCCTGGGTAAGTGCTGCCGTCACTGCCGGGATGTCCCCCGTCTGCTACCCCGGCAGCTCTGGCCGGCTCCTGGGGGAGCCCTGGCATCGAAGCACGGCTGTGCCCCTGGGCTCAGCCTCTCGCTCCAGATGTGGCCGTTTTTAGCAGGTGGGAGATGTGAGCCCCATCGCCAGCTCATTCGGTCAGGTAGTGAAGCTGTTCCGCTTGCCCTTGCCTGTAGTTTCTCTAAAAATGCCAGATCTTGACCAGAGACCTCATTTAATCCTGCTGGGGTCTTTTGGAAAGGCTAATCCAGAATGAAGGTAGGGCAGAGTCCTCCTGTGGGTATTTCCTCTGCCTCGTCTTCAGGGCGCTGTTAGATTTGGTCTTGGCTTCGTGCTACCAAGGCGTGATCGAACCCTGACGTCGCCTTGCGTGGAGATGGCAGCGCAGCGATTTTGCACAGCGAGTCCAACCACCTTAAGTGTCAAGCCTGCAATTTTAATAAGTCCCTGATTATCTCAGAGGTTCGAATGTCCCCCAGAAAAGGGAGCCGGTGAGCGGATCCAACAAGCCCCCTGTTGCCCCGCGGCACGATGTCTCCTGTTGCACCCTGCTGCAACGCCGGCGTCTCCGCAACGTGCGGAGCCAACCACGAGACTGAACTAACGCAACAGCATGCCTGTAATTTATAGTCTTATATATTATAGTTTGTAATGTAGTCTGGTTGTGAACCAGACCCCGACTGGGCTAAGCCCTGGGCGAGACAGTCCGCAGCCCAGCTGGCTCGGGGCGGGAGGGAGGCGCGTGGCCTCTGCTGCTCCGTGTTTGCGATGTCCCTGTGGGGACAGCGGCGCTGGCACAGTGGCAACACGGTGAGCAAAGCAGCGGTGCGCGCCCTCTGCGAGCCCGACCTCGCTCTGAGCCCCGGCCCGCTCGGCGCGCGTGCCAAGGCAGGATCTCGGTTGCTCTCGCCGCGGCAATAAACCTGACAGCCCTTGACGGATGCTTTTATCTGCCGCTTTATGGTGGAAAGCATTTTCCACTGTGCCTGCTTTCACATTTGGAGAGTAATTCTATTAGCGTTGTTGACTTTAAAAACATGCCGGTATGTGTGGAATTCATAAAAATAAAATTGAGACAGGAACAATAAATATCCAAGGAAAGGAGCAGCTCCCGCTAGCTGAAATAATCCCAGCCCTAGCTTTGACACTGCATTTAGACTGTGCTTTTGCAAGTGCTTTACAAACCAAATTCAATTAGCTCCTGCAGTGTCTCCAGGAAGAAGAGTGGGAGGTAATAAGCCTGCCTGGTTTTCAAGTGGAGTTGCAAAGAAACGGTTTGAGTTGGCCAAGATCCTGCAACCAGAAATAGAGCCCAGGGCTCCGGGGCGCGCGCTCTCGCCGCTCGCCTGTGCCGCCCTGCTCCCAGCCCCGTAGCATCTCACCAGCTTGCCCCAAAGCAACCTGGGTGCAGCCCGCGGGAGCCGGGGCGGCACCTCTCCTCCCGGAGAGCGGGCCATGCCGTGCGCCCAAGGAGGTGGCCGGGGTGGCCGGACCCAGGAGCACCCATGGGCGAGAACTGATCGAACGTTCCCGAGGTTTAGCCAGGTCTGGGATTGTTTACGTAAAGTGTGATTCATCCGAGCAGAAGGAGCCGCTGGACTTGAATTGCCAGTGAAAAGCAAACAGGTGAGTCAGGTTCAGGGCGAGCGGGGAGCGTGGCTCCGTCCCCGTCCGTTCTGCGCAGCCCAAGAGCCTCGCGCGGGTCAGCCGGCAGCCAGCCCTGGTCTCGCTGCCAGCCTGGGCAGGACGGCGGCCGGGGAGCGCTGACTCCCTGAACATCTGCGCGCTGAGCCGTGCCCCAGCTGGGACCGGGCAGAGCTGCTGGTTTTGGCCCGATGGCCGTTTTACGCAAGCCCCCACAAATCCAAGTTACCAAAATCTTCATGGAGATAGTGTTCGGCATGGTTTCTTGATGGTTTCTTGCCCAGCCGCGGGGAAGACGCGGGGTCTGCGGGTCCCAGAGGCTCTCGCGCAGGGTGCTCTCCTGCTTGGGACGCAGCTGGCACCCATAGTTGCATGTGTGATTCGACATCTTGAAGGTGTGGGAGAAGCAGGGTGCCCCAGAGGGGACAGGACTTCCGACTCCACATAGCGAAGGGCTGTGTTTCATGGATACGAGGAAGCTTATGCCATGGTCCCTCCTCTCAGATCGACGCCTGAGCCCAAGAGAGGTTTTGGGAGAGCCCACCATGCCCAAGCACTTACTGGAACAGGTTCAAGCCCTTTGCTTTCAGGGTTTTTTTTTTCCCCCCCAAGTAAATCTGGCTTGACTGAACTCTGCTGCCAGGTTGGCCTGAACCTGGTGCTCTCTTAGGAGGCGCAGCGGTGGAGCGGCACAAGCTCAGGAGGAGGCCGTGGGAAGCCCATCCCAGAGCCTGAAGTTGCTTTATGCTGCCCCGATCCAAAGTAGCCCCTGCAGGAGTATTTACCCTTTGCGGTGAGACAGTTGCACCGACTTCCAGCAAAAAACACATCCGAATCGGCTGCCAGCCTCCCCTGGCCTGTTGCTGGTGCCGTGCAAACCGATGCACGTTCCTTCCCCATTGCACCTGCCAGGATGTAAAAAATATTCCAGCCCTTGTCCCATGTGGTTTTCCTTGAACTGCGTGGATTCAGAGGCAGGGTTTGCTATATGCTGGCGGCGGGGGCCTGGGGATTCGCGTCGGTGCTCGCAAAGAGCGCAAGGACGAGCCCTTGCCGGCGCGGGCGTTCGCCCGGGGCTTGGCGCGGACCTGCAGCGTGCGAGCGAGGCGCTGGGCCCCGGAGACGAGGGCGGGCAGGGTACAATGAAGCATTTTGACACACGCAGAAATGGGCTGCGGCCTGGGGGGATGCTTTCTACCAGAGCCATCTGGGAGATGTATTGCCAAGTAACACTGGGAACATATAATACAAATACCAGGCAATTATCTCACTTAGTGGCCTGTAGTTAAAGCCTGAAAGCATGGTATAATTGGGCAGGCGCTGTTTATCCTTAGAAATAAATGTTTTTGCACCCTGTGAGGCCAAAGAAATTGCACTACGATCCAGGTAATAATAATAACCTTGAATGCTTTGCCCTCCTGTAATGCCTTTTATCTGGATTTCCAAGCACTTTCTCAACATTCATTAATCCTCGCCACCCTCTGGGACATAAGAAAGACTGATATTATGATCGGTGCACAATAGCGCAAGGAGAGACGGAGGAGACTCGAGGTCAGGGAACGGCTCGGGAGCAAGCGCGGGCACGCACGGCCGCGGCTCCGCGGACCGCCGGGCGGGCACGGCCCTCGCTGCGTTATCCGGCGTCCAGCACCGCGCGGCGTCCAGCTGTGCGCCGCTGCGCCGCTCGGCTCAGCCGTGAGCCGAGGAGCCCCGCTCCTCGGGGCGCCCTGCGTCCCGGCTTGCCGCTTGCTTTTGCAGGCTCCTTTCGCGGCAGCGTGCAGAGATTGCTCCGAGGTGGGGACAGAGCTGGTGGCAGGCTGACAGTTCTGAGAGCTTTCTGCTCCTCACAGGTGACAAGCGCCTATCGGCATCGGCCTGCCGGGGGCTGAGTGTTTTGTAGGTCGAGGCGCCTACGAAAAAATTGTGAGAGTCTGAAATTGTGAGCCTTTCTCTGAGCTCTGAGATACGGGGTGGCAGCGACCGAGGGCGTTTGGTGGTGGCGGTCTTGAGGATAACATCTTGAGGGTAACAGCTACAGGGCGCCGGGAATCTTTCCCCAGTTAAATATTTTCCATCCTCTGCGCTTCCTCCCTCGCTGAGGGGCTTCAGATGGTCGCTCTTGGGGCGAGCCAAGCGGAAGCAGCCAGCGGCGATGCCCAGAGCCGTGGGCTGGTGCGGGACGTGGCCGCCGGGGGCCTCGTGGCAATGCACAAACCACCCTGGTGGGCAAAGAGCCCCCCCAGACAGGCCGGTAGACGTGGAGCAACCTACCCGCTGCTGTTTTAGCAACCTAAGAGGCGGCAGCAGAAGTCCTCCTTGGCCTTCGCTCTACGCCGGGGGATGTCCCCGCTGTGTCGCAGCGATGGTCGCGGCGTGCTGGAGGCCACCCACCCCCGGGAGCCTCCGCGGAGCCTAACGAGAAACCCTCCGTTTGCCCCGCAGGTGACTACTTCGGCATCCTGATGGAGGCCAAAGTGACGAGCTTCCCCTTCAGCGTCCTGGATAACCCCATGTACTGGGGCAGCACCGCCGTCTACCTGGGCTGGTCCCTCATGTGAGTACCCGGCCGGCTCCAGCTTCTCGTTTCCTGACTATTTTTATTCTGAGATGCATGCAAAACCTTCTGCTATTATAAAACACTGGCGGCATTAATTACAGCAAAATAAGTGATGGCCGAGTGCTGGGGAGAGGAAACGTCAGCAGATGATCTGCAGCCGAGCGGAGTCCTTGGCAGGCTCCGCGGGTGGAAAAATCAACAGCCGGGGCCAAATTCACGCCAGGGGTCACTCAGCGGGGCAGGGCGCTGATACCAGGCATCAGCGTGGCCCTGTAATTACTGCTGGAAAAATCAAAACAAGCCAACACACCCGTCCCCCCGCTGCATGGTGATAACACTTCCGAAACACTCCTCATGTGACACAACACAGCTTTATAGCCTGCTTAGGAGGAAATGAATAAGCTGTAATCTAGCAGTAAATGAGCAATATACTCTATATATTGTGTATTGAGTTTTATGTGGCTTTATTTAATACCACATTTTATTTATTTGCCCAGGCTGCGTTACACGGGGAAGCCAGATCCGCAGAGCGTTATGGGCTTTTATCACTAGTTATTTTGCACAGGAGCTCCCGAGTGTGGCCACCTCTCTCCTGCTCAGGGGGGAAAGCAAAGTACTTCGCCACTGCCTGGTCACCTTTCTTCCAGTTTAACCGTGCACGGCTTTCTGGCCCTGCTAGTGAATAAGGCCGCCGTCCTCCGCTGCTGCCCGCTGCGCTTTGCCGGTGCTCGTTCTGCACTGGAGGCTTCCCGCGGGAGCCGTCCCTTCTCCTCGCAGCCCGCGCCCCTTGCCTGCCTCTGCGCCGTATCCGTCCCCAACCCGGCCGCGGGCAAGTTGAAGCGTGCCGTGCCGGCTCGACGTTAAGGATGACCCGAGGTGCCCTTGCCGAATCCCGAGCACCCGTGGCCTCCGTGCTGGGCTCGCGCCCGGGGTTGCGCGGGGCGGCCCGGGCTGGGGGGCTCCGCGCAACCCGTTCGCGCGGCGTTTTTGGCCGTTCCTCTTCCCAGGGGGCCTGAGCTCGGGTGTCTGAGCTGCCAGGGCTTTAAGGAGAGTTTGGGCGCGTGCCCGCAGGGGTCCGCGGCGGCGCGGGAGGGATGCCGCATGCGCGCCCCGGGCTGGCTTTGGACGGGCCTGAAGCGGAGCGCGTGTTTCTCCTCCCTCAGCCATGTATCACGCTCCGTATCGTGGCATCGGAGCCCAAGGGACTGATTCATTTCCGTCTCCCAGGGCACATACCGCGTCATGTCAGCGAGCCTGGCGCTGCACCAGGCAGCCTGCCCTTAGCCCTGACATCCGACGTTAAAAGCATCGCACGGAGCAAAAGCCACTTTTTTTTTTTCCTTGCAGGATATTGCAAATATATCCCAGGCCCGACGAACGGCTGCTCCACAGCCAAAATAAACTCGTCCACAAAATACGCCGAAGTTGGCATTTTGACCCTGTTTGCGCACAGTGAATAATGGGGCTTTTGGGGAGTGCGTTCCCCCGCGCTGTGCGTAAGGGGAGCACGGGCCAGCCCCGCGTGTGGGCTGTCTGGCTCCATGGTAATAAATGAGGTTTCTCCAAATAACTTTGGATCTGGATGTGCGGCGGGGAGGTTTGCAGCTGCAAGTTGGTCATCGCTATGAGCGTGTGTCCCCTTGGGGGGCTGGAAGCTGGAGCTGCCCCTCGCTGTCCAAGGAGGGCTCGAACGCAGCGGTCCATGAGCGGAGCGATGCTCGCAGGCCCACAAAGACGGCGTCCCACCAAGGACAGGAGGGAGGTGGCAAGGAGCCAGCACCAAAAAAACCTCCCTGCTCGAACCCCCTTCCACCCTGCTGCAAAATGAGCCATTGCCAATAAGTAGGTCAAGCTTGTAAGAAGAGAAAAACAATTTACCCAAATGCTTCTCGTTATCCTGGTCAAGCTTTCATCTGCTCCTGAAAGACAAATCAAGCATTAGTTGTGCAGGGATGGTTCTGCATATCTTTGGATGGGGAAAATGTTTTAAGTCATGGCAACAAGCTGTGTAAATCAGAGCTGGCACTGCAGCCAAATGATACAATTAGAGGTCTTGCTGTCAACAAACAATCATGCAAATTTGTTCTCTCTGATACGAATCGAGGAGGAGACATGACTAAGCATGTAATAGCGGGCGGTTGGGAGAAGAAGTTGTTGCCTGATGTTTCCTAATGAGGAAGAAACTTATTGCAAAAGAGGAACAGTGGAAAGGTGAAGCTTCGTGCGCGTCTCTCCAGGAATCGAGGGCATCCCGGCGGCGCCGACGTTTAGGTGGCTTGACCTCTCCTCCTCTGAAGGCATTTTTTCTCCGACAAGGACAGTCCTCATTCCACAAGGATTGCGAGATGTTTATTCTCAGCAGGCAACAGCGACGTACATCTTAGCGCTGACATCCAGCTCTCACCCCCTCGCAGCGCTGAGCTGCAACCGGCGATTCAAGGCAATTAGCAGCCCCCCAACGAAGGGCGGTGCTGGCAGCCCGTAGCTGGAGGCATAGCAGGCGTGGTAGGACGTGCAACTGCAAATGAAGTCACGCTTGCTAAAGGCAGGGAAAGGCTGGTGCTCGGGGACGGACGGGTCTTGCATGACTCCGGCAAGGGGTATTTCCATCCCGATTCGTTGGCCTCGCCACCGTCAGCCCATCACCGGTGACCCGTCTCTGAGTCTTAACCGCGGACCTGCTCCCTGTTGCGTGTCCGTCTCTGCGTTTCGCGTCTCGCCCACCCTGGGTGTCACGGTGCTGCCGGGCGTCTCGCCCACCCCGGGCGTCCGCGTTTCTGTGCACATCACGCGTTTCCCCTATAGCGCGTTGGCTCGGAGCCACGGGCTGACGTAACCAGCAGCTCAGCTAGGAAACAGCTGGATAATCTCGGGATTTATCATCAAAGCAGAAGCTCTCCCAGCGAAGATGTGCAGGGATCTTACTTAAAAGAAGTCACCGAAGTAGGCTGGGGAAGAAGCTTTGCCAAGTAACATCTGCCTAAGCCAGTTAACATTAAGTACAAAGAAAAGCACCTTTTGTTCACCTCTGTTTAATGAACGAGAGAGCGCTCTCGTGGTGTCGACCGTCTCATTTCACTTTCTGAACCGTGCCTTGCATAAGCCCATGTATTTACCTCTCTTCTCCTTCTCTTTCAAAACAGGCATGCAAGCCCAGCTGGCCTTTTGCTGACAGCTGTAGTGGCAATTTCCTACACAATTGCAATGCTGTACGAGGGGTGAGTAGCTCTGCAAAGCTGGAGAGCTTCTAATTATTGCTACCGTCTTGACTCCCGAGGTTTCGGGGAATTGGAGAAGCAGGGATTTTTTTTTTTTCCAATTAATTCAGTGGGGGCGAGGGAAAACATGTGATTGATTGCTGTTCAGTTGTTTTGAGAACAGGCAGATGCCACTTTAAAATTATTTGCTGAGTTCTAGGAACGTTTATGCATTTATTCGTTTTTAGCAAAATGAGGTTTCTCTCCTTTGGATGGCTGCTTCAGGCCAGACAAGAGCAATAAGGAAGCCGGTAGCACTCATTGTGTCATCTGAAGAGACCCTGCAAGAAAGAGCTTGCATTTTGTACTCCCTTCGATGGGTTTCTCTGATATTTTGCGCCACAATAGCCCAGCAGCCCTGGACAAAGCAGCCCAAAGTTATTCCCAGAAGCAGTGGTTGTATTGCAACAGGGAAAGGGCTTTTGCGGTGGGCAGAGAGGAGAGGCAAAGAGCGCTGCGTGCAGGGAGAGGTAGCGCACGTGGGCAGAGGTGGCCCAGCTGAGCCCTGTCCCGCTCAGCACAGGGATGGTCCTGGCCTGGGCGCAGCCTGGACCTGCTCCGCAGGCCCGCAGCGCCTGGTGATGTGCAGTTTGTCTTTCCCCCCCCTTCTTTCGCCCTTCTCTCGCCTCTCTGCCCCCGCTCGGCCCCGAATCGCCGTCCTGCCGCCCGCAGCCCTTTCACCGAGGAAATCTATCGGCGGAAGCAGACGGGAGCGAAGAGCGAATAGCAGCAGGTAGGTCTGCAGGGCGCTGCCGGCCCCCGGCGCCCGCCCGGCCGCCGGCTGGCCCTTCGGCTCCGCCGGCATCTGAACTGGCGGCCGGGTGGGAGCGTTTGCCCCGCCGGCTTCGGAAAGCAGCAGCCCCCGAATTCCCCGCCGGCGGGGGGGGGGAAGGTGCTGGGGAGCTCCAGCTTTAACCACATAAATCGGAAGGAAAACTCCGGCTCGCGGCCGAGGGGTACGCGCGGGTGTGCGGGCTAGCGGCGGAAATTCGGCCCCGGCTGCCGCAGCCGGGTCCTTAACAGCCTCTCGTCTCTTTGCCCTTTGCAAAGCAGCGGCTCGGACGTGGTGGCACGGCGTGCTTCTCCGGTGCCCGCGCTCTCCCACGCGCCCGTTTTCCTACTGAGACGTATCCTACTAATTAGCCCAGCGACCCCCCCCCCCCATCCCGCCCCGCAACGAGCCAAGCGAGCACCCCGCTCGGGATGCTCGAGCTGATCGGCGGAAGAGCGGCGCCGCGGCCCGCCGGAGCCGGCATCCCGCCCCGGCGCCCCTGCCCCGCGCCGGCTCGCTGCCGCCCAGCGAGACGACGCTCTCCCGGGTGACGCCGGCTGTGAGACACCCGCCAAGGGTGGGCAAGAGCGGCCGGAAAGCGAGCGGAAAAAGGACGGGGAGACGCCGGGGGCCTTTGGGAAGCCATCCCGGAGGGCACGGGAGCCCCGGCTCCGCGCGGATGCCACGGGAGCGAGGATGCTACGAGCGGTGACGGAGCCAGCGCCGAGGACCGCGGCGCGGGACCGACGCACGGCGCCTTGGATCCCGGCGGCGGCGGCTCTCGGAGGGGCTGGCGGCGTCCCCATCCCTCCCGGCGGCGTTCGACCCCCGCCGGCGGAAGGAGAGAGGAAACTGCTGCCAACCCAAGCACGAAACCCCGTTTTTTTTCTCGAACAGGGCAACATCCCTGCCCAGCAGGGCGGTTCGCAGCCCGCTGGAGCATCCAGAGCCTCGGCGCGTCCCCGGGCCGTTCGCGAAGGGGCCGAGGCAGGTGACTGCGAAAAGCAGGGCGATGCGACCCTTGCCGTCTAACCCGGGTGACCCGCCTGGGGGGGCCCCGTCCCGCCGTCCCCACCGCCCGCAGCCCCCGCCGGTGCCTTCGAGCTGTTTTTCACTGCCTTGCTGGTGGGGAAGGGGTGCAGAAGGGCTTTTTATCTTTGTTGTGGGCAGCCGCGTCCCGTGCCGTCCCTCCGCCCCCGCGAGCCGGGATGAAACTCAGCCGCGAGGATTTGGCTCTTCCCAAAGATCCCGGTGCCCGAACCTGCTCCGAACGGGACAATCCCAGGGGCGAAGCTGCAGGTCCGAGCTGGATGTGTGCAGATTCCCAGAACGGTTGGAGAAATGAGCTGTAATGACCCAAAAAAAAACAAAAAAAAAGAGGGAAAAAGAAGAAAGAGTTCAAAGGCCCTGGGAGAGGGTGGCAGGAAAGGGGAGCTGCGTTGCTGCGGGGTCTCGCGGAGGCTGAGGAGGGAGCCAGGACTCCTGGTCCCGGCGGGACGCGTGCGGCTGAGTCCCCCGGTCCCCGCGGGAAACCCCCGGGACCCTCTCCTGCCTCGTCCGGCCCCGGTGGCCTCCGCGCTCCCGTTGCCTGCGGGCTGCTCCGGGCCCTCCGAACCTTCCCGCGTGCCCCTCGAGCGCCGTCCTTCCCGCTCGGGGGACGGTGCCGGCAGCCCTGCCGGAAGGGGCGGGCGGCGAGAAGCCGCTGGTGCGGCCGCCGGCCCGGCCCGGCGTCCTCGAGCTCCCGGCGTAGCTCTGTGAAGCCGTCGGGGTCCCTCTCGCTTTTGCATGGTTGTAATTCGCCCTTCCGAAGTTGCTCCTCGAGAATTAAAAGCGTTGGTTTCTTTTCCATCCAGCCTCCGTTTCCTTCGGCCGCGCGTTCCTCGGCAGAGCCGTTGCACGAGGATTTCTGGACCGCTCTCTCAGCAGCCTTCCTCTTGAGCACTTGGGCACAGCATTTTATTTGTAGATAAGTCTCCGCATCCCCTTCGCAGTTAATGTTTATCGACGGAGGCTGAAACGGCCCCGTGCCCGTAGCATCCACCCGGCAGAGGACACGCTGCGTTATTCAGACAATTTATGGCAGAGTCGCCAGACCTGGCTCAAAGTCACCGAGGTAAATAAATTTAGATTTCTTGATCGGCAAAATCGGTATTTACAAAAGAGACGTTTGCTTGTTAGCGAGGCGTTGCGGTAGCGGCAACGCGGCTCGGGCCGGGTTCGTGCTGTCACGCTCTCGGTCCGGAGACCGGCTAAAGCTTCGCCGCCGGCTGCCCCGCTGTCCCTGCCGGAGCACGGCCCCGCTGGCTGCGGGCTCCCCTGCGACCGGCCCTTGCCCGCTTGCAAACCCGCGCGTCTCCGGCCGGGAGCGTCGAAGACCGAGCGGGTCACTGGGGATGCGGTGGCCTTCGTGCCTTCGAAGGCGGCCCGGGTTTCCCGGGGTTTGAGCTTGGCAGGTCGGGTTTGTTTGTAGCCTTGGGCAAAAACAGCGGGGCTGCGTGCAAACGCCGCAGATAACGCCCGCCCTCGTGGCCAGGCCGTTTCTCTAGAGCAAACAGCAGCACAGGAGAAACTAGTTAAATCACAACTTCCCGCTGGCAGACGCCGCTGGGTCGCCGAGTGCATCGCCCTCCCGGTGCCGCGGCCCGACCGCGCACGCGGGCAGCGGAGGCGCTCCAGAAGCTGGCTGAGCTCCCGGCCGGGCTTTCCGTGGGTTTTTTCCACGTTGCTTTTGGCATTCCTGCTTGGCACGTGGTTACTTCTCATCCAGGGCTGTTTGGGGGGCCGCATCCCGCAGGCCAAGTCTTTAAGGCAACCCCGCAGCCTCCAGCGGCCGCCGGGGCCGGCCCCAAGCCCAAAGTCCTCGTGCCCGGTTGTGACCACAGGTAACCCAGCGCCGTGTTTGCTTTCATCCAGCAAAGCTGTGCTTCTTCCTCGCAGGGGAGGAAAGGCTATCAGGCCTGACGTGGAAAACAAATAGGATTAGGCAGTAACAGAGAATAAACATGTAGCACAAGCAAATGGGCACTTATCGCCCCATGGGAGCTGGCGAGAGGCAGAAGGGCTGGAGGAGAAGCCGCGGGTCCTGCCTGGCCCTGCTCCGACCGGGCTCGCTGAGCTTGCACTTCGCTGTTTGCCAAAACAGAGGGAAATCGGGGTTTGCTCGGCTCTGGTGACTGCTCCTGCGCCAACCGAATCGATTCGGGGCCGGTCCCGGAGGGCTGGGCTGAATTTCAGCCTTCGGCAGGGTGGGGGAAGTGGTTTTGCCCGATGCCGGCACGTGAGCTGGGATTGTCGTGGGTTGAAGGTGAGGTTTGAGCCCAGCAGTCCCTGGCAGGACAACGTGATTTTTCAGGCTTTGGGCGCTGACCGCTTTATCAGGACCCTCGTGGTCCAGACGGGGACGGGACAGCTGTCTTCGAAGGCCTCATCCGTACGGAGGGAGGGGGAAACTGCTCCCCGCCGTCGCACAGGGAAAGGAGCCCCGAGCTTTGCTGGGCAGCAAGGAGGAAATGCGGTGGGAATAAGACCTTGGTGGGAAGCTGTTTCCAGGTGTGAGACCGCCAGTGGTGGAGGTCAGGCAAACATCTGGCAGGACGGAGACCCATCCCGCCTCGGTGGGACGAGGGCCGAACCGACCGTCGTGCCGCAGGGCCTCCCCGCCTGGCCGCCTGCGGGACGCCCCCGGGAAGGCTCTCCAGCCCCCCTGTCCCCCAAGTCCCTCTGTTTCTCCCCAGCTGGGCTGTGGAGCTGCTCGGCCGTTTTTCTTCCTCCTGCTTCTTGCCGGTGGCAGCAGGCTCCTCGGCCGGGCGCGAGGAGCTGCCCACCGCGCCGAGGGAGCTCGGGGAGACCCCGCTCTCCTGGCGGCCCCGGGGATGCTCCGCGGGCGACCGCAGCTTCCTCCCGGCCGCCGGAGAGCCGGCGGCAGCCCGACGCGCGCCTCGGCCCTGCCCTTCCCCGAGCCCCTCCAGCCGAGCCGCGTCCCAGCCGCCCCGTCCTCCCCGGAGGCGGTTAGCGCACGTTGCTCCCGTTACGTGCCGTGGGACGAGTTATGAGGCTGTTTTCTCTACTTTGCACGCTAAAAACCGCCCTCTGACAGCCTGGAGGGTTCTCAAGCTGTGGCACAGCGTCCTTGTCTCTTGTGGCAAGAAAATGATAGGAATGTGCTGCTTTTGCCCTGTTGCTTCTTCTGTGGCCGAGATCTGTTTACCAGCTGCAGCTCGTTTCAGGTTCGGCAGCGGGCTCAGCGCCCGTCTCAAACCTCAGCCCAGCTCCAACCCCAAACCCTGGTACCGCTTTCACCCCGATCCACCTGAGACCCCGACCCTCACCCTGCTCCTGCCTGCGCAGCCGGGCTGGCTGGAGCCACGGTGCCGGATGCGGGGGCCACGCGGGGAAGGTGCTCCGCGCCGGCTGCACGCTCCTGCGCCGCTCGAGCCCGGCGCCGTGTGAGCCCGTCTCCTAACGGCCCGCTTGCCACCTCCCGCTGGGCCGCGCTTTCCGCTGGAGGCCTTTTATTTTTGCCGTCTTACCCAGGCAGCAGCCGCTATTTCCATGGGAACCCTCTTGACATCGGGAGCAGCGCGTCCATTGGGGGCGTCGAGCCTGCCTCTCCCCCGTGCCCTATATTTCAGGCCCGTTGCTGCCCGTCTCGCGTTACGGGTGACATTTCTCCCTAATCCCGGGGAGGCTGCCGGGCTTCGGAGGCGAACAGAAGGTGTCAGAGTTTGGGTGCGCGTCCAGGACACGCAAATGCCTCTGCCTGCGCTGCCCGCCGGGCTGCAGTCGCTGCGGTGCAACCGCCGTGCCTAAGCACGCTGTCCCGTGCAACCCGAGGACGCGGCGGGGACCCGCGCTGGCTTTGCCCGTGGCCTCCGTTATGGCCGGAGAGGTGGAAATCTGCTCTGGGCTGGAAAGGGGAACAGAGCAAGTCCTGCTTTGTTGCCGCAGCTCTGCACGTGCTGTGCAAAGAGGCGGCTGCTCCCGTAAGACCGTGACGCCCGAGGTGCCCCGTGTCCCCGAATCTCTCGCAGGGGACGAGCGCGGCTGCGGGCCGGCGGTGCTTGTGCTGGCGGCTCAGCTGCCAGCAGACCTGAGCCATGCCCCGCTCCTCGGTCTGGTGTGGGTGGAAATGGCCAACAGGTTGCAAAACGCTCGGGACACGATGACCAGAGCCGGGTGAGGCCAAATGCCTCGGTTCCCCCAAATCCTGGCTTTTGCCAGCATTGCATTCCCCACCAAGGTCTCAGGGATGGGGGCAGCATCGTGTCTCCTCCGAACAGCATTTCTGAGGAGGGAGGACCAGGATCTTCTCCCCGCGGCCGTGGTGGCAGCTCCCACACCCGGCCCGGATGTGTTTCCAAAAAGCGAGTCAGCACCAAGCAGCAGCAGCGTCCCAAGGCCACCGAGCTGCTCTCGTTTGTGGGCTGATCTACGTGTCGTGTGGTGCCGTCAAAGCCTGGACTGCCACAGTGTGCTCAGCTATTGCACGTGTGTTTGCTCAGCCAGTGAAGGAAATTAAAGGCCCTGAGCCATCAATCAGAGCACGTGTGGCTTCCCCTGGCTTTGCACTGATACAGAAGTCAAGCCTTCTTTTATAGGCTTTTGATGAGTCTATTATCTGATTCATTCCTCCGAGCGTACGAGCCAGGGCCTTTTCGCTTTTTGCCAGAGTTTTGCAAAACACGTGTGAGCTGCAAATGCTATTTTGTCAGCAGTGGGCAGCAGGGCCGAATGCGAAGCTTCGACCCTGCTGCTCCTTCCAGATCAAACCTAACAGCTAGTTTCAGTCCCCCGAATCACAGCAGGGTGATGGTCTTTGAAAGGCAGCACCAAAGCCAAACCCCTGTCACTTCAGATAACGCTGCAGGGAGCTTCGCAGGCCAAGAGCCTTACAGGACACAGGGAGGAAAGAGCATCTGGAGGTGTCCTCCTCACTTCTTGCACCGGCCTCCCCTGCTCCCCCTCGCCTCTTGTCCACCGGCGGCCCGCGCTCCAGCCGAGACCCGCTGCTGCACCGTGGCCGAAAGGCCTTTCGTAAAACCAGCAGCGCCTGGCTGGAAACCCAGCCCTGCACAAACACAGCGCTCGCTGCACAGGCGAAAATGGAAAAAGTTCCCAGGGAACAAAAAAAGGCAGGAGGAGGGAGCAGAGGCAGAGAGTGAGGAGCCCACGGCACGGCACAAGCCTGCTCCGACTGGCACCAGGCTTCCTGCAGGCTTCGCTGGGGATTGCATTGCACCAGGCATATAGATGATGCATCTGAGCAAGCTATCACTGCCCCTTGCCTGCATGACTCAAGGATTTGGGGATTTGAGATATGTCTCAGGCTTTCGTATTCTCCTAATGCTAAAAGGAATCAAGATACAAGGAAAACTGTTGCAAAAGAAATAGGGGATGGGAGAAGGAAGCGAATAAATACAACCCCCGGTCCCCAGTGACAGAGCAGCTTGCTTCTGCATTGTAACTCATCTGGGAAAAATTATATGCTGCAAATTATGTGCTTCTTTTGAAAAGCCTTAAAGGAGGTTTAATAAAATGAGACAAGCTAATAATATAGGGAATGAATAGGAACCCTGGATGCTGCATCTTGATTTAATCAGATGTTTTTCCCCGAGGGACAGAGCAAGAGCTGTAGCTAAACCCTCCGTTCCCAGCTGCTCCCCTCTTCCTTGTGCACCTCTTGCCTCCCAGCCATGAACTGGCCCCGCAGAGCTGACTCCAGCGTGCAGCTCCCAGGCCTGTCCTAGGGAGCAACCAGGGCTGTGGGTCAGCTAGGACAGGATTTGGGGCCTCCTGCCTTGCAAAGAGGGCGGTGTCGTGGAGGGGGTGCAGGCTGGAGGAGGTTCCTCCACCCTGTTCTCCCACCCTGTCTCTTTTTGGGGAAGGGGGCAGGGTGGGAACTGAGATCTGAGGAGTCCCACGTCCAGCCACAGGTCGGTCTCCAGAGCCCTGCGCAGTCCAGCTGTTTGCAAACAGCCATTGGGAAACCATCAGCCTCTGGTTGGTGTTTGTGACCAGGCTAAGGAGAAGGATCCCACGGTGCCGAGCGCTGCACACGGAGCAGGGAGACCATCACTGTCTCTGGCAGCTCTCTGACACACGACCCTGGCTGGGCTCGGGGACAGGGGTTTGTGTGCTCACAAGCCCCGGTCTGCAGAAAAACAGGCAGTGCTAGGTGCTGTGCAGAGGCCAAGCCTTTGGGGGGAACTTAAAGAGTCTTGGCAGCAAAGACAAGCAGCTTGTGCTTGATTTGCTCCTCTCCTTGGCCTGCATGAGGTCTCTGGGGTACTGAGTGTGCAGGGTCGGGAAAGGCACACACGACTGTTCCACTCGGCTTCTGAGTTGCTTCAGAAGGAACCAGCCATAAAGCAAAGCCAGCATGACCCTAAGGTAAAGATACTTCTCAGCTCCAGCAGCACGCTCAGAAATCAAAGTCATGTTCTGATGTAATTGTTCTTTTCTGAGTATCCCTCCAGGTTGCCTACTTCTGGGCTTGACTGTGCAATGCACGCTCATGCTTTCTGGTACATTTTGCTTCCTACATTTTTACAGAAGCTGGTATTAATGTGAGCTGTATTTTTTCTACTTGCACAGTTCGTCCAAGCCGGACCCTCGGGAGCTGCATGTTCTGTAGCTGGGATGTTTGTGTGACTTTCGTGGAATTTTCTTACCTCAGCTGACTTGCCTGCGGCTGGAAGGCAGCTATTGTGCATTGTCTTGTGGCTGGAACACCTTTGGGGGGGGGGGGTTGCTAAAGAGGAGCAAAATAGCAAGAAACTGGGGATTGATCTATGCTGAAGATGTTTGATTCCATGAGTGGTGTCTGCAGTTGCTCAGGGTTTCATGCCCAGCAGCCTGCCTGGAGCTCTCGCTGTACCAGGCTGCTGGTGGGATGGTGGGAATAAGCAAAGAGCCTGAACTCCTCCACATCAGAGCAATGAGCAAGCCACCTCCACAAATGGCAGGGTCAAATTCTGGTAGGCGATACAGCAGGGGGAGAATGCCATTTTACTTGCCCATGCTTAAGATTCAGGGTATTTGGAGTCAGGTCAGAAATAGGAGGTGATTTTTAGCAGTGAGAATCATAACCGTGGGAAGGATCTGCCTAGCAGCGAGGTGGACTCTTTATCATCAATCAAAAACAGTCAGCTCCCAGCCAATGTGCTCCGGTTCCACCAGGAGACAAATTTCTAGATGATCTTTGGGTAATCAGACTAACTCCTCGTAATGCTCCTTTCCTTAGATTCTGTGCGACTCTGCAAGAAGCTGTGCTCTGGGATAAGGCAGAGTGTGCACAGTGTGGTACCCACGTCCTTTGCTGCTGGGTGACCCCCCCGCGGGACCCTGCCTGCCCCAGCATCTCCAGCAGCGCCAGCAGCAATTAGCTCTCCGCTGCTCCCAGGGCCCGCTGCAGCCCGGCTGGCAGCCAGGCCCCCGAGGGCCCCTGCCCTCGCTGCCGGCTTGCTCCTGGCAGGGTGGCTCCAGTGGTGACCTGCACCTCTGAGCCAGGCCCACAGGATTTCGGTGGCAGATGACTGCCTGCAAGGCAGCATGCGCTGCCTTTCCTCTTGCCAAAGAGCCTTTCAGAGGAAGCAAATGGATTTTCGATTTGCTGAAGCTGGCCAGCCTAAGAGGAGGCTTTGAACAGGCTATTTTTACCCATTCCTAGCACTATTAATAGTTGTACAGTTAACAATAAACTCTAATCAAGATATTTGATTTGTCTGTCCCCCAGACGTAGGCACTTCCTATATCTCTCCTGTTACTTTCCATCAACTGCTTCAATTAAATGATCTTTTTGTTATTTTGGGGTGATGCTTTTGAGCCTTATAATCAGCTATTAAACCTCTTTGTTGTCTCACATACAGATCAACAAACGTGCGGAACAGCCCCACTTTCCCTCCCTGAAGCCTCCTTGCAGCTGCTGCTGCCGCACAGGATGTTTCCCTCTGTGCAACGGCAGCTGCAACAGGCTGCTTAAACTGCTGCTCCGTTTCGCCCCGAAGGTGGACTGCAATTCCTTCATAATCCTTTGGACAGCGCTTAAATTACAGTCCAAACGTGAGCCCGCAGTCGGGGGAGATTATAAACTCAGCAGCGTCCCTTTCCCAAGCTGTGCTCGAGAGATGCCCCAACAAACACATTCCTGTGTTCCAGCTGCGGCCCCTCTGGGCGCTGTGCGCGTGGTTTCGGCCGTCCTGCGCCACGGGCGAGCGGCACTTTTGGTGAAGTTTTTTTCCTAACAAACCGGCTGGCAGGTGGTGTCAGCTGGGCCCTTCGCACCCTCCTCGCCCGGCGCTGCGCTGCGCTGCGCTGCGCTGCGCTGCCCGCGGCGGCGCCCGCGGCCCGGCGGTGCCCTCGCCCGCCCCCCAGCGGCGGGAGCCGGCGCTGCAGCCCCCGCGGCGGGGGCTGGGGCTGGCTTGGGGTTGGGGTAGGCAGGTTGGCGTTAGGGCTAGGTTTAGGCTTAGGATTGGGGGGGTGAGGCTCCCTCCCCTCCTTTTCTTTTCCACCGTTTCTCCGTTTTGCCTTTTTGTTTTTTTGGTTTGTTTTTGGTTTTTTTTTTTAGTGCGCTGCCCCGGAGAGGCGCGCTGCGGAGCTGGCTCTAGCCCCTCTTAACTTTCGGGATGTTTTGCCCCGGCGACGGGCTGCTTCCCGGGGGAAGAGCAGCAGTAAAAAGCCATCCTTCAAGGGGCACCCTGCAGCCTCCAGCCAGCCAGCTGGGCTGCAAACGGCGGAGCTGCCCGATGAGGCACTGACTTCTCGCTACTCCTGTTCCCTGCCCTATATACATGAAGTGTATATGTACACAGTGTCTTCTGTGGTCTTTTCTGCTTTTCTGTGTGTAGCTCTTTTCTCATGGATAACTAGATGTCTTTTCTGCGTGCTCGGGGTATGTGCATGGACACCCACTTTTGCACAAACGGCAAGTGCGAAACGGATCAAGTCCACGCCGGGAACGGGGATGTGACTCCCTGCACCCCCTGCCCCGGGGTCCCCTCAGCCGCACTGCCCGCCACGGCCGGGCACCGCGTCCTGCAAAGGGGTCCTGCTGGCAGGGACCCCAGCACAGGATCCCCGGGACCCCCGAACCGGGCTGCACAGCACCGGGCCCCCGAACCGGGCTGCAAACGGGCCGAATAAAAAGCACCGAGCTCCGGTTCCGAGTGGTAAAAGGGTCGGTTTGCACAGCACCAGCTCCGAGCCGGGCTGCAAACGGGTCAGCTTGCACAGCGCGGGGTTCCCGATGCGGGCAGTGAACGGGCCGGCTCGCACAGCACCGGGTCCGCGGTGCGACGGATGCCAAGGGCCCACGGCCGGAGGACGGGGACGAGGAGCCGGGCTGCCGGGGGGCCGCCGTGCGCGGCACCGGGACGGGGAGCCGGGCTGCCGGGCGGCCGCCGTGCACGGCACCGGGACGGGGAGCCGGGCTGCCGGGCGGCCGCCGTGCACGGCACCGGGACGGGGAGCCGGGCTGCCGGGGGGCCGGTGGGAGCAGCGGCGGCAGCGAGCGGGGCGCGGAGCCCCGGGGCCGGGGCGCGGCGGAGCAGCCCCGCCCGCCGCCGCCGCCGCCGCCGCCCCGGGCCGTGACGCGCCGAGGGGCGGGCGCGGCGGCTCCATAAAGCGCGGCGGCGGCGGCGGCGGCGGTGCAGAGCTCACGGCGGCCTTTCCTGCGAGGGGCGCTGGGTTGAGCAGCGGGCAGGCACCGCCGTCCTCCTCCTCCTCCTCCTCCTCCTCCTCCTCCTCTCTCCGCGCCAGCTGCACCCTCCGCCGGCTTCAATGAAACTGGCAGCGATGATCAAGAAGATGTGTCCGAGCGAGGCCGAGCTGAGCATCCCCGCCAAGAACTGCTACCGCATGGTCATCCTGGGCTCCTCCAAGGTGGGCAAGACGGCCATCGTGTCACGCTTCCTCACGGGGCGCTTCGAGGAGCAATACACCCCCACCATCGAGGACTTCCACCGCAAGTTCTACAGCATCCGCGGCGAGGTCTACCAGCTCGACATCCTGGACACGTCGGGCAACCACCCCTTCCCAGCCATGCGCCGCCTCTCCATCCTCACAGGTACTTGGCTGACGGGGAGCGTGCGGACGAAGTGTGTGTGTGTGGGGGGGTCATGATTGCCAGATCTCGGGGTTTCTTGGCCAGTTTGGGGATGTTTTCCTGGCTGTGGGTGGAGGGAGTTGGGATTTTGTGTGTGCGCAGGGTGGGCATCTTTGCTTGCTGCACAGGGTAGACGGATGGCTGGGAAGCGCTGCCTGCTTCCTCCCTCTCTGGGTCTCCCCATGGTGGTCCCTGCATGTGTCCCCTTCCCTGTGCCCATCTCACGTCCCCTCTCTGTCCCCAGGCGATGTCTTTATCCTCGTGTTCAGCCTGGACAACCGGGACTCCTTTGAGGAGGTGCAGCGCCTGAAGCAGCAAATCCTGGAGACCAAGTCGTGCCTGAAGAACAAAACCAAGGAGAACATAGAGGTGCCCCTGGTCATCTGCGGCAACAAGGGCGATCGGGACTTTTACCGGGAGGTGGAGCCCCGGGAGATCGAGCAGTTGGTGGGGGGGGACCCCAAGAGATGCGCCTACTTTGAGATCTCAGCCAAGAAGAACAGCAGCCTGGACCAGATGTTCCAGGCGCTCTTCGCCATGGCCAAGCTGCCCAGCGAGATGAGCCCGGACCTGCACCGCAAGGTCTCCGTCCAGTACTGCGACATCCTGCACAAGAAGGCGCTCAAAGGCAAAAAGCTGCTCAAAGAGGGAGGCCGGGGCAGCACGGAGGAAGCCTACGGCATCGTGGCTCCCTTCGCCCGGCGGCCCAGCGTCCACAGCGACCTCATGTACATCCGGGAGAAAGCCATCGGCGGCGGGCACGCCAAGGAGAAGGACCGCTGCGTGATCAGCTAGGAGCCCTGCCAGGCGCCGCCGAAGCGAGTGGGAAGGAAGGAAGGAAGGGAGGGGGGAAAGCAGCTCGTTTCCTAAGTGACTTTGGTGAGACAGGAGGGTGGGCAGGCACCCACCCGGGCAGAGGGGGGGATTCACCTCTTCTCCAGCCTCCCTCCTCCAGAGGGATCGCTTTCATCCGCTCCCTCCCCCAGGTGTTTTTGGGAGAGGGGGCAGATGGGGGGGGAGGATTTGGAGGGCGGGAGGGGGGTGCTGCTGGGACCTCCCTCCTACGGGGAGAGAGAAAAGGGGTGGACTGCTGGCCCGCAAGGCGGAAAGATGTGCAGGGAGGGCACAGACCTTCTTGTTGTTTCTTTCCTCCCCCAAACCGCCCAGCCTCAGGCCAGGGCACTGCCGTCAGGAGGGAGTGCAGAGGCCTGCCAGGGCCTGCTTTGGGCTTTTGGGGCTTTTTTCTTTTTTTTTTTTTTAACTTGAGAAGCTGTGCACAGGCTCTGGCTCTGTCGTGTGTTCGTCTGTGTCTGCGAAAACATGTGCAGAAGACACTCCTAAGCTGCAAAGACATTTCAGAGTTACAGCCCTGATGGCCCAAAAACTGACTCTTGTTTACATTTGTCTTGTCTGATTTGCAAGATTGGGGGGGGGGGGGGGAGCGGGAAGGGGTTTTGTTTTTTAATGAGAAAACAATAGGCACTTTATGTAGGTATTGTTTGTCATGGACATGAACAAAAAATCTTCAAGTGTTTCTACAGTGGGTGAAACTTGATGTTTTATTTTTTCTACAAAATAATAAAGTCTTTTTAAAATGACACTCCTGGGTTTGTCTTTGCTTCCTCACCCAGCTCCTTAGCAAAACCAAGGCCCGTTAAACCAAGAACTGACCCCAGCTCTGACGTGCTAAACGTGGCCTCTCAACCCAATGCTTTGGTTACACCACTTTCTCCTTTGCCCTGTACAAAGGTCTCTGCCTCTGAAAGTCCCTGAATTCTTGCCACACAGGGTAATTAGGGGCCACGCAAACTGTTACTCAAGCAGATCACTGAGCCAGAACTCTTTCCTCACTTCACTGAATAACACTGATTTACAATCCTGTCAGCTCTGTGACAGGCCGGGCATTGGCATGTCATTCACCGCAGAAACTGAGTAAAATGACATCATTAAATAATAAAGAGCTTATTGTGTTTCATGCTTTTTCCCAACTAAATAAACAAACTTTAATGATGTCAACAGAGACTGATTCATTTGCACTCAGTCCAGGATATTGTTTTCACTTTGCCAATATGAGTAAAGGAAGCACTTTGCTCAAAAGGTCACTTTTGCATCTGATGGTTTTTAATCTCCTAGTATAACAAATTACAGTTACCACTGCTAGAAGGGAAAGGGAAAGGGAAAAACTCTTCAAAGAACAGCTTTCACTGACTCCGGCTTCTCAGAAGTAGCCTCTTGTTTCTGTTTCAGTTTGTTTGTGGGTTTCTCAGCCCCTCTTCCCCTCTCAATGGGCAGAATAAACCTACATTTAATACATACTAATGGAGAAAAATTCTACTGAAGCCACAAAACTGGGCTGAGCAAGCGAGATGATTGCAAATAAAACCATTTTAGTTTGGTTTTGAGTCTTGAATTCAATTCAACAGAGTTAACTTGTTCTTGTACTAAGTGCCAGACACATTTCTTTGGAAACACTTGTTTTCTTCCAGCTCTTCAGTATATGCCCTGACTTCACAGGAACGGCAGTTGGCAAGAAAAGGAAACCTCCCTCCAAGCAATTGACAGAAGAACTTATTGAACTGGGACAGGCAACGGCTGGCAGAAAGGTAATTCTAGTAATAAAGAGCGTACATTGTGTTTTGTATATCTTAGTGTCCTGTTTTGCTTAGTCAGAAGTTTACTCATTGGCACCTTCCCAAAGAAATTGCTAGTAGCGTACTCCATCGGGGACAGAGTTATCTCTAGGCAATAGGTGAGTTGCAACTATTCCAGCCCCCACCAAGCAGAATTACTTGCCTCTTGGCTTAGAAGAGCAAAATCTACCTAAGCAGGCTTTGCTTCTCTTCTTTTGAAGGCACAAGTTTTACCTGTCCTTGGATGCCAGTTCTCTACAGATATTGTATTTCACTAACTAGTTTTTCACTTCTTCCGCTATTGCTGCAGTTTTCAACCTAAGCTCTACAAACCCACCTGAGTCTAGTCTATCGCTGGCTGGCTTAACTTTGCCCCACAGCCGTGTGTACCTCTCCAGAACACGTCAGAGATCTGGAAGAAGAACATGATCGTAAACCATGACGGTGGTTTTCTGCATCAGTGGGAAATTGCATTGCGCTGACCTGCACAATCTTTCAGTGTAACGCACAGAATTGTACTTCCCAGGAACATTTGAGATCCAACAAATGCAGCACACACTCATGTTCAAAACTAGAGATTCAGAGGCCCACCATGTCTTTGTTAGTCAGCATGATGCAGAGCTACTCACCAGGGTGTCATCTGACAATGTAGCAGCTTAAGGCTGAGGAGGACAGGGGCAGGGAGTCCAGGGTCCATCTGAATGAAATGCAACAGTCAAGAGTTTTCCATGAGCCATTGACAGTCAAACGCTCACTGTTTTCATCTGCGGAAAGCCCTTGGAGCTGCTAAGATGTGGAACTGACCTGTCCTGTGGAGCTTGGGTCATTTATGGCAAATCTAACAGCTCTTGCCATTTATGGCCTTTACTTTGATTCTGCTTTTCCTCCCTCTGTTTGTTTTAAAAATAGGGTGCTCAGCGGTACCGTCTACTAAGCTGGACCTGCTGAAATTCACTCCTCTGGCAGTCTCTCCCTAGCTTTCCTAGGTCACCCTGCTTCCAAAAAAGCAATGTAAAGACACAGGAGCTGGGCCCAGCCTACGCACTTCCTCTGTGCTGCCAAAGTCCTACCCTTGCTCACCCCACACCCAGTCAGTGAAGAGACAAGAGGGGCATTTTGGCGTTTCTAAATCTTTACTTGACTCATCTCAGATGCAACCATCACTTATTTCAAAAAAAAAAAAAAAGAGAGAGAGAGAGAGAGAAATACAAAAGTAATTGAAAGCAATCGTTCCTCTTTCAACACACACAGATTGCCAAGTGCCCCCAGAGGCCCAATGCTCTCCCCTTTCCAGGAGCAGGGCCAAACAGCTCATGCTTCCCTCTTTTGCTCGCTTTGATGTTTGGCTACGTTTGTCAGTTCAGAAGTAAAAAAAAATGCAGAAAAATTGCAGAAAACATCCCCTTTTTCCTGTTGAAGGTAACCAGCAGGCAATTTGCCCCTGGAGGAAACATGCATGGAGGAAACATAATGCCTCTTGCTTGCTTGAATGGAAAAAAAACCAAGAGAAAACAGAAAAGAGATGCATATATAAATACACACAGTCCTACAGCAGATCAAAGTGAATGTACTGCTGTAATCATCGCCTGTGAAGCACACAGTGTTCTCCTGGTTCAGTGTCACATGGTTGTGATCCACACAGACACAACTTCAGAGCAATGTGACAAAAAAGCATAAAACAAAGAAAAGTAAACTTCTGCCACCTTCTTTTCTCCTGTTAAGCCAGGAGAGGAAGTACCTCAGACCGAGAGAGCAGAGCTTCTCCCTTCCTACTCCTTGGGGATCTCAAACATGCAAAGGCTCTTGTACTTCTGCAGTAGTTCATTTTTGGTCCGGACCTGCTCCCGGAGGTTTTGCAGCTGCTGCTGCTGCTGTTCTGGGCTCACACCAATGCCGGGCATGGAGCTGATCAGCTTCCTCATCTCCTGGAACTTGTTCTTGAGCTCATTCAGCACCTGGTGAACATCTTGGCTGTCCTTGTCCATGCTGCAGAGGGCAGAAAATAGAGACACTATTCACTTCTCCTACTGGAAGGACCCCTTCTGCCTGCTGGGGTGATTTATTTCCAGTGCACTCAGAGCTTACACTGGAATTCACTGGGAACCTTTTGCTCCTGGTATCTGTATACACAGACTTAATTCACCTGTCCTAATAAAACGGACACAGATAGATACAGAGACTGGGTATATATTGGGGTGAACTGGTTCCCTGCTGATTTTCAGCACATGCTCCAGTTACGTTAGTACCCATCCCACGGCTTAGGGGTTGGTTTGCAGCTTTAAAACATACCATGCAGCAGGCCAAGTTCTCACTGCGTTTAAATCCCCATAGCTCCCTCTGAGCAAGGTAAGATTATGCAAGTGTTGTGTGTAGGCGCCTGGGAAAAAAGATCCTAGTCTCGTCTGTGACCTGTTGCTGCTGTAATACAAAAAAATCAATGCAGTCAAACAGCTTGACAGGAAAAAATAAAAATTGCTCCCCAAAGTACCAGAGAGTATCCAATGCCAGAGTAAACGGCACTTTGGAGCTTTAAAATGACTCTCCGGGGACGTATACCTAATAAGAGAGAAGTGACAGCTTATTTTTAAGAGCAGCACAATTGTTTCTCCAGCCAGCTCTGTAGTTTTCAAGGATCAGTGTTGTCTGAGGCAGCCTCTGCCCTCAAATCCTCATTAGTATCTGCCTCAGCTTTGTTAGCACCGGCAAGAAGTTTTACTGATTCCAGGCAAAAGCGAGTCCTCGCTTCCAAGGCGCCTGTTAATAAAGAAAGTGGGATTCTAGAAGCCTTTGAAAATTGTGAGCCTGTTCAACAGCCAGACCTAAAAATAAACCCTGCTTGGCAAGATCAGGGCAGAGAGGTGCTTGATTATAACTTTGGGGAATCATGACATAGCTGAGAGCAAAACTTTTAACCAGATGGTCCTCATTCATTTCAAAAGCCTGTTGGAACAAAATATTCATTACTCCCTTCTAAATAGAACTGCAGCTGGTACTATAATGTATCCCCATTATGCAGACATTTACGGTCAGGTCGGCAGTGGAAAAATACAGGCATCCACAGCCCCAGTGCACATCTGGTGAAAGATGGGTTTTGACACTGCCTTTAATCCAACGCAGCTTCAGGCTGGCTTTGAAAGGGACAGTCCTCCAGGTCTTCCCCCGTATCTAGGGAATTTATGGCTGCCCGTCTGTCAAGCTAATTGATCCAAAGCAAGAAATCATTTCCATTTTTTTCCCCACCTCCAGTGGGTACCTTTCCTGCTGGATCAATTCACTGAACAGATTCCCTGTTTGAGGGCATAGACAGGCAGGGGTGAGAGGAAGTGTGGGAAGAGAGACTGCAGCAGCCTGCGATTAGACAGGATTAAATGTAATGTCCAGCCACAGCCTGTGCTGATGGACCGCATGTGGGACCTTCCTTAAGGAACAGCATTCCTCAAACCTCACCCAGGCTTGCCCCAGCTCTTCTTTACTGGTGTCACCCTGTCGTGTCCCACGGGGAGCTCCTGGTTTACACTAGCACAACCCATAGCCCATGGAGCCGCACGCTGGAACCTCAGAGGTGACGCCGTTTGATTGTACGGCAGCAAGAGCATTAGCGAACCCTGCTTACAGAAACTTCCTAGGGACTCAAACAACAGGAAAAAGTGAGTGTCTTTGAATGCAAGCAAATTTACACGATACATCCTCAGTCTCAAGCACAGAGTCACCTTGGAGATGTGAGGTATCTTAACGGCTGAGTCAGTGTCGAAACAGCAGGGCTGGGCTCTGTGACTAGCGGCAGTGTTAAAGGATAACGTTTGCCATCTGTCAGGGACATAAGGCAGCATATCCCACTGCTCGCCTTTCTGGTCCTAGCTGTCTGCAGCACTGCTCAACGTATCTGCATCTGGTGAAGCCGCACAGGAAATGATGTGTGGGGACCCAAAGGAGGTAGCTGGGCAGCAGGAGTAGGTGGCTCAGTGGGATGGGTCACAGGATACCCTGGGGACTTTCATCTGCAGGTCACCACGACCCGCTCAGTGACATGTATGTGTTTGGGAGGTCCCAGCCCATGTGCCAGCATAGACATCTCTGCTGATGTTCTCTAACTACCGCTCACTGTGCTTACGCACACGCATGCACTTGGGAACGGGCTTAGCCTCGCCTTAGCCTCGTTTATGTGATCCAGTTAGATCAGGTAGGGTTGAGCTGAGGGGTAACAGCCCACCCCCTGCAGATACTTCCAACACAATGGGAAAATCGTGGGAAATCAGAGGGTTTGGCGTTGTCCTGCCTCTTCTGTGTGCCTAGACTGGGGTGTCACCGGGGTATTCAGTCTTTTCTTGTCTTGGCTTTCAGACTGCAAAATGCTTAAAGGTGAACCTCTCTCATCTTTCACATACGCTTGATACCAAGTGAAATATCAGCAGGAAACTCATCCCTACCAAGTGCCTAGGTGAGAACAAGGAGCTGGCCTTGGTCGGACGTTCACGGCAGAGAGCCATGCTCCCACCAGGAATTCAGATAGACATCTCTAAAGGGGTTATTGCCCTGGGGCAGAAACCTCCTGGGAACACCACACCCCTCAGGACCCATGTACAAGTACCTTTTACCCCTAAAACTGATCTTGAACCAGGAAGAGAACAATTCAACCTCCACCACTGTAAAAGCCTTCTTCCTCTTTACAACACCCTAGAAATGGACTGCATTTCTGTGCTGGGACTGCCTGTACTTTCTGAGGCTGTTATCAGCCAAACAGTAGAGCAGTTTGGGGCAATAACACAGCACCAGTCCAATGCTCTCTGCTCGAGGGTGTATAACAACGGGGCAGCGTACCTGGGCCATCAGAATAACCTGCATCGCCTGGATCATCCGTACGCTGCCATGTACTGGCGTGGCTCACCACGGAGCCGCGTGTGGGACTACGCCACCTCCCTGTAACACCTTCCCCAGCAACCCCAGTCAGGAGAACAAGGGGGTCTGCAGCAAAGGAAACGCTGGGGGCGGTCAAAGAGTATCACTGTGGGGAAGGAAGGTCCCACTGCCCTGCTCCCTGTCCAGGGCGCGCAGGAGGAGGCCGCAATCGGGAAGACGGAGAAGGGCCGGAGCAGGGATAAGGCACCTGGGCAGAGGAATGGGGAGCAGGCCTGGTGCAGGGCTGCCCCTGCAATGAGGTGCCCGGTGACAGGCCCAGACCCAGTTGCCCCCATGATGAGGGGTGCCTGATGACAAGACCAGGCCCAGTGTACCCACCACGAGGCATGTGGTGACAGGCCCGGGCCCGGTGCATCCACCATAAGGTGCCCAGTGATGGACCAGGCCCGGACCCCCATGACGAGGTGCCAGTGACATGGATCGGGCCCAGGGCCCTGTGACGAGGCGCCGGTGACATAGACTGGGCCTGGGCCCTGTGACGAGGGCTTGGTGACACAGACCGGGCCCAGACCCCCATGACGAGGGGGCTGGTGACACGGACCGGGCCCAGTGCACCCACCATGAGGTGCCCAGTGATGGACCAGGCCCAGGCCCCCATGACGAGGGACTGGTGACACGGACCAGGCCCGGGGCCCCAGGACGAGGGGCTGGTGACACGGACCGGCCCCGGACCCCGTGACGAGGGGTCCGGTGACACGGACCGGGCTGCTGTGATGAGGGGTCGGTGACATGGAGCAGACCCCCGGGACGAGGCGCCGGTGACACGGACCGGACCCCCGGGACGAGGGGCCGGTGACATGGACCGGGCCCAGTGCACCCACCATGAGGTGCTCAGTGATGGACCAGGGCCAGGCCCCCATGACAAGGGGCTGGTGACACAGACTGGGCCCAGATCCCCGGGACGAGGGGCTCGGTGACACGGACCGGACCCCCATGACCAGGGGGCCAGTGGCATGGACCAGGGCCGGACCCCCGGGACGAAGGGTCGGTGACACGGATCGGGCCCGGACCCCCGGGACGAAGGGGTTGGTGATACGGACCAGACCCTCGAGACCAGGGGGCCGGTGACACGGACCGGACCCCCATGACCAGGGGGCCGGTGACACGGACCAGGGCTGGTCCCCCAGGACAAGGGGGCCGGTGACACGGACCAGGCCCAGTGCACCCACCATAAGGTGCCCAGTGATGGACCAGGCCCGGGCCCCCATGACGAGGGACTGGTGACATGGAGCAGGCCCGGACCCCGTGACGAGGGGCTGGTGACACGGAGCGGGCCCAGGGCCCCAGGACGAGGGGCTGGTGACATGGACCAGGCCCCCATGATGAGGGGGCTGGTGACACGGACCAGACTCCCAGGACGAGGGGTCGGTGACACAGACCAGGCCCCCGGGACGAAGTGCCGGTGACACGGACCGGCCCCCGGGACGAGGAGCCGGTGACACGGACGGGGCCCGGGGCCCCATGACGAGGGCTTGGTGACACGGATCAGACCCCCGGGACGAGGGGGCTGGTGGCACGGACTGGGCCCAGTGCACCCACCATGAGGTGCCCAGTGATGGACCAGGCCTGGGCCCCCATGACGAGGGGCCGGTGACACGGACCGGGCCCAGGGCCCCACGACGAGGGGCCGGTGACACGGAGCAGGCCCAGAGCCCCCACGACGAGGGCCGGTGACACGGACCGGACCCCCGTCACGAGGGCCGGTGACACGGACCAGGCCCAGGGCCCTGTGACGAGGGGCTGGTGACACAGACTGGGCCCCACGAAAAGGCGCCGGTGACACGGACCGGCCCCCGTGACGAGGGCTGGTGACACGGACCAGGCCCAGGGCCCCGTGAAAAGGCGCCGGTGACACGGACCGGACCCCCGTGACGAGGGCCGGTGACACGGACCAGGCCCAGGGCCCCATGAAAAGGCGCCGGTGACACGGACCGGGCCCCACGACGAGGGGCCGGTGACACGGACTGGGCCCCGTGACGAGGGGCCGGTGACACGGAGCGGGCCCAGAGTTCCACGACGAGGGGCCGGTGACACGGACTGGGCCCCGTCACGAGGGCCGGTGACACGGACCAGGCCCAGAGTCCCACGACGAGGGGCCGGTGACACGGACCGGACCCCCGTCACGAGGGCCGGTGACACGGACCAGGCCCAGGGCCCCATGAAAAGGCGCCGGTGACACGGACCGGGCCCCGTGACGAGGCGCCGGTGACGGACCGGGCCCGGTGGCACGCGGGGTGGCGGGCCCGCCGTTACCATTTGATGATGTCGTGGACGAGCGGGAGGAAGGAGAACTCCTCCTGCCCGGGCGGCGGCGGCGGCGGCGGCAGCAGCGGCGGCGGCAGCGGCAGCGGCGGTTTCGGCTCGGCCGGCGGCTCGGCCGGCGGCGGCTCCTCGGCGGCGCGGCCGGTGCCCCCCCCCGAGGCCATGGCGACCCCGGCCCCGGCCCGCGCCGCCGGCGCCGCGCGTGACGTCACGGGGCGGGGCTCCGCCTGCCCCGCCCCGCCCCCTGCCCACACTGCGCATGCGCGGCCCCGGGGCGGGCGGTTGAACCTGAGCTGCGGTGTGAGCCCGGGCCCGCGGCCGAGGCCTGAGCGTGGGGCTCTTCCCGGGGCCGGGGCCGGGGCCGGGGCCGGGGCCGGGGCCGGGGCCGGGGCCGGGGCCGGGGCCGGGGCCGGGGCCTGAACCTAGGGCTCTCCCTGGGGCCGGGGCCGGGGCCGGGGCCTGAACTTGAGGCTCTTCCCTGGGCCAGGGCCGGGGCCTGGGTCTGAACTTGGGGCCGGGGCCTAAACTTGCGGCCAGGGCCTGGGTCTGGGGCCAGGGCTGAGGTCTCAGGCCTGGGTCTGGGCCTGACTTGCGGTGTGGGTCTGGGCCTGAACTTGCAGCTGGGGCCTGGGATCTGAGGCTGGGGGTGGGGCTGGAGCAGCAGCTTTGCCGCACCGTCACTGAGACGGGCTGTGGGCTGCTGCGCGCCTGGCCGTCCTGCGAGGCGGGTGATACGGGGTGGTCCAGCAGGAGAAGGCTGGAGCTGAGCTGTTCTCTCCCAGCTGGGGGTGCGTTGTCCTGCGCAGGACCCAGCTCTGCACAGAAGGTGGGAAGCTGGAGGAAGGACAGAGTGGGGGATCCCGTAACCCAAGGGCGAAGAGCAGGAGGGGGTCCCAATAACAGCATGCTGCACTGCCCCCAGGGGCAGCTCCCAGCCCCTTAGCGAGAGCAGTCTGATTTCCTGAATCCCTGTGCACATCCCCCTCTTTTGTATTAATTCTTAGAGCAAAAATTGCATCATTCTCCATAGAACCAATAACTATTGCAGTCCTCAGGACAGCAGGGTTTGGCTGTGTCTGGCTAGCTTTTTGCACTAATGCTAGCATTTTGCACTGCTTTTCATTACTTGGTATCCCTGGCTTGACCTTTATTTAACCGGAGACAAGTTGTCGAGGCGGTTGAGTGGCTGGGATGCGGTCTTGTAATGCCTTAATGGTACTTTGATGCTACTGGACTTTGTGCCTTACGGAGGAAGCACAGGTTACAATCAGTTGGAGGGAAAGAAAGCTTGAATATTTGAGATCCTGGTGCCTACACCCCTGCAAGCCCCTGTTTCTCAAAGACTGAATTAAAGTTTAGCCTCTGGGGCAATGGCTGCATCGTCACGAGCAAACTCTCATAGGCTTTCCTCCTGGTTTGGTTAAAATGGGCTTAAATTAAGGAGTCTGAGCTAGAGCCAGAAGTCTGGTGCCAGGATTGGTAGAGGGAGAACAAACTGGGGTCTCGTGTGATGGACCTGTGGGTGAAAGAGGAGGCTTGAGATGGCACGTGGGTCTTGAACCCGTGAGATCTGGGATGGTGCATCAAAGGGATGTGGAATTTGCCTCATCAAGCTGCTGCAAACTGCTTTTATACCTCTACATCAACATGAAGAATTACAGCCCTAATAACAGCAGCCGCAATCATGAGTTTTCCTTCCTGAACTGGCTTAGGAAAAATGTATAATTTCATTTTTCATTTGAAACAGGCCCTCGTGCTCATCAGTTATGGGCTGAGGATGACTAGGAAAGCAATTTTCTTTCTTAAACCAATTTATTTCTAAAAGCAAACAGAAGCTATTTATATATCAAATCAGAATGCTGGTAACCGTTCATACACGTGGAGTATTGACTGTTTGCTCTAAATATAGCAGATGCAATCGCTCACTTTGTTCCTGCCATCAAGAATAGATCCCGGTTTGGGTGCTGATGCTGGAACGAGCGAAGGAGCCGCGGGGAGCTAAGGGCCCTGGCCCTGTAGAGCAGATCCCTGCAGGAAGGGCGCTGCGTTTTACCGTCCTTGGCTCTGACAGCAAGAGCCAAGCAGGAGGTACAGGATGCTGCGTCTTTCGCACTGCACTGGGCACAGAGGTTCATTGCTGCCTATTGGTGTATGGGCTATTACAGCGAGATTTGGCTGAGGCTCTGGGGGGGGGGGTCTCCTTCCTCTGTGCTGTGCTGCTGGTTTTAACTCTTCCCCCCTGACTCACGGAGGAGCGTGGCTAATTGCGAGGCCGCTGGCCCTCTGCGTTTGGTGGTGAGTCAGGCAGTCGTTAGAGCAGGTGACGACATGCCGACACCTTCAGCCGGAACTAAAGCGCTGTCAATCAGCATTTCTTTGTGCTGTTCAGTTCCCGTTTTTGTTTGTGTGTTCTCGCAGCAGCTGTAGCATGCAGCTTTATCTTGTTGCCTTTAGCCCCTGCCCTTGCCTGTCACCTTCTCTTTCTCGTGGGAACCCAGCCCTGCGCGGCTTCTCTGCCTCCCTTGGGTGACTGATCTCCGTCCTCGGGGCCTTGTCGTGTCTTGTGGCGAGTAAGGGGGAGAGCGAAGCGGTTTTGCAGTAGGGAGGTGGTCGCACTGGCTCCCCCATCCCTGAAGATATTGGTGAATTAATTGGGTGACACTGTGTTGGCACGATTTGAGTGCCAGCCTGCGCAAGGCCTCTTGCCCATGCGGTGACTGATGGGTGTGCGTCCCTGGTGAGGACTGCAGGAAGAGGTCAGACCCAGCCGATAGGTCTGGGAGAGAAGGGAACACAGATTTTTAGGCATGGAGACAAGTTTTGACCTCAGCCGTGGAGGAGTGCTGGTGTGTCTGAATTCTCAGCAGTCCTTGTGGAGCTCCAAACTGTGAGACCCTTGTCCCCACGGAGCGACTATTTGGTCGTTTGGGTTATGTTCTTGCAATGCTGTTCCCGATAGATAGATGCTGCCAAAAACATGGCCTTTACCATCCACATCACTGAAGTCCCAGTGGGCCCTCTGTCTCGGTCTGGCCTTCCTGCTGTTCTGCCCACGTGGAGCCGGCGTTGGTCTGCGGTGGGAGCTGGACTCCCTCGTTTCCCGTGGGGTTTTCACCTGCTTTCAGATCCTCAGCAGAGAGGTTTGAGTGAGCAGCCTATGAAAACTCGTAGCAAAGCATCTAGAGCATAGACAAAGATACTTAGCGGTGGATGAAAAGGATAATTTCCCCCTAGATTTGGTAATAAAGCTGAAGTGCAAGTGATTGTCCTATTTTTTTCTTCTGTATGAATTTGATTGTGGCTCTTTGTATAACTCACCTGCCAGGCATTGGTTCATGAAATGTGAAAATGTCTCCAAGCCATCTGATCTTCCAGATCTTAAACCACTGTGTATGTTCATTTCTTGCCCAAACATTTGATTAGCCTATTTTCCCGAAAACCAGCTGGTCAAATAAACCTTATCTGAAGCCTCTTTTGTTGTTGCCTGTTTTCTTCCCAATATCAATATTATTCTTTCTGTCATTTCTATACAAATTGCACCCTTTCCCTGCTTCCAAAGGTAACTTCTTTTGGATTTACCATCAGCTACTTAATTCAGCGTCAGTCAGGTGCCTGTGCATCTCCCCGAGGTTTTGTTACAATGACTTGACATGTATATATTGATGGCTTGGCACTTCACCTGGCTCTACTTCTCGCTGCCGGGCCATCTGGAGTTTGTTGGGCCGTTGTCATCAGCTCTGTTATCATTTTTTACTATATGGCTATCACCAGGTTGAACTTTATCTCTTCCTCCTGCCCCAGCACCCCATTGTCTGCCTGAATTTTCTGTTTAAGGCTTTGTTAAGCTGCTGCTTTGGGATAAGTCTCAGCGATTCAGAAATTGCCAGGGGCAGAGGGCTGCGCTGCGAAGTCAGGAAGGTGCTGCCAGGGTTGCAGCCGCCTGGCACCGGGCGATAGGAGCAAAACGTTACAGCTGCTGCCGGCCTCTGGGAAACCTGCCCGGCGTTGCGGTCAGGAGCGCTGGCCCTTTCCGCTAGGTCGTGGCTGTGATCCTGTGGCTGCTGAGCCGCCTGGCCCCGATCCCCCTAATTTTGCCCGGCCAGAGATGCTGTCGCGGGCTGTGCCCTGCCTCGAGCGCTGCCGTCGGTCAGGGTCCATCTGAGGGGCCCTGGCGTCCCTCGGGAGGGAGGTTTGCTGAAGCCGCTCTGCGAGACCCTTTCCACCGCGGCTCGTAGATGCGGGCGCGCGGAGGCAGGAGCAGGGCTGCTGGGCAGGGTGCAAAGCCGGAAGATGCAGTGTTTTAGCTGCAGAGAGTCAGGCACCGGAGAAGAGCCTGGAAAAGAGGCGGCACAAGTGGTTTGGGCCAAGCTCCTCGCGGCTCTGGGCTGCCCGCCGGGGCAGCGGGTCGGCGGCCTGGCGGTGAAGGCCAGCGCCCTGCCGCAGGAGGCTGGGGACAGAGCGGGGACGAGTCAGGGGCGCGGGGAGTGTCCAGCCATCGCGTGACGGTCACTGCGCGCCGCAGGGCCGGCCCGGGCGGCAGGCCCAGCTCCGAGGACACGGCGAGGGCCGAGGGCTTCTTACGCAAGGTCGGCTACACGGAAAAGCAGATCCAGGAAAACACACGGTCCGACAGCCGGAGTCCCCGGGCACGGCAGGCTCGGCGGCCCCGAGCACACAGCCGGCCACCGCGCTGCCTTGCCTCAGTTTACCCCAGGCATCAGCTGGGTCGCGATCCCTGCCTGGCTCCTGGGGAAGAGGGGTGACCCGTTCAGGAAGCAAAAGGAGCCGCATCCGTGTGACAGCCTGGCTTGCACCCGCTGCGGGCTTGGCTCAGCAATGGCACTGCTGTTATTTGCAAATATTTGCCTCTAGCTACAAAACCCCTGAAGCGGAGGCGTTTGGTGCCCTCGGCCTGCAGTCGGGGCCGGGAAGCAACATCATGAGAGCCTGCAGCGGCGCTCAGCAGCCGGCCGGCTCGAGGCTTGCTCCGCCGACGCTCTCCGGGCGCTGGGAAGGTGATGGAGCAGACGGCGCATGGCTGGGCGGCCCCGGGCGCGTGCAGAGGTGTGCGCGGCCACACGTGTGTCCCCGGGCACGTGCCCGCGTGGCTGCCGGAGTGCGCTGCCCCGCGCGCGGGCGCTGTGCCGGTTGCGCTGCTCGGTGCCTTCAGAGCCCGGACCGGTCCAGATAATTTGTGTGGATCTAAGCAGCGGGGACCTGCTGATGGTGCTGCGTTAAGGACTTGGTTGCAAACCCTTCTCACTTTCTTGATTCAGTTCTTGTTTTGCTAAAGTGGGTCAGGCTTTGTTTGTGCGTTTGTCGGGTTCCCGGCAAGTGCGGCAGGGAGAGCTGTTACCTGCACACGTCTGAGCAGATCAAAACGCTGCTCTTTGGCTGCCTAACGCAGGGAGAGGGGACATGCGCTTTGTTTGGGCTTTGTTTTGGCCCAGCTGTAAAGACATCAGATAAGATTTTAGCCTGTCCCTTTCTTCAACCGCAAATGTGATTTTGCTATGATTGCCCTAATTACTGAAAATAGACACATTTTACATGGGCTTTGCAAAATGAATCAGGCAGCCTTGAAGAATACAGTTTCATACGCCAGAGCAGTGGGTTTCAGGCCAGCGCCGACATGGCAGGATACGCGTCTCACTTGCAAATCGAGGCACCGGGAGGACTGGCGACGGAGGAGCTTCGCTGGCCTCTGTTTGCAAAGTGTTTAATGTTTAGCTGCTAATGGTTAAAGCGTATTGCAGGGGCTTTGCTGCCTGGGTGGCTCAACTTTCCTAGGAAGTTCCCTGGCTCTTACAGCACAAACAACCCCAGGACGCAGGTGGACGCTTGCCTAGGATAAACTTTTCCATAGCGAGCAGCCCGTTTTCCCGCAGCAGGCTCCCAGGCTCTCCGAGGCTGCCGTCTCTCCAGCTCCCGCCCCGAGACGGAGCATCAGAGCCGGGTTCGGTCCATGACACGATCGTCCAAACCCGGCACGGCTCAGCCAGTTTCACTGTTAATCCAAACGCAAACATGTCATGAGAGGGTAGCGCTGGGCTTTCACATAAACCCATCCCCGTCCTCGCTGTCTCTCCCACGCAAAACTGACCCTCCCGGCACTGCAGGAGGCTTTTCTGATGCCCCCGCCAAAACTTTGGCTTTTCCTGCCCGGTAACTGCAGCTCCCAGCCAGCCGGGTGGCACTTCCTCCTCCCCGCGCGGAGGGGTTATGGAAGCAAGCTGGCCCCTTCCAGCATCTCTCAGGAACTGCAAAGATAATTGCCATAACTCTAATTGCTCCTGCTGGTTAATGAGCATTTTGCATCGTCATCCTCAGCTGCCGAGAGCATCATCTGCGTTACTATTTTGGGGTGGAAAGCGGCTTCTCTGGGCTGGGAAAAGCTGAACCAAACTGGCTCCGGCCACCTGAAGCAAAGCCACGGCGCCGAGCGCCCACGGGCAGGGAGCCGGCGTGCTGGCGCAGGGCTGGGGACCTCCCTCTGTCAAATTGAATAATGGTTTAAACTGGCTAACAGGGTCACAAACCGGGATTTTGGCAGGGGGGAGCTGGCAGGCGAGCAGACGCAAAGCCTCTTTCCTTTTAGAACCCAAGCCAGGAAGGAATTGCTATTACCGCCAGCGTCGCTGTTTGGTGCACCGAGTTGCGTGTGTTCTCAGACGGGCGCTGCGTTGCCGGCGGCGCCCCGCTTTTGGGGCGCTGCTGCTGCAAGCAGCACGGCTTGCGCCGAAGAAGGCGCAAGGGGCGGGCAGGCCTGCTTCTCGCCGGCGAGACGCGCGGCGCGGGCTGCCAGCGCCGCGACCGTCACCCTCGAAGGCAAACCGCCGGCGGAAACCCCTCCTGCGCACCACCTGCGGGCAGGGCTGCGGCTTCTCTCGGGGCGCCCTGAGGGGCGAATGCTGGCAAGGGCAGCTCCCGCAGGGCGTCCCTGCGCTCCCGCCACCCGTCCTCGCTGCCCGGCCGGGGTCGGGGAGAGCCGCGCGGCGGCGGCGGTGGTGGGATGCCTCTGCCCGGCAGAGCTGTTGGGGCGGTGGGAATACAGGTGTGGGGGCACAAGCAGCCTGCAATGAGCCATTCAAAGGGGCTGGGACCTTCCTGGCAACCTCCTCCAGGATGCCTGGAAGAGTTTCCGCCTTTCCGACAGCCGTCGGCACTCTCCGGGCGGCTGGGGACAGCGTCCCGGTGGGCGACGGTGAACGCTTCTGGCCAGGCTGGAGAGTTTCCCGGAGCCGGGAAGGGGAGCGTCCATCCCCGCCGGTGCCAGCACGCGGGGCCCCGCTCCAAACTGGAAGGCACTAATTTAGCACTGTTCTGTCCCCAGCCGTAATTAATGCCTTTGCAAATTTAACGGGGTACGTTTTGTACGGAAGGAGCCTCTGCCGCTGCCGAGAGGCGGCTGTCGAAGGCGGCGAGCGGAGGCACGGGGCCCCGGAGCTGCCGGGCGCTGCTGCTTCATTTGTGTCTATTGCCTCGTAATTGCAGTTCTTGATGTTCTTGCAAAACAAAAGCCGTAATTAGCCAGCGGCTGGGAAACACGTGGAGCCGGGGCCAATCTGGCAGCGGGCGGCCGGGGCGGCTGCTGGACCGCTGCTGCCGCTGCTGCTTTGGCAGGGGACGAGGCGGCGCGACACGTTTCCCCGCGGGGTGTCCCTGCATCGCGGCGCCCCGGGAGCGACGGGGACGTGCGGGACTAAGGATGCAGCAGGAACCCACCCCGCCGTTGGAAGAGGGTTTGGCAATGCCTGCACCGGGCTGGGCGCTGCTTGCGCGGCCCGTGTCGTCGTTTCTCGCCTCCAAGCCAGCTGCCAGCATTTCTCCTCCTTCTTCCCCGTCCTTGCTGCCGTCCCGCCTTCGCGCCGGCCCCGCGGGAGGAAAGCCGCGTGCCGGTGGCCGCTCCTCGCCGCTCCCACTCCCGCCTCACCCGTGCACGCATGCACGCACGTGCACACACACGCTTTTCTTTTGCAAGATCCGTATTTGCAGTCACTGTATATACAGTGTAATCCACCCACAGGGGAGCCAAGCTGTACTTGGCGGGGAAGGACAGAACATCCTTGTGATTCGAAAGGTCAACATGAATGTCAATACACTGGCGGCTGGAGCCGGCAAGAATGCAAAAGCTGCCCTGGGGACACGGGGTGCTCCGAGGAACAACCTCGTCATACCGGATACTGCCATCCCCGCACAACGGGCTGGGAGAGACGCGCGGTCCGGAAAAGCACCACGGTTGCTGCAGAGTCCGGCCGGGGAGCCGTCCCTCATCCGAAAATCATGAAGTCCGAACAGCTTTGCCTGCTTAGCCCAGAGGTCCCTATCCGGTTTTGGCCGTTTCAGGCCAAATCCAGCTGAAAGGATATAGGGCAAGCGCGCAGCGATGCCGCATCCTCCGGCCTCCCTCAATTCCCGGCGCCGAAGCGTGCCCGCCGCCCCACCACTAGGTGCCCGTGTGGCTCAGGGCGTCCGTCCCCTCGTCCCCTGCCCGAGCGCAGGCGGCTCCATCCTCCCCCAGGCCGCCGGAGCCCTGCGGCCACGATGCCGCGATGAGGGTGGGCGCCGCGCTCGGGGTTTGCGCCGTAGGGGCACTTTGGGTGGCTGGAGAGAGCTGGGGGAGGGCTTGGGGGCTCGGAGGGGACCGGCAGAGCCGCGGCGGCCCCGACTTCGCCATGGCTTTGACGACGGCGTGGGAAGGGGCCGCGCTGCCGCGCTCAGCTCGGGAGCCGGGCCGGGACCTTGGGGCTGCTCCCGCGCCACCCCGGCTGCCCCGTGCGCCGCGGACGGGCGGCCGCGCGGCTCCTGCCTCCGAAGCCCCCGGCTCCCGGCCGGTCCCGCTCTGCTCCCCGTAGGCAGCCCCAGAGCTTGCCGGGGGGGCGCCGCCAGCTGGATTTTGCAGCGGGTTGGCCGGGGACGTTCCCCCTCCCCGGCGCAGGCGGTGGCGGAGAGCCGCTCTCCGAAAAAGGCCCGTGTTCAAACAAAAGCAGCAGCAGCTGGGGGCTGGCTCGCCGTGCTCGATTAACCCCCAGGGGTGGGAGGTCAGCGAGTTCGGCCGAGCCGGGGCTGGAGGAAAACCGTGCCGGCCGTCCTCAGCGGCGCGGGGCACCGAGGCGTAAAGGCAGCGTGCGAGGAAGGGTCGCTGCGTCCCCCCGGCAGGCAGCGGCACTGGCCAGCCCCGGCGCGCCGCTCCTTATCCATCTCCCAGACCCGTAAACAGAGAAATAAGGCGCGCGGTTCCCGCGTTAGAGATTGCAGAACGGGCCGTAGACGAGAAACGGCCTGAGCCCTGCCAAGCCCGCGCCCCACGAAATCGCCGCCCGAGCAGAGGTTTGTCCAACGCCTCCCTGCAGACGCTCGTATCATGCCGCGCGGCTGATAGCACGGTGTGATATGCAAGGGCCGTTTAATCTTGTTTGATGACAAATCCATACCACCCTTCACAGGTTCAGGCTTTTTTTTTTTTTTCCTGCAGCCATCGTGGCAGGACAGGCGTTTTTTCAAAGAAAATCAAGGTTCCTGGGTAATCTCAGCAACTGGGACTTTTAACTCACGAGCGATGAAAGCCCCAGCAGCAAACCCAGCCGCTGGCGTGAGAAACCTCGCGTGTCCTGTGGCTTTTGGGCAAAAATCTCACTGAATCCTTCTGCTGGCCTGAGTCTGGAGAGCATGAGGTGGGGAGAGGTTTGTGTGGGCTGATAAAGGCCTGGAAACAATAGGGTTTGTAAAGCACGGAGCTGGGAAAGTGCTTAATAGCCCCTGGGGCAGAGCAGTCCTGCTGGTGCCTACTCTGTCCCTTTGGCCACGGCCTCTCCGCAGGGTGATGAGAGCCCGGCGCATGGGCACCACCTCTCCATCCGTGCTTGCCCTGCCGAACCGGTCCCGCTCGGAGCCCTGGCCGGCCTCAGGGATGCGGGTCTGGCCCCTTCGCCGGCGGGCTGGGCTGGCGCCGGACCAGAGCGTCGCTGTGCCACGACCCGAGCTGCTCCGGGCTCTTGTTTGTGCCTCCGAATAATAGCTTCGCCAGTGAAAAAACATGATCTTTGGTTTTGCTGCCTTGAGGCTGAACTATTGCCCTCCCCAGGGACGGGTCCCTGCAGGCTGGCGGGGGCTTTATAGCTTGCACTGATTTACGCTGGAGGTGGCGCAGGGCAGAGCTGTCGCAGCCAGCGCTGAAGTCACCCAACAACAGGACCGTCCCGGCGTGACCTTGCCCAGGTGCAAAGGGGTAAAGTCAGGTATCGATAGCGGGTATCCTGCGTGGCAGGGCTGAAGGGCTGGTCCCTGGGAGGCCGCCTCTCTCGCAGCGCCTGTGCCCACGGTCCAGCCCTTGGGGACAGACGGACGTCCCCGGGGGAAGGCTGTGGCATTCACAGCAGAGCAAGCGAGGGTGGATGGACGTGATGTTGGGGGACTCAGCCAGGCAGTAGCACAGAGCCGGGGGGTTGCGCGGTTCACACGAGGGCGGCAGAGATCGCGGGTCTGCCGCAGCAGGGTTCGGGAGCAGACGGGTGAATAGGAGCCTGTGGTCTTCCCGGGGTGTTGAAATGCAGCGCCGGGTGCCCCGGGGCGGCTCGGCTCTGCCGTGCCTCCCCCGGCTCTCCTGGGTGAGAGGTCTGCAGTTACTCAGCTCTGTTTACTAATCCCTGTGTTTTACCCTCCAGCCTTTTCTTTATTTTCGCTGCAGAGCGAGGCACAGCAACGTCATTCAGGAGCAGTGAACCCCCCCGCCAGCGCCAATACCCGCACGGGCCCAGTTCAAACCAGCAAGGGTTGGGGCATCTTCCCGGGGGGACACGGCGAGGTCCTGGGGCAGCAGCACCCCCCGTTTCCGTGCGTGCCGCTGCACCCCGTTCCCGCGAGGTCCCGGTGGCTCCGCAGCTCACCCGGGCTCAGGGAGACCCGTGGGAAGAAACCCCCCGTCCAGGCGGAGAGAAAGGAAACGGCTCCAACCCGCTGGGCCTGTGCAACCCCCACGGCTCTGGGAAACACCCCTGGCGAGCCCGTGGCATTGTACTTGAGGGAATTACAGCCGATCGCCGCTGCTGATAACGGCCTCATACACCTCTCACCTGCAGTCTCATTTACCTGCCTTTTACCCCCCTCTAATATTTTCTGAGCTCGATGCTTGTTTTTGGCCAAGTTGTACGCAGGGGTAGAAGTCAAAAGGACGTTTCTATACGCTTCAGGAGAACTGCTGAAGGAGCGGAGACACGTTCCTGCCGAGAAAACTGCTAGAGCAGGAGCCCAGCCCTCTACTAGACATCAGAGAATTCACAGAGCAGGTGACCAGCACGGCAAAACTTCAGGGGAAAGCTGGCTTCCTTGGCTTTGCTGCTTGTGCAGTCGCTCGGTTTGTTTTGTTCTGGCTTTGAGATACTGATGGAGGCAAAAATAATTTGCTTTATACGCATCGAATTAAAAGGATGATGCGAAACCCACAGGGTGCTTCAGGCAGAGAGCGTGAGCGTCGGGCGCCGGCCGAGCCCCTTCGGAGAACGGGGGGCTCCTGCGGTTAGCCGGCTCGTATGACTCAATGTATAACCACCAGTTACACACTAGATTTAATCTTGGGTCAAAAGTCATGGATACTTCCAACCCCGCGGAGAAGGTCGATTGCGCACTCGCTGTTTCTCGTGCTGCTCTCCGCCGGGTCCAAACAACCTCCGCAGAGCGGGCGCGCTCTCGCCCGCGGGGCTGCCGGCCTCCCGCTTTCTCACCCTCTGCTTCACCTAGCACGTTTCGCTTTGGAGAAAACAAAACCATGATTCATGGCTTAAACCTTGCCTTTGCAGGCCAGCGCGGCCCCTGAGCCTGGTTATTCTGCTGTTTGTCCGGGGTAACCGGGTCGCCCCGTATCAGCGCAGCTGTGTCCCTTCAGCAGACGGGTGCCCAGCTGAGCACGTTATCTGTGTCAGTCTGTCCCTCTCGGTACTGCCCCAGTTTCTTACCTCGGGCAGCTTCTTTCCAAATTGAGTCATGAGCAGTCACTGAAAGCCAGTCTGCGATCCAAAAGGATGTCAGTGGGGATGTGTATAAAAGGCCTGCCTGGTGGGGTTAATTGAGCAAAGGGCTTCAAATCAGCGTCTTGGAAACATCGATCGCAGCAAAGCTGCGGGGCTGCGGCGCGCTGGCGAGCCCGTCGCCCCTTCCGGAGGCGGCGGGGGCCGTTTCTCGTCGTGCGCTGCTTTGATGAAGGCTTCGCCGAGCGAGGAGGGGGGAAGCCGCCCCGCAGCTCTGCAGAGCAGCGTCCTGGCAACGACGGTCGTTCTTAGGCAACGCTTCACACCTTACATCACCGTCGAAGCCAGGTGCTTGCACTGCGGCGAGGAGGAGTCGGCTCCGTCCCCGGGCCTGCAGCCGCGGTCGTGCAACGCTCAGGCTCCTCCGTGCCTCAGTTTCCCCCTTGGTCATTAGGAACGATGGCGATTCCTCCCTTTTTTTTTTTTTTGGAAGCTCGGCAGCTTCAAGTTTTTGCAGGTAAGCCAGGGGCTCCGAGCCGGGGCTGAGCCAGCCCAGCCCTGGAGGAGCTGATGCCTCTTCCAGCCCCGGCACATCTGCACGGGGAGGAAGGAGGCAGAGAAAGCGGAAATCGCTAAGTAATAAAACTGCTGGCAGCGCTTAGCACGTGCGCGGCGGCTCCCAGACCAGAGGGCTGCAAACCGCTAGCTAGCGCTGGCAGCCGGTGCGCTGCAACGGTCCCCGTTTTGAGGGCGAGCAGAGACCGACCGGCCGCTTAAATCCTCTTTAATTTAAGCTTTGGGCATCGGTAGACAAACCCGGAGCCCCTTCCAGCCTCTCAAAGCCAGCCCAGCGCCCCGAGCCCCTCGGCTTGCTCAGAAAGCGTTCGAGACGGGGCAAGTCGGCTCCGCCAGAGCCGGGTCCGTGATTCGGCCCTGGCGAAACGCGCGTCGGGGCACGGGACGTGGCGCCTCCTCCTTCCTGATGCCCGTGGCAGGGGAAAGCCTCAACTGCTTCATTGAGGGTAGCCGGTGCTTTCAGGATACGTGCAAGCGAGGCACGGGGGCCGCGGCACGGCTCCGGGCACGGGGCGAGGGCTGGGGCCGGTGGCACGGACGGGGCCACGTGCACGGGGCGCTCATCCGCAGCCCTGATGCTCTTCGCGGGTAATTTGCAGGCAGCAAAAAGAGCGAAGGGAAAATAACTGGGACGGGCAATGCCAGCCCTGCTGGCAGGGAGATCCCCCCCCTCCCCGCGGCTGCAGGGCAGCAGCAGAAAAACATGTTTGTCCACCCTTGAGCCAGCACGGGAACCCGCAGTCCTACCCCAAACACCGCGTCTTAATTTCCCGCCGAACATGGACTCGTCAAACCTAGAAATGGGAAAGTCTGCTCAGCTCTGACACCAGCTAGCTTTCTCATGCTGATTTATTAGGATTAGGGTTTTTTTTTTCCCCGAGGTCTACGTCTAGAAGCCCATAACGGATTTTTTCCTCCTCTCCGGGCAGCCGCGTCCTCTGCCGAATGCAGAGCATGGAGGGCAGGCTCACACGGGGCTTACAATTAATTTTTTTTTTTTTTTTTTTTTCCTCTCCAGACAAAAGAGCTCCCAAAGCATTCAGTCCCTGATTGAGCACAGCACCTGGTATCTTGCTTAAATCCCTTGCTGGGCTGAGATGGATTTGCAGCTGTATGGCATTAAAGCAGGTGCTCAAATGCTTTGCTGAGGGAGGGTTTCCTCCCTTCTCCTTGGAGACTGTCCTGATGCTTTCCAGGTGGGACTGTGGGACATGCCTGAGCTCTGTGAGTCTTCCCCTCTGTGTGGGGCTGTGGGTCTTCACTGGCACGGTGCTCCCATGTCAGTGGTGGTTGCTGCACAAGAAGCTGTGGTGGTGGGTGCAAAGCCCTGTGCACCATGAGGATGTGCTTTGGGTGCTGGAGCCTGGAGGAGCCTCTTGGTTATTCTGTAGCCAAAAAGGGCTATGCGAAATTCTCAGTGCCTGCTGACAACATCTCAGGGCCTTTCCAAACTACCAGCCTGGCCATGCTTTGCACCTGGGATGGTACATGTGAAATGGTCTGGATGCTGCTGGCTTCAGTGAGATCCTCTAAGCTCATGCTCAAGATTACCCTGCACGGCTCAGGCTTTTGCAAGACCGGCCCTGTGCTTGATTTTGCATTGCACATGGTTTCCTCAAGCAGCTCGCGTGTCCTGGCTCTGCACCCAGTTGCTTTGTTAAGGTCTGATTTTAATTTCTCGCAGCCAGGAGTTGGGCTTGTGCAATTATATAATAATAAGCTATTCATCCCAAGGGAGTGCATGGATCTAGGCTAATTGGTATGACAATTAATCCAATCCTTTCTGGCTTTGCCCAGTTTTCCTTATTTTTCCTCTTCAACACAATATCTGCAGAGCTCTCAGCCTTGTTAATTAATAAGGTAACTTCACCCTGAGGGCTGTTTTGTTCTCCCCTCCCTCCTCCAAAAGCAAGAATAGAAAAAGAAGGAAGAATTAGCCAGTTGGGGATGAAGCAACAACCTCCAAGCAGGACTGATCTGGTTCAGTCTGACGGGGGCAGACTGTGGTGAGCTGCTGCTGTTCCCCGGGGTTTCGGGGAAACAATGCTGCGTGGCTGGAGCAGGTGTTGCACTGTGGCACCAGAAATGCTCCCCCGGCATGGTCAAGATTGATGCTCTGCTAAGCTGGGCAGTGCAGAAAATAGCTGAGTCCCTAGAGGCTACTGGGTCACTGCGGTGTCTGCAAAGCCACAACACTGGGGGGAGGTTTGCAAAAGCGTTTGTGGCTTTCTTGGAGCAAGCACCCCTGAATGTTTTGCATGCTTTGGGAAACTTCCTACCCGTCAAGCATTGTTGCAAAAGCTAAATGCGTGTGGGTTGAACGAGCTGGAGAGGCTGCAGTCTGAGCCCCAGCAGCTGGAGCACAAATGACTCTTTTCCCCTCATTTGTGGGCTCTATTTGTGCATATCCAAAAGCAATGCAGGCCTTTAACCCCCATTCGGCTCCACAGAGCGCGTCCAGGTTAAGACCAGAAGCTCCTGACACTGCTGCGATGGGCGTCTCCACCAGCTGTGAGACGATGTGCCTCGGCTGCCTTGCAGTGCCTCCCCTCTCCTTGCAGCTCATCCTGCAAATCTAGTTCTGGGAAATTCAGACACAAGGTGTTATAGCACCTTTAACCAGATGGGATTTACATGTTCACTGATGCACTTGAGGCACTTCAGTTTGTGGATTGCTTCATTTTTATCTCATTCATTTTGATGGAAGCTACTGGCAAGCAGGAGCCAAATAAACAAGCCAGTAGTTATCCCTGTGGTTACCTCCAAAAACAGATTTTCTTGCTGCTCCTCTCCATAGCCAAACTGAGCAGACTTCACCTGCAAAAACAGCTGTGACCCTGCTGTTCCCATTTCCATCTTTGCGGGGCTGGTGACGGAGTGATGCAGAGCCCCAGCGCAGCATTGCATTGCACAAGCTGACCCAGTTCTCCAGTTGGTTCACTGTGGCCACTGGTTGTGCAGACAGCAAGCGCCAGCCCCGCCACCCTCAGCAAATCAATGCTTTCCCTTTCTGCATCGACCTGCGCGGTGAAGGCGGCTGAGCTAAGACCTCTTTTCCTGACATAACTGAGAGGAGCCAAGGGGCCTGGAAAGGGCTAGAGCCAATCCTGGCAGCAAACAGTGTGGTGCACGCTGCAAGCAAGTTGGAGATTGATTTATGACCGAGGAGATGCTGGACTGGCTAGGTTTAAATAGAAACATGTTTCCTTGCAGTCTGATATGTTTTGCAGGGAATAAACTGGTATCTGCAGGGAACTGCCCCCAACAAGGGCAAGGCAGTTGCATAACGGCAGCTCCCGCACTGCGACCCGCAGCAGCTTTGCAGGGAGCCTGTCTTTCCCAATGGGGACGCAGCAAGGAAGCCATGTACTGTGGCCGGTTTGCTTTGGGTGCCTGGGGCCTCCTGGCTGCACAGAGGCTCATTTAGCTGTGCCAGCCCCAAAAACAGAGCATAGAAGGTGGCATCCCCCTCTCCTCCCAGCTCAGCCCCACATCCCTCCCCGATGCTATCTGGCAGAGGACCACTCTTGCACAGTGATATGGACAGTATATGATATACTGTGTAGCACAGATACTGGGGGTGATGTGTTAGGGAAAGGGTTGCAAAAACCTGAAATGGGGAAATCGGTCCAACCCCCCCACATGCTACCCTGGGAAAAAGCAAGCAGGATCCTTTGCAAGGGCAATAAACCAGGTAAAAGAGTCATTCCTCCTGTTTCTGCGCTTGCTCTACTCCATGCTGCCTTAACCAAGACAGCCAAGGGAGGGATCTCGAATAGTAGCATGTGCCCAGGCCCTTGGGCTGTTGAAACCCGCAGTGTGAGCATCCAGCTCGCAGCACCCCAGCTGCTTGGCCGTGCTCGGAGCCAGAGCCGATCTCCGGCAGCCCGCCTGGGGAGCGGTGCTAGAAAAGGAGGCATACAGCGTATGTGAGAGCCGTGCCGCTGTGTTAGAAAGCGTGCTGTAAAACAAGAAAGCATGAGCCCCAACCACAGGCTGGATGCAGCACCTGCTGCTTTGAAACGGGGCAGAAAAGCCCTCGGTGGCCTCAGAGCACGAGGGGCTGGTGGCTGCGCCCCAGAGCTGGGTGCTGCTGCCTGATACGAGCCCGGCTGCAGCGCTGGCTTCGCTCACCCCGGGGCATGCTGGAAGACAGGCAGGGGAAAGTCAGGCTCTGAATCACGGTACAGGAGGAAAACGCAGCTGATCTCCCAGCAGGCTCTTGCCCGAGGCTGCTGGGCGCAGAGGGGTTGGAGCCGAGGCCAAAGCCGATGCTTGCGGGAGGAGGTGGTAGCACCTGGAAAGCTTGGGGAACCTGCTCTGTGGGAGGCTCCCTGAGAGCCCGATGCAGTCATTAGCTCTATTTTGGAGACAAGAGGGGAACCAAGCAGGGGTCCTGCTGCAGGACGGGGCACGCGTCGCCCCTGGCAGCTCCCGCTTGCTTTGATGCAGGTGAACCAGGTGGGTCCCAGCCGGCGCCAGGACGGATGCCCCGTGCGGCAGGCTGCGATGCTGGGAGGTTAAAGCGGGTGCAGAGCGGGGTGGCAGGCGTTGGGGTCTGCTCCGGGCTTTCCGGTGGTAATTTGCAGGAGCCCTCACCACCATCAGTGAGGTGGTGCGATGGTGCCAGGGAAAGGTGAGACACCTCTTAGCTTGCAGCCTCGCACAATGTGGGAGCCTTGAAACGTACCCACGAACTTGGCCGTGCTTGGTGCTGGCGGTGGATCAGCCCGGAGGGCCCTGCTGCGCCTTGCTTGGGGTTTCAGCAGCAGCCGTTCGCGGGTGGCTTTGCAGCACCAGGTACAGCGCTGCTTTAGCTCTGCCTCTGTGGGGGAAACGCTCACCTCTTGCATCCTCTACAGGCAAAAGCCTGGGTCAAGAACAAAATGCTTCACCTGGTGCTTTATAACCACCCGACCACGAGCCCAGCAGCGGTGATGGTGGGAAAGCTCTTCTCCAGCCTGGCCGATGCCTCCCCCCTCCAACGCACCCTCGGCGGGATGCTGCCCTGGCTGCAGGCGGGGTCCAGCCAAGCAAACTGGAGCCGGCTGCCGCTGTTTGCACGAGCGCCGAGAGCGGCGGGCTGGGCCCGGCCGCCCCGCAGGAGCGAAACCAGCACGCTTTTTCCATTCCTCTGCAATGCGACCTCACAGCGGGAAATGCTCAGTTCTTTCCTCTCCTCCGCCCTGCCTCCCGGTGCAAGTATGCGCAGGTCACCGATTTTGCTGCTTGCCCTCTCCTAACGCCGTCACGCTGGCCGGGGGCTGCGGCGAGGGCCAGGAGTGCTGCGGGGGGACAGGGTGGCCGGAGGGGGTCTGGCATCTCTGCTGCAAGGGGGAAAGAGGGTGCCAAGTTTAATTCTCCCTTTAAAGGGATGAATGATCCAGCAGCGCTGCCTTTTTGCTGGAATTTGTCTCACGAAAGCCCCCTTTCCCGGGAACAAGCCCTGCCCTAGCTCAGGGGCAGGGGAGGCAACGGGAGCGCTGGGGCACGCACCGTTTCCAGCGCCTGGGAGCAGGGATTTGTGCGGTGGGAGCAGGGAGCTGGCGAACGGTTTCCGTGCGCCTGGCACTGATGTACAATCCCCGCTCCCGCCGCCCCACGGGCGCCCGGTTCCCGCCGGACAGCTCTGCGGCGGCATCGCACGGTCACTGGGGAGCTGCGGTTGGGCAGCGGGGATGGGAGAGTGTGGCTGGGGCGGGCGGCTGCTTCGCGGGGTTTGCTCTGCGCTTCGGGAGGGTTTTCACCGGGAGCTGCAAGCGTTTCCAGAGATGCTCAAGTGCTCTCCCGGCATCTCGGTAACAGTGTTTGAGTTGCTGCTGTTAACGTCCGTCCCCTGGATCAGACACGAATCCAGCCCCTGCTACCTGGGGGTGAGGAACGCAGATGTGGGGCCGTGGGGAGACTGGTGCTGGGGGTGAAAGTTTGGGAAGTTAGAGCGAAGGGCCCTGGCCGAGGGGATCGGGAAGGGGAGGCTGGGTGGGCTTGTGTCTAAATAAAACCCTTTCCATGAGCGTGTTTGTTAACGCGAACCTCTGGCGGGGCTGTTGCCAGGAGGACGGGCTTCGTGCAGATGGAGCCCTGGAGGAGGCAGGAGACCCGATGCAGCTCGTCTCACGGCCAGCTCCGGACAGGCCTCTCCTAGCGCTACTGTGGCAGGAGAAATTCGATTTCTCCCTGGGGACTGCGTTACTTCAGGCCTTGTGCGAAGAGAGCTGCAAACCCCGCGAGCGCTGCCGGGCAGGGAGGCGGTCTCGCGGCGCTGGGAGAGGGCGCGCTGGAAACCTCCCTGGTTCCTCCTGCCCCCCGAAACGGCCTCGGGCTTCAGCAGAAGGAAAAAAAGCATATTAACGAGCTCAGCCTTTGGGGGATTTCTGGCCATCGGGGACGTGGTGAGAACCGCAGCGCAGCCCCGGGGGACCGGCGGGGTCCTGGCCGGGTGGGAGGAGGGATGCTGGGGCTGCGGGGTGCCCGTAGCCTTCATGGGGCTCTCCGCCAACCGGTCCATATTTTTTCCAAATAGGCTAGTTTCTATATGGACCCTATTGACCCTGGCTCATCTTCTGCCCCGTTCCCGGGGCCAGCAGAAAGCGTCTCGCCAGGCGCCGCCGGGACGGCACGTGCCACCGCCTGCCTCTGCCCCCGTTGCCCTTGCTCCCGAGCCGGGGTTTTTCCACCTTTCATCCCGCTGCACTCCCCGACCCCGGCGTCCCAGCAGGAGGGCTCGTGCCCGCCGCGGCACGCTGCCAGGCTGCCGGCTCGCTGCCCGCGTCTCCGCAGGGGACGGGGCTGCCGAGGCGCTGGGGGAGCCGGCGGCAGGGACGCGCGGCGGCGGGGATCGCTCACGCCGCCGGGCTGGGGAGCGAGATCCCGCTGCGGCACCGACCTGCCGCATCCCCACGTGCGATCGCACAGTCCCCTCTAGTGGATATTTCTCCCGCGTCGAAATCGCCGTCCGAGAAGAGCGTTGCTCAACATCCCGGGCGAAGGAGCCTGGGCTCTGGAGCGGCGACGGCCGGGCGCGATCCCGCCCGGGAATTTGGCCCAGTGGCCTTGCAGCAGCGGAGCTCGCCCCGACCTTGCGCGGGGGCCACCGAGCGGCGCGTCGGCCGGGACGCGCCGCTGGCAGAGGTTTGCCGGCCGGGAGAGCGGCTCGTGCGTCAGGGCCGGCCTCGGCCTCGGCCTCGGGCGGCCGGGCTGGCTGCACCCCGCCGCCCCGGCCTTTCTCACCTTTCCCTGGGCTCGGCTCGCGCTTGGAGCCCTTTGGTCATCGGCCAACGTGAAAAATTAGCTAACGAACGACCACGCGGCGATAGCTTCGTAGCGAGAGCATCTTTAGCCGGGACCGCGCTGGGTCCAGCCTGACGCAGCTTTGCTGGCAGGACGGGGCAGAGCGGTTTCCCGCGGCGGCTGTGCCAGCCCTCGCCACGCTCCCAAAGCCTTATGCGGCACTCGAGACCAAAGTCATGGCAATGATGCTCCCCTAACTTTCCTAACGAGTTTGGGCGATGCCCAGCTTCGGGTGCTGCTCCGCCGGCGACAGCCTTGCTCTCGCCATCCTGCCCGCGGCACTCGCCGCCGCTGCCCCGTCCTGTCCCGCCAGCAGCGGCCGCAGCAGCTCGGGGATGCTGCAAGCGCCGGGGTGACTCATCCCCGCGCCGCGCTCTCGGCTGCTGTCTGCAGGATGCTCTCGGCAGCTCCCCCGGCGGGGGGGGGGGGGCAGCTCCTCGCCGTCTCCCAAGGGCACCGCCGCCGGCACGCAGCCATCGCGTCGGCCGGGCTGGAGCGCTCCGGCTCGCGCTGGGCCATGCCAAGGTCGCGGCGACCTTCTTCCCTCCCTCCCCTCCTGGCCGCCTCCGCCTGCCTCGGAAACGGCGCGTCAGCTGGAAGACGCGTGATATGTGCGAACCGAGGCTTTTCAAGAAAAAAAGGCATGCCCGGCAGCGCGGGGAAGAGCAGACGCAGCCCGCCAGGCCCCGGCTCGTCAGCACTGCATCGGGGCTCCCGGCGGGCTCCGGCTTCCCGCTCCGGCCGGCATCGCCGTGCCGCCTGCCGGCATGCGGCTTCTCCGCTTCGCTCTGCTTCTTGCAGGGAAACGGCAGCGCCGGCCTCGGCCCCGCTGCCGCCGCCAAGCCGCTAGGCGTTACACCAGGGCTTTGCAGGAAGCCAGTTGCTAATTAAAACGTCCCCCCAGCTCCGCTTCACACGGCACCGGCAGGGCGGGCTTGGGGCTTTTCGGCAGAGCCCCGGGGACGTCAGCGGCCGGGTCCCCAGACCGGCGGCGAGCGCCCTGCCGGGGGCAGAGCCACGGGGGCGAAACCGCAAGACCCGAACTCCGCTTGCGGGAAGCGGGATGCCAGTAAAACCGAGTATTGATTGCGGTGCTCCTCATCGGCCTCTTTTTTATAGAGCTGTGTTTAAAAAAAAAAAAAAAGAAGAGAACAGAAAGCTCGGTGCATCTTAGCCGGCAGCAGCAAGGCTGGAGCGTGGGAAGGGCCGGCCCGCGGGCGACGGAGGCGGCCTCTCGCTCCCGAGCTCGGGGCGCAGCGCGGCCGGGCCGGCTGCCGCCCGGCGTGTTTTGTGCGTGAAGCCGGAGCCTCGAGGGCGACAAACTCCAGCTCTGCTTCAAGCGTCCTCGGCGCGACGCGGCGCGGGGCCTCTCGGGGCTCGCGCTCCCCAGCGCGTCCCCCGCGGGACGGCCAGCTCCCGCGCTCGCAGCGCTTGTCCCAGCGTCTCTTCATGCAACGTCTCCGCTCGCTGCATGAAAACCCCTCAGGCCGAGGCTGCTCTCGGCCGGGGATCGGCATCCCCTCCGGCGGCGGCGCGTTCAAACACCCCGAACCGAACCCACCACCCGGAGAAGCACATAGTGGTTTAAACAGGAAAAAAATCAACCAGACAAACAAACAAAAAAATCCTTCTGCTATCTAACCCCCCCCCCCCCAGCCATGGACCAAACCGATGGCTTTCGGAAAGACCCGGCACGATTTAGGCTTCCTGCCCGGCCAGCGCTTCCTGGTCAGGGCACGGTCGGCTGCGTGGCTTTGAGCCCCCGCGGGTTTTTTTGCTGACGACAGGGTCCACGAGGCAGCGGAGAGGAAGGCAAAGGCGCGAGCCAGCAGAGCGCGGGGCGGCAGATCCCATCCGGGCCCCGGCCACCGTCCCCCACCGACGGCGCTTTGCGGCGTCTCGGTCCCAGCTGGGAATTTTATCAAGGAAACCTCGGGCTGCCAGGGCAGGGAAGAGCGGTGGGCTCCCGGACGGCGTGGGCAGGGCTGCCGAATTGCTCCGGGGAGGGCAGGCAGGAGCTGGGGCCGCCTGCCGGGGCTTCACCTTGCAGAGCCCGGCACGGGCTGCGAGGCCGCGGCTCGGCCGGGCGATTTCTGCTCCGTCCCAGCTCCGTCAGAGGGGCCGAGACACTCGGTTTTCCCCAGCGGCTGGGACGTCTTTCTTCTCCCGGGCTGGCGGAGGCGAAGGAGCAGCGGCTGCTTTCCGGTGCTGCCGTCAGTGCAATTCGGGGCGCTGCGGTTGAAGGCAGGGGGGAATGAGCCGGGCAGGGGAAGAGGCTGCGAGAGCAGCTGTGCAAAAAGCACCAGTCCTGGAGCGGACACTTGCTCTAAATGCTCCCTTTTGGGTGCCCGGCTTCAGCTTTGCAGCCGTGCGTCCTGGGCCGCGCGAGCTCCCCTCCCGCTGCGCTCGCGGCCGCGGGCAGCCAGCGTTCGCTCCATCTTCCAGATGTCCAGACGCGGGACAAGGGCAGAGCTGGGGCAAGCTGGAGAGCAAGCCAACCTGGTCACGCACACGGTGCCGGCTGGAGGAAACCTGCTCCAGCTCCAGCTCCCTTGAGGCTGTTCTCCTCCTGTGCTACAGGAGAACACCCATGGACCCGTCCGCGACGATCCTCCGCCGAGATGCCGGCTCCCCCAAGCTGCCCCGCGCAGTAACCGTGCTGGCTCTCCTGCAGCTGCCTCTCAGTCACGCTGTAGCGCTGCCACCGACCCCCCTTCTCTGCCGAGCAGCATCCTCCCAGGCGGCACCGAATCCAACACCTTGGGAAGCTCCTTGGCGTCGACTGTCCAAACGCCTTATCGGAGGTGCAACGCCCCATCCGGTGCGGGCTCAGACTGTCCCGACTGCACCTCTCCTGCTAGCCGATGCCACTCGGCTCACCTCGCTTTCTTCGGCTCTGCTCGTCCCTTGTAGCCTAAGTCTTGATCTGATGCTAAATGAGAGTTTCAGGGGCTGAGAATTTTTTTTCCTGATCCCTTCAACTCCTTCCTTGCTCCTGCCAGCTTCCAAAGCATTCAGGGGTTGTTCCCAGCCTCTTCTCCAGCTATGTTAAATTGTGCAAAAAATCTGTAAGAGCTGGTCACTTCCCTCACATCTGGAAACCGGGCTCTTAAATGCCTGCACGAGCCAAGCCGCCAGGCAGAGAAGCAGCAGATGAGCCTGCTGCAGCATCCATCCGCTCCTCTTCCCCATCCGGGGTCACTCCGCGCAGGACGGAGGGTGCCAGGCGGGCGTACACCCAGCGTTTTCCTGGCAGACCGGTATCTGGCACAAGCAGCAGGAAGGGGGAGACGGGGGCGCTCAGACCACGCAGCCAGCATGTGCAGACACCAAAGGCTTTGCAGTCCAAGGAGCTACCATCAAATCGCCGGCTTTCCAGGCAAACCAGGATCGTTGCCTTGTGAGCACAGCTGCAAGAAGAAAAGCGCTCAGGTCCTCCAGCAAGTGCCCAGCTGCCGCAGGGGGCTGCTGGGGGCCTCGTGCTGCCATGCCGCTGCCGGAGAGCCCCGAGCCCAGGGCAAGCGGCCGGGAAGCGGGGAGGCAGCAGGGAGGGGGGCCACGCTGCTCAGAGCTCCCTCCCCACGGCCAGAGCCAAGGCAGGAATCTTATTATCCCGGCATCCTACTGCAGAGACGTCTTTTTGCAGCCCAAGCAAGCAAGCGCTTAGCTGCACCGAGAGGCACCGCCGAGCCAGTGCGGGAAGCCTGGGCATCGCCTGCCGGCTCCTAACGCCCGTCTGCTGCCGCAGTCCAGCCAGCCGGCGCTGTCCCCTTCCCCTGGGCGGGAAGCTGTGCCGGGGGGAACGGGCGCCGAGGCAGTCCCTCGGCATTAAGCGGAAGCACTGAGCCGACCCCGCGCTATCCCCAACTGAAATGCAGAAAGGAGGGAGCCAGCACCGCAGACAGGAGGGATCCTGCACCGCAGACAGGAGGGATCCTGCACCGCAGACAGGAGGGATCCAGCACCACAGAAAGGGGGGATCCAGCACTGCAGACAGGAGGGATCCAGCACCGCTCCGTGCCACGCGCCAGGCCCGGAGCAAGGCAGTAACACGTTGAGGGCGAGCTCGTCCACCAGAAGCACCGGACTGGCCCCAGCGCCGGGTGCAAAGACCCCCCCGAGCCCGCGGGAAACACCCCACGACGGGGACTCCGGCGTCGCTCCTGCCACCGGCTCCTCTGGCCCAGCTGGGGCTTTCGGGGCGCTCGACGGGCTCCCTGGCATCAGGGCGACCGCGGAGCTTCGGCCCCCTCCTCCTCCTCCCCGCAGCAGGCACGGCGTCCGCCGGTCTGTCTGTGGTTTGCACAGCCTTCGGCCGGGCTCTGCGGGGCCAGGCGCCGCGGCGCAGCCCCGGGCAGCCGGGCAGCTCGGGCTCAGGCCGCCCGGCGGGGCGGCAGCCGTTTGCTGTCCAGGATGGCCTTCCAGTCGTCCCGCCAGGAGTGCAGCCGGCGGCCGGGCGGCTTCAGCTGCAGGTGCTTGTTGTGGCAGGCCGTGAAGAGGACGTGCTCCCAGCTGGGGTTCAGCTCGGCTCCTGCAAGGCAAGGAGGGCAGAACGGCTCGGGAAGGGGTCGCTGGGGGGCCGGCCCCGCGGTCCAGCTCGCAGAGCCCGGGCATCTGCTGAGACGCGGCTCCAGGCTCAGCCCTGCCGGGCGACCTGGACAGCCCTCCCGGGAACTGCTCCTCTGCCCGATTCGGCGGCCGTGCGTGCGCCCAGGGAGCCCGCGGCTGAGCGATCGAGCCAGCGCGGTGCGCCCGCGGCAGGGAAACCCCCCGGCACAGCCCAGGCAGGAACCTGCGCCCCCCGCTCCCCGCCAACCCTGCTCTCCCACCTCGGTGCGCGGCTGCTCCGCAGCCCGATTCCCTTGCTCAGCCCCCTTCCCCGCGCGCGACTGCGGGAAACGCAGCCTGCCGCCTGCGCTGCCGTTTGGTGCTCCCCGCGCAAGGAGGTGGCACTCGTTCCCATTGAGCGTCACCCGAGGGTGTCAGCGGGGCTGACGTCCCCGGGAACACTCGACACCGACAAACCCCTAGCGAGAGCCGCGCCGGGCGGGCAGGTGAGCGTCCCGCGCTGGCGGCTGCCGCCGGCCCCTCGGGGCGGTGCACGGCCCCTTCTGCCACCCCACTCCTCCCTTACCCGTGATGTCGGGCCTGTCGTCGATGAGCAGGTCAGCAGAGACCACCGTTTTATCCCGCGTCAGGACGATCTGCTCAAGAAACTCCGGCCCAAAGTGCTTCTCCACCCAGGCGTACTGGAAGGCAACGGCGGAGCAGGGAGTGAGGACGGGCCGGGGGGGAGCGGGACAGCGGCGCGCGGCGCGGCAGCAGCCCAGCCCGCTGCAGCAGGAGCCCGGAGCTCCGCGCGGAGAGGAGGCTTCACTGAATAAGTTTATTGGTGGGAAAGATTCGGGTCCTGTTTGAGCACGGGTTCCTTTAAACCCAAGCAGCGCCTGGCGGCACGATGATATCTGAGGACCGAGCAGCTGAGCGCCGGCCGCCCGCGCGAGTGCTGCGAGTGCATCCGTGCTCACGCGGCAAACGCAGCGGCAGGGCGGCCGCGGCCCGGCTCCGGGGCCCGGTCTGGATTCCCCTGGTGCAAAACCGCACTGCACCCGGCGGAGGTGGCTGCGCCGGGAAGGTGAAGAAAATGCCACTAGCTTTGAGTGTTTCGGGGCTGTTTCGGGGCTATTCGGGTGACTCATTCCCCGTGTCCCCACCACGCACGACTCGCGGCTTACCTTCTCGTAAGGGCAGTAGCGGTACTTCTTGATCGGACTTGTGCAGATGAACACGTCGGTGCTGCCACGACGAGAGAAAGGGGGTGAGGATATCACTCGGTGACCAAAGACACCAATGCACCCTGCTGCCCCCTTGGCTGCACCCCGGCTGCTTCTGCGAGACCCCGCTTGGTGGCCGAGCGAGTCGTCACCCCGAAGAGACCTCCCTCCCAGGGGCAGGTCAAGTGGGGGCGATTTAGGATGTTAATCCCCCATCTCCCAGGACTTAATCCAGCAACAGAGTCAGGACGTGCACCCACAGCCAGAGCACAGGCGCTCTTCCCCTTTTGCCGCCCTCGCTGGGAGCAGAGCTGCAGGCAAGGAGATGCAGGAGGCCAAATCCTTGGGGGCTGCTCTGTGAGTCAAACCCCTCCGTTTCCCACCCACACCCAGCAGGCTGGTGGGCATTTTTTATGCTGACGTTGTATATGATGCTTCTGCTGGGAGGCGGATTAGCCTGCAAAGCCACGGCTGCCCCCTCCTCCATCCCTGGCTGCAACGCGGACGGCTCCTACTCACTCTGCCAGGTTAGCCATTTGCTTCACAGCTTCCACAGCCCCGGGGAGTGGGTCCAGCTCGATGAAGAAGTTCTTTGATTCCCAGATGCTGATGGCTTTCTCCTGGGAGAGGAAAGAGACCTGTTACTGCACAGCGCTTCTTGCTGCTCTTTTCCCTGCACGTGCATCTTCCCACCCTTTGCTAGGAGAGAAGATCATGACAGCAATACAGGCGGGTGTCTGGCTGGGGAGTGCCGGCTCTGTTCCCCTCCTGCTAGCCCACCTCCCCTCTGGGGTCTCTTATGTTCCCCACCCACCTACCTGCGTCCATCCAGTACGCTTTGGCACGGCGCACCTCTGGAGCAGGGTTGATTTTGTCAGTGCAGCCCCAGACACACAGGGAGCAGCATGTTCCTTCAATACAAAACCCAGAGACTGCCCAGAACGGAATCAAACCCCAGGGAAGTTCGCACCTGGAGCGGCAGTCTGACATGGATCCAGCTGAACTGGCCTGCTACCTCTGCTGTAATGTGATGCTATTCAGCTCAAGACGGTATCTGGCCTATTTGTCTCAATCATATTTAAAATAGCATCCAGGAGATGCTATCCCACAGGAGAAAATGTATTAAAGGAGAAACTCTACGACAGGATCCCTCTTCCTCAGGGATGCCTGGGCAAGGACCACCAGGCAAATGGAGCATCTCCAGGCAAGAGTTTGAAACACGTAACATCCAGAGCTGCAGCCGGGGCTGACACCGTCACAGTGCAAAGGGAGAGCGGAGCAAAGCAGGCGCAGGGAGAGCACACGGAGCAAAAACTTGGGATGAGCAAAGTCTCTCCGGGGGGCTTGCTGCCTCTCAGGCCTCCCCGGTTTGGGGGCAGCCCTTCTGCACCGGTCTCGCAGAGCGCAGACCCGCAGCCCGCCCAGAATCGCGCCCGCCGGGCCGCACTGGGCAGCAGAGCCCAGGGCTGCGTCACAGTGCTGCGAACCAGCTGAGCCACTGCGGAGGCTTTGCTTTCCCTCCTTTGAAGGGAGCCCTGCCCTGAAGGGTTGATCTTGCTTTTGAGCACCTCTGCTGCTTTATTTGGGGCAGGGGAAAAGGGACAACAAGAACTTCAAAGCCCTCCTGGGCTCCTTGTCTTGCAAGGGCGTGGAGGGGGCGGCAGAGCCTCGGGGTAGGAAAGAACAACCTCAGGGATGCTTTTATGCTGGGTTTTATGAGTTCGCAGCAAAAACACGCCAACTAGACTTGCAGCTCCATCCTGCCTGATGACTGGGAATCTCGTCTATCCTACGTTTTGCCTTTACTGCATCTGCACTGAGGAAAGAGCAGACAACCGTAAGCGACTGTGGCTTTGCTGTGAACTAAACGGCAGCAACGCCCCGGAGCAAACGCAAGGGCCATTTTGGGAGTCATATTGTGCTTTATTCTGCTGGCTACCTCTGCTAAGCCACGCTCATGAATCCTAGCACGGTCCAGGCCCAATTTGCCAGCTCTTGCCTGCTTGCGTGAGCATGAACGCACGAACCCGTTGCATATTTGGGTGCCCGCATGCTGAAAATGAATCGTGCTGATTCACGGCAACGGAGCCTGTGGAAATGTCTCCTGTTAGCATGAAAAGAACAGCTACCCTAACAGATTGCCAAGGTGCCCGGCGTACACGAAAACTCCAGTTGCATTGCCTTAAATCGTTGCACAATGATTGTTATTTTTGTTTCAGATGTCAAACGTAGTTGCGCAACAGAGAGAAACGTGGCCTGATTCAGCAAAGCACTTCAAACTGTGCTGAAGTGCTTTCTTACAGCAACGACCTCTGTAGCTATTCTGCTTCCATTTATGCTAAAAAGCATTTTGCACTCAAGCTCCATGGGGGAAGAACTAAGCCCATCTTGAACAAAAAGAGCTGCTGAACTCCCAGAGCCTGGTCAGAAAAACTCCCTGCAATATAAGCTAGTGCTTTGACCAGCAGATGGAAAAATCTCCCAGGCTGCAAAATCCACCATGTGCTGGGCAGGACAGGCCCCACAGCAAAGACGACTTTTGTGATCTTCAACCTCCACTTTTTTTTTTCCTTATTTCTCCCCATGAACGAGCCTGGGGCTGCACGCCGCACACGCCCCCTCCCAGAGCCGGTTCCTTCAGCGTTTTAGTTGCTTTCGCTGCTCTTTCCCGATTTCCTCCAGCAGGTCAATGGCATTCTCTGACGAGGGGAGACGCTAACGGTCCATGCGCTCTTAGCCACAGAGAGGCTCCTACTCTCTTCATCCCTGGTCCAAAAGCCCAGTTGAAATCTAGGCTGCCTTAAGGTCCGTGAGTTTTGCCACTGTTTCAGCCCAAAGGTTTGGGGGTTTTACGTCACCGCGGCAGACACAAGATGAGCGCACCTCATTTAATACATCCAAAGCAGTTACGATCCAGAAAAAAGAAGTGTTGTCCTGCCTTACCCCTGCCAAACTTTTCACGTCCACCTTACTGCATGAATGACAGCCTCTACTTTGTTCACTAATCCCAGCTATAGAGGATACGTTGTTCCTTCAGCTCTTCAAATCGTTTGGGACTCGCTAGTGGGAAAGCACTGGGCCATATGCACGCTCCCTCCCTGGTAGCCGCTGTACCGCTAAAGACAAGAGCACTTCTATTTGCCATAACAGCTTTCAGCTCCTGCAACTACAACCCTTTGTTGACAAAGTACAATATAGAGAGAGCTTTTGCTTTCAGGCTTTAATTATTAAAATTAATCGCAGTAATTTTCAGGCCTGGGAGGGCTTGGGGTTGTTTGATTTTTAAGTAAGCCCTCGTGAAGCATCAATTGCATGCTTTGCGCTCAACTTCTGCACTGCATCCCATCCCTCACGTTGCTGCGGAGGAACTGAATGATCCATCTAGGAACGAAGGCAGCGGCGATTTGGCAGCTCTGTATTTTTCCAGTATCAATCTAAAAAGCGTGGCGAAATCTGAGCTAGAAAAACCCAAGCGCCCTATATCTACCCATGCAGCTACCTAAGTGGCGGAGGGGAAGGCCACAGCCGTGCATTAAAAAAAGCTCAGTTTCTGGAAAAGGGGGGAAACCACTGGAAGCCCTGCTGGGTAGGGACCTCCAGCAGAGTTGTGGTGGGAAGTGCAGCCAGCCCCCGCGGCCCACCCCAGCGCTGCACCCGCGAGCCGCGGACGAGGGGGTGCCGGCGGGCTGTGCCCAGCCAGCGGTAGGGCGCGCAGCGAGCGCCGGCCACGCGACACACTCACACTCAGCCCAGGTCGCAGGCGCCCGTATTGCTCCGACACCCAGAAGCCCCTCCGGTCCTCCAGGGCAACGTAAGGCTTGTCGGGGTACCTGGCCCTGAACTTCTTGAGGAAGCCTCCCTCGAAGTCGGCCAGCACCCCGTCCATGTCCACCAGGACCCGCAGGGCCCGGCGGGACCCGCCGGCGGGGCAGGTCCCCCTGCCCAGCCCTGCAAAGGGGCCGCAGCGCCGAGGCCGCAGGTGCAAGAAGCTGCTCAGCAAAATCATGGTTTGGGGGGGGGGGGTGTCTTGGGGCAGGGTGTCAGGGGGATGTCATGGCGGTGGGGGGGAGCGGGGCGGGGGGGAAGGGAAGGGGGGGGGGTCTTTTATTTCAAGCGAGCAGCCTGCAAGCAGGCGGACCTGGCAGCTGCGAGGGGAAGGAGCGGCGGGATGCAAGGGAGAGGCAGGGGGGAGGCAGGGGGGATGCGAAGGGGGTGCGAAGGGGATGCAACGGCCCGTCCTCGCCCCCAGCCCCCTCCGCCCCTCCCCGCCCCATCCCTCTCCGCTCAAGCAAGCGCGAAGCCGGCGCCGCCCGGCAGCCGCGGCCCGGGGCGGGCCGCTGCCATCGCCCCGACCCGGCAGTGCAAAGCCCAGTTCCTCTTCCCGGTGCCTGGCCGAGCCCGGAGCAGCGGCACCGCCTTAAAGCGGCACAAGCGCCCTGCGGAGCGCGGTGCGGCCGCGCCTCCGCGCCGCCGCCGCGGCTGCAGCCCCGCGCCCGGCCGCCGCCGCCCGCAGCCTCTCGGCTGCAGCCACGCGTGCCCCGGCGTGCACCCCCTCCGGGCACAGCCAGCGTGGGCTGCAGCCACGCGCGCCCTGGCGTGCACCCCCTCCGGGCACAGCCAGCGTGGGCTGCAGCCACGCGTGCCCCGGCATGCACCCCCTCCGGGCACAGCCAGGGTGGGCTGCAGCCACGCGTGCCCCAGTGTGCGCCCCTTCTGCACCCGCTCAGGGCACAGCCAGGGTGGGCTGCAGCCACGCGTGCCCCGGCGTGCACCCCCTCCGGGCACAGCCAGCGTGGGCTGCAGCCACGCGTGCCCCGGCGTGCACCCCCTCCGGGCACAGCCAGGGTGGGCTGCAGCCACACGTGCCCCGGCGTGCACCCCCTCCGGGCACAGCCAGGGTGGGCTGCAGCCACGCGTGCCCCGGCGTGCACCCCCTCCGGGCACAGCCAGCGTGGGCTGCAGCCACGCGTGCCCCGGCATGCACCCGCTCAGGGCACAGCCAGGGTGGGCTGCAGCCATGCGTGCCCCGGCGTGCACCCCCTCCGGGCACAGCCAGGGTGGGCTGCAGCCACACGTGCCCCGGCGTGCACCCCCTCCGGGCACAGCCAGCGTGGGCTGCAGCCACGCGTGCCCCGGCGTGCACCCCCTCCGGGCACAGCCAGGGTGGGCTGCAGCCACGCGTGCCCCGGCGTGCACCCCCTCCGGGCACAGCCAGGGTGGGCTGCAGCCACGCGTGCCCCGGCATGCACCCCTTCTGCACCCGCTCAGGGCACAGCCAGGGTGGGCTGCAGCCACGCGTGCCCCGGCGTGCACCCCCTCCGGGCACAGCCAGGGTGGGCTGCAGCCACGCGTGCCCCGGCATGCACCCCCTCCGGGCACAGCCAGGGTGGGCTGCAGCCACGCGTGCCCCGGCGTGCACCCCCTCCGGGCACAGCCAGCGTGGACTGCAGCCACGCGTGCCCCGGCGTGCACCCCCTGCGGGCACAGCCAGGGTGGGCTGCAGCCACGCGCGCCCTGGCGTGCACCCCCTCCGGGCACAGCCAGGGTGGGCTGCAGCCACGCGTGCCCCGGCGTGCACCCCCTCCAGGCACAGCCAGGGTGGGCTGCAGCCACGCGTGCCCCAGGGTGCACCCCCTCCGGGCACAGCCAGCGTGGGCTGCAGCCACGCGTGCCCCGGCATGCACCCCCTCCGGGCACAGCCAGGGTGGGCTGCAGCCACGCGTGCCCCGGCGTGCACCCCCTCCGGGCACAGCCAGGGTGGGCTGCAGCCACGCGTGCCCCGGCGTGCACCCCCTCCGGGCACAGCCAGGGTGGGCTGCAGCCACGCGTGCCCCGGCGTGCACCCCCTCCGGGCACAGCCAGGGTGGGCTGCAGCCACGCGTGCCCCGGCGTGCACCCCCTCCGGGCACAGCCAGGGTGGGCTGCAGCCACGCGTGCCCCGGCGTGCACCCCCTCCGGGCACAGCCAGCGTGGGCTGCAGCCACGCGTGCCCCGGCGTGCACCCCCTCCGGGCACAGCCAGCGTGGGCTGCAGCCACGCGTGCCCCGGCGTGCACCCCCTCCGGGCACAGCCAGGGTGGGCTGCAGCCACGCGTGCCCCGGCGTGCACCCCCTCCGGGCACAGCCAGGGTGGGCTGCAGCCACGCGTGCCCCGGCATGCACCCCCTCCGGGCACAGCCAGGGTGGGCTGCAGCCACGCGCGCCCTGGCGTGCACCCCCTCCGGGCACAGCCAGGGTGGGCTGCAGCCACGCGTGCCCCGGCGTGCACCCCCTCCGGGCACAGCCAGCGTGGGCTGCAGCCACGCGTGCCCCGGCGTGCACCCCCTCCGGGCACAGCCAGCGTGGGCTGCAGCCACGCGTGCCCCGGCGTGCACCCCCTCCGGGCACAGCCAGGGTGGGCTGCAGCCACGCGTGCCCCGGCGTGCACCCCCTCCGGGCACAGCCAGGGTGGGCTGCAGCCACGCGTGCCCCGGCATGCACCCCCTCCGGGCACAGCCAGGGTGGGCTGCAGCCACGCGCGCCCTGGCGTGCACCCCCTCCGGGCACAGCCAGCGTGGGCTGCAGCCACGCGTGCCCCGGCATGCACCCCCTCCGGGCACAGCCAGGGTGGGCTGCAGCCACGCGTGCCCCAGTGTGCGCCCCTTCTGCACCCGCTCAGGGCACAGCCAGGGTGGGCTGCAGCCACGCGTGCCCCGGCGTGCACCCCCTCCAGGCACAGCCAGGGTGGGCTGCAGCCACGCGTGCCCCGGCGTGCACCCCCTCCGGGCACAGCCAGCGTGGGCTGCAGCCACGCGTGCCCCGGCGTGCACCCCCTCCGGGCACAGCCAGGGTGGGCTGCAGCCACGCGCGCCCCGGCGTGCACCCCCTCCGGGCACAGCCAGCGTGGGCTGCAGCCACGCGTGCCCCGGCGTGCACCCCCTCCGGGCACAGCCAGGGTGGGCTGCAGCCACGCGTGCCCCGGCGTGCACCCCCTCCGGGCACAGCCAGGGTGGGCTGCAGCCACGCGTGCCCCAGGGTGCACCCCCTCCGGGCACAGCCAGGGTGGGCTGCAGCCACGCGTGCTCCGGCGTGCGCCCCTTCTGCACCCGCTCAGGGCACAGCCAGGGTGGGCTGCAGCCACGCGCGCCCCGGCGTGCACCCCCTCCGGGCACAGCCAGGGTGGGCTGCAGCCACGCGTGCCCCAGGGTGCACCCCCTCCGGGCACAGCCAGGGTGGGCTGCAGCCACGCGTGCCCTGGCGTGCACCCCCTCCGGGCACAGCCAGGGTGGGCTGCAGCCACGCGTGCCCCAGGGTGCACCCCCTCCGGGCACAGCCAGGGTGGGCTGCACCGACGCGTGCCCTGGCGTGCACCCACTCCGTGCATAGCCAGGGTGGGCTGCGCACACGTGTGCCCCGGGGTGCGCCCCTTCTGCGCCCACTCCAGGCGGCCAGGGTGGGCTGCAGCCACGCGTGCCCCGGCGTGTGCCCCCTCCGCGCATAGCCAGGGTGAGCTGCACCCACACCTGGTCCAGGTGACATGCCACCGAGGCAATGCGGGTGGGAGATACCCACTCTGGGCGCTTGGTCCCAAAGGGAGGCAGCGTAGCGAGAGGTGGCACGACCCAGAGCTGATGTTCTTGGCCAAAATGCTTCGCTGCCGCAGTTTCCTGACTTCTCGCATGGGGCGAGACCCTTTCCTTCAGGGTGTCTGTGTTTCAGTGCCCCGCAACACCCGTTAATCTCCCCTTGCCTGCTTGTTGCCACAGACGCTCTCCCCTCTGCGGTGTCTGTCCATACCTGTTTTGGAGCTGATGTGCTAGTACATGTTTTGGGGCACAATGTGCATATGTAACCCATGCGATGATTTTGGCAGCTAAACCTTAACGTACAATATGTGTGTTTCTACCAATGCACAGAGAGGAGTTATACTTTGCCCAGATTTTCATTAGATATGATGCGGTTCTGCCCATATGGGTGACAGAAACTTTTAAAAGAAGGTATCAGGACCCAGAAGAACGCTTAAGATGTGACGATAATGTATGGTGCTACAAGAGTTGACATGTCATAAGTGGACTATGCAGAGAGGAACTCAAGGTATTAGATTTCTAAGGGCTGACTGTCACAGAAACTACCTGCTGTAAAGGTTTGTATGATCTTTGGTCATGCGTTAGAATAATGTGGTGAACAAAACATTTAGGGGATTAAAGCTGATGGAGAAGACTGCAGAGGGTGACTAACAAGATGAGGCAAGTGCTGAGCTGGGAAAGAGGAGATACTGGTTGATAGTAATAACAGGACTTTCCAATTCTAGAATATTTCATCTCAATTCCAGAATATTTTTCAGGGGAATATGTTATCCCTGTTTCACATAGAGGGCAAATGAGCTGCAGAGATCAAGTGATTTGGGTGACGGTCTCAGACTGAATAAAGAAAGGAACAGAATTCCTGACAGCCGTGTTGTACATAATGTAAAACATACAGAGAGGTTACGAGGGAAAGTCTGTGATGTTTCAAGTCCATATTCTGCTCTCGCTCACACCAGATGCATCATGCTCATGGCAAAGAACGGGATTTCAACATACCTGGCATTTCTAAGCAGCGAGAGAATGCATACACGTCATTCATGCCATAGAAAAAGGTTTCCTTGTTTGTGGTGTGTCGAAGGACATCCTCCCAGCCCCAACAAATTCCCTGCCCTTAGCAGCTCAGGACAGCGTACCGACAAGTTTGGCTCCGGTAGGGATGGAAAACATGCCTGCGATTATATAACTGAGTGAACAGCACTGCTCCTTGGAACCAACTATGCAAACGTTGTTCCCCGACAGGAGGCAACGTAACTGTACACGATCACTTGGCAGCCACTGAGTTCAGCCCCTGTAAGAGAGGTAACACAGCTACGAAGAACCAGGTCTCGTTATGAAGTCACTCCCCATGTGAAGGCGGGTAAAAACCCGCCACCGCACGAGAGCAGCACGCGAGGGGATTCGTGGGCAGGTGCTGTCGAGGCTCCCGCGGGAGCCGGCGGGAGGCAAGCGGCACCCGCCGCAGGCCCCACCGCCACGGCGTGACCGCCGCCGGCCCCGCGCGGGGGCTGACGCTTAACCTCCCGCGGGAAAGCCCTTCGCAGCGGGCAGGCCGTCGCCCTGGCTGCCCACCTCAGCTGAAGGACCGTCACTGCAGGCCGCGTGCACGTCTGACGTCGCATGGACGGCCGCATGACGTCACGCACTGGGGAGAAGCAGGGGGGGGCGGCCCGGGAACCCGAGGCGGGAGGCAGGCCCTGACACCGTGACGCAAGCAGGGGCGGGTGACGCCATCATGACGTCACCGGCCTCGCCTCCCAACCCTGCTGAGTCACGGCCTCCCGCACTAAGATGGCCTCCCGGGCCCGGGGAGCGGGGCGGGCGCTTCCGGCGGGGAGAGGAAGGCGGCGGTTGCCACGGCGACCACGGCGGGCGGGGTGGGCGGCCGCCGCTCTCGCGAGAGCAGGGGCCGCGGCGGAAGTGACGCGCGGCGGCGGGCGTCTCGCGGCTCCCGCAGCGGCGGCTGATTGGCCGGCGGCGGCAGCGCCCGTGCCGCAGGCCCCTTCCCGCTTCCCCCGCCGCTCCCGGGCCGGGCCGCCCCCTCCTGCCCTCTCTCCCTCCCTCCCTCCCCCGCCCGCCCCGCCCCGCCCGCAGCGCGCGCGCGGCCGCGCCGCCAGCCGCCAAGATGGCGTCGGCCCTGGAGCAGTTCGTCAACAGCGTCCGGCAGCTCTCGGCCCAAGGTGACCGCGGGGGGGAGCCGCGCGGGGAGCGGGGCCGCCCGCCGCCTCGCCCCGAGGCCGAGAGCGGCCTGGCCGGCGCCGCCGGGAGCCCGTGGGAGGCGGCGGCAGCGGCGGCGAGGGGAGGAGGGGGGCGGCCCGCGGCCTGCCCCGTCCCCCGGCCCTCCCTCAGGTGCGGAGGGCGCGGGCGGGCCCCCTGGAGCAGCGCTGCTGCGAGGAGCGGGGGGGGGCGGGCCCGGCCGGGCCCTCGCTCGCCCTCCGGGCGGGAGTTTTGGGGCCCCCTTACTGCGCCTTCAGAGGGGGCCCTGGAGGGTTGAGCCTGGGCCGGTTTGACAGGGCATGGTGGGTAGGCTGTGCCCTCCTTGCTCATCGCGTCCTCTCCCAGGGCAGCTGCAAACCAGTCTCTTTTTTTGGGGTAGTTAGAGCCCCCGGGTGAGTGAATTGAAGAAGATGCAGGCAGCTTTGCCAAAATCTAAGCCTTGGAATCAAGGGGAGGGGGAAGAGGTGACATAAGAGGGACCTTAACTGATAGGGTATACACTATCTTGTCACCGAACTGCTGAGCATATACATTTCAGGAGGAGTACGTTAAAGTACTCTTCTTCAGGTGGGCAAAACGGAATATGGGCAGAAAAACACCGCCTTTGTTTTTGGGGCACTGAAAAGCTCTTCTGTCTCCACTGCTGAGATTTTTTTTTTTTTTTGGCCTACCATAGAAGCATATGATAGATATGTATAGGCCTGAGACTATACATAGGAGTTCTCATAGCCGAGTGTTTGGAAGGTGTTTTAATATCCTCAGTTAGGCTTTCTCAGTTTTATCGCCAAACTCCTAATTTTCCTGTGTGTGGGTACAGTATTTCCTAGTTCTTGAATCTTCTTGCTGTACTGATGCTCCCGAAAGCGTGTTTTCTGTTTTTTCTCTGCATGGGACGTTTGCTCCCTGGACGTCATCAAGAACTGATACTTTCTTCTATGGCCCCAGGCTTTTTCTCTGGTAGTTATATTTGGGTAGAGCTCAATTTTTCTCTTGTTTTATGCTTTAACTCATCAAGTCTATAGAATTTATACTTGTGGTATCAGATGCAAGCGACAACTCGTGCCTGCAAGATCAGGTACAAAACAAACAAAACAACAAAAAAAAGGTGCTTCTTTGTACATATGTAGTTCAGCTGTGGACCTTCTTTTTGCAAGGTTTTGTGGATGCTAACTGCTCAAGAGGAAACGGGTCACTTCATGGAAGTTCTTCCATTAGGGATTAGCCAGCTAGGCACTTCTTATAAGGCAGGACATCCATGAGCACGAACTATTGGAGGTTATGAGAGCGTACAGGAGAAGTACGTATGCTTGCAGTGTTGTTCTCTGGTCGTCAGCGTTTGGTTGCATGGCAGATGAGATAAATAGACCTTTGTCTGACCCGATGTGGGTATTTCTACTTATAAAAAAATAAAAATAAAAAACTTGCACTTTAAAGGGGAGTCTAGGTGATAGCAGCAGAGCAGGTAGATTGCCCTTTTAGGGGGGATATAAGTTTTTTTTCATTACTCGCATAGTATTACCCTCATCTCATGATGATTTCTGTAAAGGTGTGATAACCTCTGCTGCTTCTTCTTTCTCCTTTTCTTTTCCAGGGATTGAAAATTGAAAAGAAATTCTGGTTTAGAAAGGGGAAAGCTTTTAAGTAATTTTGGGAAAAAAAAAAAAAAGATTTTTGAAAGCAGTTCATGATAATCTGTCTTTGCTTTCTTTGTAAGGTTTCTTGGTATAGCATACTTTCCTAATTCAAAATATTTGCCTTTCATGCTGTATTCATAGCTCCTGCAAATAAAATAACACTGTAGTTCTAACTATATGAAGTAAATTTTAAAGACACTTTCTTAACCCTCTAGTCTATATATTTAGTTGTAATTTCAAAAAAAAAAAAAGTTTATAAGCAGACCTGAAAAGGTTGATCTGGCACTTGAGAAGCAGCAAGTAACAAGGCCTGCTGTTGCAGTTTTTTTGGAAGGGAATACTAGTCTTGGAATTGTTTTTCCCTGTAATACCTAGAAGGCACAAGTGTAGATCACACTTGCATGAAACAGAATGTTGAATCACAGTAAACTGACCAAAGTCTTGGTGACTTAGCTCAAGTGAAGCTTCGTTTTGATACGAGATCCCTGAAGCCCTCTCTCCGATGAGGCAAGTTGATACTGGATTTCATGTTCTGTTTGTGCTCTTAGGGTTTTCTTCACAGTCTCAAGGGCCAGAAGCTTAACTGTTTCCTTTTAAAAATATTCTGTTGGCACCTCACTTGTTGAAAACCGTGCCTAGTATATTCCAAAAAAGTAATTTATCTGGGTAAGATTACTTTTTTTTTTTTTCCTCCCTCAGATTATAGAGGGAAGCAAGGAGTAATAAAGTATGGGAATGCCTGAGTGTTTTCTAATTAGAGCTTGACGACGATGTTTCATATTTCAGGGCAAATGACCCAGCTTTGTGAGCTGATCAATAAAAGTGGAGAACTGCTAGCAAAAAATCTCTCCCATCTGGATACAGTGCTTGGTGCCCTGGATGTGCAGGAACACTCATTAGGCGTCCTTGCTGTCTTGTAAGTGTTATTTGCCTTTAATTAAATCTCTTAGTATCAAAACCTCAGGAAACGTGATGAACTGTCAGCAAAACATCTTACTTATGGACATAAATATTTTCACTCCACCCTTCTTATAATGGTGCTTAATTTCCTTGTGTGATGCACACTTTATGAGAAAGAATACCAAGACGAGTTTATATTTTCAAACGAAAAAAATTCCGAAGCTTGTAAAATACTAAGACTGCCAATTTTTTTCCCCTTTATCTATTTCCCATGCTTAAACCTGCATAACGACTTTTCCCTACATGTTCAGCAGAAAGATACAACGCTGATGTTTTCATTTATTATTATTTATATTTGATCGGCAGGACATTAGTGAGCCAGACTGAAAGCATTAAGCAGAACTTTTCTTCCAGGGAAGCATGGGTTTCTTATCTTAATTCTTGGGTACTTGTCTCCAGCCAGCACTGAGGTTCTTGGTGCTGTCTGCAGTTTAAGATAATACTTCAGTCGCCTTGGTGATGCTGAGGTGAGGTAAAGACACTTCTTTTGTTTTTTGGAGATTTGACTGTGAAGCTCAAACTGTATTTTCCAGCTGTACCTAACAGCAAGGGAAGTGTCTACAGGTTCTATTATTATTTAAAATAGTCTATTAAAGGAAAAATCAGAATTCTGGTTCTTGATCTACTATACCTTTGAAATAAAATGACTGTAGTGTACAGAGATATGTGAAATATTTCACTAGCATCTTTTACTTCACTAGCATCTTGCAAAAATGCATCATGGAATTTACAAAAAGCAGGGCACCTATATTGTATCAGCAGAAGAATTATATCATGGGGCACATGAAAACAGTCATCAAAGCAGATGGAGGAAGGAAGATAACTGTCTATAAGAAAGAATGCTTAACGTGTAGTATTTGAAGAGATGATATTAGTGAAGCATACAGGTAAGTTTGTTCCTAGCTGAAATTGTGGCATGGAAAACTCCCTACATTAGTAGAGCAAGACTTTTTGAAGAGGCAGGGAAGGGGAGACCGTACGTAACTAGGACAGTCCTTACCCTTGTGGGGAAGGATGGTTCATGATCTAGGTAGGTTTGAGCTGCATACTACAATGCATAGCAAGTGAATTTGCTGTAGGATTGCATTGGAAACCTTCCAACAACGTTGAATAGATTTATTTTTTTTTCTTTCTGCACGTCTTTGTGACTTTTGTAGGAGACATAGCTAAAGATTTCGTTGCAGTCAGATGAGCATCGTCAAAACTAATCTTATAGAAAAAGCAATGAGCAAGTCATCAGGCTACAGAGCGCTACAGATCCGTCAGACGTGAAGAGAGACTGGAAATGAAGAGCAAGAGCTCTTCTGAAGAGATGCACGTCTAATAATTTAATAGTAGAGGAATCTCCAGCACATTCACGCAGGAGATGATATCTAGGCAAAGGTGTCTAGAGAAGTTGTGCGTGGCTCAGTATTAAAATTCATCATCTTTAGCCAGTGTTTTTATTATGATTGCAACTATGGTACCAAACAAAATCATTCTTGTGTTTGCCATAGTTTGTTCTTAATTCTAGTTTTCACTAGATGCAAAGTAGGGGTGTGTGCTGAAAACATGTTTTTAAATACTGTGCAGCTCCTAGGGACATCCATGTGTAATGTGGCCTAAATGTTTTTAATGAAATGAAGTATGTAGTCCTGGAGTGGAAATCATATGCCATCTGTATTACACACTTTGGGTTTGTTTCCAAGCAGTTTCATGCATCTGCAGAGATTTACAAGATGAAGATGAAGCTTTCTTATTTATCTCCAAAAATTAAGTGTTAAAACCTTTTCTTTATTTTTCTGCCTTGTTTTAGGTTTGTGAAGTTTTCTATGCCCAGCATCCCTGACTTCGAAACGTTATTCTCACAGGTGCAGCTTTTTATCAGCACTTGTAATGGGGAGCACATTAGATATGCAACAGACACTTGTAAGTTAATCTCGCTTTGAGAGTCTATGCAAATCTCTTTAAGTATTTTGGTGTTCTTGATTTTCACTTTTTTTTTTTTCCCCCCCCAATTGTATTCAGTTGCTGGCCTATGCCACCAGTTAACAAATGCCCTTGTGGAAAGAAAACAGGTGAGCAAGTATCATCTAGCATGCATAAGCTACTAACATATCCAGTCTCTTAATATCTTCATACGGATTTGCCGATAACTTCATTTTAAGTATATTTATGCAGCTCCTTACTTCTTAAAAGTCTACTAAAAAGTAATGAACTTAAAACTAGATTTTAAGGAAAAACTTAAGATAAAATTTGTTGGGAGAATCATTTTAAATGCGCACATGCGCACACCAGCAGTGCCAAGAGTGTTCTTCAGATAATACGTACGTGAGTAGGAGAGAGCTGCAAAAATGGTGAGTCAGTGCTACTAGTTCCAATGTTACCCCATCAGTCTTGTATAGCGTTCTTTAATTAAAGGCCTTAAGATGTAAGGGAAACTTGTTTAAAAAAGTCTGAGTAATGATTTTGATGCTAAGAAATGTGACTTTTTCAGGACGTTTTCATTGAGATCTGCTCTGAAATAAATTAGAGATCAAGGCTGCTCTAAGTGAAGTTATTGCTTTTGATGGGACTTCACGTGGTGTCACGGTGTTAAGAAAATGGTCTGCTATCAGTACAAACTACTGTATTTCTGATGAGGTAGTCTTTTTGGAGAAGAACTGCTGCTTTATTTAGTTTATCAGGAGAAGTTATATAGCCACGGTTACTTTTATTTTCTGAGACTGCAGTATCATACAAAAAGGGAACCTCAGGTTAACTGTTACTTAATGGAACCTATCAATTAGTGTTATTTTTCATTTGTAAGTGTCAACATAAGATCCAATGTGCTGCCATCTATGAGAAATTGTCTGAAAGAGATGTAATTTCTGACAGCCCCTGCGAGGAATTAGCATTCTCAGACAAGCCATAGACAAGATGCAGATGAACACAAACCAGCTGACCTCAATACATGCAGATCTCTGCCAGGTAAGAGTAATATTAGGGCTTATTCTGTGAGTAGCAGCTTTGAAATACCCATAACCTTTTAAGGAGGCGCACGTTTACATACAGCAATGTAAAAATGGCTTTTAATTGTTTTTTCCAGTAAGAAATAATATGATATACTGACATAAAATCTCCTTCTGTTTATTTTAAGTGTTCAGTGCGTGTCCTCAGATCTCTTGTTTTGTTCTTAATTTCTGGAAGTCCTTTGACATCACTTCTTTCTGAGCTGAGAGAAGGTCGCACAGAGCTCTGTCTAGACATAGAGGGTTTAAGTGTAACATCCAGATACTGTTTGCTCAAGTTTGACTGAAGGCATGTTTGTCTCAGTGCCTTTGGCCTGAATTTGCCACTTCTGTCTCATTCTTGGCTCCTGGGATTCCAATTTGGACGGGAATGTTCAGTGCAATATTTAGTGCTGCCAGCACAGTAGTCTGGAAGGCCTGCAGTTTCAAGTAGCTTTGTCAGAGTACTATTTCTTTAGGCTTCAGATAATACCGACTGTGCACTGGTATAAATTATGGGTTCTTCAGATATCATGATATAATGAATAGTCTGCTTTACACAATGACTGGCATACAGTGCAAGATCTATTTAATAGTACTAAATGAATTTAGTTTCAACTTCTTCCTCGTTAAAACTTGAACGCAAATGGCTAATTTATGGAAACTTGGTTTATTTTCTTGTAGCTCTGTTTGTTAGCAAAATGCTTTAAACCTGCCCTCCCGTATCTAGATGTGGACATGATGGATATTTGTAAAGAGAATGGGGCATATGATGCGAAGCACTTTTTATGTTACTACTATTATGGTGGGATGATATACACTGGGCTAAAGAACTTTGAAAGAGCACTCTACTTTTATGAACAGGTAATGTTAAATTAAAACGGTAAGTTTGAAATGTGATCATTTAAAGGGCAAAAATCGCTTGTGTGGTAGCGTTGAGAGAACATAGCATCCCTGAATTGCCATCAAAACCCGCAACAAATGCGGTGTACCTAGTATGAAGTACAAGAAGTCTCCAGTTATTACTTTCATTCTTCGCCTTTTAGGTTATAGCTGTGTTAATAGATCTATGCTGCTATTCATCATTTGCATTGGTTTTGCGGATGTGCATCATAGTTATACATAAACTGATTTGGGTTAGTTTTAATTTATAAGCTGTCTTACAGAAGGCGTAGCCTGAACAGTTCTCTCTGAAGTGCGTTAAGTTTAAGTGAAGTAACAAATAATGACAAGCTATCTTCAGAAATCTTTTCCTCTAAGAAGGTCTCTTTATAGCCAAGTAGCTATTGCACCATAAAATTGCACCAACTGAAAGGTTGATGTTAAATTTATCTCACTGTAAATATTTTTCAATTGCCTGCTTATTACTGTTTACATATGAAACAGTTCACAGGCTGATGTTCAGAATGGTGTGTTTTCAAGTAAAATGAGTTGAGTGGTTTTGTTTTCTGAGACCTTTGCTAATTTTGAGGGAAGCTTGCAATATTTGCTGCTTGTACTTTCTCTGTGAAAGAAAAAACAACCGTGAAATTGGGAAAATTCAGCGGGGAAAAAATTGCTGTCAAATGCACTAAACAAACTGGTGCAGCATTTTTCTTTTCTATAAACAAAGGTGAGCAAGTCTATATATATTAAAAACTTTAGGGTTCTGTTTAAGTCCAGCTCCTACAGGCTCTGTATTGTCATTCCTAGTAACAAGTAATTGCAGGTAATTTCTAGTACAGTTTTTAGACACATACCAAGGAAGAAAGTTTTACTTTGATCTTAGCAAGGTTATTTTAAGATGGGCTTCATTGTAGCAGGATACGCGTTTTGAATAGCTGGTATAGAAATTAATTTGGGAGGGGAGGGGGACAGACGTTTTTGGATAATTAATTTTGACAGAAGAGAGTTGGGCTTTAATGCTCGAAAGTGAATTTCTTATGTCATTGTATTCTTTGTACATGCAGCTTTAAACTGCGATTCTACTAATACAGTAACTACTGGGACCTACCAGGAAGCATATTGATTTTCTGTTTCGTTTCTTTCTCTCTCGCTCAGGCAATAACTACTCCAGCCATGGCAGTCAGTCATATTATGTTGGAGTCATATAAAAAGTATATTCTAGTTTCTCTGATACTACTTGGCAAAGTTCAACAGCTACCAAAATATACTTCCCAGATAGTTGGTAGATTCATTAAGGTAAGTCTTGTGAATACAGCTAAATAATAGAACAAGAAATCTGAACTTGTTATCCGTGTGGGCAAGAGTTTTTGTACCCTTGCTTTATGGTACTATCTAATGTTATGGTCCATGGAAAATGTACAGCACACCAGAATGACACTTTTCACTGCCTTTCTAGGCTGTGAAAGGCATGGCTAAGGATTGTCTGTACGTCAACTCTGAAGTCTATCCCAGACATAAGCTGTGTTGTTCATATCGGCAATACAGGGTTTTTAAACTTAATTTGGGGAAAACTCTAGGATTGGGAAGACTTCACAATTATAAATATTTTGTTCATTGATAGTGCCTATGCATTGATAGACTCTTACCTTTTCAGAGCACAAACAAGACTCACGTTTCACTTGGCTTTCAATACGCAGTGCCTGTGTTCTAAAAAAAAGTCCAACCATAACTTCATGTAGCTAAAGTTGATACTATATGTAGCTGGTGAACTGCTCTAGGAAATGCTGCTTAAGCCAACTATTCCATGTGACTGCTGGCGAAAAAAAAATCTACCTGCCTCTCCTCAGCTCCAGTCCTTTCCCCATCTGCAAAAGGAAAGCTGTACTGACCTTTTGGAGAGAGCAGTTAGAACTACATGTGCTGAGCTGTAATAGAAGTAAAATCTCATACGTCACATTTTCAGGATCAGCAGTGAATTAATAGTAGTCAGAGTTTATATGCTAGCAAAACGGAGAAGGATTGGAAGCAGTTTCCTGTTTCCTTCACTACTGATTAGTTTGTGGAGAGAGTGAATAAAATGAAATCCCAAACCTAAGATAAAACTTTGCATGCTTGTTTTTGAATAATTTGTTCTGAAACAGAACTTGTGTTAATTACTGTCTGTATTCCAAGTGTTTTCAATTGTATGTGTAGCAGAGTTGCATGACTTTTAGAATCCAACAGTTTTTCACCGTGTTGAGGGAGTTGTAATGGAGAGAGAAGTAGGATCTTTGAACATCTCTCTCTGTCAGTCCTTGCTGGCGTGAGGTTTGGACTTGAACTCTCTACTTTTCAGTGTTTTGCTTGCTGTGAATGGGTCAGAGAAGACTTTGTTTAGAAAACTACAGTCTGCTCGTTCCAAAATATTAGAGAATTAAAGTATATCGAGTTTCTTCCAAAACTAGCTTTCTAAAGAATAAAAGCTTCTGAAAAAACTGAGTTAGGAGTCCGTAAGGATTTTGATCAGGTATAGGGTGGAAGACAAAACAGTTGTCAGAAGAGTCGTGGTCCTATGAAAATAACCCACTTTTTAAAAGCATGCTTGTTTTTAATTAACTCCGAATTGGCTGGTTGGTGACCAAAAGCTTTAAGTTTCCAAAAATCCTCTTCTTTCTTAGAATACTAATATGCAAGCACACCAACTGCCGTTTTGAAGTAATTTAGGTGGATTAATCTTTACCCTCTGCTTATGCTTTGGTATTGTCCGTGCTGTGGTTCACTGTAGTCCAAGATGACAGTCTCTTAGAGGGTAAATCGAGCATAATAGATGGCTAGCCAGTGACTAGCCAGAATTATAATTATCCTAAATTCAGTTTATTTCATATGATGCTCGACTAATGGACTTATTCCTAGTATTCCACAACTAGCACTGTCCTGCAGAGGTTCTTGAATTTTTTTTTACCAATTCTTACACTGCACTAGTATGGGCTGAATGTACAAAGATCAATCAGTGCTTTAAAGACTTTATGTGGGCCTCACATATTCTGAAAGAGACTTGAGCTACTTAAATTCACTTTTATACTTGCATGACCTTTTAAAAACTGAAATAGTGAATAGATTTTGCAAGGCTGGTTGAACTCCATGTGCTTTAAGGAAAATTCATGTTATTTCTAATTGCAGCCCCTTAGCAATGCTTACCATGAATTAGCGCAAGTTTATTCAACCAATAAACCCTCGGAGCTTCGAAATCTGGTGAACAAACACAGTGAAACATTCACAAGGGATAACAATATGGGGCTGGTTAAGCAATGCTTGTCATCTCTTTACAAAAAGAACATTCAGAGGCTAACCAAGGTAAGGTGCGGGTTTTGTTTTGCTGAGAAATTGAGTGATTAGCCTTCCCCAAACAGTGCTTCTCGGAAATTGATTCAAATCAGAGGAGACTGATAATGTAATAATCTCACAGTGAAATGGCTAAAACTTAAAATCACCTCTCTGAAACAGCGATGTAAGTTTTCAAAATGCTCTATAGAGAAAACAAATTCATTTGACTACCTATCCATTATCTAAAAGGTGGTTCAATCTGGATACTGCCGTGGGTAGCTCCTCTAATCTAAACAGAAAGTGTATGTCTGCTTGTCTGCTTCCTCTTCGTCCTGAAGCTTCCAAACCGTGGTACATGTGGCAGGGTGCTGATCTAATTTAGTGGTTTTGCTAGCTCAAAGGAGAGAACTTAGCTCATAAAACTTCCCTGGGTAACCAAAAAAGTCATGAGCACTGCTACCCAATGACCTTCATCTTTCTCCAGAAGATAGGAAACCTGAACTCTACGGGTTACTTCATTAGAGTAAAGGGAGTGAAAGGGACAAATTTGGGGAGTGTCTGAAGTAAAGGAAAAACAAAAGCAGTGGAATGATAAGGTGCTTCAGCTGGCGAGATGAGGCTAATCTTGAAAGATGATCAGGGGAAAGCTGTTTTTTTTTAGAAAGCTTAATTTCAGTGATGTTTGCTGAAGTGGAGCTCATGTCTAAAGTAAAGCAATACATGCATCTCTTGAAGTGAATTCAAGAAATGGACAAGCCTTATTCAAGTAGAAGGATGAGGGAAGAGGTTGGACATGGTTCCCTGCGAAAGAAGGGATTGCAGAAATGGAGTCACGACTCCCTTAGTTTTATACTGCACATGTATGCAGAGCACAAATTACTGTCTTTGGGAATTAAGTCATTTCTCCTTCTCTGGTGCTTTTGTAAGTAGTAACTACGTGTTCTGCTTGGTCCTGCGCATCAGACGTCAAACATTTAAAAAAAAGTTATATTGGCCCTAAGGGTTTGGTAGGGAAGGTTCTCAAAATCAGGTTTTAATGATTTGGTACTTTATCTAAATTTCAGACATTTCTTACATTATCATTACAAGATATGGCAAGTCGAGTGCAGTTGTCGGGACCCCAAGAAGCAGAAAAATACGTCCTCCACATGGTAAGGCCTGTTACTGGGCTAAACTATCCTATTTTAAAAATTGATCCAAATGAAGAGCTTTCAAGTGTTTTGGTGGTGAATGTTATGAATGGCTGAGGAATGGCTCCTTTTCAGGGTGAAGGAAGTACTGTTAGTCCGCTGTGGTTTTAAGACTTTGAGAACAGAGTGAAAAGAGATTCTCTGCTTAAAATGAGGCATGCATCATTTGTCTTCAGAAAACTGCTAGGAAATAGAAAGCAAACAAGATAAAGATGACTTTACAAGCTGTCTGTGTCTTGTAGCTACGTACAATTCCATACGTAGCTATAACTTGTATTAAACCCTCTCTCGTTTCAGATAGAAGATGGTGAAATTTTTGCAAGTATTAATCAGAAAGATGGTATGGTCTGTTTCCACGATAATCCTGAAAAATATAACAATCCAGCTATGCTTCATAACATTGATCAGGAGGTAAATAATCTTTGAGGTATTTTTGCCGTTGGAATTCCTGCTGAAGAACCCTGGTCTATAATCGGGAATCTGCTGGAAGAAGTCAGGCTAGGTCACTTATAAATGTGGAGAATCAGGACTATGAATCATTATTATTTCACAGTACTCATATTTAAATGTTTTAGATTTGTAGTTAGTTACTAGCAATGAGTTTCGCGTTGCATCTTCGGTCCAACCTGAGCTGCTTCAGTAGACTGCATAGTGTTGGTGACTTGAAGTTCCTTGAATTGACTGGCTTAGGAGGACTGCTTTTAGAGCTTTAGACTTCAAGGTTTAATTCTAGTGGTTGGAGGTAAGCTACCTGTAAATTGAGGCGCTTGACCCTTGTGGGGCTGTCTATCAGTGGCCGTAAAAAGGATTGTTAGGAAAACGTGCATCAAAAAATAAAAAAAAAATGACCTAATGCTTTTGTTTGGGAGATGGAGGAGGAGAACATTTTGACTCGGAACTTTTCCGATTGCTGAAGTTGTTGCAGTCATGAATATCTTGAAGATTTTGTGCAAGCTGGACAAAATAATCAACTTAAATATTTTCATTTTTTCCTAAGATGCTGAAATGTATAGAGCTTGATGAACGACTGAAAGCCATGGATCAAGAGATCACTGTGAACCCTCAGTTTGTGCAGAAGGTAATTGACTTAGTATCCTGTAAAAGTAGGAAAGACATTCAGTGCAGTGAGTATGTGTTACACTGAATGTCAGTATTTACAGCGTTGATCGTTCCGTGTATACGTAATGTGGATAAAGATAATGCTTTTAAAAACACCAAAGGAAGTGCAAATTACTTCATATGCACTTTATTTTCCTACCTTTTAACTTTGGAGTTGTCTGTCTCGAAGGTAAATCTTCAGATGGGTTTTTGAAGAAATAACTCTTTCCCTTCCAGAGTATGGGCTCTCAAGAAGATGACTCAGGGACCAAACCATCCAGTTATTCCTGAAATTAATGTTGCTCACCACTCCGCTTTCAAGTAAAAGCTTAAGAGAATCACGCCTGGAATAGGGCATTGAGGAGTTCCATGAAGAGAGCAGAGAGAACTGAGCTTTGCTTTACACCTGGACATTAAGAAAATAAAAGAACACCCTCTCAGTACTGTATAATTTCAGAAATATGCTCTGCAAAGAAAAAGGAAATCTCAAAAGAAACTTAAGTCTGTTGTGGATTTATTTATCTTCAGATTAACATCGTTAATGCATTAAATAATCTACCTTTTGTTTTAAAGGGTTTGAATGTTGCTGTGTTTCTGTAGCAGTCCTTTTCCTCTTTGCAAAAAAGTGTTTATTCAGGGAAGAATACAAGCTAGTGTTGTTTCACTTGCAAGAGAATTACTGGTTTATTATTTTGTATTTGAGGTTGGCTCCAAGTGCAGATTCATCATATGTATGGTGTGGGGAGTTTGAGTAAAACTCCCTTGAGTTCATAATCTGCATACGCCCGGTGTAGTTGGCTGCTGTCTAGTAAAGGGTGAAATAAGAACCATGTTCCTCTTCCCAAAAGGGTGAGTGTATTAATGACTCCTTGTAAGGTGGTCTTGCTGAAAAGCAGAAATCACTGTAGGGCATCCGTATATGACAGCTATTTATTTCTAAGTTTCTGGGACAAAATATTTCCTAATAATGTTTGCTATTAGATCAAACGTCCTGGGCCTAACCAAAAGGGTATTTGGAAGACCCTGGTGTTCTGGAGGATGCTTGCTGTGAAGTTGTTCAAGCTGAAAGAAACTTAAATTCTTGCTTCTATATGATAGGACATAAATGAGTTTGTTCAACCCTCTAGTACTTTTCTGCGTTGGAAATCAGTCTAAGTGAAGGCCATGCTGTAGATCTTTTCTTTGTTTCTAAAGAAAGCAATTCCTTATGATAGAATCGTATACAGCTCTCCTAAAAGCAGGGATTTATTTGGAAATAACATGCTGGAATAACATCTGGTTTTTAAACCGCTATTTCAAACATCACAGCGTTGTCATTGGGTTCTTTAAGTGCTTCGCTCTTTGAATCGATGGGCTCTCAATTTTTCTGTAGCTCTTAATGTACTTGAAGATTATTACTGTTCGAGCACCTTTGAAACACTTAATGTCAGTGCAAATCTCCTACTATCAGACATAAATAAACCTGTCATCAAGTCAGAATGTGAGCAGCTCAGCATCCAGTGCTTCCTACTTAAACACCTGAATAGGAGCTGCTTGCTACTGCTGATGACCTGCCAGTTTTTTTCAGGTGCCTAGGTGGGAACTAAGGATTTCTGGCTCTTGCCGTGTGGAACTTGTATGTATTGAGGTCACCAGTGGTTGGAAAATATATCGTTTGTGCTTCCAGTGCTGATACAGAACTGTTGGGGTTTTCATTTGAAACGGGCATCTTAATTCTAGCAGAGCCTCTGTGACTGAGTGCTCTCTAGTAGCAGAGAAGTGTCCACAGGCTGTTCTTTAGGTGGTGAATGAAGTTTTTAAAAGTATAAAATAGCAGTTTAGTAGCGAACACAGCATAGGTCCATAGCGTTAGTAGCTCACCATTGAGTACTTGTGCTTCCTATCATAGCAACTTCCATATTTGAAGGCAACTTTTACACCTAATCTTAAAGGAAAATCTTGTTTTTTTTTTTTTTTCACAACTTGCCTTACCAGTCTTGTAATTAAAGATATTTATGATTTTTAAAGTCTTTTCCTAGTTAATCCTGCAGTGATTTCAATGCTGAACATGCTCATACAATTTTCTGCTCTGGTACTGTGGAAGTGTTAAATATGTGATTCATAATGTTGTGGGCTCAAGCGCAAAGTTGGGTGGTAGAAGTATTTACGATCATATGCAGTAGTCACAGAAAGCACTGACAGTGACTAACCCCAAACTGCCACGTATACAAATATGTGGAAAGCTCGCCTTTTGTCACCAAGGGACCACTTGCCGGGGGAGAATGTATGAAGAATGTTTTCGTGAAGTTTGAGAAGAATGAGAAATGTCCACTTCGCATGGCTAACGTTTTGTAGCACTAGTTCCTATTAGTGAACACGGACGTACCTGCTGAGAGCTGTTGCAGTGGCTTTTGTATGTGTGGAGTTACAAGCAAACTAATACATGCAGCTGGCAAAGGGCAGCTTTTTTTTTTCTTTTTTTTTCCTCTTGCCAAAAGTAGGTAAAGTAAATCATACTACATGTCAAAAGGATGTAGAAATTGCTATGTGATAGTTTCAAAGCATTGCCCTTAAAAAAACAGATTAAGAATAGCAGCATTTATATATAATCTGAAAGTTTGAGACCTGCTAAAGTTTGTTTTCTGATGTGGATAATTGTGCTGCTAAATTCCCTGACTGCTGTTGAAAATTCAAAGTCAGGTCCCACCACTAGAGCTGAGTCGATGGAAAGCGTTCACCAAAAGTGCTTTGCAGAAGGGCTTCTAAGCAGGGGGGTCTGATAAATACGTTCAGTCTGGCATCTGCATGTCTTGAGATCCTATTGAAAGCAAGTCTTCCAGATTTTTAATGGAGTAGCTCCTTCAAGTCTTGGAACTAATAGCGTGGGGCTGTGGCCAGCTGAGAAGCTTTGAGAACACTTGAGCTTTCTGGTTGTAACTTCTATTCTACCAAAGCCCTTCCCTACAACAAATATAAGGCCACTACGTGCTGTGTTTATCCAAACTTAGGATGTGAGAAGTGCTAGTTCTTCCAGTCGTGCATGACCGCAAGGTGTGATCACAAAATACTGAGTGCGTGCTTTGATATCTAACCCATATTTTCATGCATCTTCATTAACTGCATTTTATATCTGCATTAATTAAGGTAACATGAGACTTGCAACTACACTTTTTAGCCACAGGAGGGATCTCCAGTTCAGTTATACGTAGCAGCTACTGATGTGGGATTTTGGGGGTTTTTTGTTTTGTTTTTTAAAGAAAGGGCTAGAAGTTGCTTGTATACAACCACCTCTCCTATTTTGGTGCCACTGAGGAGCACTAACTAGTGAACTTTGCTAATACATCTGCAGTATTTCCGTTGCGCCAAATGCTTTTGCGTAATTAAAGTTGCCTCGTTCTACACAAATTCCCTTTCTCTATTCTACAGTACAACTGCGACCCGTTTTGTGTGTTGTCATGGGTTTTCTGTATAACGTAGGAATTGTTTTCTGCATGGCCATACTGGCTGAGGAGGTTAGACCTGAGAAGCTGTTTAAATGTACTATTGGAAAATAAAGATAACAAACGAGTAATTCTTCTTAATTTGTCTTAAATGGCTGGCCTGAAAGAACGAGATAGTAGGTGTTTCTTATTTGGCTTTCTCTTGGCTTTTGGGGGGTTCTCTTGTTCTTGTCGCTTCTCAGGACAAGTGATGGCTTACAGTTGGTCGGAGGGAGACTCTAGTTGTTGTCTGCGCGTCGCCATGCCCTGTGGTCAGGAGTTGTTCAAGCTCTGTTGGTAGCTTTTCAGAGGTTTCCCGGAGTGTTTCAAGTAGGAATAGCTGGTTCCTTTTGTGCAAGCAGGCGGTAGGACCTCCTTAGGAAGAGCTGCTGCAGGCCCTGGTCCAAGACGGGCTCCAGGGTTAGATGGACTCTGGATCAAACATATGCTGCAAATGAGGTCTCTTTGCATTCAAATCTCATCTCTTGTGTTATGATCACCATCAGAATGATGAGTGCCATTTTCTCCACCAGAAGCATAACTCTTTAGTCCAAGCATGGCTGCTTGGATCCAAGGGCACATATTGTAGTAATCATTGATCTCTGCTATTTCGGAGGATTTAAACTGTCTGCAGCAATGCAAGGTGTGCTCAGCTGAATGGTCAAAAGTATATATATCTATATATTTTTTTCTGTTCTCGTGTGAAGAACAATACAACCCTCTCTCTGCCTTAGCGCGGTTTCCAAAAATGTTATAGATCTATGTTATTCCATGGCAGAAGACTTACCATAGTGCTCAGGTGTTCTAGGGCTCACCTACAGTGGAAGGGGAAGGGGGAGAATCTAGCAATTGATTATTTTAAAGCCTGAAAGGATAATTATTTCCCCTGGAATTTGAGGTTTATCTCTTCATTGCATTTTCCTAGGGATAAATAGTGAGCTAGTACCACTGCCACCACTAATGCCCAACTGGTGCAAGTGAAAGGAGGGGGGATGCGTATAGCAGGAGAGACTAAAACTGGCTTGTTTCTTTTAACTCGAGGTGGCTGCTCCCTTCCTCCAGGGTCTTAATCTGGGCCTTGCTGGGCTGACTTTCTAGATATAATTAGGGGAAAAAGACAATACTTAAAGGCTTTTTCCATTATCTGCCCTAATCTCGTATTTTATTAGTCTACAGCATACGTCGTACCGCTCGTCTAGGCTCTCTGCGCCCCCCCCGGAAGAGGAGTCCCCGAGCGCGGCTGCGTTCCCACACCGGCAGGCTGGCGGAGGCGAGCCCCGCGACCGCGCACAGCCCCGCGCCGCGCACCCGGGAGCCCCCCCACGCGCCTGCGCGCGCGGGGCGCCACCCCGCGCCCTGTGGCTGGCACGTGACCCGCCCTTTGGACCGCACCACCCGCGCCGGGCAAGGGCGGGGGTGCGGCGCCGGCTCAAGGCCCAGCGCCTGCGGTGGTGGCAGGGCGGCAGCCCGTCCCTCGCTCGTCTCAGGGGTCGGGGCTCTTTCTCGGCGCTGGGTCGCCCGGCGAAAGAGCCGGAGAGGGAAGGGAGGAGCCTTCGGCCAGAGCTTATCGCCCCCCCTACTTTTAGGGAGTGGTTCTGCCCAACGCGTGTGCAAAGGGCGGTCGTGGACCGAGCCATTGCCGAACCGGGGGGGGATGGGGGGAAGCGGCCACTCGGGGAAGCGGCCAGCAGGTGTCGGCTCCGTACCGGGGACGAGGAGCTGCCGGCGCCGCTGCGCTGCCGCGCTCCTTGCTCCTTGCCGCCCCTTGACGGCGGCCCGAGCGGAGCCGAGAAGTCATCTCCTTCCCCCTCCCCCTCGCCGTCGCGTAGGGATGGTACAGGCCGGTGGGTCAGTCAGTGTCAGGCGCGCGGAGCCACGGGACGGGCCGGGGCGGGGGAGCCCGGAGCCGCGGTGAGTGTGGGGGGGTCCGGTCCGGTCCGGTCCGGTCCGGTCCCGTCGGGCCTGAGGCGTCCTGGCCCGGACGGTCCGGTCCTCCTCACGCCGTCCGGCGGGGCCCTGAGGCGTCCAGGCCTGGTGGGGGCATCGGTCTGGCCTAGTCTCGCCCCCTCAAGGCCGAGGTGTCCGGGCCTGGTGCCGGCTGAGGGGAGGTCGGTCCAGGCTGGGGTGTCCGTGAGGCGCGGGGCCGGGTCTGCCGGGGGTCCCGCTTCTCTGGTGCGGGTCTAGCACCCCGGCGAGCAGCCAGCCCGCTGCCTGCTTGGCAGAGGGGTGACTGTGGATCTGCCCTTGCTCTGCTACGGTCCCGGCTGCGGAGCGGTCAGGGATGACGAAGGCCTGAGTTTGGTCTGCCCTGTGGGGAACTTGGTGTCAAGGCTTCGCTTGGGCAAAGAGAAGACACTCTGCAAGCTGCTGCTGGTGTCTTTCAGCATGGGAAAAATGGACTGAGCGTGTAGTCCCTTTAGCTGAGCTTAGCCCCACGATCTCATGGAGGAGCGTAGAGAAGGACTTGTGCCGAGGGGTGTTTTAGCCTCTGTTTGTTTTACTGATGTTGCGTGCTTCCTTGCTTTCCTGCAGGAGGCCTGACCTATGTGCTGAGCTCTCACTATGAATGCTATCGTTGCCCTCTGCCATTTTTGTGAGCTCCACGGTCCTCGCACCCTCTTTTGTACCGAGGTGCTACATTCACCGCTTCCTCAAGGTGCAAGCAGCGGGGACGTCTCTGGGCAGAATGAGCAGGCGGAAGAAGAAGAAGGCGGCATTCAGATGAGCAGTAGGATCCGCTCACACAGCCCAGCAGAAGGTGCCAGTGCTGACTCCAGCAGCCCAGGGCCAAAAAAGTCAGACATGTGTGAGGTAAGTGTGTATGCGTGTGTGCAGACATTGGTGACCCCTTGCTTAACTAAGGGGCTCATGGATTCTCTAATTCCAATTGTATTGCTTAGGAGGAAGAAAATGCACGTGACCTACGCTCGCATTTGTGTGTGACTGCCAGTACCAAAAGATCTTCAAGTCCTTAAAAACTGTAATAACCCATGACAGGATGTTAAGGAACTGTTTTGTGCATATAGGCTTTGGCAAGGTGATCTTTTGAGGACACTTTGGCCTATGTTACCTGATTCTCTGGTGGCTGAGAAATGGCTCGTTCATCCTTGAAGAGGACCTGCTTCATTACGTTAGGTCTGGCCGTAGATTAGTAAACTTTAACAGCAGCATTGAACAGGAACCGGGAAAAAATCCCAAAAGCAATTAAAATGATAGAGAAAATACATGTTTGCAGTTGTTCACATGCTTTTCTGAGCTACTTAAGTTAGTTACCTTCTTTTAGATAATGGCCATTTTTATTAGCTCGTTAGTTTCGCAGTTGCTGTTAACGTTGAACTGAATTAGATGACTTGTAGAGTCATCATCAAATCCCGGATCAAACTAAACAGTGGAAAAAGAGCATAGCAGCTGAGGAAATATAGCCCTTAGGATGCTAGTTGAGGAGCTGGGTTCAGATTTGGACCTTGCCTCAAACTTCCTATGTCCAGCTTACTCTTAATGAATATCTGCATTTGCATCTGTAAATGTAAACATCACTTCCCTACCTTTTGAAGGGAACATGCAGAGGGCTTTGAAAACCTTAGGTAATTGCATGCTCATTTATGGTTGGATTTTGCTTTTCTATCTTCAGGGTTGCCGCTCTCTTGCAGGAGGACATCCTGGATATGTCAGCCACGACAAAGAGACTTCAATCAAATATGTCAGTCACCAACACCCAAATCACCCCCAACTGTTCAGTATTGTGCGTCAGGCCTGTGTTCGCAGTCTGAGTTGTGAGGTAACTGGCTTGGAGTGCAGGGGGAGAATCTGGTTTGGGGCTTACGCATTGTTCTGAATCCAAGATACTGCTTCGTTGATCTTAGCCGCTCTGTGCAGCCTGAAACAAGGAAGGAATGGAGGTGGAAAGACAGACATAGAAGTCCTGTTTGTTCCAGGATTGGTGGGAATTTTCCGGGTTGATCTTTGCTAACCGGGGTGGGGGGGAGTTCCTTCCTCTTGCCTTGTGACACCAGAAGTTTCCCTTTATTGTTTTTGCTCCTATGCATTTATTGTTTTTCTTTCTGAGATAAACTGTGTTTGTAAAAATGTTGCAATCTGTTGCTTTGCATCAAGAAACGTTTTATCTTTGCAGACCGTTTACGTTCAGCATCTCACAGAAGGGAAGGGGAACCTTACGGATTAATGAGTGTTTGTGTGTCAGAATCAGCAATTCCTTGTGGAGTCTCAACGTGATTATAGTGGAGCAGAGCTGAATTCTTAAAATAATTTAAATGAGGGTCACACACTTGCAGGCTATCTCTGGAGGTCTGTTTGCTTATGTATTTTGGATAGCAGCCTAGAGAAGGCTTGTTTTATTCACCAGGTAACTTAGGCTTCATGGGAGGGGGTGTTAAAGAGCAGGAGGCTTTGTTCAAGCAGTTCATTAGTGTTTCAGCTATGCGATGTACTGAACTAGTTTGGTGTATGTGTCCCTTCCCTTCAGGTCTGTCCAGGACGTGAAGGCCCTATTTTTTTTGGAGATGAACAGCATGGCTTTGTGTTCAGCCACACCTTCTTTATCAAAGACAGCCTGGCTCGTGGTTTCCAGCGCTGGTACAGCATCATCACTATCATGATGGACCGGATTTATCTCATCAACTCCTGGCCTTTCTTGTTGGGAAAAATCAGAGGCATCATTGACGAGCTTCAGGGCAAAGCGCTCAAGGTGGGTCAGTGCGGGAGTGGATTTGGATCAACTTTATGGCAGTTGGTCTGCAGATGAATCAGAAAGCTAATGCAGCTCACTGCAGCCAGAGAGGTCGTTAAGGTTGACACAAGGGACAAGAGGAGAGTCCACATCAGGGCATAGGAGAGGAGGAGCAAGCTTCAAGTCGGTTTAAACCAGCTATAACGCTTTTCACAGCCCTAACTGCTAGACACTGTCTCCATTAGGAAATTCAAGTAGCTATTAAGATGTGAAGAACAACATTTTAGGGAGCACGGGTGTCACTTGATGGTAATTTTAGTCAGTCGAAGAATAAAGCGTCCCTTCCCTCTCTTTTCCCATAATTTACAACGTATTTTGGGTGACTGTATGTGATATGTCCTTTTCACTTGTTCTTTTGTCTCAGGTTTGCTTCAGCATTTTATTTTTTTCGGTCTCTTTTACTGCCCTTCTTTTTTAACACAGGTGTTTGAAGCAGAGCAGTATGGGTGCCCTCAGCGTGCCCAGCGGATGAACACAGCGTTCACTCCCTTCCTGCACCAGCGGAACGGCAACGCAGCCCGCTCCTTAACATCACTGACCAATGATGAAAACCTGTGGGCATGTTTGCATACTTCCTTTGCTTGGTAATGCCATTTATGTTTCTAGCTTCTGTAACTCCTTCAAGAGCAGAAAATTCTCATGTTCTGAAATGGTGGAAACGCGAATGGACTTTCCAGTTGGTTGTTCCTCAATTAGTAAGTTGGGCTTTGTGAAGTAGTCCCCGAATGAGAAGGAATTAAGCACAGAAAGAGAGCAGCCGTCTGGAGCCTTTAGGACAGAAGTTCTCTTGTTGCTGTGAAGTAAACCTATTAACGTGGTTGCTGATGGAAACCATGTCTATCTAGATGGAAGGACTCTGCACTATAAAAATAAGTACAAAAGAAAGCAAGAAAAGATGTCCCCAGCCCCATTCTGTTGTACCTGGGATTCACACCTGAAGTACAGTGGTTGTTCACCTGGAGGTGCCCGTGTATTGTGAGATACAGTGTGAGACGCAGCGTTTGGCGCGGTAGCATGTCTGTGAGATTCCACAGCACGTTGCTCCAGTGCCTGACTTGCTCCTCAGACTTCCCTGGAAAGATGCCACAGAGAGGGTTGCAACACTGGCATGTGGCTTGAATAGGGGGGTAAGTGTTGCACAAAGTAATTGCAAAATGGTAGGCCTTTCAGTGACTGGGTGGCTGTAGTTGTAAGATGCATTGATAGTTACAAACAGAGAAAAGAATCGAGAAGTGTTGAGAGGAACCACAGAGTGGTAGTGATCCGATATTTTGTTAAGCTCGTAGCACCAAGTTTCTTACACGACTTTTGTACCTAGCAAATGGGCTTAATGAGCGCTCCTCTCGTTTTTTCAATGTTTCTAGGCTTCTGAAAGCTTGTGGCAGCCGACTTACAGAGAAGCTTCTGGAGGGAGCACCAACAGAAGACACGCTTGTTCAGATGGAAAAACTTGCGGGTGAGACTAAACTTTCCAAGAAGAATTTGCTTGGAGAATACTTTGGGTGGTGAAATACCAGGTCCTTTCGTCAGCATGATAAACGCAGCCATCTCTCTCAGACTTTACCTTTGTGTTAGTCTGTGCAGTAGCTAGTGTGTTCTATATGGAGATGACTGACAGGAATGTGAAACCAAGGCCCTTGGCTTCATAGGCACTCTGCACGCACATGTGTTGTTCCCATTTCTGTAGGAGTGTTGCATCATCATGATTATTGTTCTGTCTGGCTGGGTTGGCTCTCCCAATGAATGTCTGTGGCCAGAAGAATTTACAGTCACAAGATAGGAAGCTTTCTCCTTTGTCATTTTTCCACAAAATTTCTAAAATTAAAGGATTAGAAATTGTTCTTACACTGAATTATTTTATTGATCCGTTTAGACTAGAATCTGGAAAGCTTTGGCTATGACCTTTAAAGGAAGACTAGAGAATGCATAGCTGGTCAAAAGATATGATGTTATGTGCTGTAGATGAAAATTCCTTCTTGACCTTTCAGTGGTTATCTTATATCTGAAGTGTGAAACTTGACTACACTTTTTACTTTAGGTCTATTTGTTACTAATGCTAGTATTTTCAGTTACTGTGTTTGCTCTACATCTGAACTCTGTCTCCCCACATCCAGCCAAACACAGTGGGCTGCAGACTGTGTAGGCACTTCTGAGGCAGTTCCCATTCCTGGAGAGCAGCGATTTTTTTTATGACCATTCTGCCTTTTTTGTCTAGACCTGAAAGAAGAGTCTGAAGGCTGGGATGGTTCTGAGGAAGAAGAGAAGCCTTCTGCCCAGACAGATGTTGTAGAAGGGCAGGAGCTGTCTAAATGTCCACCTGAAACATCTCTGATGCCAGATTGCAACAGCTGGAACGTAGCTCACCGAAGGTTGTCTGTCTTTCGCTCCCTCAGGCACATGAGACAGGTAAGAGGAGCACGCTTACTCTCTGGTGTATGCTGTGTTCAAAAGCTAATAACCTCTTGTCCTCCTGTGAAGTTTCTTTTTAAAAGATATATTTTTTTCCTACGGTCTGCACTTGACTTCTTTCCTGGTTCTGCGTGCTACCTGCTTTGCCTTGCTAGTTACATGAGTCCGCAAAGAAACATGAAGCTGGTTGATATTTGAAAGCTAGTGACGGTGTCAACTGCATCCCTGAGGACTCTTCCTGTCTCTGAGATCATCGTCCTTTTGTCTTTGGCCTCTAGTGATCATCTGTCATGTGGGAGATCGTCATATGATTTCTCTCAAATTCTGTAGTTGTGCTCTTCCCAAGAGCAATGACAAAAATTTAGTACAGAGATTGTGCAGCATCTTCGAAGCCAAGTTTTATTTTCTCATAATGAAAGTGTTTGAGAGGAAAAAATAAATCATTTACAAAGAAAACAAATGGTTCTGTGCAGATCTAGCTTTTCTGCAGCGCTTCCAGTTGCCTGGCTGAGGGAGAAGGTTCAGTGCATTTGTTCCACAGTCTCTTTCTCACCAGCTTGTTTTCCTGGACAGTCCTGACAAATAACCTCCCATGTTTTTGATTTTTTTTGTGCTTTCTCTCTCTAGCCTCCTTCTGTTCTCCTCTTTCTTAATCTGGTATGTTTGAAGCTATTACTGTTCCGCATTATATTGTAAATTTGTGCATGTGTAGGCTTGTCTAGGAACGTTGTTTCATCTTTCATGACTGGATCGCTGTTGTGAACATAACCCAGATCAGAGAAATACTTGAAAGGTTTTGCCATCTAATAGAAGAAGTTTAGTCCCATTTTGAATGGGCGTGTGTCCGTTTTACCAAACCACTAACTTGGCCAACAAGTGGGCTAATTCATGCAGTCTCTCCAGAGAGCTAAAGGATTTGGAGGAAGCTAGAACATAAATTATTGTTCCGTTATTGTGCTTAATATTGAATTGGATCTTTGATTAGGCATGCTGGCAAGGTGATATTTTGCTGCTGTTTGTTCTTGAAGCCATGGATGGAGAGAGTATTATTTTGCATGACAGTCTGACACCTTTATCTCCTGTCAAAGAAACAGAAATAAAATGTTTTTAACGGGCCAAAATGCATATTTCACTAATTTTCATTACCAATGCAGAATGGTTTTGTTTCAGGTTCTTGGGGCATCAGCATTCCGCATGCTGGCTTGGCATGTTCTGATGGGGAACCAGGTCATCTGGAAAGCTCGAGACATGGATCTTGTCCAGTCTGCTTTTGACGTGCTACGGGTAGGAACTTTTTCCTTTGCTTCCTGGCTGCATGTTTTTACATATATTTCTTTAGTAGTCAAGCGTTCATAACGACCTGTCTCTAACATGTAATCTTGTGGAGAATGTGTTTTAATTATGTGGTTTTGAAGAAAAAAGAAAATCCTTGATCGTCTTGGTTGTCTTCTTTGTAGCAGCTGCATAGCCTTTCAAGCTGATGAAGATACTACTGATCCCCAAAATCAGCTGAATCTGCATCAGCAGTGCTCCAAGCCTTGGCTGGCCCTGCAAGTCAGGGGGAAGATTGTGCTTTACTGGTTTAGTTCCAATGTTTCTCTTGACGTCGTGTTTCCTTCCTTCTCTAGACTATGTTGCCTGTTGGTTGTGTGCGGATCATCCCCTACAGTGACCAATATGAAGAGGCATATCGTTGTAACTTCTTAGGGCTTAGCCCACATGTACAAATCCCATCCCACATATTGTCATCTGGTAAGAGCCTGTTGCAGAACCCTCTCCTTTCCCTACCATCTTGTGTTAAAGGACACAAGACGATTCTTTTTTTTTTTATATGTAAAATACTGGCAGATAGTCTAACGATACTGCATGAACTAAAACCAGTGCCACCTCATTTTTTTTCCCTGTAACCTTACCTGATCCGTAGTTGAAAGGGGTGTCACCTGCTGCAAGTGCTGCTCGTAGCATAGCTGTCAGTTCCTAGTGAGCAAAGGTTATTGCTGAACCAAGTATTGTAAACTGACTGAGCCATGCTTTCTTGGAGCAAGTATGTAGCTGTATTTTAGAATCTGGGCTATTTCAGCTAATGTTCTTCTGGGCTTTTGTTGCTCTAGAGTTTGCAGTCCTAGTGGAAGTTCGCACTGCCACCCGGTCCGGTCTCTACCCAACTCTTTTTGATGATGAGCAGTCCCTCAACAAGTATGAGTTTGTTGTCACCAGTGGCAGCCCTGTTGCAGCGGATCGAGGTGGGTGCTTTGAAAACATGATCCTTTGTCAGAAGAAACGTGTAGCACTGAGATTGAAAGAGCATCTTGATCTTTAACTGTTTTATGTGCTGTTCATTTACTGGCCCTTAAGGAAGTCTGGGTGGAAGGCCAGGTTAGTATACAACTGGGGTGTTAAATTTAAGATTTACTGCTATTTAGGTGAGATCTAATACAGCCAGTTAATTGTAAAGGATTTGCTTTACTAGATCAGCTTATTAATTTTCATAAATGAGAAACAAATTCTGTAATATGGGTACAGTAGCATTTGTGGAAATTCTTCTCTAACCCACAGTGAGCGCTTTCTATCCTGAAGTGCTTGTCTGTTTACGGTGTTATATCAGAATCACTCACTGTTGAATGAGTCTAGTTTAATCTGCTGAGCAGATTAGGACCATGACATTACTCATCTCCCACGTTCTATAAAATAGACAAGTATGAATTATGCAGACCTTTGTTTTTGCAAATCACTGTTCAGGGCCTCGAACACTTGCACCTAGATGTGTCTATACTTAGCTCAGTCCATCTTGTGTTTTCTGGGAAGTCTTAACTTAGATTAATTGGCCTCACTGCCTCTCTCAAGAGAGGAGGCAGCTGGCTAACCCTTCCTGCTCTGTTCTCTAAAGGTACAGGTGTAATGCAAAGCAAAGACTTATTCGCTCTGTAATGCTCTTCCTGTGCTCCGGCAGCTGCTGTAGGTCCACACATATGATTTTAGCATCCTGCTAACACCCAGTTAGGTCTCTTCAGAACCTCCCAAAGCTCAAGCATGTTACATCCAACCTGCAGCATGCCCAGCGACAAAACTGGTCACTGAAAGGTCTCTTCACTGCTACCATGTTGCACAGACTCCTGGCAAGATAGCCTCCCAAGGAATTCCAAGCAGTGGTCCGGGAAAGGAATGCCCTGGGTTGGTTAGTTTTTTTAACTAAGTACCCTGAAATTGCCCTTATTAAGAGGAACATTAAGGCAAGAGTAAGTGGAGATTTTAGTCACTGTAGTTCAAATGTAACAGCAGTTATGTTCAGAGACGGATACACAGAAATAAAGGGAAAACACGTTTACGTGCACAGGTTAGCTGCAAGTTAGTGTTCCATCTGATGGATGGGCAAACAGGAAGCTTGCATATCCTCAGGATGGAAATAGAGGTTTTAGGAAAATCTTCATTTTTATGTAATATAATATATAAAACTTCTGCATTTCTAGTAGCTTTTGATGCGAGACTAGAAACAACAGAATCTAAATAGCTTCTGTTTAGCAGTGTCTGAACAGGGTCTGAATAAAACAAAGGCCCCTGAACCTGTGTGTGTGTGTGTGTGGAACCTGTGTGTGTGTGTGTGTGTGTGTGTGTGTGTGTGTTCTGGTATCCTTCACAAAGTTACGTTTTTCTTCATGGATCAGACATTTTTCTAGTGGGATGATCTTTAACTCCTCTTCTACGGAAATTAAATCAAGGCAGGCAGCTGAGGGGTGTATTTTTCCACCTTGTAAAACAGGTGGATTCCTGCTTGGCTTAGGAAAGAATTTGGCTTGATTAGGTCTCAGATAATGGTCTGTGTTGAAGTGGCTATGCTGTTATTAATGGTGTAGCTTTCTGCATGTAGAGAGAACTGCATGAATGAATCAGGTGGTAGTACTAGTGAAAAAGGAGTGCAAATCAGTGCTCTGGAACATGTTAAGAGGTGGAACAAACATGCGTTATAGATTATAGAATGAATAAATGGGCCAGTCCTTGCTAACAATTAGTAGTAAAGGTGGAAATGGGTAATGTGCGTCTTCCAAGTCCTTTTTTCCCTCTTTTTTATCTTGCAGTTGGCCCTACCATCTTGAACAAGATTGAAGCTGCTCTGACCAACCAGAACCTGTCTGTAGATGTTGTAGATCAGTGCCTTGTTTGCCTAAAGGAGGAGTGGATGAAGTAAGTGCAACTGCATTGTTTTTGATTAAACGGCTTCATCATTAATCCTGTAACATTTTTTCCAGAGTACAGGACAAATTTGTAGCCTGTCTTGAGAGTAGTAATCTCCGCTGTTGGGAGCTAAGAATATCAGAGTTCTACTTTGACCTAATTACCTTTTTGGCTTTCCGTGGTTCTCGGCCTTTATGCTTCAGTTCAGGCATCTGTAAATTACCTACATGACAATACTTGTCAGTCTTATATAGATTACGACAGTTAAGTATGCAGATATGTATAAGCCTGTCAATGTACACTATATTCTAGTGCAGACGACATGCCAAACAGATGTCATGGTTGCACCCTCAGGCACTACATTTCAGAGATGCAAGCAGTTAAAAGGAAGACCGACCAGGTGAAATAACTCATGGAGCTGTTATGATTTTAACATTCACTTGAAGGCTAGATGGGCACCAGATGTGCCTCCCAGGGGAGATTCCCAGTTGTCCCAGTTAATCATTGAACTTTTCACTAGAATGAAAAAACAGACTAGACTTACGAGTATTACTAGTGAAAACGATTACTAATTTCCCCTTTTTCGAACTCTTCTTCCCCCCAGCTTCTTCATTTAAAGCATGAAAATAATTTCCTTGGAATATTTTTTGAAGTTTTTATTAGTGTTTGGTTGCTGTAGGCACCAATAGAAACTACTGCTCATTTTGCTCATACTGCTCAGTGTGATGTGTACAGGTCCATTTTAATAGTGAAAGGAATTTCTTGTTTCTGCAGCAAAGTGAAGGTCCTCTTTAAATTCACTAAAGTGGACAGCAGACCCAAGGAAGATACCCAAAAACTGCTGAGCATTCTGGGAGCTGCAGAGGAGGACAACGTCAAGCTTCTGAAGTTCTGGATGACCGGCCTGAGCAAGACATACAAGTCCCATCTGATGTCAACAGTTCGCAGCCCTACTTCCTCGGAGTCCCGGAACTAAGGGGTGCCCCGCCTCACTTGCTGCCCTCGGATACCTGCAGGGAACCCGGAGTTATCACTGCTGAGCCTGCAGCGTGTGCATTAGGTGCATAGTGGAACTTCATCACTATTCTTGTGGTCCTCAAACTAACTTGAAGAGTGACTTGAGTCCTTCCTTAATTGCTGTGAGACTGGACTAATAAGTGCTAATAAATAATGCTGCTGTCTGTCCTGAAATTCAACTCTAAATCTAGACCTGCAAACTCAAGACTAAAATTCAGCAACATGCAAAGAACCAGCATGAGTTAATTAAAATCCCATACTGTCATCATTAGGCGTTATTGTGTGGCAGTAGACGTCAGTTTTAGATTTCATTGGCAAGACTCAGATACCTATGACAACGTCCAGAACTCCTGGAAATGGATATAACTAATCCCTCTGAATCCCACATAATATATTCTAAAGGTCTAAGAGAACAAGAACCAAAAATAAGTGACGAGTCACAGGGCATGGATCACATGTAAATTATTTAAAACCACTTCATGCTCAGCTTTGTGAAGAGACTATTTTCTGCTGTTGCATAAGTCAAGAGTATCCTGTTGGAGTCATGTCACTCCAGTTTATTTATTTATATCTTAACTTGAGACAGTTTTAGCATTTGCTTTGTAAATCTTGCCTGGGAAGGAGAAGTGTAACACAAGAAGTCTCGAAATGCAGTCTGCTTGCCTCTTTAGAGGCTAAAATAGCTTGTTTTGCCTGTGGTTGCAAAACTTTCAATGAAGATAACCTCTCCAGGGTAAGGTCTCTGGTATTCTTCTGTCTTCAGAAATAGTTTTCTAGCTTCCTAATTAAGTTAAGCAGGAAAGAGCTAACCTATCGAAGCTCCATTGCTATGTAACCTCATGTTAGCCATTTTGAATGCTTAATAGTTTCATGACAACATTGGTGCGTTTTTTTTATTACCTAAACAGTCATTTCTTAACTGTATTGCAAGGAATTACTGTTTCTGTTGTGAAGTCATTTTTTTTCTGGATCATTGTTGGGAAAACTTGACGTGACCATAGACACTTTTAACAAGCTACAGGCAGGTTTTACCCAGGTGACCTACTACACTCATTCAAACAAGACTCAAGCTCAGAGGGGATGTTCCAACTTGTTCACAAGTTCTGTTCTTATGTATAAAATATGCAGGTAGCTTTTGTCTGGAACACGTGTAAAATGGAGACAGGCATTAAATCTCCTTAAGAGCTATTTTTATAAAGCGGATAAAGTCTATTTCTGTCTTGGTTTAATATTTAAAGTAAGCGTGTGTGCGTGTGTGTCTGTGTGTTGTGGCGGGGGAAGCAACAGTCAATCCACAAGGTAATTTCTGCATTTTAGCTTCGGTGTAATTTGCAGAATTTGGCAGGTCTTTTCCTCTTAAGTTCTGTATATTAGTTTCTTACACACACGAGGCAACAGAGGCTCACGTACATTAATTTAAAATGCTTGATTCTGGACATAATCACAGAATATTCAAACAGCGAACAGACACTTAGAAAGCAGCATTGCTCTGTTACTTCAAGTACTAACTCGCTATTTAATTTCAGTGTTCACAAAAAGGCTTGCACTTCCCAAAATATCAATAAGGAAACATGAGACAGAAGAGGTGCTCAAGCTCGATCCATAGGAAAGAAAGCTTTTAATAATATATGCACCTTGCTTCCCACATGCTAGGGCTAGTAGTAATGAGGGAAAAAATAAAGCCCACTCATAGCAAAATAAAAGTGACAGAAGTAATTAGGAAAACATGGACTAGTGAATTAGCATTTCTGGTACCATAATAAATGGTCTCTGTTGTGGCTACCAAGAGGAGAAAGTGACCCATTCATCACAAATACTTCTTCAGCTTAACACTTGAGAAGATGCTGTGCTCACTGAGGAACTAAGTTCTTTCTTGTGATCTAGTACTTCTATTTGAAAGCAGTTCTGGTCCGATTCAGAGCTGCATAATACAACAGGTAAGACATTACATGGCATTTACGGCTTGGACACCTGAACTTTTTCCATGCTTACCTTTTTTTAAAATGTAGCTCTTCCGAGCAAGCTAGCATTAACAACCTCGTCTATCTGGAGCATGCAGTTTGTGTGTAAATACCCATTACCGAAGCCCATGTTTCGGAGCAGAGCAGTGTGGTCTCTTTCAGAACAGCAAAAGGGTAATCACAGGGTCGAGCTTGAGACATCGTCCTCTGCTTCTCTTTGCTTGTTGAAGCGTTGTAGGCAACACTGATCTTTCTCCCTGCTAATCTGAAATTGGGCGTTGTCACAAACAGGACCACCAGGGAATCGCTGGACAACCTATCAGCTACGAGCCATAGTATGGAAACCACTAACGTAACACTTAGAAGATCTCCACAGGAAAAAATGGGAAGGTTGCTGAAGTCTGTAAACCCAAGGTGCCCGCTTAGCATAAACAGATGTGCTTGCCTGCCAGAACAGATCTGTATTCAAGATTACCAAAGTAATTGTCTGGGCAAGTTCTCGCAGCTCTCAGCCTGGGCTACGGGCACTCGTTTCGCCGTCAGCGGTAGCTGGAATGCGCACGCTGCTCTTAGTGTAACTTCATTAACAAAAAAAGCATGTCTGCAGACATCTTTCACCACCCTCCTTTCCTCCTCCGGATGATACGCCTTAAAGACAAACTGACTGAAGGAAGACGTTTCTTTATTCCAGTAGGACTTCCTTTTCTGCGTGGCTGAGCAGCGTATACCTGGAAGGAACGGAGTCGATGTGACAAAGACTCTCCCACCAGCACGAAGGCGTTTGTTTCGGCTGCGGTTAGAGCCGAAGCCTTTTTGTAGTGGTTCTGCTGACCCCATCCAAACCTCCCCCCACCCACACCCCGTCCGGGCAGGATCCCGACTGGGTGATGACCCCTGCAGCGGGCCGAGGAAGAACCTGCTGAAGGTAGGCAGTGCAAACGAGCGGATTTCGTGGAAGGGCCGCGGTCACCTGCAGGCGGCCGAGGGGGGCCTGGGCAGGCCAGCCCGCCCGCCTCGCTCGCTCCCAGCCAGCGCGAGGGCCTCGTTTCAGACAGCCTGAGCCCTGAGGACTGAACTGAACGCCTTCGGGGCGCGGCCAGCTAAGCCTGCTCCCTCACGGCGGCACCCAGGACGCGAAGAAGGGTGCAGAGCTACGCCACGGTCACAGAGACAACTCCGGCCCACGGCCGCCGGACACCCACCAGCCGGGCCCTCCCCACACAGGCGACTTGGTGGGGGGAGAGAGGGAGGGGAACGGACCGAAAGGCTCAGGGGCCGCCCCGCGGATGAGCCGCCCCACACGCCCCTTCCTCCCCGCCTCGGGGCGCTGCCCGCCCCCGACAGCCGCCCCGCGCCGGCGCACGCGGCGCCTCTGCGCATGCGCCAAAGCTCCAGCGCGAGCGGCGGCCGTTGGCGACGCGCGCAGGCGGGAAAAGCGGCGGCCGTTGGCGGCCCGCGCGCGCGGGCGGACGAGGCGGCGGCCGTGAGGGGGCGCCGCGCGCGGCTGAGGCGGCGGCGGCATGTGGCCGGCGGGCGCCCGGCGGCGGGCGGGCCTGGCGCTGGCGGCGCTGGCGGCGGCGTTGGCCCTCGAGGCGCTGGCGGCGTGGCGGCGGCGGAGGAGGCGGCCGCCGCCCGTGCGCGAGGTGCTCTTCTTCCCGTCGCGCCTCACCTGCACCGAGGCGCTGCTGGCCGAGGCGGCAGCCCCCGGCACCTGCCTCTGCCCGCTGCCCCGCGGCGACTGCGCCCTCAGCCGCCTCCTGCGCCGCCTCCTCTCGGCCCGCCGCTCCCTCGAGCTCTGCCTCTTCGCCTTCTCCAGCCCGCAGCTGGGCCGCGCCGTCCAGCTGCTCCACCGCCGCGGCGTCCGCGTCCGCGTCGTTACCGACGCGCAGTACATGGCCCTCAACGGCTCCCAGATCGGCCTCCTGCGGCGCGCCGGTGAGGGAGCCGGCGGAGGGCGGCCGGCCGGCCGCCCCGGCGGGAGCTGGCAGCGCGCCGCGTTGCCCGACAGGAGGGTCACCGTGGGGCTCGGCACAGCCCTTTGGGCGCTGGGTGGCTGCTCGCGGTTACAACTGGCTGTGGGACTGACGCCTTTGGCTTCAGTTGCCGGCACGTTGTTGGTACGCCTTTCGAAGACATGAAGTTGCCCTTTTAGGAGAGTTAAAGGAGCGGGAGGGTTGTTGCAGCGTTGGGTTGTGCCTCTGAAAAGGAGACGTTGAAAAGGTTTTTATATCTTTGTAGGGATCCCGGTACGTCATGACCAGGAGACTGGTTTCATGCATCACAAATTTGCTATTGTGGACAAGAAGATGCTCATCACAGGCTCCCTCAACTGGACCACTCAAGCTATCCAGAACAACCGGGAGAACGTACTGATTGTGGAGGATGAAGAGTATGTGAAGCCTTTTCTGGCTGAGTTTGAAAGGATTTGGGAAGAATACAATCCCATCAATTATACATTTTTTTCCAAAGAAAATAAGTGATTAAGCTGCTTCCCAGAGTTGGAGGAGTACTTACAAATGGCATTCATGGATTTTATTATTACATATAGACATCAATATACGATCTCTTTGGCTGTAATTTAGCTCCTCTGCAGAAGCGGTGTGCTTTCTACCCTAAGGTGTCACAGAGCCGTTGCACGCTAAATGAAAGGGAATCGCCCAACTGTTTGCCAAGCTGTTTTGTGAGGATAGCTATGATAGAACTGCATCGGTAGAGTTCAGAAATTGAAGTGGTCTCAGTGCTGTGCCTGGGAGAAAACAAGGTAGTGTTTGCATGGTGCTTGGTATTTCAACAGTGAAACAGACGTTTATCAGCTTGTGATATTGCAGAGCGGAATTTTACAACAATGACTCTTCTGCATCACTAACCCTAAAAGAAGAGTTAAGAAGGCTATGAACAAAGCTAGAGTTCCTATAGAGGGATTAAGCAACTTTATTACCTTTTCTGTTAGCATTAATTGTTGAAAGTTTGTAAATGGGATTGTGTGAAAAATACTAAGACAAATTAAAAATACACATTGAATGTTGATTACTATAGAAGGTTTGTTTTTTCTTTCATTTAGAAAGATTAGTAAAGTCGCAGTGTAAAAGTGACAGAACGGATACTAACACCAGCTCGTCCGCCAGTCAGCAAGCGTAGGGAAGTTTCTGGAAAGCAATGAGATAAACTGTTCTGCAGGAACAGTCAGTCTTGGCCTAAAAGCAAATAAGGCTGTAGTTAGGTTGCTGATTTTCAGAGCGGCGCTGTGAAAGGAAAGCCTGATCCGCGTAAGTAACAGGATACAGTTTCCTGATCTGATTCAGTGACCTCAGGAACGCTTGAAGGTGGCAGGAGGATGGGGGACAGATGACAAGTGAAGAAGGCAAGATCATCCCTCTGGATGCAGTGGATAGCAGTGATGGTTCAGGAGTGCTGGGACTGCTGTGTTCCTGTCCAAAAGACATCTTCTGCAACAGTTAGGGGGTGCATTTGCCCAAGTAAGTATATTTTCTTTTGGGGTTGTATATTTTCCTTTAGGGTTCACCATCTTTTCACTTACTCTTTTGTCTTTAAATAGAATAAAGTTAATAAGATTATTTTTAGTCAGATTAATTCATTGTTGTACACTTACGTAAACTTCAATTTACGGTGCATTTAAGAGCTTTGTTGTTACCGTACTGGTAATTAACCAAGGTCTGCTTTTTGGGAACATGTGACTGTATCTTTGCCAGCAGAGGGAGCATAACATTAAATATGTTTTTAACTACGTATGAGAGAAAGCTGATGTAGGAATGTTGTATTGGCTGTGATGTTTTAAGGTCATGCGAGAAGGAATTTGTAATATATTTTGTTAGACTGCTAATACAATTGGAAAGCCATGGACAAATTTGGCCGTCCAAATTTGGAGCGTTTCTTTTTTTTTCCAGTCTGTATTAGTTGCTCTAGTAAAACATATAACTACTTTGTACAAATCTTGCCATTCTAAATACATTACAGAAATAATTTCTTTGGGGTTGAATAATCTCTGTCTTTACAGTTTAAGGTAGAACAAAGATTGGTGTAAATTTGATGAGAATTTTGAAACTCCTAAATATTCAAGTGTCTGTGTAAGAATTACTTTATACTGAATGTAAGGTTACTTTAAGTGCTCAAAATCTGTCTAAAAAGTCTCAACGTTCTCGTACCACAATTACTTTATACTGTAGTGCTGTGATTAGCCCTATTAAACGTGTCATTCTCGCAGGAAAGCTCAATAGCATCTTATGTTTTCTGTACTTCAGACAGTCCTTGTAGATTGGTAGTTTCAAAGATTCAAGTCATTAAAACTTCCAATAGATCCTTATGCTTAGGTGTTATTTAGGATGCAGAGAGTAACTGCAACAGATTATCGATTTGCTCTGTTCTGTTAGAGAAGGGTGGCATTGCTCTGGGGGGAAAAATGCCCGTTGCTCTTATCTGTACGTAGCAACAATGGGAGAAGCTGAGAAAGTTCATTCCCTGTTACATCCACTACAGCAGCATTAGCTTTACACTATTTTAACTATTTTACTGCTCTTCAAAGGGAGGTGAGATGTGCTACTTATTGCATTTTCTTTATTAGATACGATTGTAGAAGCAAACAGCTAACTCCGTTTCAGGCTCTGTCCTCTACTCCTTTCTTTCTGTAGTAATGTCCTTGTCAAAACAAACGCCTCACTACACAGCATGCAAAGGGTGGTGCAAAAATAGTTTATTACGATATAGTTTATGTAAAGTTAGGTAATTATATTTACAAAATAAAAATGATCAGCTACATCCACGGGAACCTAGCATGTCACACAAGATTTTGCAAGGAATAAATATTGTGACAAAACGTGACGTTTCTATTACAGTGAACAGTTGATCAGGAACAGTGGCTCTTAAAAAAGCACTGAAATAAAATGGAGTGGAAGGGAGAGGAGAAGGAGAAAAGATCCCACACATACTTAGAAACAGGAGCCTCAGACACACACAGTCTCCTCTGCAGAGGGAAATGAATCAAGTTTGGTACATCATTTCCTGGATGAATCTGGTTTTGTGGAAACCTCCCTTTAAAGACATGCCATTCAGACCTACGTGTTGATTAGTTTTCAGAACAACCGTGGTTTCTCTTTCTCCTCGCTACCTTGCTGCAATTGTTTCTGAGTTCGATCCACAAGTTTTTCCAACAGCAGTGTAGCTGTAGCAATGCACAACTGCACAGAGACTTCTGTGCTTTATCTGTTGTCATTACTGCCACTCAGTCAAATTGCAGATTAGAGGTGGAGGGCATGCCTCTACTGCATCACCACAGGACCTGGAAAATTTACCCTTGTAGTTGACTCCTGCTTTTGCATTCTCATTACTCAAGATTCCTTTTCCTTATTTCCATAAGGAGCAGAAGAGGGCAGAGGCTCTTGTAATACAAGCGATAGAGCATGGGGTGAGCACGTTTTAATCCAGAACGAATCTCCTTCAGATATGGTTCGGTCACTGGTGAAAAGCGAGCACCGAACAGAACAGGCCTTCAGTTCTCATTACGTTGGTGGAGGAAGACTGACTATTAGTACCTGGATGTCCAGTGCGACTTCAGTTATCACCCAAAGACATACAAAGTTTCCTTCTCTCTCCCCAAAACTTTATCCCTTCAAAAAAATGATTCTTTAAAATCTCAAGACATCCCAGAACTCCAGGTCCCGGGAGGGTGAATACAGGTCAAAGATACAGGCCATCCTTATCTATTTCCTACTTACCATAGTCTTTAGTGTCTTACAACATACTTTGCTCTCTCTAGTTTAGAACAAAGAGTCAGTGTTCTTGTCGCATCCAGCACACAATCATCGTGTGAAGAAAGCAGGAAGAATGAGAAAATAGTTGTTTGTAATTGCACTAATTATTTACTAGTTCATGGCCAGCTGGATTAGTTCAGTTGATACCAACTTGACTGGCTAATCAGGTTTCTGCTAGTAAATCCCACACCCTTGGTTTCTTTTAGTAGTCTCAAAGTGCAGGCTGAGGCAAGGCAAACCACTAGCGCTGACACAGCTACGTTGTTTTCAGCCTGCCTGTTCCCTGGTCATGCAACAGTACTTTTGCATCCTCTTGTAAGAAAGGGTTTCTATTACAGCGGTAGGATCACAAAAGTTCAACTCAGTAGTAACTACATTGTATTGAAAGTTATATTTAAACAGTTACATACTGTAAGTTACAGTAAACTTCCATGCTGTAGTACAATATGTATCTGCACGGCTGGGAGCTAGGTCTGTAGTTCCCTTGTAAAGTCCAAGTAGCCTTACAGAGTATCCTCGATGCTGATGCACAAGTGAGTTAAACCATTACACACTAGGTTCTGAGATCTGGGGACCTTACTTCACTGACTGCAACAGTCCTCTAAGTTACTGTGCAAGGATAGTTTATATGCTCTAGCACAAAGTAGTTACTACTTCTCTACATAGGTATAACAGTTTGCACACTCACGGTGTTAATGCCACCATCAAATGCAAGATTACTGCGTTCTCAGAATGAAAAAAAAGTTTATAGCGCAGTAGGGTTACAGTTCTCAAACAGACTGTACACATTCTTTGGACAGGTATTTTCAAAACTAAAGGTATAGGTCAGCAGAAAATGTTTGAAAAGATATTTATAACAGTCATCAAAAACAAACACACATTCTATCAGGGAAGATGGGGTGTGTTGAACATATTACACTCAGCGTTCCTCTTCCAGTCCCCAAATGGGACATCTGTATTAGAACAAGATTTAAAAATCAAAAACACAACTTAGTCACAAAAGAGAACCCTCCACTAATTTCTGAGTAATAAATATTTACATTGCGTGCTTTGAATACTATACAGGTTTTAAATTATTTTTTTTAAAAGAGAAGAATAACAAAGCTTTTTTAAAAAAAAATGGAAAAAAATTACAGAGGAAAGGCAAGCTACAGTGAGCGTGCATGTGCTTAAGTGTTCACAACAAACTAAGTACTGCATATGAACCACAAAAAAATGCAAAGGGCTAGTGGGATCCAATCAAGTATATAGTTGTTACAAAAGTGACACATTTTACAATGCTGGGGGGAGGGGGGGGGCACAGCTTAAAAGCATTCCAGTCAACTTCTATTACAGAAGGAAAAAATAGCCTTTTTCTGGTTTGCAAATCAGCACACAAGTTTAGTTTTGAAGCAAATGAATAAAATTTGCAGCTTCTTTTATAGGTGAGCAAAGAAAAGGTCACATTTAGAAAGGACTTGGTCTGTTTCAGGGAGAGAGGGTGCAAACAGTGGGAAAATTTTATGCAAAAGAAAAGAAATATTCAGAAGCAATTAGGAGGCGTGTATGCCTGCAGCTTTGTTGCACTTGAGTTTTCCTAAATCTTGCATGTCAGTACTATTAATAGTGTAGCCCTGTGTAAAATGCAGCTGCTTGCATTTTACATTACCCAATGTGTATATACTGTGCCTTTTAAGAGCATTTGAAGCAGAATACCTGCTAGAAGGACTTGTCCCATTTTGTACAGCAGGCACCTGGCCCACATCAAAAGGAGAAGCAACCTGCAGCGTGCTCTGCTGTGTCACAGAAACGTGCAGTGGGAGCTGTAGCTGGAATTTAAAAGCCTCTAGCGCACATGGGGAGCTCGATCTCCCTCTCTCCCCTCCTTCCTCCCCATAGCTTTCCCCATTCTCCACACACTTTCTAATGTAAAGAGCCACTGATTTCTCTTATCTTAGAAAAATGATGAGGCCTGGAGCAGGAAGAAATAGAAATAGAATAACTAAAGAACATTGCTATCAGCAAAAAAGTTTCCCAATTTTTTTTTTTTTTTTTAAAAAAAAGCACTGCTCTTTGTAGAAATATTTCAGGTTCCGGCTCTGTTATTGGCGCTGCTGGTTCTCTATCCTTCTTTAATGCAAAGGCAGTAAAGTACTGCCTTATGCTTTGGAGAAATGCTCTGCGAGTTGCCACATTGCGAGCGGAGCGAGGCATGAAACCTGGAATCCAGCCTGCAGTAGTCCAGAACAGAGTCATGCTCATGCCACAACATCTTGCCTCCTCAAACGTCTTTTCTGTGCCCTCCAGAACTGATAGCTACTGCAGTACACAGTTGTACACATCTGGAGGAGTGCTGCTCCGAAGCGTGACGTAGCGGCTGAAGACACCGAGCGGGGCCTTGCCTCCTGTACAGCAGGGCTGGGTTTTCTGTTTACTTTCTTTTAAAAAGAAGCCTAACTCCCTGTTGAGGATAGCTGCTCTTAACAGGGACAGTATACAAGCCCACCACCATGTTCATAAAAGACCCCTTTGCTTAGTGATAAGTATTTTAAAACAGCAAAGTTAAGCAATAAAATTAATTGATTTGGCTTGTTAGACATTGCTAAAACCATGACAATAGTCGCCAGAGGCTGGTCCCACCCGGTCCTCCATACTCTCTGTGTGTGTTCGCTGCAACTGTCCTCATTCCTTTTAACACATTTTGTTTTGGCTATAGCTGTTGTTGGTGCCAGTTTTTTTTTTTTTTTTCCTCGGTGAACTTGTCTGTCTGCTTAGCTTTTATCAGCAGTTTGAAGTCCAGAGAAGTTGGCCAATCTACATGAATTAAATGTTCCCTAATGGCAAAACTTTGACTAGCTGAGTCCACAGGGTCTGAGTCTCCTGACTCATACAGGAGTCCTAGCAAACTTCAAGTCAAATTCTTTTACAGATGATTCAGAGAGCCCATTAAGCTGGAGGTTATGAGAGGACTGACATTTTTCTGTATGATAAGGAGATAAACACAAACTAGGATGGAAGAAAAAGGAAATTAAAAAAATTCCAGCGTCAGCCTTGCTTATGCCGTATCTCCGGTCAGTGTCTCATCTGAAAGAGTCAAAATATTGTGGGCATTTCCTCAAGTGAAGAATTGACCCAAGTGGCCCAGAACGTGTATATGACCTTTTGCTAAGCATATGTGTGCATATACAGGAAAAGAGAAAAGTCTATGCAAGTGGTCTCTTCTTTGCAAGCGTTCTTGGAATTGTGTTTTTTTTTAAACCTTAGTATGGTTTTCTATGTGTATAAACAAGAATAAACCCTCATAGCCTCACTTCACAGGGCACTTTTGAGCCAGAGCACAAGCAGAAAGCCTTTCTAACCCACACCATGGAACATCCATTGCTTCAGTACCAACATGCTTCAACAGCTTGCTATCCATTGCATTGTAATTGCACCTTCTTCTGCCTTCTTGCACTAACATCTAAGTGCTTCTACTTTGCTAATACACTGCAGTGTCTTTTTGCCCATGCTCACCCATATTTATTTTTTTGTATTAATGTGTTTACATATGGCAAGACAGAAGATGAGGAAGATGACGTCCACTTGGACGTCAGTTTTCCCTCGTCACCTCTTCTGGAACAAGCAATCCAGTCCACGTGGCTCAAAGCTCCCGGCAGCTCTACTTTGGCCACCTGCAACGTGCCAAGCTCTGGGTCACCCTCATGGCCCATCAGCCTGTTTCCACATCTGTGTAGCCATACCAGATGTGGCCTCCACTTGTCAAGCCCCATATTCCTACATTAGGAAATAAGAACAGGAGGATCAAAGGGCAAAGAAAGCAAGGTGCAAGAGAGGACTTCTTGGTATGGTAGAGTATAAAGCATAAAAAATAATAATAATTAAAAAAAAAATCAATCTCTCCTTGGAGGCTCAAGAGGCTCGGTGGCATGAACCTGTACTAGAAAAGGTCTCAGCCTGGCTCCTCCATACTACCAGCATGCAACTACAAATGAATGGCAACATTTAGTCCTCACGCTTAAAGTAAGTGCTCCTGAGCAAATGAGGTAAGCAAAGAAAAATCAAGATTTTTTTTTTTTTTCCTAAGGGATGTAAGAAAGGTCAGAGGCCACCTGGTGAGAAGGAGCCCAGAACACATTCTGCTCAGCTGCCTTAAGAGGCCCAAGTCCCACCCTACTTGACAGATCAGAAGGAGGAGGAAGACCCTATTTGGACGCTCATTCGTTGGATCCAGCACAGTCTTGGGAAGAGAAATGACAATACTTGAGCCCTAATCCCCATCATAACTCTGTGGCCCAAGGCCTCTGCCAGGTGAAGCAGGGCATGAAAGCTAGCAGAGAGTCTGCTCTGCACATCATAGTCAAATCTGGATCAGCAAAGGAGGAAATATCAAAAAAAAAACTATCATCTCTGCTGAGAGCTGCGTAGATAAGTTTGGAAGGAAGCACACTAGGCATATGGGACACATGACGACCTCCTGTCACGTGCAGAAAGGCATATACAGTAGATGAACCACAGTGGGTTCATTCACCCTTCCACCCAAGCAATAGTCAGAATTTAAAAGCCTGGGTCACAGCACTGACATCTCTGCTGGTCCTGCAATCTGTGCTGCTTGGCAGATGCTAATGTCCTTGGTTTAATTCAAAGACACCGTTGTCTTTACCTCGTAGTAGATCCCACTGAAGTGTCATGTTCCCAGCTGCTGCTGGAACTGGGACCCAAACACACATCCTTGGCTCAACCATGAAGTTATGCAGGAGAATCAGCCCTCTCACTTAGTCAGTAAAGGCCCAAGATGCCCAAAGGGAGAGAAACCATGCACACAAGTAGAGACAGAGCTTCAGCTTCTTCCAGAAGTAGCCTCTTAAGCACAAAACACAAATTGGAGATGGCTGAGAAAGCGGGAAGGATAAAAGCAGGAAGAGTTCATCTAGTCCACCTCAGCTGTAAGGGAAACAGGACCCCATGCTGTGGCTGCAGAAAGCTATTACTAAGCATTACCACGATTATATATGAGTAACAGTCAATGCTTTAAAAGGCCATCAGATAAAAGATCAGCATGGTGAGAACAGTGATTTCCACAGCCCCAGGTTAGATCTAATTTGACAGGTTCCACTTTGAGGATTGCTTACTTGGAAGCCTGTTGTGCAGGTGCGAAGCTGGGGACAAACAGCTTCTGTCTGCTGACCACATACCAGCAGGCTACGTTCCTCCATGCGGGACGGGGGGGAAGGATAAGGCAGCTGCTGGCCTCAGCATGGATCGGAGGAAAACTACTGGATAAAGGAAAACTATTCAGCACCCGTCGTAGCCTAGCTGGGCATGGAGAAAGCGCCTGTCTCCAAGCCCTCGGCTGCTACCAGTTCCAGAGCTGGTAGTGAGAACTTCTCCCAAGTACTGCTCTGCAGCACTCCTGTAACTTTCAGCCGCTGCTCAAAGCACCATGCCTACTTAGGGACCCCAAATTAGCCATGAAAATGCACAGATCTGTCCAAATGCCACTGCCTGCTTAAACTACGTTTTGAGCACCTGAGAGACAAGAGGAAGCTTAGCTCCACACAAAGGCTAGGGCATATTTTTAGAAGCAGAGTCTGATGTGTTGTGGGTCACTTGGTGGCTAAATTAGGTTGGAAACCTAATGCGTTGGAGCAGTATTTCAACACTGCTTCTGGCCAGAGTGAGCAGCATTTGCGTTCAGCGGCGAGGTACGCGTTTCTCTTTGATCAGTGAGGCAGGACCTGGGCGCTTTATAGGTGTAAAGCATATTGAAATGCTCTTGTTAACCTGGGATTAAGCCACAGTGCCCTTGCAGGCCTGCTGCTGCAGAGTCTGCAGATCCTCTAGCAAGATAGCCTGTATTAGGCTGCCTGTGTGCTGCATCTATTGCTACCAGTTCTCTCAAATCACTTTTAATGGGTATCAGTTTATTGGCCTCACATTGCTAAGTTGTATGTTTTAAATATGAAAACTGTTATGACTGAGAAGGTCTGAAGCACATACAGGTTTTGAGATTTTTATTTCAGGAAAAGATTAAAGAATTAAAATAGGAGCTGCCCTGCTGACAAGAAGAGTTGAATTCAAGAAAGCTGATAAAAAAGGAGCATTATATGCATCGAGCACTGTGCATTTTCAGTCAGTTTTGGTTCTACTTTCTACTCTACTTTCCTTCTTTGACTAGGAAAAGGGAGTTTCACATGCGCACAGATCCTAGGATACACAGGACTCAATGAGAGGAGGGGAGTAACAGCCAAAAAGAGTTTGCTGGGTTTGATCAAACAGAGGCAAGAAAGTGACCTTACGACTCAGTCCCAGAAATACGTATCTCAGGCCCGGGTACCAGCGAGAAGGGAGACAAAGACATGGCCAAGGGGGCAGACCTTACGTTTTACATGAGTAGCTGTAACTCCCTAACCATAACCATCTGGAAAGACACCTAAGCGCACTGGGCTTCAGTAACACCTACATTCAGGATACGGCACAGTCACGGGGCAGGCGAGTCATTTCTTCCATCCTTTTCCAGCGAGATGTGTTGTACCTCCTGGCTGCTTACACAGGTACTGACTTACGCTCCCTGACACTTTCCCACAGGCTTTCCCCCCTTGTAGGTGCAAGTAATGCAGTAAAGATCAACGGTTAGATTAGGCTCCTGGTGTGCTCTGAGCACTGGGTCTCTTGACAGCAGTAAGAGCTAGGTACGGCCTATACCACCCAGGCCCTGCTTTTATACCAAACAGTTGGTACGACAGAGCTAGCTTATTAATAGGCTACTGAGCCTTAATACTGACACTTAGTGTAATGGTTTACAGTAAAGGAAGGATTCTCCTACAAGCACTGAAGAGGGAAGAAAAAAAAAAAAAAAACCCATCCCTTCCTCTCCCTCTCAGTCTCTGAAGCATCTCACAAAGCAGGGAAAGGAGCTGCGGAGGTGAGAGGTGGCGGCAGGGGACCGCCACCGCAGAGCTCAGTCTCGTCAGGAGCGTCAAGACGAACAACAGCAAGGACAATCGTAAGGAACGAGAGACAAACGGTGCTGGTGCTGTGCTGCCTCAAGCTGGGAGGTGCGCGTGTTCAAGCGGAGCGGGGAGAACTAGTCTTTCTTCAAGTCCCTGGATTCAAAAAGCTTCAGGCGTTCTTGCACAGTCAGGCCTTCCTTCAGACTCTGGGAGAGAAAAAAGAAAGACAGCATCGGACACTGCAGGCGGGAGCGGACAGGGCCACGGCAGCAGGGATCTGGCACAAAGAAATGGTGCGATGCTCAGGCAAAGGAAACGTGGGCAGCAGGAGAATGGCCTCCGCGACGGAGAGATTAGTGGGACATGCTAGAGAAAACACACAGTTATGGAATGCTGTTATTGGTGAAATCACGCCTAGAGAGAGGGTGAGATTGCAGATTAACCAGGTGACGAATTGGAAACAAATGAGAGGCACACAATAGTGAAAGCATGATTAGCTCGCCTTGGGAAATGATCCCTGGAGCCCGCAGTGTCATTACGGCTGGGGCAATTTCAGCAGAGCTCTAGGATTTCAGGGCTATCAGGCAGTCCAGCTTGGTTCTGCTAAGATAAATTACTGCAACCGCAAAGAAGGACTTGCACACTGGTCCTCCCCATCTGCCGGCACAATTGTATTGTTGATCGAATGCATGTACGTGTTGGGTGGTCCTGACTCCAGTCAATGTTCACGCTTTGTCCAAAACAGCCCTGAAAACTGCATTTTATTGCCAGTGACAATCCCACCCTTTCTCTAACCCCAGCCTGGGGTCTTTCCCAAGCCAAAGCTGCTGGTTGCACAGGGTTAGACAGCGGACTCTCAACTGAATGCTTGCTCCAGGTTCTAGCAGGATCTGCTGTCTGACCCAATTCAGACTCTGCATCCACATTTCAAGGCATGACAGCCAGCTATGAAACAGAAAATTCCATCCTGCTAGCCCTTGGCATTTGCATCGGTGAAAACTACTGTCACCTACAGCTAAGGATCTGGGAAAACAGCTATGTGAGTGGCAGAAACACAGAAGCAAATAGCTTGCCTGCTATAAGACAGCTTTAACCTGAAACTAACCCAAGGAGACACATAAGACCAAAGCCAGCCATCTCTCCTTCCTGCAGCCCCAAAAAAATGTGGCCTAAGAGCTGCAGGGGATCAGGGCACCAGAGAGTGCACGTTCCCTGCTCGCTGCTGCTGCTGCAGAAGGTGCAGACATCTCCCTCCCCAGCAGCTAGGCCTGCACAGCAGGCAAAGTCACCCACTTATGCACCGTAAAAGCTTTCACTGCTGGGATGCATCTGCTCTGAGACAGAGACAGGCAGCCAGCAAAGTGCCAAAAGGGCCAAATTATCTCACAGATAATTCTGCTGCATGCAAGCCGATTCCTTAATTTGCTCTGCAACTCAAACGGCATTTGCTTTACAGACCAACGTATGGCTGCTTCAAGAGGCACAGACCTGCACACAAAACCCCTTCTATTAATTGATAGCAATGTCCCCTTTTGCTTTTACTTCCTTGACTGTGGTGTCAGAGGACTGTATGATCACAGAAGCAGTTTAGACTCTTGGGCCAGGTTTTGCTTAATGTGTGGTTGTCAAGGCAAGACTCGGTGTGCATAAACTTGCCATGAGGCTGTGCAGGTTCCCACAATCCTGAGCTGGTTAAAATGTTTCTTCTCCCACAGGTCTAGAAATCCAGAACGGCTTTGGGAAACAGCATGGGAATGAAAGCACTAAAATGGATTGGTTTTAATTTACAAATGATACATTTTTTCTTTTCGGCTGACAGCAGAGAAACTCTGGGGATCCAAGTATCTGAGTATATATTTCCTAAAGGAAGTTAACTTTGGGCCTATTTACATTAGCAGCAACCCATGCGTTCCAGTCTGAACATGAGAGTTCCTATTATATGGAACAAGACGACATAAAGCATTAGACTGTTCTGCCTAGTAGTAAAAATTCCAGCAAAATCACCCCTTAGGGAGTTTCTCAATCTTTTGAGTTGCTGATGAAGGGGACCTGATGAAGGCAGACTAACGTAGGGTGAAATCTGTGACTAAAAGTGATCCTCCATCAGACTTCCTGCAGCTCTCAGGCTAACTCTCTATCACCGTTCTGGGGATCTCGCCTCTCTTTTCTTTCCCCTCCCTCTGCAGGTGCTCTCACTTCAGTCTTGACCATGGGCCAATAAAATTTACTATAGTATCTGGTTACTCGAGATACATGAGAATGAGCCCCTTTTCTCATCAGCTCCCTCCTCCTGCTGGATGAGCTCCGAAGCCTCCAGCCAACATGAGAGACGGAGGTGCAGTGCCAAGTGATGAAGAGCAGTGGGGTGAACGCCAGGGAGCTGGGGAAAGCCTGGAGAGCAGAAGGAAGAGGTTACTCTGCAAGGAAGACTCTCTGCTGCTGAGACCTGGGTGTTACCGTACAAGCTATAGGCTTTCGTGGGAGACATGTATGTGATGCGGTTGCTACTGGCCTCATCTAATGTGCCCTCTGCCCTACTCTGAGGATGAAATGCTCATAGGCATCACCGATCTGATCCTCTGTCTGGCTAACAACAAACAGACTGTTTTTCCTGCATGGCCTGCATGTTGCTAAAGTTTAGTCTGAGGCATGCACAGTCATTCAAGCATGCACACTCAGCGTCCCGCGCTCCCAACACAGCAAACAGGAAAACGTGCCCCACCGTGTCCAAATCCTCTCCGTGACAGTTAGCTGTGTTGGTGAGGGTGGGAGGAGGGGGAAGATGAGAAAACCATATAATTCCCAGGGAAGAGCCAGAAAGACTGCATTTTAAACAGATCTCGGGTCCGTTCTCTTCTCCTCTCCCACTCCCCCTCCCCCAGTAAAATCACTGACAGTAAATAAACCAGTCAGTCATTAAGAGAAGAAGGGCTCTCATTTGCCATGGAGGTGTGAGCAGTGCATGCAAAAGTGGGCTGCTCCAGTGGGCAGCTGTGTCATTTGGCAGGTGCCGGTTTGTTTACCTACGTGGCAGGGAACCTGGACTCGGGTTCATTTCAGTTATCCCATGAGACCTGCTCAATAACGGACTGTTGAAGGAAAGAGCAAAATAAAGAAAAACAAAACAAAACAAAACAAGAAGCTCATAAATCCTAAATGCATTGGTGCTCGTGCAGCCCTGCCCCAGCCTCCCCCTCCCCACGGCAGCGACAGAGCAGCCAGCGTGCCCCGCGGCAGAGCACATGCTTGCTCTCTTCTCCTTCCCCTACACACATGGAACAGGGGACCATGAGGACTAAGTTGAAGTGGTGAAGGGAAACCAAACATCAGATCTGGCACAGCAAGTCTGCAAAGCCAGGCCTGTGCTGCACCCTTAAATAAGCAGAGATGCTCTCTGTATTTACTTGGTGCAGCCTGCACACCTCAGGCTGACGAACTAACGCTTGCAGAGCTCGGGTGACGATCGTTTCCCCAGCGTGGGCACAGCGTGAGAAGCCTTCACCTGCCGGGCTTCTCACCCTGCCTGAATCCCAACCACTTCAAACACCAGCATGAGACAGCCAGTATCCAGTGGCGAGAGGCAAAGCAAGTTTTGCCCATGCTGATCTCCTTTCTGACTGACCTATGTTTAATGACGCCTTCTGAGCAGCCTTATTTGCCCTTCCTTTTCCTGTGGTCCCACGGAAACAATGAGTGCATAACACGATGAAATTCTGGCAGTCAGCAGCCCAAGCACAGACGAGCTTGGCACAGCGTTATTGGACTTGGGACCAACAGCAAGTACAGAATGGCTGGAGAACCACAGGGCCATCTGCACCATGTTAACACACAGGAAAAGCGTGCGTTAAATATGCTCAGCACCAAGGCACTTTTGCTCCATGTAAAGACCAAAAAGCTGGCAGTGCTGAACACTGTAAAATCTAGAATGATGTGCACATTTCCACCTTTTGATACCACCTAAATTTCAACTAAAAATGGGGAGCAAATACTGCAAGAATCCTCCTGTGAAAGACCAAAAACTAGGGTGAGCATCATACTTTTTTCAAGGGGGGAGCAGCCTCACACCTAAATTTCAGCAGATGCAGCAACGCATGTCCTACAAGACATCACGGGGATGGGGGCCTTGCTGGTTGCACAGCAAGCCATTTCTCGCTTGAAAGCTAGGTTTTCTCTCAAGTGCCATTCACGCTAGCATTACCGAGTGAGAAATTCTGTTTTCTTCCCCCCACCAAGTTCTTCCAATCTGCTCTATGGTTTCCCCAGCAACCCCCACTGGAGAGTGACGTTGGGCACTTGCAGCATACGGGGAAAGATCTGAACTCACCTTTGACCTGATATTCCTTAGTTGTCGGCTAACACTGGATCTGTCTTTCTTCAAGAAATCAGGATTGCTTTTTGATTTCATAATATCTGGGGAGAAGCAAAAGAAACAGCATTAGCCTGGTGCCATAGGCTTCCTGGACGGAGCAAAGCTGGGGGGCTTATGTGCCTTCCCAGCCTGGGCAAATGCCCCCAGTGAACCTGACTCAAGCAGCACTGCCATAAGGACCGAGGAGACTCTCCAGGGCCTCTGCTCCCTCGTACTAAACGCAGCATGAGGCTTTCATGATGCAAAATGACAGAAGGCTACCAAAGACTACAAGCTTCCCATCCTCCAGTTGGAAGGAGGAACTGCCATGGGGAGGGCAGTTCGGGTCCATTTGCTGCTTGCCATCTCTGGTGAGATGGTCTGCAAGGAGCAGAGGCAGGAAGCAGCATGAAATGGCAAAAAAGCACCATACAAAGTCCTACATTTTGGACCCGCTAGCGCACAAGAGCTTGTACTCCAAGATGCACGTGGTTAAGATCAGAAAGCCGAGATTGCTTAGAGCAGCTGGAGGAGGACTGACCATATCCCGATACAGTGGTGTTCACAGGGGATTTCTCTCCCTGAGCTTCTGTGGCTGCTTTCAGCTGCTCTTTCAACCTGCTGATATCACAGTCTGCCTTGGCCTTCACAATGCTCAGCTCTGTGTAGATGTCTTTGTACTTGTCACTGGCGTATTTCTTATCCTGGCAAAGGAACAAGAACAACCCGGCAGAGTAAGACAGACAATTGGAGCCAAGGGGTTTATGAACGTGCTGAAGAGAAGCTTGACAAAAGCTGCCGGAAGAAGGGCAGCGCATTGGAGCAATGCCCTGCTCACCTAGCACTTTTTTTTCCTCCCTACTCCGCACTTTACAGTTACGGGAGCTGGCTGCTGATGAGAGGGATAAATTCCAGTTGTCCTGCTGAATGCTCAGCTGGGGGCAACCCACATATTTTACACATGCTTTTGAAGCCGCATCTAACAGCAACACAGGACTGACTTAAGTTATGCAGAAAGCTCTGATTTCTCTGACTAGCATGCAATGCTGCCCATTCATGCTGACCCATTTGTTACAAGATTACTTGCTTTGTGGGTTTTAATTTTAGTAAAGACGTTGAATAGAACTAGAATTCCCAGAACTGGCCTTGGCAAACAGGCTGTCCAGAGCAAACCAGATCTGATGTTGGGAGGCTGGGCAGATCTGTGACACCGAATATTTTTGCCATTTCAAATCTGATCTGATGTGATAGGAAACCAGGAAAAAACAGTGAAGGTGATGTTTTCCCACACGAAGGGGGAAGGGGTAAATCCTGGACTGATTCAGTAGTGGAATGCTTTATCAATGACACCAAAACGGGTACTGAGTTCAGTTAAGGGGAAAAATTTAATGTTGTTTCAAATCTTGGGATAAGCGAGCTGAATTCCAAGAGCGCACGCACAGGAGGAGAGCACAGCCCTTACGGGCCTTTATAGAAATAGGCCTGTCCTGGACATTACCCTCAGTGCTGTCTGCAACTCGTCTTTGAGAGAGCTGATCTCCTGCTTCAGGTACTGGATTTCTGATTCTTTGACCCGCAGTAGGACCTGTAGGAACAACAGCAGCAACACTTTCCACCTGAGCGCACACAGAGCCAGCTGGGCCTGGCAACAGCTGAGCAAGGGCTGCAGGTTCAGGCCCCGGTCGGCTCCATGCCCACGCTTGCAAAGTGGCTCATTCACACCTCTTTTAGTTTACACAAGAAAATTACTCCGGGATCCAGTGGCGACAGCAAGGAACGCTTGCCCGTGCTTAGATCACTGCTGTGCTTCCTGCACATCCCTCACTGCCTCTCAGTCCCCACGGCTTCGTATGCATTGGACCCCACGGGACAAGCAGGAGATGAGGAAGGGGACAGTGGCTTTCTGGCTTGAAGTGCTGAAAAGGGGCGGATCAGGGCTCAAGAGCTCCGGCTCTGTTGCACCCCCTCGACACACGGCGCAGATGGCACAGACCTCGCCTGCCCCATGGACACACCGTGCAGCGGATCACCTCGGCGTGCTCCCGAAGGGCCCGCAGCCTCCTTGCACGCTCAAACACAGCCCCTTTGGCCCAGCAGAGCCAGCAGCTGCCTGCAGCTATGAGGGGGGCAGAAAACTTACCTCTAACTCGTAGGCATCCTTGCCCTGCGTGAGAGGCGATCCAGCAGCCTCTCCCCCACCCTCCCCGGTCAGTAACGTCCGCAGTCGCGTGATCTCCGCAGCCAGGCGGTTATTCAGCTCCTGGGAAGAGGAGAGAGCCATGGTGGGGACAGAGCGAACGTGGCAGCGGCTCAGGCGAGTCAGCATCTCCCTGGCCTAATCCAGCAGCTTCTCTCCAGCTTTCTGGGGTGCCCAGAGCTGCAAGGGGACCTTTTATCCCGTTGGCTTTGCAAACCCTCCCTCCTTGCGAGACAGTGCCATGAGGACACAGGAACGGGTGCCTCACCTGGTTGTGGGCGTTGAGCTCCTGGTTCTCCCGCTGGCACTGCCGGAGGGCCTGCCTCTCAGCCTCCAGCGCCTGCGCCAGGTGGGCGTTCTCCAAACACTTCTGGGAATACTGCTCCGAAAGGACTTCCAGCTCCCGCTGCACCGACTGCAGCTCCTCCCTGGCAAAAAACCCAGCGGCTAGTGCTCTGCCCTCACCGTACACGCAGCCTTGTCTCTGCAGCACCCCGCAGCGTCCCGAGCAACCCGGCAGGGCTCTTCCAAGAGACGCAAGTCGCAAAGCACCCAGGAGGGCAAAGGAATCGCATATGCCCTTTTGGAAAAACCTTGAGCCCAGAGTCAGCTAACCCTTCCCTCTCCTGGCACTCAAGTGACTGGGCACCAAAGGAAGCAGGAAGCCTTTCTTCAAATAGCCAAAAACAGAGCTGAAATCTATCACATTTGCTCTGAGCCACCACAAAAGGGTGTATCTGTACACCCACACTTGCCTTATATAGATGCATTAAGGTTTGTAAAGCTGCTTGGCTGTTTTTTTCAGCTCCCATAAGAGGACAGCCTTGCCACTAAACACAAAGTGCTTTTGCCTGGTCTGGTGAGATTTGCTTCAGCAATCCTCGTGCTGCAGCTGCGTGGAAAGCAGCAACGTCTCTGCACATCTGCTACGTCTGGTGACAGGAAAGCAGCAGAATTTCAGTGGTCCAGGGACACTTATGTGGAGTCTGACTGGCCTGCGATGGGCACGGCCAGGCCAGGACAGAGGGAAGAGATCCCCTACGGGATGCTGGATCTGATTCTAACCCATTGCCCACAATGGAGAGAAAGGGGTCTCCCGCAAGCGTCACCTCCCTGCGAGGAACAGAGACAAACAGACAGTGACAGATCATCTTACAGGTATTGCCTTTGGAGGGCCTCGATATCGGCATTGACGCTGCTGATCTGGGAGCGCTGGGACTTCTCCAGCTCTCGCTCCAGCTCCTCCCGGTGGGCGTTCTTCATGGCCTCGATGGCTGCGTGGGGCGCAAGAGGATTAGAACTCCAGGAGGAGGTGACACAGTCACTGCTCGGCCCAAAGGACTTATTTTTTTGGAGATGGGGATTTTTTTTTTTTGTTTTTAAGGGAACAAAAAAGTGAGTCATCCCAGCGAACCATCCCACTGTTTCACAATCACTTCATTATGCACCGCTAGCCGTAAAGCGGCCAAAGGGCTTCTGCAAATCCTGCTTTTTAATAAAGTCCAAACAATTGTCCGATTCACATGTTGTTTCCTGAATTATGGGCCTCCTAACACAGAGACCCTGGGCTCCAGTACTTTAAAACTGCCAGTGGCACTGAAGAATGAATTCATTGTGGAATCAGCAATAAATTAACCACAGGAATGACTAACGCCTTTCTTAGATGGAGCAGAAAACTGATCAGACCATGTTACAGCCACGGAGAGGCTTACCCGGCTCTCAGGAGAGCCAGGAGATGGCCCTCCATCCAAAGTGCCTGTCCCGTGATCCCATCCTCCTCATCTCACCTCGTGACCTGCTCCTCCAAATCAGAGCGGAAACCACCCCCGTGCCGCCGTCAACTCGGACCTACCCTACGAGGTACCCTCTGGTGCGTCCCCATACCTGAAATGGTGGCAGCGGTTTCTTCTGCCAGCAGGCGGTCTTTCTCCTCCCGCAGCTTCTCCAGCTCCCGCTGGTGCTGCCGCTGCAGGTCCTCTATCTTCTTCTGGTGCGTCTCCTCCATGGCTGCAAAGCCCCTTTCACATGTTGCCTGCAAAAGGGACAAGGAGATGAGGTTGGCCCAGGACCGGGGCGCCGAGTGTCACCACAGTGGAGAGCCCCCCCCTGGGAGCCATGTCCTGGGTATGCCGGGCTTTCATTAGATCACTAGCTCTTTAAAAACGACTCGACTGGTGTGCCCTCTCAGCTCTCGTCTGCAACCCCTGCTTTCCAGACGCAACCACCTCTGGGGTGGCACACAGATGGCTCGCGACAGCAACACTGTCTTAATTCACAACTGAGTGTCACCTTGAAAGCTGTACAGGAAATTATCTGCTGATTTTGTTACTAGAAGTGAATTTAAGCCAGGACATAGGGTGACTCTACTAGGAACAGTGCTCTGGGGATTTAAGAGCCCCAAGGGGCAAAATCTTCGATCCCAGGCTGCTGCTTCTGCCTCTGCTGCGGTCCAAATGCAAGGCTCCAAATGCAAGCCCTTTTCCGTACACAACTGCAGGATGGCAGCAGGAACCCGTGATCCCCGTCGCCAGGTCTCCAGCCACCCGTGCAGCCCCCTGAGCTCCCCCAGGGCAGGTGTCGGACCCAGGAGGGGATTTGGCCCCACTTAGGCTTTTCTTTCACTTCTGAAGGAGGCATCCAGCTGCATGATACTCCTCATATTAAGCCATCAGCTTTACAAGGAGAAGCCACATATTTGGCGCTCCCGCTGGGGCAAGCCTGTTTCCATTTCAGACGCCAGCCCGGCTGGCCCGCCAAGCTCTTCCGGCATGGCATGCGGAAACAAGGCTGCAGAGACGAGGCAGGAAAGCAAACAAGCGGGAGTTGCAGCTCGCCCAGCCTGGCACCTGGACACGAACGGGAAAGGGTGCAAATGGGACTTGAGATGCGGTGTGGCCGCTCACACCGTGCCGGCCGGTGAGTCGTATGCAGGTGCCCGAGCGAGCGCTGCTGCGTGGCCGGACGGCTGGGGGCAAACCTGCAGCAAGTCACGGGGTTGGACTTTTCTCCCTCTTAATGTCTGAGCCTGGCATTACTCAACTCCCCTGATTTCAATGGATTTCTTCTTGATTCACACTAGTGTCTTCAAAGGGAAGCAAGGACTGTCACCTAGGGAGTCACTGGGACTCCAAGTAAAATTTGAGGAGGAAAAATTCACTCCCCTAGCAACATGAGAGCTTGTGACTGTCTAACACCCGCCAACCTATATTAACTAACACTCTTCAGAGTTACCAGTTCTTTGCCTAATGCAATGTAACCTGTGTCACTCTGGTTCCCAATTCTCATCTTTGGTACTTTTTTCCTCCCCTTTAAGTTTGGATCCTGAGGCATTTTTCATTTTCTCAGACTTATTTTTTGAAACTCGTAATTCAGTGCCAGAACTTGTCTGGACTTGGCTGACTAAAGAGTGGAATGAAGCAGCCTGGCAGGATTCTTGTTTATACATCTAATATTGGAGGAAAATCTTAAACGCTCCTTGATAGTTCTGGTTGGTAGATCCAATATTTAATGTATTGTAAATGCATTGCTATAAATCAGAGTATTCAAACACGCACAAACCAGTATCTAGTATTATTGATACTGCATTCTCCATCAGGTTCAGAAGAGAAGAAACAAGCATTTTAACCTGTAAATAAGAGAGGCTTAAAAGTGCCTGGCTGGCTTTCTAACCAAGAGAAGTTTGTATTTTCCTTTCTGCCCCTCTGCTTCATACAGTGGTGCACAGGCAGGCCAGGACCGACACGTGCTCCTCCACTCCTGCTCTGCCCAGAAGAGGTTGCTTGTTTTCCCACCAGGCAAACTGCAATTTTTGGCAGTCTTCACCAGGGAACAAATTTGAAAATACAGGAGGGCGGTCAGGTTCATTGCTTGCTATTGTTTTTGAGCAATTGCCTGTATTTTGGTTCTGGCCCTTTTGCTTCTCCCCAAGCAAGACCGTTCCTCGCTATAAGCAAGCCTACATTGTGCACGGCTCTCAGGAAGCGATTACTTTCCACATGCACAACTGACAGTGAGTGGGAGGTTCAAGAAGGGCTTTTCCTTCCTAAGGGATATGACAGGATGGAGCAGAGAGCATCAAGTAAACACCACAACTTCATCCTGGCCTACCCAGCAGCTTTCTTGTGAACACCTGATTCACCCCCCAAGAGAAGGACAAGGGATGTGGCAGCACTACTGCTCTTCCCAGAGTAAAAACACTATTTGGCTACAGCTGAGCCATGCTTTATTCCCAGTCCAAATGTGCTCTCAGGATCTTGCTGCTGGAAGCAAGTTCTCCCATCACGTGAACATGTTTTCGCTGACTTGGAAGAATGACTGCTCCTTGAAAGCATCGCCAACACAGCCTTCGTCTTTGCCTGCAATCTGAATCAGCTGATCTCGTGGGTGCCCCTCCTTCTCCTCCTGTTCAATCCGGAAGCCTTCTTGAGTGCTCCTGGAAGCTGTCTACCATCCTAAAACCAGCTCCTAATTGGAAATGGTCTCAGATCAAAAGCCAAACACCAAACCCAGCAGAATTTTAGAAGTTGTGACATCTAAGGCTAGTTTTACCGCCAATCCTGACTGGTGAAGCAATTTGAACAAATGCATTATTTCACTGTCATTAGGTTTTTCTGCGCCTAGTTTGGGCTTCTAGTAACTGTGCACTGTTTGTTATGTAAAGAATTGCTGGTGCATAATGCCGATGTGATTTCCCTCTCAGCCACTTAGGATATTTGTTTTGCTATAGAATTTGACATCCTTTTATAGCTACTTTCCCCAGGAAAATATATTTTGAGAGCACAAGTTTCCATTTCATCTTACAGTTTTGAGGGCAGCAGAGACAGACTGGAGATTTGATCAGATTGGGAAAGACAGAGTTCAGGAATGCTTTTAAAGGGAAGTCACAAACAAAACGTATGTCTCAAGTATGAGAAGAAACACTACAACGCTCATGCTTAAGGAGAGTATGTCATTACTGAGGTATTTCAAAACCCTCCCTCCCTCCACACAACCAGCAGAATCTGCCACAGAGACCACTTCCAATAATTAACTCTCTCCCACGGAGACAAGGCCCTCAGCAATGCATTTAGAATACCCCAGCACAGAAAAGAGGAAGCATGAAAAAAAATAACATGCCTTACAAAGGCCTTTTTAACATTTTTGGGCTTGCTTATGTGTGCTGGCTCTCACAGGGGATGCCCCTAGGTTCTGCAAGCACAACTGACTGCACCCTCCCAGTATACTCAATGGCAGAAAGCGTAATGCATTAAAAGTATTAAAACCTTCAAGTTTTCAAAGTCTTTCTGGTATTTTTCCCTCAAAGTTGAAGCGTTTCCCTCCAGGTGCTTGTTCTCCAACTCATCTCTCATGACATTCATCTGAGCCTCCAGCTCCTGGATGCGCTCTCTCAGGCCATGCATGGAGTCCAGCTCGCTCTCAGATACCTGCACCCTGCCATCAGGCCCATCGGCCGCCTGTGCGCTCCCATCGCCCGGCCCCTCCAAGGGCATAGCTTCAGGGTGCTGCTTCTGATACTCATCGAGGGTCTCCTGCAGGCGCTGCAGGTTCTGGTTGTAATGCTCTTGCAGCGTCTGCAGTTCCTCGCTGTGGATGACTTGCAATTCCTTTATCTTGGCCTGGAACTTATCCTCCAACATTTGCATCTGCTCAAGGTGATACCGCTCCATGTTTTGCTTATCACGGACAATGGCATCAAGTTGGTTTAGGCCCTCTGTTCTCTCAGCCTTTAGAGCGTCCTCTGTCCTATTTAGTTGCTCTATCACATTTCGAATCTCCTCTTCGTATCTGCCTTGTAATTCACTGATGCTTTTGCTGTGTTTATGCTCTTCCTCCTCCAACAGTCTTCGCTGATTGTCAAGCTGGGATACCTTTGCTTTGAGATCAGCGTTCTCCCGTTCAAGCACGGCTATCACTTCACTGTATTCTCCCTGCTGCTTTCTAAGTAAATCTTCGTACTCGTCCCGAAGGAGAGAAACCGTCTTTACACGTTCTTGGCAGAGCGCATCCATGCTCTGCAAGGATTCTTTGTAAGACTTCAGCTCTCTCTCGTACTCTAGTCTGACCCTGCAAGCTGCATAACAAACCTGAGCCTGAACAATTGCATCTTGAACTAACAAAGATGAATACCTTTCAAGGTCTCCCATGCATGAATGATATGAAAGGCTCTGAGATATCTTTAGGAGCTTCTGGCAATCTCTCATTGCTTCCTCAGGAGGCAGAGATAGTAAGGCAACAGATATTTCCTTAAGAACGTTTGATTTGTCCTTTAGTTGTTGGGCAAGATCTTCCTGAATGGAAACAAGAGTTTCACTACTGTGGTCTGGCAAACTGCAAGTCTCCTCCATCTTGGCTAATTCTTGATAGGGCATCATTTGTAGATGGCTCCCATCCCAGGAGATTTGGGTTCTTTCTGAGGCATCTTTTTGAATTTCAAGTGCTTCAGAAATCTGATGCATAACTCTGTCAAAATCAGGAGTCCTGTATGCTTTGATGATTTCCTCCAACATGCATTTATGTTGCTGGAGAGCTGTTTTGGTATTATGAAGGTCTTCTTCAATTGTTTTTAATCTCTGATGAAAAGACTCTCTCATTTTCTGTGCGACAAACCCAAGTTCTGCCTTGATCAATGTAGCATCTGCCACTGTGCTGAGAAAACATGCCGAAAAGCCCAAACCCGCCGTTTCCTTTTTGCCCTCTGCTTCTCCTTCTCTGATGCTCAAGTGCATTCTTAGTTCCTCCACCTGGCTCCAAAATTCCCCTTCCAGCAGCAGCTTCTTAGATAGGATGTTGGCCAAATCAATTGCTGTATGAGAAACACTTGCTGGCTCTAACAAAACCACCTCAGCTGTTCCTCGGATCTCTCTGAGAATCTGAGATATCTCAGAGCTCGCATTTTTCAAAGACTCTGCTATTTGGTTGATTAGAGAGGCTTCAAACGCCACTCTCTCAGAAAGCCATCTTAGCTGGCCTGCATCGAACATTTCCACTTGCTGCTCCTTGGAGGCATGTTTTTCTTCTTTCAAAAAATTTCCTTCTGAGGCTGGGGTTTGTACAGTAAGGCTTTCACTCTGCTGATATTCAGATGAGACTGGTGCCCCTCTCAAGGCTTGAATTGCATTTGATAAGGTTGTTTCCATGCTGGACAGAGTTACAAGAATCAAATCACTCTCTTTTTCCTTGTCTGATTTGGGTAGAGATCTTAGCTGCTCCCTGCACTTCTCTAAGCAAGTCAGTGCTTGATCATTTTTTATTTGGAAACCTCCCAGCTCGCTAACGTGATTTTCTATTAGCTTGAACTTTTCCTGCCTCTCATTTTCCAGCTGTGAGATCAGAGCACTGACTTGGGATAAGCTGGTTTGAAGCTGTTCCCGAAGCTGAGACTCTGTGCTGGCCCACTGATGGTGAAGGGCTATCAGCGTTTCCTGATTATGACCATGCTGGCTTTCAAGCTTCATTGTTACATCTTTGAGCTTTTCCTCTGTAATATAAAGTTTGGTTTCCAGAGAATGGATGATTGAGAGATAGGTCTCAGAGTCGCTTGTCCCTGAGGATGGGTAACCAAGAGCTGGCTCTGATGACATGCTTTCTTCAGACAATGATCTGTCTTGGCTCGTGTCTGAAGAGGTGCTACTTGTCCAGTTCTTCTCTGATCCATCTGGATGTATATATTTTTGGCACTGGATGCTTGAGAAACGGATTCTTTGCCTCTTGGCACCCAGGATTCCTATATCAGGCTTTGCTAAGGCTTTCTGAACCAACTCCTGGTCCTGGAGCTCTGCAGCTTTGGATGGCGAGCCGAATTCTTCCGCCTGCCTCTGGCTGGTCTCAAGAACTTCATCTTCCTCCTCCTTCAGTGCATAATTCAGAGCTGGAAGGACATCATGAGTTTGCAGATGCTGCCCTAGTTGAGAAGGATGACTTTCATCAGCCTCGAGATGAGGACTAAGGTCTTCCACCTCCTCAGCGCATGGAGCTGTGCCTACACTAGCTAACTTCTTTAAAGCCTCCTCTTTGGCCTTTAGCTTTATTTTAGTCTCCTCTAAACTGCTATCTAAAGCAACCATTTTAACCAAAGCCTCACTGAGGTCTTGATCTTTCTTCTCCACAATTCTCAAGTGCATTTCCTTAACATGTCTCAGCTCTTCTTCTTTTTCTTTCAGCACCTTCTGCACGCTCTGGAACTGATCCGATACTTCCTCAAATGATTGCTCCAGATTGTGGTAGTTGGTCTCTTCCATTTTCAGTTTTGCTTGCAGCTTTGCAACTTCATTATCCGACTCCGCAACCTGGTTCATGAGCTCATGGAACCTACATTTAATCTGATCTCTCTCCCTTTCAAGCTCCTTGATGTGCTCTGCGAGTTTCTGGATACTGGCCTCCTTCATCACCAGTTGCTCCTCCAGCTGGTGGACAATCTCACTGCCTTCAAATTTTGCACTCAGCTTCTCCTTCTGCAGAATCTCCATTTGCTGCTCATTATTTTGTAGCTGATTCTCATACTCATTGGCCTTATCCTCCACTTCCTTCAGACTCCGTATTAAAACCTGCTTTTCCTTCTCACAGCTTTCCAGCAAAGCCTCATAATTCTTCTGCAACTTCTCTTCCATTAGGATCCGGCCTTGTTCACTAGCATTCAACTGCCTGCTCAGGTCTGCAATCCTATCTTGGAGCCGCTGCACCTCTTTCTGATGGTCCCTCTGCAAAGCCTGCTGCATTTCGAGGTCCCGCAGCTCCTGCGTCTTCTCTAGGAGCAGGGCCTCTGCGGTCTTCAGCTTCTGCTCGCTGGCTTTTAGCTGCGAGCTCAAAGTGGCCTCGCCATGCTGCCACTCTTCCAGCTGCTCCTTGGCCTTCTCTTTTTCACTCTTCAGGTCGCTCCTCAACTTGGCCAGTGTCTGCTCTTTAATGGACAGCTCGGCCGCTGCGTTACTGAGCCTTGCCTGCAGGCTCTGAATCTCGGCCTCGTGGTGCCGGATCACATCCTTAGCCTCGGCATAGCTACGTTTTAGCGACTGAATCTGCTGATTGATTAGCTCTTGACGCTGGCATTGGGCTTCCAGCTCGCTTTGGAGATCTTGATTGACTTTGTGGAGCCTCTGCCAGGCACCTGATGGCGAGGCGGCCACCTCGGTCTTAAAAAAATTGATTAAATACTAGATTAGTAACACTCTTGGCTCTCCCTTCTGAGTGTCACACCTCTGGCCAGGCAGGCCACGGAAAGGCTCCTTGCATTGTTTTGACTGCTACCCACATGCTCCAATTGGGAAGATTTGTTCTTGGCACATTTTTTTTTTGTTTTAACCAACTTTTATTTTTTAAATGCGTGACAACTGCTTTCCAGTAACAGAAAACACGGACCATAACATCAAAACAGCTCTACAGTAACAGGCTACAAGGAAAAAATCAAAACCAAACAGAACCAAAAAACAATGAAAAAGAAACACCAGCAGTAAAACAGAGACAGAAAGACAAGAGAAAAACTGGAAGGGAGTGAGAACGAGGAGGAGGACGGGAACAGGCTGAGAAGAAAGGAACTTCTTGTTTTAGTGTCTTTGCTTGTTTTGTTGTGAAACAAAAAGTGCACAGTTCGGGTAACACAGTCCTATCAAACAAAAGCAACAACAGAAAAGTGAGGTGAAAGTAAATGACATCACATCCCACCAAAACGCAGGGAGATAGGACAGCCGTCGCGGCAATGTCATTTCTGTGACTGCTAAACAGGATGTACTGGCTGCTCATCATATTAAAGAGATGTTGTTAGGCTAAAGTTTAAGACTAGGAAGGATCTAATTTGTCTACCTGTAAAAAAAGGACAAAATAAAAAGCCCGACAAGTGAAGGGCGGAGAAAGGTATGATGAGAATGTAGAATGAAAGAAACCAACCTTTGTGAAACTCAAACCAAAGCAGTGTAGCATGCAAAGAGAAAACTCACAGAGAGTCATGCAAAAGGCGACAGAAATTATGTATCTTAAAAAAATACACAGACAGGAAGAGGCAAGAGAAGCACAGCGTTAAGCCTAGGAATTTGGCCTGCCTTGCTGTACTCTGGTTGCTGATAAGGAAAGCCCACAGATGTGACACTCAGTTATGTTAAGTTAAATTTCATGCTTAACACCAAAAACATGCAAGAATATCCCCCGGGACAGGTTAGTAAGTGACCCCTCCCCCCCGCCATGGCCAGAGCTGGAAGACATCACGGGTATACTTAAGAGAGGAGCGTGAGCCCCCGTGCTTTCTCCCGTTAGTGTTCAAAGCTTTGGGTTGGCTCCATCACGATTAAACTCAACAGCAGGAGAGAGAAGAAGGGTTACACGAGGCCAGAGAGGGCTTCAGTGCAAGGCACATGCATCGGTCCTGGTTATCTCTCAGCATCTTCGTTAAGAAATGTGCAGCATCTTTTGCGTTGGGGTAAACCCAGCAGGACCAAGGCCTGGGGAACTTCCGTATGGGTCAGTCATGCTGCCTAGGTTTGGACCCCCACGTTCAGCACAGGGTCATCGGTCAGCGGGGTGGGTGCCCCGGTGCACTGCAGAAGGGCAAGGGCCGGCAGCAGCCAGACACCTCGACTGGATGTTCTCCACCACCCTTTTCCACAGACTATTAAAGGCACCTCTCAAATTTAGGCTTGACGGCGGGCACAACAAATTCAGAGGGTCAATCCAAACACACACCATGACGGTTCCCTGCAGTCAGGGTCTGCAGGGAAATCCAAGCGATAACCTGCTTCACTCGCATTACCTCAGTGGGGCTTGGTCCCTCTGCTCTCAGGAAATGTGAGGGAAATCCCTAGTACAGTTAGACTGGAGCAAGCAAAACCCTCCAAAAATCCAGTCTAACTTTTATCTGCAAGTTTGGGTCAGCTTTTACGGCCGCATTAGTTTGCTCAGCCCTTCTGCGGACTCTGTCTCTTGCCCCTAGCCCTCGTGTTGAGGCATTAGAGCCAACTTCAACATGGCCAATCTGATGGTGGATCGAGCATCCAATTTTTATCCCTGTCTACTGGTTTCTGGGCTCCAGGCAAAGGAAGGTCAGATGCCTTTGCTCTAGGGACACGGTAGCTAGTCCACTGTTGTGGAAACATGGGATACTGCCAGGGCCTGCGGCCAATGCAGGCTACTGCCATAATACAAGATTAAATACGGCCCAGAAACGGGAAGCGGCAGCTGTAGATTATGAAGTGGCAAATCCAGTGGACATCTGGATAGTAGCTCACAGATGGAGGAACCATCCAGGTTTCTCCTCATGTGAGAGGTGTCCTACAGGAACTCATCCTTCCCCTTTTGACAAACCTCCCCTCTTGCTGGTCTCATTTAATAGGCTTAGGGACACTGCAGCTGCCATTCAAAGGGGGATGGTCCTTTCTCTAGCACCGACTTATTTGCTAGATCCACGTCATTTTCTGGTTTTGAATCCAAGAACTTTCTCCCTCTTCCAAAGTCACCAAAGTGAAAAATGTCACTCCTCCAAGCAAGCACCGTCAGCTTGGGGTCTCCAGATATACTGATAAAAGCATTAATAGATATCTCTTCCGAGGAGATTTACTGGTAAAGAAGGCAATATGCCTCCTTGCTTGGGCAAGTTCCACCGCCTTTGCAATTTCTTCAGAGGAAGTTTCTCCCTTGAGAAATACAGACGCAAGGTTCAGTATCAACACCAGGTTCCCTGCCATGGCAGCACAGAGTACAGCCACATAAGGCCACTTTGGTCCACAGTCAGTTTGACCAAATAGATTTGAGCAGGTTAAAACACTACTGCTGCACAAAACGGGACTATATACTTGCTAAAGCAGCCAGAAGCAGCCTAACAGGCTTCCCATCTTCTTTGGGGGCACAGATGCTATTGGAGGAAGTGCTACCAAAAAATCTACTTTTTGGAGGTGGGGAGGAAAGGTTTTCCAAGAGATGCTCCTGCCTCTTTTGCCAGAATCTCCAGACTGGCAATCCCAGTCTGGCAGAATCGCCATGCTTCCAGGCCTTGCTTAGCAGAGGCACCTTTTAAAAGAATAAACCACCAAAGTGCTCCGCCAAAACAGCCAGGCTGTCACAGCACAGTTCACGCTCTGATTGCAGAGAAAGGGTCTGAGATATACACCTGAACGTGCTGCGCTTGCCCCTGTAACAGCCACATGAACACCATGGCCAGGAGCAAATGCTGGACCACAAGATGTTTAGGATGCCTTCTGTCCATCCCACTGCCTGACGGGAATGTCTGGGATAAGGAAAGGGGGAAGCAGAGCCGTTGCACAGGCAAACACAATATGTGATGCAACACTGATGTCAAGTGCACTCTGCTGAGGTCTTATCTACTATGGCTGTGTTTTGTTTTCCCTTGAGGAAGCCAGTAGGCAATGTTATCTTGGGTCTCAGACGAGATGTGACCACTCATAAGAGAGTTCTCTACTGGATTCCAGACCAGGGGTTTTGTTAAACAGCTGATCCTTATAAGGCTAGAGAATTACCAATATTTATAGGAGGTTCAAATCTCTTGGAACCCGCTCCTTTTTGCACATTTCCACTTTAACCAGGATGCATTCATGGACAGCCTGGACTGAAGCCCAACAGGTTCCCTTTCAGGTGCAGAGAAAGACAGATTTCTCTCTCTTTCTTGCTCTCCTACCTGCAACACGTAGCCCTCCCGGGCGCTCTGTTCCCGGCCCAGTGCCACTTTCAGCTGGTCCTGCAGGTGCCGGTTCTGCTCCAAGAGCTCCAAGGCCTCCTTCTGCTTCTGCTCCAGCTGGTGGAATATGAAAAGAGACAAAGCCCAGGGAGTTGACAGGACAACAGCCACCAAGAGAAAGCAGTTCAAAGGGACGTATGGCAGAATGAACAGGGTTTTTGATTGCACCACTGCTTTTCTCTGCTCTGGGATCTGAATCTTATTTTACCAGGCAAAATCCCTCCCCTGAAAGAACTAAGTTATGCATTATTTTAATTTGTAAAGCTCACTGCAGTGAAGGACAAATGGCACCAGCTAGTGCCAGGCATGACCAGGCAAATCCCATCCCAGTTCATGTCGGCCATACTGCTGGTTACTCCAAGCCTGTACCCCTTTCATTCCTGCTAATGCACCTTAATCCTGACTAACAACAATCTTTGTTTTCCCAGGCACAGACCTCTTCCAAGTGAGCTGAGCTTCCTCCCTTCTTCTCCTAAAGTCGTAAGATTGTTTGTTGTAGGTTCCACGAAAAGGAAACCTCTGTGGTATGAGCTACAGGGACACTCAAGCCAGTCTGCAGTTTTGTAGACATACTTAAACACACAAATCTCTACAGACACAGCGACGCACAGAATTATGAGCTTAAATTTACAGTCTGGTTAATACACATTAATTGTGCTCATCTCACCAGAGAAAGGCTTGCTAATAGCTAACAAAAGCAGTCTCTGGTCTTTACAGGCTAGATTGGTTAGAAAGGGGTAGTGAAATACCACCATTGCAACAACCATCCTTTCAGCAATGGGGGGAAATGTGAAAGATGCAGTTGGATCCATCGGAAATGGCAGGGACATGGACCTGTTCCCTGCCAGATCCCCAGGAGACCTGACAGCATCCACATTCATTGTTATTATAAAATAAAAAAAATGCAGCTTCTTAGGCCTCTGCTCAGACATCTTACAGTTACTCAGTAAATTGAAGGCCATCTCAGCCGCCACGGCATGCTAGCACATCCCATTTTACCTCCTTCTCCAGCAGCGCAGTTAAGTGCTGCTTTGCAAGCCCCTCGTCCCGGTCCTCTGAGGCGGCAAGGTGCAGGGGAGCGATGGGGATCTGCTTCTCCTCCCGCAGAGGGGTCGTCTCCACCTGGTGCCAGCGCTGCTCAATCTCCACGTGAACGTTCTGTGGTTTGATGTCCGCGGTGATGGGCAGGCCTGGGATCCTGTCCACCTCCATCCTTAACGCGTCCTCCGGCCCTGCCCCATCAACAGCATCGATCATCTCAAAGCGCTTGCGCCTCTCCTCCCTCCGGCGGGCACGCTCCCTCTCCAGCTCTCCTGGGTCTGTGTCTGAAGCGCTGGTGTCCTTGGGGAAGGTGGAAGTGCTGCTCTTTGAGGAGTCTGAAGCATTTGCTCGCTCCTGTGCCAGGGCTTGCTGGATGGGGCGAAATTCAGCCCAGTCAAAGGTCTTGGACCGTCCCTCTCGCCTGCGCTCCCGGGCACGGCTCCGCTTCTGCTCCGGATCCATCTCAGCTTGGTCTGCGTCTGGCTTCTCACTCGGCTTCGGGCTAGTCTCAAAGGAAGAGCTCGTTTTGCTTTTCTCTTCCGGCAAGGAGCTATAGGGATAGAGAGGATGAAAGGAAGTGTCACGCAGTGCTCACGACCATCACGCTCTCCCGTGCATGCCTCAAAGAGCTGCTGCTTCAGTCAGGTGAAAAGGGGCTGCTCGAAGCCCAAGCAACTGCCACATGCCTCTCTGCCCATCCATCTCCCATCACCAACCAAGCCTCTTGTGAGGTCTGTACGTAGTATAGGAGCTGTTCCTCTCCTTCTCCCAATTGCCCTGGGCGTGAAATCAGTGCCAGGCTGCGCCCCTACGGAGGGAAGCGCTCTGTGCCGCCTGCGCAGCGGGTGTGCACAAGCCAGGATGCAAGCAGCCCCGCACAGCTCCCTGGCTCCGGCGCCTCGCCTCCGGTCCAACGCTCCCACCCGGATCCCCCAGAGAGCATTGCTCCCTAATTTGCTCATCCAAGCCTGTCTCCTCCACTGCTGCCACAGGGCCAGCAACTGCAGGTCAAGTGCCAGCCCACGGGGCTAAGGCCAAGCAGCCACCACCGGGCAAGAACCTCCATCATGGATGCGAACAGGCTGTGACACCTCCTCCGCTGTTCACCTCTGAGCTCGTTCCCCACCCCGCCGACCTGCCTCTCTAGCTGCTAGGCTCCACGCACACGCTTCAGTCGACAAGGCCATAGTCACGTGTTCACCGGGAAGTTGCTACTGGTCCCATCAAAGTCAGTCTGGCTTCAGAGCTGCTGGGCCATGGCTTCCGGAAGGCAAGGAGCGCCCAGGCTAGCGCTCAGCGGGGAGGAGGAGGAAGCACAGGAAGGCACAGAGCAGTTCTCAGAAGTCTTTGGTAACAGGGTTAAGTTTTTCCTCGAGCTTGGCCAAGTCTGGGTGTTAATGGTTCAAAAACTTCTCCGTGCCACTATGTACTGAAAGCACAGATCTCCCCGAGGGAAAGCACCCTTGCCAGTGGCACTGGGAGACACAGTGGGAAGGGGCAGGGGCTGCATATTCTTATATATGCAGTCATTGGTGCAGCAAAGAGAGCAAGTTATTCAGAATACTGCAAAAGTCACCGATAATGACAATTTCTCAAGCAAGGAATGATGTTTAGTGCTGAGTTAGAGCATGGTGGGTTGAGAGGGAAGACATACTCGTCAAGCAGGGAAAGTTAACAGGGGAAGGAAGTTTCCAACCTATGGATAATCCATAATGCAGTATTAGCTTATTAAATGTAGACATGCCAGCCTTATAACATGCAGATCAAAACTAAAAAAGAAAATAGCAATATGTGAACTTCACAGAGGAATCCTGTCCCGAGGGAAAGGAAGGCATTTGCCGAAACCCCTGTTATCAGACCCCCAAAAGCTGCCTCCTTTCACAAGCCTCTTCAATCACAGCCCTGCTTTTCAGGTAGACTCTTGGCTCTCTCCACTTCCACTACTGCCTTTCCAAACGACAACATCCCCCTGGGCTCCAGACTTCAGCGCAAGCTTTGTAGAAGGGCGCGGTGAAAAGAGCCAGAAAACGGTTCTATGGGCCTTTTGTTGCAGGCAAATCAATATTAACATGGTCCTGAACCACAGGACTACATGCACGAAGGCTGCTGTTATTTACAGGGAGCAGCAGCAGAATGGATTCTCCTCCAGTATTTATAACAAAACCCAACTCCCCCAGCCAAAGACTTCATATATGTGCATACGCCCAAAACAAAGAATGGAGCAGAACAGATGACTCTGCATGGTTCCAGTGCTAGTATCTTCCGATGCACTTTCATCCATGATCAAACCACAGACTCAGCAGAGCTGAGTTCCACGAAACTCTAGCAGTTACAGGCTAAAACCAGCTTGGCGATAACTCCTTCTTCAGCTCTGTCACCTGCAGCTAATAAAATAAACCCAAAAGGCAACACGATGAAACCTCCTCACTCTTCAACCATTGGGAGATATTGCATGACTCCCAAGCACACTTACGGCCAGGCATTCAATCTGGAGGCAGTTAGTGATTACAGCTGCATTTTAAATAAGTGAAACAGTGACGAGATGGAGTCTTAAAATGGAGAAGTTAGGAAGAAAGGGAGTCCTGGGGCCCCTGGTATGTTGTTGGAAGACAGAAATAATGTTGCTCTAAATACCACGTAGAGGAATCTCAGCATTTCCAGAGGTAACATCTCTTGCTAGCTTATTTCTCTTTTGCACATTCCCAAAGGGCATGGGGTGTGAGTTAGGTAACAGAGGGGGACACTGGGAACTGAACTAAGAGACTCAAAAGACTGACCCAAAGCTTTTCACTTCATCTCACAGAGGTGCCCCACGGCTTTTAACTCTGCTCAAGTATTTCCCATCTCCTGCAGTTCAGACAAATGAACTCACATTATGTGAGGGGTCTTCGCTTTGCAATGATATTTACAGGTCAGGCAGCACAAAGGTTTTTCAGTACGGTTGGCTGTGCAAGTAGTGCGCACACTGCGTCAAGAGTCCTGCCGCAGAGCGGAAGAAGCACATGAAGGCTGCAAGCAATTGCCACTAGGAGCACGGGGGCACTCAGCCTAATCGAGGCCAGAGAGCTAAATAAGCACCCAGTACTGAAGCAGCCACCTTCTTTCTTGTGGATACTTTTTATCTGCATGGTCATCGTTAGCACAGGGTAATTAGTGCCTCTGCAGACTGCATGGTACTTTACGGGGAAGGAATCAGTACAGCACCTACCACCACCGGGGTGTTGACACACGCTACAGTATAAACAGTAATTATGACTTAAGTAATAGAAATGTGCGCTTGGCTTGGTAGAGACATCACAGTGGGTTAACAGGAGACGCTAAGGAGGACGGAGTGAGCGTGAGGTGTCAGACTGGCTTCTGGTGACAGGGTCAACATCGCCGCCCTCCACGCACGCCGCCCTGCCCCAGCACAGCACCACGTCCTCATCTTCCCGGTTAGCTCGCACTAACTTCTCACCCTTGAGACATACTGTACGGACATTCAGGATGAAAGACAATCCATCTTTCCATCACAAGCCTTCGGCATTCCGTCCCCTGGCTTTCCAGAAGCCCTATCCACAAGCTGCTTCCCAGGGTGAGGATGTTAATGACGTGCCCAAAGACATGCTGGATGGCTTGGGTTACCCAGTGCCCTGACGCACACAGCAGCAAAGGGTTGTAAAAAGGCACCTTGTGAACAGAACCCCGTTTTCAGTCTCTGGACACTCGTTCCAGTTCATAATGACAGCTCTTCAGTGACGTGACTAACCCACACGGGACTCCTGCCTACAGTTGTCTCTTCTAAAATCAGCTCGGTCTAAAATGACAGAAGTGCATCTATGATTACCTTTTCCCCAGCTTAGGATTCAGATTCCTGATCTATTTTTGCAGCTTAACAAGTTACTACCCAACAGGTACCTGCAACTTCGACCCTTTCACTAGGCTAAGTCAGCTCAAAACACTTCACATGGGCTAGCAGTAGATGCAAAGCCAGTGAGCACAGCACTGCTGTGGTGCAGTAACTTGGTAGGCTATAAATATACATGGCTCTTTAAAGGCTGTAAAGAAGTCCCCTCAAATTTCCTTGGTCTTCACCTTCTTATCTATTCACATCGGAAGATACCAGTGTGGGGAAATCAAGTGCCAAGATCAGCTTGCTTCTTCCCTTCTTTCTGGCTTTTATTTAAAATAAAAGAAAAAGGAAAAAAAAAAAGAAAAGAAAGAAAAATAAATGAAAACTGCAGGACTTCCCATCCGAAGTGCAGAAAAGGAGGAGCATGCAGTGAATCACAAGATATACAAACCACAAAATGTTAATACAGGAGAGAACACAGTTTTCCAACCTGGGCTTCAGCACGGATAGTTTCAAAGAGAAGTTTTTCCTGGGATTGCATGGAAATCAAACATACACAGGAGTGAGGAAAGAGGTGGCTTCCCAGAGACCCACGAGAGATCCACCAGAGAGCTTGGGCAGGGCTGGGAAACGGCATTCGAGTGTAAAGCAGGAAAGGGAAGGAGAGATTGGAACATCTCCAGTTAAGCAGCCCTAGGTGAAAAGAGCCATTCCATCAATGCTGGGACAAATCCGGCCAAGATCTGCTTGTTGCAGCTACGGTAAGGACAGGAAACGGAGTTAATCGTGCGGCTGTGTCCATTAAAGGTTGTAACAGGCGGCCCATACAAGTGTGGCTGACACAGCTTGCTGTGAGAAGGTCAAATACCCTTTGCCCATAGCCGCAGGCGCTCGCAGAAGGTACTCTATGAATTGGGTGGGTCCCTTCCTCTGGCACTGAAGGCACTACAAGATGCTAATATTACTAAACCATAAGGGAAGGAGCTGTTGCAGCTATCCAGAAGATCAAAAGAGGAAGAAGACTCTTTGCTGGCTGCAGTTTACAACACATTAGAGCCAAACGGCTTCTAATTTAACCCTGGGCTTGCACTGATGTGACCCATGCAGGGGACAGGCAGCTCTTGCTGAACAGTAGCCAGAGGAAAGGGGGAACCCAGCGTAACTGAATCCAAGTGGTTTCACAATACCTGGTGGGAATCCAGAAGAGCCTTGATAAAGGAACAGTATTTCATATTCCTATGCACAAATTAAAGCCATATTTTCAACCCTCTTTGACATCTGAACACAAAAGAGTAACTCAACATATCAGCAACCCCACAACGTGTTTCCAAATTAAGCCCAGACACAGGGATATGAGAAAGAGCCAGAGCTTCCAGGAACAGGCAGACTCAGAAAGAGGAAAGAAAGGGAGAAAGGAAAGGGTTATTCCTGCACTGCAAACCAGACAACTGTGGGGGCTGTTAAACTGGGAGTCCTATCTAGCCTCCAGCTTTTCCCTCGTCTTTACCTCGTTACATCCGGAGCAGTGGTGGGGCGAACATGCTTCATGATGGTCTGAATCCAGTTTCGGCGAATTCCAGAGGTCATGGCGGAGAGGGTAAATTCCCCTTCTTTAGTCTAGGGAAAGAAGAGGATCGGCTCAGCACGGCCAGCTGCACTGACCAGCACCTTCCTGTCCTGCCGGACACCACACAGGGCCGACCCGCACCCCTCGCCCAGTCCCACTGGAGGGGGGAGGCAGCTCTGCTCGCCGGTGCCTGGAGACTGAATCCTGCCACAGCCTCGCTCCCTCCAGCAGCTCACGGTGGGAATTAGGGTTTCTCAGTAACCAAACTGATTTTGCTGGAGCTGAACATCTGAGTCCCTGAGACTTCAATGAGCAGCTGAGACAAAAACCAGCCCTTTCGCCCTCCATTTCTGTAAACCAAAAACAGCCCCCTGGAGCACAAAGCGACAACTCTCAAACACATGCTTCAGGATGCGGGCTGGCCTCTTCTAGGTGGCTGGGAAGATATTTCCCTTCCCCTGGACTAGCATTCCCAGCCAGCTGCACAACGAGAGCAGTCTGATTCACTCAGCTCCAAAGGCTGCCAGAGGCAGACCACTGCGGGCACAACCGCCACTTCCACCTTCCCTGCAGCTGGACTGTCCCTCCTCCCCACGGTTTTCTTACGTGGATCTGGAAGCCGTAGTTTCGCTGAACTGGGTACTCAGTAACATCGTAGCATGTAGATAAATCGATTTCTCCATCCAGGTCAGCTGCCTGCAGGAGGAAGGAGAAAGTAATTATTGTAACTCCTAACATTTTGCAAATCAAAAGCACGGTACAGACTTGCAGGAAAGGTGCTGCGTAGGGTTTGGTGAGACACCAAAAGCCCTCAGCATCGCTGGCACTCGCAGGGAGACACAGAGCAGATCCCCAAGATATCCAGAGCCCTGAAGAGCGATGCTCCAGGCCTGGCAACGGCCCTTGGCATCTGGGAAGATAACTGACCCAAGCCCTGTGTGGGCCTCACCCTGGCCTGCCTCCAGCCTTGATATTTGCTTAATCCCCTACGCCTGGGAGCAGGAGCCCTCAGTTCACCTCACCGTGCCCTTTCCTGATTTCTCATCATTCCCTTTTTTGCAGGTACCCCCGCAAGCCCACCAGGACTCAACACGGCCCACCCGCATGGCTGGCACACGCAAGGCTCTGGAAGCTGGCTGGAGAGATTTGGGCCTTATCCAAACCCAGAACGGGCAGGGCTTAGTTCCGAAAAGGAGACACCTACCTCCTCCGCTACCGAATCCCTGTAGTATCTCAGGCTCTGATCCGTCAGCACAAACCAGTGTTTCTTCCACTAGGAAACAATCAACACAGGGCTGTTACCAACCTGCCCCTCTGCTGCCGGAGAGCTGTGACAGCTCGTCGCAGAGTGCCCGAGCAGAGGCAAGCAGGCAGTCCCCGCGCCAGGGAGCAGCTTTCAGGCTCTCCTCTCCCCTCTCGCCCTGTGCTCTGAGGCGGACAGTTTTCATCGAGAGGCCTCCCGCTTTCCCAGGGGAAAGGGAAGAGCAGAACGAGCCGTAACGCAAGGGACCCTGTGGTGAGACGAAGATGTGGTTTCCACTGCCGGGACTCCAGCTTTGCTCGAGCACTGACGGCTGCTAAACAGAACAAGCTGAGGGAGCACAGGATGCCCAGTGGGCATTAACCCCGTGCATGTGATGGTAACGCAGACTGTGAGAGCCATGGGTGTCTTCGGAGCCCTTCCCATTAGCTCCACTGGCAGAATGATGCTTTTAGTGGCTGCACTTTAAGCCTTCGGCATTTTTTTGTTTTTTAGAAAAAAGCAATAAAATGTTCATATTTTATCTGCAGTACCTAGAAATTGAGTTGGAGCCCGTCTCTGGCACTCGTTCTCTACAAATATGCCTTCTGCATGCTCCCAGTGCGGCACAGGCATATCCAAGGGAGCAATACATAAATACAGCCCCTCATCCCAGCAGCTATTTTACCCTCTGGCTGCCTACAGACGTGCCCCTCGGCTCGCAGAAGCCAAAGGACCAGCGAGTACCTTGAGCCCAGGCCACGGGGCTCCCAGAGCTCCCATGCCAGCCACGTGCTGGGCACCCTCTTGCTTCCCCTGCAGATGGGCTGAGCGGGAGGCAAAGAAAACTTTTGCAGGGAAGGGACCGCATGCAGTCAGCCGCGTGCGCTCGCGCCGGGGTCAGCGTCGGTGCCAGGCTCCAGGCTCTGAAACGGGAGCACTTTCCCCTCTGGGAAGGGACATGAGCAAAGTGGCCAGTGATGCTTCCGTTAGTGCCATGACAGTGACATTTTTTATTTCTTGGTTTTGTTGTTTCCCCAGCGCTTAGGCAGCCTCATCTGAGGCTCGTTACTGATGCCAAAGAGGTTGCTGGGTCGCAAGGGAGATGAGACTAATAGAGAATGGGAACACGAAAACAGTGCTGCTATCCAGGCTGTCCTGACTCCCTAGAAACCCATTATAGGATATCCAGATGCGGAGCCTTGAAACTGCCACAGGACAGAGCACCAGCTATTCCCGGTCCAACACAAACACTGTTTGCACAGGGCTCACACACAACCATTGTTGTCTGGCTTCAGTTTTGTACAGATTCCCTCTAGCTGTTCTGTCCAAGCGCCTACATCTGGTTTCTCCCAGATGTAGCACTGGCCCAATATTGATCTACCCTGCAAAGACAGCATGGCTTCATTAATGCAGAGAGCAGCCGCGTGCAGAGCCTGCACATGCGACATTAAGAAGAGGTTCGAAACACTGCCTTCATTGTGCCTTTGCCATTAATTAAGATATGGCACTCGGGCTCTTTGTCCCTATGCAGCTGCCACCGCTGAAGGCCTGCAGCAATGCTGAAAACCCTGGAAACACAGGCTCTCCGTTGATCCAAGAGAAGGACTGATACCAGTTTTGACTGAGCATCGCCCCAAGAACCAGACGGATGAAATAATCCTTTTCAGTTTTCCATGCCACAAACGAGCTATTCTCCACGACGATTTGCACAGCCACGATGCAGAAATCTATGTATGCAGGCAGAGTTTGCCAAGGCACCAGGCTCTTCTCAACTCGCCTGGATGTTACAGGTGAGGTGGGAGCTGCTAGAAGCCAGGACTGGCCACAGCATTCAGGACTGACCCCGAGAGGAGAGCTTCTTCCCATACTCACCTGCCCATCCTCATACTGCTTTGTCAACCAGCCCTTCTTGAAGTTCAGCAGGTCAGGCTGCAAGAAGAGGTGAGAGAGAGACAATCATTGCTCGGATGAAGTGCTGGGATCCAATTCCACCCAGGAAACAGGCAACAGCAGCAATTTGATAAAATACAGTGCAGCCACAAAAGAAACCAGCACCAGTTAAATGGGATCATTATACTGCACGGAGGTTAAATTTTGTCTCCCAGGAGGTAAAGAGACCCTGATGTAGAGTTTATTCAGGTTGTTATTCAGGCTTTATTCAGCATTTTCTTCGTCATTTCCTACCGTTACACCAGCATTATAGAGAAAGGAGAAGCAAGGAATTAGCAAGACCGCGGAGACTTTAGTAGCTCTGTTATTTATTACGAAGCAAAAAGTATGTGCTGTTTCATGCAAGGCTGTAGGATTCAAAACTAGGCTGAGTTCCTATATACACAGCCTTGAAATACAGGGGATCGCAGCATCTCCCCACCCCAATGACACCTGGTGAGACTCCCTCCAAAGTGGGTGCATCAGGAGGTTGAAGCTAAGAGGAAAGCAATCCACACAGTGTGGGGATAACGCCAGCCACCCCTTCACCCCCAAGCCTGGCTAGCGCACAGTGAAGGATGTTGGCTCCCTTGAGGCCGAGCTCCTCTGGCTGCTACATGTGCTGCAGCCATCCGCTGGGTTTAGGACATCACAGCCTGCTGCTGTGTAATTGATACTCCCGAGCATCTGGCTTTGAAACCTCACAGCATTGGGTTTGAAGCAAAGAGAGCAGCTGAGAGTGGAGGAGGAAAAGGAGAGAAGACTGCATTTGCAGTGAAGCAGCACAAATCTACTGGCTAGAGCGAAGAAGCCATGGAAAATCGGGCACTGGAAACTAACTCAATCAAACCTATGCAATGGGCCAGCATGTCCTACATTTGAGCGTTCCCACGCTGGTGGGACATCAGCCCGGCTTCACAAAAACCCCACGGAAAATATCAGCCTGCTCTTCCCAGATCACTAGAGAATCGGGAGAGAGCAAGCAGATTCCAGACTGAGCAGCACTGGCCAGCACTGGCCCTGATGTGCCTGCATGCAATAAAACCACCGAGCCCAACAGGTACCTGCTGAAGAGGCAGTGATAAGTGATGTTCAAACTGTAGAGAAAACTGCATTTGCAATGCCCACGCCCATCTCTGAAGTAGGCTATGAGCGCTGCATATCTTCATTTCAGACCTTAATTTACCCTGAGAGAGCGATACCACAATCTTTCTGCTTCTCCTCTGCCGAGGTGCAGGTGGGATCATGCTCCCAGGAATCTGGGTCCTGTTTAAATCCTTTCCTCTAAGGGGGAGCTTCTCAGGCAATCCTATCTGCAGAGAGCTGGAAAGCCTCTCTTGCTTCAAGTAAACAATCTACATTTTGGATCCAAAAATAACTGGCTCCCAACCATACATTCTGCAGAGAAGGAAGACAGAAGGAGTGGAAGTATTACAGTTGCTCAAGGGCTTGCTATTTATTAACTGAGAAAAAGCATAGGGTAAGAATGTTCTATAAAATCCCTGATTCGCCGCATGCATATTATTCTTGCTTTCCTTAAAAATTTAACCAAAGGTTTAAAAGCAGCCAGAGAGGAATGCTACTGCTAACCCGGTAGCACATGCTTCAAACTGGGCTGCAGGAAGACACTACAGAAGAGCCCAGACTGAGCAGGTTTCTCATACACGTCGTGTTCTTTCTCAGAAACCCATTTGCTTTACTTTGAGTACTCAGGAGGGCACAGAGAGCACAGGCTTTTGTGAAAAGAGTCAGAAAGGGAGTGAGAGACGCTGAAAGACTGAAAGGTCTGTGACCAGTGCTGCTGGAGGGTGTCGATGTTAGAAAACAAAAACAGAAAAAGCACTCATCTAAGTGATATCCATGTAACTCGAACCACAGCTCTGCTGTAAGCCACAAAGCCTAACAAAGGATGAACTCTGCCTCAGCCTGTATCCTGAAGGATAATGATCTGATCTGATCCAGCTAACCCTGTGGGCAGTGGAGACTCTTGCAATCACAGTCACAAGTCAGCAGGTGTTCAATTTTTTCTTATGTTTTTACTTTTACAGCAGGATCGGCACAATAAAGGAGTATTTAATGCAAGGAAAAAGTGTATTTCCCACTGACTGCACAATTTTTTTGCCTTCATTAGATGACAAGCATTGTCATTTAATATGCACTTCTTCCTGGTATCACTAAGAATTTAAAAGTCATTTTTGTAGATGCACAAATCTACATTCAAGGCTACTAGAGAAATACTAAGCCAGTGCATTTTTCCGACAAGTCCCTGAATAGAAGCACTCCATCGACTAAAAATGCTGCCTGTATTTACAATGGCTAGGTAATCGTTCTGAGAGATTAGCAAGCATATTTATTTTGTTCCTATAGAACAAAATGCGAGGAGCAAGCGCGAGGAGAGTAATTCATGTTTATTTTGTACTATTTGCCTCCAGGTCTGGTGAGCATTTGAAATATGCAAACGGAAGAAAACTCAGGATGTAGGGTTCAAACCTTCCTCTGAGACTTCCTTCCACTGACACCAACTTGCAACTACATAAACATTAAGGAATCTTCATAAGAAAATTGGGCCACGTGTTAGCTCTCCTTAACAAGCCAAGTGTGAACAGCTATCCAAAAATGCATCAGCTATGAACCAGCACTTGGTCTCAGTCCAGAGAGGGAAAAGGATCCAGGAAACTGCACTGATCTACAGTTCTTCTATAAATGCTCTGCTGCAGCCTCGGTCAGCACGTGGGGAGGGCAGAGTGAGAGAAAGGAGTGCTCCCTCCTTTTATTCCTGGAGGAATAAACAACCTTGGTGGCTCACCGTCATAGAGGACTCTGTGGACCTTCTATCCAGTGATTTTGCTCGACGGTGTGGAGACAGAGGAGAAGCAGACGCATCCAGGATGGAGCCCACAGCTGCAGCTTCGGAAGTGAAGTCCTGTATAGAAAGCATTAGCCCAGATCAGTTCAGTAACTAGGACAGCGAGTCCCATTCTCTTGACTCACAGCATAAAAATCCACATATTTAAGGGGCATCTCTTAGGCTCAGAACAAGTGTGATTTCATTTAAAATAAAATTTTCAGGGCCTCTCAAGATTTAACTGGTTCCCAATACATCCAAGAACAACTGGGACTCTCAAGATCCCTGTTTCTTCTGTTACTTTATGCCATATTAATGTTTCCTGCCATGCCAAATCTGAAGTTTCTCTCTTTCTATGCTGGAGGAAGGGAAAAAAGACGTTTTCCTCTCTGACAGATAGCTGGGTCAAGAAAACTGAGCAGCAAGCAGCAAACCTGCGCAGGCTGAGCACAGACAGCAGTCCAGCTGGTGCACGCGCCTGCCTGCAACTCCTGGCACCGTGCTCCACCCGGGGACAATGAGAGTCAAACCCTGCAACCTGGGCTGGCGGATGGCCGGGCTAGATCCCGGGTGCCCGCTCACGCCGCATCCTCCAACAACCCGCCGCGGGACCTGAAAGCAGCTGCGAAGCTTACCCGTTTCCTAGGGAAAACCCTCTTCTCGCTCCTGCCCTGCCGTGTCTCACTCGAAAGGGCAGAGCCTGCTGACACACTCGTTTCCATGTGCTCTGCATTCTCAATATCTAATGCCTCAAATTTTTCAATTACTTGGGATCGCCTGGAAAACACAGAGAAAGGGGAAACCAGAGCCGGTTTAAACTCAAGAACAGCAACCGCACTGAACTGCACAATCCCACAACGTTCAGGCTGTCTGAGGTCGGGGCAGTGAGATCTCTGCAGCACTGCTCAACCGAGCACCCGTGCACGCCTGGCTTTTGCTCCCAGTTTCCTTGCAAGCCCAAGGGCGCACAAATTTGGGGCAAAACACCCCAATTTGACATGCAGCATTTTACCTGGGGCCAAAAAGGGGAAAAAACCCAGACTACTCAGCTCCATACACACTATCTTCTTAACTATCTAGGAAGCCCTTGCAAAACCAGTGATACCATTTTATTGGTCAATTTTATGGTCATTTCAGAACCAGGGATTTTTAAACAGCTTTGCCTTAAGCTTTGCTCTCTAAGGCTGCAGCTCACTGATAGCTGCCCCATGGCACAGAACAGAAACAACAGAACAAACTGGGGTGCAGAGATAATGGGTGGCTCTGGCTCACCTCGCAGCCCCCATCCTACAAAAACTCAACCCCACACTGATAACTTTGGTCGGACCGCATCGAGGTAGGAGCACACGTGAGTGTGTCCAGCCGTTAGGAGCAACCTGGCAGGCCCAGCAGAGCGTCCCCTTCAACAGCAGGGAGCACGACTGACCCTTAATGGCAGCGTGGCCCTCAGACATAGCCTCGGCCACCCACCACACTGCCACCGCTGTCTCTATGGACAGAGGGGACTATGAAGAAAATGTGGATGGAGCAGGAGCCAACCCCAGACCAAACCCAAAAGGGAATTAGCAAACGACAGGCCCTTGGAGGAGGAATAAAAAGTGCCATTTCATCATGAAAAGCCATTCGCTGACCCACAGGGGAGGAAATACTGGCATTTTCAAAGCACCTGGTGGTGTCAAGGTTTGTATGCCCAGGGGGGCTGGACAAGCATCAACCTCTGGTCTTTAATCGCAACCCGGGAACATGAAATAACACCCCTCCACCAGCACAGACACCAGTTGAGCTTCAAGTTATGAAGTTTAAATCCCAATTTCAAATGTCCCTAAGAAGTTCAATCCAGATGGGTTCTGGACACAACATTTGGACCCATACGTGCCGCATCTAAAATTAGAGCTGCTTGCCTTACATGAACCTCTAGTGTGCATGAAAATCACAACAGCAGCCACATGAGGGGAAACAGGTTATCCAAAAGCATTTTTTAACACTTCCCACAAAAACGAACAGCAGGTTAGGACTCAAAAACATGATGTGTTTAGTTTTAAACTAACATTTGCACCAAATTCCATAAATAAGATGAACAGCCTGAACACATGACATGCCCCGGCCGGGCTGGGGGCCCGAACCCTGCTGCTCAGAGGTAGGTGGCAGAGCCCCACACTCAACCCAGCTGCTGAGGAGGAAAGGACAGAATTGGTGGGGAAGAGTTTGACTTTTAACTTTAAATTGATCTGATGTTTTTATAGGAGATTCATTTAGCTTCCGCTGTTTCCCAGTTTGCAGACTACGAGCAGATAGAGCCCTGCGCTCCCGCAGGGCTCCAAACCCCACTGGGATATTCTGTTCACATGAGATGTCTCTGTTCACGAAAACCAGCTTGCAGAGAGTACATCCAAGTCCTCTGTTTACCGACAGAATGGTTTGGAGTCCCATTTTTTTAACCCAGCCATCCCCTTTTTACGCTGGCCCAGCCTTCTCTGAGTCTCAGTTTAGGAGGGAATAAGAGGTCCATGAATTAACATTGTCTGTGCCCTATCAGGTGAAGGCCTGAAGAAAAACAAATCAGGAAAAAAAAACATATAACAAAATCAAAAGCAGGTTGATTTCTCATGAAAGGGGCTGCACCACCAGGTTGTTCTACGGCTTGAGATTGAGATGAGATGGTAGCGAAGCAGGCGAAGTAAAGGCGGACACGTCACACAGCAACACAGCAGGAGAAGGTGGAGAGCAACAAGACCTGGAAGAAAACAAGGCTGGAAAATGAATGAACAGAAGAGGAAATTATATATCTACATCTACATACAAAATAAAATCAAAATCATTCCAGTAATTCGTCATTGAAAAGGGGGGGAAAAAAATCACTGCAACCAAATCACAGCCCCAAGGGTTAATATCATTCGGATTACAGGAAAGAATTGTTTTCCTCAGTAGCTAAACATTTCAGAGAAGTTACTGCTAGCGATGTCGGGGGGGGGGAACAGGGAGAGGGAGGCTTCTCCTTTCATCCCATGCTTGCCAAGGCAGCTCTCCACAACGCGGAGGGCAGAACCGGCCCCTTCGAACATCAGCGCCGTGCTGACAAAATAACACTCCAGACAGGAAGGTATGAAGCATTTTAAAAGCAGCGGTGCCATTTAGTGCTTTCTAGACTACAAAGCTGGTCCCGAGGAGCTCCTCTCCGTGCAGGCTGTTAATCTGTTCCAGGCCACTAAACCCAAGCTGCAGGTTTCAGCTGTTAGGCGAAGGGATGTGTGCAGGGGGAAGCAAAGCTACGAAGACCAACAAGAGCTATCGTTAAAGCAATTTTCTTTCATTGGAAGAAAGGGCTTATTCTTACTGGAGTCATTCATTCTTTAGCAGCAAGAAAGACAGCAAATGTTGGGAAAAGGAAGAGGAATTTCCCCAGAAGATACACAAAAGTGAAGAGGACAGTTTTAAAAGAAAAACTGTTCATGGGAGAGCAGTCAGCCCTCTCTCTACCCCATAAAAGTGGCATTCAGAGGGGAACCCTACACGGCTCTCCCAGGCTCAAAACCCCAGAGAAGGAATCTGAGAAAGAAAACTCTTGAAGCAATCCCAGGTAGCTCTGCGATCTTCTGAGGCTAGAAATATTTCATAAGCCCCTGACTATGCTTCTACAACAGATCTGTCAAATTCAACAGCAGGTTCTTGCCAGCGCAATCAGAGCACGGATTCAATTGGAAAAGCCACGTTTTTAGAGGCTGCTGCCCTAAGTTTATAAGAACTTCCCATCCAGCAACCAGCAAGCCGAATCTTCCACGGAGAGCTGCAGGCTGCCCATCCAGCGGGTCACCGTCCAACATGCAGGCAGCAAGGAGGGCAAACATGTAAGCCGTTAACATGGGCAATCACGCGTGTCCCCTCCAGCACCTTCTTGCTCCGCAGCAGCTACCGTGGGGCAGTCTTTAATAGCCGCCTTGGATTCACCGAGATGCATCCCGACAGCGGGCAAGGCACAGCTCGACCCTTCTGGGACACAGACCTCCTGGTCCCGCTCGGCAGGAGGGCAGCGCTCCCAGGCCCTCCTGCTCGGTGCCCGGAGCCGGCGTGCAGCCCCGTCCTGCTGCATGCCAGCAGAGGGAACTCGCACACCACCGATCTGCCGGGCACACCAAAACACGGGAGGACAATCTCCTCCTCAGAAACAGCGGCTCTGGGTTCCGACTGCTTCTGATTCATGTCTTAGAAGAGACTGAGAACTTGGACGTCTGGATGTGGTGTGGAGAAGTCGAGTATAAATGGTCTCAACAAACATTGCAAGCACAGCTCTGCACATGAGTCATAGAGGATCTCTTAACATAAGGAAACAGGACAAGAAGACTGAAAAACAGCTTTCTCTGCAGTTAAGGTTACAGGTATGTTACTCAAGGTTGGACCACCGGCTATTTAATACAATTCTTTTCTATCTGCAGCTCTGACAGTCATGCACTGACTGATGGTAGGTTAGTAGAAAACACGAGGAAAGACTAAAAACACTGACTGAACACCAACAGAGTCAGAGCAAGTTAGTTTGGTTGCACTGATATATGAAAGGTAAACCTGAACGATTTCTGCTTGGTGTCTGTGGGGTTTGCATGTGCGCAAATGGTTTCAGGCAAGTGTTCCTGGACTTGTTAGGAGGTTACCGAGAAGGATTACTAGAAACGGTGTTAAACCCAGGGGGAGAAGTTGACCCCGCATCATGGAAGTTATATTTGCTCAACCTCAAAGAGCACAGCCTGAACTTGGAGAAAAAAATGGAAAGAATATGTGGACTAAGTAAACTTAAATTTAAAAAGCAGACAAGCCAAGCTGAGCAGAGGGTCGGTGAATGTTAATTCTCTGGTATGATGCTAAACTGTTTCCCCATCGCCAGCCAAGTCCACCTGAGCGCCGAGATCAGAAGACTCCTGGCTCCAGGAAACATAATCCACCCACACAACCTGGCTCATCTCTGCATGGGCCAATTTGCAGGTTGCTGGAGAAGAAAACAAACGAGCAAGTCTCTAAATAGAGCAGCCCAAGCTGTCCCTGCTGAGAGCTGGTTCCCCCAGAGCCACAGGCTGCAATCTTGGGCAAGGCCCAAACAAAGCCTTGTGCAAGCAGGGACCTCCTTTCCCTGCTGTCTGCCGTGATCTCGCTTCGAAGCACTACTTCCCCGTGCTGGACTAGGCTCAGCCCCACCGGCAGCAAAAACAGACCGTGCTCCAGCTGCTTTTCTCAGCCCCAAAGCAGCAGCGATTCCCATAAACCCTAACGGTTCTCTGGAAAACGCTCAGCTCCAGCTCTAACGCCTGCCAGCACAGCAGAAGGAAGCTGTCAGGTAAAATACAGTATTTGCAGTCACTCTCTCTACCTCCCTCATCAGTGGGGTGGAGCCCCCCGGCAGCATTGTATCCCGTGTTTCCCCCAGCACAAAACCAGAGGCGTGTGGGTTCCTCTCTATTCATGGGCCGCTTCACCCTGCGGTGCCCAGTGTAACGCCAGGCCCCGACTCCTCTTCCAGAGCCGCTTGGCCGGGAATGGGTTAAATCCCAAACACAACAGCTCTGGGGTTCAGCCAGAACAAGTGAGCGCCCCTTTACGCATGGGAGAAAAAGGGCGCTGCAGCCTCAGCCGAATCCCCTTCCCACTGGGTCTGACAACCCCTTCCCAGCCCCTGGCAGACCTGAGCAGGCAATGGGCTCTGGGGAAGGTGAGTGCTGCTCTCTGGGTGTCAAAACAGAGCCTGGCTTGGCCAGATATTCCCCAAAGCAGGGCCTGAGATGGCACTGCAGGAGGCATTTAGCATAAAAAAAAAAAGGAAAAGATATTTCCAGCAACCTGAGAATCAACCTGCTACGTTCAGTGCCCATGCTGAACCAGGGGAACCGGGGAGCAGAACAAAGCCACGTCTCTGCTCCTCTTCCTCGAGAAATGCTGCTCAGAGAAAGGCTCTGAGCTGGCATAGGAGAATATTTGCCAGTACTAATACAGCAACAAAAACCTGTCAAATAGCCTCAGGAGCCCAGCTAGCAAAGGGGCAGGAAAAAACAAACTTTTCCCCAGGAAAAGACACCTACCAGTGGGAAATGAGCAGGACTCAAATTTAAAAGGATCATATGTGGCAGCAGCTTCTTCTCCCGGGCCCATTGCCTGCATGCAATTCTCCACTCCTCTCTGCCCCTCTTGCTCTCCTCAGCCAGCCCAGGCCAGCCCAGCTGGCAGCACATCACCGTTCGCCTCCAGCATGCTGGATCCCAAAGCTGCACTGTACCCGCAGCACACATCACGCCAGGCCAGAGCGAAGGGTTTCCAGCACTGAGAGAAGGCACCATCCTCGAGCACTGGGGACAAGCGCTGGCAGGGTCGGCCCGTGCAAGCAAACCCCAGCAATGGCATGATCTGACCTGCGCTTGGACCAACATGCTACAAGTTCAACTCATAAATCATGACTTATGAGCCTTTCTGCAGCCAGCGTCTGCAGACGGGGTTGCCAGGAGACCAGTGTGGCATCCTTCTCGTCTGGCCCGGAGAGGACCGAATTCCCAAGGCAAAGAGAAAGCCAATCCCGTCTTCTGCTCCTTTACCCCTCCCTCGTACAAAACGCCAGCCTGGCACTTAGTCTACACATCGCTAGGGCAGGGCCGGGTTAGACAGACATAAGGATCCACCTGGCAATCTACAGCACCGGCGCAAAGCTGCGCCGTGTTTCCCAGGACAGCTCTGAGCTTTCAGCACGAGAAAGCCAGGCTGGAAAACAGTCCTTTAGGGGCTGTGAAAAAACAAACTTAAAGCGCTTGCTGAACTCATGCTAGAGAGAACATGCCCAGAGGAAAATCAGGGCAAGAAAATCAGACTGGCAGATAGCCCACTCGCCTGGGGCCTGTCTCCTGGTTTGCTCTACTGTCCTCATTGCACAAACGCATCCCTCCTAGGGCAAGTCAAGCCCATCCTTTGCCTCGCCCGGGGAAAGCCAAGCATGCTTGTGTTTCGTGCACGCGCGCATGCAGATGCCCTCCCCGCCATCCTGCCCCCCGGCTTCCTCCACGCTAAGCTGTTTTGCAGCCTGCTGCGCTCTGCCTCGGCAGTGCACCCGGCTCTCCTCTCCCAGATTAAGGCCGTGACACTTTGAAACCTCCCTCAGCTCATTAGGCAGTTGCGTAACACCCCCAGCTCTAACACCATTTAGAGAACTAACCTAATTAATGGTGCCAGCTGCCTCCGTGTGCAGGAAGGGGCAGGGAGAGGGTGGTCTTGCTTGCAAATACAGCAGCCAAACATGACCCACCAAGCATCTCAGCTGGCTGACCTCAAAGCAGTCTCAGGCAGGGTAACGCTTGCCTCCTAGTGTTACTAAGGACATGTCACTGCCCGGCTGGTGTGGACAGGCCTCCCAGCTACCCTTAAATCCAGGCATACTGGAATGCAAGGGTGGGGCCAAACAAACTGGACTGGCCTCAGGCTCAGTCCTACTTTGGGCAACCGATGCCTTCCAACCCACCCATGCGGGGAGCAGGGCATCCCCAGAGAGCTGCAGCACAGTGAGGTGCCACCCGAGAGAACAACGGAGAACTACGCCGCTCGCCTCCGGCTGCATTGCAATCCCAAACGTGATCGGCAGTGATGTGCTTGGGGCGAGGGAGGAGAGCCGAGGGCTACACCTCACGTGCCCTGCAAACATCACCTCCTCCATCCGGAGCTGCAGCAGGGAGGAGTGGACCAAACCTAACTGAAGTCGCAAGCATGCAAGAAAGAGATTAGCCACTCATCCCTTACCTTCTCTCATTGCCAAAGAGACGGGCCACTTCTTCTCTCCCAGGGCTACGCGCCCGGGTTCTCCGCTCTAGCCGTTTCCTCTCCACCTGGAAGGCCTCACGATTACTGATCCTAATGGCCTTGGGAACGTCGGCCAGGGTGGTGTACTGCCGGCTGGCTTTAAAAGAAAGGGGACGCCCCGCTTTTTCAGCTCCCCTTCCTATATCTCTGCTGTTGGAGTCCTTGTGCGTGGGGCAACTGTTCTTCGAGTCCAAGGAGTTCAGAGAGAAGCTGTGAATCATTCGGTCGCCTGATCGGGTACCTGGGGAAGGAAAGGGCTGGGCATGCTCCTGTGAGGGCGATTTGGGATAACTGTACCTGTTGTTTGGGGTGCTGGGGCTGGGAGGGCTCGGTGGGGGCGGCAGCTGCTGTTCTTCCAGCTTCGAGTCTTGCTTGGTCTTCTCCAAGGAAAAGTAACCACTCTCAACACGTGTCTTCCGCCCACAGTCTATCCGGTCTCCGTTCATGGAGCTCTCATCTAAGGGACAGAAAATTCAGCAGGTTTGGTTTCAAGTCCAAGTTCTGCCTTTCAGTAAGGTACAATTAAAATAAAAAAAAAAGAGCTCCGATTCCAACATGGAACAGTGTAAGAAATGAGAGCAGAGACATAGCCTGGACCCCAGCTCCAATTTCCACCTTTGTTTGGCAGGCAGATGGCCTTTGTGCTGCTGTGGCCTCTCGCATCCAACCATCTTTAAGGCCCATTTAAAAGGTCACATGATTTGTGGGGAACTGGGGGGGGGGGGGGGGCGAGTCCAACTCCACCAGTCATCACTAAGGTTGTTAACCAGTTCCTTGGTGGTGACATCCATGTAGCTAACCACATGGGCATGGACAGCACTGGAGATCAAGTCACCAGCTGGATGCAGTGAAGAGTGCAAAGGATGGTGACAGCAGCAGAAACATTCTCGGTGGAGGCATCGCTAGCAAGCTGCTGTGAGGTGCCCAGCTGGCTCCCAGACCTGCTTGAGAGCTGATCCACGGGAGGAAGGCCAAGGCAGCCTTCTCCTCTTCCTCAGGGTGGAAGAAGGCAGTGACCTAACCTCCAGGCCTCCAAGAGTCTGCAAGGAGGGACATGCTGCACAAGGGGATAGTGGTGTTTTGTTGTGGCAGAAAAGAGGAGGCTTCTCAAGACCAACTGTACCTGTGTATATTGGAAGCAAGATCTGAGGTTCAGCCAGCAAACATCAATGCATTTCCTAACCACAAGTGCAATCAGCTCTCAGGGTGTCTGATTCCAGTAAAGCGTGGGGTGGGAGAGGGCAAGGGGAGGGCGGAAGGTGTGCTGACAGCTGGAGGAAGCTTGGATCCATCAAAAGCTCCTCAGGCCCTTCCTGCCAGGAGCACCGGAGGAAGGTGGAGGCTTCACCAGGACACAGGCGCTTCACGAGGAATGGAAAAGATCTGTCGCGCTTCCTGTTGCCAGAGCACACTCCTGCAATCCAGCACCGGGAAAAGGGCGATCCACAGGAGCAACGGGTCACCACCACTCTCTCTGCAACGAGCAATTCCCAGCTCATACCAACGCAGCACTGTGCAAGTCTGTGTTCCCATGGATGGAAACCTCCAAATGATCCTGAGAAACAAGCTGCCCTCAGGCACTGCTGCTCTCAAACAACTGTCCCTGTGTCTTGGCATGGGGAAGGAGCGGAGCCAACCCATGGAGAGGAGGATGGGACAGAGGGCTTGTTGGGGCGCAGGTGCTGTGTGGGGCAGCTGTCCAGTCCCTCCCAGGATGGACCTCGTCTCCCCGTAACAGCAATCGCAGTTACGCTGTCTCCCATTAAACAGCCAACGAAAGGTGTGAATTCTAGCGCTTTTCACTTGCGCATATTTTTTGTTTCAAAGAAACCAAGCAGACTGTGTATAAGCAGGGAAATCCCGCAATTCTCTTTGGGGAAATTTCGTATAACTGCCCCCACTGTCCTCCCTGGCCCCAGCTGCGCCCCACAGCATCGGGGCGAAACCCTACAGATGCATCCAAACTGCTGGCCAAAACCAGGAGAGCGGGGAGGAAAGCAGCCCCCTTAGCTCACCGCTTGGCTGGCGCAGATAAAGGAAACGGACTCGGCGTGTCTCCCCTCCCCGGGACTTACCCAGAGGGAACACAGCCCAGGGCAGGAAAAAAGCCCCAGCCCCTATTGTTTCCCGGAGAACAATGCGGCAGCCCCAGGCGCCTTCCACGGACTAATCAGGGAGACCAAATATAAACAGTTACCCTGATACAGGGACAGGATGAGGAAGCGGCGCGCGGGGCTTGGCAATCCCGATAACCGGGCTGAGCAGAGCGCAGGCCCCGCAGCACCCTCCGGGCTGGCTGCAGGGGGACAGGCACCACTCCAGGACGTTGCAAAAGGTGCTTTCCCCCTCTCGAGCACTGCTGCAGCGAGAGGAGCGCAAGGGGCATGAGGCCAGGCAGCCTCGTCTCCCTGCCAAGGCAGGACTGCTCCCCACAACATGCTTTCCAGAACTTCATCCAGAATTTTCTTTCCTGAACTTCAGCCCGTAAGGCCATGGCAACACCACACCTTTCAGCGCCGTCACACGGTGCCACCGCCTGTGGGGTAGTGCAGCAGAAGGCACAAAAGGACGTATGCTGGCGTAGGTGCTTCCTCTTCATCACTCTTGACGGGCTTCTGTGCCTCTTTCAGGATGCAATTTAATATTATAACTAAGGTAATTTACTGGCTGGCTGCTCTCCAGAAAGGTGGCCTGGCTGCCCCCCCGCACATACTCACCTTTTTGCTTAGGCACTCATCCGATCGCGGTGAGCCAGTTCAGGGAACTGAACCAGCAGAAAGCTTTTCCCGTAACAGTTGTTTTGTGCTGGCTCAGCTGCCTGGAGCGGGTCACCGTAGCATCACACCAGCGTGGTACTGGCACAGGCAACAGCCCGGTCCAGCTGGAGCATCGCCGGCAGCGCCCGGGCCTCGCCTGCCTACCCACAACATCCCCATCACAAGGACGGGATCGCGAGGGGAGCAGCATGGAGCTGCTTCCCGTTCAGAGGAACGGTCATGTTTCAGCATTTCAATGTTTTCCTTAAGTTTCGTCTTTGTTTAGCATCACGCAGAGCAAGCTCACACAGGCATGGCACGATCGCTTCCACAGCCGTATCTGCCCTTCTCCCGCAGACAGGTAACAAATCAGCTCCCACGTCAGGAGAACACGTCCTCTGAGCAACGCTGCTGGTAAAACCCTGCTTGGGAAGCACCTTCTGCTCCCAGGCCCCAGGGCGTTGCGCAACCATTGCCCCATGCACCTCCCCGCACGCACGGCACGGTGCCGGCACCGCGGCGGCCGAGCCATCTTCTCAGGGGCAAACGGAGACAGCGAGGCCTTCGCAGCCCGCCTCTCGGAGCAGTCGTAAAGCAGGTCGGTGGGAGCAGTGTCGTGGTGCTGAGCTCCTTGCAGCGTGAGGCCCACCGAGTCCTCCCAGGCCCCCCTCCCCGGTGCTATAACACGAGGACGTGACAAGGAGCAGGTTTCCCTGCCCGGGGGCGGTGCAGCACCCGTCACCCTTACCTTCTTTGCTGTCCAGCGCGGGTTCCTTCAGGGAGCTAGCAGCCGCTGCCTGGCTCTGCACCGGGCTCTGAGCGGGGCTCAGGCCACCGCCCCCGTCTGCTTGGTCCTTGCCCCTCATTTCTTCCTGCCAAAGCGTGGACTTGGTGGCAGGGACCTTCTCTGCGCTGGGGATGTTGCTGCTGGTCACAGCCATCTTAGCGGGACCAGGCTCCTAAAGAGAACGGGGGGGGACAGCAGGGTTAGAGGGGGCGGCGCAGCAGGGACGGGCCCTCGCCGGTGCCGAGGGCCACACGCGGCTCTGCCCCGCGCCGACCCCACGTGTCCCGCGTGCCACGACGGGACGGCTCCGCGCAGCCACGTGCCACCGCCCTGCGCCGGGAGAGCGCCGGCACTGCCGTCCCCAGAGGGAAAGCTCGCAGGTGGGAACCGGCCGCCAGGCCAGCGCGGCGGAGGGACGAGTTGGGACTTCCGTAGCCAAAGGGACAATCGCCACGCTCGCGGGGAGCGAGGAAACGTCCTTGGCCGTCCCTCCCCGGGGAGGGCTCCCGAAACCGGCCGCACCTCCCCGTCTGTCCAGCTGGAAAAAGATGCAGAGCAAAGGGGAGCTCACAAACGAAGGAAACCATCGGCCCCGCGCGAGGGACGCGCGCCGGCCGGCAGGGAAGGGGCTCCTTGGCTTTGTTTGCCGACGGGAACTGCCCCTCCCAGGGCGGCACACAGGACGCTGCGACCGCTTAACTCTTTGTGCAAAGCTCCTCTCCTTACGCACGGGATGAACCCAGCCCTGGTAAAAACTCTTTTGCTTACACGGCGCCGTCCTGCTCCGCAAGCAGAGCCCCGGCCCTCGGCAGCGCTCCCGGTCCCGTGCCCTCCCCTCGCGCGGCTCGCTCCTGCAGCCCTGCACCTGCGTTACCGCCGCAGCTCTGGCTCTGCTGGCTCCTGCCTCCAGGCAGACTCGTAGGGAGCCTAGAAACGGTCCTCGCGCCTCCTCCGAAACCCAGGGACCTCCGTGTTTCTCTGTCCCAACGCAGGCTTTGATACAGATACCTAAGCTACTTATTGCAACTCTTCCTTCCCTGAAGACTGCGACCGTGCGCACAGCCTGACCCGCAACACACAACCATCCTCAAAGGAGGACTAGCGAACAACTCTCCGAAACCCCTTGGCAAAATCTGTCTTCGCCCATTTCCCAGCACAGGGGCTCCACCTGCTCCCATCTCCTGCCCCGTTTATTCTTCAACATCTCCATTTTCAAAAAGGCGACCTGGCAGCTCCCACCCTCCGCCCCTAATGTTCACACCCTCCCAGGGCCGAGGAGACCAACCTCAGCTGTAAATCCACCTTATTTCTGCAGTGCAACAGCCTCCCCCAGGACGGCAGGACTCACGGCAAGTCTCTCCCATTTTGTCTGCCCCCCCGGCCGCCTGCCCGGCACCCCTGGCTGTCTGGCAGCCGACTCCTCTGGCAAAGCACCACGTCAGCGCGGTGACTTCGCACAGAGCCAAGGGCGTCTCTCTCCTTTCCCTCCCACCTTCCCAGCTTGGGGCGATGGTGCACCCTTGACAAGCGGTGCTTCGTGAAGCAGATAAATCACAGCCTCCCCAGTTTCCCTCTGCGGGTGCGTCTGAGCCCCCCCGGTCGGTCCGTGGGCCGGCTCGCAGGCAGCTGCTGAATTTAGCAAATACAGACCAATCCCAGGCCTCTCTCCTGGGTCCCATTTGTCAGGATTGAATTTGCTCACGTGGAAGAGTAACGGCAAAAAAAAAAAACAAATAAAAAAAAATTTCAAGCTAAAGAACATCAGATGGAGAAGAAAATTCATTCTCTGTCGGTAGCAGCTGCGTTGTTTGTTTGTCACAACTGGTTTGTTATGGGCCATTGATAAAAAGAAAAAAAAAAAAAAACCAACAGTGCTATATTCCTCCTGGGTATTTTGGCTACATAACAGGACGTTTGTTTTAGAAAGGAAATACAATATTGCATCGAGCTTTATGTTACTTTAAAACAATACCCATCATTTTAAATGCATCACTAGCTATGACGGGTTCTGGAATAAATCAGATAATGATGCCATTTTCGCGGCTACGTTTGCACCAGCACAGGCTGGCTGCCGGCTCCGGCTGCCGCAGAGGCAGCCCAGGTTCGACGCACGCCTGGGAGGAGGCAGCAGCTTTCCCAACTGCTTTAGGGTTTGGCTTTGCTCATTAGCAGCTGTTTTGCTGTTGTCATATTAAGTTCCTGCATTAGCAGATAATTTTCCTTAAAGCCACCAATAAATCAAAGACAATTAGCTCCCCCCCCCCCCCCCCCGCCGTAGTCCCCATATTGTGGGAATCCTCCCAGTTGCTGGCACCCTTTCGACGCACGGTGGGGAAAGGCCGGGGAGCGCCCGCGCGGGGAACCGCAGGCTGCCGACGTGCGCTCCCCAGCACGGAGCCCGAGCGAGAGCATCGCCGCTCCTGCCCTCTCCCACGTCAGCGGAGCGGTCGGTGGGTTTCTCCTGCCGCACCTCGGCGGCAGCGGCTGTAGGGCTGTGCCGCTGCGGGGGTTTCGTACGGCGTCCGCAGGTGCCCGCTCCGTGCACCGCCGCCCGCCAACCCCCTGCTTCCCCAACAAGCTGCAAACTGACCTCCGTTTTCTAGAAACCCCCTTGGAAACATCATCCTAAAAGAGCAGGATTTGGAAGGTAAATGCTCCACATTTCCTTGATCTGAAAGCCTGAAGCCAGTAGTCAGCTTAGGAGATGTATTTTTATACATCCCATACACACACCCCCACGTAATTATTTCTAGATATGTATTTAATTAGACAGAGAGATGAGGGTCAAAAAGCAGTCTATAGGCAAGCAGAGAAATTAAGTCTTTGCGATTCAGAGACATGAACGGCTCAAAACAGGGGCGTACGCAAAGTCTTGAAAGCCAACGTCCGGTCGGAGTTGCGCTAGGAGAGGTTTGGGCAGGCACGAGGCCGCCGCGTCCTTGGGCAAACCAGCCCCGAAGCAGCGGGTAACAACTCCGAGCGGCGACTTCAGCCGCCCGACACGCCTCCATCTCCAGGAACAGCAGCCGGCAGCCGCCGGCAGCGCGCCCGCTCTCCCGCAGCACGACAAAAACCGCGAGAGAAAGCCGGCCCTTTCCTGCCAAGCCTGCAGCGTGCTTGCAAAGCCAAGGTGAAAACACCCCGAGGAGGGCTCTGATGCTGCCCTCCGCGCGGCGCCCGCTAGCGCCGTGCTCCCCTTCGCTTGCACTGATTGCTCCCACCCCGGCGTCGGGCAGTGAGGAGAGGGGAAAAGATGAGGATGCCCCGGGACTGCTCGGCTCCAGCCAGGCCCTGCTGCCGTGGGGAGGAAGGAAGGACAGAAAAACGACCTCAGTGTGAGAAAAAGGAAAAAAGAAAAAAAAAATCCTCTTTTTCCTTTTTTTCAAATCACCGAGGCACCCATCCCTCCCTGAGCGGCTCTCGGACACGATCCACCGCCGGATTAGAGGGCGGCCGTCTTTAAAAAGAAATTAGGCTTTCTCTGCCGGCGCACGGAGAGAGGCCTGAAAGGCAGCCAAGTTCAACAGGAGCCATTTCGCAGAGGGCCACTTGGCGCTGGTTCTGTCCCGGGCACCCTCTGGCCGTCCCCTCCCGTCGCCCGGCCGCGGTGCCGGCAGCAGGGAGCCCGCGTCCGCACCGAATCGGCCCTGCACCCGGCCTCTGGCCAGGCCCTGGATGTCAGAAAAGCAGCCGGTCCGGTGGAAAAACCCACCGGGCGGGGATGCTCGGCCGGCGCAGAGGCCAGCCGCGAGCGGGCCGGGCCGGGCCGAGGAGGGGAGCCACAGGCCGAGGGCTCCCGTTGCGCGGGCCACGCGCCCGGACCCCGCGCCGGGGGAGCCCGGCCGAGGGCTGCGGGGAGCGAGCGGCCTCCCAACACGCGGTTCCCTTATTTGGTGCTCCGGAGCTCGGATCCTGCATGGTTTCCAAGAAGTTGCCATGGTGACGAAACGTAACCCAGAATGACGTTTTTCTGGCTCCGTGCCCCTCTCCTTCCCCCCCGGCCCCCCCCTCTCCGGCCCCCTCCTGAACCCAGCTGGGCTTTGCTGCTGTGCAGGGCTCCTCGCTCACCGCTGTCCCTCCCCGCTCACGGGTACGGGGCCGCACGTCCTGCCCGGCCGCAGCGGCTTCCCAGCACGCCGGAGGTGGCACGCCGGCGAGGCAGTCTCCATGGGCTTGCAGAAGAGGCCAGGCTTGAGGTTGGGCAACTTGTAACACCTCAGGACTCAGCCACGGAGCGAGGCGGTGCCTCCTCCGAGCATCACTGGAGCCACGGTGCTTGACGGGCTGTCACCAGCCCAAGCCTTTGGCAGGGGTGGCGCAGAAAACCTATAATACAACCTGCAAAATGATGTTTTTCTCCCATTTTTCCCCTGTTGTCCGGAACCTCTTAGCTTAGCGAACTTGATTCAGGCGAACACCACGTGAAACCCAGCCACGGCCCTCCTCGCATCCGCACAATCCTGAGGACTTCGCCATGGGGGAATCCAAGGGGAACTTAACAGTTCCCCCCAGCCAGAAACCAGGGGCCGGGGGAGGCCTGGAGCTCCTTCCCGACCGCCGGAGCGGCGGGCAGGGCAGCGCGCGGGTCGGCCGGCTGAGCTCTCCCAGCCGGCCCCTCTCAGCAGCCAGCCCGCGGCGGCAGGACACGCACGCGGAGGTCAGGCCGCTCCGGGGCCGCGGCCGTTCTCAGCCCCGGAGCCGGACGAGCGCGGCCTCGGGGTCAGATTCCAAATCTGTGGGATTCTCCCCCACTCTGGCCACGTGGGAGCCTGGCAGGAATGAGTGAGTCATGGCCAGCTCCGGCTTTTACCATTTATAGTCAAAGTGAGCGCGAAGCCATCGCCGAGTCCCTGGAGAGCACAGCTCCCGTCCCAAAGCTCCCAGCCCAGCCCTGGCCTTTAGTATTTCCCTTTCATTCTTATTATCTTCAGGGTCATCTCAAACGGGGTAACTGGAGCCCTATGGAATTTCGGCATGTTTCTGCCTAAAAGGCCCAAGAATGGCCAGGACCCCTTGCCCATCTTCTCAAACCTCACCGGGTGCCATGCACACCCCTACCTCCCCGGGAGACCGTTCGGAGCGCTACGATCCGCCGCTGGGAGAGCACGTGTTACAGCGCTGATGCAGCGGGGAGAAGGGACGGCAGCCGGCAAACAACACACACAGGCACGCGGCTTCGTCACGCGCCCTGCGCAATCTAAGCACTGGCAGCCCTCTCCTCTGGCCACGCACCTTCACCAGCCTCACCACTGCTGCCCGCAAACCCCGTCCCACACAGCCTGCCTGGAGAAAACAGGATTAGATGGAAACGGTGACCAGGAGAGACCCATCCGTACTGTGAGCAACTCCGAGAGAGCCCAGATGGGAAAGAGTGGGCAGAAGGTTTAAATGCTGCTGCTGCAGGACTTTTCAGACCAGGCTAACCAGGCAACACAGCACATGCATCCTCAAAGCCAGGCAAGGGACAGCATGTGACCCTGGGAACTGACATCCAGAAATTAATTCACATCATCCTTGCTACCCGGGCTCTCTCCCCTGCTTTCACCCTCCGCAAACACAGCCAGCAGCCCACGTCTCATGTCAGCCCGGCTCACAGTGGGGGAGAACTTCCCTGGGAGCCGAGCAGCGCTGTGGCCTGAGGGGAATACAAACTGTTCCCCTTGGGGGCCACAAGGGACTGGGCCACAGTGTGTCACCACCTGGGGTTACCTGAGGAGTTGGGGGCTCTACCTTCCTCTTCTTCTTCTGATTCTGCTTGTTCGTCCTCGGATAGACTATCAACATCTCCAGCCACCTGTGAGAAAGGAGAGCAAAAGGTGAGGTTTGTCCTGAAGGACAGTGAGGAAGGAAGGCAGGGAGGGGATGGGAGTGATGTTCGCGCTCAGGCATGGGGTGCAGACACCGCTCATGGGTGCAGACCCCAAAGCTATTCCCCCTGTAATGTGGGGAGTCCTCTGATCACGCCACCCAGGTAGACACACCCTCATCCTTCCTTCGAACCTCTCCCTTGCAAGGAAACTTCTTGGCTGCCCTCCAGAGATGGAGCTTGTGTCGTGTGGCATTTGGGAGGCATCAGCATTTCCATTACTAACCACAGTTTTCAGGGCTTTATAACTTGGCCATTAAAATTCCCCTGAGCTAGAACTTGGCATGCAGAAGAACTCAACCTCTCCAAGATGGCTAGGGTCAACACGGCAAATAGTACCCAAAAATCGTCCCAACACTCAGCAACCACGTCTCAAGGGAAAAACAACTTCTGAGGAAGGACAGGAGAGGAGGAGGGACAGGGGACAGCTACAGGGCAACCCCAAGACTGCTTCGACTCAACCACCGCTTTGCTCCAAGAGAGAGGCAGTGGCAAAGGATAACAAGGGACAGGAATTCAAGGATCCTGAAAGACAGCGGAGAGCTTGTCAAAAGCATGCTATCAGAGCAGGCAGATCTTCCCTGGCAGGACCTTCTCTCCTCTTTTTCAGAGATGCTAACACCAACGCGTTGCACACAATGCATTTTTGTCTAGAAAGGGCAGGGTAAACTTGGCATTCAGAAGACCAGCCCCTGCACAAGTCATTTGCTTGATGGATTCCCCTATGCCTTGCCACTATGGCCTGACCAGCTGCCTGGGTATCCCTGTTAACTCAGTCACGATCCATGCACTGCTGGAAAATTTTCATGCTTCAGATTTTCATGCTTTGCTCTCCTATCCCCCCCACTTTGCATGCTGCTGTTGTAAAGAGTTTTGAGATGACCACATCAAGTGGGCTTTGGTTAAGCAATAAATGCCAGAAGCATGCAATGAGCGTAAAACAAATTCTCCCTGAGCCGGGGAAATCTTCCTGTCGTGCTGCAACTGCAAATGAAACTCATCTGGCTTGGAACCAGAATGGGACTTTTTCAGGATGATTAATGCTTGCAGTCAGAAGCAAACGCACTGCTTCAAAATACGATGCTGGGCCAATGAACAATAAATCAGCCCCACCTTGCTCCGCAATGTCTCTCCCTCTCGGCACTGCTAGCACGATCCGGGAACAAAAGGCTGAACTCTGCGCTGGAACATGGGGGAGAGGGAAAAGCCAAGCAGGGCACGGAGGGGCAGTCTTGCCATGTTTTGGGGCATAACAGAGCAGGAAAAGGAGCCTGAGGATGGGGATGAAGGGAAGTGGCAGCGCAACAGGGCCGGGTCAGGGGAGCAGAACTCAGCAAGAGGCCGTGGGAGGCTGCTGATTCTCTGGGAAGGGAAGGAAAAACAGGAACCCCCTGCAGAGCAGATACGAGCTCGAGACCCAGAGCAGGATGAGCCCTGGGAGATGGCTCTGGCCAGCCTATGGCACAAGCATGCTCTCCCACCCCGGCCTCTGACTGGCAGGGCAAGAAAGGGCGAAGCAGTCACTAAAGGCCTTTTAAATATGTAACAGCAACCATCGCCCATGAGGGCAAAGGAGTCAGTAAAGTGCCTGTCCAGGAAATGGACTCTCCTGAAGACAAGGCACTTGCACCCTCTCCTCAGCAAGGTCTGATGAAGCATGTGCACCACGAAAACCAGGGGGCTGGAGGAGAACAGGAGCATTCAACTACAGCCGCTACTGCTTTGCTAGCTGGATTGCCCTGAAAGTTGGCCAAACGCTATGCTTTCAGCGCCACACAAGCCTCTCCTTTGCAGGGAGAGCCTTGTGCCTTCCCAAGTGATGGTCCTCCCTTCAGAGGGTCATCAGCAAGGTCCCAAGCCCATTAAAAAGATATATATCGCTTGACCATGCGGAGACCCCACTGGCAGGAATGAGCCTGTTTGTTTGAGGGAGCTGAGACTCGCTTTCAGCAACACCTGGCATCCACAAGGGCTAGAGGTATCGTTTTACAGGCAGGACCTCCCCAAAAATGCCTCCCTCCACCAGCATCCATCACTCCCGCCTCGGCTGGAGGAGAGGAGCCTGCCACCTTGTCTCACCACCTGTCCAGAGCCAGCTCCTCCACGGCACGCTTGCCTCATGCCTGCACTCATCCGAGACAGGTGCTTGGCATCCCAGCTCTGGAAAGACAGGTCTGCCCGCCTGATGTGGCGCATGCCACGGCCGAGAAGGGTGGAGGAGAGAGGGGGGATCGCCCACATTCACGTTTCTCAGTAGAGCATTGGACATCACAGGGAAATTTTAATACACGAAAAGTAAACATCTGAGCCAATTCCCAAGCTCTCTGCAGGAAAATGCCTATTTCAGTTAGTATTTGTTAAAATGAGAGAGTCACAACCAAAGAGAATGCTTGAAAACATAAATCATTTCAACAGGAAGCACCAAATTCTTTCATTCCAAGATTTGGAAGAGAGGAGGAGAAAATGGCATGCTTCTGGAAGAACGGGAAAAGTGTTTCATCCCTTTAGCTTTCTGTTCTGGTTTCAAATGTCAACTAATTTTGAAACACTGAGTTTCCCCTTGGGATAAAATCTCTGCTCCCCAGTCTCTCCTTTCTCTCTGTTCGTTTGTAGCTGGGAGCTTTTCCGCTGGCAGCATCAGAGCAGAGCTCAGCGGTGGAGCAGCCTGGGAGGAAGACACCAAGCGCTGAAGGTGCCGGGTCCTGCCTGGAGCAAGGAAGGGTCATGACCCATGAGGACCAGCACAGGAAATGTTTGCAGGTGAACAGCACAGCATCACCATCTTTTGATCCGTGCTGATGGGCTCAGTGCTCGAAAAGCACCCTCACCACCGCTGCATTCAATCCGAGCCCATGTTGGCAGGAGAAAGAAGGACAAGGATGTTTCTAGGCCACCATCCAACACCTGGAGTTGGGAAATCTACTGGGATTTGCTCTCTTTAGTGGCTTAATCTTTGGCGTTGCTGAGCAACCACATCCCAGTGGCAGTCACTCGTAAGAGTGACGATATTTTAATCTTCCTCTAAGGTCAGATGCTCATTTGGGACCGGGGGGTGGTGAGTTGTAACCAAACCCCTCTATTTTCCCTCCCCACAGAGAACAAGCAAGGAATAGACAGACACTGAGAAGACAAGACTGCCACAGGGACATGAATAAATATAGAGCAGAGATGGCCGAGGATGCCATGCCTGCCCCAGGGGCACCGACGAGGACCCGGGGATATGTGACACTCAGGGCTGGACAGGCAGCCCTGGGACTACCCAAACCACCTCTGGTGTGGAGACAGGGGGACCTGGGGTGGCTCAAGGGCTCCACAAAGGCCAGCATCAGACTGTAAGGACACCAAATGCATTGAATCTGCCTAGCTGGAAAGCTGCCCCAGGAACCTGCACCCAGCAGCGACTCTGGGTGGGACACATGAACGGACGCTGCGGCAAAAGCACTAGCTACTGCAGAAGTCACCCCAGCACAGATCATCTCCTGGCCCAACCCTGCGTTCACCCTGAGCCGAGCCTCTTCCCTTTGCTAATAAAAAGTTCCTTTTTTCCCTGCTAGGACCAAAGCTGCCAAGGCCAGCCCAGGAGCGTCTCAGCATCAGATGCGCTCTCCAAACATTCAACAAACGCTCCAGTGTAATTCAGCTCTCTCCCGCGGGTAAACGCCTCTGTTGTTCTGCAGCAGTAAGCAGGATATTGCCCAATGGCAGACAACAAAACTGACCTGAAAATGGTGGCCTTCCTAAGTAACTAGTGACTCAAGAACATCTCAGCCTTGGGGCCCAGCCAAGGCTCCTAAATGAGACTGAGCTTTCTCAATCACTGGCTCTATAAGGTGTCTGGCCAGCACATTGGGAAGCCTCAGGCTCCAGCCCAGCAGGCATGGTGGAGCACGCGCACTAAGCACCGAGGAAGGACTTAAATCATCCAGCGCTGCACAGGTCTCCGCTGAAGTCAGTGCTCATGCTCACGCCATAAATCTGGCAGCTCAAGGGGATTGTACAGGCTCCTGCTGTACTGCAGAGCACCAGGTGACTGCAGGGGTCCAAGAGGCAGGGGAGCAGAGAAGGGAAAAGAAAACCTGCCCTTGCCAAAAAGGAGGAGAAGACTGAGGCTGACCGTGAGGAAGCAATTACACACCGCCCCCGGGATCACCCTTGTAGCAGGCAGTTGCCAACACATTTGAAGCATAATCTCTTTATGCCTTCCAGTTCCTTCCTCGGGGAGTGCATCTGTGCCCGACCTGTCCAGATGTGCAGCGCACGCTCTGCCAGGCAGCTTCCATGCTCCCTGTTGAAATTGGCCAGCGTGGCTGTTTTGGTTTCCATTGCCAAAGTGCGCAACGAAGATAAAAGGTGAGCTTAGTGCAAAGCCCTGCAAGAGCCCCATGCAGCCTCCTGCACAGCATGTGAGCAAGTCTGCCAGCCCTGCTACCACTGAGCAGGGCCATAGAGCCCCTCTCCCTCCAGGGCAAACCTGGGGAAGGTGCAAAAAACCCCATGTGGTTGCAGTGACCCATGACACACGAATCAATCTTGGTGTGTAGCGCCATTGCTATGGTGGGGCTGCGCTTGGACTTGGCGTTACCCACCCTCCTCTTCCTCCCTGCTGAACAAAGAGCCCCGAGCGTGGCTCAGCCCCCAGGTCTCCACTCACCCGCTGATGATCTCCTTGTTCTCAGCTCGGATGAAGTGCTCCTTCTCTGGGGTCAGGATGCACAAGGAGAATTTCTGCCCCGTCCGACTCTCCCCGTCCACCACATCTGTGCACTGGTTCATGTTGATGGTGCCCTGCGGGAGGGTTGTCGGCTGAAGAGGAAGGAGAAAGGAAGAACATTTAAACAGAGAAGGACAGATGAGTGCAGAGTTCACCTTGAGTCCTAAAACCTCTCCTTGTGGACACTGGCATCTGATGGACCAAGGCTTTCGCAACCCTGCCACTGGCAGGAACTGATTTTGCCCTTCCTGCTGCAGAGAGGCGCTTTGCCCCACTGCCCGCAGGCCAGGCCAGGCCGAGCTCTGCCCACAGGTGCCCGGAGCCGTCCTGGCAGGGCTGGTCCCCACACGCGTGCCAGCACGGAGCAAACCCCTGGGGACACAAACCAGCGGGCACAAGCCCAGCTGGCCCATCCAGGTCCACCTTTGCCAGGGAGACAAGAGCCTTCCTATTCCCAACACCTGGGGAAGGATCACCGCCTCGAGGCAGCGTGGGGGTGCCACTGCCACGTACCGAGCCGTCGGGTTCGGGTTCGGCTTCGGAGCCATACGTACGACCCACAAAGCCTGCAGCTGGGCAGCGCGGAGGGCTCTTAGGGAGCGCTGTTTCCACCCCAACCCTCCCTTCCCTTGCTCGGGGGATGTCCCCCTCTCAATCCCAGCGCTGTGCATTGCCCAGCCTCGGTTGGCCAAAGTGGGCAGGAGGGCTGGAAAAAGCAGCGAAGCGCTGCTCGGCTGCTCCGTGGAGGCGCAGGCACGCTGGGGCTGCCCTGCGCAGCCCCCGTCTCGCCCCGCACCACGGCGTTTCCCCAGCGCAGCTACGTGCAGGAGCGTTGCGCTGCTCCGGGGCTGACCTTTGCTGGAAGAGGCCGGGAAGGGGGGAGCATGGTGGGGAAGAGGGGGCGAATCTGCTTTTTCATCAGGCTGGGCCAGCAGCCAGCCAGGCCGTGAGCACACACACACACACACGTCGAGTTTTTCCCAGTAAAGTTAATGAAACATGGGAGCTTGCTGGTGTCTCCCCTTGCCAGCCGCTCAGCCCACGCATGAACAGCTGCCTAAGCAGGTGCCCGAACTGCCCGGCCGGGCTGCGGGGAGGGACCGTGGCGTGCAAAAGGGGGTTTCATTTATCTGATGGGCTCTGCAGACACGGCGTCGCCTCCTGGCAGAGCTACTGCAGAGAGAACAGATTTGGGGAGAAAGCGGGGGGGGGATCTGCCAAGGGTTTCGCTCGGCCGGCCAGGGGCAAAGCCTCCCCGCCGCGAGGGCCTGTGATTTACACCACGCTGCCACGGGGGTGGCAGGATCCCGGCGCCGAGGAGGAGGATTTCTTGCATGGACACTCAGGTTTGGAGACACGGCCCCTCCGTCCCTGAACGAGGATCAAGTAGGAAGCGAGAGGAGCCGCCAAGTCCCTTCACCTGGCCACCGAATGACCCTCCTCGCTCCCGGCAGACCAAGCCCACCGCCGGCGGCCAGGAGCCAGCAGAGGTGCCCCGGCCAGAGAGCGCGGAGGGCCGGGACACGTGTTAGCGCTGACGAGAGCTGACAGGTCCATCTGGAGCAGCTCGGGCTCATCCGATTACCGCCCGGCCTCCTCTCCCCGAACCAGGGATTGCTGCGGCCTCCGTCCCCGTCCCCGACCCTGCCTCTCCCCGCAGAGCCCTCCCCAGCCCAGCACGGTGCCAGAGGGGTGCCCAAACTGTCTCGGCATGGGGACGACGCTCCTCGGCACCTGCCTGCGGCGGGAGGAGGCGTCGATCGCGGCTCCGCTGCGGGGCCGCTCGCCCTCGCGGCTCCCCGGGCAGCGCCTGACCCCTCGCCAGGGACACGAAAACGCGAGCGGAGGAAGCCTGCACCGAGCAGGCATCCAAACCAGCTCCGCTGCTGTTTCCTCGCCCCCGGCGAAGCCTCCTTGCACCCTCCAGATGGCAAGGCCAACAGGGTGAATTATTTTTGGCAGTCTCTGCTGAAGGTTTTTCCATGGAAACAGGCTCCCCTGCCAGCAAAACACCTTCCAGAGCGGCCTGCGCAGTGCAGGAAAGGAGCCCGGTGGGGACTACGGAGAGCTGGGAACGGCCCCAGCCTGCAGCCCCAGGACACGCGTTTCAGCCCTCCGAGACCCCTGGTTTACCCATCCGCAGAGCAGGAGAAATGTCCCCCTTTCCCCCCGTTCAAGGCTTTTCTTGAGGCTGTGCCTCGAGATCGACTAAGGAGAGGAGGAGAGCGTCCCAAGACGGCTCAGAAACAGCCCTACGCGGTGGGGGATGCTGGAGGTGGCAGCGCCCAGCCCGGCGCGGGGCACGTCAGCCTTCAGTCCGGGACACCAAAACCTCTTTGTCCTTTCTGAAAACCAGCATCAGTGTCCACGGATCCTGCAGGGGGAAGGAGCACAAAGCCGAGCACAAACCTACATCGCATCTCGAGCACGGCCTGCCTTCTTCAGCCGGTGTCATAGGAAGTCAATTCCTAAGAGGATTTTTTGTCTTAGACAACAAAAATAAAATCCCGCTTTCCGGTAGCTATAAAAATCCTACGGAAAAACTTTCTCCCGCTCCAAGCAGAGTCTTAGAAACGTTCTGTCTCACTTGGCTTTGGCACAGCCAAGGCTTCCAGGACCATAAAACTCTGGATTGCTGCGTGGGTTCAATCCTGTTCCCTACCCGGAGCGTTTTTACACCACAGAACACAATCAGGACACAGAAAAAAAAGGGATGAGGGCTTCTCCACCTGATTCACCAGTGGACACCCCGGGCTACTGACTCGCTCCCTCTTTACCACCTGCACCCTTAAAATTCCTGGGAGGCACTGCAGGTATCAAAGCGCAGTGAGGGATTTGGCACATCTTGCCAAAAGCAAGCAGGACAGGAGGAGACAGCTCCTTGCGAAACATCTCTCTTCTCCTCCCGCCTTAGCCCCATGGCAGGGTTCAGAGCAGCTTCCCCAGTTGCTCACACCCAGGCCGACCAACGCACACCTGCAGTGGAGCAGCCGGTTTTGGGCCGGCTCCCACCACCGGGCCGGCTCTCCGAAGTGGTTTTGCTCCACACCCATCCTTGCAATGGCTAAAATGTGCATCTCGCGAGGCTCAAGAGCAGCCCGCCACGTCAGCCCCCATCTACGCTGCCTCTTCAACCCCTCGCACCGCGGGCAAGGGCACTCCGAAAAGATCTGGCATCGACACGGCTTTGGGAAGCCTGCGTTGAGCGTGAACGGAGTCCCCAAGCCGTCTGACCCGACCCGGGGGGTGCAGCTCGGGGACACAGATAACTCCCTTTGCCTTCTCCGCCTGAAAGCAGGAGGGAGTAGAAGAGGGAAGAAAACGCACTGCGGCCAGACCCGACGCCAGACAGCCGAACGCGCCCCGCGCACGGGCAGCCTCTCCCAGCGCCCTGCACGCTCCCCCACGCCTCCCGGGAGGAGAGCAAACCTGACAGGCAAACAGCCTCGCTCGGGAATTATTCAGATTTTTTATCCCCTTCCTCGGAGCCAAAACAGGCACTTTGAAGCAAAGTGAAATGCAAATACGATGAGGTGGAAAGACGCACAAACAAATGCAAACTCCGCGGAAGGAGAGGCTGAGACGCGGCACCCTCGGCGAGGACCTTCCCACCCCTGGGCTAAAGCAACGCCCCAGGGAGCGCTTCAAAAACAAGCAGGGAGCCCGAACAGAGGCCTCCGGAGGGGTGGCGATCACTCACTGCCGGTCCCCGACTCCCGGCCTGCCGCAGCATGAAGGAAGAAGAGGTGGCAGACGGCCCGGCCCGCGTGTCTGGGCTGCCGGCCGTCGCCAGCCTGCCCGACGGCTGTCCTCGCGAGGCAGGAGGCAACGCCGCCGGGCAGCAACGCGGGAGCAAAGGAGACGGGACAGACTCCGCAATAAGGCACACGGACACCTTCCCGGTGTCCGCCTCCAGCTAGCGCTGGCTGCATTTTACTGCTCGGATGGGTTTTCTCAGGGTTGGGGATCCCAGGGAAAATAAAAGCCATGCTGGTCCCTGCGCTGGTCCTCGGCCAGGTGAGGACTGTGTGGCTCTGGCAACTGGAAGGGGAAGGGAATAAACAAATGCAAAAAAAAGAAAAGGGAGCTGTTACAGGGCAGAGACGCCAAAACAATAACAAGGCAGGGATTTCAATCAAGCCTTTGAAGAGCAGGCGCTTTGATACAAGGTTAGCATGTGTATTAGGTCTGACCCTAGGGCCAAAGGAAGGCTTTGCACTCAGGCAAGGCAGGATGGACATCCAGGGCTCAGCCCTGTCTCCATCCTGCCCACCTCGGCCATCCCTGCCGCGGGGACAGCCTCTGTCCCCAGGCCCTGCCCCTGCTGCCTGCCTGGCCTGGCCTTTGCCATTTCCCCTGCTGCTTTCAATGGGACCCAGTGCACCCAGCACCCAGAGCTAGATTTGGTGCCCAGATATGTCTTTCAGTTGGGAAAATTTGGCGGAGGACTGGAAGCACGTCCGAATACATCAGCATAGAAACAGAATTAACCCCACCTTTTTGAGCGGGGCAAAAAGCAGCACTCCCCACGTGCCAAGAGGCCATCTCTAACCAAGCAAGGACAGGGAGCCCCAGATGTGCTCGTGCCCTGCCGTTCGCAGCGCGCCGGAGCGGAGCGGGGAGCACGCGCACCATATGAGCAGCTACGGCTCTCCACACTGCCAGTATCAGCAGAGGAACCGGAGCCAAGAAACAATTGCATTACTGTTTCCCTCTGGTATGACAGATCCATATTTACATACACACGTGCTCACAGCATCTCCCACGATACTAGCACAAAACCTATAGTACATGCTCTTTCTCCCGGGTACCCGGGATGCAAGTCACGCTGCACTGTGCTCTCCACCGGTGTAACTCCAGCAGCCTCCCAGGCTGGCTTGGACGAGACACAAAACCCTTCCGCGGCAAAGGACGCACAGCAGCGTCGGAGAGAAGGCGGCGTCTCTTCCCCACCTCCTCTCTGCCTTGTGCAAGCTATGAATCATTTCCTGATAGGGCTCCATCTTCTCCGAAACCAAAGAATGGGAAATGTCACAGCCAACAGGAAAGGAATAAAGTGGCCCAATTTATGTTCTTCGGGGAATTAAACAAAGCAGCTTTGCTCCCTGCCCGCTCATGCCACCAGGACGCTCAATAGGTAAAGTCTATCCCCACCTGATAGCAAAGAAATTCCTACTACTGTTTTCATGCCTTTGGGATTTCAAGGCAATGGGTCCCTTCTACTCAGCCAAATTCACATCCACAGCTGGAGGCTACAGCCAGCAGCTGGGGAAGACCACGCTTAAGCACACCAAGCTCCATCCACCTTGCTCGCTGCCAGCTGGGCTCCCAGACGTCATGCAGAGCTGGGCACAGGACGTGCGCGAGCAGCCAGGGCTGCGGCTCCATCCCTCCCCTGCTGGATCCCTGTGGGCCTCGCTGCAGAGGACAGGGCTGCGCTTGCCCTGCTCCCCCAGCCCCACAGCTCCTGTGCCTGAACACCCGTCCACCCGCCTAGGGCTCAGACCTCCATGGGAAGTCTTGCAGCAGTGTTCAGTCTTGCATGACCGAACCCAAGTGCAGCAAGGTGGGTAAGGCATTCCCCAAGCAGTGGGACCTCTGCAAAGGCAACGTTGAGGATGGGCACTGATGGCAAGGCACTGCATATCTGCGCTTCGTTCCCAAGGATTTCTCCAGACCACAAAGCATGTCCATCTGTCAGCTCTGGTACCAGCAAGTCAGAGCATCTTCAAATTTTGTCAGCCTTCAGAGCAAGCATCTCTCATCACACTTTTCCCCAGCTTGGTGTGACGGCCTCTGAAGACGGGGTCATCTCCTGTGGCTCTGTCCTGCCCTCACCCTGCTCTCTGGGTGTTAACTGGAGTCTATTTTGGGAGCTGCTTTTTGGGCACCTGTCCCATGGCAAATGGGCAGAGACCCACCAAACTGCTTCAATTAGGCCCTGAATTACTTATGGCCACTGGGCTGGGTTCCAAATGCTCCATATCTCATTTCCAATCCCGGCTTCCCCATAGTGTGTGAACAAATAACATGGGAGGGAGAAGGAACAGTTATGAAGGAGGGAGAAAAAAAAAAAAAGAAAATTGTTTACAAGCTCCCAGGAAGAAACCACAACTGAGATATTAAAGACGAGAACCACACGTTGCTGCACAAGAATGCAAACTCCTGGATGCTACACAATAAACACCTTTCAGATGCAAAGGGTTGATCTAACAAGTAAACGGGATTTATCTGCTCTAGACCCTCCTTACCATATGATTTTGAGAGGCTGAGGAAGGAACAAAGGATTTTTTTGGACTCGAGCATTTCCAAAGGTTAGAAAACTCTTGTTCAGCAGGGATCAGGGACTGCCACAGATCCTGGGTCCTGGTCCAAGCGTGGCTTTCTCCAAATATTTTCCCCCTCACTGGGGAATGCATCCTACAATGCCTGATCCAAAAGACAGTGGAGGTTTGCTCACGCACTGTACACAAGACAGCAGTAGGCAACCCCGTGACCAAGCTCTTGAGGCCCTATCTACACCCAGCTCGACCAGCATCTCTGAAGGACACGGCCAGTGCCCATGCGATTTTGCCAGAGCTATTACATATTGTGGATTGATGAAATCTGGAACACAACATTTAAAGAAAAGTGGTGGGGTAGGGGGAGGAGGAAACCAAACAAAAGGGACATTTTACTTTCTGCCAAGAACCAGGGGAAAAAAATCATTTGTCTCTCTCCCATGGCAGGCCGGTTGCCTTGGCACTGGGGCTCAGCCATCCTGCAAGGAAAGATCAAGGCTGGCTACCCACCACAGTCTCACCCCGCTGCAACGGCACAACACTGCACCGAGAAGGGCTCCAGTACAGGTTTGCTTTGCTTTTCAACGCTGCCCTAGTTTAGGAGGGAGCCTGGCAGGTCTGCAGAGGAAAAATCTATGCTGCCTCAGTAAATGCTTCATGACAAATGTCAATTTTCAGAGCTAAAATATTCATGAGGATGGCTGCCGATAAGGGAGCGCGCTGCTTATTCGGAGTGCTCCCAAGTGCTCTGCAAGGGCATCTGCTCCGTTCGCTGAAAGCTCCATCCATCGCCCGGTGTCTGGGACGCGGCCACCTCTGGAGAGCCGGCACCGCTGGCACTGCTCAAGGCGGGAGCCGAGCGGGATCGTAATCAGGCCACAGAGCGCGAGGGAGCGACATCACGCTCCCCGATCGCTCAGAGCAACCGAGGTAAAAAATGGCACAAAACGCAGAGAAAATCAGGCCGGCTTCGTTGGACAAGGACAGAAGCGGCCAGGGCGTGCGCCTCCGCGCTGCACAGAGCGGGAAGGGAGGGCAATGCCGCGGCGAGCCTGCCCCGAAATCCTCCAGGCTGCTGCGTGACCGGGCCGGGGACAATGGCAATGCTTTAATGAGCGTTTTAGGCTTCCTGCCATTAGACACAAAGCTATCGATACGGCCACAATGGAACTGGAGCTGTGTAGTGGGCAGATTTTATTACACGTATAGATCATCTAACAGGCTTAGCGTCCTGGATTTATTAAATTAGACAAAGGCTCTTGAAAACAACCTCAGTCAGCTCTGCAAAAGGATGGACTGGAGCAGTGCGCCGTCCAAGGAGAGCAGGAGCCCACACTTCTGCCTCCCCACACCTCAGTAAAAGCCAAAGCTGTCACCCCATCCTCTGCCTTTCCCCCCAGGGCAGGTCTCCCCTCTCTCCTAGGCTCTCACCGCTCCACCAGGAGGCATCTCCTGTGGTTCCCACCTGGACCACAGGCTGCCTAAGAACTATGTCCAGCTCCTCCGCTGCTGCAGAGCCCGCGGACCTGCCAGCCCTGCAGCAGAGCTGCGATCGACGCCTGCTCCAGACCCCAAGTGTCCCTGCAAGGCGGCGCAGGGCACTTACACCCATTCTCCAGACGTGGCACGGCAGCTAAGCAACGTACCCACCGGCGACGGCCAAGTCTGCCGCATCTTAAATCAGCACCGTGGTTTTAACACTGTCCTTTAACGCTGTCCGCTCGGCTGCGCTGTCCGAGCAGGGAGGCAGGGCTTTCAGTCGACTCCACGTCCCCTTGCGCTTGCAGACACCTGAGCTCAGCCTTTCCCAGCCACAGCCTTCCCCTTTCTGCAGCTACTGCTCGACAAGGCTACGGAGGAAACTCCGGCTTGCTCGGGCTTTGCACCAGGCAAGAGAAAAGCCAGTTGTTACTGTGGACAAGGGCACGCGATGGAGCAGCACGGATCCCCGCTGCACCTCAGCACACTGCCATCAGCCCTGCATGCCTTGGGCCCCTCTGCAGAGGTGGAGCAGCCCACCCCAAACCTGGAGCCTGTAAGGAATAGAGGGAAACGCCCCAAAATCTCACTCGCTCCCTGGAGTTCCTGCTATCCAAAAAGCATCACCACCCCCTTTTACAGACAGAGGAACAGAGGCACAAACAGCGCCCACCAAACGTGGCCTCGGCATCCGCCGGTATGACCCTGCCCCGGCAGTAAATCTCGCTCCCTGCTCGCCGGTGACGACAGCGGCGGCTCTCTGCCAGCCCGGGGAGCCGCGCGGGAGGACAGAGGAGATGTTCCCAGGTGCATGGCTGGGTGTGCAGACACACGGCCCCGCTCCAAAACGCACTGGGCCGTTTCCCACAGCCCCGTCACCAATTTCCTCACCGTCAGCCCCCTACTTGTCCATCGCGGATGCCGACGGCCGGCTCCCGCAATTTGCTTTGCCGCCTGTGTCTCCGAGGCAGGGCTGGGGGTGAAGTCGCCCGCCAGGCAGGTGGGCTGGGAGGATGGGTTTGCAAACCCTGTGCACGCTTGTCCCTGCACGCTGGGCCCCTGCAAGAGCCCTCGCAAGCCTCTACCAGGAGATAACACAACTTCAGCTTTGCTTTCGCCAGGGGGAAGGATTTTTCTTCTCCCGGAGCAGTTTGGGGAGGGGGCGAAGTGCCGGGGCTAGGGAGGAGAGTTCAGCCAGGGGCCGCTTTTAAGAAGAACCTGTGTTTACTTCCACAGACAGCGAGTCTAAACACAGAGCAAGGCCTTGCTGGCTGCCGAGCACCCTCGGGCTCGAGCCCGCAGCGCTGCTCCTCTCCCCGCCGCCACCCCGGGCAGCACCCAGCCCTGCGGGGCCCGGGCAACCGCGCTCAGGCCGCGCAGCCCCACCGGGTGCCGCAAAGGGGCTTCGGCCCCCAAAACGCCCACCCAGAGCCCCGGCTTTGCAGCCGGCGGCTCCGCGGGCGGCCCGGCGGGGATTTGCAGGCGCTCTCCGGAGAGGGCCCAGCCAGGGGTGCGCGAGAGGCTGGATCTGAAGCTCGTCCTGGCCTTATATGGCGATTCTCGCGCTGTGCGTACAGCTTTCAGCTGCTATCCACCTCAAAGCGGGGTCTGGAGTTGGCAGCCAGCTCCTCGCCTGCCTCTTTCCTGTTAACCTCTTTCCTGCCGGACGGCTCTGCAAGGTCCCGCGGCGAGGCTGGGCGCTCCGCGTCCCACCGCGAGGACGGCGAGGACAGGAGGGCCTGCGCGAGCCTGCCAGCCCCCTGCGTCGCAGCAGGGATCCCCCCTTTGCCGGCGGAGGTGGCCGCCGCGAGCAGGACGAGGCGGCCTCCCGCCGACGGAGGAGCGAGGAGGGCAAGGTCCCGCGCGCCGCCGCTCGGGGCCCTCCCGTCTCGCAGACGACCTGCCACAGCCCAGCCCAGCCCGGCTCGGTTTGGGGACCCAAACAAAAGGCACAGCGTCTCTCAAAAGCAGCCGACAGCTGGGCCGGCCGTGCCAAAGAAACGGGCTTGCAGCCTTGCAAACGCAACTCCTCTTTCCCCCTCGCCTCGAGGCTGCGCTCTGCTTACAGCACGGACACATGACAACCGAAACCAGCATTTAAGATGCAGAAAATCCTCCCCTCCTAGAAGGCGGGTGGGAGGAATAAACGATAAGAATCCGACCCCATCTGCTCACAGCTGCCAACATGGCATCTTCCCCGCTCCCCATGAACAGGCACAACAGCCACGGAGTCAAAAGGGAAGAAAGTATCTGTGGCATGCGAGTGGGTTGTCATGGTAATGAGCCAGATACCAAGAGCCCAGTGAGATCACACTCCCGTACTGTACTCGCAGAGAGGGACGGAGTTTAGTGCAAGGACCTTGGCATGCAAGTAGTTTGGAGGAGAAAACACAGTCATTTGGAGGTGGGAAGAAAAGGAGGGTATCATTTGCATTTTGATATTTAAATTTTAAATTGCATGGTTCAAAATTGGCCTTGTCAACTTTATTCTCCACCCCCTCGGTGTAGGAGACGAGCTGAATGGTCCCAGGTGGCCTCTGCATCGCTCCCCGCCACACGCGTGTGCACATACATGCACTCCCCTCCTGCCGCCCACGACCTCTGCTGCATGCCCGGCTCACACCAGCTCCTCCAAGGCAGCTCCCACCGCATCTCCCAGGGGGGAGAAGGACTCACCAAACCTGCAGAAACCACCTGAGAGACCCAGAAAGTGACAACGGGCACTGGGAGACACCAGTTTTGGACATAACTCAAAGTGCGAGTGAAACAGCAAGGGAGGTGGGAGGCTTAGACTGACATGGGATGACTTCCCACTCATGTTGGCCAGCGATCAAAGCACAGCTCAACCTCAGCTAGGCCTGGGATTTCTCTTTCACAGGAGTGAAGAGGTATAAACCTGGGCATGGGAATACAAGGAAAGCGATGGAAAAAAGGACCCTCTATCCCCACCACTGTCTCCGGTCAGAACGGTGCTGCTCACTAGCAGAGACAAGAAGCTACCCAAGGGGTTTTCACTGATCTTTTTGGTGTGACCTCCCAGGAAACCCCAACAATATGGGAGAACTAGTGAAGAAACCCAGATCCTGACAGCCAAAGCGGCATGAAGGTTTGCGATAACAAGACTAGTCTCACCCTGATCATACTTCTGCACACATGCAACATCCCATCCTTCTAAGGTCGCTCTGCTGTCACTCTGTGTAAATGGCTTCAAACCTCTGAAGTGGAAGACAAGTGCGAAGCACATCAGAAACAGAGCTGCTGTTGCACTGGCTCATGGGCTGTGCATCACCAAGCCAGGCCAAAACTGCGTTGCTGGGAGCTGCCAGAGGACCATTAGATAGACGTTTCCTTCCCCCCCATTCCTCAACTTTTTCCATTTTCTGGTTGCAGGAACATGGAGTGATTGAAAAGCAGGAGCCCTTGCAAGTGCCCAGAATGGGACCTGTCACTCCAGGGCCTTCCAAAATCAACAGTGGCAGACACTGAGAGGAAAAGTCTCCAGACTCTCAGCCATGGAATGAGTCTCCAGACTCTGATAAAGGAAATGGCCTTAACCCTCTCTTCTGCAAGCCACTGTGTGCAAATCTAGACACAGAAAGAGGCATCACCCCTATTCCCAACACAAACTGAACTGGGAAATGGAATGGGAGGTTGACAGGGTGGGACGTTCAGCAGAGATGTCTTGGGACAACCACACAGGAGCCAAGATCGGGATCCGAGCATGCTGTCACAGAAAGCACAGTGTTCCTAGGACGTGAGCACTGCACCCTCTCTGAGCACGGAGAAAGCAATGGGTCAGGAGGAAGAGCCACCGCAGCATCCAATATCAATCCTCCTGCAGTCCACGAGGACTGTTTTCTGCCTTCCTCCTGAAGACAAGCTTGACCTACTCTGTGCTGAGATAACCAGCCCTGGGAACCAGACGGGATAGCTGGTTCCCAGCCCACCTCCATCAGTGGCTCATCATGTATGGGTCGGGGAAAACCAGCCATCTGGCTGCCTTGCTATGTTCCAGCTCCATCATAAATTTAACTTCCACAAGGGCTAGTAGCATTCAGAAGAACACAGGTCTTTTCTCTCTGTCCCACAGCTGCTGCCCAACCTTTGCAGAGAAACTTTGGCCCCACGGGCCCCCAGCGTGGGAACATCTCTGCAGTTTGAACTCCATGCTAGACACACACCACATTAGCCATGCTTTGCCCAGAAGAGCCAAGGCTGAAATGGAGGAAGGCTCCACTTAATGACCAAGTGGTTGGCACACCTAACAGCTCACAACCATGGGTGAGACTGCAGCACAGGCTCTCTTAAGACCTCGGCTTTTGAGTCTAGATTTGGGTAGAAAAACTGGCGGGGGCGAGGGGGGGGAGAATCCTCCCCTTCAGAATCCTTAAGACAGCTAAGAAATGGTGCGGAAGACATTTCAAATGAAAAGGGTTTCATTCCTTGGAAAAAAGCTTAAGAAATGAACCTAGGGCAAAGCTCTCACTGCTTGATTTTGGAGCCAGTCTTCGTGCAGAGCAGGAAAATTGCTGCAGCTAATGTAGGCTCCAACACTGTTAACAGTGACAAATGCCACTGGAAGGACTCCCAAGGTCTTTTTTTCGGCCCTACTCTGATCCCAAGGCAACTCCCACCATAGCCAAGAGACATCTGAGATGTTGCCATCCTTGCAACACAGAGATGTGCTGCAGAGCGCACAGATAGGGCTACGACAGCCAGCTGCAGGATGAGATGGACCAAGGAAAAGCTAAGGCAGGAGCAGCAGTGAGACTTCTGACGTTTGGACATACAAGAACCCAATCCTCTTGGGAGTACAGTCCTGCTCTGTGAAGCTGTAGAGGGTTGTTTACCATCTCTCTTTGAGTCACAGCCACGGAGCTTCGCAGATGTCTCATAGCAAGGGCAGATCCACACAAACTGGGCACTGGTTGAGTCACACGAGACCACCCATTGTATATGGCACCCAGAACAGGACCACACTGAGAGACTCGGGAAGATCAAAATTAGGAATTCAGGAGGGGAGAAGGGGCTGTGGAGGAAGCCCTTTTCTGCCCCAATGTCTATGCAGCACTGTTCTTCAGGACAACAGAGGTAAGAGGCTGCCCGCAGCAGGAAACACCTTCCCTCAGGCTTGGTACAAAACCCATATTCAGCATCTACCTTTAAATCCCACTCCATGGCAGAGCTGTTCACCAGGAAAGATTCCTGTTATAACTGCAGCTAAAATAGAGCTCTGTGCAATGGGGAGCTAGAGGAAGGGTCAAACAGAGCATCTGATAGCACAGAGACAGGCAGCACTGGCCTCTTCCTGTCTTACTCTGAGCTATCAAGGATAGGGCATGGCCAAAGTAAGAGCCATCCAAGGAGAAGAAGCAAATTTAATCAATCAAAGCCCCATAACTGCATCAGTCTGCCCTCAAACACAGCAGGGAAAGAGGGGGTGGATCTCCTGGTATCCAGCAATCCCACAACCTCTCCTACACATATACCTGAGCAGAGAAATCAGTGAGTACACGACAATAAAGCAAGCAGAGGTCCTCACGTTGCTCACCATGCTGTTAGCACCATCACAGCTGCATGAAGCCGCCTTAGCAGTCATCCAGGCTTCACATAATTTAAGGCCTTGCATTATGTTGGCCCAGGAAGCACAATGACCTGCACAACAGAGCTAGGTGAAAAACGGTAAACGCTTTCCACAGTAAAAGAACAAATAAAAATTGCAAGAATTTTCCTGGTGTCTCAGGAGGAAAAGAAGAAAAGAAAAAAACACTTTCAGTTCCATACGAACCAGAAATTTTCATTTTTCCACTACAAACTAAAACATAAACAAAAGGGAGTAGGGAAGGCACTGTTTTTCAGTGGACAAAGTCAGCAGAAGGCTCTCAACAAACTTCTACTAAACAGTTCAACAAGACATGGGGTTAAACCAGCTTAAGCCAACTCCATCCGACTGGTTAGCAGGGAGAGGGCCAAACACGGTCAAAACCAAAGTGCAGGAACAGTCTATTAGCGGGCAAAGCCACAGCTTGGCTCCCTCCACAGCCAGGCAGGCAAGTCGTGTCTGGGCAGAGCTAGCTGCTCAGCTCCGAGCACATGCCGCTCACCACCTCTGGCAGCAGAGATCACTGGGCCAAGACTGCGGTTTCTTTTCGTTTTGTCTTCTCTGGGCTCAGCTGAACTGAAAATTCAGTCCATGCCTACATGCGTGTTCCCAGGGAGATTAAGTCCAAGTCAAGCGAACGACCCAAACTCAACTCACAGATGTTAAACCTCCAACTAGAGATTCTCACAAACAAGTGATTTTCCTTCCTGGTAATCTCAGAGGATTTAGACAGAGCAGGGAAAGCCAGTTTATTCTTGTTCAACGCTCTTCCTACCCCATGGCTCATACGCAGATACACCCAGCACCTGCCTCCATTTCGTTCTGCAGTAAATTCGCAGGATCCATTACTGCTGCAATAAAACACACTCCAGTCATGTCCCACGCTTCAGATTTCATGCTGCTAAAGGGGCTGCAAGAGCTGTGTGCTGCAGTACCGTGGTTACGACAGGGTGTCATGCACGTCTACCTCGGGGAGCTGGTGAGAAAATGCAACGCAGACCTCCATAGCAGAGCTCAAATTCCAGATTAACAAAATTTGCATTTTCAGTAGCAACCTACACTTCCCAGCATCGATCAAACCCAGAACCACCAGCTTTGCCTTCGATATGCCATGTCACTCAAAGCCAATCCCTGCCACTCAATTTCACAGGCACGGGGACGGCACCAAGCACAGCAGAGCTTCTTGGTGCAAAGACATTGAACAGTGACACAGGCAGAGACAGAGCCACCATTGATGGCCGGCAGAAAGGCAACCAAAGAAAACACAGTGAATAGTTACCAGCCCCCCTGCAGCCAAATATTTCCAAGGCAACGGTCACTGGTTTTTGAGCTTTGTTTGAAGAGCTGCCCTAAAGCAACTGTGTCACATGACTGTCAATAACAGCTTATCGCATCCCAAGCGTCTCTCACACCTCATCTACATGTAGCCGGGTTTCCCCCAAGCCCCCATCTTCGTGCTGGAGGACTATCAATGGAGCATCTTGCATGAGCACTCACCCAATCAAAACAGAGGGAGAAGGACAACCCTCTGGAGATTCGCAGCCATGTGTGTTAGCAAGAGATCCACAGGAGACTCGGGCAACTCCCACAAGTGGACTCGGGCAAATGCCTAAGTGGAAGTTCTTGCATTCTGCCAAATTAGGCTGGAAATCTCATTACTCCCCAACACTCTTACGAGCTTTCCAGAGCTTCCTGCCGGGCTGGGAATACCATGAGGACTCAGCTTGCTCCAGGGTCTCCAGCTGGAGCTCAAAAGGGAGGCGGCATTCACAGAGGTAAAAACAGACTGCCGGCACACATGCTCTCCTTCCCAGGCTCAGCTTGCCTTGGGATCCAAGCTTCAGGTTTTGTTTTTATCAAGTCCATTACTCTCCCTGGTGACCAGATCCAGAAGGAGCACGTGACTCAGGGCAGTGGGATATACATGAAGGCCCAAGCTGATACCTGGTCCCCAAGTTCAATGCTGGACAACCACAAGGGAAATGGCAGCTCCTCTTTTCAGGAGCTCGGCTGCGGGACACCTATCTCTGGTGACTGCTTTTAATAGGGCTAGAGCCTACAGTGAAAACTCATTTCTGGACTTTCACCCTAGGTTCATGAACATTTAAGTAGAAGAACTGTAAGATGACAGAGGTCATGAGGCAAGGAAGAAACTCAGTGCTTCCAGCTGCCTGCAGAAATACTCCCTTGTGCTCCACAGAGATGCTGGAAGACTCCTCTGAACAGGCACATCGACTTGAAAGGCCGCAGGCAGATCCAAGCTCTCTGCCCATCTTTCAGGCTGGCCAGACACAGATGAAGCTTGTTTGGAAACACTGTCAGCTCCATGGTGTGCCTGAACCCATGCACCTTGCCTCCGCCAGGCACATGAGCTCAGTGAGCACTACATCAGTGCAGCCACCAGCTCCCGGCTGCAGCGGTCTCATGCCCAGAAGAGTATGAGGTTGGATTGGTCTACCACGCTACAGCCATGTCCTATATTTACCCTGTCTGTACCTTATGCCTATAACTGAGGCCTCACACCTGTTCTGCTTTATATCCCCCTGAGCAGGTCTGCAGATCTTCCCAAAGACTAAGGAGGTAGCCAGAGGGCATTTTACAGTCTTTGACCACTGGCCGGCTCAGCAAACCGTACAAAATGGTAGGCTTTTTGGCCAAAAAAAGACAGCTCCAAGGAACAAATTAACAGGCCAACTCCCAACAGGCGCTCACGGCTGTTGTTGGGCAAGGAGACAACATGGAAACAATCAGAGCTCTGTTTCGCTGCCACTCACAAGGAGCAGCCGAGGAGCCGGCTGCCACTCAAGCTCCACCAGTTGGCCTGAAACACCTTCAAGGCCGATGCAAGGAGCTGGCCTCGCTGCCTGGGCACCGCAGCTGGGGAGGTTTGGGCTGGGCCCTGTTCAAAGGCTCGCTGCGCGTTTTCCCATCGCCACTTCCCAGCTGCACAGCCCACAGGGAAACAACCGGGAGAGCCGCACACAGATGGCTGGGGAGACAAGAGGGAAAGAGATACGCATCGAGAGAATGAACAAGTACCAGCTGATGGGGAGTCAGAGCAACAGAGAAGTGGCCCCAGGGGGAACGGCGCTTTGAATGCCAGCCATTGCCAGAAGACAAAGGCTGGGAAGAACATGCAAGGTTGCAGAAGCCTTCCCCCCCTGCCCCAGGGCAGAGCAGTGAAGCATTTTCTTGCTAACCCCTATGCAACCAGCTCCCAACTTCCTCCTGCACTCCCAGGTGATTTACAGAGGAGCTCAGGGAGAGGAGAGGATGCTGGCACCCTGTGGGCCCCTGCAGTCAGCGCCCGGGTAACTCGCAGCCCGTTCCTCGCAGCATCTCCTCTGGGAGAAGTGTTTCAGCCCACAGCGGAGAGGAAGAGCCTGGCGCTGGCTGAGCCTCAGGAGGCTTCTCCATCGCCTGAGCTCGCCTCCCATGACTTCACCCCCTGCACCGGTGCATCCCTCATGGTCAAACACTGGTCTGCACAATGCATTAACAGGCTGTGCAAGCAAAACTTCCCCTTCCTCCACACATCTGCTCAGTCCATAATCCCCACTGTCCCTCCCCTAATGGGAAAGTGGCCAGAAAAGGGAACCAAAACCCTAATTATATCCCAGTAGTCCACAGCACCCTGGTGATCTGTTATGACTTTATTGATGGAGTTGCAACAGGGCTGATGAAATAAGGATGAAACTGCCAAGACTCCGCTTGTTCCAAATACCCTCCCTTTCTCCCCAGCTGCAGCTGCAACTGATGGAAATCCTACGTTCGCTCAGGATGCTGTGGGGATGCACCTAAAATCAATGGGCGCCCCTGCCCTTCTGCAGCTCCTCTCCCCGGTGAGGTGCCCCGAGCCTTTCTCCAGCTCACCTGCAGGACACCGTCGCCAGCCCCCGGGGCAGAGCCCAAAGCCCCACACGCGGCATCAGTACAAGCAATATTATCATAAAGCCTCAGACAAACAAGCTTTTGGATCATGCCGGAAGAGGTGACGGGTAAACGTTAAGTTGTCGTGCAGGTGACTTACCTATAGGTAACTTCACCTTTCAGCAAAACTGACTGGCTGGTTTTATTTTCTTGCCTATTTGCAATCAGGATTTAATGACTGCAGGGAAAAAATCGTTAAGTGCAGTTCAGGTTTCCAACAGGCAGGACAAATGTGGAACATAACAAGTAAACAGCAGTACAAATAAAGAAATCTTGCAAAATACATATTTGAAAAAATACATTTGCGCACTGTTACCTAGTCTGGAATGAGGGACAAGCAGTATCTGCTGGCATTTTTGTTTTACCACCTTACTGATCTTGCAGCTCACAGTATCTCTATTAGCGAGAGCAATAATGAAACCTGCTTAGAAATTTTTATCTTTACCAGAAATTTCTCAAACAAAAGCAACAAAAGCTGGAAGACTATAATGAAAACCTTGCATTTGGAAACCCAGAGCAAAGCTGTTTATAAAACGCTGTTGAAGACATTGGTTTGTCTCCACGCAAGTTTTAACCTGACAATGTCCCTTTTACATAGACTCTAAAACTGATGAATAATGCATGTCTGGGGTAAATCAGAAATATAATATTCACTAATGGTTACCATAACAGAGAAACACGGACCATGAATAAGTAATTTATTAACCCCGAACCACGTTGCTGCTGGAACAGAGTACACACCTCGGCTGTGGGCACCCAAAGCATAGGTGAAAAGTTTGCTCTTGAACCGAAGCCAGAGCACGCCGAGGCGGCGCGAGCCGAGCCAGCCTCGCGCACGGGACGCGGTCCTCGCGGCTGAGACCCCTCACTCTCATCACACCTCCGAGACCTCACTGCCAGCAGAAAACCAGTTTCTCCCAGCCTCCAGGGCAGCAGCCAGATGCTGGAGCAGGGAAAAAGCCTTCCGCCAGCGAGGCTGGAGGGCGACGGCCGGGCCGCGAAGCCGTGCTCCCCCTTCCTCCTCCTCGGCAGGAGAGGACAGAGGCCCGCGGAGCTGCTCTGCCCCTGCTGCCGTCCCCGCGGCCAGCGCCGAGCGGCGGACGTGGGAATGGAGGAGCGCTCCCAGAGCCCGGCCGCCTGTGGGAAGCCCACAACCCCGGCGCTCGCCTTCGGCCCTGGCCGCCTTCTCAGGCATGCCAAAATTTGGCCGGAGCCTCTTTTCGCAGCTCCCCCCCTCCCCATCCTTTCCCCAAGGCTGGAATCCTGCCTAATTGCGTATTTATTTATTTCTGCATTTTCCCAGCTCTTCACGCACACTGGAGCAGGGTGAGGAGGGGGGAAGCAGACGCCGGCTCCCAAGACAGACCCGAAAAAGCTCGGAGCGGGGCTGCACCCTCGGCTCCCCGGAGAAACGGGGCGGAAGCTGGAAACGGCGCTGCCGGCGGGGACGGGAAGGAGGCAGGGGGAGCGGGGGCAGGACAGGGCGACGGAGGAGAGCTTGCGCGGCGTCGCCCACCCCCTTGGCTTTTGTGTGCTCGCTCGGGGAAAATTAAAAATAGCTGTGTCCAAAGAGCGGCTGTGAGTGCCACAGAGAGCGTGTTGAGAGGAGGCAGCTGCAACCTATTTGCTGCCCCCGGTAATCAGCCCTTTGGCGTGCCGGTCCTCTCCTGCACCCCCCAACGCACACACGCTTCCCCTTCCTCCCCTGCCAGAAGACGCCGTCGCGTTTCTCTTATTCACATATGTCATGTCAACAATCAATGAATGTAGGAGCTCTTTGCAAAAAAAAAAAAAAAGTGGGATTTGCTTTGATTTTCAGAGCAGCTTTGTTTTGCTCAATTCACATCCTCTTCCTCCTCCTCTTCGAGCCCTTATGGAGGCGAGCTGCATTTTGCAGCAAACCCCACTGTGCCAGGCCCGGCTATCACCCGACTGGCCGCCCCTGTGCGCCCGGCAGAGGCAGCACCCTCGGGTCCATGCCGGCCAAAAGTGATGTCATTTCTTCCCGGGCTTCCTTCTAACAATGGGAAAATGGGAGCTATTGCCCAGAGTTACTCAGCCCGTAGTCCACAGCCTACCGGTGGTCCTGGCAGACCTCTGACGGTGGCTCACGACGGGGCTGGTAAGAATTAAGAATAATCACATCTGCACCCGTAACCCATGCAGCTGGCAGGTAGGCGCCCGCGAGCTGGCGCCTCTTGGCATCTGCCAGCTCTTTTGACACCCCCCCTTTCCCCAGCGCCAGACAATAGCAGGATATAAAATAGGGTTTTGCTGGTCACTTGGGTGCTCAGCCCCTCCAACAAGCGGAGGTGGCTGTAGGATCATTCAAAGATGGGCAAACGCCGTCTGAGGGCCCCAACACCCAGGACCCCTCGGCAGCTGCCTGCCGGAATTGCATCCGGAGGACTACAGCTGAGCTCCTATTTCTGATTTATTTCAACCTCTCTGTTAGAAAAACAGGAAAAAAAACAAAAAGGCAACTGGAGCAACTGCCCACCATGTAGTAAACATCAGTGCTACCATCTGGCACTTGCTGCTACGCGGCAGTGGAGTTTGGGGCCGTTACTCCAGAGCACTGTATTTTGTTAGATGTTTATAGTGCGGTAGGACCTAGATGAAAACCAGGTCCAAGCCACTGCGCTGCAAAGAGGGTGGAAATACCAGTGCGGGCCCGAGGAGCTCACGTGAGGGTAATTGTGCATGCAGCAATTATTTGTGTCATTTCGCTATCGGCTCTGACATCTTCACTCGGAGCTACATGCCATTAGAGGTGGGTTTGAGTTTTCATTAACGCTGCAAAGCATATCACAATTTTTGTTTTATAGAGTGCTTGCAATTACGCTGATGGCCGCAGGGATAAAGCCCAGGTTTCCAGAAGTGACGAAGAAGAGACTCCAGCTACTGCCAGTACCTGTTTTACTATCTTCTATAAACCAGGTAGATGCAGTTTCAAATCTAGCTTGTTTCTCTTGCTGCTCTTGTTCACCTCTTCTAATCAAACTGCTTTGTTAGTTCTCAAGAGATGGAGGAGTAGCCGGAAAGCGAAAAGGACAGGTCCAATCTGATGTTGTTTCTCCTGACACTGTAGGAGTGATTCCAGCCTTGAAACTTGCCCTACCGATGGCAATAAAGGCTGTATTGTTTTGGGGAAGGAAGCACCTTGGCCAGGTCATCAAAGCTTCCTGTAAATTAGGAGGCTGTGGGATAACTCACGCTCTCCCAATTCCAGATTTTGTCCTCTTGCCTTTCGTTAACTCCCTTAACCTCCCACGATGGATTGCTTCAGATCAGGGCATTTCCCAAGCTACTTGTGCAAGCGCTAAATGTCCCTCTCGGTGGGCAGGAAAGCAAACGCTAACTTCTTCCACCCACGTGAGAGAAGGTGAAAAAGCGCGACAGAAGCGGCCAGGTTAATCCATCTAAGCTCATATGAAGCCCAGGCAGTTTAGCGGTCCCAGCGATGCAATCCCTGGCCAGGAAATCTCAGGATACGGACCCAGGGTGTGGGGACTAGTATCAGAGTAATCCTTAGGGAAAGTGCCGCTACCGCTCCCAACACGGTCAGCCAGCAAGGATCCACCCTTTTGCACCGCAGGGGTAGGGATTTACTTCCCAAAACAACACATTAAACTAAACCAAACCCAGTAAAATAAAAGGTAGGGAACCGTTCACCAAAACGAAAGTGCCCATCGATGTCTTGGCACCGGACCCTACCTCCAGTAGTGGCTTGAGCCAGATGCTTCAAGCAGAGAAGGAAATACACAAAACCCCTCAGAGATGCAGTCGTGGAATATCCACACCTAACCCCAGTAACCAAAAAGAGGCTGGATCTCCAGTAAGCAAGATATCAGCAGTCTTTCCAACATTGTAACAAAGTTCTGGATATGCTTCCAACCCTTTCAAAGCCTGTTAGGTCCCAGGGGGACCATACTTGAGGGAATGAGTGCCCAGGGCTCTCAAAAGGCTCACGGCATTTTTTTTCCCCCAAAAGCATTACTGAAAGTGAAACATGACGAATTCAAAGCGCTCCAAGCTCTTGTCTGGGACCACCAGCGCTTGCCGTCTCTACGTCTTCCGTAGCGCGATCATCGGGCGTGCTGTGTCCCGTCTCCTTTGCGCTCTGCCTCCAGGAAGCCCTGTCCTTCTAAGCCTTCTCGGAGGAAAAAGGATTGCTGCTTCCCTGATTATTCCCAATACTTGCCTATTTTTACTACGTTATTTTTGAGGTACGTACTCAATAGCCCAGGCAGAACCTCACTACAGATCATTTTCCATCCTTTTCCCCACTAAACTGGTTATTTTCCCTGCTCTTCTGACCGCTGCTGCCCATCAAACCAACACCACACTTCCACAGCTGGCTTAAATCCAGCGTGACCTGCCGTTCCTGCCAGAAGGAGAGGTCTTGCCCTTCCGTCCGCACGGCCCTGCCCCGTAAGCCCGGCCCGCGCGGAGCGAGGACACAACGCGGCGGCGACAGGCCGGGCACGTAACGCCCTCGGCGTCGCAGGAGCCGCTCGCGCTGGCAGGGGCAGCGAGCCCGCGGCAGCGCTCGCCTCGGGCGGGGGGTGAAGCACCCGGGGGCCGCGCACGGGAGCCGTTTGGGGCCCAACTCAACTGGGGAAGCCAGGAAGAAGGCCGCCTCGCTGCGAGACGTAAAACGAGAACCAGGCCACGGATAACAGCTCCCTGCGGCCGGGAGGCCGGCGGGCCCTGGGAATCGCTCTGCCGCGGTCTGGTCCTTTCTCGCTGCCGCTCCGGTCGAGCTCTTTTTGTTCCGGCTTGTTTTAAATTTGAAACATGCTTTGATTCAAGCCCAAAGCTTTTTATGTTAAACAGAAACTGAAAGTCTCGAAGATCTGGCAAACAGAGAGGACAGCAGAATTGTGTCCGCGGGGGGGGAAAAGCAGCGGACGAGGGAAACTCGGCAAGCCTGGCGCTCCCCCGGAGGCGCGGGGGCAGGGGAAGTTTGGAAGTGCTTAAACGGCGAAACGCGTGGAAAAAGTAAGGACAGGCAGGCCAGGATGTTTAAGGTTCGTTTTTAATCCCTGCCAATGAATTTTCCATCCTGTGCCAAGACTGAAGTGAACTGCTTTGATCTAAAAAGAAAAAAAAAAGGGGGGGGGGGGGAAGAAAAAACACACAGATTCTTGGCTTCCTAAAACAATATAGATGACAAAGGAGGAAACTACGAATAAAATTAACACAGCGCAGCTCTGCTGACAGGGACATTTTAAAATCTGCCCCTTTCGTTTGAATAAAAAGGAATTTGGAGGGGGGTTGATTGGGAAATAATAATTATGAACGTCTACACAATGCGGCATCTGTGGGCGTGTATTCCTCCCTCGTTCGAGATCTCCCACCAGCAGCCACCACCGTTCATGCGTCTTCTTGCACGTTTATCAATTCCCTTGAATTTCAATTCCCCCTTAATTTCTCCTGGGGCAGGGGCAGGGGAACGATGCCTCGGGCGGCGCGTGGGGCTCCAGATGTGACCCCAGCAGCCCTTTGCTGTGTGCCAGACCTCCCACTTCCGAGCTGGCCTCTGCTCTTCTATTTATATATCCATCCCAGTGGTCCGTTTGCTTTCCTAACCATTGCCAGACGCTGAGCTGGCCTTGGTTTTTTATTCCCGCTCTGGTCCCTTCAGATCCCATCTCCCGCCTGACCTCCCAGTCATCGGCAGCCTTGAGCAGAGATGTCCGCTCGATTGTATTTACGTTAACGCTCTTACAAATGGCCTGATTTATGAGCCGAACTACTGTGCTGTGATCCAGGACGCGGACCCGGCCGGGACCGACGGCCCACGCCCGAGCTCCTCGTGTAGGAAAGGCTCCTGCGCTGGAGTAAAAAGCATCCCGCAGCCCGCGAGCCATCTGCAAAGCCGGCGCCAAGGAAGCGCCCGCCAAACTGACGGGAGTAACAACTGCGCGAGTCGGGGATGGAAAGCTGGGAAAAAGGGCAGGCAGGTGAATCCGTTTCTGCACAAGGGAGCCCGCAAGCGAGAGCGGCACGAAAACCTGCAAGTGGGAACCTATGCAAAAATAGCCCAGTCTAGTTATCCCTACAGACCCCTCCGTATGCATGAGCAAATCCAGTCCGCGGAGGCGGCCAGTTGTTGGTGTAAGCATCCTCTCAGACATCCCCGAGCAGCAGTCCTAACACACCCACGCGTTTGGAAGAAGCAAGAAAAGAAGGCGCTCTAGCGAATAAAGGCTGCGGCCGGGAGGCAGGGCTCATGCCCCGTCGCACCTTCCCGCGCTTAACCCCTGGCTACAGAGAGGCTAGTCACAGCTAGGCCGGTTTATTTGGGAGAAAGAGGCTACCTCACGCTCAGGGATGCTCCTCCTGGTCCTCGGAGGAAGAGCTGGAAAAGCCCACGTGGAAGGTGCTTTCACGTCGGCGTTAGGGAACTAACCGCATCCCGAGCTACATGCAACACCAGGCCCGCTAGCACGTTTAAGATGCTCCCAGGTGAGACCACCCCGAGGAAGGATGCCGGCCGCCTCTACCCTTGCTAGAGGCAAAGTGCTGCCGTAAATACCAAACTCGTGCAAATCTCCACGCACGGGAAGCGGCACAGGGATAAAATGAGGCACTGGGATTAGGCCTGGCCCACGGACACGTAACAAGTCGTTCAGAACCGGGCTGGAAACCAGAGCCTCTTCTCCAACTCTGCTCTAGCCACGAGGCTCGATCCGTCCCCAGGCCGCGTCGAGGCCGTGACCTACTCGCAGGTCTGAGGAGGGAAAGGAGGGAGGCGAGCTCCATCCCTGCGAAACCCCTCCTGCAACACCCACTGCCTTTCAGCTGCGTTCCCATGCAGCACGGCTCTATTTATAGAGATCGAGGCAGCTAATTATAGATAGCAGCAATCAAAACAAAAGGAGGCAAATGCTTTGCAATCTAATTGTGCTTGCCACTCGCACAGCCTGGACGCAGTCCACCTTTCCGGCTCCATCGTCTTCCCCGGCGCTATTTTTGTGGCAGCTCCCATATACCCCCGCCAAAACCTCCCGGATCACCTCGGCACGGCGGTGCCGGGCTGCTCTGCCCGATGCAGACAGCGGCGCTTTCACTAGGGACCCACAGAGGGTTTTACCAGGAGGCTTTAGACCTTATAGTGTGGGACAAAGTCAGAGGGTGCCAGCCTTCAACACCAGTTCGGGCATTTCTCCCTGGAAAAAACGCGCTCGGATGCAGCCCACAGACAGGGCAGCAGCTGGGACAGTTTTGCACACATCCTGGCACGGGTCCTTTTCCTTCGCCTCGAGTTACTGCGCATATCCCCTCCCAGGCAAGGCAGAGCCGTCTCCCTGCAGCCCAGGGACTTTGTCCTCTCTGGCTTCACTTCTCCTAAGGTACCAAAGGTCTAAACTACTCTTGGGTGACTCTTCCACCACCAAAACAAGTCTCTGGACACATTTACTGAACGCTGCAAAAAACAACGGAGCGCCAGCACTCGCAGCGCTGCTTTGCCAGGGGCTGGGGAGCACGCGGGGGCAAACGCCTTCGGGCTCTCGCGATGGCAGCGGCTCTTCCCCTGCGCCTCCCCCCAGCTCGCCGGCAGCAACGCGCCCTCTCTTCTGCCTTCCCTCCACCGCACACAAAAGTGGTTTCACCACCCTCCAGCTGCCATGCAAAAACGTCAGCCCCTTTACATCATCCGGCCCAGCACGGAGGTTTATAAAATGACACAAATGAGCTACCACCGAGGGGTAATCGCAGCGGCTGCTGCAGCACAGGAACGCAGCGCAGAGCCATCGCATACGTGAGCCCCCCCCCGCCGCTGCAGGGCTGGCGGAGAGGGCGGGCGCTTCGAGCCGCGCAACCCCTGCATCCACCAAAGTTTGGGACCGAGGAATTTCTGCACGTCTGAGCAAGCTCAGCTTACCCAGGGCTGCTGCAGAGCTGGGAACAGCCTGCTGGCAAGTTCCCCAAATAGCTTTAGTTTTAGGTAGAGGGGGAAGGGGCGAGGGGGAGCATTTTGCTTCAGTTTCCCAGAGTCCAGGCAACCTCTGTTTGTGTTGATCCCTGCATTAAGGCCAGGGCTGTTTGCAAGAACAATATCCGGCTTGAAAGAAGGGAGCCACAAGAGACCCCAGCGCAGCGAGTTTGGCAGGGCTCAGGCCAGGTCCGAGGAGACGGCTGTCCATAGCACCAAAAACTGAACAGAAAAATCAGTATCATAAAAAGCAAGCTCCCCACAGAGCCCGAGGAGCGGACAGGGCACGCAGACTAAGAGGCAAGCTCATTCATTAAGCTCACGGTGGTGTGGGAAAACCTAAGCCTCGCTCTTTTCTGCGAGCAGGAAGGGACAAGGACCCTCGGCGCCGTTCCCCCGTGGCGAGCGCGGGGACGCAGCCTGCCAGCGCTCTCCCCGGCCGGCCGGCCAAGCCGCGGTGGGAGCACGGGGGCGCGAGGCAGAGGCACACGGCAGCCCCTGGCCGCTCAGATGCGAAGCCGCCTGCCTGGCACGAGTGGGATCTCGCTGGTAATTAGTGCACCGAAAATGAGCTCCCTGCCATTGCTGTGCTGAGTTGTTCCAGGGCTCTGCAGCACCACCTGAACTGGCTACCGGAGAGCAGAACCGTACCCGACTACGTGTGCAGCAGGGACGGCGTGGTCCAGGTGCTGCTGCCATGCCAGCCAGCCCTTCCACATCCTGCCGGGGGCCGAAGGGGCTCTGCCCCGCACAGACGCGCTCCCAGCCTCTCCCATGCAAGCAGCACCCTCCAGCACCCAAGCACCTCCCGCTCGCTCGCAGCAACGTGCGGGCCTCCTCTGCAAGCCTTCTCCCAAGAGAGGCAGCCTTGGGGCTGCTCTGCCATAGCGGGAGCATCTGCCCTCCTGCACCCCAACCCAGCATTGCTGCTTTGCAGTGGTAAAAATAAATCCACCCGGCGCTCGGCATGCTCCACCTACAGCGGCAGGGTCCTGCTGGGGCAGAGGAGCTGACCTGCAGGAGCTGCTTCTCCAAGGAAGGTGCCAACAGGAACAGATATCGGAGCTGGAAGAGGAACATGATGTCCCAGAGACTACCCAGTCGGGGAGGGCAGCACTACTGCCCCAGGGCAGTGAGCAGCCCGGCCCGGGGCCACCGCCGTGCGCGGGCACTGCTGTTGCATGGTGGCAGCCTCTCGGAGAGAAACTCAGCAGTGCATCTGGAAGAAGTCAGCAGGAGCCTGGTGGGTGCAGGCGCCGAGGCCTGGCGGGTGCCGAGGTTTGGGATCTCTTCACCCGCAGATACGCACGCTCGCACTGCTGCAACCCTGGGTCTCGGCCAGAGGAACCGGCAGCCACAGGGCTGGGCAGGTGATGCTTGGGAAACATGTTGTGGTCCCTGCGGCACTGATAACTTGGTCCCGTGATCCCTGGCCCTCCAGGGTAGAGGCTGAACTCCCCTGAACCAGGGAAACAGAGATGTCAACACCCGGAGGCCGTGCCGGGGCTGCCAGCAAGCTGGCCCTCCAGGCCCACAGCGGAGGGTTGCTTCCTCATGCTTCCTAGCCTGCGATTTCCAACCAGAAATGCCTTGCCGTTCAGAGCTGGTTTGCTTTTCAGTGAAAATATGGAAGAGAAAGGAAGAAAAGCAGCTGAGGAGCGCGGAGCTTAGGGACCAGCGAGGAGACTCCCACGGGCAGCTTTCAGGAGCGGGGTCCTGTACTAGTGGGGGAGATGATGCCTGCTTGTCCTGTCTCCTGCAATTCCTTTCCATGCCCAAAATGCTCCAATTAGACACCACGGCTCGATCCACCTCCTGACAAAAGGCTCAAGTGTCTGAGGTTGGCCAGTACCATGGCCACTGTGTACCAAAGCATGGACGTGTTTTGAGATACCACTAGTCCCTCCCAGGAAAGCCAAGGCTGGAGCCAGACCTAAAAACTCCCCCATATCACCCTAGTCTCCAACCCCACTGGGAGCATTAGCTCCTCACCTGTACAACAGGAGGCAAAACATTTCCACCCAACTAAAGACCCAAGGAAAGGGGCACTCTCAGCAGGCTGGTTTTCCGGGTGGCCTCACCACTATTAGGGTTACTTGCAAAACCAGCGCACAGCAGAGCATGACTTCAAATCATTTAAAAAAAAAAAAAAAGAAGCAAGTGCAATACAGCCAGCACTTCAGTCGAACACGTCATGGCCTTCCTGGTCTATGGACTGCGGTTGCTCCTTCCCCAGCCTCACCTGGGGCCCTCCCCAGAGGGCTCCCTGCAAAGCCAACGGGTTGGGAAAGGGGCAGTGAAAACGCCTGGGAAGACCTGACATTCCTCTGTTTAATCAACCACACTCTCAACGTGTCCAAACCCAGCTGCTCGACACGAGGAACGTGCGCTTGCTTTGCCTCCCAGCTAGCCCAGTTGTCAGAGCGGTGGTGCCAAATCTCATTCTCCTCCGGAGACCTCTCTGCTTCTAAAATCAGTGCCTTCCCCATGCGCGCGCACAGGCCCCATCCAGCAGACAGGAGTCAGACGATATTTCGGGCTCTCCGTTGAAGGAGGAGATTCCAGGGTAGACGCCAGTTGGACCAACCCCAGCAATTTCCACGAGCGGCCCAGGCCGGGGAACGGACCGTGAGAAGCACCAGAGCGCCGTGCCGAAGGCCTGGCACGGCTGGATCCGGTCGCCTGGCCCCAACATTAACCACAGCCCTTCTCCCCGCTCTGCCCCAGCCAATTTTTGGGCCAGCGTCTCATTAGCTGCTGACCCCAGCTCAAAAACAGATGTGCCCTTTGCTCACGCAAAGCCTGCTAGGATGCACGTCGGGGGAGAGGTGGGAGGAAAAGGAGACAGCAACTGTCGACGGGTAAATAAATTCAGCTTCCTCGAAACAAGATGCGGGGTCTCCCTGCGCCAGGCGCGGGAGCGTCTCTGCCACCACCTTCAACACATCGGCTTCTCTCCCAATCCCACGCCTTCCTCCCCTCCCGCTTTTAATAAGAGCAGAAATTGCCAAACCCACAAAATTAATGTCTAACAGGTTCAAGTCAGAGCAATTCAATCCACCCTTACAACTGCTTGGGAGGTCTCAGGCCAGCTGCCGACCGGCTCCCGGCACGCTGCAGAGGCCTCCCCTCCTCGGAGGCCCTCCGCGCGCGGGGCGCCCCTCGGCCCCGCGCGATGCCCTGGGGAGCACGCGAGCAAGGGGCACTGCGGGCTCCATCCATCCGTCCCCGTGTAGGCAGGGAGAAGGGCCTCGGGGGCAACAGGAGAGGCTGCAAAGTGGATCCCGCTTGCCAAAAAAAGAAAAAGGAAGAAGAAAAACCCCAACAAAAACAACAAGAAACAAAGCAAGTTGCTGGGCCAGGCTGGTGCCAAGGTGATGGAGAGCTGCAGACGCAGAAGCGTCACCCCAGGCGGGGAGCGGGGCCAGCGGCCGCGCACGGAGCCTCCTCCACTCTCTCAACCCCTTTCCTCTCCTTCCCAGCCCGGGCTGTGACCCGCCGTGGCTGCAGACCCCAACGCACCACTGTTTCGCGACCCCTCCTGCAGCCAGGGAGGGGACAAGGCTCTGCTGCGGAGCCTGGAGAAAACTGGAAGGGACCAAAGGGGGAGGAAAACCCCCCCGATTTCTGCCTCGTTCCCTGTCGCGTGCAGGTGTGGGGTGGGATCTCAAGGAGATGGGAGTTCACAGCCTAACACCGCGCACCAGACCCGGGGCCGCTAATGGGCTTCAAGGTCCTGAGGTGCCTCTCAGGTCTCTGGGCATCTCCACAGCATTCCTCGGCGACCCGCAGCACGGGCCGTGAAATCTGGCAACCCTCTCTGCGGGGGTCAGGCGCCCTCCGCCCCATCCGCGTCCTGTTCCCGCACCTCTCACGCTTCCCGGGCAGGAAATCGGAGCTGCAGATAAACCTAGACATGCTCCACGCGCACCCAGCGAGACCCCAGTCTCGCCGAGCACGAGCTGAACGAAGTGCTTTGGGAGGAGAAACCATCGGAAATGGTGTAGCATTCGTTTCCTTGGGAGGAGAAGCCCAAGGGCCCTCAGCTAATTCTGGCTGTGCACGCTTTATTCTGGCATAGGAGGGTTTATTCCACGTTTGGGAGCAGGCCAAGTTTGCTGGGAGCCGTGCCCCTGCTGCTGCGGGGTACGACCATCCACCCGAGGGACTCCACCGCCTGGTCAGCGCCCCAGGGGAGACAGGAGCCTGCAAAGTCCTTTCCGGCTCAACCCAACAATTCTCCCAAGCCAGACAGCATTCATCTTCGCAAAGGGCTGAAGTCCCCCCCATGCCGGCAGGGCACAGCCATCATTTGCCCCGGCCACAAAGTCCGATTGCAAACCATTCCCCATCTCAGGGCAGTATATTTATTTCTCCTCCCACAGCTTTTCCTGCAAGTGGAGAAGAGCAGAACGGGAACCTGCCCAGCGTGCGAGACCCGCCGCGTGCGAGACCCGCGGGATACGCCAAAGCAAACAAAACCCAGGAGCGATCTGTCCCTCCCGGGGCCTGCTGGGATCTGAAAGCACAAACTCTGATTCACAGCAGGGACAGCAGGAGATAATACTCCTCTCTTGGTTTTGGGGCGCATCCAGAGGAGCTCAGCACCTCCCCAGATAGCTACAGCCCCGGCCGGCGAGTCAAGGTCTCCCTCGGAAAAGATCCTGGCAGGGGTGGGTTTATCAGCGACGGGGGCTCGAGTGGAAACTTCCATTGCGATGCACGCGGTTTAGCCCCAGGGGCCGGCAGAAAAGCTGCGCGCGAGTTATCTGACCTGCTGTAAACAAGCCTCCCAGCGCGTAAGAAACGGAGCGAGAGCGCGGCGCGCGCGGCCTCCCCGACAGCACGGCTGGGTGCTACGAGGGAGGCAGCGAACCGCTGCCCGGCCGGATCGGCGGCCTGCCGGCTCCCGCTGCAGCGGGGTCAGGGACTGGCGGTTTTGCAGAAAAAACAACTTCCCCCAAGGTCAAACAGAGGACACTCTGCAGGACACCTTCCCACAGGTGGAAAGGATCAGCGCTGTCCGTCCAGCCTGCCTCACCCACCCTGCCCTCGCTCCTGCGTGAGCTGCACAACAACAAAAAAAAGCCCCGTCTCCGCTTGCTCGGGGGCCTTTTCTCCTCCCCTCGCCCCTGCCCGCCGTGCCACGGGGTGCCCGCGGACGGGGGCTGGAAGGAGCTGCGGGAGGCTGTGCCAGAGCACAGCAACGCCTTTAAAAGAGCCGGTGTGAATACCAGCTCGGAGCCCAGGGATGTGCTTTCGGGAAAGGTCAGGAGGGTATTTTTACACAGTGTGTCAGGTCCCCGTGGGGAGAGCAGAGCAGCGACCGTCTCTCCTCCATCTATGGCCTTGGTGAGGCCGGAGCAGGATACTCCTTGCCCTCCTCCCACGGTCGGCTCTCCCACGGGATGCTTCGCTTTCCGCCGCCTCGCTGCCCGCCGAGCCCTCCGTGCCGGGCGCCGAGGGCCGCTCCGCAGCGGGACCGCCACTCGCTGGCCGCGCCAAACCCGCTCCGGCCGACGGCGCGCGTCTCTCCCCCGGACGCCGTCTCTAGCACGGACCCGGATAAGCTTTCTGTTCTGGAAAGGCACGTTACTGGTTGCCACTCTAAAAGGCTAAACCTGGAGGCAGAGCGGGACCTGAAGGGATGCCGCAGCATCTGAGCAGGGCTGGAAGGGGGCCGTTCAGCAGCGAACCCAGCTCAGGCCGCGCTTGGCTCTCACTCCAGCGTCACAACCACTAAAAAGGCTGAGGAGTCTCCCCAAACCTGGAGGCTTCCCACTTCTTCTCTGCCAGGTGAAGAGGGTCATGTTGCCTCCTGGCTTCTGCCTGCTGACAACAGCTTGTTTTGGGGACCTCGCCCAAACGAGCTGAGCCAAAACTGAAGACAAAGGGCCAGTCCTGGGCCTCCTCTCTGCTAGGTCAAAGCTCGTCCTTGCAGGCGCGCGGGGAAGCTGCAAGTGTGCAAAAATCAGCCGGCAAGGGACTCCAGCGTGGAAAGCTGCCAGCACGACGGTATCTCGTGCTCCCCTGGACACCGACCTACGGTCCACGCATTCACATGCTCTTCTCTCACTCTCTTTTTGTTTGTTTTCCCACCTTTTCCCTTTAAATCCCTGCCAGCCCAGGAGGTGCCTGGAGAACTGCAGTTTGACCGCTCTGCCCGCTCTCCAGCAGCGTTCCCCCGTGGCACGGGGGGCCGGGGACCAGGGCCGGGCACTCGCGACCTGCTCCTGCCCAGACACACAGCGGCTAGCACAGGTCATCCTGCCCAAGGTGCAAAGCTATGAAACAGGTTTACCAGCACCCGCTGGCCTCTCCTCCGCCACCTTCCTTGCATCAGGGCACTTCCCTATGCTAGCCAGCAGCACACCCCCATTGCAGCACATGAAACATCACCCCAGCAAGGAGCCGGGTTGCAGAGATACTAAAAACATATTGAAAGTCTTCACAGCTCCCATCCGAGATGTTTAAATTATTTAGGGGACTTGGATCAACCCCAAGAAAGAATACAAACAAACAAAAAGGAACGAAACTTGAGAAACATTCGCTCTGCTTCCATGCACAAGCGCAGATTCATCGACACCGTCCTCCTCTCCCTACTTCAGCACGCCCTTGCAGGAGATGAAGGGGTGCTGGACCCGCAGCAGGGAGCGGAGATGCCACTGGCAGAGCGGAGGAACAGGGGGAATCGGACCGTGGCACCAATGCAGGGCTCCGCTCCCCCTCCAACACGAGGGCACAGGTCCGGTTCCTGGGCTGCATGCGGAGCTCAGCTGGGGTTAAAGTCCGACCTGGGGCTACCCCTCTCGGCAAGGAGCCTGTTCACCTCCCAGGCAGGGGAGACCCTGAGCAGATCCCCTCCCCAGCCCCACCATGGGCAAACAGGGATCAGAGTGCATGCCACCTTCCCCAGGGAGCCTCCCCTCTGTAACACGCGTGTCCCTAGGCCATGCATGCACACGTGTGCGCACATGCTGCCCTGCACCCTGGCGTGCCCGTCCTTGCAAGCCTCCCCACCCAGGCGTATCCCAGCACATGGGCGCACACACGCATCTGCCTCAGCAAGACGCTAAACCCAACCCGAGGCTTGCCCATAGACCCTGCCGGGGGCTTGCTCTGCTCGGGAGGACAAGCCTGCAGCCCCCGCAGGCAGTCACCGTGGGGCTGACCATGCTGGGCTCGACAGCCCCACTCCACAGCTTGTGGCAGCCGGGAGAGTTTTCCCTCCTTTCTCCTCCCACCTCCCCTCCTTTATTATAAAAGAAGAAAGCTCCCCGGAGCAGCACAGATAACGGGAATCCAGATCCCGGGAAGGCGTTCCAGCTGACCTACTTTTCGTGAGCACTGCTACAGAAGTGCCTACTTCTCAGAAACAACCGAGACCACTCACCGCTACCAAATCCTAACTGGCACCAAGGAACAGCAGGGAAAGGAGGGTTGGGGACCCTGGGGACAGGACGCTGAGCCACACAATCCCTGTGATGCTCTTCCCCCAGTGCTGAGTCTGTAGGCAATGCGCTCCTGCTCCTGTTTAACTCCAAAACCAAACCAGCATTTCTCCCTGAGGGACTGGCAACGCAGGAATTGGCTATAAAGCCTCAGTGGGATAACGCGGATACCGGCCAGGCCAAACCCAGCAATGCCGAGGTGCAAGTCTCAGCATTGTGAGGCCAGACCCCAACCAACAAACGCAAGCCACGTCCCGCCTGGCAGGACCCACACGTCTCCAAAAGGCCGACCATCCTCCACACACCCACCAAGCTCTTACACAAGCCTGGTCTGGTTTAAATCATACCCAGAGAGAAAAACCCTGCACCAGTCCAGCAGAGATTTCCCCATGCCGCGTCGCGGGACCACCGCCACAATGGGCTCCTCCAAGAATCTCCTGGTCGTGATGGGAGAGGTCACCCCTGGTCGGCAGCACGGGCAGCCCATCCCCTCAGCACGCCAGCAAACCCCACGGCACTGACCACAACCCCGCGCCTCCGCCAGGCTCCACTTACCATCTCGTCGAGGGCATAGCGCAGCAGGCCATGCTCGTAGAGAATGAAGAACCGGCGCTGCCATTTCTGGAAGAGAAGACAACGAGGCTGGTTACCGCAGCGCCCACCCTTCTCCGGCCCTAGCCAGAGGGGAACAGAGCTGCTATGGGCTAAGTTAGGGCAAGGCCCAGAGGAGATAGGGGGAGAAAAGGCACTGAAACCCCTTCATGCTTGAGGACCTCAAGTGACAACGTGACACAGACCCAGGTCCCACCAGAATGGCAGTTGCAAAGGACAGAGGATGTGAAGCTGCCAAAAAAGCAGAGGGGGCCTCCCAAACACCGCGGGGACCATTCCTAAAGGATGAATATCACAAAAGTATTTCTGCCAGGTCGTGCCGGTTTCCAGCAAAAAGCTTTGGCAATCCTGGCACTGCCAACAACTGCTCAGGGTACTCCGAGAGCAGCACTCGCTGCCTGACACCCACCATCATAGGGCGTGGGCACGAGGAATCAGGCATGCCAGGTGCTGCTCAGTCCCGTGTCCCAAACCCTCCTGCTCGGGGCGCTGCACGAAGAAAGAGCTGGGCTTTGCAAAGCAAGGCCCTGCCCAGCGATCCGGCCGGGGCTCTGCCAGAGGCTTGCTCACGCTAGTCCAAACCTCTCACTGCTGATTTGAGGCTTGGCTTTAGTACAGGGGCACCCATAAAGAGGCTGTTTCGGGGTTGCTTCCCCACCTCCTCCCTCTCTGCGTTCAGACAGACCCCCAGCTGACCTGGTTTAGCCAAGCAGGGGAATAAAAACGACTAGAGCCAAAAAGGAAGTCTAAGGCAGACTCTAGCTGTTAAGCTGGGATCAGGACTTTCCTTGCCCCAGTGCTGGAGATGGGGTACAATACCAGACGCCCTCAGCTTCATTCGGATGGTGGTTGCGCGCTCGGAAGCGGCACTGCCCAAGCCATCCTGCCTCCCATTGCTGACGCCAGCCTCCCCCAGCCCCCGGCGCTGTGCTGGCACTACTGTTTGTGCAGCCGCACAGCAAACTAGATCGGAGAACTGATCTGGCTGGAAAACTGCCTTTTTTTTTTTTGTGTGCCAGGTTGTTTTTCAGCCAAGAGCAAAAACTGGTTGAGCAGGCTGAAATAAAAAAGGTCCTAGATTCATAGCCCCAGTGCAGCAATTCTTATCTCACTTTTCTCAGTCCTTCAGGCAAAGTCCAAGGTGCCCAGGGACAAGCAAAACTGCAGAGGACCCTGAGGATCTCTGCGTGTCCCAGCTTAGCAGGCAGCTTCCGTTCCAGGGAGAAACCAGAGCCTCACGTTCCCGGGGCATTGGACCAGCCAGTCCAACATCCCCGGCCTTCACGTCCCTACCCTAGGAAGGCGTTAGCAGCTGGGGACAGAGGCACAGCCACAAGCCTGCAAGCAAACACTGCCGCAGGACACCTCTGCAGACTAAGAGGACCCACTGGGCAGCGCGGTAGGTTTGGGCTCCTTGCCCTCTTCCCTTTGTCACTACCCTTCTCAGTACCTGGGCTGCAACTCCAAACAACGACCCAGATTGCCCGGGCTGAACCCAAAGCCCGGTTGCTGATCAGTGAGGGAAGTAATTTTCATTACTAGCAGCTCTGAGAGCCCCTCAGCTACGAGAGAGAGGGGTCAGCGGTGTCCCTCCCAGGCACCAGACAGCTGTGTCCCGGTGGCCACAGCAAGCTCCGCAGAGAAGCGGCTTGGGGACAGGCTGGGAGTCCTCATCACAAGGTGCGAGGGCTGTTAGTTAAAACTGTCAGGCAGAAGCTGAGAGTTTGCCCTTCTCCATCTGCAGGTCTCTCCTGTGAGCGCACTCAGCTTTAGAGCCTCTGCAAGGTTACAGCAAACAGGAAATAACTTCTCAGCTCCTTCCTTGCTGCAGGACCTGCCTACAACAGGGGCACCTGCACCGGCTGACACTATTGCGCTGGCCAACTTGCGACCTCCCCACGTGGCTCTGCCCACGTTGATGCTGAGCCGCAGAGTGCAAAGCAGACACATTTGAGCACCACTAAGCAGAAATCTCATGCCTTGCTAAGGTTCCCAGCAAGGATCAGAGCAGCATAGCTCACATCCCACCAGCCCAAGACCCTTCCCATCAGCACAGCACGCTTTTGGCCATCCAATGGAAATGGTGTGGGGGCATCAAAAAGCAACAGCAGCAAAAAATAACGCTGCATGGTCTGAGTTTGACCAGCTTTCCCCAGCCTGCTGCCCAGCACAGCTCCAGCAAGGTGCCGGGAGAGGAGCCCAGGAGAAAGGAGGTCGAGCCCTGCTGATGTGCACCCGGAGCTGCTGCCAGAAACGTCTCTCCGCAGTCAGGGTCGCACAAGGGGATGGGTGCTCAGCGGAGGCGTGGGGCAGCCTGCGTCACACCCCGCGGGCTGCAGCCACCCCCGCAGGGAGGGGAAAGCCAGGCCGACAGGGAGCCGCGGGCCTTCGTCACTCCTCCCGCCAGCCCTTCCCTTCCTGCTCGTCTCCCAGCCCCTGCCCACCCTCCAGCTCCTGCGGCACCAGGAAAGAGGCTTCATCACTTACCCGAGAGCGATGGACGGGGTTGTCAAAGTCCGTTCCTTCCGGGGCCAGCAGCAGCCAGCCACCATAAATGGGTTTGGCCTGCAACGAAACAGCAGAGAAAGGTCAGCTAGAGGGGCAGAGGAAAACAGCTCATGTCAAATTAGTGCCGTGGTGGCAGCCGACAGAGACGATCGGATGGGGACCACAAGAAGTCCTGCCCCGGCCTCCGAACAGCCAAGGTGAAGGCAGCTTTACAAGTTCAAGCTCCCAAGCATGGGCAGATTCACCCTCCCCTCAGCCGGGAACACGATGCTCGACTGCAGTCCGTGGTGTCCCACGCTGCACGCAGACAGAGCGAGATGAGGATGTGGAAAGCAGGTAAACACCAGAACCACAAAGCCCACCTAACGCAGCTGCTCCTGCAAGGGCTTGCTCTGAGCACCGACCCGCCAGGGCCCCACAACCTGCAGCGTCCCTGCCCTCGCCAACACCGTTTCGTTACCCTCCGCAACGTGCCTCTACTGCAAAGAGAGAACGAAACCCAAAGGAGAGCTTGATTTTTTTTTCTTTTATTAATTCACAGAGGAAAAACTACTGAGCACTGGCAGTTTTTCAATTCACAGACAGGCCCACGACCTGTTTCCTGTACTGTGCACATCCAGGTACCTGCTTTCCCGCACAAGCGTCCCCTGCCAGCTCCCCCTTCCCTACCACGGGTTTGAAACAGTCAACAACCTCGCGTACAGGAAGGTCAAACGCAGGCAGAGGGAAAACAGTTCATTCAGTCGACTGCAAAAAGAAAGGGAAAGAATACCCGGAAAGAAATGCCTTGCAGCACTGCCATTTATCAGCAGGGGGGGGGGGGGGGAATTAAATAAAAAACAGGCTCTTTCCACGGCTGGTCTCTGCGCAGGAGTCGCTGGCGCTAAGCAGAAGAGCCAGTTCTGCCGCTTGGCCCCGGGGGAGCCGCGCGCCCGCCGTTCCCACACCCCCGCGGCCGGCACCAGGCACGGCCGCCCCCTCCCCGAGGGCTGCGAGCCGAGCTGCAAAACACGAGCTAACCCCGTTCCTGCTAAGGGCTGGAGCCGACCCCCCCCCCCCCACCCCCGTCGTGGCCCCCAACCCAAGGGCGGCCAGGCGGCTCCTCCGGGAAAAGGTAGGGCCGGTCGGTCGGCCCTCCTCTGCGGGGACGCCTCTCTGCCCGGCTGCTTGTGGGTTGGTTTGCATCGAGCTGCAGCCTCAGGAGACACCCAGAGCCCGGCGCGCGCGTCCCGCGGGTCCCCGCGCTCCACCCGCGGCGCAAAACGCCTCCCAACGGGCCGAACGCCGCCGCGGCGAGGCAGGGCCGGGCCGAGCCATCGGCAGGAGCTCCCCGGGGCCGAGGATGCCGGTTGGTGTTTGCCTGGCCCAGCAGCGAAGGGCAGGACGCGCGTTTCGAGTTCCTCTTGAAATTATATTGGATAATCCTGTTGCTTTTTTTTTTTTTTGGTTGGAAGCTTAATACTGTTTCCAATTCGGTACCTCCCCCCTGCTAGATTCCTCCTGCCAGTTTCTGTGGTTTTGTAATGATTTAAAAAAAATAATAAAAAAAAAAAGTTTCCCCTCTGGAAAAATCCCTGCAAACAATAGCAGAAACTGCCTATGCGCCACAAACCGCCAGGCGCGCGGAGCCCTGAGTAAGCAAACTGCAAACTCGACGAGAGGAGCCGCTCGGCCGGCTGCGCGGGGGGAAGGAAAAGCACCGTACGGCGGGGCCGGCGCGAGGCGCCGCTCCTGCCGACAGCCCGGAAAACACCCGCCGCTACCCGGGAAGCCCTTCCCTCTCCAAGGGAGCCCAAAAGCACCGAAAACGGGAGCGTCGGGAGAGGGAAACCAATTTCCAACCTTCCCCCCCCCCCCCACACACACGCTTCGCCCCCGTACATCGGGGCGTTTCGCTCACGGCGCGCCCCGAGGCCCGCGCTCCCCTCACCTGGACGGCGGCCGCCGCGTCGCGCTCGGCCCCGGCCCCGGCGCCTCGCCGGCCCATGCCCGCGGCTCCCGGCTCCTCTCGCCCGCACGGACGCGCACACAGCCGGGCCCGACCCCACCCCGCTACCTCCGGCGGCCGCGCGCCTCCCACGCCGGCGGCTCCTCCGACGAGGCCTGCCGCCACGCCGCTCCTCCCGCCCCGGCCCTTCCGCCTCTTCCCATTTTCTTCCCCCCCCACCCCACCCCACCCCGGCTTCCGACAGAAACGGCAAAAACACGAGGAATAATAAAGAGCAGGAGGCCTAGCGCGGGACGACCCCGCTCCCCCGTGGGCGCAGCCGGCCCCGGCGGGACGCGGCGCGGACGGAGGGCTCGCCTCGCCGCCGTCGAAGAGGAGAGGTTCCCCCTCCCTGCGGCGCCGCTCCGCGTCCGCCCCGTTTCTCCCCAGGCCGGATCAGGGCACCGAAGCAGCCGCAGAGCTGGGGAAGGGCGGCAGCGGGAGCAGTACCCCGCCAACCACCCCGGTTTCGGCGGGTGGCGTCCACCGAATTTGGCTCCCTGCTCCACGTGGAGCCGCTCCGGTATCTGCAGGGACCGGGACCATCAGGATTTGGGGATTTCCCCCCGCTCACGCTATCAGAACCGGGCCACGATCTGCACCGCACGTGGGCAAAAATCTCTCCTCCCCCCTGAAAGACCCCGTATCCCGGTCCGATCCCTGCATCCTACGTCCCTCAGCGAGCGGCAGGACACAGCCCTTCTCCTGTCCCCTGGGGACAACCGCTGACCCAACCCTGTCCTGGACTTCTGCCCTCCAGCCAATGCTGATCTTCTCCTCTTCAATAAAAAGTAATTTTCAGGGATTTGGAGGTTTTTCCCTCCCTGGAAAGCCGTTGGCACCCACTCACTCCTCCCCACCTTCCCGCGGCGGCGGCCGCGCCTGCCCGAAGGCCTCGGGAAGGTCCTTCCAGGACCACGCGGTCGTGCGCTGCTCTGGGACAGCGAGGCGACTAGTCCTGCCAGAGCAGCTTCGTTGCAAGCCAAAAATGATTAAAAAATAAAAATAAGAAGTTTCTCTGGTGACACGTGCTGGACTGGAAGCCGCTGGTAAAAACCCGACGGTCCCCCTAGCAGGGCTGGTCTGGGTCTCCTCCATCCCGCAGCACCAAGCCGAGCTGCTCACCCGCTCGGCTGCCGTTTCCCATCTTCTCTCCGACACCGTCAAATGCCACCGGCCCCGGAGCAGTCCCGCGCCGAGCCAGCCTGCTCGCCGGCCGCTTCTCCCCGCAGCCGCCCCCACCTCGAGGTAGCCCCGCTACGCCCCACCGACGCTCAACCTCGCATCCCTCGGCGCGAAAGGGGAAAACGCCAACGCGAGGAAGCATCGCGGGGACGGGAACAAGCAGCCTTCACCCAACGTTAGCGCCAAGCACGAAGCCCCGGCCGGCAACGACCCGGCTCGCACCTTTCAGCGGGTGCTATTTCCTCTTAAACCGCTCCAATTTTGGCTCAACCGACTGTATATAAAGCACCGCGCGCCTGAAATACGCGGCCTGAACATAGAGCACGATCGTTTCTCTGCCGGTGCGATAAAAAAGCACCGGCCGACTCTACTTATTTCAGCAGAAGCATCCAATTTCCCGTGTTTAGACCAAAATAGCTGAAAGGTATGAATTTGAGCCAGCCGGCGTGGGCAGCCAGTTCTGTCCGCTGAGCAGATGAGCACTCAGCTCATCCGAAGCCAAAGCCAAACCAAAACAAGCTACTCTTCAAACCAAGCCAATGCCCAGAGAGGTGCAAGCCTAAATAAAAGGATATGAATGAGGGCGTACACAAAGCATCTCAAAAAAGTCCATCACACCTGCATTTAAATAGCCCTGCTGAAGCAGGGTTTAAAATAAACTCGGCTCGATCTGGTTGTAGGAGGCAGGTCTCTGGAAGCGTTGCAGACCGCCAGGAAGCCGGAGCGCAGCACATCGTTCTGCACCAAGCCGGCTTCCCCCATAAAGCCCAGAAAAAGGAGGAGAAACACACACCCGCGGCACCGAAAGGAAGCTTAAAGAGAAAACTCCCCCCATCCAACCAGACCTGTCCAACTGTTGTGTTAAAAGACCGCTTTAAAGCCACCCCAGGATTCCTGGGGTGACTTTGACCGTTTGCAGACCCTTCTGCCTCCGGTGAGCTCGCCTGGCGCTGGAAGGGCGGCTCGTGGCTGTTCTGCCATAGGGAGCAGCCACGTGCGATACCCACCCAGGCGCTGGGCAGCTTTGCTTTCATCCAAACCGCACCTGACTGAAGGGTAAGCCATAAACAACACGGCGAGGGGACCTGGGCATGCTGCGGCCAGTGCAACGCATCCACCTCTGCCCACTCCACGGGCAGGAAGAGGAGAGCTGGTTCCTCCTGCAGGGCTCTTGTTTACAAAACCAACGGCACGTCACCACCTTGGCCGAGAGGTGCCAAAGCAACAGCCTCGCTGCCCAGAAAGGGAAACCTGCAACAACCTCGCTGCTCCGAAAGAGAAATCTCCGCTGTGTCTTTTGTGGTCGCTGCAGCATGCCAGATTCACAGCGTTGGGAGGCCGGGTCACCGCACCGCGGCACCCACAGGCATCTGGGGGGGCGGATTAGTGGGGGCTGACTCAGGCTGAAATGCCCCTGAGTCACCAGCTCTGCTTCCTGTCACACCTATGGGCAACACCCAAGTATCGCATCCAGCCACTGATCCAGCCGGACCCTGCTTGGCTTCAGGGAGCGCCCCGCTGCCCAGACGGCTCCGGCGCAGAGGGACGCGCCGCCGGTCCCCCGCAGCGACTCGTCCCGCGGCGGGAGATGGTAGCACGAGCCCTGCTCTCCTCCTCACGTGGCTTTCAGACCTACAACTCCCACAACGCCACTCTGCCCCAACTACTAGGTTTTGTTTTCTTGGCTCTGCGAGCCTGGGTTGCATCAAGAGAGAAGGCGCTGCCTCCAGCCTAGAGCCCTGGGCCAGCGCTCGGAGCAAGATGGGTGGGAGGAAGCGGAGAAGGAAGTGGCCCCAGCTCGGTTTACACAAAGCTGTCAAGCTGCCACACTGATGCTGCCCAGGCATTTCTTTCACCCTAGACACAAACCACCCCACTGCAATCAGCTCTTCCAGCATGGGAACGCAACTCACAGCAGCCAGGGGACCCGAGCTTGAAGGATATGCAGAGCTGCTCAGCACTTCTTAAAAGACCAAAACGGTAAAATCTAGCACAGGAACATCCGCACAGGCCTGGCAACAAGTCTCCAGCACTGCAGAGCAGACAGAAGGCAAAGTCACCCATCTCCAGTGGGCAGGACCAGCCAGGTCATAGGAACGTGACAGCATACGGAGCGCTGGGTCATGGGGCCAGCTGGGGGCTGTGACACCAGCCAGCGTGCCCCTTCGGCAGGCTTTCATGCCTGCAGTGTTTGTAGGTGGCACCTTCCGCTCATCCCTCCCTCTCGCAAACTAGCCAGCTGTGCAGGGCGCTCAGCGTCACGGAGCGGCCGCTACGCAGGAGACGGGGGGGCCCCGCAGGAACTAATTGCGCAAGGTGAAACAGGAGAGCTGTGCTTGTCCCGCTGCACCCAGATAAGGTTATCAGCAGAGCGCTCCCAGCCCGGACGCAGCCGGCGTTCCTTGCTGCAGCTCCTCCCCGTCCGAGACACGCTACAAGTGCGTAGCCTGCGGATCCAGCCCTGTCCCCTCTCCAAACAGCAGAGCCAGCTGGCCTCCACCACTGCAGGCAGGTTTATAACGGGGCTCGGAAAAACCGTCTGTTAGGACACAGCCCACCCCAAGCAGGGGCCACATGGCAGCGTGACGGGTTCCTGCAGCCCTGTGAGCTCAACGGTCCAGACCCATCGCCTGCCCAACGAGGCCCACGGCTCAGCACCCACATCCCCATTGCAACGCCGGCAGGTCCGGGTGGGTTGGGGAGGAATCAGACGGGTGAAGGATGCTCCAGCAACCGGTCCCGACCCACAGCGACATGATCCGAGGGAAAGTTCGAATCAATTGCTGGGAGAGACTCCTGGCTCCGAGCGCGTGGCGGGAGGGGATAATCTGTTTAGGCTGCTGGCAGACGTAATCAGCCTGTCTCGGGTGGAGGCAGGGCTTGTTTTGTTCAGTCTTGGCAAGCGAGCGGGAAAGAAGAGGGGAGGAAAAAAAAAAAAAAAAGGCCTGTTGCAGCTGAGCTTTGGCCTCTGTCTCCAATGCCGAACGCAGAGAGCCCTCTGCCCAGGGGCAGCCCCCGCCGCAAAACAGAGGCCTCTACAAAACGAGGGCCCCACTCCGGCGGTGGGTGAGCCCCACAGTAATTCACGTCTTGCCACCTTCATGGATTTAATCCTAATATGCACCCAAGGGGACTTTGTGAAAGCAGCAGCAGCAGCAACATCTGCCACCCCCCGCACGCGTCCCCAGGCGCTCAGTAACGGTTACAGCTCTCGGTCTCACTGCGGAGAGGACAGGCAAGAGCACAGCCCCAGAGCCACGGCCGGCACGGTCGCCGTCTCCCGCCTGCCGATTCCAAAAGCGCTCAAGGCTCCCTGGAGGCAGAGACCTGCTTCTGGCAGAGCTCAAGAGGAAAGTCACCACAAACGCTGTGGTTGCAACCTCCAAAGAGGAAATTTGGGTGGTTTCAGCTCTGCTCTGCCCCCAGGTTTTGCACGCTTTCAAGCCCAAGAGAACATCGCTGATGGGTGCATCAGGAGCAGCAGTCACACAGCAGGAATGGGGAAGGTGACACAGTGGGTATCACACCCCACTCCCTCCCCAAACAAGCAGGCTTTTCGGCCCAGAGCATGGCTTCCAGGAACCGAGAGAGGCACAGCAGTCCTCGTTTAATATTTTGCACGCTCCAAGAAGGATGCTGCATGGACCACCGGAGACCTGCAGCATCCGGCCAACAACCCCAGCACGCAGGAGGCTCTGCGCAAATTCACACTCCCATAACAATCCCAAAGGCCAGGGATCTAGCCCGGCTTCAGCGGTTAAGCTGCTTACATCTTGGTTTCTCTGGCTGTACAGTATTTCCCCTGCGCTGTATGTCACTTGGCGAGACACGGAGGAGCAGGGCCAAACCTGACCACGGCACGCTGCAGCACTGCCAGCATACGTACACAACCGCTCCCGGAGCAAAGCTGCCTCCCTTCCCTGGCTCCAAGGCGGCCGCTCACCGCATCGCGTGGTCGGAGGCAAGCGGGAGGGCAACTTAAACACCCGCTAAACCCAGAGGAAGGAAGCAATGGCTGCAGAGACCCTAGAGATTGTGAGACTGAGCAAAGCAGAGGTGAGGTGCTGGAAATGGCGACGGAAGAGCTGCTGCCTCCAGAGCTCATGGAGGCCACCGGCAGAGCCTCGACCTGCCTGGGTTTTGTGGTCTAGCAAGCCTTGAGTTTCATTCCAAGCTGGGTTTTCTCCAGCCCAGCCCAAGGCCGAGTCCCTGGGCAACTCTGGGGACAGCTCAGGGACAGCCACCCACCCCGAGTCAGCACCCTCTCCAGCCACCTCCGGCTCTCCCGTAAAGGCACGTTTGCACAGCAGGGTCCAAGCGCAAGCCGGCTGCTGCACATCACCCAGCACCAGGCCATGCTTTAAACCACCACCATATTTCACCATGCAAGAGCAGCCCAAAGCAGACTGAACGGACCAGACCCGGGGCCCCCGGCACAGCGGAGCACGCAGCGCTGCGGCTGCAAGGCGGCCTGCCAGGCACCGCGCACGTCCCGGCCCTCCCGAAGCACTGGCACCCCTGACCGAGCCGCGGCAAACCCCAAACAAAACAGCTGCCCAGACAAACTGCTGCGTGGGCAGCAGGAGCGACCGACGGACCGGAGGAACAGGAAGGGGAAAGGCTGAATTCACCCTTCGTGCAAACATCAAGCCTCTTTCTACAAATACCCAAGCCCTGTCCCCAGCCCCAGCCTGCACTTTGCAGGTCTGTGCCAGGGTCCAAGCACTGCCATTGGCTTAGGCGGTCCCAGCAAGAGCTGGAGGACGCCAGCTGTGATTTGCACAAACAGCAGCAAAACCACACCGGGTGAGGGAAGGAAAAGGCCTTTCAAGCCCAGATCCCCCTCCAGATCAGGCCCAGCAACCCCAAAGCACAGGCTACGCCTTGCAGCAAGCAGGGGTATCTAACCACCTCCCACGATGGAGCTTCCTCAATGCCTGCGAGAAGCCACAACATCTCTCCAGAGCGCTGGAGAGGGGATTTATCACTTCCCCGGGTGCCAGAGGAGATAAGGTATGGCGCCATGCAAAAAAAAAAAGCAGAAAATAAGTGTGCAAAGGGGCCAGTTCTCCAGAAACCCAGCAAGCATTCAACACCACCTTCAACCGCCCAGCAGCCCGCAAGCCAGGGTTTGCCTAGGCAAAGAGAGCCCTGCCCTCTCCCTTGGGCCAAAGGGAGCGAGAAGCGCACCCAAAGCTGACCCCGGCCACCGCAGGGGCCAAGGATCCACGGAGGTCATCGGCCTCCAGCAAATTCACATGGGGACGAGGAGGCAGGACCTCGGGGAAGAGCAAACAGCTGCCAGCAAGCCGACCGGCAAAAGACGTTTGCCGCTTGCAAACGCCAGCTCTGCGTGAAAGCGTGCGGCGTTCCCATAACGTGACGCTGCCGCCTCTCGAGCTCCGGATCGGACCGCGCTGTCCCCCCCAGCTGCGGCGAGACCCAGCACGGCCCCCTCACGGCCTTCCCCGGGTGGGACCTCCGCTCGCGCAGGTCTGCAGAAGGAAGCAAAGGGCATCCCGGCCCTCCGCTGCCTCCTGGCCACCCCCAGGTAGGGCCGGCTGCCCTGGACGCGCTCCCGGAGTCCCACAGCTCCCGCATTCCTCCCTGCTGCAGCGGCCCACGGAGGCGGGCTTGACATTTGCAGAGAATCTTCCCGTTTGGTCCTAATAATTAGTCAATTACAGGCGGATTTTTGCAGCATGATACAACCAGCCGGGGAGCAGAGAACGCAAGCACGCAGGGGCTGCTTTCCAGGAAAGAGGGGGTTTTTCCTCCTCCGAGGAGCAGGGGGCGGAGGCGAAAGCCTGCCCAGCGCTGGCTCCTGCCGCCCTGGGGGGTAACGCGGCGCGAGACGCGCCCCGGGGCCCGCAGAGCAAGGAACCGGCCGCGAGCCAGGGCCACGCAGCCCAGTCGGCACAAGCTACCCTGAAGCCTCTCTTGCTCTCGCTCCCTTTGCACCTGGCGGTGCTGCACAAAATGCATTTGCTTTCCGGCCAGCCGCGTCCCGCACGCAGCACTTCTCCAGCACGGCCAAGCCCCAAAAGCACTCGTTTCCGGCCACGGTTCGAGCGGCGAGACACGAGCCCTCTCCCCCTCGACCGTGCATGCAGCGGGGGCAAGGCAAGGTCCTGGGCAGCGCGCACAGATGTTAGCAGCCCTGGGGACTTTATCCTTGCAAACCATACGTGTGCAGAGCCTTGCAGGAAGGGAACGAGCTGGCCTGCAGGTCCCCCCCCCGAGCCCTATTTCCAATGAAACCCTGACCCCGAGCCAGCCAGTCCCAGAGACGCGATCGCAGCTACAGCCAGAAGGATCCTGTGTTTCGAAGCTGCGAAGCAAAGCCAAGCCGGCGCAGAGCCCCCGCAGCCCCTGCTCCGGGGCAGCGCGGCGAAGGCGGCAGGAGAAGCAGCGCTTGGCAGTGTCGAGGGCTCAGGAATCGGGACAATGCTTCTGGGAAGAGAGAGAAGGTAGCAGGGATTTGCCCGCTCTACCAAACACCAGCGCTCTCCGACCTCGGGGTGGTTCGCGCAGGCAGGAGACCGGCCTGTTCAGCGTCCAGAACAGTAGAAAAGTGATAACATCCAAAGGAAGAAACTCTCCACCGTTGGGCAGGGGCATTACGGGCCAGGGTAGGAGAAGGGAGTGGGATAAGCGCGCAAGCACCATTTTCTAACTGGGTGGTCCTTTGGGCATCCATGCCACAACGTTTTTAAAAACAAAACAAAACAAGACAGTGTTAGCTGGAAAAATGTCCTCAAATTCCTCTATCTGTGCCAGTGCCCATGCCCCGGGAGAGCTCATGCATGGCGAAAATTAAAAGCAACTGCTTTACACTCTGCATTTCTTCCAGTTCAGGCCAAGCGTAATTTTGAGGTTAATTCCCAACCTGTTTCTGCCGTGGGGGGGGGGGGGGGGGCCACTTCATTTTCCCTACAAACCAGCTGCCTGCATGTGCATTCAAGCACGGTTCAGTCCTAGCCAGCCAGGGGAATCCACTCCCCAAAGGCTGGCACAGCTAGCAGGGGACCCAGGGAGACACCTCCGCAAAACCCCTGGGATGGCTTCCTCCGGAAGAGGCTCTCGCTGGAAAGGCTGAGCTGTGTTTGCCACTGGGTTTTTCCTGGAGAAGAGAAAAGGGTCCCCGGGACAGGCTCTGGAAAGTTGATTCCCGCATGAGGTTTGCAGAAGGTTACGTGGGCCCAGGTGCTCTCCGGCAGGGTGGTGCCAGTCCAGGGCCGTCTTGCCAGGAAGAAGGGAATTCCCAGCCCTGCGGGGAAAGGGGCAGTGCAAAGGGCAGCTGGCAACCGCTGGGTTAAGGGGCCTCGCACGCCTGGCTGCTCATCCGGGAGCAGTGTCACTGGCTCTGTCCTGGCAGCAATTACTGACGGCATTTTGTCCATCTGGAACCACCGACCTACCCGTGCGATGGAAACACGGGATCCTGCTACCAGCATCGCACGTGTTAGCAGGGCACTGCCAGCCTGCACCGATGCTTTCGGGGGCTCCGGATCCGGCAGAGCTCCAGCGGCAGGTCATCCCAAAGGAGGGAGCGGACGCAGCGGTCCCCGGCGTGCCTTCGGGGCAGCCGCCCGGTGGGATGCGGCTCCGGGATCCGGGGCACGTCTGCTCCCACGCACGGCCCCGAGCTGGGGGGGCACCCGCCTCGCCAGCCCGGCCGCGCACAAAAACAACTCGTGAACGGAGCGCTCTCAGGATTAGGGATTTAGCCTCCGTGCAGCTCTTTGAAGTTGGAAGCACTAAGTCCGATTATTATTAGAGAGCTCCAGTTCATTAATCCTGATGTTTGGGGCTGGATCCCCCCCCCCCCCGCCCTGCTCTTAATTAGGTTCCCGAGGAAGAGGGGAATCCACCACTATCGCCAAGTCTTTGCAACGCTGCACAAACACGTGCCACGGTCTCTGCCCCCGGGAGCTCGCAGCCCCCAAGGGCGCAGGACACCTGAGGAAGCAGGAGAGGCGCCTACTAACGCCCACGCAGGTATTTTTACATAATAAAAATCCAAAAAAATGCCAACGCGTTACGCATCAAGTATCTTCACCTTTCCAGCAAGCCAAGTAGAAAGGTCAGATGACTCAAAAGGGCTCTTCTAGCCTGACTCTAGGTAACAACCGGCCCGCTGCAACGCGCTCCAAGCGCGGCCCCTTTCCGCGGGGACACGCTGAACACAGGGCTGGACCACTCTGCTGCCTGCGATCCCCCCAACCGACGCGGTCTTTAAAAAAAAAAAAAAGTTGAATTAAGAGAACAGATGCTAACCGAACCGTTACTCCAGGGTGTGCTTTGCGCTGAGCACACACCCCCACGTACGACCCAGCTCCGCTTTCCAGAGCAAAGCTTCCTCCTCCGACGAGTAATATTAATTAGGAGGCAACGTATGGCAAGAATGCGGGAAAATGAAGTTTGCTGCACCGGGCCGGGCCGGGCACATCCATTTAATGGGCTCCTTCGGTACGGGGAGGGCTCGGGGGAGGATATAAGGTCAGGGGAGCTCTGCGAGGAAGCGCGGCACGGGAGGCTGCATATATATGTATATATATTGCACACTACCATAAAGCCACCATCTTATCTCTAAAGTGAGATTACTTCACCCTGGCTGGAAACGCGGAGTCAAGGACGAGCGCGGCGTTTTCCCGACCAGAACGGCCCGGTTCGTCGGACAATGAACCCCGCGCGGTGTCCGGATCCGGCCCCCCCCGGGCCACCTCCCGCACGGACACCCGCGGGAAGGAGGAGCGGAGGGGACCCAAGGGGGAAAACAAAGCCACCGAGGGCTCCTCTCCGGACGGACAAAACCCGGCTCCCGGCGGCGGGGACGGACGGGAGGACGCCCCCGGGTCCCAACGGTGGGGATGGACGGGAGGACGGCTTGACTTCTGCCCCGGCCGAGGATCGCGACCGGGAGGCATTTCTGGAGCGGCGAAACCCCGGGCAGGGCATCGCCGGGGCTGTGGGAAAGGGGAAGGTCGGGATGGGGGGGTTCTTCCCAAACATCCGTCGGGATGGCTCCTTTGTCTGGGCGCGCTGCGCGCTGACACTCCCCCTGCCCTCCCCTCCCCTTCCCGCACACACCAAGGCATTTTTTCCAGTTACATTTTTTCCATATTAGCCTTCAGATTTCATTATGTTCCCCCCCCCCCCCCCGCAACGAGCCCAGCAATATGTCTGATCGCATTTCCATAATAGGATTGTGAGCAGAGATGTCAGATCCAGCGCAGAAAGGTGTGGGAGGAGGCAGCGCCGCGCTGCTCCCATTAGCCCGCCGGCGCTGGCGGACCACCCCCCCCCCCCCCCCCCCAAATTCAACCGCCCGAGGTGCATTTGCCAGCTGCTTTCGCACTGGGCCTCCCTGGCCTGAGGGAGGGCGGGGAGAGGCCTGGGAGGAAGAGGAGGAGGAGGAGGAAGGCCTGACCCTAGCGGGGCTGGGGACCCCCCCACTTTGGGGCTGGCACCCCAAGAAGGGCAGCAGTCACCTTCCCACGTTTCCCTCTTCCCCCCCCCACCCCACCGCGGGAAATCCGGGGAGCTGCAGGGAGAGCAGGAGGGCCGGGGCCTTTCGAGGAGGATTTGGGTTTTGGAAGTCAAGTTCTTCCCGGGACTTTCAGCATCTCCCTCCGCCAGGGCCATGGGAGCCCCCCTTCACCTTTGGGACTGCCACCCACCCCAGCCCCACGCTGCACCCCGAAATGCACTGGATCCACCCCAGAGGCAGGTGCTGGTCCCCAAACAGCCTTGGGAAAGGGCTGAAGCTCCAGGTTCTCCCAGTGGAAGGAACCACCAGGACAGGGCCTACAGGACCAGTGGGTGGGCACCCAGGGGAAGGCCAGGTGTCCCCATGGAGACAGTGGGCACCCAAAGGGCCACAGCATGCCCTATGGGGCCACTGGTTACCCATGGGACCCAATGCTATCTGTGGGGTCAGTGGGCACCTCATACGGACACTGGGCATCCCATGGGGACCCCACACTATCTATAGGGTCAGTGGGCACCTCATGGGGCCCAAGGGTTACCACGGGACCCCATGTTATCCATGGGTTGGAGGGTGCCCAATGAAACCTCTGCACGCTCCAGGGGACCTGAGGGCACCCATGGGGCCCTGCACTATCCATGGGGCCAGGAGGTACCTCATGGGACCCCATGCTATGCATGAGACCCCAGGCTACACAGTGAACCCCCAGCTACCCTTGGGGTCAGGGAGAAACCATGGGACCCTAGAGACCCATGGGATCCTAGGCTATCCATGGGGCCCCCGGGCACCCACGGGACCCCCGAGCACCCCAGGCTATGCACGGGGACAGCAGGCACCCACGGGAGCCCTGGGCACCCCACAGGACCCCGGGCATCCACAGGACCCCCGGGCACCCCACGGGACCCCAGGCTACGCACGGGGCCAGCAGGCACCCACGGGAGCCCCGGGCACCCCACGGGACCCCAGGCTACGCACGGGGCCAGCAGGCACCCACGGGAGCCCCGGGCACCCCACGGGACCCCAGGCTACGCACGGGGCCAGCAGGCACCCACGGGAGCCCCGGGCACCCCACGGGACCCCAGGCTACGCACGGGGCCAGCAGGCACCCACGGGAGCCCCGGGCACCCCACGGGACCCCAGGCTACGCACGGGGCCAGCAGGCACCCACGGGAGCCCCGGGCACCCCACGGGACCCCAGGCTACGCACGGGGCCAGCAGGCACCCACGGGAGCCCCGGGCACCCCATGGAGCCAGCAAGCACCCCAGAGGGGCGGAGAAGCAGCGCCGGGCACAAGAGGGGGCACCGTTTTGGGGCGAGGCGGGGCAGAAGAGGGAACCCACCTGGTTGAGGTCCTCGTCGTTGAGCAGGTGGGACTCGCGGGGCTTGAAGCAGTTCTGGCACTTGCTCTTGTTGAAGATGTTGGCCTGGAACTTCCTGCAGGGGTTGTCCTTGGCGGCCATGGCGCGCCCCGCGCCCGCTGCGCGCCCGCTCAGCGCCCCGCGGAGCGCCCGCCCGCCGCCGCCGCCGCCGCCGCCGCCGCGCCCATGGCCGGCCCGCGGCCGCCGCAAAGCAAAGCGCCGGCGGAGGGCGGGCGGCGGCGGCGGCGGTGGTGGCGGCGGGCGGTGGTGGGGTGTGGGGGAGGCGTTAAAAAATAATAATTAAAAAAAAAAATAAAAGAGCTTAATAAATAAATAATTTATTAAAAAAAAAAAAAAAGAGGGAGGGAGGGGTGTGGGGAAGGAGGCGGAAATAAACGGCAAGGCTGCAACTCAGCGGCCGCGCACGGCGGGCGGTAAGCGCGCAGGGTGCAATGCCCGCCCCGGCCCCGGCCGCGGTGCTCGGCGCTGCAGGCCCCGCTGCCGCCGCCGCCGCCTGCGATTAATGCAAAGTTTCCAGCTCGCGGACCCAGGCGGAAACGGGAGGGGGAGGGCGGCGCCGCCAGGGCTGACGGACACCCCCGACAGCCAATGGGAGCGGCCTCCTGCCGCTAACAAAAGATGGCTCTGGCCAATGGGCCGCGAGGGGCGGGGCGGGCGCGGCGTGGGGGGGAGGGGCGGGGCGCTGACAGCTCGGGGGCGGGGCCTGCGCCAGCTCCGCCCCCGGGCGAGGTTGGGGGGAGGCGGGCAGGGACCCCGGGCGGCCTCCCCGCCGTGCACGGCGCTGTACGGGCCCCCCCCCTCCGGCTTGCACCGACCCCCTCACCGTGCACTGACCTCCCCCGCGCCGTGCACGGACCCCCCCCACCGTGCACACTCCCCCTCACACACCTTGCACGACCCCCGCACCGTGCACTAACGCCCCCCCCCCACCCCCGCATGCACACACCCCCCCCGCATGCACACACCCCCTCCTGTGCACACACCCCCCTCCCGTGCACACACCCCCTCCGCGCATGCACACAGCCCCTCCCATGCACACACCCCCGCACCGTGCACACACCCCATCCCATGCACATCCCCCCCTGCATGCACACACCCCCATGCACACCCCCCCGCATGCACACACTCCCTCCCATGCACATACCCCCCCATGCACGCACTCCCTCCCATGCACATACCCCCCTGCATGCACACCCCCCGTATGCACACACCCCCCCATGCACACACACCCCCTTCTATGCACATCCCCCCCCCGCATGCACCCCCCCGCATGCACACAGCCTGCCATGCACACCCCCCCTTCCATGCACATACCCCTCCGCATGCACACACCCCCGTGCATGCACACAGCCCCTTCCATGCACACACCCCCCCACCCCCTGCATGCACACCCCCCATGTACACTCCCCTGCATGCACACACCCCTCCCATGCACACACCCCCCTGCATGCACATCCCCCCATGCACACCCCCCCATGCATGCACACACAGCCCGACTGCCCTTGGCATGCGGGGAAACCCCCAACCCTCATGAATTCCCCCCCCATGCATGCACGCCCTCACCATGCACTGACCCCCTGCATGCTCGCATGCCCCCCCTCAGGTATGGCCCCTCTCCTGATATGTACAGCCCCCCCTTCTCTTGCACAGGCCCCCCTCACTCCACATGGACAGCCCCCACCCTGCACTGACCCCCCCCACATCGTGCACTGACCCCCACACCGCACACTGCTCCCCCCGCCGCGCCTGCGGCCCCCGCGTGCGCCCCCCCCCCACCGTGCATCGGCAGCCCCGCACCGTACAGCACCGTGCACAGCTCAGGACCCTCCTTTCACCCGGCGGGGCGGCGCGGGCTGCAACGCGCAGGGTTTGCACCCCAGGTGGAGGGCTGCAGCCGCCCCCGGCTCCCTAGGGCCACCAGAGCAAAGGCATCGCCCCGCCGGGAGCCCCGACGCTCGGGGCCGGTGCCCGCGGGCCGGCGAGACCCCGCGCGGGCACACGGGCACCTTTCACCCCCCCGCCCCGCTTGCAAAACCGAAACTCCCGGTGGGACGGGACCCGGCCTCAAGCTGCCCGAGCCGCACGGCCGCGGTGCACCCCAGAGGAGGGATTAGCGACGGAGGGAGCGGGGCTGCGCGGCCGGGACCCGTTTCCTTCTGCCAGACCCCGCTGGAGCCCGTTTCGCCTAATCCCGGCCATCGCTCGGGCTGGGAGAGGATGGGCACAGCGGCGCCCGCCCCGGGGCGCCCGAATCGCTCCCGCCGCCGCCTCCCGCGCGGGACCCTGCTGCCAGGAGCGTCCGGGCGGCCCTTCGCCGGCTTGGGCGCGGGAAAACCCCGTGGCCGGGGTCCCGCGCGCTGCCGCCCGGCGAGGAAATAAGAGACGGGCGCGATCGCTGCTCGTTTGTTCGTTTTGGCTTCGTCAAAGGCTGCATTAACCATCTCTCGGCCTCCCGCCGCGGCGCCGCTCCTTCCGCGGCTTTTCTCGCCTTTTCCTCCACCCCGACACCCCGCAGGCTGCTGCCGCGACGGCCCCTTCCCCGGGCAAGGAGCCTTTGCTCCTCGGGGGCGGCAGGACGTCGCGGGGCTTCGGCCGCTGTTTCCTGACCGGCTCTTCCCCCCGCGACGGCCCTCTCCTGCCTCCCGCCACCCTCTTGGTTTTGCTGCAGAAAGACCATCGCGCGCCACGTCGCCCCGGCAAGGGCAGCGCCGCGGCCGACCCGGCGGAGCCGGGCGTCTCCCACGCCGGCGGCTGCGGGCTGAGACCTGGCGCCGCTCGGTGCCCCGGTGGCAGCGCCTGGCGGGAAGCGGCTGCTGCCGGGGTTCGCTCCGGCCTCGCCGAAAAAAAAAATCCAGCCGAAGGGGACGAGCCTCTCGGCGGACCCGTCGGGCGGCATTCGGGCGGCGGCGGGTGGGGGGGGACCGGCGGGAGCCGGGGGGGCGGCCGCCCGCCCCGGGCCCCTCCGCCTGCCGGACACGGGGACCGGCCTGGGCGGAGGAGACGCCAGGCCGGAGGGACTCAACAAGGAGTTAGACGTCGAGCGGCCGGAGTGGGAGCACGCGGGCAAGGGGGGGGCTGGAGAGACCCCCCGCTCGCAGCCCCGCGCCCCCCGCCGCCCCGCGGCGCGGCGGCGGCTCGCGGGAAGCTGCAGCCTACCAGCTCTCGGCGGCCCAGAGCCAGTCCGGAGCCGTTTCCTTAAACTAGGGCAATTAAAGCGACGGGGAAACGGACAGCATTCGCCAGGGAGCCGCGATGGCGGCAGCGCAACGAGCTGCGGTGACTCAGCCGCGCAAACCGGAGCCCAAACGCCAGGTAAACAGGCTGCAAAGCAGGTGGTGTCGGACACCGGCGCCGGCTCCCCGGCCCCGAGGCGGGGAAACGCCGCGCCGCCGCCTGGCCGTCCTTACGGTGCAGCCCGACGGGTGCCCGGAGTCATCGTTTAACGGCCGGGACGCGCTGGGATCCCCGCGGCGCGCTGGAGCCGGGCGACAGCGGCCAAACGCAGCTCGGCCGGCGGTGGGCTGGATGCGGCCGGCGCTGCCCCTGGCGCCAGCCCGCCCGGCGGTTTGACCCCTCCGGCCAGCTGCGCCGCGGCCCCGAGCCCCCGAACACGTGGCGCTGCCGGGCAGCACAGCTGGGTGCCACAGCTGGGCCACAGCTGGCAGGGGAGCGGCCGCCCGGGGGTGCTCCGGTGCCCGCTCCGGCTCCGGCTCGGGCCAAGCTGCGTCCTCCGCTCCGGGAATCTCCGTCTGGGTGGAAAACGGCCTCCCCGAAGGACCCCGGGGCTGCCCCACACACCCCCTCCTTGCCCTGCCTGGGCCCAACCTGCCCATCCCAGGGGGAGATCAGGTGCAGCGCAGCCCTCCTCTTCCCGGTGCGGGCGCGCACACGCGTGCACGCGCGTGCACACACGCACATGCATGCATACACATGCACACGCATGGACACACACACACATGCATGCACACACATGCACACATGCAAGCACACACATGCACACGCATGCACACACACACGTGCATGCACACACATGCACACATGCAAGCACACACATGCACATGCATGCACACACACACACGTGCATGCACACATATGCACACATGCAAGCACACACATGCACACGCATGCACACACACACGTGCATGCACACACATGCACACAGGCAAGCACACACATGCACACACATGCACACACACACACGTGCATGCACACACATGCACACGCATGCACACACACACGTGCATGCACACACATGCACACAGGCAAGCACACGCATGCACATGCATGCACACACACACACGTGCATGCACACACATGCACACTCATGCGCGCACACACATGCATGCACACACATGCACACAGGCAAGCACACACATGCACACACACACACACACACACACACACGTGCATGCACACACACACATGCACACCCACGTGCATGCACGCACGCACACGCAGGCTGCAGCGCCTCTCCCGGAAGCTGGATTAAATCACATCCCACTAAGCGGCGACTCCCTCTTGTCGAAACACGCTGCGTGACTCTCAGTTCATACCCTTCTCCTAAAAGCAGCCGGCACGGGCGGCTCGGCCGCTGCCCGCTGCGAAGCGCCGCCCCGGGAGCTGCCGCATGCGTGCTCCGCTCGCTCCGCGTGCTCCCGGTTCCACGAACGAAAAACGTCACGCGGCCGCAGACGCAACGCGCTGGAGAAAGCCACCGTACCGCAGCAGCACCGTTAGCGCCATCAGGCAGCCCAGAGCCGCGCCAAAAAGCAAAGCCGACTCGCGCGACGGGAGCCGCCATCCACGAAACCAAGCTAACGACCTTCATCATATTTTCAGCTTCTCGTTTGTGGCTGACGGCATCCCAAACAACCCAGGCCGGGATTTGGCCGGAGCCACCAGCCTCCCCGCGCGGCAGCTCCCGGCCTCAGCCCCGTCTGCACGCCGGCCGCCCGAATTTCCCCGGGGATTTTCCCCCGCTGCAGGTTTAGCAGCGGCCCGGCGCGAAACCGGTGCGCGGCCTCGTCGGCCCGCTGTGCCCCGCGGGGGTCCCGGCCGCTGCGCCCCCTCCTCCTCCTCCTCCTCCGGGAGCTCTGCGTGGCCACGAGGGGCCGGGGCGGCCGCGGGACGCCGGCCGAACTCGCACGGGGCTGGTCTCGGCGCGACGGGAGGGACGAGCCTCCCCCGAGCGCCTCTCGCTTCCCTCTCGAGGGCCCGCGAGGTGCAAACGGCGACTCTCGGGCTGCTCTTCGCAGCGGCAGGTTTCCCCTGCAAAACCCCGCGGGCAGAGCCGGGCTCTCGCGTCACCGGCCCGGTGACGCCCGGCGGCGGCCCAGCGCCGAGGCCGGTTCCCGTCGCCGGCCCTGGCGGCCAGAGCACCCTCCTCGCCTGCAACGTCCCGGCCCCTTCCCCGCGGACCGTCCCCCCTCCAGCCCCGGCCGTATCCCCCCCCGAACCCCCCGCAGCGTCCGCCAAGCCCCCCGCGCCGCCGCTCTACCGCGTTTGGTGCCGGGTGGCAGCTTTAAAACTGAACAGGAAAAAAAAAAGCCCCCAAAACGCCCCCCTTGGCCGCCGCTGCCCCAGTGATGTTTATAGAAAGTAAAAAGCATTGCTGCTTCCTTCCCCTCTCAGCCGCTTCTGCAGAAAACGTCCCGCGAAGGCCCCGCGGCGAGTCCCGGCCGCGCGCCCGGCTCCTTCCGGCAGGAAAGGGGCAGAAACCGCCAGGAGCGAACGTGGAAAAAGCGGGGGGGGGGGACACCCCCCCCCCGGAGTGCACCGGCGGTGCTCGGGGCCGCGCGGGGCCGTTCGGGCCGGCCGGCGGCGGGAGCAGCGGCGCGGGGAGGCCGAGGGCCGGCGAGGCCCGGGGGGAGCGCGCCGCCTCGCTGAGCGCCGGACGGCCGCCCCCTTCCCGTCTGCGAGGCGACGTCGAAACACAGACGTAGGGCTACGCTCTCGGGGGGCTGCCGGCGGAGCAACGGCAACGTTTTCCTTCTCTGAAAGCCGAGCCGCCTCGTTATCGCTTCCTTCACCCCCAGCACGAGCCGCCCGGGGCCGGAGCCCGGCCGGGGTTTCTGCCGGCGCGGCCGACACCGAGGCCTCGGGGCTGCGGCAGAGGAGCAGCGAGAGGCTGCTGCGGGCGGCACCCGGGATGGACGGCGCCGCCGGCCGCGGTGCATCCCGCTGGCGCCCGAACCCCGCTTTCCCGCCCGCCCCCTCCGCCTGCCCGGGAGCGGAGCAGGCGTTCCCACGACCCGAGGCGGCTCGGGGGGCTGCGCGGGGCGGCCCGGCCGGCGGGGCGGCCGGCTCCCGGAGCGCGGGCCGGCCCGGTGCCCGAGCACGCGGCCCGCGCCGAGGCGCTGCCTGGCGCCCGCGGACCATTTGCATGGGAGGGATGCAGGGGAAACCCCAGGAAACACATGGCCCAGGCATTAATCAAATCGACCTCTAATAATAAACCTCCCGCGTAAGGAGCGGGCGCGGGGCCGCGGCTGGCGGCCAGACGGCGGCGGCCGGGGCAGCCTCGCGGCGCCGCGGGAAGAGGCGAGCGTGAGTTTCCCGCGCGCAGGGCCGGAGAGGGGATGCGGGGCAGCGCCGGGGGCGAGGGGAGCGGGGCCGGCGGCGGCCGGCGGCTCTCCCAGGCCACGGAGGGGCTCCCGGGCCAGCGGCCGCAGGAGCGGAGCCGGGCCGAGGACGCGGCGGCTCAGCGCCGGGGGGGGGTCGGCGGGCGCCGGGAAGCCGGAGCAGAGCGCGGGGCCCAAGGCGGCGCCGCTCGCTGCGGACGGGGGGGCTGCGCAGCGCGCAGGCCTGCGCCCCGCCGTGCCCCCGGGGCCGGCTGCAGCCAGCGCGAACGGGAGCGATTATTTAATTTTCCGAAAGCGGGGCCAGTCGAGCGGCCGCAGGGCCGCGTCGTGGGGCGAGCCGAAACCGGCGCCGCAGCGCTGACGAGCTTTAAACCTTTCGGGGGCCGGCGGCGCCCGCCGGGCCAGGAAACATCTGCGGGGGCACGTGCGCGGCTCCCGGCGCCCTGCCCGCGGCGGCGAGGGGCCGAGCGGCGCGTCGGCACCGCCGGGAGGGCGACGGGCGCAAAGGCTTCAGCTGCTGGAAAAGCCCGTAGGAGCACGCGCCCCTTTATTTATTTATTCCCCCCCCCCCCCGCATTTTTTGGAGTCGCTGGCGTGGCGTTTTGCCGCGCTGGGCTGCCAGCGGCGCCGAGGGCTCCCTCCGCGCCTCCCCGGCCCCGGCGCAGCGGCCGAGCCGTCCCCCCCCCCCGCCGGCCGCTTCGCGGGAAGGCTCGGCCCCGTCGGACCCCGCTTCGGCCGCGCGAGCGGCGCACCCAAGGGAGACGCGTGGTGGGAGGGCGCGAGGTGGCCCCGAAGGAATCGGGGCGCTTGCGGAGCTCCAAACGGCAGGTTTTGCGCCGGGCGAGCTGCAAAGGGCCGGAGCCCGGCGGCGGGGAGCCGGGAGGTGCCCGCGCTTCCCCTCCCTCCTCTCCCGCAGGCGCAGCCCGGCCCGGCGCCTGGGATGCCATGAACAACTGCACGGACCAGCAGTACTGGGACGCCCTCGTCTGCCAGTGCATCCCCTGCAGCCTGGTGTGCGGGCGGCCGGCGGTGCGGCGCTGCGCCGCGCTCTGCGGTGAGTGGCTCCCCCCCCCACACACACCCCCCACCCCGTTTCCCCGGGGCTTGGCAAGGTTTTGCACGGCGCTGGCGTCTGGCCCTCGCGAGCGCCGCGCTCAGGGGCCGCGCTGCCCTCCCGCAGAGTCCATGGCCTGCGGCAGGAGAGCCGGCTTCTACTACGACGAGCTGCTGAAGAAATGCATCAACTGCACCAGCGTCTGCGGGCAGCACCCCAAGCAGTGCGCCCCGGCCTGCGAGGGTAAGGGCGCGGGGCAGCACCCCCGGGGGCTCGCGCGAGGGGCGGCTCGTGCCCTGATGCGCTTTGTCGCGCTGGCACCTGGGAAAGGAAGACGTCTCGGCCGGCCGGCCGTCTCCCTCCGGCTTTCTCCCAGGCGAGGGCGGCGAATTGTCCCCTCCGCTCTGGAGCCACCAGCCACCCCCTAACGCCAGGGCGAGAGCGGGGAGGGTGCGCGCGAAGGGCGGCCGAGCTCAACCCCTCTCTCCCCCGCCACCGGCCCCAGCAGCTGCCCTGGTGGCCACCACGCCGCCGCCGCCGGCCGCCCTGGGCTGCGCCTCGCCGCAGAAGCCGTGCGTGGAGCAGGACCCCTGGCTGGTCGTCTACCTGCTGCTGGGGCTCTGCCTCTGCGCCCTCGTCTGCTCCCTGTTCCTGGGCTGGAGCCACCTGCGCAGGAAGGGAGAGGTGGTCTCCTGCCAGGCCAGCGCCGGCCCCTGCCACCGCCGGGACGACTCCTCCAAAGGTGAGCGGTGCCGGTAGGTCGGGGGCACGGGACGGGGGGCGATGCTGCAGCTCGGGGAGGAGAAGCTGCAAAAAGCGGCCGTCTGCCGCAGCAGGGCGCCGCAGCCAGGACTCCCGCGCCAAGGCCTCAACGGTGGCGCAGCATCAAAGGCCAAGTTTTAGCCCTGGAGCCAGCGCTGCTTTACCAGTCCAGGCTTTAGAGAGAAAAGATAGGAAAAGGCGTGCAAGGTGTAAACCAACACGCAAAAGATGTTTTTACACTTCCTCCTCCACTTCTCTTTTTTAAGATGGTGGACAGCTATATTTATATATATATTTATGTGTGTGTGCACATGCACAAACACACATGTATATTTGCATTCATTTCGGAGCTGATGATGCTAGATGTTGGAAATAAATCACTGAGAAAAGCCTGTGACCTGATGTGTCATCCTCGGAGTCATTCTTCAGCAGAACTGTAATTTCAGCCATTCTTATTGACTTTTGTCTGAGGACGCTGTGGCATTGAACGTTCATTTTTACGGGCAGCTGACAGGTTCAAAGAGGTTTACTGGATGCTTTTTAATATTCCTCACCTCACCTGACTTATCAGATCTCAGGCGACGGGGCAGAGCCCTTCGATAGCTGGCTCCCGGCCGACAGGCCGCTCTCGGGGACCCTTCAGCTGGTCCCAGACAGCCCGGCCCGTTGCCCTTGCTGGAGCTCTTGCCCGTTGCACACCGCTGCATCATTGCATTTGCATAGGCTACAAAACGAGCACTCCACAAAAAAACAATGCAGATGCAGTGTTATAAATATTACAATTGCTTTAGTACTAAACCTCATCCTTCCTGTTTCCAGCACTTTGCAACTAATTGACCCCATCCCTTTCCTCAGGCTTTGGCTTTTGTGTCGCTGGCCCCTAGACTCTCACCTCCCCTGGTGTCAGGACGAGGTGTGAGCGGCTAAGCGGTGCTTTACTTGCACAACAGCCACATGCACGTGCGCACACACAGACACGCACACACAGGGCTGTATCAAAATAAGTCCATGCTGGCTCACGGTTCACAGGCGCTCGGGAGGAAAACAGGAAACACCTTCCCACTAAGATGGTCTGCTCCTAGAAAGCCCTTCAGCTAACCTACGTAATTTATTTGCAGATCGCCTAGTGGAAGCAGGCAGCGTTGGTGATGGATCCACTGGGAGCAGGGTACCAGAGCCGGTGGAAACCTGCGGCTTCTGCTTCCCCGAGCACGGCTCTGCTGTACAGGAGACCAAGTCGTGCCACAGCACTTCCTACCACAGAGGAGAAAGAGTCGCTGCCGCGCACAGCGGGATATGCAGCATGGGAAGCGCAGGGGCCGTTCCCGGTCCCGATGACGGCCACTTCAAAATCATCTGCTCTCCTTCGCAAGAGAAGACAGCCCTGGCCTGAACGCAGCGGCGGCTCCCGCACATCATGGGAACGGAAGGAAAGCTGCTCCCTCTGCCCCCAGATACAGATGCTTTGCCCTCCATTTCCAATAAATGTAACGGTTTCTACCATGACAGGCTGGCAAGATGCCCTCTTCGCACGGTGGATCCAGGTTACGGCCAACACTATTTCTTCCACCGAGGAAATGACATTTTCATTATTCTTACACGCTCTCAATAAAATAAGTCCCTTTCCTTTTAGCTGCCCTGCTCTGACCTCCGTGGATTTTTCCACGTTCTCCGGTCATTGGAACTGAGTCTAATGGAGGCTTTTCATTCTGGCTCCAACATCAGCGTCCCTTGGCCTCTGCGAATGGTTTTGATGCACAGCCAGGAACAGACGATGATGACAACGGCCCCCCGTGCCAAAGAACAGCTTCCGTTTTTAAAAGTTTGTTGGTTTTTGTTTTTTTTTTTAAAAAAACCCTCTACCTTGTGCCACAAGTAGTTTACAAGCAGTAACGAGAGCGCTGCACGCATCAAAGAGAAAATGGGCTAAGCTGTGGTGTCAGCCCAAGTCTAGCGCAGTAGTAAATCCCTCATGCACAGAGCTTAAATATAACGAACAACTTGACATTTTAATCAGTCATTGCTTGAATATTGTCTGGGTGCCTGCCTCTTCCACCAAATTGATTTCCTAAGGACCACAAGGAGTTTTTGAAAGAGTTATTTCAAAATATATTTTAAAGCATCTCGGCCCTTTCAGACAGGAGATGACATCTGGCCTTCTCCAGCCTCCTGTGGCTGAGGTATGGACTCAGATCCAAGAAGTTATGCTTGGAAGTTTTCATTGAATGCTGTTGGCCTTGAGGGCTTGGTAAAGCTAACAGGCCTTGGAGAAGACATGCGGCCACGCTGACAAGCCCAGCATATTTTTCAACTTTTGCTAAAGTTTCTTTACAGGAGAGAATATTTATTAAGGCTCAATGCGCTTCTGAGGTGAGGAAAAGCCACATGAACTGGCCAGGGCTTTGCACACTGCCAGCACGTGACGCTGCGCCAGCAGCAGCTGGGAGAGACACTGAAGTTCACATTGAACCCCCAGGCTGGAAAAAATTAAATACAAAACTGTGTATTTCACGAACGCTGTCTAAAACCGAAGCGTTAGATGCCTGCTAAGAACCTGTGCTTTTTTGCATAGGCCAAACGGAATTGGTTTTAGATGTGAAAAGACATCCATGGCCGAAAACTTGACTCAGTGGTTTTACATACTTCTGGTTTTGGTTACCTGAAATAGCTGGTAAAAATGATGAGTCTTCCAAAGATGCAGCTGCTTCAAGGAAAGATTTTTCTCTGACCTAGATTTGAAAGTTACTATGGAAAAACGTAGGTTTTGACACACAACTCAAAGTTCTCATTTTCACTAAAGGAGAGTATTAAGCTGTAGTAATTCTTTGCTTGGTGAGAAATCATTCATGATAGTAAACCATCATCAGTTTTCTCAAACTAGAGTTTAAAACTTGGTAGAATAAATACAAGAAAGTTAATATATGCACAAATTAGGAGGGCTGGTAAATCTGACTTTCCAGGGGAAAGTAGACAGCTAGAGAAAGCAAAAGCGAGTAGTTATAATAAACTTTGCATCTTACGCACTATATATTTCTTCACACTCACTTGAACGTTTTCTGCGTAGCATCTCTGAGGTGACTATCACCAAAGATAGTGCCGCGTTCACAGCGATCTCTGCTCACAAAGCAGAAAAAAGCTGGAACCCAACGAAACCGCTTAGGACTAGAAAGTTCAAGAGCTATTTAAAGACACGGACTAACAACGTACGCGTTGGCCAGACTGTCGTTAAGTGGTCCAAATCCTCACTGTCCCGAATCGCTTCATGAGTCAACATGGCAATTTTCTGTCTCATTATTCTTGCGTATTGTATTTCATTTCTTCAGGCTGCTTAGCAAAGTCCTTATAATATAGCAAGTAACCACAGGGATAACTTTCGTATTGCACTGCATTTACCTTCGCGGGGCGGGGGATAAGCCTTTTCAAACCTGAAATCTCATTTTACTCAGATAATTCTCCCAAATGCGATGAGTGAGCCTTGAAAGCCTGCCATCCGCAGCACAAAATCTCCTTACAGTATCATTGCGAAACAACATCCAGCCCCTGGCCACGAACAAGCAGCTGGCAGGGTACAGTGACACATGCTGGAGGCAACACCAGCATGCAAACACTGAAGCTGAGAGCACATCGCTGCCGCATTAAGCCTTTCCTTCCATCCCGCGCTCTTCACGTTCTGAATTTTATTTAGTACGGGAACAGTTTCACATGCAGACTCCTTCGCGCATGTAGAAAGGTATTTTGCACCTCGCTGCGGAGGAGCGGCGAGCAACTGCACGTGCTGGAGGTGGTGAAAGCATCTCGGCCACCACCAAGCCATCCCATCTAGGGGTCCAAGAGGTTTCAAAGCGAGCGACTGCAGTCGAACAGGGAGGGCTTCCCAGCAGCTAACTGAGCAGGGGACTGAAGGGTTTGCTCAGAGCAGTCAGTCATTCCAAGCCAGGAAGGGAGTGACCACAGAGTCATTCCTACCATTTCTAAGCCATAAAACATTCATGAGGCAAGATGAAACTGCTTTTTGATAGTGCCTGTTTATAGTACCAAGCTTTGGCTAGCAGCGCTGGGAAAGCAGACCTTTAAACACCCTGTTTAGGAGCCTTTCAGAGGTTGCCAGGTATCACTTGCAGGGACAGGCTGGCTCTTCTTTATGCAGAGATGACCTGTCCGCTGACACAAGGCTCTCGATAACACCCCTGCAGCACGAAGCCCTCCTGTTGAGCGCTGCAACATTACCTGGGCACGGGGCGGTCCACAGCTTTTCGGCCAGAGTCGTGAGAACCGTGCCACAGAGAGCACGGCAACGGGAAACGCTCATCGCGGTACTCATCCGCTGACCGCTGCGTCACTACCACGCTTCGCTTTAAGCTTAAAAAGCGATGACCCCACTCGGATCCTGGCAGTCCGCCCGGGGTAGGAAGCAGCTGCTTTGGGACGATTGGTTAAGCTGACAGCAGTCCCAGGTTAGCTCGGATGCTCTGGCGTCTCCAGTTCAGCCTCTCGCCAGTCACAGGTAAGCAGCTCTAGCAACCGTGGGAAACGCCTCGGCACCGGCTGCTCGTAGTACAGAGAGAGCCAGAACCTCATTCAGAGCAGGTGAGAAATACCAGACTGAACACGTGCCATCAGCTTTGCAATGAGGGCATCTCTCGAGGATCAAAAGGTATCAATTATTCAAGCAGGAACAGTTTTAGGAAAGCTTTTCTACAAAGACTAGCGCAGCGGCACACCCTGTCTGGCTCTGGCAAGCAAAAGCTCCGGGATGCTGCTCACCTTCGTTCATTAACGCGGAGCCCGCTCTGGACTCTGGCAGAGCTCCCTCGCGTTTCCAGGCAACCCGAGGAGCCGTGCTGCCCGTGTTGCTGCTTACCGCTATTAAGTGCTACTCTTCCTCCAGCGCTCACTGCAACCGAGAAGGGGGGGGAGCAGCAATACCCTGCAATAGAGGGCAGTCGGCATGGTCTGTGTCCTAGAAAGTGGGTGGGTGGGTGGGTGGGGGGAAATGCTTGTCAGAAGCCAAGTCAGTCCTTCCAGCCCTGCTAGGGAGAGAGGAACGTTCCTCAGGATCACAGGCATGCCCTCCCCTCCCTCAGAGGATGTAAATACTTATAACAGCATATTAAAGAAAAGATAACATTGAGTTAAGTTGGTCAAATCAACACCAAGCACAGATCGTTGACAGACTCCCAAATACAACAATTAGATGCAACAGAAGCAAGAGAAATCAATAGATGTGGGGTGATGTTTGCAGCTGCTGTCCAACAGCCCTGACAGGGCACCCTCGAAGACATCACTTACAACATCATTCTCTTCTATTAGAAGTACGGGCTGCAAGCAGTTACCACTTGGAACGACTTAAACTTCATGGGATTAAGGCCACTAATTTTGCGTAAGAGCATCCATATGGGGGGGTTAATCCGGCTTAAGGAATCCACGCTAGAGTCAACTTTCCTAACTGCCCCCCACAGACAACTTCTCACAGTCCAGCTTTTGCTGAAGTTTTCATCAGGCACCAGAACCAAGTGACGCTGCATCTCTAGCGCAGCGCCTGAGAGAGGGACAAGAAAATGCTACACTGAAAGCAACTTTGTGGATTTTTTTTTTTTGTGCTGGATGTAGAGCCATGTTCATTGCTGGCAGCTAAACACCACATATACTCCAGTATGAATCTAGGTCATTGTACCAGTCTCTGTATTCAGTAACTTCTTCAGATGCTTCCTCACAACAGAGCGAGCCATACCAATATAAAACTATACTTCACAATTAACAAACCAGCCCCAAACCCCAATCCCTGAGATGAACAAGGTCAGCAGCTGAAGCGGCAGGATAATTAGTCATAGAAGCAGGCAGGATTTCAGTTCTGTCTGCCAACACATTAGGAAGGCATAACTTGATCAGTCATTTGCTAGCATCTTATTGCACAGGAAGGAGTTCTGAGGTCGGCATTTTCCTAAAGGTGATGATGAGTTCTGCAAAGAGAAATCTCCCAGCTCCATCAGGAACAAACCTTGTGTATTAGACGCATGATTATTTCTAAACAGCGGAAGAACAAAAGGCGGCTGTACTGGAAGAAAGCATAATGAGACGTAGTGTTGCTCTTGTGATAGTGGCTGTTCTTCCATTTTTTTTTTTCTTTTAGGCAGAGAGAAAAATGCTCTCTGCTGCTCTAACAACCTGTGCTGATTTACTGTTGCTGGAAATAGAAACACACCTGGCATGATTCAGGGTGAGACATTTGGTTGGGGGGGGGGAGACAGAGGAATGAGAGGAAAAAAACAAAATGAAAAACAAGAGCTTTTACATACACTGGGAATTCTGCTTTTAAAACCAGAAACAGCACTGACACCTACTCCGCTCTCCATCTCCAATTGAAAACCATCAGCGCAGGTGCAGTTAGGCAGAGCACAGCTCATCACTAGCCAGAGAGGGGTGGAAAAAAAAAATTAAGGCTAACTTACGTAGCTGGCCTCATCCCTAAACAATTTGTTTCTAAAGGACTAACAAAATAGAGTGCATTAGCTCCAGCGGCCAAGCGCGTGCTAGCGGAGAACAGAATTCATTTGTTCAGGCTCTGGCATCAAAAAAGCAGCCAAGGGCTCAGAGCTCGGCATCACAAAGCGAAGGCATTCCCGGCACAGCAGTGCCCGCTCGCCACACGGTGGCACTCCTCCTTCAGCAACAGGACAAGGTGGGGACTTGAACTGCAGCAGCCTAGGGAATAATGGAAGGCTGATTCTCATCTTCCTCTGCAAGCTTGCTGCATTATTAAAAGGTAGCAGGAAGCGTCGTCAAGCATCTGCACGATACCGTGCCCAATTCCAGGAGGGAGGCGTCCTCCCCGGCTGTGCGCGCACCATTCATCTGCATTTCTCTAGCAATTTTTCATTTGCGACAAGAACACTCAGGTTAAACCCTGCAGTACCCAATTACAACTGAAAACTATTTCAAGCATGACGGTGGGGGAAGACAGGTTACGAAACCAGAACGCGCTATCGCTTCTGCAGAAGTCATCCTGCCCAGATACCTCAGATACTGTACGGTACATCTTCAGTGTCTGATTTGTATTCAGGGTGTTTCAATTAGTCGTCTCTTCTTCTTTCCTCGTTGCAAAGTGTCACAGAAATCTCTTGATGTACAACACTGCCTTGTAGTCTTCTAGTTTGTGTACAAATGAAATACAATTTCACCGTCCTTTCGTGCAGCTTCTCTTGTAAGATGCTCATTTAAAAAACAAACAAACCCAGACTTATTTTCCCCATGTTCTTTCTGTTAAACAGATCACTTTCCGCCTCTGCCTTAGGGAGGTTAGACACCTGCAGCCCATTTCTAGAGCACAGAATCTAAAAGGTTAGATCAATCCACATTTTTAACTACGCTGCTGAAGTCAACGGGGGACTGCGTGGATACATATGCAGAGCTTAATGACCTTTTCGGTGTGGCTTTTCCACAAATTTAGACAGCGTCTAAACCTTAGACAGATGCAGCTCTCTAAAGGTTCCACGAGGAAGAGGGAGCAAAACCCATTTTTGCTCTCTTAAGCTCTCCACTGTGAATGGTCTCTCTCATGGGCTGCAACTCAACCCACGGCCCAGCCTTCTGGGAGCAAAATACAGCACACGAGGAGTTACTGCTGGTGCCTACCCAGGCGCAGGAGCTGCTCGGAAAGGCAGCAACGGAGGGGGAGAAGGGGAACGCAAACGCGTTTGTGACAAAGCAAAAACGAGCCAGAACACCCGCAGCTATAAGCTAACGGCACAGATAGAGAGGCTGAGATTCTGCAAAGGGGTAAGAGTACGTGAGGAGTTAATGCACGGGGGAGGCTACAAGGAACCAATATGAGCCTAGCACATACCACGAAAATGGGTTGTTTACTTAAAAAGCCTAGTGCACTGCAGAAGTGCTCAACAGCAGCAGATCTATCGCTCAGTGCTGCCCCCAGCAGCAACCGTATCTAACAGATGGTACATTTTTGAATACGGAGGTTCTTACAAGTGTCATATATACACGCCTTTGGAAGGCAGGAGGGAAAAAAAACCAAACCAAAAACAGCAACAACAAAACAAGCAATTTTGAGAAATTCAAACTTATTCACAAGATTTAAAAAAAGAACCAAGACCACTCTTACAGTATAAACACGCCAATTCATTCATTTTACTGATGGTTGCATTTATGAGTTTCATTCTCGTGAAAAAAGGGAATAAAAGGAAAAAAAAATTAAGAAAATAGCTATTTATAGAAAACAAAAAAGGGCTCAAACAGAAAATAATCTGTGCTGATGCTTTTGATGAGCAGTCCGATGGCATTAAACATTACCTGTGCAAGCAGGCATGCTTGAAAACCTGTCTTAGTACTGTAGCTTCAGTTCCACAATCCAGGATTTCTTTTATGTTTTGAAAAAAAAAGAGCCTAATAGTTTCATACTGTATTTATTTAATAACTAAAATTCACAAATAAAAAGATACTTGCAAAGTCCTTTAGTTGTGTCATCCCCTCCTCCTCCACTCTACTGCTTTCAGACCCATATGCATAAAAAATGGGCTTGGATTTTTAATTTTAACTGTTATATGATTGGTCGTTGGAGCTGAAGCACCAATGGAGAAGATGCTTTATGGAGATGAGGGTACACCCCCTTGCCTTCCCACACACATTTTGGAGGAACATAGGAGATGTACCAGTGCCTGGACTCCTCTGCTCCCATTTCCCCCACCCAGAGCATTCCTTTCATTTTATACTTCCTCTGTTAAGTGACTGACTGTAGCCTCTCATTTCCCCCTTTCTGTCCTTGCGGGACTGCATACACGTTGGACATTGTTCATTTCTTACTCCGCCAGGCTTTGAGCCAGTGTCAAGTAGGTCCTGTTACAGCTCAGTGCTAGTTGTTTTTTAATGGGTCTTTTCATTTCAGGTAGGTTTGTGTGTCGTTTCAGAAGGCTTGCTTATTTTCTTCCTTGTTTATATCTGACAAGCTGCTGGATAAGGCTATTCATACTCCAGGAACTGCTTGTGATAGAACAGCAAATATCTGCAAGAAAGCAGAGGTACAGTTTCAGCTTTCTGCTGCACGTTGCAGCAGATTAATATTTCTACTGATGTAATCGCAGAGAGGAGGACTATCAGTTTTGTTTTTCTTTTCAATCTCCAGTGATTCCAGGGAAATGCCAGTCGCCTGCAGTAACCACGGAAGAGGAGGAGGGAAGCCAGCTGAAATAATTATACCAGCAACTCAGGAAACCCAACGGTGGCCTACCATGCAAGCAAACCATCTCGTTGTATAATCTGCTTGGAACCTGAACTTTCTGAAAGACTGGACTGTGCTGATGCTCAGGCAGGCAGCATCCATTTCATACTACCACGACACAAAATACAAGTGAGGTGCTTTAAGAGGTGGCCGTTCCTTCAGAGTCACATAACCAAAACATGAGATATTTATGATCACTGCAAAGCGTATGCCGTTTACTTCTACCAAAATAAAACGCAGATGAAAATTGGTGTGTCCCAGTCAAACCCAACTCTAATATCTAATGTCTCAATCTGTACTCTACTCTGCTGTTTTAACAGGATGCAATTCTTCCTATTCTTAATTACTGTATGCACGCTGCTACATAACGGAGCCTTGCCCTCAAGCAGTTACAAGTCAGAGGGAAGTGGACTGATCTCTACTTACTCTTTAAACACCACACACTGACAGGGATACTGCACGACTCAGTTAAAAGAACTTCAAAGCATTATTGAGACTTCCCAGTTATCCTCATTCTGTTTCCAACCCTATGGAGTTTCCCTTATCCAATGAGATCTACTCAATGTCAGCATTTATCTGAATCAAGGAAAACGGATCACATACCTAACTATTCTTTAATGAGATAGCTATGCGGCAGTTGTGTTACACATCCTCTCCTCCTTGCCTATGGCAGTTTCTTGCATGGACATACCCCATCCCAGGACCAAAGCTAAGCATTTGTGATTGAATAAAAAGATCAAATTTATTTCTCTTGATGACCTTAAAGCATAAGCAATTTTAGTCAAATCATTTGATATACAATTCAGATACTATAGGAGAGGTTTTTACTGCCAAGTTGCAGTGCAAAAAAGGAAAAACGGGAAAAAATTGCAAACTGAACATCTGTGCCTGCAGCAATTAATGGAAATGTCAGGTATAATTAAAAAAAAAAAAAAAAAAAAAAGAGGCCCTTATCTTTCAGTACCAACTCCATAGTTTAAAAATGCCAAAATGAAGATTTCAGGTTTTAAGTTACTGCATTCTTGAAATAGATACCAATCCCCCATGCTTCTCTCAAATGAGAGGCACCTAAATGTTTCCAAGGCAAATTACTGCTCTGCACTCCCAATACCTGTCTACTGCAAGTATCTGAAACCATAACACCAATCTGAAATCCATTTAAAGCCATGAGCTATGAGCTCATGTTCTACACCCGCCTCCCATATTGCCTTGCCATTCTGCGGTTCCTATATTTTCCTAATGGCTTTTCTTCAACTCTTTTACATTCACAGTAATCTGAAAGTTCTGCAGACAAAGACAGAATTGTGTCATGGATGTAAGTACTTGCAAGACCTCTGTTCCTACACGGGATAATCCTATCACTTTGGTCTTCCGAGCCCCTTCCATTAGCAAGCAAGAGTTTGGACATAAGAACCAGTTACAGACATTGCAACTGATGCTCCCTTGTCCTTTCCCTCTTCTTCCTTCAAAAAAAAAATCCAGGAGCATAAAGCAACACTCCGAAAGGTTGATATACAAAGAGAGAAAGTAGATATCGAAACAGAGAAATTAAGCCTTCTCTATGACAAAACAGCATTTTTATCTGAAAGAAAGAAAAATCTGAAGGTCAGTTTCCCTTCCCTCCCCTTTTCAGTTCACTACTTACCCTTCACTGTCTAGTACATCCTTAATGCTAGCCTTGGTGATAATGGCGTCATCACACTTGAACCACTGGTCCTTGTGTTGCCGGATGAAGCTGGTATAGTGCCCACTCTCCAAGGTTCCTTGGTGATTAACTACTGCAAACAAGGAATACCTGGTACAGAAAAGAGTTAATGAACTAGTGGATCAAAAGTGGGAAGAGAACTTGACTTCTGACATTTCAAACAAGCAGAAGCTTGTGCTCCTAGACACCGATAGAAACTGTAAAGGCAGCTGACCCATCAATAATACACCAGCTCTTAACATCAGCTGGGAAGAGGGCATCCTCGTCCAGAGAAAGCGAACTACTTTTTTCTGTTCCTCTTCTTGCTGTTACGGCAGCATTCCAGTCTGATGACAGCTGCCAGCTTTACCAATATTAGCTACCAAAGATTTTTTCAATATTGATGTATTCCTGAAGAGGACCACTGATTATCTACTCTGACCTTCTACGTCCCTGAATTGGGTACTCTAATTTCTAACCAGAAAAAACGTGTTTGGAGGGTGGAGGACGAGAAGGAGCTAATCTTAGATACTTCCAGTGATATGCTGTTGCACTAATTGTCCTTAACATGGAAAGTTTGTAGCTATTTTGAAAACTGAATATATTCAGCCTCACCTTCCAGCTTTCAGACCTTGTTGCGCCTTTGCCTGCTAGCCTGAAAATTAGCAGACCTCTCTCTTCCAAAGAAAGGTACTGCTAGACTGATCAAGTTGCTCTCAACTTTTCTCTTTAAAAAGACCTAAGTCCTTGACTCTCTTGTTCTATAAGGTAAGATGCCCCTGCCCCACCCCGCCCTAATTTTACTTATGGCTGTTTTCCAAACGCTCTCCACTCTCTCAACCTCTGTCTTGAAACGCTACCCTCAATCCTGAATATAAACACAGCTCCACAATGATCAAACAATCTCTCTAATTTCACTTGATAGCCTCCTATTTATGTCTAAAAACTGCAGGGCTCTGTTGACCCAGCACTGCAACAAGGGCTCCTCTTCAGTCGACTGGCTACCAGAGCGCCCAGAGATTTGTAAGAGTCACTGTTTTCCTAGATGGAGTCTTTAATTCTGCCAGGGTGGACCCTGCTCTTTATTCCTAGATGTAGGATTCTAGGATTGCCCCAGCTGTTTACTGGCTTCCAGCTTAGCAAGCAACCCAGATGTCTCTGCTCTCATTACTTAATCCTCCTCATCATTAACAACTTCTCCAACCTACGTCATGCGTAAGCCTCAGTGACGCGCTTTGTTTTCTTTCAGATCTTTGCTAGCACTATTAAACACCATACATCTAACAAATCAATCCCTGCAGGAGCACACAAAGCACACCTCTCCTTGATGTCTTCTTGTACGACAAATGTACTGACACCTAGTTAGCTAGTTTTTAAATCCACCTATTGTGTGATTCTAGTTTCTTAATGAGACCTTTAGTATCAAATGAAATACCTTGAGTAATTTAAATACATAACATCAGCACATCAGCACATGACTAACAACCAAACTGTAACCTTCTTAAAAGAAGATTAAAGTGTGTGTGACTGTATCTATTTCCATGAAACTACAAATACTGGCTTCAATTATACTCCTTTAAATTCTTGATCAAGTCTTATGTCAGCCGCTCCATTATTCTGACTGGAATCAATACCTGACCAACAGACCCCAGAATTACTGGGGTCATCCAGTTCTGACTTAAAGTATCAGTGTTCGATAAGCTTTCTTTCCATCTTCTGAAACTTCCTTTGCTGTTCCAGTAGAAATAGGACTATTTAAAGGAAAACTCATCCCTTTTAATACTGTAACAACAGCCTTTAATTCTGTCCATAGACATATTGCTGGGGTTAACAGCATCAGGTCAGCAAGTTAGCTGCCACAAAACCATGATAAGGTTTGCAAATGTAGTGAAGCTTTATTTTGCAACAGTTCAGACTTACTGTGCTGTCAAATATGGTAACGTACTTATCACTGCAGGATATACAGCAGACTGCATAACTCCTTCTAGAAGCCAACTACCTTTCACAATAGGAGGCATGGAATGTACCACTTACTTATTATCATTGTTTAGACTATCCGTCGGCTGCTGGTATTGCCCGTTCATTCTGCTCTCTTTACTGCAACATACACACACAAAAATCCAGTCACTTAAAGCAGTGGCTTCCCAGACAGAGTAAATAGGTTGTACACAACACACAGCCTGTTTGCTGAATCCACGTCCTAATTCAAAAGCACAATGCTGCTTAGCAGCAGAGAAGGTCTGCTGATTAGGATGCTAAAGATGCTTTATTTGTTCTCACAGCAATGCTACATAAGAAGCACCATTTCTCCTCCCGGTCAAGGCTTCAATGCTGCAAATACAGATGTGTTTACATCAAATATCCTATCCAAAAGCTTAAAAACAGGTTAAGGAAAGATTTGTATTTTAAACCTGGAAAAATATCTAATTACCTCAATCCCTTATCCTGTGATGGGTCAATCATCCTGGCTCTGACTTGCAAATTCATTTTGTGTTTTGACAGCAGCAATAGGATTACGCTGTTGATTTCACAGCCGATGAAATTCAGATTACTGAGCAACGCCTCCCGATTATCCTCTCTATACTCCATTATGCTTGATACCTTTCATCAGCAGAGCCTACTCTATCCAGGGAGAATTCACCACAGAGGAACAGGAAAGTCTCAAAATCTCCAGAATGTACTGGAATAAACTATAGATCCCTAATATAACGCAATTTAACACAGCTTCAGGGCTCTCCCTTCTCTCTCCTAGCAGAAGCATCTACTTTTCTCTAGGGAAAAAAAATATTTGAAAGCACTATTAAAATTTCATCTTCAAATACAGCCCCTATGTTAAAAGATGCCATGTTTTGGGGTTTTCTGCATTGCTTCAGTTATGAATTAAGCCGGAATATCCTTTCATATAGTCTGCACGGAATGCCTGACACATTACCTGAGCTGCTTTAGTTCCTTTTATAGATGTATTTTTGCATAAATGTTATGTCTTTGTAACAGACTGGGGAGGTAAGAAAAGTCTTCCTGCATTTGATTAAATGCCAATAAGAATACCTATTTTAATCTGGACATGCTTTTCTTGCACCATTCACTAATGAGAGGTTTAAAAAAAAAGTCTGCACATGCACAGGAATAGATTTTTTTATAACCTCTGAAACATTACATTAGGCATGCTATGTCTAGTCTGCCTGATCATACAGGAAGACTGATGGGAGGGCACTCAAGTGAAGTAGAGATCTTCAAAATTCTGAAGGCAGGATGGATCAAAAGTCTACAAGTTTAACATGCAACTAGAAACATAAGACATATTAATAAGAAAATTTAAATGTTTAAATGGTCTAACCAAGTCTTTTCCGACACACAAAACGCAATACTTCATCTAAAAATTAGTTTAGAAAAGATGCACGTTTTATGGAGAAACTTACAGCGAAGTACCATTATACATCCTGTTCTATAACCTCGATTCAAGGACGTTCCATGTTTCATGATGCACATGTATGGAACTTGCAAACATTTCTGTCCAGGTCTTTGGGGGATTTTGGACTTGGTACACACCTGGAAGCCATGAATGGTGTCATGTCCAACTCCAGTGGAAACGAGACATACGTAGTGATCTTTCGCCTCAGTTTGGCTGAGTGTTCAAACCGCTGAAAACAAAGCAAAAAACAAAGTTTTTTTTTTTTTTTTCAAAAGAGAAAAGCTAAATTTTCCATCTTTTATAAATCTAAGGTACAATGACGTAAAGGCATATTACCAGTCAGTAGCCAGGGACAGCATTAGATTTTTTTTTTTTTTTTTTTTAACTTATTAGTCGAATTGGGAGCCCCCCCAAGTAAACGACAAAACATTTCTACTAGGAAAATGAACCACCCAAAATGATACCTTTTGTGGAGAAAAATAAGGTTTTGATTAGAACGTTTACCTTAGCATCTATTGCACACAAACCTATTCCCAACTAACAACAAAAAACACATTAAACAGAGATAGCACACATGGGCTTTAACCATGCCAGTGTTCATCTCTGCCTACGTACTATTTAAACATAGGGTCCCTGCCTCAACAAGCAGGCAAAATTGGTGACGGTGAGATCTTGCCATGACAGTTCTATGCTTAATCCACCCATCCAACCATCTCAAATGACAGGCATCAAGATGACACAGGAATACCAATACAAATCAAGAAAAAAAAGGATGATGATAATAAAAAGCCTTGTCCCTCCTTCTCCTATCGGAACCTGCAATACCCACTGTACTTTCCTCATCCTGCCAATTGAGCGTTAAATGGAAGCGGGAACAAATAACAGAAAGAGATGAATGAGCTCCTATTTAAAGCCAGCTTCTCTCCCCATTTCTCAGAAATTCTGCTCTATTTACACTTCAAGTTAATTATTTTCCAATTGTGGTGCCATAACAATTCCCTAGCAACAGATCCAGACTTCAAAAGCTGAGATTTCTATAATTCTTATCTTTTGCATTTCTTTTTCGTTTTAATACATGAAAATGAAATTTGCATTTTGGATGGACAGGACAATACAATCACCTTAGGAACAGCTATTTATTTTCCAAAAAAAAAAAAAAAAGTCTTCAATCACTCTGGGTAACACAAATACTGAACGGAGCGTAGGTAAGGGGTTTTAGCACATTTGCACTGCCTTGCCCAAAGAGCAGAATCACCTAGGCACATCTTTCCAACTACTTTGCATTAAAAAAACCCCTTAAAACATGTAACAAACCAGAAATCAACCAGGCAAACAAACCCCCCTGAAACTTCAAGTCAGTCATACAAGAACCAGACAGGAAGACCATGCCAGACAGCAAAAGAAGAACAAAGAAACCATGTTACTATCTATTCGAGTCAGGCTCATATCTTTCACGTATCACATTGCATAATATTTGGTTAACGCTCAAGGTGCAAGTGAAGAACTGCTGGTATATGGGAGTGAACATCTGAAGAACTGATTGACCCAAGCAGTCTGAAAATGCCTGTAAGTTACCAAAGTGGGAATTCCTTCTACTTGCTACTGACAGCTTTCTCCAGCAGAAAGCAGAATCAATCTTTTCTTATGAATACAGACCTTTCTGTGGTATTCTGTGCACTCATGGCAAGACCTCTGCAATTCATTAACATGCTTCTGTATGGGCCAGATTTTGAAAACAAATTTAAAGTTGTTGCTGCACTGGATACAAAGTTGCTATGTAATTTAACAATTCCAATCTACAATCATTTCATGAATTCTATCCATGACTTGGTCAGTGAGATCAAGACCCTATAGTTACACAGATTACTAGATTTTCCCGTACAAACGTACTAGCCTAGCTTTGAAGGCTATCGGAAAAAAACAGAAAAAGAACTTGCTTCAGCAAAACTCAGCACTTACCTTGTCATGACAAGTACAAGATAAAGGTCTACTTCCAACACTATTGAAGTTACCCACACGTTTTACCAAAGCTCAAAGCCTAGCAATCATATACAAACTAAACAACAGAAAGAACTCTCTGAAGCAAACGGTAGGAGTGATTACATCTTCTCTCAATATACCACTCCCCCCCGTTAGAAAGAGAATCGATACAAAGCTTCATTTTTACATAGCACATAGGTCGCTGTTTTAAGATCTGCTTCCTCTAAGTCACTCTGGTTCTAGGTAAAATACTGCTTTTCTTTCAGTGACACTAGTGTCACATAAGCAGCTTCTTGACGCAGTGATCACAAATAGCAACTGACGATCACGATCCTCAGCTCTGCCTAGGAATGAGAGGACTTTGTCATTCGATCCCAGGAGACACAAAGGCTCAAGACCTGAGAGGTCCGCATCCAAAAAGCTCAAGCAGATCAATGCTGAAGTTGTTATGGTGGCTGCTTCTATAAAGTCCTGTGCACCATTTTTCAAAGACCCTTTGCGTCTTAACAGAGCAGGATATCCATCTTCTGCAATAGCTGCCTACTTTGCATCAGGGTTTTACTCTATATCGAAGCCATAAAAAGTGCAGGACTAAACTACCTGAGGGCACCAACTATTACGTTATCTTCCGTCATTGCATCCAATGTAATTTGGATTGGAAATGCTGAAAAACACCCCACAGTAATTTTGAGAGAATTAACTGGGAAGATATAAGTCGTCTCCGTTGCAACCTGTAACTTTGGCATGCCTTCCCCTCCATCCCAAACACAGAGTTTCTCTGTGGCATCTTTCCTGTGGAAGCGCAGAGTAAAAATTTTGCCGTGCAGGACAAGTAAGTGCTCTTGGAGAGCGGCTTTTATTGCTGGTTCAGGGATTGTATTAGCCTTCCTTTTTGTTTCTACATTTTGATTTGTTGCATTCCCAGAGACCCAGAGCAAGGCTACACTATAAATGCAATCGCAATATCTTAATAGAAAATCTAGCTGAGCATGCAAACTGTTCTTTACCTTAATTTTTATCATAAAAGATTAGTCTGTGAAAGTCAGAAGACATGTCCAGGAACTTAGCTCATCCCCTCAAGGAGGAATATAAGTCCTCTGCTCCGTCTGCCCTTCGCGAACTTACTTTGAGATGAAAACAGGCCACAATGGGTAACTTCTTCATAGTGAGTTGTTTGGTAGATTCCTGGTAGCTATGGCAACCACTACATTTGATTTTGGCACTGCTTCCTAGATGTTCTGGCCTTGTAAACCTGAAAAACATCGAAAAGCAAAGCGAAGCACAACAGGATCAGATGGTTTTCAACACACCTTGGAAACAGTTTTCACTTTTAGTTGTGGCTCACTGGTACCACAAGGGATGAAGTTTATGGCTTAAGTGATGTTTTGGAAAATAAAAAAAACCCCCAACACCTATAATAATGTTAAGTGCTATGGTTCAGAGAGCCAAATCAGACATTTATCACTGCTCTACTTGGGCACATTGCCCCGAAATGCATCAGTGACTGAGAAAGGAGTTAAATGTTTGCTCATACCCTACAACAGAACAGCTAACTTTCAGACAAGACAGCAAAGATCTTTTCTTTCCAAAACCAAAAACACTGATATGAAAATTATGAAGCACAGACTTCTGTGCTCAGTTGCATGCTAGTCTACAGAATGCTCTTCTAGCTTGTAGCCCTCTAGGACCAGGTCAGAACTTGGAGATAGAAGAGAGCAGTAAACAAAAAGTTCATTTTCAAAAAATCAACAGTATTGACAACTGGAAAAATCTCCTTCAAAATTCAGCTTAAACTACCTCTTTTCACACAGGACACTGCTTGAGGGCTCTATAGGAAAGAGAGAACACTACAGAACAGGAAATTGCTTATAGAAAATATACTGTACATCTGTTCTCACAATACACTAAAGCAAAATCCCCCCTCACACATTTTGTGAGTCTTTCTACGCATAAAAGGCTAGAAGGACAGACTGCTAATTTCTTTTTCAAGTTTAGACTTATTACCCCCAGAGATTGCTTTACAATTAGGAGTTTTGAGATAAAATACTTTGTAACATAACTGAACATTTCACGCTAGTGCACGCTCCAAGGACATGAGGACAACATGGTATCAACTCTTACCACCAATATTACCCTGCCTCATGCTGCTTATGGCCAATGCAGGTTCCAGATTAAATGATCACCACTGTTTCCTGGACTGCTCTCACCAAGAAACGCTCGTTTCATTAATACTTCCTTTCCCCAGTCTAAGTACCATCATTCATTGCTTTTCTTCCTATGTCTGTAAAAAGGCCTACATAAATTTTCTGTCAGGAATGCCTACATCTTTCTTCTTGTCATATTCCTGCTTAATCCTTCCCTTTTCAAGCCGGCTTCAAGTTGTATTATCACAGTGTGGATGACAAGAAGTTATACACCTTCCGTGTTTGAATCTGACATTCAACCTGTCCACTAATTTTTGGTTGCCAAAATAAAAGCAACCCCATCCTCTTTACCCATTAGAGTTCCCCTCTGCTCCCAAATCAAGAGTCTTTGAGGGTATCTTTGAACCTGGATGGCTCTCCTTCCCCATCATCTGTACGCTATGATTCTACCTATCGCCATTTTGAAGAAAATTTGCCTGGTTTTGCATCTGTTGAAATCTCCATTCTCTCATTAACTATTTCGCATTCATATTAATTTCCTTTTTTCTTAAAATTCATGATCTTACAAGTAACAAGATTCTTAGAAATCAGATGCTATTAATTTTCATTATTTCAGGAGGATTGGCTTTGCTCCAGGCTACAGGTAACCTCCTCTTCAGACAAATATCTGTCTACCTGCATTTGCCTTAAGAGAATGACTTTCAGATCCTCTAAAAGTTTTGAGTTAACTATATATGAAGGCATGACTATCTCCAGCTACCTTATTTCCAAGCTGCCTAAGCTTTCTGCTCGGAATTATCTTTTAATTTGGGAAACTGCATGGCTTTAATTTTTTCTGCCATCTTGCAAATTAGCTGGCAGCAGCTTACCTATGTCTCTGCTTTGAGTGGAATCAGATTCACACTTGGTATTGTGTCATAATTTAGATAAATATTAAATGCATTGTGAACTGTTTTTTGTTTTTTGTTTTGGCTGACAAAACCAACCAAGAACAGGGAGACTGAGACAACAGCACTAGTGGTTTAAGCATGTACACCCATGCTGCCTGACAGCAGAAAATGTAAAATTTATTTTCCATTTGCATCACATGGCAACTGCTTTTGATTGCTTCTTATCAGGCCAAATGTTTTTCTGAACCCTTTCCTTTTTCACTTTGTTTCATGCAAAACCCTGAAATATGCATAAAATAGTATTTTAAGAATACCACCATTTTATATATATATATACATATACATACACACACACACACACACACACATAAAATATTACTTATTCTCGTAGTTCACTGCCACCCATGGAGAACAGAATGAAGCCAGATTCTTTTTCACCCTGCTAAAGTTTTATTTGCCCCATTTCATACCTTCGCAAGCAGTCTGTGAGAGTGGTGGTGCCTGAAACATGGCTTTCCCCATTTACGACACTGCCATCACTCCCCGGACTCAGCGGCCAGAACGGGGTGGAGGAGCCTGGCAAATCCAAACTGATATCCCAAAATGGGTCTATCGTTGTGGAAACACCACTATGAAAAGGAACACAGTTTAATACATATTTAAAAGTAAAACAACAGTCTCTCTCACTTTCGGGGGCACACTAGATATTTAACAACCATGGGATCTACATCACCCCTAGAGGGCACTCAGATATGACAAAACAAAACAAACAGTTGCACCAGAGCTTTTCCACATGTGATTACTTTTCCGAATATTTAAAAGCCACATGTTTTAGGAAATTTATTTTATATACTGAATGCAAAATATGTTTAACACATTTCACGCTTCCTGGAGCCTAGTGACTCAGAATGAACCAGCTGGGTTACTCAGAGACGGAGCTTCTGCTCGTGCTACTGACCAGCAAACACAGCCTAACACCTATAGTAATAGCTACATGCAATCCAACTAGTTCAGAAGTGTGGTTCTCAGCTCAAGACATAGAACATCGTGCCTAAGCGTGCTTAGAAAAATGGAAGCTGAATACTTCTGCTACATAGCAGCGCACTGAAGGCTTAGGCCTTGCAGTTCATATTAGAATCTCCTACAGCATGTGGAATTTCAGAGGCCAAATAACAACTGCATCAAGTACCACCTCATGTTCTCGACCAGGTTTCTCTATGAGACTGCTGAAGACAAGTCAGCGAGACTATGGAGAAAGCCCCTCACAACTTTATCCTCTATTGATTTGAGTCTTTTCTCCAAGCATCCACTGGGATCTAAGCTCCCAGTTCAGAAGCATTTTCTGTCTGTACTCTTTACATCTGCTTTTTGAATTCTCTCTTCCTGTAAAGACTAATGTCTTTGACTAGGAGATCTGATAAAGCCTACAACACCTCACTCTTTTGTTCGGATTCATCTGTGCAAAACTTTGTGAATTTTCAAAAGAAAACTTTTTGTTGACGTTGCTTGAATGCTGATATTGTGTCATGATACATCAAGTTTTTTTTACTACCGTTTAAGGATTCTGTTGTTCTACCAGGCAAATAGCAGAATTTCATACATTTTCATTACAGCAAATCTTCTGCAAATCTCTCCAGGAAATTGAGAATAAAAGCAGATTTAAACAAGATGAGCACAACAGCCCGTCCGCAGGACAGTGTGAATAATTATAAGGAATGCAAGATCAGAACAAAACCCAAGAACTCCGACTTCTGAACTGTGGCAACACCAAACGTCTTGATGGAAGTCAACTTGCTTCAGTACCCAGAATAAAACAACAAACGTAACTTCTCTTACTCTTGTAAAACATTTACCCGCTGGTACCTGAGATTATGTAACATCAACCTCTTGGAAACCTCTCCTGACGATACCTGAGGCTCATAATTGAAGGAAAATAGTAATATGGCTGCCTATCAAGATTTTCTACAAATCTAATGGCAGCTACATACTTTTTCAAAACCAAAGAGATCTTGGAAGTCACATTTTAGAGGCTAGTAAAAAGTTAGCATTCATATGCCTGTGGCACTTTCCAAGCAGTTTTTTTTGGTATGTCTTCCTATATGATAATTACCTAATAATTGATTGCATTTAGCTGATGCTGTATTTAAACAGTTCTTGTCTCACTGGAATCTTGCTAATATTTTATTGATGTTTAGGAAAGAAATATACAGTACACCGCTGCATTAGAGGGCTTATAGCTTCAAACCGGAGTACAAAACTAGGAGAAAAAAAAAAATCACTTACTGGCAGACTTGACAAGTAACATCAGACTGCAGTCCGCCTGTGAAGATTTGGTCTATGATGCAGTTACAGTGGTTGGGGTTGTTGGCCTTCTTCCCGTTATCATCACCTGGAGAAAGGCAAACAGACTCAGAAGTCAAAAATCCTCCTAGTGAATAGTGGCTTGTCTTATACGGTGTTTCCAGTAACTCTTTATAACACAGTCATAAAAACAGTGCAAGTTCACACAGACAATATGTAACCCTGAAAAATGTTGTGCATTAAAGAAAAAAGAAAAGAAAACTCCTAGCAAAATGTAAAAGATAGTCAGAAGGTAAGTAAACCCAGTTTATTACTCCTGTAGGGGCGAAGCTTTAAGCCACATCAGCTGCCCACCTTTGTCATGAGACAGCCCTGTCTCCCTTTACAGAGGTTTGCTTTGCACTGATATAAAGATCAGTTCCTAAGACAAAGGAATTGCCGAGGTGGTTAATGAAAATGACTGTTTCGACTTCACTAAGAGGGCCACTGAGCAATATTTGCATGTAAACAACTGGCCAGCACTTTACCACAGAAGCACCAATTTCCGCTTAGGCAGGGTATTCTTAGTTCGTTATTTTCCTAAATGAACGCAGAGGAGAAGCATCAGCAAACCCTACTTTTTAGTTCCGTCACTGTCAACTTTGGATGGCGGAGTAAGGGAAGGAGTTTTGTTAAGACTCCATTAACCTTCACCCTGTTGTCTGCATCCTATTCTTTCAACAGAAACATGTACTTTCCTTTCAAGTTTCCACCACTAAGAAAATGAAAGGTGCCCTTATCTGGAGCCGGAAGACAAGTTGCGTCTTCTTCCAGCTTCTTCCTTGAGACACTGACAACTCCTAACTTCCCAAGGGGCACAATGAACGCATACCTATCTTTTAAACATTATAAACTGCCGTTGCAGGTCTCCGGAGCACAGCAATTCATTTCTGTGATTTGAGCGCAGAGATTAAGTTGATTTCAGCTTTCCTAGACTAACCAGAGCGTTAAAATAACCAACAATTCCTCTGCACAGTTTCTTGAAGCATATTCCTTCAATTCTCCATAGGTAAAATAGGAGTGATAACACTTTTTCCTTTGATTTCTATGACTGTTATACTTACTTCCTTATGTCGGGTAGATGCAACCAGTTTTGCTTTGTGACAGAGATGCACACACAAACTATTTCACAGCGGCTATTAATTAGTTTGAAAAGTAAATTTCAAGATCTCTTCCGATATCCTATAACAGAAACTGCTAAGATAGAATTAAGTTTTGCCATGTTTCCTAATATTTTTAACTTGACAAGGAATATTTCAGTTTCAGAAGTTAAACAAAGAATTTTTAGTCAAGTGTGCCAAAAAACCCACCTAAGCAAACTCAAGGCACAGGATAAAGCTTTTCTTGCGCCTAAGGGACTCTTCTTGCAACATGAATAAGAGGGAATGAAACGAAATTATAAAGTTTGTTGAAAGATGCTACATAGCTTACAAAGTTTCCAACTGATAGTAAATGCAGAAAAAACAGATATAGGTGCTGTCTACTAAGCCACAACGGGCCACTTCAGTCATTTATAATCTACATGGCTCAGAAAGGCTCTCACTCAACTGCTTGCTTTAGAAAGTCTTGTCTGAATCCTGAAGAAAAGCATATGGTTTCCTTAACATGGCTCCTGAGCAAAACGCTGTGAAGTTATATTTCACATGTAAGAGCTGTCAACTGGAGAAGTTATCAGACCCAGTCTTAGACAATTTTTGGTCAGAATTTCAGCTGAATCTTACTGAATTTAAGAGCTTCAGAAGGTCAAAATCACGCTAATCTAATGAATTGAGCGTACAGGACAAAGACCGTACAAGACATTCAACTTAAAAGCTACAAAGGCTACATGTGGATTTTTTTAAAAAAAAGTTTAAGATATTTAATTCTTGTTTTTAAAGCTCCACTTTTCCCATTTAAAGAAGCTACATGCAACAGCTACATCCCCATACTCTCACCCTTCGAAATCGATTATCTCCCTCTACTTTGTTTTGAGGGGGCAGAAGCAGAGATGCAGCCTCTAGAGATTTTCCCTGGTCCCCAGGTAACACCTTTTGCATACCTTTAACAGCCAGCCACCTCCGCCTACAGGAGAGAGAGAATACTCCCTTTCCAATTATACAAGTCAATTAGGATCAGTGATGAGGGGGTCTCAAAAGAATATCCTGCAAGCTTGTTCACAGCAAAACAGAAGGGCATTACCCACTCAACATTATTTCCCATGACATTTGGTTGGAGACGAGGAAAAAAAGTAAGATTACCACCTACTCACGCTTGTCAATATGTAACAGATGCTGAGAGGAGGTATATTATGCAGCTGAGAACTAGAAGCTGCTAGATTGCAGTCCTCAAGCTCAGGTTCTCTTCAACATTTCTGCCTTACGAAGTAGATTCTACTTTCATAGGTTTTGTTTTTAAGCTGGTCATAATTCATAGTACGAAAATCAGTAGCTCCTTGCAAGAGACTCGTCAGCACAAGACTAAACACATGAAAATACACTGGTAGACATTAACCTGATTATACAGATGGCACAAAATTGAGTTTAAAACTTTGGATTCAAATTTTAAATGCAATTAAAAAAAAAAAAAGTCGCACTAGAGAAATGACTACTGTGCCTAAGCATTTTCACTTGCCCTTGTATAGGAATACTTGATAGACTACTAAAGGTAAGCCTTCAGTAACTACTGTATTGACAGCTATAGACTGACTGCTTTTTAACTTTACTTGTAGCTTTGAAATAAAAATAAAAATGTTTTGTCCCAACTTCATTATTTATTTTAAACAAAAAATAAAAAAGCTAGCTAGTTTTTAAAGGGAATATTTATCAAACAAAGACAAAAATGTTGACTTATCTGCTTTACTTCAATTCCCAGTGTTTGGAACATGTGCTTGTTAGGCTTTATAGTCAGGAAGCATACACAGAAATTTGTATGCATCATAGCAGACAAATGTTTTGCAAACACATGCTTTACCAGTTCATAAGAATATCATGCAGAATTCAGAGCACGGTAACGTTTTACTCCTGAACCTCAGCACAGCATTCTTTTCCTGTCCTGATACCTAGCACAGGACTTCAGATTTGCTTTACAGCAGTCCTTGTAAAAGAGGAGCGCAAACTGCTTCGTGAAAACAAGATAAAAGTAATTATTGGCTTTAAATTATTATTATTATTTTTAACACTTGAATAATATTGGCTGAATACAATTTAGGACCAAAATAGAGCGTTACTTCACCTATCTACCTTGCTTTTTGAATCTCTGTGTACAAATGCACATCTCTTGTCCTTTACTGCTTGACTGTGGTTGCTCTTGCATAAAAAGAAATACACAGCCAGTGGTTTCACATCTTTACGGACAGCCTGACTGGGCTAAACATTAACTTTTGAATAGCAGTCTAGCTCCAAACAAGAAAACAAGATTCTGATCTAAGTTTCTCCAAATTCTAATACGCTGAGACACGCTGTTAGTAGAAATGTAAAATGTTTAGATGACATGAATTCCCCCGCCATAGGAGTTTGTAGAACATTTACATTCTTTTAACAGATTAAAAGCCCTGGACCTCCTGAAGGATCTCACCCACAGAGCGGGGTATTCTTTTATACCAGTTCTTCAGCAAAACAGTCTAAGAACACATCAAGCGAAAACAGATCAAAGCCTGATTATTATTTTCTGCATCTTCTATAATCCACAAACAGTCAGAGTCTGAAAATCAAAGTTGTCATGCAGATGCGTTTTAGAGATCAAAATCAGAAATTTATTGTCAATACATGCCAAAGTCCAGATGACTGCTGAGACCCAAATACAAGAAAAGGTGGCCATTACCTAAATAGCAAGCCTGTTTAGCAGTACTCTTGGTGAAAAAGCTAAGATCTGAATCTGTCAGTTCTGAATCTCATTTTGAAGCTTCCTGAGGGAGCAGGACAACAAATGCCAAAACACAATGACACTGCAGAACTCCGAGCACTAATCAAACCAGCAAGAGACTGGAATAGCACAAAATGAAAGTACAACTTGATGTCATTTATAGGATTCTTTAAAACTGAAGAAAGTAGTAATGCTGGGAAAATAATCCAGATTCAAGATGGTTTCTTGCTTTTTTCTTTGAGTCTGTTTCTAAGGACATACCTTGTGCACACTTCAGTGAAGGGCAGAAAAGAGGAATAATTAATAGCTTAGCATACTTTCCAGCTAATCCTTCTTTCCCCAGCTGTTGGAATGAAAGCTTGAGATTCTCAGGCATAACAGATTCCTTTTTAATTCAGAAACACTTTATATCACTCTAGCAGCATAAAGGATCCCTTTAAGCGTTCAAATATGCTTTGCACAGATGCCATTGTGCAACACGACAGTGCCAGCACAAGGAAGAACTATCACCCCTGGGACATGGTTTACATAGGTGATCATAAAGGTACCTTGTCTTTCTAAGGCTTCACAGAGGCCACTAAAACAGAGTATACGTTCAACCAGCATAAAAAAAGGCTCCTGATAGTCTTAGGGAGTGTGTGCACACCTCCGCATGTCCCTCATAAAGGGATGATGTGAGGTTTACCACCTTCTGCAGTTTCATGGCCTAATGCTAAAGGATCCGTCAATCGCTGTTTTACAGTGATCTTATTTCTGGATCTCTACAAATTTTCCATTGGAAATAATCCTGTATAATAAGTGATTGAACAAAACTGCCCTGGAATATAGTCTGAAAGCTATCTAAACATCCCTAAAAATCCCCTTATCCACTTCCCCCTTGATATGGGGAAAAGGCAAAAGTGAAAATTCACCCTCGCTCACCAGCCAGGGACCCAAATCAATCCACAGATCAGTACAGTTTCTCTTACAACTATTTGGGTCAGCCCAAATGTGAATCTTAGGGCAGCTGATTTTCTGTTTGGTAGGATGCAGTAGTATAAAAATACATCTTTTAATGTACATCACAAGCATATATTTTTCCTAAGTTAGGCAATGACAGATATCAATAATGAGACTATTCACAGCTTTCTCTGACTTGCATTAGGGCACTTCCTAGAAAGCAAAGTAAATAGAATGGAAAAGGGATAGATGGCTAATCTCAGCCAAACAAGTAACACTGGGTATTTATACAGTTTTTACCAAAAAGGAACACTTTCATTTAAGGACTCTGATGCCTGAAGCCTTAGTGATCACTCACAAAGTCCAGAAGCTGGGGCTCTTGGACAAAGAAATTTTCCCATGACTATTATTCTGTCATCATATTTTGATGGTAGAACTTGTTCAGTATGGAACTGGGATTTTTCAAAGCTCTTTTGATTCAGTATACTGAATATTTAATATTGATGGGGAAGCTTTATTTGCTTATTGTAGCCTGAGGACACAATCTCACTATTAGCAATAATATTTTTACACATATATATATATACACTTCACATGTGTGTCTGCATGTAGATGAATGGGAAAACTTTCTCATTACAAAGCTAAATAACCAGTTCATTCCAGAAGTGGTTTATCATGACCATTCTTGAAATTCTGGTTCATACGAACTGGTTTGGTTCCCACGTAACTGCTCAACCGCTTCTTTTAAATTACCTTGATGTGGCATAGATTATTTACTGCAGTTTAATCAAACTCTCTCCGTTTATTCAGAAACAGAGCTTTAAAAACGTGGGTTCACAGATATTAAGGATCTAGCACTGATGCCTTCCCTCCCACTAGTAGTACTGCAACAGTTTAGTTACATTCATGCAAGTAGCTCAAACTTTAGGATATCCATGCAACATTTGTACAATTTGAGGATAGATCCGTTTCAGTTTTGTTTCAGCCAGAGAGGCAAAATAGTTCAAAAAGCATAGAAACAGTTGAGCAAGTTTGACTCTGTTAGTAATTCCAGACAATATATCAGATAAATATTTCATTTAAAGCCAAACTACATTTTAAAAGTCTTTTCAGATTCCTTATCAGTTTCAAAAGAGTGCAGAGACTTTTATTTATTGTTGAAAGCTTTTTCTTTAAAGTTCTGAGGAGAAAATACTCCTCCTTCATAGACTAATCTCTAAAAGCACAGAGGAAATATGAACATCACCTCATATCAGAAGATGAAAAAGCTTCAAGATCTGTTAGATCAACAGTTCAAAAACTTTACAGGAACCAAAAAAGTATTTCTGTTTGCAGACTGTTTATTCAGGGTTAACAAAAGTAAAAGATCAATATTTGGATAGCTTCTATTCCTTATAATACTTCAAGACTTATTTCATGAAGTTTATTGAATTTCTGTAAGCGACTGTCAAATGACAGGCATTAAAAGTTACGAAAGAACTGCTGTACATAGTCCTCACCTTGGAAGGACTCTTTTTGGAGGAGACCTATTATGAATCCGAACACACACATCTGTCATGGTGTAAGGCTACCTCAAAGATAAAAGTAAGGCTTTAAAATGTTTCAAAGAAGCAGTAGTAGCCTTCCCATTGATAGTCTCCTCTGGTAAGCCACAAAACTAACCCTTAACTGCTTCTTCTAAGAGCGCTGGAGGAAATCTGAGTCCTCTCAAGCTTATTTTTAGTGACTAAGCGTTTTTTTTTTTTTGTTAATATCAGTCCTACTATTTTTCCTTACAAGCATAATAAAGATTTTCATACCTAAATAAGTGAATAAAGCTAGATCAAGCACTGGCAAATCATGACGTTTTCAGTTCATGTTTAGTTCAGTCATGTAACATTAAATACATAATTTCATGCGATATTACAAAAAAAAAATCACATTTATTTAAGCCTTAGATACTTTATCCTTAAAAGCAAGGCACTGAATAATACTGTTCTGCACAATTATATACTTTTATATACAAAGTTGTAAAACAAGATATCAAGATTCTATTATTCACTGTTCTGTAACCTGTTGCACATTGCAAATACAGTTGAATAATTGTTAAGCAAGACAACCGTAGCGTCCTCTGTATGGTGTTTTAGTCAGGCCTTTGATGACTTGCTGACTAAGAGTTCCAACTACCTCAAGTATAAATAGAAATAGAATGGCAATTTAAAAGAAAAGACACCAACTCGCAACCAGTAAGAGAAGGGCATGCTGGCGATTCAAACCAATATACAGGCTTGGCTGTTCCTAACTCTAGGTAACCTGACAGTAGAGGGGAAAAGGTTGCTTTTTTTAATCTTTACCTCTAAACCCAACATTGGAAAAGGAATTTGCTGGGACTGCTGTAAAGGAAGACACTGCATTTTATTTAAGAAGAGATTGCTCTACCTCTTTTTGATCCAATATTCCTTGTTGATTGAAGAGTCACTACAAGCCTTACCTTTGCAGTGTCTGTGTAGCACATCTAATGCAGCAATGAGGAACTCGTGTGCATCTTGTTGCTCGTACCCTGCTAAATGCCGTGCATGAGTCCATACCAGGTGCAATAACCTATATGGAATGTGAGGAGATCGGTGCCCAGAGTAAAACTGCTCAAAGCAAAGAAAAGGACATGTCTGTTAACAAGTTACACAGCCTCAGCGCATTCAATTATTAAAAACTTAATGAGTGCAATTAGTCAAATAAATTTAAACCATTTAACTCTGATGACCTTAATAATGAAATACGTAGATAGCTTTTTATCACAGACTACCGAGGAAGTCATTTTGGAACTGATTACTTCTCAGTTCTTTCCACTGACACGTCTTCATTTTGTAATGGATTAGCCTAAACAGTGAGCAACAAACAATACTCAAAACTTCCTTTTTGATACCACTGCCTTTTTAAAAATACTGCATTTGCAGGAGATAAGCAAAACCATTCAGAGATCATGTATCTCCACAAATTAGGACAAACACTATGAGAACATTAGAGGACAGCTGTCATGCAGCCCCAGAACGAAGAGAGGGTAACTTTCTGCAGCCAGTGGCTGTGCACAGTCCTGTCTATATGGAAAAAACAGTGAGCAGGATAGAAGTCATACACCAACACTGGCCGTTCACTGCAGAACAAGACAGCCCCCACAGAGGTCTACAGCCATGTAGAACTAAGGCAGCCCAAAGCTATAGAAACAAAAGTTTGCTCAGCACAGCTGTTTGCAGAGCTGTAGACATCACTTCATTCCTCTTCCCCTCCCGAGCTGTCTGTGACCACCCGCGCTGGCGTTACAGCCCCAGGGTTCTGGTCCCGGACTAGCTCCTGCATCTGCTTCTTCATCTATTTCAGTCCAAATCCAAAGGGTTGGCTAGGACAGTGACTGGCACTGCCCCAGCTGACTTTGCCTGAAACAAATTTGGGAGTGCAGATATTATTCAGTCAGCAAAACTGGGATGTGAAAGACCACTAGCGAGTGGTGACAAACAGCTGGTGGAGGCAAGGTCTTCTGTCAGCACACAGAACAGGATGGGCACCTGCCTACAGAAGTTCTTCCTTTTTATTTTTTTCAGTTAAAAAAAAACAAACAGCCAAGACTCACTTCAGAAAATTGGTTTCTGCTTCCCTGGGTTGAAGTTTAGCTCCTTCCCAACCCCTCTCCATTTCCATTCAAAGGCTACGCTGTAACTTCTTTGCTCCCACCTTCTCCCTGGGTCTGCCGTCATCTTGGTCTGCCTCTTCTGCTGCCAACTCTGGCATCCATGCTCTGAGACTAAAGCTTGTAGTCCTTTCTTGAGCAAGCTGACTTCTCTATCAGCTCAAAAATTCCTGCACCATGCTAGTGGTTCCCCCAGCAAAGCAGAGATGCGCCTGCTGGCCCTGCAGCGAGCCAGCAAAGCCCAGGCTTCAGGCTGCACCCGGATTAGGGATCACAGGTCTACAGCCCACCAAGAACAGACCAATTGCAGTGGCAAATTTCTCCAAGGCAATATACAAATACGTATCAGTCAAACTGGTATTTCATTGAGTAAGTTTTTAAAAGTTAAGTACTAAAGAGGTAATTCTGAACAAGTGGAAAATTTGTGAAGCATTTTGCCTTCTCTAACCTCTCAAAGCAGTATTTGCCAGTAAAGAGTGCCTGCAACACCATGATTATGTTTTGCCAAGACCCTATCAGATCGATGGCAGTTAATTTTCAGTTATTCTTCCCAAACATACACGACAGTAAGCAGCAAATACACAGAACAAAAACAATAAGTAAAACAATAATAAAAAAGTAACATATAATTTCCCACTGGTATGGGAAAAGTGGAATTTCTTCCCCATCCCCAAGCTTCTGCCCAGTCTCTGAGCATTTTACGTCATTGCAAACACCGGTACTGTGCTGTAAACCCAGACAGAAAAAAAACGTACTATCTTTTGAGGGACAGCTAGACAAAAGGCAGTACAATCTCCTCCTCTAGTCCTCACATCTGTAGCGTTTTCTACAGGGTTTTAGTACACTTCCTTGACAAGAAGTTTCTTGCTTGCAAGCTCTATTTTTTCCAAACAAGAAAATATACCTCTGCAGCCAAACAACGCAAAATGCTTCTATAAATAAAAAGTTCAATAGTTAACTCTGATGCCAACAAGAACGACACCAAGGGACTGGAGCGGTGGTTTGTAATTGAAATCTGCTGACGCAGCTGCTGCTCAACATAATTCAGGGAACTGCAGCAATAAAACTTCTCTGTTCTGTCACTCCTTACAATTAGTCCCAGAGCTCTTCGGTCATTTTAACCAACAGCACTCTCCATAATTACTCCACTGCAGACACTAGACCTGGCAGCAGATTTTACGTTCTCTAGCGCTTCATTAGGATTAGAAGAATCTAACAAAAAGCTTTGTCAAATTACTGGCTATGCTCAGATAGAAACTGGAAATACACCCGAGTAAGAGTGCTGTTAAATATCCAGGGGAAGAAAAAGCTTCACAATTCTAGTATATCAGAAACAAAACAAGAATCTGAACAGATGCAATGACAGTATTTTAACTGCAATGTACAAAACATCCACTTCAGCTCTGTCCTTTCCTTCTTGCTAGAAGGATGAGCCTAACAGAGCTGTTTCAATCCACAAAAATACGAGAAAAAGCAGAAGGAAAAAAGTCCCTTTAAAAACTTAATCTATCACTGTTATAGAAATCTTTTCATTAAAGTGTGCAAATATAAATAACTGCCTGTGCAGATCATCTTTAAAACACTTCAGTGGCAGAATCCTTATGAACAGAATTTCTGTTTAAAATTCTTTTCAGTAGTGCTCGTTGGCTACTTTGGATATTTTGATAGAAGCAGTTCATGCAATTAGAAAGTGCTTGGTAAAACACTATTTAAATACTGTTGGGGGGGAGGAGTTGAACCACAGGATCCAAAGCCTCCATTCTTACACATAACCCAAATTAAACAGTTAAATAGTTGCTTTTATAGATTGCTTCTGTAAGAATCCAAAGCATTTAGGAGATTCTAGACTTTGTATTTTACATTATTGTAACCAAAAATATAGTGATTACAGTCAGATTAAAACAAACGAACAACAATAACAGAAAACTTACTTCTTTCTCCTCCTCCTAAAAAAAAAAAATGCAAGGAGGTTTCCCTTGTGAACAAACAGATATGTTTACTCTATCTTGCATACATATCAACTTAATATTCTCTGAGCTTTTTAGACAAGAATTTATAGGCATAAATATGGTCCTAGGCTCCAATCCAATTCCAGAAGCTAAAACGTACTCTTAGAAATTGGTTTCCAATTAAGACTTCAAAACACACAGAAAATTTACAATGGATAAAGGGGGTGGGGAATACACACATCTTTCAGGATAAAAGAGTGCCCGCTAGAGGTTTCCTAACAAAGAATAATGTTTCAAGAAATTAGGAAAACAGTTTTACATCCATGAATGCTATATGTTCGATACCCGTTTTAGAGAAAAGGGCTTACTAAATGGGCATACACTCTGTATTTTCCATTATAATCTGCAAGACCTTGAAATTCCATCATGCAAATCCACACAGATGATTCACTTGAATATATGGTATCGAACTCCTTTAACTTGCATGAAGTCCTCCAGTTTTAATATACACAAGCCAAACCTGAAAATTAGAGTACTATATATCTAGTAAAGCCTCAGTCCATGTATATGGCCTTAAACTCCTTTTCCTCCTATGCACCTTTGTTGTCATTTATTTTATATACAGGCCACTTCAACAGTGTATCATCTCTAAGATATCAAAGCTATAAATTATCTCATTCGTCTTTTTTTTTGCCCTCACTTCTCAACTCTCTACATAGTTGTACTGTGCACTCTGATAGGCTCATGAGGATGAGTAATGATGGGAATAAAAAGAGGCTCTGTTCTTTACATTTCTGAGTGGATGCACTGCGCTCTCCTGTTCTCCCAGCTATTCTTGCTATGCCAGTCACCGAGCACACTGAGATACAGGTCCCCTAACCCTATCCCAATGAATGGTCATTCCGTAAAGGATTTAGATAAACCTTAGGGTGTGGACCATCCTGGAATTGATTCTCTCTGGCAAAGCAAAAGTAAATACGAATACCAGTAGGTAAAATAGCAGTGCACAAACCCTTTCAGCCAAAGGGCTCAATGAACAGGCTCTGTGTTCTACCTTCCCTCCACCTATTTCACCACTGTTTCCAAATCCTTTTAATTCCTTTTCCTATGCATCATAATTCATTTCATGATTCTATCGAGAAACAGGTTTAAAGCAGCACAAATGAGAATGTTAATTGATGCAGTTATATATTTTTAAAATAAACACCAGAGATTCAATGCTTGGCATGTTTGCAAGAAAAGCTACTAGGAAAGAACTAAGTTCTGAAAACCATCTGACACTCATTACTCATCATCAATCTGCTTCAAGGTACAAGAACTTTGTAGCTCCCTATTTATCACAAAGAAACCACTGACACAACCTATACAGTTAAACGATCTTAAACTAGAAAAATGGGACAAGCGTTGTCTGTTGAAGAAGCAAAATGCACTCATTTTTGCATGGTAAGTTTTGCTTAATGTTCAAAGCAGTATCCTTTTTCTCCCGGAGATTCCCTGGATCCCCTGGCATTCCATCTGTGTAAGATCACACCTCCCAGAAAAGGAGGGCGGAGGGGAGATGAAATTAACCCTTGCCCCGATCGTTTGTCACTGGATAAAACGCCTTGAGAGGACCACATCAGTTAAGCCTAGCGGGAAAGCTGGCTAAAAGCAAGAATCTGAACCAAAGTTTCCCAGGTAATTCAATACAGAGGAATTCTCAAGAGTCGCAGCACTGAAGTCTCCACTGGTTAGCTCTCCCTCACTCAAATCTCGTCTCCGGAAAGACAGCACAGGACTCTTCAGCATAACAAATACGTGTAGCTGGGACATGAAAGAACCAATCCACCCCAAAATTGCAGGATATTGGTTGTAATTATGAATGCAGTGAAATTCAAATTAATTGAGAGAGAGTTTTATAGTGAAAGTGCTGAGAGAGTTTAAACATTGCATGCTGTTTATTGTTTGCAAGTTGAAGTATACTTAAGTTGGATGGTCAGACACTACAGCTCCGCTTGTGAAGGACTAAGCTCTAAGTTTTACTTCCAGGAGGTTAGATTATTTTTTGCTGTCCTCCTACAGCACTTAGCTATAGTATTTATAACATGAAACAAGGAAACAGACTTCTGTAGTGCTATCTTCATATTCTGGTATCACAGAAACGGCTCTTTCCTCATGCACATATCCTAACCTTCTGGAACATTAATTACTAGAACTCACCCAAGCGTAGGCACGAATTTTGATCAGAGGGGGAAAAAAAAAAAAAAAAAAGGCAGGATTTCCAAAGTTGCATGTGAAATTAAAGAATTTGACTCTTCGTGAAATTAACGTGAACCCTGCATCTAAGCCCCACTTTGGATTCTTTACTATGTGCTCGTATGGAGTCTAGTAAAGCCCATTCTTTATAATACGCTTGTACAGAGTCTAGCAAAAGGCATTCTAGGCCATCAACAGAGCTCCGTATACAGAAATATAAATAAAGTCCATTGCCTAGACAGCCTTGATCTTTTTTCTCCAGCCCCTCAGTCTGTAACATAACACTCATTTCCTCCTTTCCCAAACATTTTTTTTTTAAATGTGTACGTGCTAACAGAATGCAAAGATATTTATATAACCGCTGGGATGAGCATCTACATCACAATCTGATGAAAGCACATCAAAATTGCTCAATATTGTAACAGCACCTTTATTTTTTTAATTATTGTTTAAAACAAGTAGACTTCTATGTTACCAGCCTAAAGACACTGGTATTTCTACACCATGACTGAACTATTATTTTTTAATCTAGGCAGAGTGATATTTCCCTATTTATAGGGAGCAGCAATATTTTCCTATTTATCTCCACATCTGGTTTGAATCATCCTGCAGCTGCTACCTATTGGTATGCTTGCCGTTAGTTTTTACCTTCTGTTCTGACAGACTCAGGAATAATTGAAAAATAAATCCAAAAATAAGAAGTGTAACGTATAACTAATGAATGACAAGCCGCATGAAAAATGCAAATTGACATGAGTGCTGAGTAGGATCAGAAAACGACTTTGTACTGGATTGCCTAAGGAGGACTTTTACCTTCTGCATGTTTTTAACTCACCTGCAATAACCAAAAAGAATCATCTCTGGGGTACAAGGCCCAGAAGTAAAATTAAAGTGGAAAAGCACAAAAGTAAAGATCATTTAGGTTGGCCCCAGTTTGTGTCAACTTCCATGACGGTATATAAGCAAAAGACATGCCCTGCATACAGACCTCTCCACCTACTTTATATCTTAAAACCTAGGAGCCCAAGTCTAGCCATGTCGTCCTTACTCACGTGGAACTAAGATAGTTAATAAGACTCTTTTACTATTTACTAAGGAAAAGACTGTGTCTATCATATACAACATGGATTAGACCTACAGAGAACGGCAAAAGGCAAAGCCAGTCACCTGAATCAAAAAAAAGGAAGGGGGAAAAGAACAGTACTTCATATTATGCAACGAACAAACTGTACCAACACACTCACTTTTCTACATCCTCCTGCCCATTAATGTGTTTCCGCATAACAAGATAGCAAAGATGTTTTTTTCCTGTTAAAAAACACTGAATCAAGATCTTTAAAATATTTATACAGACCTACATAATCCAGTGCCTTAAATCACAAGACTATATGCTATACATGCTATTGCTTTATGCTTACTCCCATTACCACCAGAAGAGCCTGTGACATATTTTCCAGTTAAAACTTGTAATTTTAATTAAAACGCACATTCAGCTTTAAGACTAACGACTGCAGATCAGTCTCAGAAGAGCCGACAGCACTGTTAATTATTTCAACGTCAACTTTAAGTCACCCTTGTTTAGGTAAGCATAGGACTTAAACGACCAACAGCTTCATTTTCAGCAATCAGGTATTTTTGACAATATAGTCTTGTTCAATCTTTACTGCTCTGCTTTGCCACCTTCAAGTCGAAACAGAAGTTGCTTTCCCTCTGTATTTGCAAACAGAGCACAATCCTTCTTCGGGTAAGAAGGAGCCAGCATCTGCAGAAAGGTGAACCTATGGTGGCAAACAGCACTCACCTCCTGAAAAAGCGTAGACATTTCACAGACCAGACATGAGCTGGGGCTTTGCATTTCACATTTGTGCCTGTCGGAGAGGAAGAAATCTCGCAGCAGTGGAGTGTGGGTAAGTGCCTGGACAATACAGTTCATAAAACATGTGTTCCCAAGATTGATTAGCCCTCGTAGACCTATAAAGACAGAAGGGGGAGGGGACGCATAAGCATTATCGAGTTAACAAAACGTTACGTTTATCTGCATTTTTATATAGTTTTTTTTACAATATTGCCATAGATTTACAGTATAGGCAGAGCTCCAAGTATACAGTTTTACGTTGCTTTAGATAGACTATTAGTTTTGTCGTACTCAAGTCCTGCCACACGCTTTCTAAATTATACTAGGATTTATTTTTTAAATTCCTGGAAGAACATAGAACTCCAAGTACAGCAACACCAATAGCATTACTTTTGCAATGGCTGTTTTACCATACATCACCAAAAACACCCCCTCTCCCCAAGCTGTTAGCAAAGTGCAATGATGACAACTGACAGGTCAGTATGGTTCAGTATCAATGCATACATGAGTAAGTATTGGAATAGTTTAAAAGACTTTCCCTCATGCAGGTCACAGAGCCAGAATAAGGTTTTTATACTGTTATAATGCAGTAACAATCATCTTCCTAAGACAGGCAACTAGGGAAAGAGCCTTGACAGTGGCAGAATAAGTCAGGCTGCGAGATTCAGTGTGGACTTAGCGCACCCTTTTTTTGGGCAAAACCTGAGATCTGAACAAAACAAGCCTAACAAGAAACTCTGAACACTGCTTGTCTCTCTCATTTTTTTAGCTAAGTTAAACATTAATCTACAGTACATATCATAAAATTCAACTTGGCATAAGAGGATTCATCACACCTTAAGTCAAACGTTCAGTAATGCCCAGAGACGATTTCTTGTGCTTGGAAACCAAGATGCTTAAAGGAAAGCTCTTTTGTTGCACAACAGAAGAGAGGTTAGAAGTGGGGAAAGCTTTTCAGTCATTTGCAAAGTCTAAGCGAGAAGAAAAACATGCTCAAATCCTTGAGTATTCCTCCAAAACGTTAACATAACTACCACCATACAGGAGTGCTAAACAAAAAGAGCATCAAGTAGACAAGAATGCTTGCTTCTAAATCAAGAGCTTACTGTAAACAAAAAAAAAAAAAAAAAGAGAAAGATTCAGACACATACATAATTCTGGTATTAACTTAACACAGTCCCCTTCTGCAACATAAACAGGATTAATACGCCAACTGTGAATGAAAAATGGGATTTTTCGATTGAGACAAAGAATTTCCTTGCCGTTCCATGGGGCCGGGGTAGCGGTGGGGGAAATCAGCTGGCAATGCTGAGGCAATTAAAACTGGTGCAGTTCCCTTGCAGTACACCAGATAGTGCTCAAAAGGCTCTTGAGCATCTCTGCGCAGGAGAAGGTGTGGTGCAGTTGCTAGGCTACCGGAGAGAACAGGCACTACATCACTTTCAACTGCACAGCGAGCAGTAGGTGACAGGCACAGAGCCCTCTTAAATTACCATTCCCCTATCTAATGTAAAACTATCTTCCTTCCAACAGCTTCCTGTCGCTTCCGTTTACTCCAAAACGCAGAAGAAAGCTTCTCATTTACATTATAGTAACTTCTACTGGGAAGGAAGCTCATTGCAATCATTTGCTTTCTTTTCATGCTGGGAGGCAACAAGTATACAGCAACATTAGCAAAGTGCTAAACAGTTAATTTGTTGTAGCAGCCTGAAATACAGTGCGACACTTCAGTTTTGTACACAGTCCTATTTCAATCCCCAGCCTACGCGCCTCTGCGTCCCATGTCACAACAGAAAGGTGTTCATGCACTGCAAGCGGAGAAATGCTGGGTCTGTCCTTACTGTATACCACTCCCCAGTAATTTCCATTTAAAATAGACTTTTTAAAATTTAAATCATACTCTGTGCAAATAGAAGCCTATGAGGCTCCCTGGGCATGCCCGTGATGCATCAGGCCATTCGGAGACGCAGAAAAGTTTCTCTCCACTTCTCCCTGGAAATCTTGATCTCTTTAGTGGTGGAATTCAACGTCAGTCTGTGCAGCGTGGAAACTAGTGGAAAAAAGGTACTGCATCTAGAGACTCATCCTAACACTTTTCTTTTTGGTATCAAATTAAGCAATCACCAGTAAAAGTAAACACGTAAAGGCAGCTTTTTGGAATCATTTATTAAGCATCATTTATTACATGCCTGTGGCTGGACCTTGTTTCCCTGTGACCACAGGAATCAGTCCTCCTCCAAGCTGTCACCAGAAGGCTAGTTACAGGTGTCAAACTCAGAGGGCTCTCTTGGTTAACGCTTTACACGCTTGATCTTTTGGTGTCAGTTTTCCTCTGGTTAAACAGAGTGCTTCATACTGTATGCCTTCACTTGACTGAACTGAGACAAACCTGCAAAACAGATGAGGCTGAAATGTGAATACTCCAGTCCCTAATAAAAATAAGAAAACGGTGAATGTAGCAAAAGATGAGAACTTACTTGGCTGGAGAAGCAAAAAGGGAGAGAAGCATACATCAATTTTATCCTTGAGGGAGCAGTGACTGCAGCTCTTTTAGACTGTCATCTGAAACGGAACAGGTACAAGGCACTGAACTACACCTAAGCTACCGAGTAACTACCAATTGCAGCATGTTGACCATGGAAAAACATTAGAACTTAATGTACGTGAGCTGAGTTCTGTCAACTCTTCAGTTTAAAATGTTTGCTTGTACATAACTCCTGAAACAAAATCAAGTTTTGCTGGACAGAGGAGAGGCCTATACATAGTTTTAGTCAATAAAATATTAAGAGTGTAAAAGAGCTGTGCCTGCTATACCTACCCCCTCCTCCCCATCAACAGAATCTGGCAATATCTAACTGGAATAGTGAGCATGACAACACGCAGGTCACAAATTAAGATCAGAAAAATGAAGTACAAACACTTAAAATGCAGCGGCCCGCTTTTGCTAGCGGCAACAATTGTCTCCTTTGACATCTAATCACTGGATGGTACTTGTATAGAGGAGTGAGGACATTTTCTAAGGACTGCCAACAGGATCTAGCCTCTAGTAGCAAGGCTGTGGTACCATGCAGACTTCTGCTGTATTTTATAATATGGTGACTTTTTTCTTTCTGTTTATGTTTCTAGTGAGCTGCTTCTGAAACGAGCAAGAGCAATCAGTGAGCAGATACCCAATCTATTCTCTAAGCAGATACGTGCCTTTGTGTTAAGTGCTTTTTGCATAAACACACTGCTTTCCTTCTTAACTTTACTGAATAAAACAAAAATTGCTACCAAGCCAAAATTATCACGTACGATATAACCATAAAAAAAGAAAATACTCTCTAATCACAATGCATGGTGTACGACCACTATTCTCAGCCTGTCACCTGCTGGACAGGCGGGGTCCAAGCAAAGCAGCAAGAAATCTACTTCTGCAATGCCTTGAGCCCAGATAACCAAATCTAGGAAATTCCTTTTTCTTTTGTTCTCAAAATTGGGGTCTAAGCAGATGGCTTACCTTTCTCAACTTCAATTCTTCAGTCTTCCTCCATTAATTGTTTTGGTTTTGTTTTAAAATGCTTAGAGGAGTAATAGAGCTGCAATACTGGGCAACTATGTTCGTCGTGATGCAGGGAGATCTAGAACACAGGTTCGGCAAGTCCACCCACACAGGCGAGATGAAAAAACCAAGTAAGATAAGGAAATTCCACTCCTCTGTGAACTGTGATTGCACAAATATTAAGAAGAATTTAGCGAGGGAAAAGGGGAGGGAGATGAGAGGACCACACATGAATACAAAAGTTAGAAAACCACAATCAAGTGTCTAACTTGCCCTCCTGGGGGAGGGCCGGTTTGTCTCTAAGAGCTGAAACTAGGCTTGGGGTTGGGATATGAAGAACAACGCAGACCAGTCTGAACAAATATTACCGTGCAAAAGCCTGTGAGTTATTTGAATAAACTGAAAGCAAAAACATAGTCACTATACAATGCAACTGAGTTTTGTGAGACAACGAGAAATCAGTTAGATGCACTAAAGCTCAATCATCTTGAGATCCTTTATATGTTAACCATAGTTTGGCAACATTTTAGAGCAATTTTTTTTCCCTCCTCCCCCCGGTTACCCATCTGGTGTCAGTGTTTCCCTGAAGCTCCTTCAGGCGATATCAGGAAGTCAAGGCAAGTTGAGGAAGTGTTTCGTGCTCAAGAGAGCAAGTTTAACATAACCCTTCGAAACAACAGTGAAGCATAGCAGTGAAGACTTCTAGAACACATTTATTCTTTCCTCCTGTGTTCATACAACAAAAATTGCAATGTCTTTATAGCTCATCTTTCTGAAAGTGTATTTCAGGGGAGCACTGTCCTACTTTTCAGAACCTAAACTAAAAGCAATTTCAGATCTCAGGTTTCAGGTACAGACCACACATTAGCAGAATGCATTTGTTACAAACCTCAGCCCCAATCAGAGCAACACGCGACTGTTCCACTTACTATGTTCCAGCATGCCAGAAGCAGCATAAATGCTGCTAACGTGGTTAGTGATAACATAATTATTCTCAAAAGATACACTTTTGGGGGGGGGGGAGGGGAGGGGGAGTCACATTCACTCACTTCAGAAAATCAGCAGTATGAAAGTACGTGAAATTATGAGCCTACACAGGAAAAAGCATGACATGCAGTGACACTAATGGTTATGTGAGCTACCAAAAAATAGCTGTTCAGTTTTAATGAATTTGATTCTATACTGCTTAAGTTGGAGCATCCTTTCTGAGCGGCAGCACGAAAACCACATGCGACTGTAGAGACCTTGCTCGCCCCAGAGGAACAGCTGAGCATTTTCTAGATTTCCCCCGCCCCCTTAATGCACTGTATTCTCCAGGCACCCACTACAAGCACGTTACCATGATGTGTAAAACAGAATACTAAGGCACAGCAAAATTGGCAGTGCTGGCCCAAAAGCACACAGAAGAGCTGCGGCAAGGCTGAAAATGAACTGGAATTCAGGAAAACAGCCTGATAACACCTTAATAATAGGATAATTAAATTTTTCTCTTTACATTCGAAGTATCAACTAAAAGTTTCAGACAGGTGAGGTCAGAAAGAATTCTATGTACACTGGAACAGTAAATGTAGAAGGAGGAATACTGAGTAATACTACTTGGAAAAGTTTTTTTCAGAGGTTTTTGGAGTGTTTTACAAGCAAACTTACAGACAACACATTTAGAAATTTAGTTTGACAATAGTTTGTGTAGCTCCTTCTGAAACTATTGTCAAGAGTCAAGGAAGAAGTATTCAACCACACAATCTTTGAAACTAAGTCAACAACTGAATGTCTCTTTAATTACCTTAATGAGCAACCTGTTGTAAAGAAAAAAAAACTAATAAAAAAGGGTTTGAGCACAAGCTGAATTTCAAAATAGGTAAAAGTTACATCATTGAATTCAAAGAGCTTTATTGCTTTACAGTTTGTAAAGAGTGAAATTCTTTTCCTTTATTTAAAGAATGCAAAGGCACAGTTTGACTTCATTTTAGGTTTAGTAGGACATTTTTGACATGAAAATTCTTATAAGTTACTTTGAAATTCACCTGAGTTCTGCCAACCGTATCTTATACTTTTTCCACTACTTTCCACTACACAAGGCAAAGACAAGAATTTACTCCTTCAATGATAAGTCACAATAATTATGTATTATGCCCTCTTTATATTTCAAAAAGTTACCATCAAGATGGAAACAGTTCTTTTTTCTTTTTTAAAAATACTATAAAAGAAACTTATTAGCCCTAGTAAAACTACAAACTGCGATGCAATAAACTTCAATTTTGATTTTTTTAAAAATTCTTTGAGTGTTTAGACAATTTCTTCACCTGGCAAATGCACGCCATAGAAATATTTTGGCCCTCTTCTAGTTGTACTTTAACGATAGCTTTAGATTAACCGAGCCTGCCCAGATATTATTTCTTACTGTCATTGCTTCTAGCCAGGTCCAGTAACTTCTGGAAGAGAATAAGCATGTGAGAACTGAGCTTCAAAAGTAACCTGGACCCCAAAAGGCTTTGATGAACAATAGAGAAAGACAGAAAACATTTATGTGACCTGGCACGGTCAACACCAGCAGTGGCCTACACTGTAATGCTTTGCTAGGAGGAAGCCTGCAGCAACCAGGAGGTTTTTGCTATGGGCTTTAGTCCCACGCTACCTGTAAGAATATACATTATCCACTGCTAATAGAGAATAACTCACAGTCTCATAAAATCGCATATTGGTACACTCAGACGCTTCTCAGAATTGCTATGGAGTGAATCTTACCTTTGCTGGATACCAAAATGAAGGGCTTATAACGAGGTGTTAGGAAGTAGAGAGAAGAGTTTTCTCTTTCTATTTACTTTCCTAACTTTCAAACTATCAGTGCCACTCTTCTTCCTAAGCTTTCTTCTTGCTGCCCGGTCAGCCACTTCCCCAGCCCCAACAATCTCCTCCATCTCCAGGGGAAATGCCACAAGTGCTCGAGTTCAGAACTCGGTGCTGCCGAAAGCAGAAGCGTCCCTCTCCATCGCCAGACTCCTCTCCCGTTGCATGCCCTTGAGATTCACCACATGTCCCATCCAGCGCTCCCTGGCTCGCCCCTTGAAACCAGGCAAAAAAAATAACACAGCAGAGGACAGTTTTCTGCTGAGCGGAACCTGAACGGAGAAGTGACAAACTCCGGTCGCTTGTCAAGAGAGGGTGCACGACTGCCCAGCCAGAAACGCTGCAAGGGTGGGACAGCGAGACCACCCCGCCGTGAGCAGCGCTGAGCTGCAAGATGAGGTCAGCTGGTTGTGCAACTTAAAGACACTAAGGCTGCAGCTCCAGGTCTCTTGCCATTACCATCTCCTCCTTGCCTTGACCCTCTCTTATCCAGCAGGCTGAACACCTCTACTTCCCACCGAAACTGCCTTCCTAAGTCACCATCGGCTCTTCCTTGCCAAACGCAATCTGCTCTGGCCTGCAGCTGATCAGCATAAGGAGTTACAAACTACTACTTGTTCCTGCACTACTTATTACCACTTTCTTTGCTACTAAAGACCTACAGATGGGCTCACAAAACTGCTTGGGTAGATGCTCTCCAAAACTGATTCACTGAATTGATTCAGATTAGTAACTGTGATGGAACCACCTAACAAGGGATTACATGACAGATCAAAGAAATGAGGATGAGCACCCACAGCACTAATCTTCACCCTTTTGGTTATTGCTGAACCAGGTGAAAACATGCTCAAGTGTCACCGTGTGTTTTTTTTTTCCTCCCGACTTCAGTTATCCAAGGTTGCCAGGTTACTTACTGTTCCATTTTTCAATCACTGTAAAACCCTTCAGAAACAAACCACCTTTTCTAAGCTATACTACTATTACCACCTACCTTTCCCACCTCCCCTCTTTAAGCTATGCAATCATCCAGAGGCACAACCTCAAGAACTTCACTAATACTTCTGCTGCAATTTGACTTTTAACTTAAGCCTTTTAAATCACAAGACAGAACAGAGTTCTAGAGCAGCATTCCTCAAATTTGAAAAAAGTGAAAATTTGAATCAAACTGTCTACCTAGATCTTATATAGACAAGGAATATCTAGAGAGAAATATTATATACTATATAAATATACATATTAAGTGTATGTGCATACCTATATATATGTATATGCATATATAAAGATCTATAGGCCATGCTGAATCCTGCAGTTTTGGGAGGCTGGGAGGATGACAGAGTACTTTGTCTTTAGATAAATATCATTTTACAAGTTTGGAATTGTTATTCCTGTTTTAATTATAAACAAACATTTTCACTAGGCCGTGACAAGAGTCAAATAAAAAGCCAGCCCTTCCCATCCAGAAGCACTAATATACACGCATATGTACTCCTATGCGGCTGGAGGATGCATATTTTTGTTGTAAATAACCGATTTGTACACATACCATCTGGGTGGACCACAAGCTGAGTAATTCCATGCTACAGTGCCGTGGATTAGAACAGAAAGTAAACTTCTATGTATCTTTGATTGAGGTAGGAAGTGGCAGCACATACAAAAAGAATTTTTATTTTTTGGTTTTTTGCTTTAACTTACACCTATTGACCTAATTTTGGAGCGTCCCTTCCCCTACCCCACTCCACCCCCTGGGATACCTCAACATAAGAGCCAAAGTGCATAAGAAAACTGATTTAAAACATGGAAGACAACAAAAGGAGTACTGATCACTAGGAGACTATGAAGAACAGCTACTGTTAATAAAGAGAAAATAAATTAGAGGGTTGGTTTTGTTTTTTTTTTTATTAAGATCCATTACATGACAGACTGCACCATAAACTACAATTTTAACCACCCTTAAATGGACAGAGATGTAATTACATCAAAAAAGACATTCTGAGAAGCAAGTGTGTGCATTTTAAAAGAAAACTCATCTTTAAATCTTTAACCTTCCAATTTCTGGCAAAAGGATTTTGAATTACTGCATTTTTTTCCCCATTTCTGTAGAAATAACAGAGTGCTCAATAGAAAAAAAGTTCGCTTGTGTGCACAAAAAGAAATTGTCTTTGACTTTATTTCCAGTATAAAATCCTGAAGATCGACTAGGAAAGATGGTGGTACCCTGGGGCAAAAAAAGTATATGCCACAAATGACATGTATAGCAAACCATTAATTTCTGAAAGTAATAGAATATAGCATCCTCCTCGTATGTATGTATCATTAGACACCAGGAAATGGAGATGATTTACATGGATGAACTATCCAAACGCAGGAAGTTCTCAGTTTCAGCACGTCGCTGCTGTATAGCGAGTGGAGTTCATCCTCGTCACTAACCAGTTTACCCTATTAACACAACTTTACCCAGAGGCAAAGATGGGTCAAGTCAGTCGATTTAAAGGAATTAACCAAACAACTTGCTCTATAGCTGAGTAACCAACAACATGTAGAAGACAGGAAAAATCTCCTCGGCACTGAATGGAAGCTGGGACCTTAACAGCTGGGCAGATGCTTTGCAGTCTACTTACTTTTCTTAAGGCAGTCATTCCTGGCTGAGGGTTTTTTCCCGTTAGAAAAAAAAGGGTAGTTTCCCCACATTTTAGATTATCAAAGAGTACCAAACAAATGTGAGCGATATGTCAGTTCACGTTTTCCAGTTTTGCTGTCTAAAAGAAAAATCTCATGTTAAACCTAATAATGACTTAAATGCTCAAGTATTCCATTCAGGTTCACATGACAACCTTAAGTCTTCTGTCATAGCAACTTCTGGCATATTTATGTGCAATTGGGCAGTTCTGTAGCGACATTAGCAATCACAGTAGACTTTCCCGATTCATCCTTTTCAAATGGCAGTCCTAACACAACATTAAAAGTCACTTTACTTTTAAGTTTTTTCTTGAACTATCGAAAGAAATATGAATAGTTAGCAATATGTAGCCATAGACCTACATCAAATTGCTAGGACATATCTGAAGAAAAGTTTGTTGCGTCTGTCCTATGCGCAGCAACACATTCTGTTCTCCAGCATGCCTCAGAGGATGATCCAGTTCACGAGGCTTAACCACACCGCAGTGTGGAAACATCAGCACTGGTTCTGTACAGGAAAGATCAAGTAGTCCAGACCAAGTAAATGTGGTTATTCTCTTTAAGGAACCAGCTTTAGGGCCTCTGCACTGCATTCCCCAGTACTTCTTGGAAGGCTCATTACCTTGGGCACAGCGCCATGCCAACATGTTTGTACTGTTTACAGACCCAAGCTGACACTGCACACATTCATGCCGCTTAGCTGAGCCCAAGATGAGTTTGCATTGAACTAGTGCAGATCCAGATACCAACAATGTTTTTCCAGCATTTAGATCGTCTCTGCCCCTCCCAATTAGAAAGGGGCTGACTGCATCCAGTATTTTTATTCAATAGCTTGAATGACATCACATAAAATACACTTACAAGAGGGGCAACCTACATCAAGATGATGCAAATACAATTGGAGAACAGAACAATAATTCCAAAGCAACTTGGCAAATGGGAGACGTTTTCTGAAATCAACTGAATTTAATAAAAACAATTGCAAGCAGGACACAAGAAAGCAAGCAAGGGCACAATCACAAAATAAGGAGCAATGCCTATAGCAGTTCAACCTAAATGACTCAATACAGTACCAATGAAAAAAGACAAATAGCGTTTTAAGACTTAACAGGGGTATGACAAAACCTGAGAGGCAATTACACTGCTGCGTCTCGTGATGGCAAAGCCTCGCTTTGATGATGTCTAGAATTGAATACCCATTTTAAGAGAGATTTATACAAACTGGAGAGTCATCAAGAAAATGAGTGAAAATTCGCATGAAATTAATATATGAGCCCTGAGAAACAACTGCAAAACCCACTGGTTCAGTTAATTAAAAAGAGATAGTGCTGAAGGAGGAACAGACAGGCTGACAATTTTCAAATATGTTAAAGGCTACTGCAAAGAGGACTATAATTATCTCTTGTGGCCTCCCAAAGTTATAATAAGAAAGACTTGGCTCAAAAGAAGTGAAGTTTAATTAAATATTAAAAATAATTGTCCTATAATTAGAAAATATTGCAGGGAGGGAGTTTTGGATGCCCAGTTGTTGGGAGTCGTTAGAAGAAACCAGCTCTGTCAACTGTCAGGAATGGACTAAAGTACTTGACCCTGACTCAGAAGAGGTGTGCAATGCCCCCTCCGCTTTAATTCCATGACTCTTCACACATTCGGATTAATATTGCAGCATGATAAAAAACACGGGGACCAGCTTTGACAGAGAGGGTGAAGATGAGGACGTTCTCACATTACAGCTAAGCCGATCTAAAAGGAATTTTCTCATTGCACTTAACTGGCACCTCCGTGACTCCGCAGTGAAATGGTTGACCTCGCTGGGCTAGCGGAAAACGTAGTTTCACTTTGGTGGGTGGGTAGATGGGTGTGGGTGTACGCGTACACACACACACAGCGATAAGTTTTTAACTCCTTTAGCAGGGTGAAATAACTCACCAGAGGTCAAGACAAGAGACCAGCGCCAGAACGAGGGAAGGGCGCAGGAAATGCTGGCCTGTTGTTTCATGGGCAGCCAGTCCTTCTATCAGCTTAGCTGTAAGAAACTTTCAGCCTAGGCAATTGCCTAAGGCCACAAACCGAGCTGTTAAACAGCCACATCCCTAATGCCTGTATTCCTGTTCCTGCCACACAGCCCTGGAAACCTGAACTAGCTGCTTCACTGCCACTCAGGAAAGGATGGCAAAGACTAGGTAACCGCTGCTCTTAGGATCAGCGTTGCTAACTAGCCTCATTGTCATTTTTAGACTACACAGATAATCTGCATATGAGCTTTTGCATTTTTGGATCAATGCATCATTCGTTCGCTTTAGTAATACAACTGAAAAAGTCACAGGATGATGTGAAGAGACCAGTCAGTATCTGGGTCTGGTACTTCAATTCAGTTCCTCTGCATCTTATCTGCTAAAACACATCAAGAAAAAAAAATGAAGTTTGCAGCTACTAGCAGTGCTGCAATCCAATTCCGGGGGAGCTCTACAGCATCCCTGCATCATGCTGTGCCTTTAGCTAAAAGCAAGGCATGGCATTTTAACAAAGCTGGACTAAAGGCTCAGCAAAGCAGACCCGTGGCTGTAGCTTATTTAACAAAGTATTTCTAATAATGGTAAGGCAATAAACAGTAACAAATGGAGATAAGAGTCAAGAAAATTACCCTTAACTTTACTAGATTTAGAAAAAAAAACCCCACACTTCTCTAAACAACGACTACCAAAGAAGGCTTTAATACGTATTTCCTTTCTCAGAGGAAGAGATCAGCCTTTCCACATACACTACTCATATATATTACTGGAAGAACTCAAGGATAGGTCACATTCTTGGAGCAAAAGGATTAAACAAGTTACCAAGAGAATCAACAAACAAATAAAAATGTAGCATTTTAGATTATTATGGCAGAAAAGAGGAAAAAATAGAAAAAGTCAAAATGAAAATGGTTCCTGAGTGCACAGAGGGTATGCCAGGCACAGAGAAAGTAGTCTCTATACTACGCTTATGATAGGTACAGCTTTGAACCAGTGCATAAACTGATGATGCCAAACCATGAACTATTCCACAAGCCACACGCGTTTCCATTCTTTGCCTTGCACGCTGCCTAGGGTTTCCTCCACCTGTGCATACTCTGAGACTTCAGGAGTGTGCAGGCACTTGTGAACCCTGATTCTCTAGAAGAGTATGACCAACTACGCTCATTTTTATTTCTGCAACTCCAGGCTTCGAGCACTTCCTACAAGGCAAGTGATCTCTTGCAAGGGTGCGGGCCCGGTAAGCTAGGCTGCGAGTCTACAGCCTGTTTCATACTTCAAGCTAACTGCATGCTTGGGTTAAGACCAAGCACACAGGCAAGCTAGCAGCATCTGATGTGCTTTAAGCTCTCATCCTTTTATCTGATGGCAACTTGCTCATGTGTGCACACCCTCTGCCTGGTTAAATGAGTCAGCATTAGTAAACTATCTGGCAACATAAACAAACAAACCTCTTAAGGTTAATTTTTCATGTAGCCCCTGTAAATAGAGGAGCTGTTTTAAGCAAGACCAGAGATTAAATTCTCAGAAAAAAATATTTTTAAACTAAGGAACATGCTTCCAAAGCAAAATAAAAATGTTTTGACCAAGCAGCTGAACTGTAAGTCTTACACTAGAATCACAGGAAGTACAGCTGTAAAGGATCTTGAGATGTCACCAGATCTATTCCTCTACCTCAAGGCAGAATTAACACTACCTAAATCATTCCTGACAGACGTTTCTCTGAATTATTCTTAAAACACCCCAGTGATGATATGCTACAACATCGCCAGATCCACTTGTATTCTTAAGTGTGCCAGTACCAACTTTGTAAATAAATTAATGCAGAGTTTAAGAACTGCAACAGCTTTAATATGAAAGACGCACATAAAATATGGAACCCACAGACATGCTCACCTATTATTAGACTTTTGGAATTAGAAAAAACCTTAATGCCTCACACAGTAATAGCTTTACAACAGAAGTTTCCAAAATGAGGGTGCAGTCAACGTTGCCCAAGATATTACTGTATCACTGGCTTTCTACATTAGACACTTCTGTGCATCTGAGTTGGTATGGCGCGAGCTGTTTTATTTCCCCACGTTTTCTGACGGGGAGGAGAAAAGTCACAGCTAGACAAAAGTATTCTGTGGGCCATATCTGCCCTGTGTGTATTTGACCACAACTACAGGAAAAACAGAACTGATCAGAACACAAGTGAAAGTATTTCCCTTCCAAGTAAATCTTTTGCTGTCTTAAAGCAGCAGAACGTAAGAGCGATTCTGAGACAACCACGCAAAATCTCAGGGTGAGGCAAGGAATGTGACAAGCCCACAAGAGCTGGGCTCTCATCTAGATGGGATGAAAAGTATTCCAGGAGCTATTTTTGCTGGATGGAATATGAAATTGCATTAATGTTTTCCTGTTAAAGCAAAGGCTGCCTTGTATTGTAAGTGCAGAGAACAACCTAAGTTGTAAAAAGCACGGGAAAGGCCTTTTCATAAACTACTATCACATACTTAAATCTACCCCTAAAAAAGGCTTTAAAATATTTAGGAATGTAGTATGTAACGAATGTATTTCATGTTCAGTCATAAATGAATTTGTCTCCCATAGCCAAGTTTAGGTTTAAAAATAAAGGATAGGGAGAAGCAGCATCTACTCCTCAGGTAAAATTAGTTTTGAACCTTTTGGCAAGTCACCTTAAGCAGGAAGGGAATCCATAAAGATTTTGGGCAAGTAAAAGCCACCCCCCCCCCTTTTTTTTTTTTTTTAAAAGGTATGAGAAATGTCAGCTTTTGTATCCGTGGTTTATTGTCTTCAGCATTTTTATTTATCACCTGCATCACACCCACTTATTTTTCTCTCTATACAGGTGACAAACATCCAGTTCTATGGTACTCTGCCCCCTCGCAGAGATTCTATGGAATTTTTATTATTGGATCCTGGGAACCCAGTGAAAGCTGTGGGAGAATTTCTCTCTCTCCTGGGTGCTTGACACTTTGAATGCACCAAATTGCAAGTGCTTCAGTTTATGCTGCCAGTTAGAAACCAATGCTTATAAAATAAACCAGATTTCAGGTAGGCAGACCCGATTAAAAGTTTTGAACATTTCACCATATGCGTATTAAAAAATAAAACAAAGGAAAAGTAGGGAAAGAATCTACTACATTTTTAATCAGCATTATTTCTACACAAAAGGTGAATACTTGATGGGTTCATAAAGGTTGAAATGGCTTCCAAAAAATAGGTAGAACTCAAATTTGTCAAACTCCAACAAAGAAATAAGCTTTTTAAGGTCCACCACAGCCTACCATAGGTAAGAACACACCAGATCCCAACATCCCAGAGGAGAACTTCACTTCTATATGCTCAAGAGAAGAGTCTGCATTACCAGAAACAAAGCTGTATTTTGCAGGTACAAATATCTCAACATAACAGATCTTCTGATATCCCATGAAGCCTTGCATACCCAGGGATGTTTGTTGACAAAACAAACATCCACATCAGAACATGCAAAAAGAGCAGAGAGAGTAAAAGGAGATACAGTTGTGCGAAGCGTTGCAGCGGTTCTGTACTCTAAGCTCCAGAAAGAGCACTAAAGCGCCCAGATTCAGAACAGGAGAGGATATGGCAAATGTTATAGCTAAACCAGGAGTCACAAGAAGAAACTGATGCATTATGCTCTCAAAAAAGGTGAAATAGCATGCAAACATCCACAGTTATCACCTCTATTTAGTATTCTCAGCTAAAATGAGTAAGACTCAAAAAGACATTAAGTTCCACAGTAGAAATTATATTAAAATCCTCCAAACTCCTATCTTGGCATGTCAAGATCCACAGAACAAATTTTGTCTGTTATGCTTCAACCTGATCCAACCTCTGTCAGGATCTCTTGGCAGTGAAACGCACTGGAGAAGGTGCACATACAATCTGGATCTCAAGTTTTCAGAGCATGCAATAGAAAAAAGTGTCTTTCATACATGGCGCTGAAAATAAATCACATAATGCTTTAATATATAGGATTAAGTCTGATTACCTGGTCCTCCTAACACCTAAAGATGAATCAGCTTGAGGACAAAGATAAAACATTGCACTCCAAGCACACGCATGCCAAAGAGTTGGATAAACAAAAAAGGCATGTATTTCTGCACAGCAGAAAATACAGAAAGCGCTGCATATAGGTATATGCCTTGCATTAAACGCTTTACTGTAACAATGAAACCAGATCCCTTACAACTGTAGAGCTCTTTGTGCACTCAGGTGTACAGAGCTGAATAAATTTGAAGAAGCTGAATAAAGGTAAGGAGAAGCCCCTAAAGCAACCAAATAACTAAAATAAGAACTGCCCTGTCTCACACACTACGCAATGCAAAGTTCAAGACATTAAACGTCCTATGAACCAGAGCATAAAAAGAATGATTAATCTGAGAATCACAGGAAGGTCAGGGAGGACAGACAGAAGATGCCCCACATCTAAAAAGAAAAGTAGTACGCAAAGAACTGGAACTGTGATTGTCAAAGACTACTAAACAATTAATACAGAGCATTTATGACAACCAAATCTATAAAGGCTAGTTAAGTTTTAAAGCCTTCAAAGTATTTTTATATGGCAACTGATTGGCAAAAAAAAGGTCTTTAAACAAAATAAAATACTTCAAAAGGTAGCATAAAATATTCTCTTTGCCCTCCCCCAAAGCAGTCAAACTTAAAAGCTCAGTGAGATCTTGCATGATCTGCACAGAAGCACAAGACTTAGAGTGCGAATGCTGTGCAGATGGCATCTTTAAAGAACAAGAGGTACTCCCACTAAACTGACAAAATAAAATTCACACCCGCAGCCGTCCTTTTCCCCCCAATATCACACCATATGCTGCCTACAAGTTTTTACCCTTCCTCAAAACAGATTTCACAAATTAATAACTTAAGGAGTAGGCCAACTGCCAATAAAATTAAATGCATCCAAATATATTAATATGTACAGATTATTGTTGATGAATTGGCACAGAGCTATTCCAACAATCCACAACACACCAACCGTACCACATGCTGTTTATGCATATTCCTAGTTTCAGTATATACTGCATCTACCTTCTGTCCACACAAAGCCCAAACCCAGAAGCAGATATGAAGGAGCAGAATGAGAGGTCATAGTAAATAAAATCCAAAAGTGATCCACAAGAGAACAAAACTGAGATGGGGATTACTGGCCTTGCTGAAAGTTTTATGCTCTCAGTAATGCACAGAGTTAAGTTAAAATACAATGGTAAATCAAACACACACACAAAAAGATTTTTTTTTAATAAACAGTAAAGAAACAACCTTCTCAGGCTAAGGGTACTTCTCTCTGCATGCCCATGACAAGACAACACAGGCACACATTAAGACTGTACTCCTTGTAGATATGTGGGCTAATTCTGAACTTCCTTACCTGGCTCCTGATTTAGGGATCCTGAAACTATCTTTGCCCTGACTGCTTCACTGTGCAGCAAAAATTTCTCCAGTTCAAGAAAGGCTTCATTTTTCAGAAGATCATTGCACATCATTGACAAAAAGAGCTACAGTATACAGCCTGGCATCGTGCATTCAAGGAAAACGGGAAACATACTGCTCAACTCTAGGTTTGCTTTCAAAGAAGTGAGTCAGAGATGCAGGAATCTAAGCATTTGTAACATGTCTTTTTTTTTTTTTTGGTAAACATTCACATTGTTTTGGTTTTTTTAAACCATTTAAACACTACTTTAAAGAAAAAAACTATCAAGGCATTTCTTCAATTTCAAGCAAATAAAAAAAAATACTTTAAGTAAAGGTATCCTATTCAGAGGGAAAGGATTTAAAAATTCTGGTCGTATTCTATTGTTGGATTTCTCCTGATAAGAAACCTCCCATTCCCACAGAAAACTATTCAGGCAGGCAGGCGACTAACACTTACTGCATTTTCAATGTTAAATACCTAGTGTTTTGACTGCATACTGAAGTTATAGAATGACTAAGTCATTTCTGCACGGTGCAGAAATAATGCAACCACTTTACCATTAGAGAGAGCTACACACAACGTAGCTTCCTTTGTCTCAAATCCAAGAGCCACCTACAGTTACAAAATTAAAATGTTTTCTGTGCAAGTTAATACGCATGGCAATTTTCCAAGATGGGATAATAGAAAATTCAACCTTAGTTGCGTTCTGCCTATTTCACATACAAATAGTTTTAACTTTGTACGTTCAAGGGTTTTAGTAGTGATATCCCAGGAGATTAAGCATTCTGGTTTCACAAGTTTTGGTGCTTATGCCCACATTTCATCATTTGTGATGTTTTATACTACTGCAGCTATACACATACATATACGTTGTCATCTCTGCTCTTATTTCCCTACTAATAAAACATGCAAAACATCCATGTTTTACCGAAAAAAAGACCCAAACATTCACAGTTTTTTAGAATTCTTTATAACCTGTATGAAAGCCTACTGTTTCTGACACAGCATCAAATATATATAAAGGCATATAGCGCACATTTATAGCGCATCACTGAACAAGTTGTTTTCAATGCCAATTTTATCACCAAGCTCAAGCTTCAAGGTAACTATTCCTCAGAATACCTCTCGATATCGTTAAATTTTATTGGAAACAAAGCAAAGGCAAAGGTTTGTTTTGTATATAGACATTCCAGAAAACAAAGTACCTTACTTTTAAGAGCTACTAAGAATACTCCTGATCTACAACATTTTAACAGTCTGATGGTTTCTTCTGCAATCTATACAGTACTGCAAAAGATCAATCAAAAAAAGGAGAGGGGAATCTTAACATGGGCCAAAGCTAGACGTTTATTTCTGAAATACATCGTTTCTTTTTCCAAGCTACTCTACTGCTACTGCCTGATATTCTCTGGAGAAGTGATGTTGGGTCAATGGCTTACACTTCAACTTATTAAAACATTCTTATTCAAAAGCAAGACTAAATCTTGCTTAGTTAGGAGGGAGGGGGGAAAAGGAGGAACTCTGTAAAGGAATTAGTATCCTTCTTTCTTTTGCCTTTATGAGTAGAAAAATACGCCCTGCAAATTTTAAGTATTCTCCAGTCATCAAGCAAAAGTAGGTAAGGTATTTACGCTACTGCTACTTCTAAAGAGCTTTTCTTCTTTTGGGGAGGGGGGACCATGTTTAAAGGGTCAAAAGGGAAGAGCCATAAACTCTGAGGCCATCCACATACACTGTGGAAGGGACAGTAAACGGCATGAGCCAAAAAGGTCATTTCAATTTCAGCCTTACAACTGATTTGATTTTAAAGGATAAATCAGAAGGAGTCACATAATTACATGATTTCTCCTTTAAAAACATTAAGCTAAATACACAGCAGTAGAGACTACATTACTACACCACTAATGCCAACTTCTCAAAGAATTTACCTTCTTGACGTTTCACACAGGATGCTAAAAAAGCCTGGAAAAAAAAAAAAAAACTGTGCCATTTTCTGTTTAAAATTTACTTGCTGGCTTACTCCAATATCAAACCTTATGAAGGTGACAAATCCAACAGCAGTTAATCTTCGCTGGCTTTGCTGGTAGACAATGAAATTACAGCTCAGACGCAATGTGGCTTGCTGCCACCAAAAGGAGGACGTTCCCCCTTGCTCCTGGTCACACATCCCTTTCTCTGCATCGCTCGCCCCTTGCAGCAGCTTTGCGCGTGTCAGAACCTCCATGAAGCTGTTGAATGTAATAATAACCCAGCAGAGCACTTTGCAAAACCACCCCACCAACAAGCAAATGCTTTCTGCCAGGTTAATCAACTGAACAGGCTCAGCAACCGGCTTGACAGCACAAGAGTGCGTGCCAGGGAGAGCGTGGGAGCATGTTGTTGGAATTAGGGGAGGGGGGACATACACTAGGGAAGAGAAAAAAGAAAAGGGACGGTCCCCTTACAGAAGGGAACTGCCTATCTACCTCAGCTGTAACATACGTCTTCATCCTTAGCAGATATTAGAGATGTGGACTGCTAGTCCTTTTTCTTAAAGCATCAACAAGGGGGAGAGTAGGGGGAGAATAAAGTTGTAAGAAAATGCTTCCACCAGAAACGCTTTTTAAAATTTGGTTCTCCTAACGGTCAAAGAGCTTGCCTCTGTAAAAATATGACATGAAATGAAAGCATAAACAGACCAACTCATGTGCTGAAAGACATCAACTTACATACCTTCTGAAAGAGGGCCTAAAATTCAATCAAATATTGTGATGGGGGTGGAGAGGAGAAACAAGCACTGGCTCCTCGGTATAGCTAGTCTGGCTCAAATGAGCTTTCTCAAAGTATTGTTAATTAGTAAACTCTTTAAAGGTGAAGATAAGACTACTTCCACTTTTCTGTAATAGAAGTTTACCTTCCTTTTAGTTTAACACTTATTTGTTTTGCAAGACATTTCAACCGGTCAGATGCAACTAACTGCATGTCCTTTTAACTGGTAAATAATAAAACCTAATTTGCAAATGTCTAACCCATTTTTCTTCAGTTTGTTTAGAATGCTATATGAGAATAACACGCATTTATAAATATATTTTATGATAATTATCCATTCAAGAACTTCTAAATTACTACTTTTCCTCAAATATCATATTTTCTACCACGAGGTTAACTACTACCTGTGTCGCAAGTAGTATTCCCACAGCTAAAAAACACACACAATTCTTTGCCTAACAGCTATTTTTCACACGTATCTTTTTAAATACTAGAAACTTGCTTAATACATTATTTACATAACTAGGAATTGTTGCAACACAAACTATGACTATGAGCTGGTGGGGGGGGGGGGGGTTTGGAAGAAGATACTTCAACCTAAAATGTTCCAAAATACTACCTAAATTTTGAGAATGACTTTATGAGTAAAGCAATGGTTATTGTAACTAATCGTTCTGTGCCAAAGATCACATGAAGTCTGAAATCTGGAAAAAGTTTCTCTTTCACATGTACGCAACTGAACTGGACTACTGTTATACCTCATGTCATAAATCAAAAGAAAAGACAGGCTTCAATGTTTATACAGCCAGGCTGCCAGTCAGAGCAATACTTTTTGGAAATTAACACTGTTCACACTGAAGTGAAAGAATACCTTCTTTTTCATCCTAGTTTACTGGAAAAAGTTTACAACATAATCACAATTGAAGATTAAAACGCTACATTGTTTACATTCGGCACCCAGAATTAAAAGTCTAATCGGCAGGGGAAGGAGAAAAGGAAGTTGTAATCGTCTACTCACACTGTTTATACAAGAAGCAAATTTTCCTGGTTATACCTCCAAATTAAATTCTTACTTTTTTCCACTGCATATTGTTTAAGATACACGTTTATTACATCTCCTTTCTGAGTTCACTGAACTATACTTTCATGTACTGTGTCCAGTTCACATACTACATAATTAGGATACAAACTGGCGATACAGGACAGAGTAGCATAAATATTTGCTTGCACGCTACGGAAAAATGTGAAGCGGCAGTTTTTAATACTTTTAACACTTCTGAAGAATTACTTGTAGTACACCGGATAAGCTGAACAAAGTATTTTATGTTACCTGGTCAGAACTGAACTGTAGTACCCAGCCAGCTGTGGCATTCACGCTCCAGTTTTAAACAGTACATGTACGACACATTCAGAAACGTCCACATTTTTGAAAAAATGAAAACCAAAAGTGATTGTGCAGAAAGTCTACATCTGATTTGCACATACAGAGATGAAGAGAAGAAGTTTACCTCTATTCGTAATTCATTTATCAAAACCTCAAAGTGGACGAAGGCTCACTGCCATTGCAGCGTAAAGGCAAGACGTGACTGAAGAACAGTCCTAAACAAGGACAGAACTAGCCTTCAAAAGTGTTCTAGGCTAGCTGTCCAGAAAGATAATCCAGATAAAGCTGAATAAGCTGACACCCCAAGTAGCTAAACACAGCAGGGATTCCAGTAATAATGTGGCCATCCCTAAGGTACTCGGAAGAAATTAAATCATAGATAAATCCATCTATGATTGCTATGAAGATAAGCAATATCAGGTACTGTTACAGCAGTTCCTAGCAAGTAGCTTTGACAAGCTAGGTGACGTGCACTCAAATGACAATTAATACATAACAAGGCTACTGAAATATCAAATGTAGGGTTTTTTTCCCCCCCCAAATATTTCTGGAGAGACAGCTTTATATTTTATATTGCTAAATAGGTAACTTCTGAAAGTCTAGCAAGACTTTCTAAAAGCAAACCCCTGCAACCATCTGCAAGCAGATGTCAGCATATGGTTTACAATTATTGAAAGACTCATCCCCACTAACTTATCTTAAAGCGTCTTGGGAGCTTTGAGAGGAAAGGGCTTATTTATTTACTTAAACTATCAGGTAGGCCAAGCAAAAGTATGCGACTGAATCCATGGGGCACAGCTCATGACAAAGTAAAGGGGACCTAGAAGATTTCCCTGATATCAGGGCAGTATTTGTTTCATATTTATTAATCCAACATTTTAGGAAGCAGTTTTCCAACCAGGTAATAGTCCTCATTACAAAATTAGATGAAAAACTGCAGTCAGAGAGGAAACATTCATCTGATTAGTCTTACATGAAGTTTTTCATCCCTTTATCATGCAGCTGTCCAAAAAATTTAAAAAAGAGAAGAGACTTCCATTCAAAGTGCACTTAGTGTGGCCACAATCTCAAACATAGACCCACTACTGCTTACAAGTCAATAATTTAAATTTAAGTTAGGGGTAAAAATTTGGTGCTGTATCAGAGTTTTTCTTTCTGCTTTTCCCTTTGAGCTACCTTAAGTAGCATTGATCTGAAAAATAAGTACACCATAAAAATGGTACATTAACAAAAGACTTGCAAGTCTTAACGTTGTCTTTAACACCCTCAAGTTATCTTTACTTTGGCCCATAAATATAGTTGTCCATGAACAGCTCATGGAGCTCTCAAGGATGAAGAAATGCTTCTGGTAGCTTGTCTAGAGAACTAGAAATAACTTCCAGGTCACTGTTCATCTTCCCTTGCCACCTTTACTCTGGAGCTCTGTTGCAATATTTATTCCACTCATGCTGCTCTTTCTCACATCACGCTGCTCAGTGTTGCACAGCTGCAAAAACCACCTGCTACGCCAATGTAGCTATTGTTTTTTGCCACCTCCCCCTCACCTCATCATTCTTTCTGAAAAGGATTTGCTCATTCTTCTCTAAAGGCTATCTCTCTGCCTTTTTGCAGCACTGCAAATGGGAATCCCAGGTGGCTCCCGCTAATTATCCATGTGCCTTGGGAGTCTAATTCTTCCTATTGTTAATGTACCAATCTTTAGCCACAAAGTCACTTCACATGCTAATCAGAGACCAGCTGATCCCTAGCTAATACTTCACGTACTCTGGAGAACTGATCTTCTGGGGTATTAATGATAACAGAGCAAGACGAGCTTTGGAAAATAGTGCCCAAAAGATACTACATCTCTTTCACTTCTAATTCAATACTACAGTAAAAACTTGCTTGTGAATTTGAACTTGGTAGTAATCACCCTCACTGGCTGAGGGCTGCCTCTTCCCATGCAACAAGGGACTGAAAGTTTGGACCTTTTTCTGCCATAGTCTGAATTTTACCAAGCTTTTTATAGAGAAGTTTTGGTGTTCATAGTATGCCTGAAATATCAGCTTCAATCCAAAACCAAGATGAGCATTTCTATGAAAACTAGTGAAGGCCATGATTCAACGGTATTGCTGCTGAAGACAACATACAATGACTTAAATTCCTACTCTCCCCTCACCTTCAGGATCCCGCACGGTATGCAATCACTTCAGTTTTGTTTCTTTTTAAAAGAAGATTAGTTGGCTGATCTAGTTCACCTACAAACAATTGGGCCAGCACAATCAAAAAGGCAGCATGCTATAGCATCTGGGGGACAGCAAGGTCTGAGAATGCCTTGAGCTGGGATCATTACCAAAGAGCACATACTTATAGTCTGAGCTGACTGTGAACTTTTCTTGAACGTCTCCAAATTCAGGAACTTCATCAGCATTTCAAGTCTGCAAACTCCTCAGAGTACAATAGACACACTGTCAAAATCCAAACCGCACAAGGATTTTGCATCATGGCTTCTATGATGTAGATAGCTCAGTGGCTCCTCTTGGTTAACAGTAGGTTCCCAAAAAGTCACTCTGAAGATGCTTACTCGCAACACTGCAAATAGTCCTTTGTTTTAGATACCTAAAGGCAGGAACCAGTATGATTTCTGTAGCCTGCAGCAGTGCCCGACGTGAGTTTTCACTTGAAGAGCAATTTGTTGAATGGCAGAATAGTGATTCAAGTAAAAAGTTATCTGCATATCTTCTTGCTAGGCAGAAAATAGCTATCAGATAGAAATATCATTCAAAGGAGAACCAAGCAAAATTTGTTTTGTTTTTTCTTTTTTGAGGATGTGGACAAGTGATTCCTTCTTCAATGAGTTTCAAACTGTCACATAAATGGAAGCATCATTTTATTTTGCTAACTCTCATGCTAGGAGTTTTTTTGAAGTACTTCCTTTAATGAACTACCAGTTCAATCCTCCATAATAACACATTCACTTCATGACTGAGTGTTCTTCAGACTTAATTTATGGTGCTAATGAAAGACAGAGGATACTGCAGCTGTATAAAAGTTCAAACAGCTCAGAGAAAGTAGTGCACACAGACAGCTGTTTGAGAAGCATGAGGTTGCTACAAATCTGGAATGAAAAAAAAAAAATCCCTTTACGTTCAAACAGCATTTTGCCACAGAGAATAAAAAGCATTCACCGAAGTGAATGTCATGTAAGTAACATGACATGTAACATGTAATGGGCAATTGCAGCAAAGCGTATTTTACCATCTGAATATGTCCTAGATAGGAATAATGCCAATTGTAACGTATTCTCTGATTAGGGCAAAGATCCTAAACGAGCCCTCCAAAGACAAGTTATATATATATATCTTTCTCTAAAAGCCTTGCCTTGTCTGGGTTTCAGAGTATTGTCCCACCTACTTTAGTTATAATACTATACACTTCTCCTAGACAAATGCTCAAATAAGTATCAGCCCAATAACCATTTCAAAAGGTCATGGCAGAGCAGTTAAAACCACCTGTCTCCCAATCAACATTAGTGTTTCTCCAGAGGTAGGACAGAAGAAGAAAGCAAGTACCCTGTCTTCCTCTTAAAATAGCTGAGTAGATAGCGTTTTACAGGTAAAAGGCAGCTGGTTATGCTTTAACAGCCTCTGTATGTAAACAGAACGAACTGATCAACAGATGTGCAGGGCTTATAGACTGTTATCAACATAGTCTTCGTTTTCAGAACCAATAAAACAGTATATCATGGCTTCTCTCTGAACCATTTACCTACCTCAAAAGGTAAACTGGATTCACTACTATCTATTATGGGATTAATTAAAAACTTGATGCCAAAGGAATTGTGTATTAGGAAAAAAAGAGACACGTGTGAATATGTCCAGATAACTGCTGCATTTCAGTCTGCATATAGGCTCTTCACTGATCTGAAACCCCAAACAGATGAGTCAGTGTAAAGAAAGTGAAAGGAAAGGCTCTAAAGCAGGTATATATTTAGCAGCAGGTTAGATGGAGAGAAAAGGCTCAAGGACAACGGCAGGTCTTTTTTTCCTTCAGCTAAACCCCCAATGTATTTTTGTGAAAGAAAGCTAGTCTTTTGCTTTTAACCGTAGCCCAAAACCGCATTATGTCTCCTGGGTGCTTTGATTTCTTTCTCTTTCTAAATCTTGGCATATAGACAGCTCCAGGGCTCCATAGGAGAAATTATTAAAAGTACGCCTGCAGAAGTACAGAGATCAGTCATTTCTCTTATCCTCCTGTGTTTCATGAGTGCTCCCCCCCCCATCCATGCAGCATTGTATGAGATTCACGCAAACAGTAATGTTCTTTTAAAACAGACTGAAAAATTTAAGTCCTTTAAGAACAGGCATAGTATTCCTTCAAATTGGAAGGAGAAATAATGCACAAACGTCTTTCGTTTCTTCAGAAAGGTCACATCCACCTTCAAAATTCTATCATACCTACTTTTTTTGTCCTGTACCTAAGTATCTGTAAGAGTATTTACAAGCTATATCAGAGTTTAATAAAATGCATACAATTCCAGTATGAACAAGATACAAGCAATCTCTACCTAGTTATTTTTTTCTAGGCTGCCTGATGTTTCTGAAGTCCAGATGTTTTTCCAGCTCTTTCCTGTTCCATCACTGCAAATAGCTAAGTCCCTTCTTTAATGTTACCATTGTATTTGCATTTTCAGCCTACTAAAACTTGCTCTCACTCCATTCTTTCAAATAAATACACACGTCTTCTGAATTACTTTACTGTATTAGAAACATGACACTAGAAAGTTATATCAAAAAGTTGTATGATTATGCTGTAAAAAATAACTTTGTAAATGGATTCCGACTTTTAATTCCTATAGCTACATCTCCAACCTTGCATCTTCACCATTAAAATGTTATCATGCATTTAACAGCAAAATGCCCACTAACCTTCACTAGAGAGGGTCAGGAAGCACATTTTAACACCCTACTCCTCAACCTAAAGACTACAGAAAGAAATGGAAAACACTGCTCATCTTTACCACCCTTACCCAGATGCTCTTCAACCATAAATAGATACACATGTATTTGAGAGTTCTTTTGCTCCAGACTACTGAACTCTGCACGCTAAACATTTGATAAGCATTTGAAAACTCACTGCAGAACAAATCGTATCGTTATGAAACTGAATATGAAACTGAAGAGATCCTGTTTATTTTATATCATGAAACAAAAAGACACCACTGTGCTTACTGCGTCTGCTAAAAATCAGATTAGCCAACAGAATGCTACAATTTGGGATACAACTAAAGTAGAGGATTTCCCTTCATAGAACTGCATGCGATTGACAGTTAAGACTAAGTTAGTAACATTGAATTGTGCTAATCTTTAAATATATATTGTTAAAGAGTTTCCTGTTCTGTAGCTGTTACACAGATGGACCATCATCAGTACCTGCAGTGACAGAGCAAACATCCTTCCACAGCGAGAAGCAAATGAAAGGTAGTATAAAATAAACATTAGGAGAGCAAAGTAAGTTTAAAGACATCCACTAAAACAGCCTCAGGGCAAAAACATTCACGGGGGAAAAAAAACCAAAGAATTTTGAAAATACAAGCAACTACGGATGAGTTTGGGAAAGAATTTCTAGAACTTACCTATGGTGCAGTTTGTGGTTATTTTTCTTCGCTTGGGGTTGTGTCGTAGCAATTCTAACTCTCGTTTGGTTGGCTCCCACGTTGAATACTTCTCTCCAATGCCTAAGCAGACGAAAAGAAAGTTTCAGGAAGTTGTTTAGTAAAAGGATTTAAAAGCCTGTTCAGGTAAAAATTTGCAACATGCTGTCCATTAAGTTAGATTCAATCTATGTAGAACTACAAAAGATAGATTGATTTAGAAAGATAGCAACCGACCTCCTAATAAACAAGAAAAAAAAAAAAAAAGCAGTTACTCGTATAGAACACCCCTCCATTCTCAAGTAACGGTTTTCCACTGTCGAATTATAATCACCCCTTCAGTTTAAAAAGGAATTCCAACACAACAGACAATTCACTATTACTCAAAAATCCATTATTTTCTTTGTGCTCTTCTCAGGTCAAATAACAGCACCACCGTATGATTTTAGGAGAAGATACAGGACAACCAAATAGTATTTTGTCATTGAAATTTGAGGAGTTATTAAACAGATCCAACTTAATGGGCAGACACGGTTTTAGTCTTTACAGATGCAAAGCAGAAATTAGTAATTCAGAGATACTAAACAGCATATGCTCTAAATGCATCTTCTTAAACATACTATCACAGAATATGATCACTCCTTATAACCACTACTGCAGCACTGGATATTATCAAGTTGTAGTACTTCATATTCACTCAGTAGGTATTGGAGTACTTAATATTACCATGAAATGCAGGTAGAAGTACAAAAAACCCACCCTAAACAACAAAAAAATCCCTTCTGAATACTTAACTACCCTTCGCCTGGGAAAACTCTTTTTCTTATGAGCTGCAGCTGAAATCTGCCATTATTTTTTTAAAAACATCAGTACTGTATTTCAAACACATTTCAGTTGCCCAAAAGAAAGGGGAGTAGAAATGAGTCAGGTAATCGGCAAGAGAACAGATCAGAAGCAGGCACAGAGCTGCGTCTGTGTGAGCCTGGTTCAAGAAAAACACAGCAGTGAAGACTCATGTGCTGACCAGCTAAGCACTGCTGCAGCATTCTATGCAGCAAAGAGAAACTGCTATGCAAGGTCAATTACAGTGAGTCACAAAAGCATCTTGGCTTTAAAAATAACGAATAATATGACAAGCAATCTATTCTAAAATTGAGGATTAAAGTCAATTAAGAGTCATATTTTTCACAGAATGCATGCAGCTGAAACCGTGCTGTGCTACAGAAAATAAATTATAAATCATACATATGAAAAGAAGGAGTAGAAAATATAGCTGGAGGCTTACACAGTCTGCATAATATACATTAAATTTTAATAGCGCTTTGATCTTCATTTTCAGAAATAGCTACGCTTATCAGAAGTTACCCACCTAAAAATGTTCAATTCATAGCTACTGCTGACCCTCCAGGTTCTAGCAATAAAAGGTCTCATTTTTTGATTCTCGAGGACAAGAGAATTCATATTTACACGGATGCACCTTTTTCACTTCACTTGATTCAACGATATATTATGCAAGAAACATAAGAAAGAATACCAAAATCATGTAATCCCTTTCCTTTATCCAAGGTTGAGCATCAAGAAACACACCCAGGAAAACAGAAGAGGAAACTAATTACTTTGCAACAGATTGATGAGATAAAATAGCTGCAATGCTTTGAGTAGACTATACAGTATGCATAGGCAAACGTTGCATGAAGCAACTTCAGAGACGCACATATGGACAGTTCACATATGACAGAAAACTGGCTTGCAACAAGTTTTATATCAGATATCTTCAGCAACCCTTTTCATATTTGTAATATTCCCACAGGAATTTATATAGGTTGGTTTGTAAGAAAAGCTCAGTGTTATTTTCAGCACCTTGTTAACTACAGCTATTTCACTGGACAATGGTAAATTAAGCCTTGTACTCATTTACGCTACAGTTTAAGTATGGCTAAAGACCGTTAGTATAATTGACAGCAGGATGAGACCTCACATTAAAAAAAAAAAAATAAAAACCCCTCAGATACGTTTAAACCTTGTCTTATAAAACCGAATATACTTGTAGCAAAATTCACACCCACAAACACATGTGCGCTCGATTTTATGCATGCAATAGTGCCATGTATGTCAGTAGGACTACTCATATAATTATATATCTATATATAATTATGTTGCTTAAATGCTTACAAGATTGGGACCAAAGCATTTCATAGAGTTGAACTCATGTTCAACTCTAAATAAAGTTAAATAAAAAAAAGACTGGATTACTTTGCAGGATTCTGAGTCAATCAAAGGGTGTTCAATTAAAAAGAAATCAGATCAAACAGAAAACTACATATAGTTAATGCCACAGCAAACATACAGAGCAAAACCGATAGAAAACTTTCTTACAGAAGTCTCTCATTAGAAAGAGTACAAGTTTAAGTTAGAGAGAGAGAAACTAGGAAAAAAAAATTCCCCACACCCACCCAAGTGTTCTATTCCCTTTTGAATTCCTCCTATATAATTTAACAAGAAAATTGAGATTTTTTGAGGCTGAAAATTTGGAGAGAAAAAAAAAAAAAACCAACCAACCCCATCCCTATCCCCCAGATCCATTCATTAGGGTTGGTTCAATGTTTAGAAGTGGTGGGGGGGAAGTTTACTAATACCCACAAATATGCCAAAAGCTCCTACATAAATTACCTTAAACAAAGATTTGAAAAACATGCACAGATTACCGTTTAAAGCAAACTAGTGTTATTAGAGTGAAAAGTCTATTGTTTTTCAATATGATGCTACAAAATAGCCAGAGATTCAAGTCAGCATCTCAGATCTCCTCCCAAGAATTACTTTCATTAGACCAAATACCTGGATTTTCATTTTTCAGAGAGTTTATTGGGGACATACGGGCAAGTGAAAGAACGGAATGAAGGCTCTAGTTCATAACATCAGAGTTCTGCAGGTAAACATTAATATAGCTTGCTTACTTGGCTATCTTTTAGCAAATCCCCCTTCATCCTTTCCCTCCCCCCAAGAGTCTGAGCATCAATTAGGACAAAATGCTCAGTGTATTCTCCCTTCCCTCGTTATTAAAGATAAGAATATTTGATACCAGAGAAAAATTGTAGAGTTGCAACTTGTTCAGAGCTATACCATATAACCCTGAAAACTACTGCTGGAGTTGTGAACCCATCACACTGAAGAGAGTTAACAATACAAGAGCATGAAATGAATCTCATGATATTCGGGGTTTTTCTTAAAGTTTCCTCTCCAGGCATCATGTTGTTATGTGAACATCTATTGCAAGTATGTATTAGTAACCTTCAAGCACTGTGAACAGAAATTTGAGAATATACAACATTTACACTTCAATTTTTAAAATCAATTTCAGTTTTTGCAGACTGGATTCACTTTTTTTTTTTTTTTTTTTAAATAAAGTTTCATTAGTTCCTTAGGCGGCACTACCTGAGGTAAATCTAACTGCGGTAGAAAAATAAGAGCAAAACACTGAGTTTGTGAATAGTACCAATCTCAACATTCAGTTTGGAGGAAGGGTCCCTCCCTTTACGCTTTATAATCTCCCAGGTTATACAAGCCAGTAAAAACGGATGGACTGACACAATGTCGGGAGGTAAAATTCTCTACTACTTTTTCATTTCTCATACTAATTTGCTGAGAAACACACATGGTTTCCATGATGCAAAGCCATAAAATAAAAGCTCCTATGCTACAACTTTAAAGAAAAATGTCTGTATTGCATGGAGGAATAGACAGCAATTTATAACTTCCCTGGTTATTACTGCCATGTTCTGCAAGGACAGCAGATGTGATGTAAATCTAAATATAAGCTATCCATTAGTCAGTTAACCAGTCAGCTCCTCTCAATGACTCTTCTCTTCAGCACGCACCTTTGTGGTCACAGAATCACAGAACGGTTGAGGTTGGGATGGACCTCTGGAGATCATCCAGTCCAGCCCCCCTGCTCAAGCAGGGTCACCTAGAGCACATGGCACAGAATTGTGTCCAGACGGCTTCTGAATATCTCCACGGAAGGAGACTCCACAACCTCTCCGGTCCACCAAGACAAGATGAACAATCTAAATTAACAGTCTCTAATTACCCTTGAACAAGTGTTATAACAACCTAAAGTCCATTAGAGGACAGACCAGCTGTATTTTGGAACAGCCTTTCTGTACCAGAAGGCACAAACAGTTACATTGTCCTTAAGAACAAGGTAATAAAATGCTCTGAATTTATGCATTCAAAAAGCAAGGAATTGGAGGAATCTCTTCTGTAGTGTTGTGAAGAAGTGCAGTACTATTGTAGTTGATGAGTTTGGGACCCAAGACAACATATTTTAGAAAGGTTTGAAGAGGTGTTCAAGAGGTACATAGCCTAAAAGCGAGTCCAAAAAAACACATTTCCATATCCTCTTGCTTTGAAAGCAAGTACTTTGTGCTAATGCATTTTATGCCATGTTTTCTTGTTCTAGAACTTACTTGGACCCTCACTATCCTCTTTTTCTGACTAGATTCCCTCAAAATGGGGAATAAACAAGAAGCAGAATGCAATCTGTAGTTGGAACTGAGTAAAAGCAGCTATAGTTTTCACATGCCATCAGAAAAACTCTACTTCATATAGTGTTAGCTATTTTTAAAATTGAAAGCGAGGTTAAGAATGGTTTGAAGTCATACCAGCCCTGACTAAGGCTGTCACATTGAAACACGATGCCATGGATTCAGTAAGAACAGTGCATTACTAGACAGAAATTTGTCTTCAAATACTGACTTCCCCACTTTAAGAAAACATACCCCTAAAGGCCACTGAAAATGGAAAATGACAAGCGTCTATAACCGATGCTTAAAAACTGCTCGATTTGGTTAAGATAAATGCTACTTCCTTTCCCTCCCAAAAAAGGAAAAAAAGTTTGTTTTGGCATAGCTCTAGCAAGGGAAGGGCATATGAAATTAAGTCTATTGTAACTATTCGATCATTGGAACATATCCAAACAAGAGAAAAACAATTTGCATGATAAAACTGGCATTCTTAACTGTGATTCATGTCTAAAATGGCAGGATAATCAGCAAAGGGACGCTTGTTAGTGAAGTGCGTCGCCAGCCCCACGCTTCTTACCTGTCATTGTACACTGGTAGTGAGAAACCACTGTTGGGGTGAAGGCTAAAAAAGAAAAAATTAGGGAAAGCAAACTGAATAATAAAACAAATGTGTGTACATATATTTGTGTGTAAATATTTCTACATAGATACTGTGGGTGTACCATGAAAGCACAGGTGTGTATGTAAGTAAGCTGGCACGTTCTATTAAAAAACAGAAATCAAAAAAAAAAAAAAAAGAAATCACACACAAAGGTGGCATTTCATATAAGGGGAACAGATTTCTTGCCTATATTACCCAAGTTAGCCTAAAGGAACAGATCGTTACATTCTCTACCTAACATAGATCTCACTGATATTATTTAAGTTCTGCAGAATTAACATTAGACATTTTTATATTTGTTGTAATTAAAAATAAAATAGTTCTGCTACAATTTAGTGTGGCGCACACGTTAACTAACAGTCTAACTCCCGTAAAACAATATCTACACATCTGTCTCTCCCATGGCCTATACATTGCTATCTCTAAAGAGCGCTCTCTTCCTTTTGCTTTTTTTTTTTTTTTTTTTTTGCCATTGATGAATGGGAGGGACAGGTATGATTAAAAACAAAAACAAGAAATTCAGGCAGGAAAACCAAACCTTGTAATTTCCAAGCTTTTCGTTGTTCTTCTTTGGCAATTTGTTCCATGTCTTTGTCGTATATGTAATCTTGACACATAAAGCAGTATATACCCCCATACAAAAGGTCTATGGCTGCAAAACAGAAGGGAAGTTGGGGAGGAAGGGGGGAAGAAAAGAAAAAAAGAAAAAAGTGAGTTCATAAAACAGAAGACATTTTAAAGCAGGCTTCCAAGTTAACACTATTTCTTCTCTGCAGTCCACAAAAAAAAAAAAACACAAAAACACTGTACCTTAGAATCTGAAAAACCCCAGGGAAATTTTCAGTTACAGCAAGAATTATTCAATCGCTTCTGGCACAGCAGGACAACAAAGCATTAGCTGCCTCAGAGTTGTTTGCAATTCACAATATATGTTTTGGACAAAGACAGACATAAGTAACCAAAAGGCATAATTAAAGTGACTGATTGCAATAGATGCAGAAATAGTTCTGTACTACAATCTGAAGATTTGATATGCAAGTCTGAATTGTCTTTTCTATGACTTAAGCAGTTGCTATCCAAATCCATTAAAATAATTAGAAGGTATCTATTTAAAATCTAAGTGAAAACTCAAACAGAAGATAGCGCTGAAAACTCAAAGATGTATTTGTCCAGGGCCATAGTTTTCCAGAATGGTTTATTCCACGGGTTAGATGTGATACATCAGTTAGATCAGTGATAAAACCTCTATTGCCATGTTAGGAAAAAAAAAAATTCACAGTTAAGCTACACATAGTTAGTACGAATTATGCAATACTTACTTACTCCAGTATCTATTCAGTTACCAGCTATGAGCAGATATCAAAAAATTGTTGAAAATCCAAAGTATCAGTCCCAAAACAAAATCAAATATTACTCCCCACAGATTTATGTAAAAAACCGCTACAGACCACGCCTTCACCCACCAACTAAAAAAAAACAAACAAAAAAACCCCAAAACCCCACCACACACAACAGGGCTAGCAGAGCACTTTGTGAGCACTAATACCTCCCAGCTACCGTTAGAGCGGGGAGTCCTACGCTGGGCTGAGAAGATTTGTACTTGAGAGTTTACACGCGTGAATGAAGTATAGATGTCAAGATCAAAACCAGCAAGAGACAGCCTTACAAAGGGTAAGCCACTTATTCAGAGCAGCCTGAATTTATGGCATAAAGAATCAAAAAAGGTTAACAGAGGACTCAGTAAAAGCTGTAATTGTCCAATGCCCGATTAAGAACTCTGGAGAAAACATCCTCTCCTCAGCATACTGTCTGCAAACAACGCAGCTGTATAACGCCACTAACAGTGCTGGCATATAAAGAGACTGCAATAGGTTTTGGACAAATTACCTCAAGGACAGAGAAAAAGCAGGTCATACAGGCCTGACTGTTAACAGAACGAAAGGGCAGGAATTTCTAATGAAAGACATAACACGGCTTCTAGGAGAAGGGTCAATTGCTAAAGTTCGTAAGTTGATTTTTTTTTTTCCTCAAAATACCCATTAATTTAATCTTACTCTGGTCTTCGTGAAGTAAAACAGAATGCTTTCTTTAGAAGAAAGTGCAAAAGATCCATAATAAACAGTTTGGGAACTACCGACCTAGAAAGCACAGTTAAAGGGTTTCAGCATAATCCACTGCTGACGCTGCCGTGATGTGCCATACTTCTTGCTATGACTTTTTCTCCGACTAGGCTCCTCCAGGATGGCTGCTGCTCCTATCTTCCAGTACCTGCTCCTCCTAACACTACTCCCTCTCAGAAGGGAAAGAAAGCTTTTTTTTTTAAAAAAAAAAAAAAAAAAACTTTCTCCTCTACCACAAAAAAAAAAAATCAAAGCAAGTAATTAATTAGCTCTTATCACTTTATTTTAATTCAGCTTCATCCAGAATTGACTATATTGGAAAAGTAAAATATAAATTCTGTAGACGTATACAGTTTCTTCTTTCATTGGGAAGAATCAGGAGAAATCAAAAAAAAAAAAAAACCACACATCATAATTCTATCAGTTTGATTTATCTAGATTCCTATTCCAGGAACTCAGGATACCTATTTGTGGAACATCACAGGCACAGTAATTTAATAATGAAAAGGTCTCTTCTCCAAAGACATTTTTCAATGCTTTTATATCTTCTATGCTGACAACAGGATACTATTAATTGAAAGTCAGATCTCCTTGTATCCCTTCATATAAAAAATTCTAAACAGTTGCAACATAAAAGCAGGGAGAAAGTCAGAGATAGCTTCATTCTAAAATGAAAAATTGGGTAGCAGTCTGAAGAAACAAAGGGGCACCACAGAAGATCACGTGTGAATGAGAACAACTTTATCCACTGGTGCAAGTGACAGATAGTAGAAGACAACAGCTCAGGGATGAAAGTTTAAATTTAGGCTGCAAAAGGTCTTCTTCAACCTCTCCATCTGGGAGCCAAGTAAAGTGTTTTGTTTAAGCTTGAGTGCTTTATTTTGCCAAATATATCCACTGACGTCCTTGTGAAAATGTTAAGAGACCAGAGATAGTGGGAACATGATAACAATATGTAAAAAAGCAGGGAAGCATGCCACATCTTGAGAGAGCAAAAGCAAATGACAGAGCATGCATGTGTCTCATCCAATTAAGCAAGAAGCATGTATGATCAGTTTAGCAAGGACCTACGTGAACAGACTAACATGTGCAGCTGAACATGGGATACTTTACCATGATGTATGATAACCCTTCATCAGATATGACATATGTGTAATTCAAATTTTGGTATAAATACCTGCAAAACAACATAACTATTCAGTCTTTCCTGGAATGCTTGCAGCTTTCAAATACAATAAAAGCAAGATGAAATTCAGGTCAATTTTTACCTGTGTTAAAATTAATTCAGCTGTGAACTTCTGTGACTCAATCTTGGCACATTATCAACCTGAAATCAACACACACTTATTCCACCCAAGTCACCTACATTCTATTCAAATTCTGTAACGAACAGAACCAGTAACCTTTTTGCACAGTATCCTAAGGCAGTACTCTAGGCTAATTCACATCCCCTAATTCTTACCTTAAATGTTAATCATCAAACCAGTTACAGATAATAGTCTTAAGTCCACAGGAGGGGGTTTTTCTAAACTTCAACCAACTCCCCACTCATTTTGGTGCTAATATATCAGATATGAAAACAAGTATATAATGTTGCCTTCTTTCTCCTTTTCCGGCACCTGAAAACTGCATCACAGATAAGAATTCATAAACTGACAAGATATTGAGGTTTACTGATCTGACCAAGAAAATCTTACTAACCTCAGTAAGAAAACACATTGCCAAAATGCTCTAGCAGATCCATCTGATGCATCAATCAAATTACATATTTGGTTTATGCAAGGAACTAGTGAGCAAAAACACTGAAGGCTACTCACTCTTTCCCCTCCTCTGTTCTATTTGTCAAGGCAAACAGTTAATATGTACGTTAACGGCCCATACTTCAGATTCGCCCATCTCTCTGTTCACCAAGAGCTGTACGTTGGCCGCTTCTGTCCTGGATGCTCCGATACTGTCGATATTCTAGCAGTGCTCACAGCCAGAACAAAGTACTTCTCCCTCCTACAAGGGAGGGAAGTCAGAAACTTTCTAACAGTATTTACTCATTAATGCCCTACTGGGGACCTCAACACTTCCCTCAGTCTGTTACTAGAATAATTATTTACTGTGTTTAGGCCAAGCATAAAGAGTGTTTGGAGTATTCTATCACAATCCATTTGGAAAAAAGAAAAAAAAAAAAGAATACTTAACCTAATCCAATTACTAACATACACAGACACATGGCATACAAGTCATTTCCCTAGGCAAGTCTTTCTGAGGATTACTCACTGGAGAGGCTGCCTATTTGCTTCACTTTCTCTGACATAGATATGCAAAAACAGGGAGACAGACACACACCCCTCTCATTACATCCACCCAGAACTCTCACCAATTTTAATAAACCTCTGGCCTACGGTTTTTCTACTGCGTTCTGTAATCACATCGGACTGAGAGGCCTGGGCAGCTGGCCTAACAATACACGATTTATAGCTCTCTGGAGGGTTACCTGCCCACGTTAATTATTTCAGAGTAATTCATCCTTGCATTCATTTTTATTGATAACCCATTATAGTGCTATGATTAAAGTCTCCTAATAAGTTGCATTTCAGTAGAATACAGAGGTACGGTCCATTTGGGCTTTACCAAGTTCAACAACTACACTGCTGTGTGAAAAGGCAAAATTGCAGCATGTTCGAGAACACTCAAGCCAGCTTTAGATGTAGCTAGCTCGGGTACCAAGGAGCAGGGAAGGTGCAACAGCATGGATCTCAGTGCAGCTCAGGCACTATCATACAGTTCCCTGGTAGTCTTGAATGGCCCAAGCAGCCTGAACACAGTTTCACTGATATCCACACCTGATATTGTACCTTGCAATACCTATCTTTGCCGCAGTTCTAACTCTTCATTGTAATATAGTTACATTGTAATGTAGCTACTAGGCATAGAGAAATACTCAAAGACCTATGTAACTATTAATAATGTCCTTTAAAGTTATAATCCGCGAGGGCCTTAAGTGACACACAATTTTTTTTTTTTTAAAAAAAATAAAACTACTGACTCAAAAGTATGAGCCAGATGCTGCCGTGAAAAAAAAAAGGTGTCTGGATTATGTTCACTTTTTTTTTTTTTTTTTTTATCTTCAGTATTCTGCGACTAGTTCACCACCTGAACTTTTTGAATCTAAAAATAACACAGATTTCGTACAATAAAAATGACTATAAAATAAGCAAAATTCCATTTACTTTTTTTGTTTGCATTTATGTGCACATTTCAAAGATAAGCAGGCATAGAAATATTCTATAACTGATAAAAGATATAGACCACAAAAACTAAGTTTTTCAAGACTAAATGCATTTCGTCACATGACGAGAAGGCCAAATTTGTAATAAGTTATTTCCCCAATTACATGAGCCTTTATTCTAACCACAGTTCTCTTTGGAGTTATGAATTTCTGTACACATCAGCTACCTTACACATACAAATACTTTAACTGCAGCCTCACATCTTCTGATAATTTGATGTCTCATTTCACAAGTTACTGGACAACTCCCCACATTTAGGCTACTCCTGCTAAATAGCCAACAAATCTGGCTTCCACTGAAACCATTGAGAACTATAGGCATTTATTCCCCCTCCCCCTAAGCCCCCAAATTACCTCCTACTGTTGCCAAAACACAGCTTCAGATGCCAAATCTTTTAACACACTAAAAAAATAAAAATAAACCAACACCCCACACACACAATGGCATGGCCACAATTAAAGAGATACTTTACGACATTTTCCTAATAATTGAGATCAAACCATTCTATTCATCAAGTACTTTTTTTTTTGTTTGTTTTAAAACAGCAACAAACAGGTAAGTTTTTGTGGGTTGTGCTCTCAAGTCACCAAACTCACCAAGATGCCTATAGACCCCAAGAGCATCCACAATTTTAGCATTTAAAGCAGCTGATTCGCTTGCAATCAAAACATGGCAGATACCCAGTACGAAGCTGCAAACCACCTAAACAAAACTAGGAGCCAACTGACTGGCTTTAGGTTGCACACTTGTCTCTGACATCTTAGAATATCATCCTACAACAGCATGCATATTCAAGTCAGGAAAGGCAAGATGTTCAGATGCTGGAAGAATGCCCTAATATCCCTACGTAATCTAAGTTACCAAAAATGTTTTTAAGGTATTAGTTTAGAGGGATTATGGTATGCAAAAACATTAATTTATTATGAACAGAAGATGAACTCTAGCCCCTTGACCTCACTCAGGAATACGTATATCACATACACACACATTATTTGTGCACACGCAGACATACACAGAATACACAGCAGAGCCTGTAGCGTGCCCATACTGAAGCTGCCTAGCACTTCCCATTGTAAAAGATGCTTTGCCTTTTGTCAGTCCTCTCCCTGCACTTCTTTCACCCTACAAACTTCAACGGTTTCCTTGTTTGCAGCAAACCTTTGAAAACTAAAAAGGATGAAATCCTCCTGGCTAAAGCACCTTTTCTTGATCCCACAAAATTATATTCAGGTTAAAGACAGAGAAACTGTTAGAAAACCCTTGCTACTAAATCTTGCTGTGTTTCTCAGAAAATTTTGGGCAGAATCCCCAAAATCACAGCCACTAAGTTTTGTGCTGCTCCATATGACGTTATGCAAACTGCTTATACTCATCTGCATATTCTCATTTGATCAAACACTTAGATGTACCTCAAAACACTATTTTCAGGAAAAGCAGCAGCAGGAAGATATGGAACTGCATAGAAGTTGGTAGTTGGGACTGAGACAGGCAGATGTATGCAGAGCTGGTGATATGCAGATGAATATTCAGGAGGCTGGCTTTCTGACAGTTAAGGATATTCCAGGTGCACAGAGAACCCTTCAGGAGATAATTCGGATGCTGAGAAGAGCTTGATGCGAGATGGCTTACAGGAGCTCACAACTACCTGCAGAGCACTAGAGCTGCTCCTAGCAGGAGACAACAGCAAGAAACAAACGCCTGCTGCTTTCTTACAAATTCAGTCCAGCTCATAACATTTCAGCTGAACTATAGGAATGACATGACTGAACGTGCATCACATGAGCAAGTGACAATCTGTTCGCCATTTGTTTGCAGTATCGTGCACGATATATCCTACAACAGCAGGTACTTGTCATGGCTATGGGGAACTTCGGTGATTCAAAGACATACCCCCTCTGACCAGTATATTCTTTCCTCCTCCTTCTCCACGTCCAGTCAATGACCCTCTGGTTTACAACACAAGGATATTATTGTCAAAGTATGGAACATTTGTACTTTCTATTATCAAATTTCATCTTATTTCTATCACTGTCATCAATAAAGCTATGCAATTCTTACCATGGGACTACCTAGCCCTGCTCAACATAAACAGGGCCTCTGAACTTTGACACTCATGAATTTCATATACAAATCTAATACCTGCTCGATCACTAGCAAATAGTAGACTGGTTCTGCTAGTAAAGTCTTTCCATCCTAAACATTCTACTTTCAATATGTTCATCATCAGTCTCCCTTTATACAGCCTCACAATTCTTGTATTAATCCCTGTCACTTCTACCTTAAGTAATAATTTCCAAGGGGGGGCAGAACGTCAAATGCTGCACTTCATCTAGATAAATTAGCTCCACTCTATTTCCTTTCTTTATGAAAAATCAGTAATATTATCAAAAAAGCGAGATTAGACTGATGTGATCCATCTCTAACATAGCCAGGATATATTTTATCCTATTTTCCATTTGCCTTCACCTTCTTTAATACATTTTTTCTTCCAAAATCCACACTAGCCAAAGCATTAAAACAGAAGTTGAATCAAGAGGCTGGCAACTGTCCAGATGACCTTTTCTACCCCTTTTTAAGCCTAGATGTAAGAAGAAAACCAAACTGCTATTCCAACACTGCAACACACTGCACTGGGAGCTGCTTTAATTGCCCCTTGCGCACCAGCAGTATAATGAAGGTCTTAATTGTTTCCAGAACCACCCTGCTTTGCTGCCGTTATGCAGCATTAACACTACAGTCAATACCTTCTAACTCAAGTGAGATTTAGCTTTTTTTACTGTCATCCCTTTACATAAATACACTGTTTCTACATATTGGATTTCAAGAGACAGTTATGCATTGTTAGCAGTGCCCAGAGTCTTTTTCCTTTGACTTACTTCAGGGATGGAAACCAGCTTTCATGATGTTTCCTCTGAATCAGATGAAAATTGTTACATGCTTTTGTTCTCTAAGGGAAGTGGAAGCTTTCGGGATTCCACAAAAGAATCTTCCACTTGATCTACGAGCACTAGTATGACGCTCACCCACCCAGCTCCTCTCACCACAAACACGTATTATTGGACTGAATGTTATACAAGCATACACTTAGCAAAAACAGTTTCTCAACAGTTTGTGACCTAATAAACAACGAATGGACTCAAATAGGACTAATTTTGAAATCAAGCATGTTTGCCTGTCTCCTCAGAAAGGAAATGCTACTTCAGTCTTCCAACTGCATCTCCTTTAATCCTTTAGCCAATGAACCTCAGTTCTGCTATTTAACCTACCTCTATTCTTTAACTCCAAAACAGGGCATTAGAGCAGATCAAGACTTTGACCAAGAACTGCATTATGTCCTGTTTCAAAAGATAGCACTTCTGCATTAAGAGCATCTCTCTAACAGATACAAGCACAGTATGGAAATGCACGAGCTGGCTCCTTTATCAAGAAAGAGTGTAAATTGGTCTTGCTATAACCAATTTTGTCATGCTATAACCAAACTAAGCTAACTCAGAATGGTATATGTAGTGTAAACTTTTCTTAGGCAAATACCAATATTTTTCTTGCAGTTAAAAATCACAAAACTTTTTTTTTTTTTTTTTTTTAAATATGTGGGTAGGGAGGAGACTCCCAAACAAGGCTACATAAATATTGCATGCTCAAAATCACCAACTTGGCGTTCTCGAATCATAAATCACCCTAAAAATTTTTAATCATAACGTAGTAAAAAACAGAAAATATTGCCTGTTTGAGAGAGAACATTAAAACTTAATTTGGTATCTGCCTAGGATTTTCAGGCCCAATCAGCAAACAGAGAAAAGAATCACTGCTATAGTTTCAAGAACCTTTCTCTGCAGCACCAACCTCTCTTCTCTTTTAGAGGTATTGTTCACAGTCATCTTGTTACTCAAGGGCTAAGTTACTGTGTATTTTCCTTTACGGAACAACTGTAGAAGAGATAGGGAAAGGAAAGTCCGTTTTTACAAGGCACAGTGGCTACCAGTGAAGTCCCCCAGGTGCTGCAACCTGATTTGGAAAGAGTACTTAGATGACAAAATATGCTGATGACACACAGTCAGATCTGAAGCTTGCAAAAAAGATGCCAGAGGATTGCAAGTTAGTTAGCAAACAGATAATACCATGGACAATGAAATTCAAACTATTGTCAATACAGTTACAGACAGGTATCTCTCAAGAAAGAGGTTTTGGAGTCACTGTGCACAACTCCTCAACAACATGAGCTCAGTGTTGAGAGCGTCAAAAGACAAACCAGAGTCAAGTCAAAAGACAAACCAGAAACCACAGAATTATTAACTAGGAACACATAACATAAATAGAGCAAACCCTAGAAATCCAGAGACCAATCACCACCGATGGACACAGCAGAACTAAGAAAAGCAGGATGAGGGTGTTCAGAATCATAGAACAGTTTCAACACGAGAAAAGCTAAAAGTGGACTAGGATTCTACAGCTTGGAAAAAAAAAATGTCTGAAGAGGTAACGTAGTCAGTTTTTATAAAAAAATCCAAGAATCCCAAGCAAGTTCAGCAAGGAACTTTATTCAACATTTTGCAAATCCTTACAAAGGAATTCAAAGCAGAGAAGTCATGAAATACTTTACAAAGCAAACCAGAAAAAAACATATACATTTTTTTCCATATAAGAAAAAGACTGTGGAACTCACTACTGTTACACACTGTGGATGTCAGAAAGGTATGAGGCTTTAACACTGGAAAGTCTATTGACAGCTATTCGATCACAAGCACCTAGACACAGACTCCTGTTCAGACAGGCTTTGAAGAGCTGAGTAGCAGAAAAAGGAAGAGCAGATTAAGTGGAAAGAACTGCTTAATAATTATATTGCTGTCTATCCTCTAAGCAACTATTACTGACCATTACTGTATACAAGGCCGGGTATTAGGTGATATAGCTTTACCTAGTATGATGGTTTTGAGGAAGCAAAACGTTTCACAAAATTGGGGGCTTGGGGGAGCAGAAGTTAAGGATTCTGAAGTATTAAAATTGCAACAACAACGAAAAAACAATTCCTGAAGTAACAGCGCCTGCAGAATAAGATAACATTTTACTTAGGTTATTGGCTTTAAGATACGCAGCATCTATAATCAGATGTCTATTACACTGGCTTTGAACAGCTATCTTAATATTCTCAAGAAGGGTAAGGACAGATAGACGCTGCCTTATTTACTACTGGCAGCTCCTCAGCACACCATGTATTTTGACACAGATTGTTTTCATTTATTTATGGGGGGGATGAAGGATGCCTATAGAATTAAAACACCAACCAACCAAAAAAACCCACACACATACACACTGAAAACTTCCCTTCTGAACAAGAAAAAGATTAGTGTGAATAGTTCGAGTTGTCCAGGACCTGCAAAGCTCAGCGTTCTCTACCTTTTCTTAAAGGTTTTCACATCTGTATAAGAATTGCACATTGCATTACCAATGCTCATCCTAGTGGAAATATCCTTACCATGATGATAGACTAACAGAAATTGTGCAATGCGGAAAGTAAAAAAGTTCACATAGCTGGATCTTACTTCAGCCACTCATTAGTATCCTCACATCTACACCTCAAGGAATGTACTAAAATAAGGACAATATTATTAATAGACACTAGATAGGCAGGCGGACGCAAGAGTACAGGTATCACTATAAGGTCAGAATGAGAGCGTCTAGCTTGTATTGCTCAGGGAAGCAGAGATAACAACGGATGTATTTTAAGAACACTCTGGACCATGATCCTGAGGGCTCCTAAGATGTATAGCAGTTAGCTGCAAAAACATCATTTCCAGTGCTCAGACAGCTGTTGCAGCTGAAATCTATGATATTTCTTAGAACTGTGATTAAGTGTGCAATTCCTGCTGGTCTCCATGGAGACTGATGTTGGCTCAGCAAAAAGTCACCAAGTGTTTTAAAATAATTCCTGTTCATTTTGAAATTTCAAAGCACTTAACCCCTTTTTTGCCTATCAGTTTTTCCCTCCCCCAATGAAAATTGCAGTAGTAGTAGCAACCAAAAGCACTAGCAAAGCTACAAGAACAATTTTACAGCTTCTTTCATAGGCAGCTGAAAATTAAACACCAAAATAAATTTTGGGGGGGGGGGGGGGGGGGGGGGAAGGAGGGGAAGAAAACCTCTCCAGATCTAGAAATCAAAGCAGCTGTGCAGCCTTCACATTATATGCATCTGCACACTGAGCACATTACATTTAACCACAAAAGAATCCTTCTTTGGGGTGATATAGTACTGAATTCTGTACTTTGGCTGGTATAATTAACAATTCCTCTTTTTATCGAAAAGCCACGCCTTTTGGGAAGTACCTTCTCTCTGACTCTCTCTATTGACCAGGGCAATAATTACAACAGTCTTCAGGGAAGAGTGCATTCTCGCAGTGTCTCCCTCCCAGTCTACCTCGTTTTAGTTTTTCCCTTTCTTTTAAGGAAGCAAAAGTAATTTCATTACACTAGATACCAGCAAATTCTACTCTGTGCAAAAACTGAATTTAAGCTTCCCAAATACAGCAGCTTACAACATGTACAATTTAACAGTTGTTTTTTTTTTTTTTTTTTTTAAAAGAGTTCTCATAAAAAATGCAAGTTTAATGGCAGAAATAGTACAATGTTCACATAGCATCCACATATAAAAAGGGCAAATACACTCTATGGTTTCAATTTAGCACTATTTTTGAAACCGTTGGCCATGAACTTAAAATAACTTCTGCGCTTATGAAGACTCTACTGATCTAAAGACTGACTTCAAAGCTCTTTTGGATTACATCTTGTAAATCATGATATAAAATTGTCATGTAGAATTTTCGTGGGGGGGGGGGGGGTGTCCTGGAGAGCAAAAAAATTTGGCCTACTTCTCTTTCCAACATTTTTAAACCAAGAAACATCCAATTTCTGAACCTCACCCTTTTTATTATAGCAAACAGTATGCTGCTTGTCACTGAAACACCACTGCAAAGAAATTTCAGATGTATTCTCATAGTAGCACATTTCTATTTTTCTCCTATTGTTATTATTTAAAGCGCAGCCCTCTATGCTTCAGTTAATACTGAATATTGCTGCCTACCTTGACATCAAGAATTATGACCACTGTACTCTCTAAAAGGCTAGCAACTTCATTATCATACTGCAAATTCAGTACTGTTTTTCAGTATTCCACTTTTCAGAAAATTCACAGACTTAGCTATACCACTCTTCAGAGCCTACATTCTTCTTTCTCGACACAGATGGAGGAAGAAACTGTAACAATCTGCTATTTAAAATAGCAAATATTTTTCACAGATAATAAACTAACGCGCCAGCTTCTTAAGTACAGGAATACATAGTACTGTCGTCCTTCTGAAGTATCTTTTTCTTCAGGGAAGACAGTTTATTCCATGAGCACTTCTGATAAATAAAACAAAACTATGGGCCCAGTGGTCAAAAGAAAATTGATTCCGGGATATAATGCATTTTCCTCCCCTTCTGTTTGTTTCCTGTGCCATCCTACCAAGAACATATTTCCATTTGAAGAAAAATAAAATTAAATTAGTCTTGCATAGCAAACAAAATTGATCCAATTGCTCCTTACTCCCTTTTTCTTCCAATAGGATTTATATCAACGGTATCATCAAAAATAAAGATAGGCAGTTACATGAGCTTTCTTGGAAAGAAATCTAAAATAAAAAAAATACTAAAAATAAAAAAACACACACATCACCTAAAATCCTCAATGGCTGAGCAACTGCCAATGAAAAGAGCAAGAGAAAACGTGGAACTCTACCAAAGGGTCAACAACCATCCCCTTACTTACGTAGCTTACTATACACAGTAAAGATGATCTTGAGCTGTAGATTTTTAGTAGCAGTTTTCAAGCTTAGCTTTATCTAATATCAGTAAACTCAAAATAAACTAGCTTTAACTACACACTAAGTATGTCAGTGCACCAAGAGAGCATACATGCACCTGCACAGTTTATGTATCATCTTTACAGACACCACTTTTATTGACGGCAAGTGCTTAATCCCCAAGCAATTACAGATAAAAGTTGTTTTTTTTTTTTTAAAAGAATGAGCTGCACCTTGCTGATAATTCTGAAATTCCATTAAGAAAAATTCCATTCCAAAAAAAATAGAATTTTACCTCCCCCCAAAAAAAGAGAGAAAAATTAAGCCAGAGACACACTCCTTAAACCTATGTTTTCTTTCAGTTTTACAGTGGCTTTGAAAAGCAAGCTATACATACAACATGAACTCTAAAGATCTAAAAAACATCCTCATGCTACTCACTTAAGCTAACAAATACTCATCATGTAATCAGCTACTGATTTTTGACACTTGGTATCAGTTTAGTCACATTGGAACTCGTGTTACTGACTTTGTCTTCCAAATCAAGTAAAGCAGATGTAAGGAAAAAACATCTCCCTCTTTTTTGGCTAGATCTGTTTCAGGATGTCACCACACCACAGTGAGAAACACTTAACAGTATAGGAGCAAACACAGTATGGGGAAAGCCCCAATTTAGAAAACTTGTAAGCTGATTTTTGGGTCTTGGAAAAAGGCTGGAAAATATGTTTTGGGTAATATATGGACTTACGTTAAATACCAGGTCTTCATTTGTCCCTGCAATTCTTTAGCGCTACGGTTCATAGGAAGGGGGAACATACACAGCTGCAATACAATCTTGAAATGCCAGGTTATAGTTTTTTCAGAAAAAAAAAAAAAAGGTTGAATTCAATGCAGAGTTGTTTCATGAACTTTAGCTACCATAACTTTAAACATGGCAAGTGGAATCCAATTTTATGGAAATAAGTATAATTCATTTGATTAAGAGGAAAGAACAGAATCACAGAATCGTTTAGGTTGGAAGGGACCTCTGGAGATCATCTAGTCCAACCTCCCTGCTCAAGCAGGGTCACCTAGAGCATATTGCCCAGGATCACATCCAGGCGGCTTTTGAATATCTCCAGCGAAGGAGACTCCACTACCTCTCTGGGCAACCTGTTCCAATGCTCTGTCACCCTCACAGTGAAGAAGTTTTTTCTCAGGTTCAGATGGAACTTCCTGTGGTTCAGTTTCTGCCCATTGCCTCTTGTCCTGTTGCGGGGCACCATAGCATAACGTGCGCCCTGCCAAAGAAGCTAGGGAGGGTGGAATCACCCCAAAGACTGCTCTTATAAATTTAGAGTTACTTGAGTATCAAGCCAAAGCTTGTTTTTAAATTATAAACAATAAGCAACTTCTTATCTGAAAAGAAAATGGGATTTTCTAGGGGATTGAGTGTTATATGGCACAAAACCTGACAGAAGAGGATAACTTCTTGGCGTTTTATTGATGTTTGAGACAGTCGAAAGAAAGCTATTCTGCATCAGTTAAACTATTTTATTACTTCTTAGGTTACCGACCTCACTAGAAACAAAGACAAGAAAAAACACACACACACCCCCCACACAATTCTGTCTACATACGTTATTGTTATCTTTCCCTACATGATGTTAATTCATAAATACTAAGATATTAAGCAGTAATAATTTAAATTATGATAAAGACTTATCTCCTATCTGAGATGCAGTGGAAGCTGAAGCACTGATTTTAAGATGCCACAAATCTACATAAAACAAAATTAATCGGATCACCTTGACCAATGAGCTAGCTGCAACGACATAACACTTTGTTAGTCTGGAATCAGCAGGGACAACGCAGTGGGTTAAAAACCGCTAGCGAATACGTCAGGATGACAGCTTACCTAAGTTGTGTCGCTTTGTCTTTGCGTGCTCGTGAATATGTTTCTTTGTAAAACAGCCAAAGAAGACACAGTAGAGGCAAGAGTGGAGTCTGTTCAGGTGGGCACCACACATATGACAAATGCACGACTTTGCCTGAAATAGAGAAACAGACGTTCAACATGAATGATGGAAAAAATATATTCAAGATCAGCATTCAACTAATTCTAATCTATTTTCAATTTCTGAAGGTGCTAATTGGATGTAGAAACAACTGTTAGCTTTCTCATTTACTCAGGGTCTTTGAAATGCTGCAGGACAGCAGGGAGTACAGAAGTTCTGCCTCCATTTGACAAAAACACCAATTGGAGGTTGTAACAGAGAAACTCCTCCATTTGTCCGTTTCCAAATTTTGATAGGGAGCAGATCTCATCTAAGAGCAGATAATAATCAAGCCATTTACAACTCAGTCTGTATTTTAATAAACATTTCAAGAAGCTGTAAAGCAGGCACTGCTGCTAGAAAAAAATTCCTTCACCCCACCTGTGCATTTCTATTCCTGTACCAACCACAAATCAGCCTAATGACTTGCACCGCCATGTGCTCAAGCTGGGAAATAGATGTGCGTTGAAACAAACCTGCTACTCCTCCCCAGATTAACCTGTAGCAGTTCCCTGACCCAGTTCACTGCATAGCCACGCAAGCACTTGCGCTGGTGCAAAACCTCTGGGCAGTGAAGCTACCTTCGTGCAAACTTAGTGTTACAGCTGAACGGATGCTGATTACCAAAGGAGAGAGGTCTCAGCACCTCTATTCTCTCACAGCTCTCCACTATCGCGCTGGCCCCCTGCCGTCCCGATCCTGAAGGAATGGGCTTTGCTGCTTAGCAGGCCTTTTGCTGAGCTGCTTCAACTTGCTAACCTGGAAGCTGAAAACTTCCCCCCCCACCCCAAAAGTTGACAAGTCTGGAGTGAGGTTTTTTTTTTTTTTTGGGGGGGGGGGGTAGGGGGAGCAGGGTGTAGAATCAGATGAATGCCAGAGCCCATGGAAAGCGGAAGCACAGCAGGGAGGCAGAAGGGGTAAAGAGGCAAAACATTCAGCTGGTGGGGAGAACCACAGAGCAAGAGCTCTGCTTTTCACGGTGGTGAGCCACTAGATCCAGTCAAAAGCTGTAACATAACTTTACCATGAACATGTTTGTGAGGATATGGCCAGATTCATTAATTAAAATTCTTTATACCAGTCCATGAAACAGCAGCACAACATCAAATTCATACAAGCCAAACAGTTAGGAAAGTAATTTCAGCACTCTCAGCCTGGCTTTGAATCAAGTTTGGAAAGTGATGTGCTGGCTATTCCCCTGAGTGATCCAGAATGGAAAGTATGCCGTGCAAACTACTGTGATTGATTTGAAATTAATAAGCATGTAAACCTGATGAGGTGGTTTTCACTCCAGTGACAACAATACATTTTTAAGAAATAAGCCTTTTTTTTAATTAGAAGATTCAGTAGACTTTTGGACTCCCAATTAGACTTGGTTCTTCTTTGAACCAACAACTCCCTCCCCCTAGTTTTCTCTTAGCATTAAACTCCTGTGCTTCAACAAGTCCTCTGAAAGATTACTCTATCTAGTCAGAGACTTCAGAGAGTTTGAGGGATAAGCCTTTTGCAAAACAATGCTTCAAAAATTTAAGTCTGATACCAGCATCTAACTGAAAAAGAGAGAAAGGAAAAATTCCCCACAACAAATGAGTTAACGTCTAACCTCAGACAATAGCAATTACATTCAGACATATGTTTAAGAGTAATTGAACTTCTGTAGCAGTTCAGAGCTACAAATATTACTTACAGAAGTACATCTTATTTTACAGACTAATGTAAAAATACTATTCCATTGCTCTTTAATATAGCAACACATTTTTAGTTCACATTTAAAAAAAAAAATCTGTTATAATACTAAGCTATCATCTACTAACCTAGGCAGTGCATTTAATCCAAAATAAACCCCAAAGTTCTTCAGCAGTATTTGCTCAGTCTGCCACAACTTAAAATTAGTGCTGAATAAACGATGCATGATGCTGTTTCCTAGTCTGGCATTTTTCTTTCAGAATATTCACGGCTGTTAAAAAAAAAAAAATCAACAAAGCAGCTTGCAGCATTCTGAACTGTTATTTATTTTCAAGCTTCTACAAATTAAGACTTCAATGCTGAATTGCACATGTTGTGGATTCAAAGTTCTATTTTCATTCTAGCAGAACCTAAGAGATCAGTTGAATCAAACTGCACACACACCTACAGAAATTTTTTAAAGTAGGACCAAAAAAATCATCATCAGAACAATTTCCATCTTTAGAAAAATACCGCAGAACTGTCAAACCGTTGCCTAACGGTTGCTCTTTGGCTGCAAAAGCTACATAGAATCAGCCTATCTGTTAAGATTGCTGCTATGACAACAACTCTAGCAACTGGCTATTTTACTTAGCCAGCTAAAAATAAATCTTTTAGCATTAAATGTATTGTAAACAGATGACATAACAAGCATGTAAAAATTGCCCATCATTTCGGGCTAAAAGGTGTTAAAAAAAACCACACACACACACTTAGGTATAAATTTTCATTTAAATGAAAACTAAGAGAAGAAAAATGTGAAATAATTTAGGGTAAGTTAAAAGAAAATTTTAATAATTTAAAGGAAGCTATTTTATCTATATCCTGTATTTGTTCAGCATAGATCAAGACTGCTTTGCTAAAATTGTAAGAAAGTAAGGTTAAAAGATGATAGAGTGGAAGAAAGAAATCGATATTAAAAAAAAAACCATCGTGGCTATTCTTAACTGTATTAGCTGTCTCCTTTTCATCTTTCTGTGCTTTTAAACAATTTGCTAAGTTAAAACAAAGTACCCCCCCCAACAAATAATCAAATTACTTTGTTTCATAATACTTCCACCCCTGCTCACATCTCTTGGGGCTACAGTCTGTGACTAAGATGAAACAGAAGAGTACAAATGAGTAATCAAAGTCAGTCAAATCCATAGAGTCACAAGCTTGGTTTAAAAGAGGTTTTTTTTTTTTTTTTTTTAAGAAAGAAAATTAGGTCTTGCTCATGTTTGACAGTTTAGGGAAGTAACTACCATTTGCAGCTGAGGAAAGTCAACTTCCCACTTCCCCTTTGCTCTTGTATGTCCCTCTGGATAAGGTAAGTGACATTCTTGTCGCTGGAGACACAAAAGGAAAGTCTTCCCCTTCCTCCATGCCCTCTCCCATTATTACTCTTCTCCCTACATACTTCTCCTTTATTCCCCTAGCCCTCAAGGATCCCACTGTCCTTCCTCAATCCTCTCCTCTCTCGCTACACACAGTCCCTCATCTTTGGTCGCTTGCCAGTCCTTTCCCTCCTCTCCTTTTTCTTCTTCAGTCCATCCTGGACTTCCATGTGACCACTACCCTCTTTAATTTTGTCCTAATCTTCTAACAAGAGGCACATAGAAATGAGAAGTAACCCTGACCACTCCCTTTATGGGAGAGGATTACAATCAATTTTTAAAACTACAGAAAACTGGAAAAGAATGGTCCTGCCCAAGAGAAGTTGTGTAGGCACGCACACATACACAGTAACTGACGAGATTTTTGATGGAAGTGCAAGAATTTGGAACTGCCAACATCTGAACTCCATCTTCAGTGATTGTTCTCTACTGATCTCCATTATAGCCACAGGAGACAGTGGTAACCAAAGAGTCCAGCCCACCAGCAATAGTTCTCCATATTCTCCATATTCCAAGGAGATTGGAAAAGCCTGGCAAACAAGGAGGTGAAACTAGTGCATGACACACAAAAGGGCACTGACCATCTATCACTTGTAACACAGGTCAAGAGAGCCACTTCTAAAATGCTACCTGCTTTTTATGTTTAATATCGTAACTATTAAAAATGAGTTAAAAAGAAAGGGGCAGGAATCAGTAGGCCAAATAGAGTGTTGACACTTCAAGCCTTCACCAATTATCAGAACAGCTTGTTATTAGTTTCCTATCCTAAAGAACAGGAGATCATCAAAACAGTGGTAGAGAGAATTAAGGCATCAACCTCACATTGCTTTCTACTGGTAATTCTTCATCTGACAGTTTGGGTCCCAAATCTCATTTTCTGGGCCAGCACAGGCTCCAACTACAGCGAGAGGGACACACTGGGCATGTGGTGTGTCAGGTGTTAAAAAACAAACAACAAATTCAAACTAAAACAAAAACACACACACACACACACACCCTACATACTATTTCAGCCTCACATAACATTGGCCCCTCCAGGCAATGAGCTTCGAATGGCAATGTAGCATCCCTGCAAGGCGAACCGTGCAGAAAGTACGCAGAAAGGCACACAATAGTCTTTAGTTATTCAAATCATTTTTCTGTATTTCCAACTATTCTAGATGTAGCTTTAGAAGCTCCAATTTTATTTAATTGTATAGGAGAGGAAGACATTTCTTTAACAAATTTTCCATTAGGGTACTTCAGGAGTCTTGACTCTTACACTTATACTGGACATATGAAAGCACATTCAGAACAAAGTTCTGTTCAGCTACAAACTTAGAAGCCAAAGACTTCCTGCCTTTCATCGTCTCCAAATCATATTCACCACAAAGGCTCATTGGAAAAGACGAGGCAGGTAATACTAACAAGACAGCAGGAGCCTTGAGAAGTTAAAAGTTAGGAAGAATGGTTTTGCCACACTGTAAATGCTCACAGGCAACTCTTCAAGAAGCTGATTTTTAAGCATTCTTAAAGCTATTAACATGTTGGTGATACATTAGCTATGGATCCCTATAACTGTTTCAGCATGTAAGAATTCTTACGCACCAGAAATGCAGGAGCACAAGCGTTAGGCAAGCAAAAATCTCCCAAGACAAATCTACTTTTCCCCCAAGCTTTTAAAGTACCTCTTCGTGTAAAGCAGACCTGATGTTTAGACACATGAGAAAGAGGGAGAAGCAGCTCATTTTATGAAACGTTCTGATGACCAAGAAGCTTTGAATGGATACTTCACATTTTCCAGCCCCCAAGTACGTTTAATTCTTCAGAAAGAACTTTAATCCCACAGTCTCTGCGGATTCTCAAGTTGAGCAGCTCTTTAAATATGCCTACGTACAAAACACACGCGTATGTGGGAAGTTCTCTCTCTATGCACGTTTGTCGCTCTGATCTGCTTTGTTCCCAAGGAGAAGCGTTTGCTCTTCAGAAGCATTACTTCAGCTCATGGGACAAACTATTCCTTAGGAGGCAGTACGTAAGCGGACTCGAGAAAGGGTGGACTCTAGACACAAGGAGGCACCGCGAAATTCCATTCATCTCTGTTCAATCATCAAGTGGGGTTTCTTTGAGAAGTCAAGAAGCCTATTCCAAGGGTTGTATCGGTACAAACACTACAGCAGTTATTTAGGTAGGAAAAAATGCTAGCCCTAAAATAAGAGGCAAAATTTAGCAATGTCATAAGATGCCTAGGAGTAGAATATTTGTAATTCCCAATACTTTCCCTCCTGTTATGACTGCATGTTTCATCATTTAAGATTGCTTTGAGTTCAGATTAGAAACTATGAGTTAGAGAAATGAACACATCCTCTAAAGCCCCACTCCCTTTTCCCGTCCATACTATTCACTACACATTTTGGGGAGGGAGGGGGAACCACACAGATATGTGGCCCAGGCAAAGGTGACAAAAAATTTGAGTGGCAACTTGCCCAAAGCCTTAGGAACCTGTGATAGCTCCTACAATAACCCTTTGGTTTCTTGAATCTTTAATCCCTACAGAGACATATGAACAAAAGTGAAGAGACTGACAGACTGAGCTTTTCAGTGTTCATTAGTTTAAGAGAAGAAGGGGGTGTGCAGAACCCCTCAGGAAAAACAGATTTCCAACCAAAACTATTCAGGTATTAAGTGCAAATGCTTTCACTGGGCCATAGATCAAGACATTTAAGAGGAACTTAACATTTACTCACGTATTCACAGTTCCCTGTCCTAACACGCACGTTTTAAGTACAGTGGTTCTCTTTGTTAATTTTTGCTTCTTCTATTCATCTCACAATGTCTAGACTGTAGCCAAGGCACAGACTTTTAACTTTACTATTATCCCTATTACAACCAAGTCTTGTCCAAATGCAATGCAGATACAGCGCTGCACGTTGAGTGAAGAACAGCATGCCCCCCTTAGCATATTTTTTTAAGGGACAAAAGGACAAATAATCACAAAAGGACATGTAACAGACCACTGCTTTTTTCTACATTGAAGATGAAGACCCTAAGGCTATTTGAATAGCAGCATTCCTTCTGCCTTGTGGGAGGAGAAAGCCAATATTAAACTAAGGCTGACAAGATTTATTACTCTCTGAGTACTTTTTGCATCTCAAGAGTTTAACAAATTCAGGTCAAAACTGCTTTATGACATTTCTAACGATCACTTCTTAGTCTGCATTTACTGTAAGACTCCCTGTACTGCTTTCCTAAGGCAGGCATTCCACAGACCCATCATCCATTAGTATAGTGACTGAGAGATTTCAGAAATTTAAATAATTAAATTTCAAAGCTAGGTTCTTAAGATTTCAGGAAACAAAAATAGGCACTTGATTCTACAGTTCTCTGTGGTATGGCATATAACCACTCTTCCACATGCTGGTAAGATGATTCAGAGTTACTCTGAGTCAGTGTGCGTTTCTGACACATCAGCTTTTTAAAAATCAATTTAAGTGTTGTTCATTCACTTCCTGCAACCAAGTCCAATTATGATACTGCCAACTTATTTTTTTGAAAAGAATATTCCACCAATATTGTAACCTTTGTTTCCAGTCCCACTAAGGGCAGGAGTACTAGTAAAATGTTTAATAGCACTAGCAGAACTGTGAGCTAGTTGCAGAATTCTGTGGGTTGGATAAGTGTTTCAGAAAGTCACCTTAAAAAAAAAAAAAAAAAAAGCCAAGTACAGGTAACTCCTGCAGCTGGGTCATTCCAAGTGTTTATCTCAATCTCTTCACTGTTACAGTGGCAGAAAGACAGCTAAGTATTTCAGTTCTATTCAATGGCAAAGATTAAATCTAAAGGGCTTCTTGCTCTGCACTAGCATATTCGCTGGCTCCCATAGAGACCAAAAACTTGCGCAATATACTCAGGTCTCGTCTTTTTAGCAGTAGGGTGCGGCAGACAGAAAATGCCTACAGAACTTTTCTGGATGTTTGCCTCCAATTACCTGAGCACAAGTTTGAACACAAGCAATATTACAGTTTATAATTAAAGATGAAATAGCCAAAGTGTAAGTACAAACAAAAACATTCCATTATGACCGCTTTAGCGGCTTGCTGTCCTTACGTAGATTGAATTGAACCCATGAAAATTCCAATGAAAGCAATACTTCTGCCTATAAATAGAAAACCTGTGAAAGAAGGAAACAGTGTTGCTGAGCATGCTACCAAAGATACTCAAGTACAACTTTCAAGGTAATGTCTCTTTGTCTTGCAAATCGATGAAACTGCTTTGCTGTACACTTCACCAAGGTGCTGCACCCCAGCAAGGGCATGAGCAACCTCCCTTCTCACAACGCAAAATGACATATACATTAAACTTACGGTTTGAACTTTGGGATCTTTTCATTTATTTTAATTTCATCCTACTTTTAGTGGCCTAGTGCTCACTGCCAGATAAAGAATGATTAAATAGTTCCTGCAGTCTTTGCTTCCTGATTTCCAATCCAAATTCCAAAGGTCACTTTTTTTGTTTTTACTTTTTCAGTTCTTTCATATCTTCATGGAAGACATTAGCAACTACACCAGGGGAACAAGACTTGCAACGTTGGAGACCAATATCAGAACATTTTGAATGATCTGCTTCATTAGTATCTTTTGGTCTAAAAAATTTCACGAGTACACTAATTCTACTTTTTCAGTTGTATTTCTGGATCTTGACAAATTTCCTCATCTGCAAATGACAAGTCTAAGTGTTCTGTGGCATTCTGACGCCTGGCTGATGACTATTCTGGAGACTCGGGAGAAGGTGGGTTTAATACTAACGAACAAAACAGCCTGAACTACCTTTTCCAGGAGTGAGGGTTTGTCAAAATAGCCGTGTGGCTAACCCACCAGGAACCAAAGCACACTTGGCCAACTGCCCTGGATTTGGCCAGGATGCCCATCTAAGAAAAACAATATGGTAGAACTGGAGAAAGAGACCAACTTGGCTGTTTCCTGTTCCTGAACAGGTTTCCTCAAATATAAAATTGACCACAAACAACTGTGGAAGTCTTGACTTGTGGAAGACTTGGGACAGAGTAAACAATTGTTTTATCCTCCTACTTGAAGGGAGGGGGAAATCACAACAGAAGTACAATGCTTTTAAGAGCTGAACAGCAGAATAAGTGCTCTGTATAAAAGTGAATTGTTTACAGTAAAGAAGCAAGAACATTGATTCAATGATAAGAGATATGAAAGAAACATGCGGGTAAGCCCTTCAGGTTTATAAGGTGTAAGGAAGACAGAGGGCCTATTTCTTAACATGAGAGAAAAGAGAGGCCATCTATAAAAGCATCTTCTAGATCAAATGGGGACTACGTTACTACATTTAGAATTAGTCTGAAAAGACCTCAAACATCTTTTGAAATAACACATCTGTTCTGTTAAAAGATGAAAAATCTGGATTAAGTTATCCTAGAAACTTTCACAAAGCAAAAAACATCCCAGTGTCTGCTAACTTAAGAACCATTTGCCAGACCACTCACTTTCCTTCTCCAAATTGTATGACAAAGTAAGAACGGATATTACTGAATGGTTCTAGAGCACAGTGATTAGTTACGTTAATATTTCATTTATATAACTACTACTTCAGCCCTAGACTGACAGGGATTTATTCCCACTCACCATTAAGGAAACTGGGGAACCTCAACAGTTGGGGGGGAGGAAAAAAAGTCTCATCTAAAACAAAAGTGACTGATCTGAACTGGAAGAAGTAAGTTTGAAATAGCTTTGGACTCATAAAAAAGACTGCAAGCCAGTTCCACATAAAAACAACTTTAAAAAAAGCTTCTGTGAATGCTAGATGTCAGATAACATGGTAGCTTTTTTATGACTCCATATGCTTTTCAGAATTCTCGGTGGCATTTATTTTGAAGGATCAATAATGTTAAACAGCATTTTCTGCTGTGCCCAAACATACTACAGCTGCTCTGAGACCACTAAAGGAAAATTCACAGAAAGGTCTTTCAGAAAAGACAACTTGTTTCCCCCTCCCCCCGCCCCCCTTGATCCAGAAATATTGGACTAAAACATACAGAGATCTGTTTGAGTCAGAAAAACCTTCCTGAAGGATGCTGCTACTATGGAACCAAGAATCAGGCCTCCTGAAGAAGGATATTCTAGTTCTAACCTACTAAACCTGATCTAGTAGTTGCTAGCACTATATGCAATTATACATTAGCATCACCCTATACTAAAGCGACCTTTCCCATTCCAAAGTGAGCTACTCTTAAGTAGATCACTTTCTCCCAAAGAATCAGAACAAGAACAATGACTTGCTTTCATGTGGTCTTTCATTCAGTAAGATCAAAGTTTCAACAAGGCCGGCACTGAAAGGCAGTAGGGAAAACATGAGTAAACTCATCTTATTTGTCCCCATGAAACAGCTGTTAGCGCACTAATCACGCCTTCGTGCTCTAAAACAGTTACCCTATGCAGCTGGAGAGTTACTTCTAATGACAATTTGTGCTGTCTTAAGCTTGGAGAGCATATACCCTGAAGGGGATTACAGTTAAAGCTCCAGCACACAAAGTTAAGGGTTTGTATGGATGGATGATACTCAGAAGAGAGGCAACACACCTTAACCTGAATCAACTCTGGAACGAAGACAAGTCCTTAAACGAGAACAACATTGTAGCCAAAGTCTGTAAAAATAAAGCTTTGGTTCAAGGCCTCTTCTCAAGAACAGAACACGTGTCAATCCAAAGATAAAACTAAAAATTGTGTTTTGGGGTGAGTCAAATGTTTCACTAGTTATTATACAACCTATATACACACACTTTTCCCCCCCCACTCTTCCTACTCTAGATGCTATACTACGCCAAACGAGATCTGGGCATTAAGCTGCATTTTATTTTCTTTAAAACAACTTCAAGTTTTTGTTTCACACAAAATTCCATAGCTAGTAAAAGGCTGAAATGAAGCTTGGGGAAAAGAAAAGCTGTACAGTTTAAGAGACAGACAACAAACGCTAGAGGAGAAAATAACAGGATACTCTAAAGAAGTAATTTTGGTTTTCTCAGAAAGTCACAGTTCTAAACCTATGCCTCAAGAAGAAACAAGCAGTTCGCCTAAGTCCCAATGACTATGCGGCAATTTCTTATTCACCTCTCCTTTAGTAGTCTTATCCACACCACTAACATCTACAAAGCTAAATGATTTGTCAGATGCTCTACAAAAGATGCATTTAAGAGCCTACTGTGTTTTTAAAACAACTTAAATAATCAATCTCGTTTAAATTAAATTGCCTGACCTTCTAGAGTAAGATTCTTTTAAAAAAGTGGAAAAAGTTTGCCCTGTGAAAACATGTAAACTGCCTAAGGTTCAAAAGTATGCCTCTCCAAGACCAGGTTCATAGAACATGTGATGTGTGGCTGTATTCTGTGCGTTGATTTTTATCTATTTCCTGCAATGCACCACTGCAGTAGTAAACTTCACATGAGAACAAGAGGCTTGCCAATACCGCAGTAGTGTATTCTAAGATCCAGTACAAAATCTATTACTTTACTTCACCGTTCCCCCATGTCAGCAAATCGTGGAAATGTTTTTAAATGTCCTATTAGGTAATGTATTGATTTAATCTGTGCGCATGTGACTTGGGAAGCATTTCAAGGAGCAAGCTAAACAGACAAACCTGCCTGATGCTGTACAGACGGCATTATTAAACTCTGCCCATGCAGCAGAGTTTTATGCAGGGCAAAACATAGAAGAATCTGATTCATATGAAAATAGGTATGCTCGTGGGAAGTTCGCCACACAACTTTGATGGAAATACTCTAGATATCCTTTCTTTCTGGAAGGATGCTAAAAAAACAACTTAAAAATTTCAGGATATGTAGATCAAACCCCTAGCAAGTCCCACAGCCTCGTTTAGAAAAGTACAGATATTTCAGCTCTGTTTTCTTAACCACTCTAAGATGTCCATAAAAAAATGTGAATTTAATTAGTCCACATCAAAGTCAAAGCAATTCTTCTAGTAGGAAAGATAGATGAGAAATGCTACAGCACAGACTCTCTGTGGCATGACTTATTTATGAGACAAAATACACTCAGAGAAAAGGGAAAAAAAGAAAAAGATGAGTAGAAAATGAGCAGCAATCGAGTGACAGAGTGCATCTATTAGCGACTATTTGTTTTATTTTAAAAAAGAAACAATGCTGCACTAGATAGGGGTAATCCATTGGTGAGCCTAACCAAATAGCATTAGTCTGCTGGGAAACATTTCTGCTTCTAAAAGCTTCATATGAGCTATGCACCATTCTGTGAAGAGTTTAAGAGTTATGAGATGTGACATTTTTATATTTACTGTAGCAGAGCAAGCCAACTGGCATGACAGAAGTTAACTCTACTGCTTAGAACTATCCTGACACTGGGCATTTCACTGATGACACATATGACAAACAGGAAAGCAAGTAAGGCACCCAAACCAAATTCACTTTTTGCCATAAGAATAAAACTTCCTCTTTATCTAATAGGAGCTGAAACAGAGTTCCACACTCCCCTCACAGTGTCTACGAGACATGTTACAAAACAGTAAAAACAAAAGGAAAGTTAACTATGGAACATATAACATAAGAAGGAGCTTCTGCTTCCAAAGACTGATTGTCCAAATCACCACACACCAAGTTCCCAAGAAACATGCCAAAAACCATCAGCTGACAAAAAAAGACCGTTAACCTGTATACACTAAACAGTCTTCATCACAGAACAAGCAAATCCTCAAAAATTGCACAGCAAGTCTTTCAGAGATGCAACATTTGCAGGGTTTCAAGCAATAGTGCTTTGACTAGCATGAGAAATAAAACGGCTCTATAATGGACAAGCTAGAGATTCAGCTGTCTAGTTCTACCTGCAACATGAAGACATCAGCATCTAAGGGTATATTTATGTTCATCTAGCTATATATGCAAAGGAATGTTATAAGGCACATCCAGCAATATGTCTGCCCAGAACACGCTCTGATATCTAGTTAGCTGAGGCTCTCTCCATTTCCTTATATCTCTATGCAAAACTTACTATTAATTCACTCTATAAGAGCAAAATAAAAGGGCTTTCGTTCACTCCTGGTAAACTTGCAGGTTTACAAATTTGAAGTTATGTAGATAAGACAGAGGTGGCCAGAACACTGCAATTCACTCTTTAAAATATATGAGATTAAGACAGATGGCTGTTTTGATCCCTGCAGACATGTAAATCTGCTTTCATAACAATTCTCCTAAGCTATGAAAACACAAAAAAACACTTTTGGAAGGAAAAAGCAAAAAGTTATGATTTCTTGTACTAAAACCAAAGTCGCCATAATGATGAACAAAAGCATCCTCAGGAAAAAAAAATCTGGGAAATGAGCATTTTTCTGATAAAATTTAATCTTTCTCCCATTTACAAAGTTTACAAATTGCTGCAACCTCATAGAATAATCATTAAGTTTGAAGTGTGCAGGAAGGAGAGTGATAGTTCCGAGTGAAAGAGCCTGTCTGTTCCTCCACTAGGCTGTGCAGCCAATTACTGTTTTAACACCTCGTGCTCCATTTGGAACATTAACTTGTTTGGCAAAATAAGCTGATTTCACCTGCCTCTCAAAGAACTGATGGGAGGGGAATTAAACCCTTAGTTCCTCTTGATATCAGAGGAAATAAAATTCTACCTGCTGTTGTCTGGGGAAGGGTTAGGGAAAGTTGTGTTTCCAGAGTAGAGAAATTTGGACTCCCCTAAGCGCAATCCTGGGGAAAGGAAAAGAAACACCACCACCAACCTCCCCCCCCACCCCCAAAACCAAAAACCACATCATAATACATGCTCAGGTTGGCCCTTGACTAACAGGAATCAGTCCTCGAAGCTGAGTTTATAGCATCTCCCTCACATATTAAAAAACTACTGTAACAAATATTTGCCTTTTTTGTAGCACTACGGAACTACAAAGATTTAGTTCTTCTAAAGCCCCTGTCCCACCCAAGATACTACTGAGCACTTTGTTAAATTAGCTCAAAGCCAAACTTCCAGTAAGAGACAAAACAGTGTTTTAAGCTTGTTACATATGAAGTATCTCTAACCTTAGTTAGTTATGTGTTTCAAGTGAATGCCCAGTGTAATATACATACTTTATATTTTGTGGTTAAAATCTCTGTTCTCCCCATGCTGTAAGAACTTCAAATGAACAACGGCAGCAAATGCAAAACAAAAAAACCCTTTCCTGATGGTTTCAGAGTGCTACTAAGAAGCTGGAATAGCAATCCTTCAAGCAAGTTGAATACTGTAAAGGTCAGAGTGGCAGTGAAACAGCTTCTTAGTTTTCATCATGGACTTCATAAAGAAAAGTACCATCTTTAACAGCTCTGAAGTTTAGGTTGTAATACTGAAACCTTCCTCTCAAAGTGTAGGATGACAACCTCACAGGAGAAATTCTCCCTTCTGTCCTCTCTCCTCCTCCTCTTTTTGGTTTGTTGACTACAGCTAAAGAAATCTCCCTGCCATACTCCTAACTTTTCAGCAGAATCCAACTACTCAAAATATATTTTTTAAACACCAAATAGCATTAAGTAAAAATCCACGTATTCCCTTCTCATGGATGCCTGCAAACCATTAACAGATTATATTTCACGTATTCGTGTCAGTGCTTAGTTTGGAAAAGGTAAGCAGACAGACTTCTGTACTGAAGTTTTAATTTAAGTGTAGAGAAATTCACCCTGATGATTTTAATAGTCCATTTGGTACCTCACTGAAAGCAGTGCTATTAGAAAAATTCATGACTTTGTTATAACGTTATTGACAAAAAATAGAAGTAGAACTCAATTGACAAACGCAATTATTTGCATCTTTTTGAAAGTCTCATTGTCAGTGGTCTTGACTTTACGAAATTTACTTTGATACTGATCAGGCTCAGTTTAACAAACATGAGGCAAACTTGTAAGTGAATTGAGTTGACAACCAGGCCCTAAATCTGTCCACTGACATTTGCGTAAAAAAAATAAAAATAAAAATAAATCTAGAGCCTCACTGCTATGCAATTCTTTGAAGAGTGACACGGAGAACCATCAAATAGATTCAGATCTTCATCTTGACCTAGCTCAGACTGCCTGCCTACAGTGAATATGAGAATAAGAGCATTTATGTGCAGGTCAGAAGCCACTCACCTAGCAAAGGTGAAAACTCCTACTCAGAGTAGCTTTACACTAGATGAATTCATTTTAGAGGAAGGGAAAAGAAAGAAAAGAGAAAGCGAGAGAGAGAAAGACTGACTCACTCTCTGTCCTTACTGCTGTGAGAATAAATATCCAAACAAGGTAAGAGCTTTTTACTCACAAGAAGCTGCTGTATCTTACAAAAAAATACACTCTGGCACAGCAGACCTGAAAGTGGTCAGAGCTTTGTGTATTTCACTGGCACTACATGAAAGAATTGTGTATTCAGCAATAAAGCCAGAGAAGAGTCAAGCCTACACCTCTCGCCCATGCTCATGATCACACTGAGTGTGACGACTGCAACAGTAAGCCAGGGTCAGGCAAGATTTGGAGGAAAGATAATGCAAGAATGGTGTACATATCCCCAAACTCACTGTGAAAAGGGTACTATTTATGGAACAGAAAAAAAAACAAAACAACAAACAAAAAAATCTCCACGAGAACCCAACTGTTGCTGTTACCCACAAGAAGGCCAAAGAGGCAGAAGCTCCATAGTTTGGACCACAACTGAAAGACAGACAGCTGGATTTTGAAGAGTTTGAATACGTGTAGCTTCTACCAACTTCAGAGAAAGCTGAAAGACTGTAGCACCCCTGAAAATCAAGTCATCAGTAGACTCCAGTTAAGCGCTACATGCTGCAGGCGAGCATAATCTCCTATAGCAAAAGCTATGGAGATGTGACAAGAACACATCTTATGCTGACCAGCTCGTCACTGATGATTTCTCTTCATTAGTCTTCAGTATTTATGAGGTGAAGTACCAAAACCTTAGCTCAATATAGCATTTCCTTCATCAAAGGCTAATCACTTTAGTTCAGTACCATTTACATGCCACCAGTATTATTTCCACATCTTCCTTTTTAGTAGGCTGCTTGATTACATAATACTGCACATTGAAAACAAAAATTAGTAGATTATAGTGTTCCGTTTCATTTATGGACATTGTGCTTGGTTTGTCATTTAATGAAGAAAGTGTTAGCTTAATTTAAAACATGGATATAAAAATTAGTTAAGACAAAACAAATACAGACTGCAGCAGCCAGCTGGGCTCAGTGGCTAGGAAAGCTTATTAGGCACAGCACATGCTTTTTTTTTTTTTTTTTTTTTTTTGCCAGAACACACCTCTGCATTCCAAAAAAAATTCCAGCAGGACAACAAGCTTTGCAACATGGGGATAAGAAAAGCAAGCAAAAAAAAAACCCCAGGCCATTAATTATGGTGAAGGCCTATTTAATAATACCAGCAACAGTTCTTTCTTCCTATTTTCCTTGCTCTATAAAACACAAGAAAAACAGCACTAGGGCTCTGCTTTGCCGTTTTACTAGCCACGTTTTAAAGAGAAGCCTGTCTCTCAAAAAGCTTCACCTACCCTCTACTGTTCCAAAGGAAGATGTTGGAAGGGCTGCAGAAGAAAGGATGAAAAAAATAATTAAGCGCAGATAACATTTTCAGGACCAAAAACATTTTCTCCTCCCTTGATATCAAGCATGAGAGCATATTCAGAGCCCTAAGCATTATATGATCTGTCTGTATAATTAGTTTAGGAAGAAACCGGTGTTTAAGTTTCATGAAACTGTGATGTTACCTGATGCCTATATTAAAACATGGAAGACTGATAAGGAGGATGACATCCAGCCAAAGCGCTATCCAACCCCGGTGGAATAAAAACCAAACCACCCTTATGCCAAAGACAAAGGATGCTAAACCTTCTTATAAATCTCTTCAGAAGAGGGCGAAAAGATTAAAAAACCCCAAACATACTCGTGAGTCAGAGTAAAGACTTATCTTCCAAAACACTTGCGGAGTTTTGAGCACCATCTCAGGTAGCCAGCTTCAAACGAGTCTGAGCAACCTTTTGAAGTGATCACAGCTTTTAAGCAGCTGAAAAGCAGAGGCTAACAAATTTTAAAACCAATTTCTAGAACTCTTCCAGTTTTTGATACTGTTTCAGTTCTGTAGAACAGGGACCATCAAGACAACAAGATATGGTCCCACACTCCATGATATCTTTTTGACAATACATTCAAGTTCAGAATATGCAAGCTGCTTCACTTTCTCACAACAGAACACTCTAAATTAAAATATTAGAACTCAAGTTAAAAGATAGCAAAGAAAAGTCTTAAAAGAAAAAGCAAAAGAATTTTTAAAACTGTACCCAAAATAAGAAATGCTCAAAAATCTCAGCAAATGACAAAGACCTGATTTTAAAAAGAAACGCAAACGGATTCACCTTCAATAATTGTAACTACTGCCATCATATGCCAGATCAACAAAAGTATTCAAGCACAACACTCTCACCTTTCAGATGCTCTATTAGTCGTAATGTCTGTGTCCTGTAAGCAAGAAAGAGTAACATGCTACATAACATTTCCCACTGCTTTTTGTGGAAATTTAAAGGCTCCTATTAAAGATATAACACTATCCACTGCCAGATAGCTAGAAGAACAGTACTTTCAAGTAAAAGATGATTTGCCTGTCAAGCCTAATGAATTACTCCAGCTATTCTTTGATTAAGCATTCAGATAAATTAAGAAAGCAGAGAAAAGGTTCTCTAAAACAAAGAAAGGAAGATTTTCAAACAGTTTGCAGGCAAGTTCAAGTGTTTTTCATCAGTACTGTGAATCGATCCCTTAGCATTTATTTCCCAGTAATTAAATACTTCTTGGGGTTAAGCACCAAAAGACTTCAGAGTAGGATTTCCTGACACCCCGCTGCCGATACTCAGTGATGACTGTGAAGGAGGTACGTGGGGAAACAGTTCTGCCTGCATGGATTTGGCCCAAGTTCTGCATTAGGATCTCTCCAGATCACCAACCCAGACAGAACTTATTTCCTGAGAAAAAGGATTAGAAGTTTTGTCAGATGTATTCATACTCCAGGTGACCCTTCGGACAAATGTTTTCGCACAGTTAATTCATCACCACAGTTTTGCTAAAGAAATAACTCAAACAATGACACTAAAAAGACAGATTAGAAGAAAACTAGTGGACTAGTTGGAAACACTGTGGAGAAAGAGAGAAAACTAAAACTAGAACTCTAAATTAACAAATGTGACAACTTCTCAGGTACCACTATTGCAGATAATTTCTTTAGCACTTTGTACAAGAAACGTGAAGTGCATATAAAGGGTAACTCCATACAGAGTGTCCAGCTACTGAGATATTTTTAAATATACATTCTGCAACCAAAATCCATTTCAGCATTCACGTAGAGATTCATCTTCAGTTTTACACAAGATGCACAACTTGTCCTCCCAACTTAAACTATTTCATGAAACGATTACCAAGACAGTAAACCGCTGAATAACGTCTATAACAACAAGTAAGCAGGAACAGCTCTTTGTATATTTCCTTTCAAATCCTGTAAACCAACTCACATTAGTTTCTATGCTTCAAGACCAAAAAAAAAAAATTGTAATTTTCTTCTCCACACCTTGGAAAACAGGACTATCGCAAATGAGATCAGAACTGTTTCTGTCCACTTCTTTGATGTCTCCCTTTCTTCCACTGGCTCTTGGAAAACTCTGGCTTTTGAGAAGAAGTGCCTCTTACACAGGTCTTGTCAAATTAAAATTCAACTTTAAAAAGTCAGCATAACCTTTCTATTTAGAAGGAGGAGGAATTTAAATCCAAGTTTCCTGTAAAGGTGGTTTCAGAAGGTACTTTATGTACTCTTACCGTTATGTGCTCTTAACATATTGAGCTCTAGAAAGCCATTTCAAATTCTCAATCCAAAAATAGTTTTTGAACATAGGTATAGTTTCTACAACAGGAAAAGATGTAGGGTTTTCACAGAGGCCTTGCCCTATTTATGTCTACTTATATTAATGCCATATAAGTTCAGTAGGTAGCTTTACACATTTGGACTGACACATATCAGTTTCTGCAAGCACAGAGAGCGCTTTACAAAAAAGATAAATGCATGAGGAGAAACTATAAGACATTTATCAGCTATAAAAAGCATTATGGAGCACACGCACCTGACAAATCAGTAGCACGTGGTGTTTTAGTAACAACAGCGCTTGCAGAAAATGTTTAAAAGAAGGGAAAGAGAGTCTGCTTATGCAGTCTAGGTAATTGCCAATACATACACATTGCACATGCGATTGATTCATTCAGACAAGACAGTCAGAACTATAGTTACTGTCACATTTGCCAAGCATGAAAACCCATATCTTGGATTCTACCTGACATCAGCAAATACTGGGCCCACAGCTCGTCTGTTAAAACTAATAGTTTTAAGAGAAGTAGTGTTTCATTTACCAAAATAAGATCTGCACAGTAAGCTGTAGACTGCTTTCAGAAAAAAAAAAATTCTCAGATATAATTTACAATTTATCCCATCAGCAGAGCTTAGGGATACTTGGGTGTGCATGTGCTTGTGTTAAAAAACAAACAACAACTTAAATTGTATAGTTATATAGTAATTGTGTGATTTGAATTTCTCTTTGGAAAGCAAAAACCAGAGATCTGAAGACTCAAACTGAAAAAGAGGACAAAACACAAAATTGTAGAACGTACTGGCAGAACGAATTGTTTTGCAACTCCGATGGTAAACATAACTGAGCTGCAGAGAGCAGCTGTGGCAAAGTCAAGTCACCTTTCTTGATCATCCAGACAGAAACCGAGTGTAGCCGGGATCCCTAAAGTCAGACTAGGCTGTGGTCCGCAACCTTGTGATTCTATATAATGAAATCTCCCACTCTTCCTGGACAGCTAGATTCCCACAGTCTGATAGTGAAGCAGAAGCTAGCCATCCTCAGGATGCTTGCTTGAGGACCACAGCTTACACAGAGCTGTGAAGGAAACGCATGCCCGAGTCTGAAAACAGAAGGACAGGAAAGCAGTATCCAAGCAGCTTTCCAAGTACACCTTCGGATTTGACACACTGTTCCGAAAGAAGACGGGAAAAGAAAGCTCCAGCATTAAGATACTTGAAAAGATGAGGGCCACATCCGTGGTAAAAAATATTGGCAGGTTAATGATAAGTCTAAAATATGGGTCTCTGTGCACAGAGTTAGCTACATCAGTATCAGTAGAATTACTGCGTAAGAGCAGAGAAGTAAAGCGTAAAGTTACTCTTATGTGGCTTAGAATAGAAGGTGATCATTTGAAACAATAGAGCTCTTGAAATTCATACAAAAGTTATTTCAGGCCTAGCTCAACAGTTCTCCCTAATGCTCTCTGAACATTTTAGCAGGAGCTGCAGGAGTAGTTCAAACTCGGATCTCAATAGGTAAGCCAAAGAGGTAAAGCAAAAATGCTGTTTCTGAAGGAGGGGAGAGGTAGGTAAACAGGAGGAAGAAAAGAAGACAGATGAATCCTGATTATCCAAGGATGTTTGGGGAGCAAATAATGCATTGGAATAATCAGAAGTCCATTCAGAGACAAAGGAACCATTCTGCAGTTCTTCAGAGAAGGAATTACCACCCAGGTTTTGAATTTTTGGACCAAAAAAAAAAAAAAATCCCACCAATAACAAACCCACAACACACACTACTTCCTTACCAACATAGATTTAGACAGAAACCAACAAATCTATGCAAAACACTGCCTGAGAGGTAACAGTGCAAAAAACATAATGAAGCACAGGCCTAAAAAGAACCACCCAAACTCTTCAAATGCAGTGGCTGCTAACAAAATTAACACATTATTTTTTTGATCACACATGACTTACAGTTTTATTGCTCTGTATTCTCTTCAAATATACCCCAGTGTACCTTGACACAAATCTGTAGTTCCAAAAAAATGAACAGGATACAGGATAATTAAAAAAACCCTTAGAACACTGGTACATTCAGTAGTATTTCCAGCACTTTCATTTCTCATAAGAAATGATTAGCAGACTTTCTGTACTTCCCTCAAAAGCACTGCTCACTGGAAGAGTATTCTTATTTGTTTTTTCAATTAAAAAAAAAAGTCATTATTTCTAATTGGCTTCCCATCCGCCAAGATAACGTTACTTGAAGAGTCCCTCTAAAAACAAGCAAAGGTGATAGAAGCAAGAAATCTTAAGTGTTACTACAGCCTGAAACTGACAGGCTCTAGGTTCTAGTTTTTCAGACCAATTTTATTTTAAGACGATTTGAATTTCAATGCCTGCATGTCAGTTATGTTTAAACACACATCCATACAGACCTTTGCATAGAATTTAAGCATTTAAAACGAAACAAGCAGGGGGAGGGGTGAAAGTCCTTCTATGAAAAAAAAAAACAACTGTGTTCATACAACGGGTAGGCTTAGTTCACAGAGTAATTTCTCCTGGCATAATTCCTTCAGGGAAACGAAACTTGATCAATTGTATCTGGGGGACTCCTGCTGGGAACCTTGCATGAGAACCACTTTTGCAAAAACATATCCATGGATGTACAGAATCAGTTATACCACAAAAAAACAAACAAACAAAACCCCACCACACACACCAGAATCAAGCCAACACCACATTTCACCTTTGCAAAAAAAAGGCACAGTTACTTCTGAAAAGCACTCCTTGCCCCAAGACCGCAGATAACCAAGATCTGAAATCAATGAGTTCAAACAAGGAGACAAAGCAACAAAGTTTCTTGTCTCCCACTTAAACAATTGAATTTGGGAAAGGAGGAACAGCTACTTAAAAGATAATCTTTACCACTTATGATTAAGCAAAAAATCCTCAATAATGTAAATAAACAGTAATTATTTAACAGGCCTGCCATTGTTTAAACAAATCACAACCTAACCTCAACAACAGCTTGAGGGTTTGAACTGTCCTATTCATTTTATTATGGTGTTGACAGTCACACTGTACTCAAACTCCACAGTGAGCATCAATTATTTTTGTACCGATGGATACTCACAAAAAGAGGAGACAAGTTACAGGTCTTCAAGATCTCAAACTGTAGTCTCACTGGAAAAGAGAGGACTTTGGTAGTATGCCACCACTTTACTTGTTCTTCCCCATACTATAGGGATATTAATAGTTTTCAGAAACTCTTAAGGATTATTTATTGCTCCTCACGTACTAAGAAACGCTCTCCGGCGGATGAAGCATATGCTTAGGCATGCTATTCTATTGATCTAGTTTGTCTTTGTTTCTAAAACCAAGTGAGATATACTTACCAACATCTTCTACTTGTGTAGAGCATTAGCTGGTTTAGTAACAGCTCACTAAGGACTCCAGACTCCTTACCAAAGTTAACGTAATAGCAGAAGTTTGTATATTCTTGGCACTGGTAAAAAGCAAATGGAGCTATATTTGCTAAGAATACCACTGTGCAATCTGTATTTTGGTAAGAGCAAAGAACTGATCTTCCTGTTTGTTCTAAATAAGTCCTTGCTCCTGCACTCACAAAAACGGTACCAACAATAAGTTCAACATATATTATACATATGGTAAGACAGATTCAACCTCAAGCTATCATTCATTCATATATGTCAGTGGAGGCCAGAAATACTACATAGAACTCAACCTTTCTGTAATCAATCAGCTCTGCAGAGCAACGTGGGCTATTCCAGCAGTAGGATAAAGTTATCTTGGTTCTTAAAGTCCCCCTACACAGAAAAATGAAAGGCTCAAACATCTACAAACCACAGTATGGGGCAAGGGAGGGGAGCACGAGGGTGACAAGGGAAAACATGGGAGCGAAAGAGGAAGTGGATTACTATCTTTTACCTTAGCAAAACGCAACAAAAACAGAAACAGGAAATGCTTTGGCATACTTTAAAAACAACTTGAAGAGCTTGAAGAAAAAACAAGAGATTCTCAAGGAAACGGCTTACAATTGCAAATCACTGGTAATTGCACAGAGTAGAGTAAAAGTATTACATGAGATTCCATGTAGATTTCTAGTCCTGAGCTCTTGTTCTATTTGTATGGTTATAATATGTGCAGTGTTTTGTGGACAAACACATGGTCTTTAGCTTTACAGCAGGATTAAAAAAAGAAATTCAGAGTACTGCCTTAGGCCTTCATGAGACTATCTGCAGTTGCTTAAACCACCTCCTTACTTGGCAGAGATAGCTTTTAATAAGGTCTAAAAGACGACCTTCCTAGCTTTGGTTTGCAAGATAATGTTGCCTATAATCTGGTAACACAAACAATTAAGGCAGAAAGAATGAAAAGCAGGGGGAAAAAAAAAATTATATGTGCAATTTGGGTGATGCTAGAGCAAAGTTTCCACCATCACGTTTTTGCCCGTATCTTGACCAGCAGGGAATGCATTTGAATAATGCAACTTCCAAGGCACGTAACTTCCCTGGCATGTTTTTCTTTAAAAATACAGGAGTGCAGAGAAAGTTATTGGTGATGCAAATCCTAGTCACTAGGCATTGTGAGATTTAGAACTGGACAAAGAATATTAGCAAGTTTATGTTGTACTAAGCAATTAGTAAGGCCCACTTCCTTGGTGATCAAATGACACTGGGTATAGAATGTAGGTTCTCCAGAAGCTATGCGTTAGATAACATTTGCCCTCGTATACGTGCTGTAGAACCATAAAAGTTAAGTTGTTCCTGGGAACCTGAGATCCTCTACCAAAAAGTCACCAATTTTCCTCTTTAGAGCTCTGCTTCTCAGAGACAAGCCAGCTACTGACGCAGAAGCTGGTAAAGCACTTACTTGGGATAGATGGCATTCGGCTGACCAAATAAAAGCAGCAACTTGTATTTTGTGATCTGAATTACAGTATCATCTCCCTATTAGCCCAAGTCACAAGGGGTTTGTAACTCCGAGCATCAATTCCAGGAACAGAATATGCATCTCCAGGCATTTACAGAGCAGTAACACAGCAGAATACAAATTCCAACTGAGTTAAAAATTAAAACCACCTAAACAAATTAATTATAAATCAATCAAATAGCATCTTATAGGCTGGCACCTAGGTCATTATCAAACAAGAGTCAAAGTTTCTCTTTCTTTTGAAAGATCAAAGGGACACAAATAGCAGAACAATTACAGTTCTTCAGAATCAAGCCAATCTAGTCATTAGCACGTTTTCAAAGAGAAAAAAAAACACCTCAAAAAATTACTATTGCAGAAGACATAACTAAAACAGCAAGGGAGGATACTGCTTAATTCCTTCCTCAATTTTCCTCACCCTACCTTAAAAATCTGCCTTCCTTTTTAACCTGAACAGTAAATACAGCTTCCCTAGAAGCAAAACCAGAAAAATTAGCTATGATCAAAAGTTCATCTACCTCTTTACTAGTACTACACAGGAATGCGTTTCACTACATAATAGTTTTCCTCCCTGAAGTCAGAACAGTCATAAAAGGCGGGGGGGGGAGGGGAGGCTGACTGCATTAGTTTTACAGCATCTGGCTATGCAATAAGACTCTTGAAATAATTTTCTCTAGTGTAGCATGTAGCCAACAAATCTGGCAAGAAGCAACTTTAAGCATGTGTTGCTGTGACAGCAATGAATTATCACCCTCGTCTGCAGCGAGATTAACACTTACAACCTTGGCATGAAGAGCAGTCTGCTCAGATAGTGTGTCAGGAGTACTACTCCATGATCAGACTTGAAAGGGTGAGCTCACATTAAGAAATTAAGAGCACAGAGATGCAGACATTTGCCTAAACTGTAAACAAACAGATAATTTCTATGGAAAAAAGGCAGCGCACAGTCAAAGAAGTAGGAACATCAACTGAAACTCCGGGTGGGAGTGAGCAGGATGGAAAACAAGATACTGCATATAATGGGGGGAAGCACCAAAGAACAGTTACGGAACAGAAGCAAAAGTCATGAAAGAGTCAACCAGATTTCTCCTAGCTAGTACAAAAACACTTAAGTATCTAATCAGCACATCAAGAGAGGGGTATACAACGATCAAACTAATGCGATATGAAATATGTTACTCAAAGCTAGGGACAAACTGCATCGGTAGAAGGAAACAAGTCGTCGAGTCTAACTTAGTACATTACCCATATCAAATTGCGGAGTTTGTTAAATCTCTTATATCCTACAACATCACGCAACACCACCTGTAAGCTAAGTGCAGATTCCAAACCAACCTTGGCCTCATTGGAAGGTCTGAGACAACATTACAACAAAACCAACTCTGCTAAGAAGTCCTGTTTGGCAGTTTATTCCATCCCCACTCTTCCAGCTAATTGACCTCAAGAATAAAAAATTGAAGCTCCTTACTACAAGTCGGTTAATACAAAAAAGCTGGGTGGACAGGAAGCTGTGAAGCTGGAGCAGACACAGTGGCATCTCCTTCCTGCTGGAACACTTCTTTTGCTTTTCAAAATTGGTAAGACTGTAAAGTATGACTTTGACCTGGTTCACTAGAAAAGGCAGTAGAGGAGATTCCACCAGTCATCAGCTACACCTCTAATGCAACTTTATTTCATTCCATGGACCAGAAAAAATACATAATGTTGATAGAATACTTAATCTGTGAAATTGGTTCTATCTCCAAGATCTTCACTTGAAAGAAATACAGAAGCTAAGTGGTGTGACTTGAAGAACACGAATGGGTAAGGATAAGTGATTTAGCACTGAGGAAAAAAACAGAACAAAAGAATTTCATCAGGAAAAAAGTCTCTAATTCATAATTATTAATAATGGATGGATACAAAAAGTGCACTTCAAGTGACAGGGACAGTCCAATGTGCATCACAACCGGCACGGCTTTATTTACAACATAGCTTTCAGCACGACATCAGCAAAATTTCACAACCGCCTTAAGTTTAATTCAAACACACTCCTCTGTAAATACATTTAAGATACCTTCCAAACTCTCAAATATGAGAACTTAAGAGATAATTACAGAAGCGCTATATATTCAGAATTTTGTAATGAAGTTATCACAACTCATCTACTCATCTTACTAATTAGTTTCAATTTCCTGAGATTCAAAGCCTACCTGCATGTGAAAAGGGAGCAAAAAAGTTATCCAGCCAGAGGAGTAAACATTGAGATAAAGCAGATTCTGTAACTGAAGTCAATTTGGAAAAGTCTACTTTGGAAAGAAATCAGGAAACTGTATCTAAAGATTTATACACAGAGATATATACACACACCCCTGTTGAAAATGACGATGTTAACACTGTATTAGTTGGGAGGACCGAACTTCATCCAAGAGGCATAGTTCAGTATGAAGCGTCCACAGATTGCATTTCACTCTTTTGAGGCTGAAGGTACCGCTTAATGAATGAGGTACATTTGCTTGCTCTGAAACACTAGTTAATTCACACTATTCATATGGATCACACTTGCTGCTGCAATCTACCAGTGATCAGTTAGAAAAAGCCCAAAACAAAAAACACCCTACCTCCAAATTCCTTTGAAATCACAAGAGGGCAGGAGTTTCAACTTCTGTTCTTAATTACCCCAGTGGCTTGTAAATTATTTCTTACCTTATCTTTCTTCCTAGTACTTTGCTACTTCAAGCTACCGTATCTTTCACGATAGGCAGAACTACTAAATCATTTATCTTTTCCATCAAAGACAAAATGCCAAAGCCCCATCAGCTTTGCTGACTCTCAAATGTAAGAAATGCCCTGCTGGATCACAAAAAGATCCATCTGTACCAGTATCCAAAGCAGGAAGAAGAGAGAGTACTTAGGGAGAAAACGTGAGCATCGCTGCTTTCTATGATCCATTCTCCACAATCCTGTCCCCCAGTATCTGTAGTCATTGGAGCAGAGAAGATACGTGATACATCTTTGCTTACTCCCACTAGTATCTGTACAAGTCTGGAGGTTGACAGCTAATCTCAGAGAAGATGAAAATGCCTTTTTACATACTACCATACCAAGTTAATTAGCTTATTTAAATCAGACACTTGAAAAATCTGACCAAAATAAGCTTAAGCACTTTTTTTTTTTTCCCCTCCTCTAAACAGTTCAGTATATTGGGTTACATCAACTATCTGTGCCTGCAAATACCACCAGAGTAAAATCCTGGCTTGACAGCTATTTTGGGCTACTGGATTAGAACTGTTATCTGCATTAACGGGGCAACGAGAACAGCATCCTGTGGGGCAACAGAACAATGAGAAATCAGATAAGTCAGGGTCTCTCAGCTCCTCTAGAAAGCATCTGCTGTTTTAGCGGTCATCAGTCAATTCTTCCAGGATTTTACCTGTTCACTACCCTCACCTCCACAAGGTGGAAATTTTGCAATGCATATTTTTGCAAGGAAGATCTCCTGCGTATGTGGCTATTCTGCTGTTGGAGAACTCTATCGGCTTGTTCTGGAAGGCAAAGATGACCGCAGAGTCAAGGTGGACCAGCAACAGGCCTACCTGAACATACCAACATGTAGTTGGTTAATACCAACTACAGATTTTATTGGTTTTCTAACACACTAACTTCTTTCAATAAAAGCTAAAAAGTCAGCTTACCAATGAAATGATTGAAACTTTCAGAACTGTCCATTTCAAGCATGCTTAAGAGTACTCATTTTCAGCCAGTAATATGCAGGATAGCACATGAGGAAACACCATATTTACTCAGTATTCCAATAGAGTAAATAAATTTTGATCTGATTATCTGTACAAGCTATGGAACATGATATCTCATGAATATAATAAGGAAGCATAAGACTAGAAAAAAAGAAAATGCTAGCACGTTATGCTTTAAAAGCTGAATCCTGCATTATGCATCACCTCAAAAACAGATCCACAGACCCTACTCCACTCTCTTCCATTGCTGTACCAGTACAAGAGTAACTGAGTACCAGCACAACGCCTTGCCCAGCAATGCCCTGATGTGGTGGTAAAGAGCTAGCATCTCCGCTCAACCTAGGAAGCGCGCGCGCGCGCTAGGGTTTTACTGGAATGCTGCTATTCTCCTGCTGTCTCCATCTGGCATACCAGTCCCTCAGGGCTATAGCCAGCTGGCACAGTTTAGAACAGCCTTCGGGCTGCTCTAGACTACACAAGGGAGTAGGCCAGAGAAAACCAGTACCATAAATAGCTGATTTATAATCCCATTATCCCATCATCCTCAGTTATATGCAGCATGAGCTAGGCACATCCGAGAACCATGACCAGATGCTTTAAACCAAACGTTAAAAAGAAAAAGAAAAGTGTCAAAACATCCTAATGGAGTTTGATTAGAAAAGACATAGTAATGTTAACTTAGAGACAGGCCTGTTTAAAGAAGGAAATAAGTGCGCATAACTTCATTACTTAGAAAAATACATTAAATTTAATGAAATGAATAGTAATAGGAAAAGTGGATTTTCTGTAACAGCTGATCACAGATTATAGGCATTCTACACTCCTTGGAGCACTTATTTTTCACATAGAAACTGGAATATAAGCAAGTTATTTGCATACGGTGAACAAGTTCTAACGGTTGCAAACCAAAAAGACATGTTTCACATACTGGCCTCAGCACACACTGGTATATCTGTGAAAGAATGACAGTACTTGCAGTAGCAAGTACAATCACCCAGTAATACAGCTCTACATTTATGGAACTTTTCAAATGAAGTTAGGCATTAGCCACACAGAGAACATTCAGATTCTGTCAGTAGCAAAGCCAGGAGAAAGGCAGCAGTTGCACACTGGGAGCAATTGTTACTCAAACTGTCTTAAGCAGCCCCCGAGCCCTACCACTCACCTCCTCTCACATCACCCAGGCACTCCTCCCTTCAAGCTACCAACTCTGCTGTGCCAGAACAGCTGTACATTGACATACATTGACTCATATGATACAGCAAACCAAGTTGGAATATTACTGACATGAAAGAAAAAAGTTATTTTTCATTCTTATCTGTTCTTCTTACTGGCTCCCAGCACAACTGCACCAACGTAATGCAGCAAACTGCATGACAGCAAGAACATTCAGTCAAAAGCAGGTAACTCCTTAGACTACTAAGAAAAGACTCACTTACCCAGCTCTCTGGCTGTGGATTTCATGTTCCTCCATCACTAGTCCTCAGCGATAATGCAGAGAGAGGTCCAAACTTCCTACCTCTCGCTCCTCTAGTAAACCAAACACTAACTGCTCTGCTACTACACGTGTTGCACTGCACTTGAACAGCATTTTTCTTACTCAGACCACTTGCCAATTCCATCATGTTTTCATATCTCATTAAGACCCACATAGCTAGTTTTAAATTTTAACTCAGTCTTTTGAAATATGACATTAAGGGGGAAAAGACAACTTACCAAATTTGACATTTCCCTTTGTTCTTTTTACCACTGCTTAAAACAACTTGTGTTTGCTAAATAGCTTGGATCTGCAGAAACAACATGCTTTACACAGAACTGGTATAATACAGCCTTTCTTCGGGTCACTGCTGAACTGGAGTTCTTAGCTGAATGTTTGTTTTTCCACAGCCAAACTTTTGCAGTATGCTGCCTAAGACAGACAAGAAAACCTCTGCCTCCTGTTTCCTGAATCTTGCGATAAGGCCCTGAAACACTTGCATTCCACTTCTGGCATTCCCCTGTGACCTCAGGCGTATCGTGATCCCTCCTTCTAAGTTTCCCTGTCTGCAAAATACTTACCGTTTGGATGAACAAAACATTTACTTAGTATCACAAACCAATTTCACTAATGTTCCACGTGCATTTTTCATTTTTAACTCGACATTACTTCACAGACCCACTATTCCCCAAGGAAACAGCATTGGCCCATAAACTAAATTATGAACTTTGGTACCCTTCCATTGCACTTTGTGTGCCCCTTCAATGAGCAAACAAGTGGTTAATAGCAACTCTTCTGCACATGCAAGTTTGAATCAATTCTGATAATTGAATCAATACATATAATTATAAAGAGATGCAACGAGGAAACTGAATTCATTGAGGCATCACTAAAATTTAAACATCAGGAAGAGCCATAACAAGCCAAACTACTACATGGCAAAGAATCTCATCACGAAGGATAGTAATATCTAATTATGCTGGATAAAGTATAAGATCAAGTTCCTTAGATAACAACCCCACAACGACAAAAGAGGGCCTTGTCCTTCTTCATGCCTGTAACTAACAAGAACTCTTGAAGGAAGTTTCATGCCTTTGCTCATTCTATTGTCCACATTACTGTTAAGATCATTCCACTACCAGGAACACAAATTGCAGCCCTGAGCAACCAGTCAGAGAATTAACAGCGAGCGTTAGCAGTCCAAATAAACACATTCAAGTAAAGAGGAGAGCACAGAAATAAAATGTTTTGGGGGATGCTTGCTAAGGGAGCACGACAGAAATCAGCAATGTACAAAACACAGATCATATGAGAATTTGGCCCCTGGTCACTAGCTGACAAGCAGGATGGTGATTCAGTGTAAGAACAAAATTGGGCAGTAACGTGAAGGTAACCAGACACAGCAAAGGAAAGGAAAACATAGAACCTAAGACAAATCATGCATTTGTCACCAGAGAGCACAGGATTACAAAACCTCCTCTAATGAAAATGAGGTACTGAAATGAGTCAGCTATCCCAGGTATCTTCACTTATGAAGCTCACATACATCTGCTGTGTGATAAACCTTTTATTTGCCAAGCGTATTCTAAAGAATGTCCCTTACAAGCTACCATCTGACTTGCATGCAATAACAAGTTTGAATACACAGGAGCCCAAATTATGATTACACAAACTTTGTCAAGTAACAGTAGATGGTTCCCAGAGATAATGGGAGGGGGAAGAGAGAAGAGATTCATCTTCTCCTTTTTTTTTTTTCCAGAAAATATGGAAAAAAAAAAAAAGTAAAAATAAGGTGATAGCTACTGTTTCCTCTCCACAGGCTAACAGACTGAGGCAATAAAATTCAAGTCTATACTGTGCGGAAAACAATCCCCCCCCCCCCCCTTAAAAACAGAAGCAAAACCATATAAGTCCTGAGAGTAAATTCAGTAAGATGAATTTGAGGCCAAATTCTATTTAAGAAAATAAACAAAAAAGGTATTTAGATGCATAAACTTCTGAGTGACAAGCAAGGCGATTGCTACAAATGAAACTCCGTGTCACGTCAGTATTTGATACTCCTTCATCCAACTCACTTAACCATATTCAAATGCTACCGGGTCTTTTGTGCATTTAGGCAAAAAAAGTTTTATTACTAATTTTGTAATTCTCATTCTGTGAAGTTCTGCATATTACCTTTAAAATTCTGGCTTTACACATGCATGGATGCCAACAACTGGGTTTAATATACGAGGGTAAGAGCTGAAACGTTCAGCTTTGGGCTAAATAAGACGCTAAAGAAAGAAGATAAACGTTCCAATAATCTTTTAACTGATAACTAGATTAATTACCTTTACAATCTAATTCTACGCAAATACAACTCAATGAACATATATATATAGTTATCATCTTATATGTATGCACCTACATCGCACGTGCTGAAGAGCTCAACTGTGTGTGCACAAACTAACTTTTGGAGTGCAAAAGTAGCACAGTATAGAAGTATTTAATTCTGTAAGTGCAATTAGGTACAAAGACAACCCAAGTTCTCTTTTCAGACTTATTGAGTCACTGTTCTATTTAGCAAGCTGCTTCTCACTACTACTTATAATAAGATGAAGAGATTTCATGCATTTGATACATTTAACATTGCCAGAATTTGTTACAAACAATCAGAATTTACATTGACCTCAATATTTATGCTAAAAGGAGATACCGCGTGTTGAAAACAAGTTTTGTTACCGCGTCCACTAGTTTTGCAAGCTTCACCTTGTCCAACACCCAATTTTTTAACTCTGACAGATTTAGTACGTTGTAGATCTTCACAGAAATATTTCCAGGGATGTGCTGACATCATCAATGATACCATGCAGAAGGTAGACAAGAAGAGTCATGTTAATTTCAAGCTCCATTTAACACAGGAAAGGGGGGAAAAAAAGTCATTCTCTACCAACTTGGAAAAGCATCAGAGACACCGAAAAATTGAAGAAACCTGAAAGCACATTAAAGATAATGGAGAGTTTTTAAAAAAATTTGAGTGATGTTCTACGTAAGTCGATGACTTTAAAAAGTTCAAGTATTAGCTGTATTTCACAAGACAGACTGCTTGCTAATCAGTTACCTACTGATAAAGTGAAACTCAGGTTACTTTGAGTCACCTGGTGTCTGGTAACAGTTCACCTTACTGATAGTCAACTAAGTCTTGGAATAAATAGAATGATTCTTTTTCTTAAATGACAAATATCAACATGATGTAGGCTGTCCTATCCCTACAGTATGCCATGAACCATCCTGAAGTTGCTATGCAAGTTGTAGTAACGTGGCACCACAGTTTGGAAAGATGCTTTGAACCAACCAGAACGCAGGTTAATTTTGCAACGAGCAACTCTTTACAACATTGATTACGTTACTAGCCAATGCAGCAAAGTTTTCTTTTAATTAAGCAAGTGTACATAAAGGACTGCCAAATCAATATGAAAAAGAATACAACTACCAAGACAGCTTTCATCCCGTCAGACTACATCTATCAGTTCCTAGAATTGCTTCTGCTAAGAAAAGGTTGCCAGTTGAGGACTCTCAGATAACACGACGCTCTCTACTCTCCAGCACTGCTTGCTGACAACAAAGTCCAGGATAACAGAATCAACTGTAATGTCATCATATTTTTTCGCTCGCCTAGCTCTATTGCCCATAGCTTAGCAAAAGAACGGAGACAGTTCCTATAGGCAGCTTTCTGTGCAAGCCCAGAAAAGCTCTAACAAAGGTCACTCTTGGCATGTTAAGGAAGATTACTTTTTAAAAAATTTCAGTTGCAGTAAATCCAACAAAATATACACGGGTCATCTTCAGATTACCTTTCGTGTGATGCCATTACGACTGAAATATAAGCAAGAGTACACACACATCTCCATCACCTTAGATGCTGTGATGTGTCACACACAGAAACCTCGAAAAATCATAGAACTACAAGAATAAAAAAAAAAAAGCTTTTTCCAGGAGCTATCAGCCAAATGAAATGGAAGCCCTATATCTACCAGGAAACAGACATCAAGAAACCATAGCCCCAACTCAATCGCTCATAGACAGGAAAAACTACGGGTGCTAGGGTTAATGTGTAAGATGCAAGCTTTTAAAATGAGTTAATCTTTCTCTGGTTTAAAACAGATCAGTCATTGCAGCCACCCTAGGGAATCAAATTAACATTTGCAACAGCATTTGTTGGGAAGCAGGATCCCTAGAGCACATCCCAAAGGACAGCGTACTGCTTTGCTCAAAGACTCTGAAGAAACAAGTCAGAAGAGGGAGTCAGCAAGTCCCAAGCAGGCAGCTGGTGCTATCTGTTTCTAGCACTTATTCACTTATTTGGTACTCCAGTTACTAACACAGAAAATCCTCAAACGAAAGGAGGAGGGTAGAAGGTTTAGAACTGATCTGCAGCTCCAGTTTCACATTAAAAGTGCAGATTAAGGCCTGACACCAAAATGAAGATGTCAACTAACCTTTGTTTGGCGTTTAAAGCTTTAATGGCTTAAAATAAAGCTCAACAGAGAGTCCAACAAATCAAACAAAGCTGTTCCACTCTGCTCACCTTCACACTACTAGATGGCATTCTAGTATGGAAACTGTCAACATTTTCGGTCTTAAGAAAAAAAAAAAATCATTAACTTCAGACAAAATTCCAGAGATACTACCACTACCCAAAAAGCCCAGCTTAGCTATTAGCAACCTTGACACTTGATAAGACTACTCCCCCCCCCCCCCCAAAAGCCTTCTTGCCCAGAATATCCTTATTTTTTTTCCTTAGCCAGACGGTGTACAATGCAACCATTCCCCTTTAACCAGAAGTTCCATCTTCTTTCCCTGTAGCAGAGAACAGACAAGCCTGGGGAAATCTGTATTTCCTTCACTCTTTTGTCTCTCCATCCTCCCCATATCAGGAAAAAAAAAAAAAAAATAGATTATTCCATAACAACTACTACTCATGAGTCAGCCTCGGTGATAGGGATCTGTCTAGCCTTTAACTCAGACTACAGTGTTGACCTGAGAGAGAGAGACGAGCAAGTGTTCCGTAAGTCCTGATGGTTCAAATCCCACAATTCAAGAATCGCTATTCATTACCTCAGAGGTCATCACACAGGGCTAATTTCTAACCTTTGCCCCAAAAACTAACTGCATTTTTAAAAATCACGGTAGAAGATACAAAATAGGGACTAACACTGCCAAGAAGAGGAAGGGCTTGTATTAAAATTCTTCTCTGATGCTGAAGACATAAGATCAGTGGAGCATTCTCAACCTGGTTTTGCTAACAGAAGCCCACATATATGACGGTCCACCATGTATGAAGCTAAAATCTAGTGCCTTAAGATTTCTCTTACCAAAGATTGTGCCTTTGCACCAAGAGGAAAGAGAACATTACCTTCAGCAGGTTTAAGGACCTTTTTACTCCTTAGAGCTTAAGGACTAAGAAAGGTTGTTCAGTTATGAAACTGGAGGCTTCCTGAACAAGCTTGCAGTTGATTTTGACACTTCTCATGGGCCTTCGGGGAGAAGGTAGTTCCCACAACACAGGGCAAAGAAGAACATCCTTCCTGAGTGAATCAGACAGCTCACATAGGCAGCCAAAGCGGAGTATGCAGCTGAAAAAAAGAGATATGCTTCTTGAATCCTGGACTCCTCTTTCAAATTCTCCACAGGATTTGTAATCCCAAAGTTTGGTGCATATGCTAAAAAAAAGTTAAGGAAAAACAAGCTAAGATTTCCTTATTAGTTTAAGAAACCAAAACATTGAGTCTGAGGAGGCAAAACAGCCTGATAAAGTTCTTTGCCCATCTGTTGGGTAAGAAGCAAATCATTTCAGCAACATCCTCCTGTTCCTGGACAGGTACATGGACAAGGCTGGAAGGCAGAAAGCAAGTGAGCAAGCCTCAACAGGCAGTCTATGAGTAGTTCCACCATTAGCTCACCCCCAGCTACAAGCAAGTCTTTTTAGCTAGAACTTAATACATTGATTTAGACTGTGAACCATAAAATTTGCTGAAACAAACATGACACAGCATTTATTTGCCAAGAGATTACTAAACTTTCTGTACCTTGAAAGTCAGGAAATGAACCAGTCATTCCAGTTTTAAATATCTATGAATTAATTCTCTGTGAAGTATCAGAATAGACCAAGGCCTGGAAGTCTGAAGTGCATACATGTTAATGGGGAGGAGGATACTAGTAGAAAGGTCATCACCTATAAATGAAATGTTTCTTCATATTTGAAGGCTTCAATGGGTTTGGAGTGCCCCACGTGGAGAGAGAATAATGGGGGAAAGAAAGCAACAGAAGCTCTCAAACAGAAGAAATATGCTAGAGTGCATCTACTATAAATGACAGCGGGCAGCCCCCAACAGTTATTCTTTGATCTATTGGCATAAGTACTGAACACTTCTGGAATTACAGCGAGGACGTTGTGCATATCATGACTGCGGCCATACCTAGTAGTTCACTTTTACCATTGAGTATCTTTATAGAGCAGTGAGAGTAAAAGCCATGCAGAAGAGGAAAGATAGTTTTCCCTCCAAGGTGTATGGTCCAATAAGACAGAATTCAATTGTAAATTCAGCTGCCCTTCAAGGGCTGAAGCCATTACTTACCAACTCCTAGATACAAAGATTCACATATATGTCTAACTGCACACTGAGGGGGACTAGGAACAACGTTCAGCACGGCAAAACAGATTTTTTCCTCATCTGTAATTCTAAAGAAATAAGCAAAGCTTTTGAAGTGTGACCCTACAGACAAAATGGAAACAAGCGGACAGGAAAGAAAGTCTTTTTAGCATCCTCAGTCTGTTCTTTAATTCCTGAAGGGGAGGAGGTTGTCAGATTTAAGGACATCTTATACCATGTCACTTAATTAAACGTGAGGTAATTTCCACAACAAAATATTCAGAGTGAAGTCCATGACCTACAGAAGTTGATAGTAGAGCTCATATTTATTAAACAGATTCTAACCACTACAAATTAAGAAAAAAAAAAAAAATCAAGAGTTACTGGTCAAAGTCCTAAAGCCAAGATAGTCGAACCTAATTCTGTGTCACATTACATACAACTGAAGCGCTGAAATCTAGTTTGAACTTTTAATCACGATCGTTACAACTTCAAGAGTCGTCTTTTAGATTTCTTCCTCTACCTCTTTTCCTGTTCCAATCTTCAAACCATCGGACAGTCAGGTTTCATCTTCACTTCGGCTTTATCATCAACAACGCGTTTACATCATGGCAAAGCCTTTCCATAAAACAGCATGTACTACCACTGCTGCACTTTACTACTTCAGCCAAGAGGCAAGCGTAGCTCCTTAAGGCAGATATAACGATGCACCATTATGACAGCTAAAACTCACAGTGCACACAAAGCTTAGGAGGCAAGCACACTCCTGAAGCCTTCTCCAAAATTCCAATTCCAATGTCATCAGCTACAAAGGTACGTTCATTATTACTTCTCACTGCTGATTGAGAATTCAAATATCCTGTCAGATATAGCTTATAGTTAGAAAGCTATCTCTTTACAGCTATTTTATTTTAAACTCTGAATTTAAAGCCTACTGGACTAAGAGCTGAAGCTCATAAAAGCTTATTCTCAGAAAAGGCACACATTAAAAACAAGTAACAAACAGCAAGCAGTGTTAAAATGGTCTTCCAAAGCATAATGCAGTAAGCAGTGCAAGTAAAACAGGAGGAATGGACACTTTCTGCCCCCTGCAGTTTCGACTGCTATCTAGATTTTTAAGACAGCCTTAGAAGAGGCAGAACGTTAGCATTCTAGAAACCTAACAATTTAACATCTAGCTATCTATCACCAGACAGCCAAGACAGTTGTTACAGCTATGCTCATCTGAAGAACAGCTGAATTATTCAGCACCTCCCATTAATGATCAATTACATATTCAGAATGTTTTCTACTGTGATAAATTAGATGGTGATTATCCTTGGTTTTGCCATAGATAAGAATATTACCTTTTACCAAAACCTTCTTTAAATCTACCTCATCATTCTGGCTAGGAGTAAAAAACAAGAATTCTCTCCGACAGACACTCTCAAAAAGTTAGAGCTATGCAGCTAAAAAGAAAAACATAGACAAAGGCCACAGGACTCTCTTCTAGTTATTAGACTATAAACATGCCTCCAAACAGAAAACGCATCTGATCAAGTTTTACATGTAAAACTGTAAGTCATATATATGGACAGAGAATTTTGGCCAAGAAAAATTCCATGGGAGAAGGTCTAACGTCCTTATTCAGGAGAGGTAAATACCGTAGCTGTCGTCTATATACTGTCATCAGCCTTTACAAATGCAGCCTAGCAACTGAACCCCAAATTCAGCTAGCCACTTCCCAAGATGTGATCACTTATTCCCATACATTTCAGGTTGGCTGAATTCAAAATCCAACTATTTTCAGAGCGGTAACCTGCTTGAAAAACAAAAATCAAAAAAAGAATCTTGCTTTTTCAGTATATGCTTGGAAAATTGATGCTTTCCTCGAGATGATAGGTAAGTTTGAAACAATCCTTTTCTGCTTTATAAGCCTAGTCATATAACGAGGTAAAGAAGAGGTGAGAACAGATTACAGTGGAAAAATCCTTGCTTCCAGCTGTTTTTCCAGCAATGAGCACATTACTACTGTTAGATTTCAGAAGAAAAAAAAATGCTGCAGCATACAAATAATACCTAGTTTACAAGGGATACTTCACACTGAAAAAGAAAGCTGGTGCTAGTTTGGTTAATGAAATTTTATTTTCAGTCGTCAAAATAACACTTGGTTGATATTTGTCAGTTACATCTTACCTCACTTCTCTTTTTTTCTTCCACAGCCCCCCTGCACAATTTTTTTTTCCTCTATTTAAGCTATATGTACCATGTATCGTATGCCAATTTGTATTGTGACACACTAAGGGTTGAATAAAACCAGATTTGTATTACTATACTTCATAATATTAATTTGTAGAGGATTATAAATACTGAAAACAACTTTGATTATATTGCAGGACTATCAAGTGACTAAATACGTTTAAAATATGTTTCTTCTGGGTTTCCATTTTCTCTCTTTTAAATATAAGACTGGAAAATGAGGTTGTACTGAGAATACAAACTGAATACAGGAAACAATTGCTAACCAGCTCATCCCTGAGTACATCTTTCATACCATTACTAGACCTATTACGAATAATAAGCTGAACAGCTTAATGCAAAGCAACTGGGATCAGAAAGTTTTCAATGGGTTGCTCCAACATAAACAGAACCTGTAGTGTCCCCCAAAAACAAGTTTCGCTGCTACACGTAGCTGCTGCACTCCCCTTCTCACTCATTAATACGATCACAGATAGAAATCTGCAAAGTCACTTTGAAGAAAGAACTAGTTGATTCTAGGGAAAACAGTAATTAGTTGAATAGTTAGAAGTCTTCCAGAAACATGCATTTGGATACAGCTTTAATTTTAGCACACACGTGGGAAAGAAGTGCCCTTCCCCTCACATTTTTCCCTCGCCAATATGGATTTTTCTGCTATTCGTCCGTGTAACGCGTGCCCCAAGCACTACCACACAGGCAAGAGCCAAACCCCCTCGCCCCTTCCTCCCCGTGCACTAAACACTGAGTCAGATCCCTTTCTCCTTCCCCCCCACCCCGCCCCTTACTCCAGCAGGGATCCCATTTTCCAAGTGGATTATCACTACATGCAGCACACCCTCTCTAAAATAAAAGGGGAGGGGGGGGAGTCACCCCACAGACTCTGGGAGCCGGGGCAGGCGGGTGCGCAGCGCCGGCGCCGCTCCGCTCCCCTGCGCCGCAGCGGGGGCCGCCGCGGGAGGCCCCGCCGCCTCCTCCCCCCCCCCCCCACAACCACCCCCGCCCTCCCGGGGCGCCGCCGCCCCGCCGGCACAAAGCTCCGCCGCAGGCCGGACGTGCCCATTGCCCCGGGCCTCCCTTCCCCTCCCCCGCCGCCGCGTTCCGGGAAGCTCCTCGCGGCCGCCCGCACCTCCAGGCGGCGGCGCGGAGCCCTCGGCGCCGGGGCAGGTGGGTGGGTGGGTAGGGAGGGGAGGCAGTCAGCCAGGCCGGGCTCCCCCCGTCCCGCCGCGGCCTCGCTTCCCCTCCCCGCTCCCTTCCTTCCCCCGCCAGAGGCAACCGACTGCTTCCTCCTCCCTCCCTCCCCCCCCCCCACGGCCGCGTGCGGCAGCCCGGGCCCCTTCCCCGGGCGCGCAGCGGGGGGAGGCTCGGGCCCACCTGCCCCGTGGGCAGGGCGGGCGGGCGGGGGACGCGTCCCTCCCGCTGTCGCCGCCGCGGCGGGCAGGCCGGGGCGGAGGAGTGCGTGTGCGAGCAGGGGCGGGTGGGTCGGTGGGGGAAGGAGGGGAGGGGAAGGGACGGGAACGCGTGTGGAGGTGGTGGGGGGGGGGTGGGGAGGGAGTGGGCGCGAGCCGCCCCCGGGTACCTTGCGCTTCCTGGTCTCGGCCGAGCCGCTCCACACGAAGCACTGGTAAATCGCCCGCAGGTTCTGCTTCCAGTTCTCCACCTTGAAGCCGGTCACATGGCAGCACCCGGCCGCCGGCGGACTCATGTCAGACCCCCCCACATCAATCCGCCCGCAGACGGGCCGGGCCGGCGGGCAGCGAGCCGGCCCCTTCCCCCCCTCCGCAGCAGCAGCCGCACGGACGCGGACACGGGCCGGGGCGGCCGCGCGCCCTCCCCGCCCGCCCGCGCCCCCCCTCCCCCCGCCGCGCGCCCGCCCTCCCTCAGGGGCTCCGGCCCCTCACGCCGCCTCCGGCCGCGCGGCCTCCGCCGCCCCCGCAGGCTGCTGTGGGGGCGCGGGGAGCGGCTGGCACATAGAGCCGGGGCTCCCCGCCGCCACGGCCCCCCGGCTCCGAACAAAGCGCGGCGGCAGCGGCGGGCGGGCGGGCGGGCAGCGCGCACTCCCTCCCGCCCTCCCTCTCCCTCACACACACAAAGATGGGGCTCTCTGAGGCGAGGAGGAGGAGGAGGCGGCGGCTGTAGCGGCCGCTGCCGCCCCCGGAGTGGCCGCCGCTCCCTCTACCTCATGGAGGCCGCTGGGAAGCGGAGGGGAAGGGAGGGAGGAAGGGAGGGGGGGCCGGCGGCGGCGGCGACCCTGGCCGCGGTGTGAGCGAGCGTGTGTGGGGAAGGGGGGCGAGTCTCCGCCTGCCGCCGCGCCTGCTTCCCCCAGCCGGCCGCCCGCTCCTGTCTCTTTAAATCGCCCCCCCCGCCACCTCCTCCGCCGTCGTCTTCTTCCTCCTCCTCTCCCGCACCCCCCTCCGCCCGCCGTGTGCAATGGTCCGAGCCGCTAACTCAACCTAGCCCGCCAGGCCCGGAGTGGGACAGACCAACGGGCCAGGGGGCGGTAGGCTCGCCCCGCTGCCCCACCGCCCTGGCGGGAGGGAGCTGGAGGGGGAAGGAGCGCGGCTATTGGCCGCGCCGCCTGTCGCTCCGTCGCGGAGCTGCTCCTTCCCTAAAGTCTCATTGGTTTCTTTCCCTTTCTTCTTCCCCCCGTCCCCCCGCCCTTCCCTACCTAGCATTTCCCCCTACCGGAAAGGGGCGGGAATGGCGGCGATGATTGACAAGGCAGCAGGCCAACGGAGAGAAGGGGGCAGGGCCTATGTAGCGACTGTTGCGGTGCGATTGGCGGAGGCTGCCGTCGGTCGCCCTCCGGCGTGTGCGAGGATTGGCGGCGGGGAGCTGTGGGGGCGGACCCAGCAACTGCCTGCGCGGGTTGCGCGGGGGGGGGGGGGGGACGCGCTGCTGTCACATCCGCTGATCCCGGCTGCTTCGCTGTTACCTCAGTGATTTCCTGAGGGGAGAGGGGCGGCGGCGGCCGGGCCGTTCCCGGGCAGGGCTGCCCCGGGGCAGGGCGGCCTCCCGCCTCTGTGGCTGCCTGGCAGCCCGGGCAGCCGCGCTAGGCGGCTGTGGCGACCGTTGTTCGCGGCCTCCGCACCCCTCAGGGGCTCTGGCGCGGCCGGCGGCTCCGGTAATGGCCCACCGGGCTCCGGTGAGGTCAGGTTGTCCTGCGGGACAAAAGCAGCCTGAGAGCCAGGCACTTCCCTCTGACATCGCTTCCCCGTTCAAAAAGCTGGGCGCTGCTTCGGGAGGGGCAGGTCTGGGTGTAACAGGCCTCTCTCAGCATCAAGATCATTGGGGTCTGGGGGAAGATCCTGGGCCATGATCTGGTTTGTCCTGAGGACCATATATGGTCCCAGTGTACTGCCATCCTCCTCTCCTTGTGTTTCCACTGGAGAGAAACAAAAGTACTGTATTACCAGAACCGGTATTATTTCAGGTTTTCCCATAAATGACTATACAAGGAAATGAGAAGGCAGTGAAAAATACTTGAATCTGTACATAATTCTTAGATTGTATGCCACACACACACTATAGAGTTACATAACAGTGGAGTGAGGCAAGAGGGAAAGGACAGGAATTTTGCCATGATTTGTGAAGAGAAGGATGCAGGAGGCTCTGCAGAGACTATTTCCTTACATAAGCCCTGGAAAGGCTGTGCAATGAGAAAAGTAGCGGTGAGGTATTGCTGCATTACTTTGTCAATCCATTTTTCAATACATGCTATTTACATTCTTTTTCAAGGATCGATAACCTTGAGGTCTTCTCTATTAGGCAGATTTTTATGGGGCCCTGTCCTGCTCCCTGGCCTATTGCTGTAACTTACTGAAATCAAAGACAACTGTGACTTCCCCCTGAGGACAGAATCACTTCCCATTTTCTTTAGGGGTGCTACCGTTTTAAAAAGAAAGCAGGGTATCTGGAATACAATAGACTTAATGATTTGTGTATAACCATAAGGTTCGGAGGCAAAGCAATTAGGAGATTTAGGGCTAGCAAAAGATCTAAGCTTATATCTTCAGTGTATGAAGCAGCACCAGCAGTGGGCCAGAGCGTCCTGCCAGCATGCGTGTGAACTATATGGCTGATTTTCTGTAGTGGTAACATGTATGGTTCAGTCTGCCTGGCTCATACGGTTTGTAGGCCTGCCTCTGAAACCTCTGTTCCATGCAGTTTGGGGATTCCAGTCTAGAAATAAAACTAGGATTGCCCCACAGGGGAGGGGGGAAAAAAAGCTGCTGAGAGACCTTTCCATTCAACAGGAAAGGGCCTGTTTATTCCCCTTCGTACGCAAGCTGGCAGAGGTTGCTAGCTGCACTGCTAGCATTGATAGTTGCGCTATTTCAGAAGACTACATGCGAAATCGAGCGAAGCTATATCCTCCCTTTGACATACCTAATCATTTTCCCTACATAATCATTACAATATTAAGTCATAAAAGTGAGTGTGCAAATTACACCTCTTCTTGAAGAGGTAACAAGAACGGGTGCTGCATTTACTTCCCGCATGTTCACCTCTTGCCCTCTGAAACATGTTTGCCTATGACTGCAGACATAATGCTTCCAACCACAGTCACTTGAGTGTTTCAGTTCTGACACCACCTACTCATCCTAATGCATCAGAGATCCTATGAGCTATAACAAGACTTCTAAGCTCGTGTCCTTTCTGTGTGGGAAGATCCCTGCACTTGCGTGATACCTTCCTGGTGTTAATATGCTTCATTCAACCTCAGTGTTGAACATTCGCCACACTATGGAGCTGCTGGACACTTTGCTAAGCTAGTCATTCCCAGCAGACTGAATGGGTCTTTTATAAATATAAGAAACAGTATAACTGATTAAGCCATACTTTCTCCCATGCTTGTGACAAGCTCCCTGGTAACATCTACCATGACTTCCTCTCTCCTTCCTTTGAACCTCTTACTAGAACCCTTTGCTTGCAACGCATAGGAAGAAGCTGGGACATGTTAAATCACTTACATATCAATACCATTGTCTACCTGATGATTAGTATGTTGTTTCCTTGAACTCTACAGCTCTCAAAATCTCTCTCTTATCTTATCCTAGCTCATAAGCTCTTTGAAGCAGGGACTTTTTTTTTTTTTAAGTTCTGTCTTTGTCCAGGGCTGATTGGTGGGTGTTATCAGATGTCACAATGATAAAGATGATAATAACTGAGCAAAAATTAAAGCTTTTTAGATCTGAGGAGGCTCTCCCAATGTTAAAAACCACCCTCGTGGATTCAACAATGATTATTTTCTATTTCCACTAAATCAATGTTAATATTCTTTATTGACCTAAGTTCTAACAGAATTGTACTCTAAAAGCTGCATACTTGTCATATCTTCACAAAGACAAACAATGCCAAAGAAAATGCTTATATGCCATGATCAGGCATACTTTTTAATACCGCCTTGATTTTAACAGCAAATCTACAGCAGACATATTTGAAAGAAACATCTCACCTAAGAGATGTCATATACTGTTTTTAATAACCTTGATCTTAAGATCTACTATATCTTTAGCAATGAAAAACCAACAGAAAATATAGATCTTTTGCATTTACTAATCAAACAGCTCTTTTATCTTCTCAAAAGAAATGTATAGAAGTCACAATGGCATTCCAACATCATCTGCTAAATTAAGAAAGGAAATAAGTGATAAAAATGAGTTCTCCTGGATCTTTCTTATGCAGATACAAAAGGGGCATCAAAGGAAGCTACCAATTAGTTTTAATTCAGAAGCAAATCTTCACACAGATGTTGGTCTCTCCGACAAACTGCCTTTTCTGTATAGTCTTCAAACTAGCTAGTCATGCACACCTAGATCCCATCACTGTGAATCAAATGATCACATTACCTGTGATCATTTGGAAACAAGATATACGTTGTAAAAGCACGTGTACTGGTAGAACTTATGATACGTGACATTATGTGTCTTTGTGCGCCCCGTCATCATACAACGTCAGCCCAGCAAAAGCAATGTAAATTCCTTTCTTCCAAAAGATGCTGCAAAAGCTCTGGTTTGTGTGTTTCTGTGAAATGCATAATAGCTTTCTAAAGAAAAGTTGCAAAGCATGCACGAAGCTACGTGCTGAGATGCAGGGAAGAGGCAAATCACGCAATAGGCCGGACAGCGTGGATATCAGTTGTATTTGTGAAACTAAAACTTTATGGTCAGATGTTCAACTACCTCATCCATAGCCTGCTTTGCCAATAACAAACAAGAGCACGGTGTAGTGTTTTCGCTCCTACCATCATCCTACTTTCCTAGTTCATGTTCCCACCAAAGGCCATCCAGTCTCTTCCTAGGTTCTCTGAGAAAAGATCCACCTTCCCCTTCCTTTCCCTAAAATTTCTCACCACAAGCTTTCAGAGGGAATCTGGAAAGTCATTGCTAGACATTGCTGTTAGAGTAATTGTTTTTTGATTTGGCTCTCTTGTAGACCCCAAGGCATTTCAGCTTCAGATTATGGCCCATTTAATTCATTATTAGACAAATTAAGCCAAATTCCTAGGGTTTAGGTGCTCTGATGTCTGTAGCAGAGCAGGAATATTAACCTCCTGAAGGTCAATACCTTCAGGAGAAATTAACCGCTGTTTCCAAAAGCAATAGGGATAGACAACTACCCAGTCCCCTGTTCCTTCCCCTGTGAAAGCCAGCTAAACTTCCTGCAGCACAAATGGAAGGTAAAGATTACCAGCACATAGCTCAAGGTGGATAGAAGTGAATGCAATGGGTGATTAATGTCCTAATAGCATCTATGTTTTATCTATGAGTATCTTCCAATGAAACAAACACCCCAATATTACTACAGTCTAAATCCAAGTAGAGAGTTATTCTTATTCTGAAACAACCTACTGTTACTAATCTTGGGCTTTTCTCCATGGCTACCGCATCAAAACAGCAGATAAAGATAAAAGCGAGAACTTCTGCCCATGAAATTTAATACCATCTCTCTGAAGAAATAAGATATCGAAAGACAATACATATGTTCAACGCCCTGCAGATTCTGAAATTTTCACAGGGATTTCTGTGTCACGCTTTCTGGCAGAGTCCTCACGTTTACTCAGTGTAGGTGTGGTGTTGTTTGTCTTATGCAGAAATAACAAAAAAAATTTAAGTTTACAAAGCACAATGGTTTCCTTTTAAGAAAGAACACCACCAGCATTCATAAGTGTTCCCCTCTCAAAGAAATACCTCCTTTGGAAAAAATACTAATTTTTCTCTCTGGCAAGTTCAGGAACAATTACAACATTTGAGTGTTCCTGCTCCCTGAGGTTTACAGTGCAGCACTTGAGTAGCTGATGATGATTTGGGAGCACTCTCTGAGTCACATCAAACTGACATGCAGGACACCCATCCCTGGCTACCCCTGTGATCAAGGGGAGCTGAGGCCCTCAGTCACCTCCCAGAGGCAGGAATGTAGAAATTTAAAGATTGACTCTTAGGGGACATTTCCAAAGTATGCATCTTACCTTTCAGGCTTCAAGTTCCCCCAAGATTTTCCTGGCATCTTATTCTTCATAAAGAGGAGGAATCTCTTTCAGCCAGAAATCTGACCTGAAGTTCATGTTGTCAGTGAATCATTTTGGAAACAGAGTAAAAATAAACTCTAAAATAGTATAGAAAAGAAAGGTTCTTGAGATTTGTTGAGGCCAGATCCTTACTTGGCAAGCTTGAACCAAGCTCTAGAAAGGGGCAGTGTCATCAAGGCCTTTGCTTTCCATCTTGCAAAGATACCACAACCTTTCAAGTGAAGTCCACAAACACTTAGACTCTACAAACACCTCTCAGTTGTTCCATTCCACACAGCGAAGGTGGCATAGCAGCACACGACACCAGTTACAACAAAATAAGAGTGGAAAATAGTCATTTTGTCATGTAGTAATTGTCAGATCAGAGCCTGCTTGCTGTACACGTACACGCACACACGAGTTTTACAAGTTTGCCGTAGTTTAATTTACTCTTGGGCACAGCTTGGGAGTGTTTCTAGAATAAAACCTTTTGGTGCAGCAGATAGCTTGGGAAAGGATTTGCCTCTGGGGGCAGGAAATAATTCCAGTCCCTCACGTGTCTCTTGGAGGAATTTTTAATTTTAAAGCATTGATGATTATGCTAATTAGTGCTTACCCCCAAATGACAATGGAATGTAAATGTTGATAGTAGCTAAAACATACTGCAAATGTGCAATAAACTCTTCCTCCAGAGTCGTCTATGTTACGTGATAGCTCAACTGGGAAGAGACAGAGCTCTTCCACATGGAAAAGCAAAGCAACTGTATCCTCAATCCATATCATCCCAAGGGGGCACTTTTAGACTTTGCTAGGTAGCTATGAATCAGTCCTTACTTTATTACCTGGACATGCTTTTCCATATAACATGTATTAAAACGTCCAAGTTCTCAGGTAAACGTGAACCTTTCCCTTAGATCAGATGCGTGAACAATACCAAGGAGTTAGCTAGGATTCTTCACAAAAATACGAATTACAAGTGAAGCTTTCTTAGGTTTGAACATACAAGAGCCTGAAGAGCCTGGCTCCAAAAGTGGATTTCAAGAGGACTGTTCAGGGGCTCGCATTGCTTGCTGGTTTGAAACTCAAGGAGCTAATAGCTTGCACATTTCTTAATTCTGCACAGGCTTGGTAGAACTGAGAAAGGAACTCAGGAATATGTTGTCATAAAGTAGTACTCCTCAAGTATCATCCTGCTTCTGGTAGAGACATCAAATGAAACACCTAAGCAAGCAGTCCTCCATATAAACAGGAGAGAAGCACTGCTTGTGTATTCTGTAGTAGGTGCTGGCCTTTGGCACTCACTCCTTTTTGGCTTCGCCTAGAGCCAGGCTTCCAGATATGAATCCCATTTCGTCGTCTAGTGAGAGAAACAAAGAAGTCAGCCTGTGTGCGTATGGCTAGAGTGCTAGATCCAGCTATGGCATCTTGTGCTGTTCACAAAGAACCAATTTGCTCTTACAAGCAGGAGGGCCCTCTATGCTAATAACCAATGCATGATACAGGAAGATTCCTCAGTGCCTCTTCTGCATTTTTCCAGGCACTCTAAAAAGGACAGACCCTAAATGTATCATTTTTAACATTTTGAAAATAAACTATTTTTAAATCTTTAGTGAAAATTGTTTTGTTTTTGTTTTCTTTTTTCTAGCTCAAGCCTGTTTTCATTTAAGCATTATGAACTTCAATTCAAATAAATAGCACCACCATTACTTAATCCAAAACATTTAAAGCAGACTGGGTTGTATGTCTGACCACAGCGCTTAAACCTCTGGAGATATCAGGCAGAATCTGCTGCATGATGCTGCCGGAAGCTGAATGCCTTTAGTTCCCAATGAAGTTCATCTGAGCTACTTAAGACACCCAGCAGTTTGCAGGCAGTACTCTGTGTACCTGCTCTTTTATCGCAGGGACAAAATACTGACCCTGCTACCAAATTGAATTGCTTGTATAGTCCCAGCTGCACCATCTTCTCTAGAACAAAGGTTTTGTTTTCAGTCCAATCCATAAGTAAGAGCATCTGATAGGTGCCAGATCCACATTAGAGATTTCCCCCAGCTCACTCCCAGTATAAAGGACAGCGTGGCTGCTTGAATTCACAACATTCAGTGACAAAGGGTCAGTTCAGCTGCACAGGTCCTACCAAAAGGATGCCTGTTAGTCCAAAGAGTGCAAAGATAGGTGGATTTCAAAGGATGTAGCTGACACAGAACTTTGTAGTCATGTCCTGAAGTTTTCCAGTGGAATTATGGACCCTTGTATAGCTAATTTAAACCTACTGACAATAAGCTTGCTTGTCTTTGTGATCCTTTGCAGACCTCTTCGAAGTAGCGCCTGGAATTCCAAGGACTCACAGCCCATAGGTTGAAAAGAGTCCTAGAAAAACAGAATGCCTGCATTTATTTTTGTGAAGCTCATTTGCTAGATTTCCCTTCAGCACCATCACAGGATGAAATTTTGGCCCCAGTTGAACTTAAAAGGAATTTTGCCACTGACTTAAATGGAGCTAAAATGTCACCCCTGCTATTTATCAAGTCAATTACAACCAGACAATACTTCAACATCTGGCTGCAACTGAACACACAGAAAAATTCACTTCCTTAGCCTCTGAAGACAACACAGGACATTGGCTATCTCATTTAAAATGAAAAATCTGCTCTTGGCAAGCTGCTTGTAGTGAAGAGTGGATCCATCCACTAACACTATCAGAACTAAATCCCCATTAGAATATAGCTATTGGCAATAGCATCAATGGATTCTCTGTCATTTTCTGGGAAGAATGTCAAAAGCACCCATCTACTGTTGAAAGTCATTGTGCTGTAAAAACTTTGCTTATAACAACAGATCCATCCTTGTCTGTGGTTTCCCACTGACATGGGGGGTTTTCACCCAATTCATCTTCTGTTTCCGAAGCCGCTGGAAGAGTCCCTTGCAAGCTAGATAGCAGCTGTTCAATCTAAAACCCCGAGTATGGTGATCAAAGGTAGGGCCGAAAGATAACTAATTACAGAAGGACAACTGATGTGAGTTAGTTCCCCCCTCTCAAAGTCCGGCTGAGACAAAGCATTATTGTTTTATTGCAAAATACTTGGGCTAGGTCAACCACAAGTGGGGCCCCTCTTTTTATGGCAGTAAAAATAAGCTACAGTGGATCGGTGGAGGCATAAAAAGTCTGCTCACGTGAGACGAGCCATCAGTGTCTGTGAGGAAAGGGACATACACAGAGAGAGACTTTTCTGCTTGAGGTAGAAAGGGATGCAGGCTGTTGCTCCCTGCCCCAAGTAGAGGTGGGCTACCACACTGCACACCTGTGCAGAACCAGCTTCCTTCCATCTTGTTCCATCCCCTGGGAAACAAAACCAAAATCAGTCTCCAGTATCTGATGAGCCTTAATTCCCAGCACTTAAATAATTAGCTTCTCAAATGTACGAAAACAACTCTCATTTTCTGGATTAATGAAGGAAGCTGGGTTCCACTGAGCAAAGCTATTACGGAGCTGCTAATGCACGGTTTGATTTCATCGCCTGCCACTAAGCACAGAGCAATGTGGGCTCCTGGGAGAACAGAAATGCAAGGAGGGCAATGCTGGAGGGTTAAAGTGGAAGGCAGGAGGGGAAACCCTGGCAATTCAGTGCTTTGTGGTTTTATGCAGAGGGAGGGCTGGTTTTCCTTATGTGTCTGCTGGATTTTATCTGGGTTTGTGAAGATGCCATATAACCCAAAAGAAAGCTAAAGCTCAGGGAGATCCTAAGGGGTGGATAGTTTGCTTAATCACAAACCATTCGGAAGCAGTTTCTGAAGCAGTGTAACAGAAATACAGTGCACAGAGACAAGCCTAGACTTTAGATAGCCTCTCAGCAGCTTCTGCCTAGGTTCAGCAGCTATAAGAGCGGAGTATTGCAAAGTGCTTCAGTGCAAGTGTCTTTCACAGCTGGAAATGCTCCAGTGGGACTGGAACATAATTGCCCTCCCTGCCTTTGGCTTACAGGTTGATGGGAAACTGGTTGCAAAGAGTCAATTTTTTTTTCATGCCTCATCTTGGCAGGTAGAAGAATGTAAACTCTTCAAAACAAAATCCCCTTCTTTCTTTTGCATATTGGCAAAGGACTGGTCACCTTCTGGCTGGAGAAGGGACTGAGAAAATGGCCGAAAGGACCGAGAGGCTCCACAGCCCTGTCTTGGGAGATTTAAACCTAGGCCATATTACATGAACAATTCAGTGCTATTAGGACTTTTCCCTTTTCTCCCTCAGCAACTTTCTCTCCCCAGCAATCTCCTCAACTAATTGCTGCCCTGTCCCAGACTCTATGGTCTGTTTCACATGGGCAGGACCAAAAGCTGACACCAAACCTATGTGGGTGCACGGACTGGGGAACAGAGAATGACCAGCAAATCAGGGCTTTGGAGTTAAAACCACAGCTCTTCACCAAATGTGGAGTCGCACAACTCCTCAGACCCCAGGAGCTGGAAGGGCCTAGAGCTCATCCAGTTTTTCAGCTGGGTTGCTAATAGTTTCTCCTCTGCCACTGCTGTCTTTGTGTCCTCTATTCCATGTGCTCGGGCCTGTGCCCCTTCCTCTGAGCACATCTTTCACACATCCTCCACCCTGCTCCTCCTTAGTTTTTCTCACTCGGCCTCTGGAAGGGAAACACATTCCCTTCATACCCCTGACATCTCCCCTGACCGTGGATTCTCAGGGGAAATAACCGCCCTCTGTGCCAGTGCTTCCCCGGGAGTCTTCCTATCCTTCACCCTCATCCTTTATTCATGTTTTATTCTCCAGTCCCCCCCAAACCAATAGAGTATGTGCGTGTGTGTGTATGTGAGCATCTCCCATGTAACTGCCTCTTCAACGTGCTCTGCTCCCCACTGGCCTGTTCAAACTGCTGCACATTAAGTGCCCACTTTGGACCATGACTCCCAACTTCTGCCAACCAGTACAAGTGGCCGATTCCTGATGCATTCCTCAATTAATTATTTATGTTATGTTTCCCCACTTCCTGTGGGAAACCATGCCTGAAACATGCTACCTCCTGTGTGACAAGAAACAATGTCAGTCTGCACCCCCGACTTCCCCAGCCAAATCCTGATCTCCATCCATGATTCAGCATAGGCCGCTTTCGCAGGGTCCATTGTTTCTTTAGATCTTCAGCCATCAAAAAGCCTCTCAGTCTGTGCCATTATCTCCCATTCCTTGGTACATCCCAATCAGAGTACCTGCAGTTCCTCAAGTGGATTTGGGGCTAAATAGCTTCTTACAGTGAAGTTCTTCTAACTGCAGTACTGTCATATGCCTTCAAGCACATCACAAAACAAAGCCTTTGACCTCTGTAAGAAAAGCCTGAATTTGCAATGGAAGCTCTGGGTTTAATAAAGAAACCTCAGTGCAGATATGCAGCAGTAGTTGAGATTTACAAGAAATCAAAAGAACTGCAATGGTTTATGCAGCAAGGTTTGTGCTTCATCATCTGACCTTCAGAGATAGGGACCAAGACCTTTAGGGACCTTTAGATGCTTATGAACCTCAGCACTGTCGCAGTTTTCTAGAGGTGGCCATTTAAAATTAAGCATCTCTTTGGAAATGCAGACCATGCTGCTGCTTATATTATGTCAGTGCTTGCTGGCCACTGACTTCAGAGGAGTTACACCCCACGTAATTTGGCTGAAGCAATCAGGAAATAATTATGTACAGTGGAGAGTTAAAAGAAGGTAATTAAACTGTACAAATAAATAACTGAAGTGACTAAAAAAATCCACCCAAAGCCTACTTTTGGAACACTATTTAATGTAAATGAATCACTTAGTGGACAATGCAACAATCATCTGTTCAGCTTCTATTCATTATCAAAAACAATACAAAAGGATTGGCAGGGAATAGCCATGTGCCAGAGGGAGCCCTTTAGGAAATACCACAGAATCTGGACTGGCTCTTGTCTGTTCTTCTATTGTTTTCTGAAAATGCTTTGCTAATGAACCAACATCATTTCAGTTGTTTTTTTTTTTTTCCCCAAAAGCGAATCAGTAGTAATGTTGCCCTTTCAAAATGACCCAAAATGCTTGTTCTTGTTAGGAGGAGTTCCACACATTATGTATGAACTTTGCCAACACCTAAGAGGCTGAGGCTGTGTGGTCTCAGGCAGCCTGGGAAATCCCACCTTAGATAATGAAGCAAAATCCTTTGATTTGGGCAAAAATCCACTACGTTTTAAGGGAAGCATCAGATATCTTTGAAACTTCTAATGCTTCCTGAATTCAGTACTTGAGTGAGTCACATACTTGGCCAGTTCATCCTTTGTTACTCAGTTTGAAGTGATACTAACTTCATTCTAAGGAACAAGCAAACTTTGCAATAGGGCACATTTGTTCTGATCATGCCCGGCGTTATCCTGGGAGTTACCTGCAGGGAGCTTAAATTAGAGGAGTCCCCATTAGGGATTTGGGGAGGTAAACATACCAAGTAGATGCCCATGCTAGAAGAAACAGAAGCTAAGAAGGTCATTTTAGGGCTAAAATAATGTAATTATAGTTTGAACTGACGATCTACCGGTGTTGGCATCTCTTAGAGCTACTGTTTTGGACTATCTGCAAGTTTAAACGTGTGACAAGCCACTGGTTCCCTGTGGGGTACCTTTTTCTTACCTGGTCTCTTGGCTCACAGCTGCTGCAACTCAAAGCCCCTGCAGCGTTGCTGGTTCAGCTCTTTGCAGGCCGCGGTATCAGCCAAGTCACTGAAACAGGCCAAGGGAAGAAAAAAGGGCCAAAACAATAACAAAAAGAGAAAAGGGTGAGGCAGATAAGCAGGCTTCGCTGCTGAGGAAAAGGCATGTGGAAGTGCACCCGGATTTGACTTCTCCAGGTTGTCTTTGGAGCCATGAAACACTTGGCTCGTTTTAGTTCACCTTGAACAAAAACTTAGACTCTGCAGCAAATTTCTGCAGTCAGAGCTTATTTATGTCAAATCCAGTGACGACAGAATATGTGGGTTTCTAGTTAACACTATCTAAAATTTGAGATATAAATGCACATGTCGTAAAATCTTCTGGCATCAACCCCCTTAGGTCTCACTCCTGCACAATCCCCACCACATTAGTTGCATAACTTGGCTTGCAATTTGGGGTGGGGGGGATGCTCATAGCACGCATTCAGAATCTCGCTTACGGGGGGCCTCCAGAGGAGTCCTGCCGGCCCTTACCAGGACTACGTATGGCATTACTATTTCCAGCTCCTACCTTTCCTTCAGCTGGAGGTCAGTCCTGCCGAAGCAGAGCCTGCGAAACGGGTGGCATGTCTTCTCTGTGTGGCCACCACAGTTCAGTGCCCGGAATATTAATGCAACTCGAAATAGTTGGCAGTTTAGATTAATGCACTGGGCTACGATTGGTGACACACAGTCCCGCTGCCACCTCTGCTGCAGGACAGAAACCTCCGGCAGCGAGATGGGGCAGCGGCATCGACAATCTGCCTGGAGCTGCTCGAGCTCTTTGGGAGATACCACTGCTATTAGAGCTGCTGCGGCACTTCAGCTCCAGGTACGCAGTTCTTGGTTCCTACCAGGCAGAGCTGCTGGGCGCAGTCACGCAGAGGGCTGGATGTAACACAGTAGAGCAGGAAACCTGAATGTGGCCTTTTGACTAAATATTTCTACCCCTGGACAGGGGTCGGGTGGGGAGGGACAGCTCTTCTGCTTCTGATAAGGACAGTTCATTTCACAAGACCATCACCACCATTTGCGCTAGTTGACGCTTTTTTTTTTTTTAAATAGCAGTCTCTGTTAAAAGACAAAAAGATCTCAAGGATATATTCGGAAGGGGGGAAAAGAAAGAAAGAAAAACTCTTGATTATGTTAACTCCCAATGTCTTAAGGGCATAATCCTAATATTGGGATATGCAGAGAAGCAAACAGCCTAATTAGCCCTCGTTTTTTTTACAAACTTGCCCTGAAATATCCCAAAAATGTACTCAGTAAAATCCTATTCCTCCCTGCTCTGGTAAAGAATTTTTTTTTGTGTGTTGGTCCCTCGAGTGGTTGCTTAAGTCAGGTCTCACTGTAATTACATACCTCGCAGCAGTGCGGGGAGATTTAATTAAGAGAGTCACTGTAGGTGTGTTGTCAGACAGACACAGCCGAGTCCTGTTGGAAGAGGGGCTCGGAGCCAGCTGCAGCGGGCATCTTGACTAGGACAATTCAAGTTTGCAAAGGGTTTCGAGATGCTCCTGGGAAAGGCAGCGCGGACACACCCAGCAGCCTGCCTCCACAGCCCCTCCACTCCATCATCAGGGAGGCTGCGGTTTTCAAAATCTCTCTGCGCTCACCAGGAGACGCTCTGCCACACCACAAGATTTCATATTCTCCCCCCCCCCCCTTTCCAAAAGTGTGACTCACCAGTTTCAAACGGTGACATTTCATTCCCAAACTATTCCGGGAGCAGCTGGCTCCGCAGCACACGGGGACGTGGGGAAAGGGGAGGAGGGAGGGAAGAGCCAGATTGCAACGTGAAAACCGCTCGTTCTCTCCCCCGCACAGGTATGTTGCTTTTAAATTTCAGAACCAGGGCACTTGGGACATGCTGGCAAACTCCCTAAGAGGAAAACAATAAACCAAAGCACGTTAATTACCGGTCCGAGCCAGCAATGCAATTCCATCTCGGCCGGGACAGGCTGGGAGAGCAGCTTGCTCTCTAGATCTGAGAGATGCGAGGAAATCCACTGTCCCCACCTCTCGCCCCTCTCATGAATGTGAGCCCTGCGCTTCTGGTTGCTCTTTCCCCGTGATGCTGACCCCAGGTTTAGTCACCAGCAATATCTTATTAATGAGGAACAAACGTATGTGCAGTGGGAAGGCGACAGCAGGGGGAATGCCAAAGAAATCGCTGTCAGCTCCCAATCCTGAGAGGAGTTTTGTGTCACGCTGCAGTTTAGCGCAGCTCATGTCCCTGCTGCGGGGACGTCACTGTCACAAGCATAACATCCAGCACGTGAGCACGGGGCTGCTGCAGGCGCTGGCCTTGTGGGCTTGTCAGCACACACATGAAATCACTGTCATTGGTGCAGTGCCAGAGGCAGAAGCGTAATCTCTCCTGGCCTCAGACTATAAATCTGTGCACGGCTGATTGGCGTCATAGCAGCAAGCCAGCCCCATTCATTAATGTTTGTAAAATTCCACGGGGAGGGAGCGATAGGTGATGTAACCCCGCAGGCTGCCCGATGGGAGTGTCCGGGCGCACGCTGGCAGCCTCAGATCAGCCTGGCACGAAGGCAGTGGCATGGCAGGCGGCGAGCAGCGGTGGGAGCGCGCTAACGCCAACAAACGTCACTGCTGCCGGCGAGCGCCGCTGCGGGGAGAGCCTCGAGGCAGCCCCGCGAGGGGCCAGCGCCGGTGGCCATCTCCTGCGTACGCTACATTGGGGTGGTGTGGGCAGGCCACCTGATTTGCCCCGCACGGCGCTGTCACGGATGGTGACAGCGCAACACCGCACACCCTGCTGCGCCTCGTACTGTGCAAACTGGTAACAGATCCCCGTGCATGCTCGCGCAGGAACTGTTTGACTACGCTCTCATTCAGCTCCTCCGCTGCCTTTATAAAAGGGAAGGCTGCTCTGTGGCTTTCTCTACCCCGCAGCGGGGTGGCAGCTTGCACTGGCATGTTCCAGCCCGTTCCCATCTTTAGCTGGGGAAGCCTTACAGAAATCAGCGCTCATTCAAAGCTGGCTGTTTGATACTGGTGTGCAGCGGCAATGACCTTGGCTAGGTAACCATCTCCTGCATACAAAGATGGATATAAAAGCAGCAATTCCCTTTTTAAAAAACAACCAATGTTCTGCTAAGGTAAGGAAAGGCAGTGGTTTGTTAAATAAATGCATCTGCCAGAGCTAGATTTTTTTTCCAGCTTCCCTAAATGCCCTTCACCAGCAGAGAGGGGGAGGAGACCTGCTCTTTGAAGCCTTTTCCTTATGGGAATAGAAAACACGGAAAGAATTCAATTCTCTGCCACAGCCCAGCACTATCGATACATCCTTCAAAAACCAAAGCCCAGAAGAGAAGCTGGCTGGTGGGTGCGGGTGGCTTGGAGCATATATTACCACCACATTAGCCTTGCTCAATATCCAGTATCATTAAGTGTCCCCCGTAGTGTTAAAGCACAGAAAGAAGAGGGGAAGGAATGGAGACGGGGGGGTGTGTGGGGGGGGGGGAAGAAAAATAAGGAAATTCGGTGCAGAAAAGAACTGCAGTTGCAGAACTCGTTGATCAAAAGCACCATCTAGTGAGAAACGGGAGCGCTGCAACTTAAATTTCTCTCAGGGAGGCAGCTGCATCAACGACAAATGGAATTGGACTTTCACCACAGGTTAGCCTAGCAAAAAGATAAATATCACAATATGCGCTGCCAGGGCTACCTCCGAGTGAACAACAACATGCCAGGCATTACTGCCCTCTGCGTAAATACTTCTCCAGTGGAAATGTGTTCACCTCCCATCAGAGAATCTCAGCCACCCTAAAACCAGTGGGGAGTGAGGCACCACAGGAAGAGAATTATTTCCATGTTATAATTTGGGAACTAAGGAAAAGAAAAGGTGAGTGACCAGTCCAAGGTCATGCAGGAAGTCAGAGGCAGATCCGGGAATAGAGCTCGGCCAGCCTGGATCCAGAGGCTGCCTGAACAATGGAGCAGCCACTCTCCCTCCATTGTCACTTAACTCCTTCCTATCTCACCAAAAAAGCCAAAGAGGGGTAGGCTACATCCTTCCCTGCAAGTGTGCTTGTTGCCTTGCATCCCTCAAACGGACTTCACCTCTCTAAAACAAAGAGGGAAGGCAACAAAGAAAGACAGGATTTGGATGTCCTGAGATCAGCAAGTGCTGTATAGGAGGTAGACATCTATTCATCAGGCCTGAGCTGTTCCCTCAGCAATTAAAGCAACTAGTTAGTAGCTTTTTAGGAAAACAGTACTTCAGCTTTGCCATGTCTCTATTTCTCTGTGTGACAAAACATCACTATCTCCCCTGGAGGCATTCAACTCAGTTAAAAAGGTTGTGGTATGTTTAGGATCTTTAGCTGCTGGGAGGAGAGGGTATTGTTCCCTCTTCCCCAGCTTTTGGGTTAGCTGCTGAGGTCAGGGACTTGCAGCGAGACCATACATCAGAAATGCAGTCTCACTAACTCTACACTGTTTTCATACTGAGCTCAAAAATGCTGCAGTGCAGGCATCAGAGAAGACAATTATTAATTATAAACGACTTGAACCAAACCACACAGGAACTAACTTAAAAAAAAAAAAAAAAAGAGACGACTCAGGTAATGCAAAAGCCCGTGACTGCAGTGAACTGAACCAAGAGAAAAATTCTCCCAGAGAGAAGAAGGGAAGGAAGGCTGGTGACCAGGTGTCCAGGAGCAGTTCTCTGAAAGGTGTTCACGGTCCCTGAATTGGAGCCCAGATCCAAACCAGAATGATGCCTGGGACAAAATTCAAGACCATCTTCTCAGGTCCATTGCCTGGAACAGAAACAGAGGACTGGTCTCCTTACAGCTGCAGGGGCTAAGAATGGAAAAAGCCCCAAGACATACTTCTTTCTCCATTTTCCACCCCAGGTCTCTCCTTCTTCCTCTGCCTCCTAGTCTGTTTTCATTTCTCTGAACCCAGTCTATGCAAGTAGGGAGGGGAGGAGGAGAAATCGCACTCTTACATCAGAGGCTGTGAAAACAAAATCTCTAATCATGCCGCAGCCCTTTGAACATTTACATTTTCTAGCCAAAGGCACTGTGAAATTGGGAGCTTTCAGTTCAAACCAGTTCAAGGATGTTTTCCCTGGGAGAGGTTTTGTTATCCTATGAGGATCTTTGCACAGAGCCATACTTCTTCTAGGGACTACCTTGCGCTCCTAGGGTAAGCTACCAAAGCTTTTCTTAGGAGAGATGCTACATCTTACACTCCTTGAAAAAAGGTGACAAATAAAAGCCTGAAAGAACTAGAGCACAAAATTGTTGCCCTAGAGAGTAGGGTTAAAAGGCTGCAGATCTGCACTCAGTGATGCTTGCAGCAAAGCAGATGTCACCAAACACAATTGTAAATATGTCCTTGAGTTTGGAGATTTTTTTTTCCCCTCAAAAAACAGCACTTCAGGAGGGCAGCAATAGAACAGCAGGATGTTTGTCAAGGAAGTGTTAAAATGCTAAAAGGATTCCAGCCCTTTGCAGCCTGACACAGTGAGGAAGAAAGGCTAAGAGGAGAGACTCAGTGCTAATAAAAACAACAGGGGTAGCTTTAAGACTATAACAACATTTACCAGTCAGGCCTGTATGGTCTTCAAAAGAAAAGCCCTAGATTGAGGATAAACACCTCTCTCATGTTTCTGCGAACAAAGACATCTCGACATAAGTTAGTCACCTAACTGCCTTTGGTGATCTAGGCCATGAAGTCCAATGTGTGATGTGTGAATCAGCAGGTTTAAATCAAAGGTGAATATGCTGCTAATTAAACTAGATTAATCTAAGAAAATAGAATGCCAATCAAAGCAACAAAATGGGGCCTTAGTTCACTGAATTTCCTCCTCTGACTGCAGCTGTAGTTTAACCCTTTGCTATTTGAGTTGCTACTTGTACAATCACTGAAGGGCACTTGGTTTCAGTCAACTTTGCCACCACCTGGAGGACAGTCTGGTGACACTGACTGGCAGAAGCCAGGTGAATAGGTTAGCAGAGGCCCTGTGAATTACCAGGGGGGCTTGGATTTTGCTCTCAGGCAGCTACAAAGTGCCTTGTAAGAAAGGGAATGTGTTAGGTAGGCTACAGCCCATCCTACCTCGCTTTGGTAGGAAAGATGGTCTGAAATGGTTTTCCAGCTCTGAATTTTAAGAGTCTGTACTGACTACAACTTCCAGTGATATTGCCATAACAAAAATTGTCTTTTTCTGCTTTTCATATTTCAATTTTATTAGCATAAACAACATTATTGATCCTGGCCTTTCATTTCACTTTGGCCCTGAAGCCAGAAAAGTGCATGACCATCAGACCTGCCACAGTGTGATTTTTAGGAAGGTTTTCGATCCTTTTCTCCTTTTTCCGGAAATGCTGTTACCTTAGTAAGGACAATTATAAACTCATTAAAATTAATTCATGGCTCCAGTGTGTTTTCCTTACTGGAAGAGATGACCAGAATGCTACTATCATACGTAAACTGCCATGCAAATAGCTATCCTAAAAAGCCATCCTTTACCTTGCTGCTGTACACAGGTAAATACACCTGCAATTAACGGCCTTTGTCTCTGGATAATGCTGAAGTACCCCCCACTGCTTCGGTAAAGGTATCTTCTGCTCATGCACACAGTAGTGAATAGGAGGAAAAGCTCCTGGTACAGCGATGAAGCCACGAGCCCTTTGCCAGTGGAAAAGCCCCTTACAGCACTGAGCCTGTTTGGACTTTGGGCTTTTGAGATCACTGGGACCTTGGCTTACCAAAGGCTTACAAATCTGGTCAGATTTGTGCTACAGCCTGGCAACTGTTTATTGCCCGTTATCAGTGTTCATTAGCTCAACAAGATTTAATTACTAGAGACTTTGCTGCAGAACCCTGCTTGCATTCATGCCCCATTTCCTCACAGCTAAGCTGAAAGGCTCCCAAACCACTCTTGCATTGCAGCCTGTGAGCTCCACTGGAAAAAGCCCGTTTAAAAACGTGAGAAATCCTATCTCCTCTTATCGCGGCCTTGAGCAGGGCTCCGCACAAATCCCTCCTGTCCTCCTTCGGCGGGACGCGGCCGTCCATCGCTCCTCACGGTCGCACAGGGCACGCGGGCTCCGGCCACCTCCTACGCCGTTTCTCCATCTCCCGCGTTCGCACAGCGCTGGCAGAGAGAGGGAAGAGAATTTAGAGCAGGCTAACGGGCGAGGCGCACGTAAAACCACCACCCGACGGGACAGCGTCCTAGCGCGTCGGGCATCCTCGCTGCAGGCCGAACTGGGGCACGACAGGGGCCCGAGAGGAGCCGCAGGGACAGCCCAGCCCAGCCCGACCGCCCGGGAGCAGCCACCCGCCGGTGTTGTGGCTCTGGCCGGGCAACGCAAGGCCCGGATGAAGGAGCCTGGGGGGGCACGCCACCGCTCGGCCCCGCCGCCGGGGGGAACCCTCGGCCGCCAGCGCCGCTCCCCGCCCGGGCCGTACCCGCAGGCGGACCGGCCAGGAGCAACATCCGGCCGGCGCCGCGCAGGAGCTGGCGGTCATTGGCTGTTGGCGCTAACGCCCCGCCCCTTCCGCCGCGGCGCGCTTCCGGCGGTGGCCATGGTGACGGCGGCGGGCAGGTAGGGCCCGGCGGCGGCGGGGGGCGAGGGCGGGCGGAGGGCTCCCCGGTCAGTGTTTCACCGCAAGCGCCGAATAACTCGGAGAGGAGAGAGACGTGTTAAAGCGACGCTCGTTTCCCCGGGCTGCTTCCGGCGGTGCCGGCCTGGCAGACGGCCGCCTGCAAAGCGCGGTGCTTTGGCGCGGCGAGCGTTGCGGTTTTTTGGAATCGCGTCGCTCTGGTTTGTCCCGGCTTTGTGCCCCAAACTCATTTGGAGCGGGAGGACTGGAAATACACGTCACTGCGTAAAAGCGGCAGGAAAGTTTTGTGCGAAAGTAATTTCTCAGCTCCAGTCTGGCTTCTGGGTGCTGAAAACATGTTTTCCCCCTCTCCCTGTAACATGGAGCGAGGCTGTTGTTTTGCGTAATGGTTATATACAATCTTAAGCACGATGCTCTTAAGTGACTATTCAAATACAGAGGTTTGTTTTCTAAGGGAGAGTTTTATAAAGTACGCATGAGATGGCCAGCTTGTTCAAATTGCACTGGAAAAAATAAACTCAAAATACTGTAACTGATATTTAAATAAGTAATAATAATAAAAAAATCATCAAATCTCAAACTCTTCGTTGTTGTCAGCTGCAGACTTCCGAGCCTCGTGTCCGGACCGCTGCTGGTCCCTAGGGCTGCTGTGGCACTCCTCGTTACAGCCCTTGCCATCACTTGGTGGCAGAATCCCAGCTGGGTTCTTTTTCCTAAATCCCTTCCCTATTTTCCATTTGAAATGGTGCTATTGTAATGAGGAGGTCTGTCCAGCTATTGAGGTCTTTCTTAGGCGTTTCAGTGGTTTCTAATGACCTCAGCGTATTTTTGACATCATTTTTTGTTCATGAAGTTTGGAATGAATGCTGGTCGTGTAAGTGCAAACTAGCATTTCAGTAGTTTAATTGTTTGAATGAGTGTCATCACTGTAGAGCTTGTGTTGTTTTCTCATTAGATGCTGAATGTGTTCAGCAACTCACCATTTGTGGGGACTTTGCGCATCAGATAAATTGTCAGCAAATTTCCTGTTTGATTTGCTGGTATAAATCACTGATTTAATAGACAATACTCTATTACCTTTTTTTTTTTCCAGCCTCCGATGTCTGTAAGTTTGATTTCAGGTTTTTTCCCAAAGCAGCTGGGTTGGTAAAATTGTTTAGCTGATATAAAATGCAAGTAATGCTCCCTCTTCTATCAAAGATGGTTTAGTGACTTTGGTTTTGCTGGAGCATACACCAATTTCCCCAGTTAGTACCAGGTTTTGATGCAGAGTGAGAGAGACTCATCTGTCAGTTCAGTTGTGCTCAAAGGTCACAGACTCTGTTCCTGAGGTTTGTTTTTAGAGGCAGTTCTTGGCACTCTGTGCCAGCATTGGACTGAGTATATTTGCTTGGACTGCTGCCATTTCCTAATTTAAGTGAGGTCTGTCCTGTGCTAAAAGACCAGAGGGAGACACCATCTCAGAGAGTCACTGGCAAGTGAGTTCTTTTCAAAGGTAGGACATTGTGCTTTCTTCAGAGTAAAGTTGGTAGCTAATAAAACTTAAGAGCTGCTGTGCTTCTGGACAAATGCTCGTTAGAAAAAATGATTTTTTTCCTTCCCTTTTTCCCCCATCTTCTAAATGACACCTTTTGCTTTCTGAAAATAGCCTCCCAGTTGCTGCCATTTGTCATTTAAAGGACAATGTGTTTCTAGGTAGCTGAAGCTAAAGGAGAATAGGTGTTGTTTAGGGAAACTGTAGTTTCTTTTTAGGACTTGAGCTCATCTTTGCTGCCTTTAGTGTGCTCTTGAGCTTATTAACTAAACTCCTTGTTCCTTCTGAAATATTCTCCTGTTTTTTTACAGGATAACATCTAGTTTTTGTTTTAAGGGGAATGATTTTTTTTTTTTTAATGGGCACGTGTGTAGATGTGATTTATTTTCTATTAAGCCTTTTCAAAAAGATTCCAGTCACCTGAATTTGCTTACATTATCAGTATTATCATTTCTGCTCTCTAACACCCTAATCCTGCCTTTTTGGGATGGGGAATTGAAAATTACAGGTGTTTATTTGCAGCAATAATGAGCAGTGTCTTCCCTCCTGCAGGTAATTTGGCATCATAAACATTATCTGTCAAGGACAAATAACAGATTCTTGCTTGTTTTCCAGTACGTATAGTCAAGTCTCGGGACAAAGGTGGTAGTAAGGTGTTAAAGCTTTGAGCAGGATGTCTGAGGATATCCAGTTCCTCTTGAATAAGCTGTGGATCTTTTTTGACCCCTGTTGTTTTTAATGTGCCAGGGCCCTATCTGTCCTGAGATGCCTTTAGTTACTTCAAAACGTTATTAGTCTTAAGCAGGGTTTGTATGCTTCTGATCTTCTTCTGCCAGCTTTTGTTTTGCAACTTACCATTTTTGTTACTGTGAGTCAAGTCCTTTTTTTTATCAGTGGTCTGTTTCATTCTCCTTCAGCTTGCTGCAGTTCTTTCCTTTGGCCTTTCCTCCGATAAACCTAAAAACTGAACTGAGTGTAATTGTCACCTTGTTGCATCAGTAGCCCAGTATGGGGCTCTGTGAAATGGATATTGTTGAACATACTGCAGTATGCCTTGAGCTGATTTCCACGTTCTGCTGGCATTCCCTTCCTTTTATCAATGGCTTTTTACTAAGCTTGTTCAACTTTACAAACTAAAATAAGAACTCATGGGTTTGTGATGTAAGCTGATAAAAACTTGTTGCATTAGGTCTGAAGTGCTGCAGAAATTCTTTCATCTTTCCAAAACAGTTTAGTTCAGACAGTTTGTCTTTGCTCTTTGTCCTAGTATTCCAAACTTGACTGAACTGGGATTTTCTTTGTTCTGGGGCCCTTTTTAAGGGGTCATTTCTGTACCTTCCTTGGAAGATATCTGTAACTGCATGACCTAAATAAAAAAGGATCTGTATCTTTGATCTGTTATCCCTTCTCTCACTTGCTCCCCTTCTTCATCTAGTCTTTCTCTTCCCCTCCCTCTCCCTCTCTCTCTCACCCTCTTATATCAAAGGGTGATACCTGTTGATTCAAACTCTAGCCTGGAAGCTGCAAAAGCAGGTTTCTGTTGCTGACTGTGCTGGTGGCTGGCAGCAACCTTCGGGCAGCGATTGGGTAATTTGCCCTGTTCCTGCATATCATATGGAAGAACAAAAACAGAAAGAAGAACTATAAAAGGCTTGTAAAGATTGCCAAATGAAAATGGATTAAAGGCAGAGCTTCTTTGTTTAGAAAGTAGATGAATAATAAGTAACATGATAAAGGAATACAATGAATTAGTGTGCTGACAAAGCTAAGCAGGCGTAAATGGTTCATATTGCTGAGCAATGAATGCTACATGACAAAAAACACATTTAGCTTTTAGTTGGTAGGCTTAGGGGCTCTTTTCAACGGGCCTGTGCAGGAGAGAGTTCAGTGCTTGCAAACTCAACTTTTATTTTGCCAAGGAACTTGAAAGAACCGTTCTCTAACCAAAGTATGGGAATCACTCCCATCTCCTAGCGTGGTTTAGTTAGAGGTGTCAGAAAAGTTCCCTCTTCACGGTTACTTCTTCAGCTGCTTTACACTGTCATCTCCATTTTTTAGGAATCAGAGGCAAAGGTTTTCAGGGACAGATTTTTAAAAAAGCACAGCTTCAAGATGGGCTCATAAATCAAGTGATACTCCACCCATCAGCTCTCACTTCGGAAACGATGGAAGGTCCTAAAGGGGAGCTGAAGAAAAACGTTCTCTAAGGCACACTGGTCAATGTCAGTGCCTGCGGTCCCTGCCACCCACCCCCTGTCTTCTGAATCTCAAGAGACCTCTGAGAGCAAAGAAGGACAACATAAAGAAGGCAGCTGCTTTATATGATTAGCTGAGCATGAACCAGTAAGGAGCACCTCCCACTTATTCAGCGTGAAGAAAGCCAGTGGCTTTGTGTCTTTCCCTGGAATTATTTTAGGGGTGATGATGCACTCTTCTTATATGTTACATCAATTATACCAGTCCTCTGCTATAAATCAGGAGACCTTCTGCACAAAGAGGTGGAAGAACAAGATGCCGATCTGACCAGCTGTGTATTATGGTCCTGCGCTGCTTTGCCACAGACTTGAGTTTAATCCTCCTTCTGGGTTTCTGTTTTCCCACTTTGGGCATACTCCCCATGCTTGGGGGGGAACTCGAGGCCTGGATGCCTATCTGCATTGTGCACAGTTATTACACAAGAGAGTACTTTTGTAGAGATACTTGAGTTAGCTCAGGAATAGGAAGCTCCATAGACGCTTGGGCAGAGCTATGTCCTAGCTCAACGGTTTTTTTTAGACCTAGTCAAGCTTTATTTAGAGCTAGCTCAGCTATCTTTACATGGTGTTTTATTGTGCTCTAGCACAATACCTTCAGAAATACTTTCTCTCTACCATTCACTAGTGGTTCAGCTAGCTTGCCTATTCACTGACCAGCTGCTTGAGGACTTCTGTCCTTCATGGAAATCTGGGAGAGCCTGGCATTTTTCCGGACCAGCTCTGTTCGGAGGCATGTAGCGCTACTATCATTCCTTCTGCTCCATACAAGCTGCGTATTACTTAGTAATGTTGAATTATGGCCTAGCATTATTAGTTACCTCCTTGTTTTGTCCTTATCGTGCTGTCCTTTCCTTTAAGGGACATAAAAGGTTTGTGTTATGAGTTGCGTGCCCAAACCCTGCCAACATCTTCCTGTTCGAGATTTATCTATCGGTGTTCAAACTCCATCTGTAAAACTGGGAAAAGAGGCTAGTACTCGGCTTTGGCTTTGTGTGTGACTCAAAAGATGTATAGATTCCAGGAAGAGGTTATAACTGGCTTTACTTCACTGTGACATTGAACATAAAAGCCTGAGGGTAGAGAGTGGGAAACTTAGTGACCCTGTTTACAGCAGAAGGATTGCTTACCCTTTGGCAATGTAACAGGTTGTAACATAAACTTCTCCCTTGAAGGCAAGGCTTAGCCAGGAGATTAGGGCTATGCATTGGAATCAGAATCCAATTCCAGGGTGAGTTAGGTCTTGTAGATACCTATAGCTTGGGTTTCTTTCACAGATATAATTTCAGTATATTAGAACGCAGGTTCTCCTGCTGTTAACAAACTGTACAATTGATGCTGGCATAAAAATAAAGAGCACGAACGTAGGCTCTAGCCCACTAGATGGGACATGTGGTTAATTTAAATCAGATAACTTGTCTCTGCTAACAGGTGTTGAAAGACACTGGAGTTGGAAGCACAGATTTCACTGTATTAAGCAAATAACCTGCTCAGAAGGAAAGCTTGTTCCGGGCCCCTAGAAGTTAGAGTGGGTTGTATGCATCTGGGATAATATACAGTAACTGGTCTCTGGCACTTAGATACTGTGGTAACTGCAATTTTAGAGAAATCTAAGAAGTTTTGATAGAATCATAGACATGTAGAGACATTTCCTATCTCTGAAGAGCTTTCACTCTAAATACATCTTGTGCAAGAGAACAAGTCTAAAGCAAAATGGAAGAGCATCTGGGAACGGCATCTCTGAAGCTAAGTTTGTCACACAACACCTGACAAGATCCAGTGCCAAGTGTCCTGCTGGGATGTTCAGAATAGCATTTAAATGCTTAAAATTGGGTCCTGATGTGAATTTTTGAAAGTCTAAAGGAAGGATCGAGGAAACGTGTTGAAGATGCCTCTGTACGGAATTTGGTTTGTTGGTGGTCTGAGGGTCTAAGGCAGTGGGTGGGAAAGAAGGTTGTGCTAATTTTAACTCTAGTGAGACTTCTTAAAAAGAAGTATTTCCCTAGTTTTCAAGCCTCTGCTAAGTTGCTTGATGGTGAAATGCTCTATTTGCTTTGATCTTGTGGTTCTAGGAAGACTGTTCAGAAAGGGAAGCGCATGGATCTCACAACCACAGTCATCATCCCACTGCTTTTTGGCAGCTTGGGGATCTTCGCCCTCTTCCGTCTGCTGCAGTGGATGCGGATGCGAGCTTACTTCCAGGAAGCAGTGGTGGTGGTCACTGGGGCTACTTCTGGCCTAGGAAAAGGTAGGTGTTAAAGGGTAGCAGAAAGGTGCTATAGGCAGAAGAAACAAAGGGACGTGGAAGAGAGGCCTATTGGAATACAGCAATAATGAGCAGAAAGTCTCATTCTTCTGAATTTTGAAGAGAGCTACCTTGCACAGCCATATCATTTATAACCACCCTCCAGTGCAAGTTTTGATGTAAAAGCCAAAAAAAAAAAAAAACCAAAAGAAACCCCAAACTCCCCAACAAATGTTGAATCTAATTTTAACCATCCTGTATAAATTGGAGCTCATCAAAGCAAGTAAATTCCTGTACTGTCGGGCATCTTTTCTCTGAGTCCTGGAAAAGTCAGGAAGTCAGATTGTTTCTCTAAGACTTACCAGACAGAACTGCTGTTCTGAATTCATGTTTGCTGTTGTATTTCCAGATACCCTGCCCTCTTTTCTACTTCTTATTCCCACCTCTCACCCCCAAGTTCTCTTCTGGTACAGTCCCTCCGTCTTAATTTCAGACTCTTGATAATGTTAGTGGCAAGAGCCAGTGGATAATCCAGTGGTTTCTTTCCAAATAAATTTTTATTCTTTGCGTGGGTGGATGTGTTTTCTAATTCTGCTTTCTGTAATTGCTTTAAAAGCTTCTTGAAGAGAAGACAAGGTGCTCTCTGCTATCAAGGCCTTTCATTAGGATGAGTACAGTTATAGAACAAATGGGAGCTTACATTGATGCTATCTTTGCATGTGAGTTTGTCCTTGAGGACAGGGGTGTTCACTAGCTGAATGGTCAAAGGAGATGAAATGGTCCTCTCTGCCTGCCAGAACCAAAGAGCTGGGAGTGGTAAAAGAATTAGTATTTGATGTCTGGAAAAGGTGGAACTATTATCTCAGGAGAGACCTTCCTGCTGTGATACAGTAGGCAGGTGAAACACCTTGTTGGGTGTTCCTTCCCACTGTTTTTCTTCTCATCTTGTGAAAAGCTAAGCCAGGGTTGACACCCAGACTGCTAATGCCTCCATATAGATCTCCACCGCTGTGCAGAGAAGTTTTCTCCCTTACTGACTCATTGGCAAGATCTATGCTATTCCCCCAACTCCCAGTTATTAATATTCTAGAGCACCTCTAATTACCGTGTGTTCTTCTGCACCCTTTGTTACCACCATGCTATAGTCTCTTGCACGAATAAGGAATTTGTTTCAGTAGATGACAGAGAAGTAGTTTAGAAGAACGTGGGATTGCTTCAGCAGCTGGTAGCACTGAAAGTATCATAGCCTCCTTTCTTCTGACTTCTCTTGATATAGACCACCTTGATAAAGTCATTAGCTCCAAGGCTTCCAAAACCTTTGGCAGTGTTTACTGAAACCCTTAAGATCAGGCCTCTGCTACATTAAATGACATATGCAAGATAACAGTGGTTCTACTTAAGAAAAGCATATGGTCAAAGATTAAGAGGCATAGGCAGATTTAACCAGCTGATGGGGGAGTACGTGCGAGCAGCACAGTAACTGCGTAACCAGCATAGTAACCATGAAAACACCAACTGCCTCACCATTGTCATGCATCTGTCAAAGTCACTGGAAAATTGCATCTTGCTATGGCTTCACTGTAACTCAGCCTATCACTCAGGAATAATAAGACCACCTTAGACCCTTGCCAGATTAAAAAGCAAACAAAAATGTTTTTAGCCTACCACCAGATATGATGTGGATCTGCTGTTTGTGTCTGTCATTCAAACGTCTGCTTTTCTCTCTTCCTTGTTCCCTCCAAAGAATGTGCAAAAGCTTTCCATGCGGCTGGCTCCAAGCTGGTGCTCTGTGGCAGAGACGGCGAAAAACTCAAAGACCTGGTACAGGAGCTTTCTACCATGACCAATCACCGAAAGAACGTGAGTGTGGGAGAGGGAAAGGCTTGTTGTCTCATGTGTCTGGGATTTCTGTTCACGTTATTACAGAAGATACAGCATTGCTTGTGGGTTGTTCTGTTGAGCAATAGGAAAGACGTAACTCTGTGGTTAGGAATAGATAATGCTAGAGTACACTGAACTAACATGTCGTGTCTTGCAGAAACCATACAAAGATAAGCCAGCTGAAAGACTACCCTTGTCTTGTAACAGAAACGCATGCACGTGAGTGCAGACTCCTCAGACATCTCTTGCATCTGCACTCCTATATGGTATCTGAAAGAGTGACCTTGCTTGTCTTAGCCTTTATTTTTGATGGCTAGTTCTGATGAGAGCGTATAAGAAAGGTATTGCTGGCTTCTGAAGGAGACACGTGAGTCAAGTTGTTGACTACATCAGATGGCGTTTTCTTTAATGAAGCAATAGCAAACTTTAGTACCTGAGGAGGATCTAACTTGCCTCTTTCCAAGCTTCTGGTATAAGCATCAGGCTACAGGAGGGAGAAAGACCAGAGCACAGCCTGCTCCTATCACATGTTTTTACCGAGTGACTGCTAACTGCTGCACTCTAATCAAACAAGGTCTGGATGGCCCTGCCTGCACTCCCAAAGCTGAGAAATCCCATCTCTCCTCTAAGTAACTATTATGAATAACATACAGCACATCCAGGACTGGTCTTTTGCTAACTTGTGTTTATTCACAGACACATAAACCTTACACTGTGGTCTTCGACCTGTCAGACACTAAAACGGTCCTAAATGCTGCTGAAGAGATCCTGAAGCATTTGGGTCACGTGGACATACTGATCAACAACGCAGGAATCAGTTACCGAGGCACAATTGTGGACACAGGACTGGATGTGGACAAGAAAGTGATGGAAACAAATTACTTTGGTCCAGTAGCCCTCACCAAAGGTATCTGTGATCAGAATTACTGGGGGGCCAATGGATTTGGCTGTTATCTTCTGCAGGCCAATACAACTAAGCACAACTTAACTTCTGACTCTTAATTGTTTTTGGTATAATACAGTATAAGAAGGGAGGAGAGCTTCTTTGTTTTATGGGCAGGCTTAGAGGATGCTTGGACATGACTGCACTGAAAGTACCTGATAGTACTAGATAAGAGATGATATCTTGTTTGAAACACCTCCTGCCTCTTGTCTTAGGGGAGCTTATGGAGAGATACCTGGTTTGTCTGTCTGCTCTGATAAAACCCTAGAGAGTGCGGTCTGGATTGTAGGTGAAACTCTAGCTTTCCTAGGAAGCTGCTTTGGTTGTGTAGAAACTTCAGCCTGGAGGGTGTCAGCTACATGAACTGGAAAGATGTACTGGTGGCAGAAAAGTGCAAGTCCTGCTGACCATACCTGTGGGAGACCATAGTGACTATAACGGCCTTTGTGTAGCCTCATTGGCAGAAGACAAATTTCTGGGCACTTTGGCAGTTGTCTCCTGATATGTGAATGTCCCAGCTAGACTGCAGCCTCAGTTAGAGGCATCCTGGGCACTGTCCCTCTGCCTAACCCCTACACTGAATGAGGACCTTCTCACTGGCCTCAGGCTTCCCTGAAGCACTGCTCTGAAAGCATTGATTTAGCAATGGCAGGACTGTTATCCTGAACGGGTCTTTTCTGTTTCCTGCTAGCACTCCTCCCCTCCATGATCAAGAGGAGGCAGGGCCACATTGTGGCCATCAGCAGTATTCAAGGCAAGATAAGCATTCCTTTCAGATCAGCATGTAAGTACCTCCACAGAACGAGGGGAAGACTTATTTGGGGCATTGGACTGAATGAACCCTTGGCTACTGCTTCCATCTGTTGCTCCCCAGAGCTGGCAGCACGTGGGGAAGGCAGGGCTGTGCATCGTTCTTGGTGTGGTTACAAACCCCTGACAGCCGTTGAGGAAGGTACTCTCACATACAAAATCTTAGCCCTGTCCTCAAGTTATTAGGGTACAAGGAAGGAGAATAGAAAATGTGGCCCTTGCTTAGAATTTTGGTCTGAAAACTGCTTGATATTCCCATCTTAAAACTTGAGAGTGCTATAAACTTGCTAGCCATTAGGATTGATCAATTCCTTGATTTCATTGCATTTTTATCCTTGCCAGTCTGCCTGGTTAATCTCCTCTAGAAAAGTAAAAGCTTGTTCTGTGGTTTAGTAAGTTCAATGGTACAACCACTACCAAAACAAAAGCCTAAAGGGTTATCTTGAGTCAACAAACCCTTCATGCTAAATCAGATGTGACAAGAAATAACATTGGTGTGATTACTGGAAAAGCCTTATAAAAGATGGAGGAATTAAGAGGAGAGCGTTTGGCCTACCAGCAACTGTAGATCATTGAGAATACACAGACAAATGGGAAGGTACAATGGGGACGGCATACAAGTGGCAGGGCATAATGAGAGCCTGAATGTCAAGTGAAGGCACCTGGAAAGTCTGGGCCATCTTTGCTTGCAGATGTTGTGGGTATGACCGCACAAAGAACTACGTTCTGAAGAGCTTTCAGAGCACCTGCACAGCAACCAAAGCAGGGTGGGCCTGGCAGCATGGAGCTCGACTCTTACCTGGGTCCTCGCAGCGGCTGCGCAGCTCTGCGTACTGGTTGCCAGCCCTGCAGCCACACTGAGGTGGTGGCACAGTCACGGTGGCAGTGACCAAGTATATGTGGAAAGGGAGCAAGGAAAAGGAATTGCTCAGCCATTTAGAAGGGGGAAATCCTGCCCTAGGCCACGCAACTCCACTCCTGCAGCTCGCGCGATCAGGTTTTGACTTGTGCGCAGCCAGGCTCTGAACCTGCTCTGCAAGTCTGTAATGCTCAGTGCACGCAGGCTAGCGGGGTGCTCAGCAGCGAGTGTCAGCCCTGCTTTCCCGCACTGGGCATCACGTTCCCCCAGCCCCAGCTGATCTTCTTGAATGCTTCCCAAGCCAGACTTCATGTCTCCTTTATCGTGAGTGGGAAGCAGCTTGGGTTCACCCTGTAGTGCTTCGGCATGGCTGAGATATTAAGCTCAGGATCCTAGCCAGTTTCCAGCTTGAGTATTTACATTTTGCCTTCCTAAATTGCCTCTCACTCCCACTACCTGTTGCTGCCATTCACTAAAAACAACTAGAAGTTGGCAAACAGCTGCGGTGTTCTTGCTGAGAAGTGACTTCATTTAAGTGACAAATGCATTCAGGGGAATGAATCTTCCCTCAACTCTGCTCCTTAGCACATAGCCCTTTCCTTGTTTTTCAGATGCTGCCTCTAAGCATGCTATCCAGGCCTTCTTTGATTGCCTACGAGCAGAGGTAGAGCAGTATGACATTGATGTGACTGTTATAAGCCCTGGATACATTCAGACAAACCTTTCTCTCAATGCTGTAAGAGCAGATGGATCTCGCTATGGAGGTGAGATGTGATTTTGTGTCCTGTAACTAAAGTGTCTCCACCTAACTGAGATGTCTGAACTCCAAAGCGTGCTTGCAACACGTGACCTTTGGTGGGGACATGGGCTAGCCTTAAAGATTTGAAAGACAGCTTTAGTTGCAGGGTAAGAAGAGTAACCCCCAAACTGAGCCTTCCTAGACAGCAACTAATTTGGAGTTATTGAGCTTGAGGGTATTATATAGCACACATGAATCCAAGTATTTTCTTTGAAGTACAGCTCTGTACCTTCCAGTCTACAAAAGTCTCTCGTCCTGCAATATACGTGTCCTACGAGAGATGCTAGGTTTGAGAGGGAAGAGGAGAAAACAAATTCCAACTACTGATCTGTACTGTCAGCTGAGCAGTAAGACAGAGGAAGTGTCTCTGGTGTATCTGTTTCCCTCTCACTCACATCAACCACCAAAGCATACATCTGGAAATGACGGTCCTAACTAGGAGAACATATTGGAGCATTCAGCTCTGAGCCTTAGCTGCTGAAATAGACCACAAGGCTTGTGGAACCACAGCCTGGGTATCAGAAGGAGCGTGTACTGATTTCTACCTCAATCATGAATTATACTGACCTGTACTCCTATACACAACTGCTGTAAAATCCAGCACCATATAAACAATCATGCATAGTCGGAGCAGAGCTTTCCTAGGAAAGGGACTTATTTGTGGACTTACCTGCTGCTCTTGGTGCTTACGTGGCTTTGCTTTGGCAGTTATGGACAAGAACACCGCCGAAGGGCAGACAGCTGCAGAGGTTGCTCAGGTGGTTCTCAGTGCAGTGGGGCAGAAGAAGAAGGAAGTACTTGTAGCTGGCCTAACGCCCTCCTTGGCTGTCTACCTGCGAAACCTCTTCCCCAGACTCTTCTTCACCTTAATGGCATCTAGAGCAAAAAAGGAGAGAAAAGCAAAGGACTCTTAGAGCTCAACTCCTTCGAGCAGTAACTGTAGGGAGAGGCTAACCCCTGCAGCTTGGCTGGGACATCAGAGGAAGTGCTGCTACAGCAAACGTTTCTTGAAATGCTGCAACTTACCATTGCATGGAGAGTGGGAAGCTGCCTTCGCCACATCAGGGTAGGCCCACGTGTCTGAAGGCAGCGCCTCGTTCCCACCTAAAGAAGAACGCTTGGAACAAAGGGAGAGAGCTGAGGCTGCAGGTGAGGGTAACTTAAGGGTACACCCTTCACAGCAGGGGAGGCCCACGTGGAAGGCAGCACCTTATTTTACCTCACCCCAGGCACACTTAGCTTTACTGGCCTTCTACAAATAAAACCCACCTGGTTTGCTTACATGCCAGCTGCTTAGCTTTCCCCATCCCATGGCCCCTGTGAAATACAGTCCCCAGCTGGGTGCTCTCATGATTACTGTCTTCTTCCCACTCCCTCCAATCTGATCCAGAACACATTGCTTGGAGTGGAAAGCTTCACAGAGCTTGTGCTTGTTAGCATGCCAAATCATCTGATATGTTAAGCTGAAGTTAAGTCCAGTGCCATTTCAAAAAAAGTAACTGATGTAAATTTATTTGGAAATGGCTTTATCTGTCTGAACCATGCCCTACTGAAGGACAGGGCCACTTGACTCTGTACTACTTGACAGTGCAGTACTAATCCCCAGCACAAATTAACGCAGGGGAAGCACTGAAAAGATTCAAAACAAAACAAAACCAAACCCCCTGCAGCATAGCAAGGTATGCTGTTGAGTGTAAATACTGTGCAGGTGATGGCACACCTGGTCCACCTGCGGGCCTAGAGCACAGAGTAGGTGTGGTTCTTTAGATGCCAGGCGCTCTCATCTCCTGGCAAGCAGAGGCGAATCTGTGCACAATAGGTGGATGCTATATAAGACAGACCCTTAGTTCTCACCTGGTTTAAAGCAAGCACAGATGTTAATTAGGATCTGCTACTACCACAGCCAGTAAGGAGAAGGATACCTGCTTGTTGAGGTATCACAAGCTTCAGTACTAAGGGTTGGGGGAGTGCCATATTCCATCTTTCATCCCTTCTCGTGTTCTTGTGCTAAGTAAGGTTCCTCCTTCCCAAATAAGAGAGAGAAGACTTGCATCCTGCCCAGTCTGATCCCCAGGCAGCTCATGGTGTGAGGGCAACTAGCAACACTGAGAAGAAGGAATGGCTCCACATTACTGCAGTTAGTTCAGAAAGGACAGAAGTAATTTTTGTTTTTTTTTTTTTTAATTTAAATAAAACCTACTACTAGGAACTAAGGTCCAGATCCCTGCTGCCATCTCCATGCACTTACCAGCATTCCCCATGTGTACTGCCCTGTGTCCTGCCTATGCGTGCATATCTGATGACAAATAAATTATATTGCCATGAAACGCATCCTTGTTGTATTTACCCTCTTGCAGCAGTTAATGTGAGAGGAAAGGGAAAGCAGGAGTGTGGTTTTTTTGTTTGTTTTTTTTTTAACCTTCCTGCAAGGTGCTTTCTACCAGCGATATTTGCAGAACATACATACTTCATCCCAGCACCCTTTATATGATCTGTTAGTTTACGAGAGACAGTGTGGCTTCACACAGGATTAATCACACTGAAGAAAGTCTGTTGCAGGTGTGCAGGGTTATAAGGATTTTCTCCCTCAAAAAGCCTTTTCCTGACCACTGCCGAATCTCTAATCTCTAGGAATCTCAGCCCAAGTGGTTGCCAGGACATGTTTAATGAGCCTAGTTCTGCTCAGATAAGACATACGCTGCCATTAGCACTATGGCTGAGGCTGTAGTTTTGCTATAGAAAGGCCTAGAGTTGAAATTACAGCTAGTAGAAGCTTTCAGCTATATGTGCTGAAGGCTGGGATTTTTTTTTTTCTTCCTGTTAAGATATGAATACAAAGCATTACCTTCTCTCCTCTCTTCAAGGAGAGTTTCTGCATTTGTTAGCTGTGTTTTTCCTTTCACACGCCCAGTCCTTGATTTTTTTGGGTGAAATACAGTACTTCCTGCCAGCCTCGGCCAACGGCTCCGTCTTCCGATGTTTCAAATCATGGCTGCTCAGGAAGGACCAAGTGGCCACTTTGCACTTCTGGAATTACCATCCAGGGTGCTGAGGGGTGTAACTCATCAGGCCTGAGGAAAAAGAATTACACGTAGGGGAGTTAGTTTGAACTAGAGCTCCAAACCAGAGAGCCTGAGATCGCACACATTCCCCTTTGAAAGTAATGCCCCCCCCCCTCTGTGATGAGAGGGGTGTGACACTGCATCTCCGAGTGCGAATGTGTGCAAGGCTCTTGCAAAGGAGGCTCGTCCCAGGCCGCTTTAACCCAACAGCCACCAGCAGGGGAAGCCAGTAAATGACCCCCCCAAAGCCTTGCACGCAGCAGCCATCCCCATGTGATGCAGTGAAACCCCAAATCATTAGGACGTTTCTCTCTCTCCCCCTCGTTCTCCCATGTCATGTTTGCATCATTACAGCACTGACCTCTCAATAGCCAGGATGTTACCAATCATATTAGCTAGATTGTCACTCACTACTGTTTCTTAGAAAATGACCCCCCCACACACACATCACCTCTACCTCAAAATGGAGTGAAAGTTGTATTTTTAAACAGACCTACGTGATGCGACAGCTACGCTGCCTGTTCATCTTTCCTCCTGCAATAAGTGCCTACAGCAGCTCATGCTCATTTTTAACTCCAGAGCCCTTGATGTAAGCCATGCGCTTGGGCAGCCAACCAAGGGCAAGTCTTTCCTATCATACTGACCATGCTGCGCAATGGAAAACTTAACCCAATTAAATGCCAGGACCACAGAGGTTTGGTGAAGGAGCTAGTAGACCTGACAGTTCTTCTGCACTGACTAAATAAAAAAAAAAATTGAAAAAACGTACAGAGGAATGACTCCTGCACAGCTAGGATGAGAATGTTTTAGGGTCTTCTGCAGCAATAAAACACACATTAGCTAAGGCAGATCTGCCACTAGTTTAAGTTCATCCACAAGATAGGACTTTAGAAACGAGCAGCATCAGGGCTTGAGAAGCTCTCTCTCCAGAAGCCCTGGGCTGACTGCAGAAAGATGAAGTGGTTGCATTTCTTCCCCTCCACTCTGTCGAGACAACTGTACGTTGTTGCTATAAATAAAGCCTCTCTGGATCTGGCTTCTTTTAACCTTGGAGGAAGGTAACTTAGCCACTGCACCAGCAAAAAAGGCAAGGGCTCTAAACAGGGCCATTCCCACCTAACAAAGTCTTGATGTCACAGGAACTCCCTCCAGCCTGCTCAGAGGCAGAAGTGCATGTAAAGGTGGTAAAAGCACTTGTTCAGAATTCCCTAGCAAACACCATTTGCCCAGTATGCGCACAACTGGGATGTATGTGCTCCTAATATAAAAGCTTCATCAGCAGAAAAATGCAAGTTGCGGCCTTCAGCCAGAGAGCCCTGCTGCAACTGGGAGGAGAGGGAGCTCTTACTGCCTGCTGTTGCAATTTGAAAAGATAAAGATAGAACTGAATTTGGTTTCTGACCTCATGAGACTCCCTTCCAAGATCAGGGCTTCAGCTGTGGAGGTCAGATTGCAACCACCATTTAAGCAAACAGTACACCTGTATGCAGGCAGTTTGTATTACAGGCCTTTGCTCTTGTATTCAGATCAGACACTTGAAGCTATGCCAAACTGCCCTTCTAAAGGCACACCGCTTATTTTCCATCTGGTATGGAGAGACGATAGAGAGTAATCGTCAAAAAGTAACTGGTAGATCTTGTAAAACAGTAAATAGTTTCTCTTCAAAGAACAAGATTTTGACAATTTTGAGCTAAAAGATGAATTCCTGCACAAGATCGAATTGTAACGTTTCGGATTACACACAGCTACAAGATACAATCATGCAGACACGAGGATGCCTCCTGGAGCATCCTGGAGCAGCTCCAGCAGTTAGCCTTCCAAGCAAGACCCACGGAATTGCAGATTCAGGGCACAGCTGTCCAAGCGCCAGCTCCAGTAACAAAGCACGAAGATAAGCTGGACTCGCACCTCTGAGTCCTTGCTGCACATGGTACAGCACATCTCGGTGGAGCGCTTGTACAGTTGAGCAGAACGTGTTTGACTGTAGCTGGAAATACAGTGTTATTTCCATTGTGCAGAGAAGTAACAGTTGGAGGTGGCAGGACAGCACAGGATTTGGACACCGTTAGCCCCAAGGATCAATGCTTAAGAAGTTACTAAAAGATACACAAACACTAGGGTAACTAGTATTCCTGTTCCAAAAACACAGCTAGTCAAGCAAGAGGAAAAGCACCGCTCTGCAGCCATCCCTTCAACAGATAGCTGCGAAGTAACATGTCTGCTGCACTTGGCAGCCGTGCCCAAGAGGAGCATCAGGTCTGTGTGTAGGCACAAGTACATAACTATCACCACGCAGGTTCTCATAGCGGAGACCGGCACCTCTGTCTCTTGGAAACACACTATAAAAAGGAACTATGTTAACAGTAAAGAAAATGCAAAAGTATTTGAAATTCTCATCCTTTAATGGTCAATGATAACTTCTGGCTGGTTCTGTGTAATACAATTAAACAATATACTTAAATGTTTCCCAAAAAAAGAAAAAAGCTCTCACCCCTCCCACCCTTTCTTTATATAGCTTGCTTTCTTTCGCCGACATCCCGCTGCTGGATTAGACTCCCGTGGCCTAACATACAGCTCTCTCAAGTCATCGCACATCCACATTTTAAGTGTAATGAAGAACTGAAAAACCTTGGTGCACCTGTGATGTGTTATTTTAAAAATAACAGCTCTATTAAACCAACTCCTTCCCAGTCTCCACTGCTTCTCAAAGAGGAAAAACAAAATGTTACTGTGGGAGTCTTAATACACTTGTCTTTGTGGGTTTCTCTCTTCCCTGCTGAAGTCATACAGCGTAGAGTTCATAGATCTTCTTTACACAGTACACCAGGGCAGCGAGTGCTATCGTGTTATGCAGTCTCTTTCTGTGCAGGTCGTCCTTCCTCACCAGCACCACTGGAGTGGAGGAGGTGAGCGTATGCAGGGGCAGGCGGGAAAGTTTATAGGCATCATACTCTACTTGGTACTTGCAGCAAGGATCAAATTGCCAGGAGATACCATAAAGGGTGCAGCAAGCCATGCTCAGCACACCAGCGGGCAGCGAGATGTAGTGGGAATAATCTACTGGAAGTGCCAAAGGGGTGAAGAGACAGGTGGTGCCCGCTAACACAGCCGTCTTGTGCAGGCAGTTCCCGACAGTGATCCAGCGGGCCGTCTCATCACCAATGCGAGTGGGCTCTATCACTATGTATTTGTACTGTGCTTCCAGGGCCTGCTCCAGCTCATACTCAAACTGGTCCTGAGCATTCTCTCCGTTGTAGATCTCATGCACGATGTAACAGTCCGTGGAGGACAAGGTGACCCTGTTAACAGGAAACACAGCATTAAAACTACAGAGTTTAAGGACAGACTTTCCATCAACCCAGTTATAAGAGCATGAAGGAAAAATGACTGAAGTCAGGGCAGCCTCTCAAGGTCACTCAGCCTCTGCTTAACAACAAGCAGCTTTTACAAACCCAGATTCATTTCACATCAGCTAGTTATGCTTTTTATATAAAAACAGTCATCCTAAAATGAAGCAACTTATCTTTTGTTAAGTTTTCGTAGCTTGGAGGAACCAAGAACATTTTGAGAAAACAGGATCTTGTGATCAGTTCAGTTCTCCTAAAATGGTTCCTCACACATACCCAAGCAGCTGCTCTAGAGATACTGTAAACGTCACACCTCAGTGACCACATTGGATGGATGAATGAATGAATGAACGAACTACAGAGACTCAAGGAGTTTTTATAAAAAATAGGACTAACAGCTCATTCATTGAGAGGGCAAGTTGCATTGGACATTTGAGAGCGAGCACCTTCAAACACCTTTGCTTTCTCTCCACAATAACCACCTCTTTGCCCCCTATGCAGCTTGCTATTTAGTCTGCCATGTTAAACCCAGCCTATGAGGACGGCAAGGAGACATTGCTGGAAGTGAAGATGAGAAAGGTAGCGGAGCACTCTGAATTCGTTACAGAAGGGTTCACTCCCTCTTACTGAAATAGCAGGCAAGCAAGAAAGGAAAGCTCTTAACCAAAATAGGTTTTAGCAACAAAGACAGACATGTTTGCTTTACCCTGAAGCAGGCTCCCTGCTGACAGGGGATTCACAATAGACTTCTACACCCCCCATTTGAGTATGGGCTTTCAGCTACCTAAAATTACATCAATTGCCAGCTTCCCTACAACCTCTTCATACACAGCAAGCATCACCTTGTTGTAACAGGCTGTTACAGCTAGTAAAAAGGATTATGACTGCTTACCTGCACTGAGAAAGGGTAAAAACTATCCATTAGAACACAGCAAAATACATCCTCCTAAACAGGAGATATAGCTATTTCTGACATACTTGTGCTTAAACAAAGCAAAACTGAACACGTGGCTTCCCAAGGATAAAAATATCTGGCAGATTCCTCTAGCAGAAGGAGAGCAAATTGCACACATATTTGACCTAATCGCAGCAGACAAAACCACCTCACCCCAACAGCATTTAGACCCTCCTGATACTGGGAGGCAAGAGACTGCTAAAACGAAGAATGAAACTAGCACTTCTTGCTCCATTAGTACAATGGTACTTGTGTGCATGCACTGGAAAATAAGGGAAAGAAAATACACGTTCATGAGTGCTGGGTTACCAGACATTACCCTTAATGTGCACCTTCATTCACGCTGTAAAGGGTATCATGCAGTGGCCATCTGTAATCAAGAATATTGTTAAATTACAAGCCGGTGCCAAACGTAGCTGCTTTTGGGAATAGTGGCAAACATATCAAACAGCAGGAATTAAGATGCACCAATCTCTCTCAAGGCAGAATAATAAGCAGTTTCTGGCTGGTATTTATATAAACCTACAAGGAAAACTCCACTTACAAGCTAGTTATTGGGTTCACTGCAGTACATTTTCCCTGTGGCCTGTTCACAAGTAGAACGTGAAATAAAAATCCACCTGAACACTGTGCATGCCAGGGGCTGGTTTAAGGCCATCGTCTTGTCAAACGTTTGGAAAAATCGAATAAGATTCTTCACCTTGATTTTTTTAAAGCAACCTCTCCAACTGAAGGATGCATCCTGTACACGATTAACCCTTTCAGCACAGGATGTGATGGGCTCTGGTGTTCAATAGTGAATTGGCAAATATTTAAAGGAAAATTTGAAAGGACAGAACTTGCATAAAAATTTAATAGAGCACTGTATTTCTTTAACACAACTAAGTGTTACATACAGAATGAGTTAACCAGCTGTTGCACTAGTATGTTAAGGAGACAGCTGGTAATGGTTTCTGCCAGGGATGACCAGACCAAATGCAGCCTCAGCCAAATCAAGAATTCCAGTTTCATTTCAGAAGACACACTGAGACTTAAGGTAGCTCTGTAAAACTACACCAACGACTATGTGAAACCACTTACTGAGCCATAATGACTTCAGTGAAAAACTATTGCTGAAAGGCATTTTCAGCACTGGGTCAGCATCCAGCTTAACACAATCCTCCAGTTAAAAATTATTATTTCCTCTAAAGTAGTATTTTTCAGGTTGAGAGAAGGATTCAACAGCATTTAGCTTTCTGTAACACCTAGGGCCATGCAGTGTGGGTCTGCAAAACAGAGAATTAGAAACCAAATTCAACTGACATAACCAAGGACTCAACTGAGGCTTAGGAACAGTATGACAGCCTAGTCACCCTAGGACCCCTCTTTGGTCAGTGGGAAAATAAGGAGGGAACAAATCCATTTCTCCCTGCCTGGAGAAGAGCCTTGGTGGGCTTGGTGTCTCACACTAGGAACTCAAGTGAGGTAACGACATTACATGGGACGCCTCCAGACGTTGACCAGTATCCATCTCTCCTGGAGTCTTGGGCTCTGCCAGGCTCTGGGGCTTCGTAAAAATGAAGTCAAAGCACAATCCTTCCGAGCCAAAACAAGCATAACTTAGAATGTTTTCCATTTAAAAATCACTGTGAACTAAATACACAAAAGCTTCTTCCCTGATAAAGCCTAGCCCCCAAACTGTGCTGTTTCTTCAGACTAAGTCCCTTATTAGGGATTAAATCTCTGTCAGAGTGAGTGCTCGAGTTACAGCTGGCAAAACGGACAGTCCCAAAAACAAAGGCCAAGGAATGAAAAATTAGCTACTCAAACAACAGGACACATGAAGAGTCAGTAACGCAAGCAGGACTGATATGAGAGAAAGCCTCTGCTCTGTAACAGAGGAGTGGAGTTTACCACGTATAATTTCCACCCAAGAAATGGCTGCTCCTGGAGGAAGGGAAGCTGAAAAGAGAGTTGTTCTAAGACAACCCAGAAGGAGATGCAGCTGAGATGCGTAGACTGCAAACAGGCTTCAGAAGATTTTAGACCTTCTCAGGATGCAGAGCAGGACTGAGGACTTCAACTATGAAAACTCACAGACACAACCTCTCCTGACACAACCTTTCAATTGAACAATGGTTGCACATGAACAAACCCAATCAAAGCAACTGGATTTGCTCTAACCCTGCAGGCTACGGAGTTTGCCTTTTGGAACTTGTTGTCCCGTCCCGTCCCTCCCCCGCTTTCCCAGCAACAGCAAATAAAAAAGCAGAACTATGCAAACCAAATCTAAGCTGGCATCCCCCACTTGTGAAGTGCTGCTAATTTTACATAAACTCCATTTCACTTAAAAGCACAGTAAATAACCTGTGTCAGAGATAATCTAGTTCCAGAAGTCATAAAACATTGCCACACATTCAGAAGTCCAGCTGCTATCTACTAGGCAGCCCAGAATCTACAAAAAGCAGGCATTAACGCTACTCAGTCAAAGGATTTTCCAAGACCAGCCCTCTTTTTGTGGCAGCAGAGGGCGATATTAACACCTCCCTCCCCCCAAAAATACCCGCTAAAAAAAAAAAAAAGTTGTACAACTGTTCTACAAGAAGAGTTCTGGAGCTTCCATCCCAATAGTTTATTCTACTGCAGCTTCATGCATCCCATTATTGAGAGCTTTTTGAATGCCTCATTCATTCCTGGTGCCAGCAGCATACATATGTGGTGAAATGTGGCAGTACTCTCAACTATTTTTATATAAGCATATATAAAAATCAAGACAAAAATCATTTAAAAACCACTAATAATCTTGGCATTACCAAAATTTTACATAAGTAAGGAATCAGTTGTTAACAGAGCTACTACCAGCCGAGGGGACAGAAGCATCTGTCCTAGCCATAGGGCAAGTTTCAAGTTACATGTGGAATATCTTCCAAACATGGGAATATCAGAGAGCACCAAGAGAGGGATACTGCAGCTGGCTGAACAAAGGAAACTTCAGCAGTTTCCCCACTTACAAACCTCTAAGCAGCTCTGTTTCTGTGCCTCCACCTTGGAGGGAGTCTCCTCGCTGCCTCTTGAAAACACCAGCCTGTCTGGTTAAATGTAAGTTTCAACTGGATAATCTTTATGGATGAAGAAAGAAATGCCCTTCTGAGGGGGGACAATAAGCAGCACAGTGCCACTCAATGTGAAGAGACCATAAGTCTTGCCAGGTGCCAACTGCAAAGGGAGAAACGGAGGAACAGACTGCTGAAAACAGGGCATATGACAACATCCTGGAATAAATCCCAGCATCTTCCTACCACTGTCCACTTGGAGGGGAAAACAACTGAGCCTCATGAGTGCGTTGCCTTCGGCCTAACGGTGCTCCTCAATCTGCCAGATGGCAAGGATTTCAAGTCCTCTAACTATCTGAACTCTGCAAAGTGCCCAGAATCACAATTAGAAAGAATCTCAACCTGCGCAGAGGCATCAAGCACTGGTCTAGTTCTAAGCAAAAAAGGGTTTTTTAAGCCCTCTCCCTTAACATGTAGGTCTTGTTATTATCTTTTTAAAGAATATTTCTGGACAACAGCAGTGCTCACAGCACCAAACAGACATTCATCTGAACTATAAATGAAGACAGACCTATTTGATCTGTACAAAAGAAAGAAAAAAAAAAAAGGAGAAAGGAGAGTCTTGCAGTAGTGTGATAGCTAATGCCTGTGACTCCAGAAGTCTGTCACGTGCAGCAGCACACAAAATCCAGTGTAGCAATACAACGAGGGACTCGAGGCTGGTTACGTGAATGATTCCAGAAGAGGCACATTACAGATGGTCAAAGCACACAGTGTTTGGAGTCATTATTAGCATCTCAGCTAAGCCTGAATAAGTCAGGAAAGTCTGGGCAAGATGAATTCAAACACCGTAACAGACTAAGCTTCTCTCTCCCACATAAATCCTCCTCAAAACGTCATTTAATTTCAGCGTGAAAAATGAGTTGTGGTCTGGCTTTAATTTCCAGTGGAAATACTCCACCTCAAAGTCTTATTTGACAAGAATGTATTTTTCTACTCAAGAGAGCTCCAGGATATGGTGTACAGGAAGTGCTGCAGGTCCAAGCCAAAACGTCTGCACAATCATTTCTGTCAAACCTCTCCATTCTCTCCCGGTCTCAGGCCATTGGCCACTAATATCAAGCCTATGGCTTGAGAGGCCATTCTCTAAAATCTGTCAATGCACACATTAAAGTGGAGGAAAAAATAAAGCAGGATCTCCAACCAAAAGGTGCATCTTCAATACAAATGGAGAAGAACTGGAGAACATAGGTGAGATCTTCAAACAGTCTTGGCAAACGAAGACAACATCTACCAAGGAAAACGCAACCAGGCCATAACAAAAATACACCAGCCACCAGAGCAAAGAGGCGCGTCAATTTTAAGTCAACTAATGATTAGCCAGCCCAATGGAAACAGGTCAATCATTGCTCTAAGCAAACAGATTACCTGAAATCTGAGCAGTACTGGTAGTGAAAGGAGAGATCTTTAAGGGTGCAGAGAAGCCAATGTAAGTTAGTGGTGATGACATTAAAGCTGTTCTTTCTGGAGTTTGTTAGAACATCTCCTCAGGGAACAAGTGGCATTCTGTTTTGTGTTCTGACGGTCATCGTGCTGAGTTTTACGCATCAACTCCAAGTACAATTCAGTGTCTGTTCTGTATAAAAAGTTGTTTTGCTTTAGAGATTAACAATTCCCTTTAGACAGTCTCCATTAAAGAGTCTATCCAGAATGAAGAAAAAATAAGTACTTAGTGGGTTCTTTTCAGTGCTTTGGGTTGTTCTTTTTAACCTTATTATTTCACCACCAGAGAGTAAATTAAAATTCATGGCCAATAGTATTTGAAATTAATATTTTTACATTTATTCCTAGTCAGAAAAGTACTTTTCAATCAATTACAGAATCCCTTTTATCAATAAAGTCACTTACAAAAGGATGCAGCCTCCACAGATATAGTTGCTGGATTTTTTTTTTTTTTTAAATGAAAGCTAGTCTAGCCTAACAGCAGACAGTATTTTATTCACTACCAAGTCCCCTGACGCTACCTCGCAACAGAGATCTTTTTAGACTAGCTGGCGGACAAATACAAAAATACCTTGAAGCAGCTCATTTATGAAAAAGCTGGATTAGTATATTCAGTTTGAAGGAATGTGTCTTTGGACAAAAATCCTATTCAGCGTAAGAAAACTGTATTTGCTATATAAAAAGCATATGTCGTCATTTGATGACATCAGCTCTGTCAGCCTTGCTTTTTACACAACTTGCATTGCCAGCAGCCAAACGAGATTGGTTGGTATGATTTAGGATTAGACACTGATCAAGAGAGACAGAGGCCCAGTCACGTGCATTTCCAGCTTCGCAACTGCAAGGAACAAGTACTACCTGAGTGACATCACCTGACACTCATTAAAAGTATGATCTCGTGCTAGGTTCGTATGGCATGACACCTAACAGAACAAGCATCTTCTGATAGGATCATAAGGCACTGGTCAATGGTGTATCATAGTCACAGATCAGCTATTGTCTTGTAAGGACGTCTGTCCTTACTTACATACAGCTACATACTTCTCACTGTAAAAGGAAAGCTAATATACACTGAAGGTCAGTGAAGTAGGTAACTCATGTTTATGAATAAGTATTTTTGATCATAAGATGAAGAATAATCATAGCTAAAATACTTTCAATTACTTCAGATTATTGTATAGTTCACAGATTAAGTTACACAGTAAAAATTCATTTTTAAATCTGCACGAATTTTCATCCTGGCAGGATAATTTTCACTGAAGTACAGTACTCTTCACGTTTTTTCTTCACTTCCATTGGGAGGCAAGGTCTGCCAGATGAAAGCTCTTCATGTGTATAGTTCTGGGGCAGGCGTCAGCACTGGCTGCAGACAGCTTTACCACTATGCCACCGAGCTCCCTGGTATTCTTAGTTGTTTATATAAACTATGCTGATGCGGTAATTCCATCAGCTCTTCCAATTCAATTACTTCTAAATTCCCTGAACACAGACAGCATTCCTGCATTTCGCATTGGCACTAGGATTTTAAGTACTGCTTGCGACTCTCCTTGGCTGCATAGCTTCAGTACCATCAAAAAATAATACTCTTGAAATACAGCATGGGAGCAAGGTGAAACAAAACCCACAGTAAAGAGTCACAGGGAAAACAGACTCTCTAGGTAAAGCAGCAGAATAAAAGGAAACTTCTGTTCTCCATAAAAACGCAGCCGCTTTCAGAAGCTTCTGGTTACATTAGTCAGCCCCAGGGCAAAACAGGGAAAATAGCAGCGTATGAAATACAAGCTTTAACTGCTGATTTTAAGTCGGTAGAGAACTGTGCACACGGATTCTAAAGCAGCTCAACGAGATTTTTCTCTCTCTTTCTCCTGCCTTTGAAACTTAGGCTCCCCCAACTTCCACAGCTACCCCGCAGGCAGCTCCAGCGCGTCCCAGCTCCTCCCGCGTCCCGACAGAGGCAGAGGGAGAGCGAGGCACCCAGACGCCCCCCGCGGAGCGGCCCGGCCCGGCCCGGCTCCGGCAGCCCCACAGCAGGAGGGAGGTCACCCTGGCCGACTGGCCGCTGCCCGGGCGGCCGGTAAAAATAGCCGCGCGAGGAGCCTCCCCGGGGCTGCCCTCCTCCACGCCGGCCCCGAGCGCCGCATCCCCGCGCGGGAAGGGTTGACCTTCCCCTTCGCCTTCGCCGTCCCGCCCGCCGCGGGAGGCCCCGGCCCCGCCGTCCTCCCTCCGGCCTCCCTCAGCAGCGGCGGCACCGCCGCCGCCGTTCGCCCCTCAGCGGGGCGCCCCCGCCCTTGCCCGGGGGTCGCGGGGAGCCCCGCGGGGCCGCCTTCCCCGCCGCTCCCTCCCCGCCCGCGGAGCCCCGGCTCCCACCTCCCGCGGCCTCCGCCCCGGCTCACCTCTCCCGGCCGCCGCCGCTGCTGGTGGTGCTGCCGGGGCCAGCGCGCCTCCTTCCCCAAGCCGCCATCTTGGAGACACTCGACTCGCAAATGTCTCCGCCAAAGGGGCCCGGGCTGGCCCCGCCGCCCGACGGGAAATGTAGTGCGCCGAGCCGCGCCGGAACCGCTCCGCGGGCGGGGGCGCCCCGCGCTCGCGGACTACAACCCCCACAACGCCCCGCGCCGCCGCCGCCGCGCGGGGGACGACGGGACGTGTAGTCCCCTCGGCAAGCAAAGGGGCGGCCAAGGCAGTGCGGTCCCCCCCTCCGCCCGGACGCGGCTGCGGGCAGGCAGAGGAACCCCGCGGCCGCCAGCTCTCCCCTTGCCCCCGGCCCCCGGCCCGCCCCACAGGCAACGGGCCCGGCGTGGGAGGAGCGCGACTACAAGTCCCGGCGTGCCCCGCGGCGCCGCCATGAGGACGGCGGCGGCGGTGGCAGCGGCGGGCGGGAGCGGGGGCTGCGGCTGCCGCGCCGGGTGGGCCGCAGCCCCGGCCGCCGCCGCCGCGCCGGGCTCCCACCCGCCGGGCGGCGGGGGCGCGGCCCCCGTGGTGGGGGGACGCGGCTGGGCCTGCCCTGCTCGAGCCCGGGCCCGGCCTGAGAGTCTGGGTCGCCCCTGCGGTTTCAGGCCTCAGGCCGCGGGGCGAGCAGGGCCCGCTCCGGCTTGGCGACAACAAAAGTTACTCCAGCGCCCGAGCGCCGCGTTGTTGTCGCCCTTGACGAGAAACACGCGCCTCGCGCTCCGGCGCGGGGGAGAAATGAAAGGAAACCCCTGCGCTTATCTGCCAGAGCGGGCCCGAACACCCGGGCAAAAAAAGGTGTCGGTTGTGCTTTACCCTCCTCACGCAACCGCTCTGCGTTGCAAGCTGTTGGCCCTGGCGGAAGGGCGGAGGGGAAGGGGAGCGCTGCTCGCCCTCCCGGGGTACCTCCGCGCAGCAGAGTCTTCCTGGGGAAGGGTGCCGGGGGTTTGCTGGGGTGAATCTATCCCCGTTAATTGATTCTGAGAGAGGAAGCAGGGGTGGGGACTTCACCACTGCTGCTTCTCATACCCAGAGGAATAACAGTCGTTTTACACCCAGAAACTTCACTAGAAAAGAAAATGCAGGTTTGCTCCTGCGGCTGCCACAGTACCCAGCGCCTGTTGATCCCGCAGCTGGCCAAAGCTGAAGGATTCGGGGAGGCCTCCCAGGACCCACCCTGTCCTCAGCCTCTGGCGATCCTTCCCCCAGCACAGCACGCTTTCTGGCTCAGACGTCTTTCATGCCTCGCCCAGGACCTGTGCCTAGGTCCTAGGTTGCTGTGTCTGGTGGGATCTGGCCGGCCTCTCCGGAGCACTCTAGCTCTTGGTTTTTCCGTGACTTCTCCAAGGAGAGGAGCTTTTCTCTCAGGAATTTGTTTTCCCGTAACAAACAGCTGCTCCCCTGCTCTGCAGCCTCCCTGGTCCCAGCGGTACACTTTCCTGCCTGCCCGCCGACAGCGCCCAGCGCCGGGGAGCGCGACCAGTCCTCCTCCAGCCCTGTCTCCGATACTCTCTCCTCCCATGCCGTTTCCCATCTCCCGATTGTTTCAGACATCCTTCTCTTGGTGTTGCTCAGGGGACACTAAACCTCCAAGGAGAAGGGGCAGGGAGCACTTCAGTGTCCAGAGCAGGGATGAGCAGGGGAAATGATTGAAAGTGCATTTTAGAAACAAGTGAAGCTGTCTTTGTACTTACCCTTTCTAGAAAATGCCCTTTTTAATAACAGCATCTACAAGCAATGTAATACGACTAAAGAGAGCAAAACTGCGGTTACCTTCATCTTCTTGGGCAGAGCGAGGCTGCGCATCCAAGCTGCTGGGCTCTCCTGCAGCCCTGCTTTCTCAGCCACAGTTTGAGGTTCAGTTCTTTCAGAGGCGCTTAATGGTGCATTTGCATCCTGGCTAGGTCCTGTCGAACAAGAGGTGTTTGGGAAACGCTCCCAGCGCGGCAGAGCGTGCTGCCAAGCAGTGGCATTGCTGGGGCAGGCCGGAGCATCGGACTTTCTGGAATGTGGAATGTAAACAGAGAGCGTTGCTAGCAACAGCCCAGCTTTGTGTTATAACCCAAAGCCACAGCTCCGTGTCTTGGGAGGACCAAAAACCCAAACTCTTGCCTGCTCAAATTGCAACCCAGGGGCCACGCGTCACTTTCGCATTGGGTCAAATCATAGCTGTAAATAAGCCATGCCCCTGCTCCCCCCACCACCCCCAACCCTGAGATTTTCAACTATTGAGGCTCTGCCCTCAACCTCTATGGCTTGCGCCCAGCTTTAGGAAGCAACGTAAGCTCACTGAGCTGGGAGCCCTAGTGATGAGCGCCCAAGCTGTGTTCCCCAGGCTTAGGAGCACAGGGGCCCCAGGAGGGCACTTCCTTGTGTTCTTCTGAGTCACCTGTCCATCTGCCTTGCTCTGGATGAGCACAACAGGGAAAAACTCCCCTTGCCAGCTATTTAAATAGCCTTAATACTTTCCAACATCTTAAACCAATGAACACAAGCATTTAGTGCCACTTCACAAGAGGCTGCATTTGCAGGATTACTCCTGATGATTATTTGGCCCTAACTCTAGAGGGAGGATTGGTTAGTGCAAGCAGGAGAGGATTGGCCAGCAAAGGGGAAGAACCAGCTGGCATCCCACTTGCCCCAAGCTCTACACAGTCATCACTGGGTCAGCCAGCCCTCAACAAGGCCTGAAATAATAATAGTTTCAGCCCATGCCTCCCTATGCATATGCAAGGGGAGCATCTCACACTTGCCTGGGATTTGGCTTGATGGTCCTCTGCAGTGGGAGAGCTGATCTGTGCTGCATGCACAAACATGCAGAGCAGTATGTCTCCCATCTGCCAACTTCTTTTCTCTCACCTTCTCCAAGACACAGATGTGTGTAATAGATATTTTATGAGATTCAGGGCCAGATTTGTTAGAGGATTTGTTTGTTTCTGGGGTGATTTGGCAGGAGCTTGTGAAACAGGCTCTCTGCTGAAGTGACCCAGCCCAGCTGTAATGGAGTTGGGGACGCCCAGAGGTCTCCCTGGTCCTCTGGGCACATCCTCCTGCCTCCCACCACACATGGAGCAGTGAACCACTACAGATCAATTAAGTCACACTTTTTATTGTATTGTATTCCATGCAATATGTTCATGTATGACAGAGGGAGGAATAAAGATAAATGTTAGACAAATAAAAGCAGAAAGGTCATTTGTAACAGGTCCTGAGAAGGAAAGGCACATCGTAACCACTGAATTCAACAGAATGGAAACCTTGGACAGAGGAAGACAACTCTGGAAAGCAGACGAGAAAGGAGGAGTTCAAGTTGGGCGATGTGGAAGCAAGTTTGACAGCAATTTGTATTTCCCCACCTCCCAAAGTCTATAGTTCAAATGGGCTTGGGGACCTCAATATTCAACCAAATCACTTCCACACTCCCATTGCCGGAGAGAGTCCAGGATCCCCAACTCTTCCAGGCTTAGTCAGCACCATGGAGCATCCCCAGGCAGCAGAGGGATCAGAAAGCTCCTTCCTGCACGGAGGAGCGAGGAAAGGGCGGCTGGCAGAGAGGCAGGAGGGATGACTGTCCAATGCCACGGGAGCCCCCAGCCATCTCCCACCTGACAGTGCCAGATCACAGGAGCGTGGAGGACTGCAGCATCGCTGGTGACCTGTGGATATTGCTATTAGCCAATGTTGGAGACCATGGAGAAGGAAAGGCCAAGGTGGAGGACAGATACAGCAGTAAAATGGTTGGCACGGACACTGGCAAACATCTCTGTCAGGTCAGAAACTGAAGGGACTGTAGCACCTCAAAGGGAAGCAGCAGCAAAACCACGTGCTGTGCCTGATTTAAGGCAGTGATTGTCACTTATGATCCAGGGCCAGGAAGCACGAGGTTCCTGCCAAAACAGCACGAAGGGCTCCACAGCTAGGCTTGGACGTGTAGACCCTGCCGATGCAGTGACCACAGCACATCTCTGGTGAGCCATCTTCACGCAGCAGACACAGCATGGCAACGCTGGAAACCGTCACAGTGGAAACTAGCACAAAACCAGGGCCGAGACTTTCAGCACTGGGCACGCGCTATTGCTCCTAAGAGATCTCTTCCAAGTACCCAGCCCTGCTGCACTGCAGATACAGTGGTGTCTTTTTATCTTTGCTTGCAGGAGAAGAGGTGGTTCAGCTTCACTTTGGGACCAAGAGCAGGAACGGTTCTGTCACTACTTGGCTACAACACAGCCAACCTTGCTCCTATAACTAGATGTTGAAGTGTATTTTGCCTGTTGAGGAGCTAGCATTTTGCAGGCTAGATTTCTTCTTGAGCCCCTTCTCTTTAGTTCTCTACCCATGACATTATCCCAGCTCCTCTAAGACATCCCAAAGGCAAAAGCCAGGCTGAAATAGGCAGCAAGAGGGCAGAAACACGAGGCAGAGGCAAGGCCGAAGACCGATGCTTTCTTCTGAGTAGCACAAGCCAGTGGTGGGGCTGCCACCCAGCCCAGCCTCAAGGGTGGGGCATGGGTCCCTCTTGAGATGGGCAGGGGGTTTCACAGCCTGCAGCAGGGCAGGGATGGTGTTTGGGAAGGTTTTACTCAAGCCTGCACACAGTGGGCTGTGTCACATCGGTGGCGGGCAGCCCGTGAGCGAGCCCAGGGCTGGCATCCCCCCAGAGCAGCAGGGCAGGTGGCAGGGGCTTCGTCTCAACCGGGCAGCTGGGAAGAACACACCGGCGTCTCCCTGGCTGAGGCTGCACATGGGTCTCCCATCTCTTACTGATCCAACCGGGAGCAAAGGTTGCAGGAGCTGTTGCCTTTACCTCCGTGGACGTTGCCCTGGGCTCTGGGAGAGGGCCGAGCTGTCTCTTGGCTAGGGCTTCATTCAGTCCATGACACAGATTGCAACTTTTAGTCCCTACTGAGATAAGCTAGATTTGGATTTGGCCTCCAGGTGAAAGGCTCTTTCTCTCTTTCTGCCTGGCTACAGCCCCCTGGCTGAGCTAGCAGCTGCTCAGAGACAGCACGCCAGGAGCACTGCTGACAACATAGTGCTAAATCCCAAGAGCTTGTGAAGATCCCCCAGTGTCTAGCTCGGGCCCTGAAAAACCTGGGCAAGGCAGGACAGGCAACAATCCAGAGCTGGTCTGCACCCCACTGAGTGCTACTGCAATGGCGTTACCTCTGCGTTTGACAACGCTGAGCCGTTCTGCAGGGTCATCCTCCATGGAGACAACAGTGCGATGCAAGAGTGTGGAGCTGGACTCAGCGTGGGAGCCCGGTGTTCCTCCCTGCCACCAGTCAAGGACCCTGCAGTGCCACCACTGCCTGGGGACATGGCAAGGCTCAGAGCTGCGAGGAGAGGCAGTGAGCAGATGGATGATGCCCCGAGTCAGAGTCCGTTTCCAAAGCCTGCAAGGAGGGCAGGGGAACAACTGTAACAGCCAACATCCACGCAGAGGCAGGTGGCTCTAGCATCAAACCCCTGAAGCGGGACAGGAGCAGATCCCGGAGGCCTTCCTCCCCTGTCGCTCCCAGGATGCGGCGAGGGCTCAGACCCCTAGGATCTGGGGCAGAGACACAGAGCTCGAGCTGAAGGAGATGAGGGGATCCTTCCTCTTCAGCCACAGGCAGCGAAAGGAAACGACCCAGCCGCTTGCGAAAGCCTGGGACATTCCCTCATCGCTTCGGCTGTGCTGGGATGCCAGGCCTGGCTGGGGAGGGCTGGCGCTCTTCTCCTGAGCAGGCTGGATCCACACCAGCACGGACAATACTGACACACCAGGGAGCGGAGGTGGGAACGGCAGCGCAGGCCCTGCAGGGATCCCACGGCGGGGCTATGTACAGAAGTCTGGGGCAGAAGGCAGTGCCTGCGACTCAGTCGTGTTTCTTTCTCTGCGCGGTCACGCTATGTTCGCTTTGCTGCGGCCCTCAAGGATGAAGGCGCTGCTCGAGGTTGCTTCTCACTTGGCTCCTCTCTCTAGGCTCAAAGATCTCACCATCCCAGTGCCCACAGGTTTTTACCTGCACCCCACAAGGCTTAGGGCAAGGCTCGGTGCTCAGTGGATGCTCCTGGATGAGCCGGCCAAGGGGCCTGGGCTCCTCCACAACCTCCCTCTGGGCCATGAGGCTTAATCCACAGCATCTTCCCAGCAGCCATGAGGGAAGGGGGGGTGGTACCCTATGGCCACCCCTAGCCAACATCCCCTTGCAAGTTCATAGCCATTGCCATGCAGAGGGGAGAGGGTGAGATGCAGACTGAGCCGTCCCCTGCTCTTGTGATGGAGTTTGGTGGATAAACCATCCTCTTCCACCCGCTGCCTCGAGAAGAGTGCCGGGGGGGGAAATGTGCCCAGGGCCAGCCCAGCCCAAGGGCCGTGGCCATGCTCACACATGGGCAGAGGGGAGGAGGTCGTGCCCACACTCATGCACCACATGGACGCACTTAAAAACGGGAATTGTGAGCGTGGGAGGCGGGAGGGGGGTTTCCTGAGACCGCAGAGAAGCAAAGGCCGCGTTGAACAGTCAGGGACAGGCGCGCTGGTGTCAGAGCAGTCCTGCCTTAAGGCTGCAAGTGTTCCAGGTACTGCGGCAGCGGGTTCTCTTTGACGTATTTCTGAATATACCAGCATGTCAGATGAGCTTTCAGATCCTCCTCCACCACGAAGTCCAGGGCTGCCTGCAACCAAGCAAAGGACAGCTGGGTTACAAACAGCACCTGCGGCTGACGCTCTCCTCAGGGCTTCCCTGGATGCTTAGAGGAGACTGCTGGATGAGCACGACACAGAGCAGCCCTGCTCCCGGGAACCAGCTCTCATGGCATATCTGTACTGCTCTAGAGAGCTGGGGCTATGCTGTCTCACCTGGCTGGCCATCCCTGCAGCACACGCAGGAAAGGCCTCAACCACCATGAGCTGCTGGCAGCCCCTGGGACATGGTGCCCCACATCTCGCCTCCTTTACAGGCGGAAGAAACCAAACGGCTGCTCCTGAGGCACTCTGCGTCCCCCATCCTCTCCCCAGAAGAGGATAGAGCTAGGGTGTTCACGTCACAGAGCAGCCATCCGCGCACCAGAGGACATGGTAAGGGAGACGGCATGACCTCAGCTGACCCACGGATTCCACTGCCACCTCCAAAACCTCCCCAGGGGCAGAAACTCCCCTGTCCCCACACAGAGCCAGGGGTTGCACCAGGGAACATCCCCGGGACATGAGGAGGGACAATGGAGGGAGAAAGCTGAAGGGGAAACACAACCATCCTGCAGTGGCCTCTGCAGTGCCACAGGCTCCCCAAGTCAACCAAGGGCACGCGGAGACTCCCTGGCAGCCCTGACACATTTAGGCTAGCAGGAATGGCCTGGTGGGTGCCGCATCATGGGCGGCCCAGCTGTGTCACGTGAAGGCCACTGTTGTCACCACCTGTCTTGGCTTACAGGGGTCAGGGAGCAGTTGTAATCCCGAAGCATCATCCCACAGTCTCTACCACCGCCACGCTCAACAGCTCCTCAGCTCCCCCTGCATGGCTTCAGGCCTCAAAAACAGGGACCGAGGAAGCAAAAGGGCTCACAAGAGTCTTGAAGCCTTGAGGTGAGGGACTCCAGTGCCAGGGAGAGGTGGAGAATCAGCTCCTGAGCAGAAGGGGGGTGGGAGCAAGGGCTTTTTGCAGGAAGGAGGAAAGGGCAGAGTTTGGGCTAACAGCTGGACGTGCTGGAACTCACCCAGCCCCTCTCGCGGCCAGAAATAGGAACGTCTGATCACAGATTTCCATCTCTCCTGCCAGCTCCTGGCAGAGGGAGAGAGCAGCCCTGCCACCCGGACATGGCCTCGGCAGCACCAAGCCTGCAGGGCAGCTGCTGCCACCACCACGGGGGCCAGCGTGGAGTACGCAGAGGAGCTGCCACCTCCTGGTGAGAGCAGTCGCATGCCCCCGGCATGGCAGCATTGCTGCCACACCAAGCTAGCCCGTGGCACCCGGTGCTAGAGGGCTCTCTTTATGAGAAGCTAACCCCAAGGGGCAGATGAGTGCCCAGCCTCTGTGCCAGAGTTGTTCAGAGGTGGTGAGGAAACCCCCGTGGACCTCTCCAAGTTTCTGTCTGGAAGAAGGTCCAGGACTGGGTTTGGAGCAGGTGGGTCCCTGCAGCAGATGCGTCCTTCTGCGAGTGAAAACCTCAACCAGACGCAGAGCTTTGAAAGCCAATGGCGGGGGCTTTGATACAGCAAAGGAATGCCACTCAGGGGCCCCAGCGAGCATGGGAAATCCTGCTCAGGGACCCCAGCAAGTGCAGGGACCTCCAAGAGCTTCAGTCTCTTGCTTTCCACCAGATCCCTGACCACTTCTTCCTTCCCACTGGCGTCAGACAGGCTGCCCTGTCATGGGACAAGCCACTCCTACGCATGGAGGACTTGCAGACACTCAACAGCCCCCAGTTCCTTTCTCCCACAGCTCTCAGACCTGACAAAAATGGGAGAGGAACTGGAGGAAGCAAAAGGGGTCAGCAGCTTTAAATTGGGAAACGCACATCCCCACTCATGGGAAAGGGCTGGAGAAGGGGAAGGTCAGACCAGCCAAGGCCCAAGACGCAACCGGCCGGGAGGCGAAATGGCCCCGAGATGAGCCCATGCATGGGAGGGGAGAGACCAACGCCTGTGTAGATGCCACATAAACCAGACTCTGCTTGGGCAGCCGCTAAGGGTGACGCAAGCGATGCCTGCGGTGACTGTGCCGGGGGACCCTTTTAGGGACGCGTGGGTTTACAAGAAAGCAGAGGACCGAAACTTGGACTCCATCCTGCAGTGGGAGGACTGAGACAGCAAACTGACCCCCAATCCCAAAGCTAACAGCTACCGCTACCATGACTGCAGCCAGAAAATTGGCCAGGAAGAAAGCAGGGCAGGATCGTGGCCATTTATCAGGACTGACCCCATCAGGCTGTCATTGGCCATACGGCCTGTGCCTGGCTCCAAAAGCTGCCCTTGGTGTCTCCCTGCCATCCCTTTACAGCTCAGTTCTCGCTGCCTCTTTTTGGAGGGCCCACCTGCCTGCTCTCCATCCCTCCGAGGCCCTGGGAGGGCCATGTTCTTTCCCAGCACGAGCCCTGAAGAGTTAAACGAGCCATGTTTCAGGGAACAAACAACCTGGACTTGCCTCAGCACAAACCATCACCCCAGGAACACCCCCTGCATCCCAGCATCACCCAGGCACCAGTTCTGCCCTCAGCTGCATCGCGACCGGTTTAACGCGTCCCTCATGAGGGTTTTGTCATCCCCAGACTCGCTCCTTTTCCTCTGCGAACTCACTTCGCCGCTCTGGGCCCCTCTTTCCTATCGGAGCAGGGACAATTTCCATGGAGCGCACATGCAGCACCGACCGCTGGGGCCCCTAACCGCGGCCATGAGGGCAACGCTTCTCCCGAGGGAAAAGGGGGGACCTCCGGCCGTACCTTGGCGAGGTGCTTGGCTATTCCTCTTCCTCGATAGGCGTCCGGTACCTCCGTGTGCTGCAAGTCCACAATCCGCTTCCCCACGTATTCATAGAGCAGCACTGCCTTGTCGTGGCAACCTGGAGGAGGCAAGAGATCAGTGAGGATCTGGATGTCCCCGGTGCAACGGTGCCGCTTGCCGCAAAGCCCGCACCCAGGGCAGGGAGACGCGCTGCCCCCAGGGCTGCTGGACCGGCCCTCGCACAGCTCCTGGCACCTGCGGCCCTCAGAGACCTGCCTGCGGGAACGGCTGTGGCCTGGGGGTGACTGCACACGCCGGAACAGCCCAGCTGAGATTTTGCTTTTGGTGACATTTGGATGTCCTGTTGATCCCTCGAGGCGTGAGCAGGGACATTTCCAAATCCCTGGGCTAGGGGCAAGTTTTCTGCACATCTCTGTATACATCCAGTGCTGATATAAAACACTTAAGGCAGGAAAGCAGCTAGCAGTGGAGGTGTATCGAGTAGGGAGCGAGCAAAAAGAGGAGGGGGGAGAACAAGGCAATGCTGACCCAGGTAAAAGCCAGTTCTTCTCTCTGTACAGCATGCGTTTTTTCTTTTTTAATCATGGTACCTAAGACAGGATTTCTTGGTGTGGCATTGCACATTTGGGACTATCAAGGACAGACACTTTCTGGGGAAGATGCTGCGAGAGATGGATCTCACAAACACACAGGAAAAAGTGTGCACAGGCGTGCACCAGTATATGCATGCACACAGACTTCCTGTTGCAACACCCTGATACTTCTCACAGCCGTTCAGATGCGGGAAAAAAAAAGATTTCAGCGCACATGTAAAACAGAGGAGAGCTAATAATACCCTTCCAGCTTCATCTGTAGAACCTGAACTTCTGTCTTGAACTCAAAAGCAAACGTTTCATTTCTAGAGGGTTTTATATTTAAAAATGAGTTTCAGAAACAAAAGCTTCCAATCCAAAGAGACATTCAATTAAATTTTTTCTTGCCCTCCAGTGTTTATTGGAAGGTGAAGAGCCACAAGTTCACCTGCATTTAGTAAATATTTCAGCTGAGCTCAATCTGCTTTATTGCTTTGCATTTTGACTGACAACTCCAGCCCAGTTTCCCAGATCCCCGTATTTAACGGATCCATTTGAATTTTGTATTTTGAGAGCATCCAATGTGCCCCGATCAGCCTGGCAGCACAGCCATGGGCATTTACCGAACCTGAGCAGAGGTAGGACGTTTGAGGTCATCAGAGGAGAAGCCCCGGCTGCCCAGAGACAGCCTTGCCGCAAGCTGCCTGACCCCACTCTTGTCCGACACCAGCCAAGATCTAGCTGAGAAGCAACTCAAGTTTTTGTTCCTGCTCCTTTCAAGCAAAGATTCATCTCTCCTACACAGGATGGAAACCTTTGCCTTTTCAGCCTGAATTTATTCAGGTTTCCTACCCACTCATTCTCGTGCCAATATCGTCCTTGGGTGTACATAAATCTTTTCCTTTCCCCACCATCCTCCCCCTGGTAGTTATTAACAGCAGTCCTGCCCATCAGCCTCCAATTTGCCAAAAAGTCAAGCTCTTTCAGTCCCCCTACAACTCCCAAGTCTGTGATTAATGCACAGCCGACCTTCCATCCCTGCCACGGCCCCTTCCTGAATCCCTTTTTCTCAGACAGGGCTGACGCTGGTTGCACTCTGCCGTCCAGCAAAGATTCCCCTGGTGCCCCAGGAGCCGTCCTGCTGCTGCTTTGCAAACACCTGATCCTAGAAAACCCGGCTCGCATGCGCTCTTTCCCACAGGCGTAGCGTTTTGCACCACCAGCAACTCCGTAAGTAGCCCAGATTTTCTCCTGCCGTGTGCAGACGCATCCCGAGCCGTACACAAGCCTGGACAAGTAACTCCTAACTCCGCGGCATCTCCCAGAAAAGGCCATCAGGCAAGCCGGCACACCCCTCCGCTGCCAGCCCTTTCTCGCACTTCCACAGAAAAGGCATTAATCCCCCGGCATTTACTCCCCAGCACTAACGTAGGGCGGGCTACGGTGGGGAGACTAAGGGCGCTCCCATCCACGGCAGCCCGCTTGCACACACCTTCACAAGGGCTTTGCCAGCCCTCTTGTTTCAGCTGTCCCTGCTGCTCTCTGACCGCAGGGGCTCTCCTGCTGCGGGACCCACGTGCCATGAGCGGCTGGTCCATCTGCTGCTGACACTGAGGACCCAGAGAGGGTCAAAGACGGCTGGTCAGGGACCGGACAGACCAGCCACGGCTCACGCAGGAGCCGAAGGGTTTGGGGGTGGCAAAGGCCTCCCTGGTGAGCTGCTGGGACAGGTAGAGATAACAGGATGTGGAAACCACGGAAGTGCGATCACCTCTTCTCCGTTAGCAAGGCCACCGCGGCACGCGATCCTACAACCTGATTTTATAGCTGCAGATCTCTGCAGGGAGAAGCGTGGTGTTCCCCCGCACGGATCCAGGTGGCCACGGGAAAGGTGAGAAGCAAAGCAAGCAGCCACGAGCCCAGCTCCTCCCCTGGCCGCGCAGACCCGTCTCTGCCTCAAGAGAAAGCCTGCCCGGGTCGGAGCACGGCGCCGCTTCCCAGAGCCTCGGAAGAGAAGTGTTTGGTGGAAACTGTCCGTTAGGGGAGGCAGCAGCAGAGCCAGCAGCGCCTAAGGTCTTAAAACACTGTTATAACTATTGCTTTCACAGGCTCCAAACTTCCTGCTCTGCTCTCCTTGCAGGCTGAAACCCTCCCTAGCCTCTGCCTGAAGTTTTGTAAAGTTTAGAATGAGATCCTTCTCCGAGTCATGGCAGAAGGTCGTCTTTTTTTTTTTTTTTTTTTTTTTAAAAAGTATGCAATCTGTATAAAAATACCACACACGCATGCATCTTAAAGTCAGAGACAACGCAGCATTTGCAGAATCTCAGAGCTGCCCTGGACAGAGTTCTTCCTCGGCGTTTGCTCTTTGTGTTTCAGAGCCGGGTCACAAAACACAGCCGGGTCAGGAGTTGCAGGGCGCCACACACAAACCCACACAGAGCCCGAAGGACTTCTGAAACAGGCTCCACGGAGAAAGCGAGTGCCCCCGGCGCTGCAGGAAACAGAGGTCCCGGTTCAGAAAGACTTTCCGATTCGGCCAGGCCGAATGCACGTTTAAGCGATTTCCTTGCTGCTTTGGCAAGCGGAGCTGAGCCCTGCCTTGCTCTGGTGGCCAAGCCGGGCTGCCCCTCCGCCTCCACCCATCGCGCACAGCTCCGGCTCTCCTTGGGGGAAACGACCGCTGAAGACTCAGCTGGGGCTTCGCTCCATCCCTCGTACCGCAGGCGCCGTGCTCAGCTCAGGCCCCTGCCGCCGTCAGCGGGCACAGGCAGCCCTCCCCGGGCTGGCCAGTGGGGCCTCGATTTGCCCCTCTTAAAGATGCACAGGAGGAAAAAAACCACCAGAAAACAAACTCCAAAAAACACACAACAGGAGTGATCCAAAACTCATGCCACAGGCTTTGGGGACCGGCCAGGATGGACGCTCGTGTCCGGCTCCCCGCTGCGAGACGGCAGGTAATGATGACGGCAGTGCATACCTGCAAACCAAGCACCGGGGCCGCGAGAGGAGCTGGCGTACGGGGACAACTAGAGACAAATCGCGATGCTGAAAGGTCACCACAAACATCCCCTGCAGCCTCCCCAAGCAAGAACATGCCAAGACAAATCTGTAAGCTGGGCACCGCTGGACTCACCGGCCTGCACCACCACAGAAGGTGGGAGATGGGATAAAAGCCCTGATCTCCAGAGGAGAATCAAGCTGGGATCCAACTGGATTTCAGTCTTGCAAAACAGCACCCTGGCTGGATCCTCCGCTGCGTGCGAGAGGATCGTGCACTGGCTGCAGCCCTGCCTCCCCGCGGAGGCCATCTCACAGCACAGGTCTCGCAGGAACACCCTGTCCTGGAGAGCTCTCCCCGTGTCGAGTACGGCTGAAGTTGGCCAAGGGCTTGTGAAGGGAGGGGAAGGACTAGCCGGCAGAAAACGCAATTGCAGACGCGTTGTTTCCTTTGAAACATCCTCGCCCTGCTGTTCCTGGAGGCTCTGGCCCCCGGAGAAGTGGGCTGTCCCCTGATAACCAGGGTTGTCCCTGGGCTCTGCGTGAGCCGCTCGGGGCATAACCCCTTGTTTTCCAACCAAGGGCCGCTCCAGGGGCTGGGAAGGAAGAAACGAGGGAGCAGAGGGGCCTTGCCGTGATAACAACACCGGAGGCAGCTTTGCTGCTACATGGTCCCTTGCCTTTCCCCATCTCAAGAGGGAGGAAATACTGCAAAGCTGAAACAGTCTAACACAAAGGGGGGAAAAAGAGGGAGCATGGAAGGGGAAAAAGAAAACCAAAGCAACCAACCAAATAAAACACATAAGGAGAACAAAGCAAGCACACGGGGAGCCAAAGGCAGTGCTAACCCCTTGCAGCGATCCATCAGGAGCAGCCGGGCCCTGGGCTCGTCACGCCAGGAAGCATCGCAAGCCCGAGGACCCGCAGGGAGAACCCCTCCGACAAACATGGGGAAGCAGCAGCGTTACCAGAGCATTTACAGCCCCACCTCACCACTCTGCATCACCTGGACCCCTTTCCTGCCACGACCCCGACATCCTGGCGTCTGGGATCCAAACTCAGTTTCTACGACAGCCCATTCAACTCCTTTCAGCAGGGCTTTGCACCCAGATCCCACTCGTTCCCAGGGATGCAATTCCCTCTGGATGAGAGGGCACGCAAGCAGAAACCACGCCAAAGCATGGCACAAGAGGGACGCTGCAAGCCAGCCTCCTGCCTGATCGTCTTGTCCCTTTAGACTTCGGGGCAGGGATTTTATTAGCCTGCCAAGACAGAGCTTAACAAAACAATCTCAGGTCTTGGCTGGCTCTAGCAGTGCCCCAGTAAGCCTGATAATGATGTTTGACTTGCAGACACTCCCTAATGCATCACCTCAGCTTCGAGGCTACTGCGAGCAAGGAAGTCTGAGTCAATGCAAATCAGCGCCGGGCAGAAAGGAGCACAGCAAGAAAAATGAGCAAGAGGAGGCCATGCGATAAAAAACAGTAGGGCAGCTGGTCCCCAGTCCTCCCTTCCCCCTCCCTCAAATCGCCAGGTGCACGAAGAACTAGAAGCTGTTCCAGGAGGTAGGAAAGGACCAAAGGAGAGGGGTTAGGTCTAAATTTGCTCTCCATGGATGGTTTGGACCAGGACTGCAAGAACCAGTGGCATGATGCTTCCCATCCAAGCAGGCCAGACTGCTCTGAGCAGCAAACGAGGCCTGGGAGCTGCAGTCAGGGCTCAGCCACACCACCAGACACGAGTCCCCAGGCTGGGCAGCTCGTAGCGATCCTGGCCCCAGCCCTGAAGCAGGGAAGGGACGTGGCAGGCGTCAGAGGAGCCCCAACAGCTGCCCTGACCCCTTTAGCCTGTCCTTCGCTGACCCCCTCTCCTGGGGGATCGCTGCCAGGGCGCGCGTGGTACCCACCAGGCGAGCGGCTATTGCAGCATCGGCGGCAGGACGGAGCGGAGGGAACCGCAGCCCCCACCCCAAGGCTCTCTCCTTGTTCCTCTGCGCTGGCTCCAGCCCACAATACACCATTGTGTGCAAGAGATCGGCCGCAAAGCGGGGGCCAGGAGTCGGCTGGCTGCTCCGTGCCGCTGCCTCGGGGCCAATATCTGAGCTCAGTCCCCAGCCTTTGGGGACAGCGTCCAGGATTCAGACCCCTGGATCCTTTGGGCACCGCTCCTGCAAAGCCAGAGAGCAAGTTGAGGGAGAGCAAAACGCAGCCCCATCTCCTGCTCTCAGAGCAGGAAAGCCCAGAGGCTGGCGGCAGCTCGGCTCTCCTGGCTGCTGAGCTGAAAGGTGACCGCTGGAAGCTCGCAGGCCAGCTAAGAGGAACAAGCTGTGCCGAGGAGCGCTCACATCCCGGGCCGGGGGCCACCGCGTGCCACGAGCTGGCCTTGCTCCCCACCAAGCAACTGGCACGTTACTACGGAGAGAAAACACAACAGACCACAACAGACAGCGCAGAGCGGAGACAGCACAGCCGTCAGCGATGGGCCTCACTTGCAAAACGGTGGTGTGGCTGGTAGGGGTTGGCTGAAAGCAACTATCTGGTTTTGGGGGTCTCCTGACATGACCGTGGCATGGCAGAAGAGCAGTGTCACCTCGATACAAAGCACCCAGCAAACAGATCCCCTTTCCCCAGGCACGAACAAGGCAGCTTTCCCCTCCTGGCAAGTGAGTGCCCCAGCGGGGAGGAAAGCACGAAGGCAGGACCTGCGCAAGGCCAAGCCCAGGAGCTTCAAGCAACTGGATCCTACCCAAGCCCAGCAGCTGGGGAAGGAGTGGGATGTTTGGGAAGCGTGACTTGCTGCACCCACGTGCTGAATGAATGGGAGTGCACACGTGCAAGAAGCCTGAGACATCGTGGAGGAGACAGAGTCACTCTGTGTGTGCTGCAAGCCCATCTCCTGACCGCAGGAAGCCTGATGTATTGGATGGACACCCTGAAATCTAACAGGTCATCGCTAAAAGCACAGTTCCCCTGCCCCAAACAGCCACGCCAGCAGGCGGAATGAGCTGCTGGCTAATTCGGGGCAGCAGTCGTCTCTTTTGGTTTCTTGTTTTGGCTTTGTTCATCTTGTATCCAAAAAAAAAAAAACCACCAACAAAACAAAAAACACCACACAACTTTTCCTGACAAAACTGGCCTATAAGATTCCGGTGGAAGTTTTCAGTTTTGACAAACTGATGCTTTCCAACAAAGTCATTGCATTGGTAATTTTCTGGCTAGCTCATGTTGTTAGCCACATCTTCGCTGACTACAAATTCAGCTGGGCTTCTTACTTTCTGCCCTGCTCTCAGAAGGGATAATGAAGCTCAGTGAGGTCTGGTTATAATCAGCTTTGCTTTCAGCTTCTCAGTGCTTCTGCATTTGGGACACACAGAAAAGGCAATCTGTTAAAAGGAAACAGCTGTTTCTATCAGTTTTAGAAACCTGGTGTACCAATGACAGCTCAGAGGAAGAGAAAGACGGGGGCAACGGAGAACACACCAAACAATTAATATTCCTCACATATGAGGAGGTAGTCCTGACATGAGGTTACGTGGAAGCACAAACGGGAACACAAAGCTGAAGCAGAGGTGATGCTGAGTACCAACGCTTTCATAAGCGTTTCACAGCTTTTGTGGTGTCTCAGGCCTGTTGTTACAGGAGATTCCCGTAAGAATACCATCACAGAAAGTTTTCCAACACTAGCATCACACTACTGCAGGCCACCAAGCCATCAACCCAGAGATCAGCAGAGCCTGACTCCTTGGCTAGCAGGTCAAGGTGGAGCTACAACCTGGGGACTGGCCCATTTCTAGTAATTCCCTGCAGTCCAGCAAGGAAAACCTGCAAGAGCATTCAGTCCCACTGATATTCCTCGTGCCAGCAACAGGAGCAATGAACGGAGCTACTAAACAAACACCAACCCCTGCACTCTCACGGGGACGGCTATCTCTTGACCACACTCTAGGGTTTGGTTGTTATCAGCAAATGCCTATCAGGAACAAGGAGCGACAGATTATCCACACTGCATGGATGTTGGTCAACCCAGCCGCCCGAATACCTCTGCGCCAGTCTCTGCAGTCCTGCCCAGCTCTGCTTTATTACGCAGCCAGCATTGAGTCGCCGGGCAGCTCTAACGATGCTCCATTTCTGCAAACTATCCTGAGCTGCACAAAGACAGAGATGGTACCCAGCAGCATCCCTGGCTCACTATTAAGAGTGGACGTTTGAAACATCAAGTCAAGCTTTTGGACCGCCACTCGGTTGCTGAGCTCACCAAAAAAAAAAAAAAAAAAAAAAAACCAAAACAAAACAGCCTGACCCCTGGGATCTGTCTGCAGCCCTGGGGAAGTCCATGACTTTCCTGAGCCAAGGCAGTCCCCTCCTGAAGCAGAGTTTTGTGCCGGCTGAAACCAGCCAACTCACTTCAGTGGTATCAACAGGTGATTTTCCCCACTTTGAAGTTCACCCTCTCCAAGGCCCAACTCTCCCCTGCCCAGTCACTGCAGGTCACTCAGTGAGTGATCTGACTGGCAGAGATTTTATTTGTTAAACTGTGATAAAAAGATCATGTTACCCTAGAAACTTTTGGTCCTTAGCTCTCCTCGATCTCTTTTTTTCGTGTGCACATATAAGCTTTCCAGGAGTGGCATTGCTTTATAGCTCTTGCTATGTCAAGCAGGGACTCATCACCTGGGACCTAGTCTGATCTCTTCCCATTTGAAATAAGCAGCTGGTGAAATCGGTTTCTCCGCACCCTGCATACATGTCTCCTCCTTCCTTGCTCCACCATTGTTGAGCCTCGAGCCTACACTTTGTAATTAGTGGTTGAAGGAGGGGAAAAAAAAAAGTCTAAAATAAAATCCAGACTATTCTTGTTGTTTTATTGAGAATGTCTCCTACTGTGTATATAATTTCTGAACTAGCTACCCCCCCTTTTTTTTTTAAAAAAAAAAAAAGGCCAACTACCCTGCAATTTCTGTAGAGCAGTAAAATTGCCTATTTTCCCCAGAGTAGCTTTCCACATGACAAATGGACAAGAAAAACCTCGAGATCTTTGTATATTTGGAATTAACCATTAAAGAGATGGCTGGAAAAGAATTAGCCTGCTTAAAGAGAAATTTCAGCAGCACCTACTTTTTTATTCAGCCTCTCCAAAAAATAAAACAAGGCTGTTCAGAGGAGTTGTCACGTCACCGGATCTTCACAGTCCAGAGTCTGAAAGCATCTACAGAGGCACGGGCTGGCCAGAGGGACTCGGGCAACGCTGACGCCCCGTCACCCACTTGCACCACAGGGGCGGATGCAAACGCAGGGGCTGTGGTTGGAGCCACGCAGCCCACGTACGCAGGTGGCACAGATGCTGCCCCAGGCCCACGAGCGGCTCTGCCAGCTCTCCCTGTCCGCTGCCGAGAGCTTGCGAGACACTGGACAGACCCGGTACCTGCCGCATGGGAATCTCCTCCCGGGCTGCGAGCTCGGCTTATGCACTTTCCCTTGGCTGGAGGGCCCCAGTCCCACGGACGCTTAGGGGAGCTCGGCTCCATGCCGCGAGTCCTGCCGGACCACGTGGGCACTCCCACCACGGCCCGTTCCCATCTCCGAGGGGCTTTCCCACCGTGAATCCACCCCCCTCCATCCTACCTGAAAAGCAACCGAGCGGCTCATACATCAGGCACGTCCTCCATGCTTGCCCTGGCACAGCACCCCCACGCCACCCACCCGAGGTCCCTGCACCCACAGGGTGCCAAACCAGCCCCTAAAACCTGCCCAAACCCCCTCAACGAGGGGGAGCTGCTGGTGCGCTGAGAAAGCCCAGGAGCTGCTGGATGGGGCCCGGCGGGCACCAGGGGCCCTGGGGGGGGGGGGGGGGGAAACCAGCCCAGGGGGGACCTGTGCAAAGGGGCACCAGGGGAGAAAGGGGGGGAACTGGGGGGGTGGGGGGACAGGGGAAAGAACCAAGGGGAAAAGTGCTATGGGGGGGGGGAACAAGGGGCACCAAGGAGCATCAGGAGAAAGACAGGGGGCAAAGGGGCAGGGGGGGATAAAAGAGCATCGGGGGCAGGACAGGGGGGGCAGCCAGGGCCGGGAGAGATGGAGGAGCACCAGGGGCAGGACGGGGGGGGGGCAGCCAGGGCCGGGGGGGATGAAGGAGCACCGGGGGCAGGACGGGGGGCAGCTGGGGGGGATGAAGGAGCACCAGGGGACAGATGGGGGCAGCCAGGGCCAGGGGGGATGAAGGAGCATCGGGGGCAGGACGGGGGGCACCAGGGCAGGGGCGGATGAAGGAGCGCCAGGGACAGGACAGGCAGTGCCGGGGGCAGGGGCGGATGAAGGAGCATGGGGGCAGGACAGGGGGCAGCTAGGGGGGGATGAAGGAGCACCAGGGGACAGATAGGGGCAGCCAGGGCAGGGGGGGATGAAGGAGCGCTGGGGGCAGGACAAGCAGTGCTGGGGGCAGGGGGGGATGAAGGAGCATCGGGGGCAGGACAGGCGGTGCCGGGGGGGGATGAAGGAGCGCCGGGGGCAGGACAGGCGGCGCCAGGGCCAGGGGGGATGAAGGAGCACCGGGGGCAGGACAGGCGGCGCCAGGGCCAGGGGGGATGAAGGAGCGCCGGGGGCAGGACAGGCAGTGTCGGGGGCAGGGGGGGGATGAAGGAGCGCCGGGGGCAGGACGGGCGGCGCCGGGGGCCGCCGGGGCCGGTGCGCCCCGTCCCTCACCGTTCAGCCGCACGGTGAACTGCCGCCGCTTGCGGTCGTGCTCCACCCGGATGGGGCAGCTCTGCTCCAGCAGGCCGAGCGGGGCCGAGTGCGCCATGGTGCCGGCACGGGCGGCGAGCGCTGCCCCTCGCCCGACGCCGCGACAGCGCCGAGCCCCGCTCCGCCCTGCCCCGAGGAGCCGGCGGCGGCGGCGGCGCGGGGGGAGCCGGGAGCCGCGAGCCGGGGCGGGCGGACGCCGCTGCCGCCCGCTGGAGCCGACACGGCCGCGCCGCGGCCGCAGGAAACCAGCTGTGCGGCCACGTGCCCGCGCCGCAGCCAATGGCCGCGCCGCGCGTTTGTTTTGATACAGCCCGGGCGGCTCTTAAAGGGGCCGCGCGCCCCAGCAGCCTCGGCAGTCCTGGTTCTGGCCGGCTGCACTGGTGCTGTACTGGTGCTCTGCACTGGTGTGCCAGTGCTGGGCTGCTCCGCTGGGCAGTCCTCCGCTGCTGTGCTGGGTGCTCTGAACTGATGTACTGGACCTGCACCAGTCTTGCATAGCTGCACTGGTGCTGCACTGGTACCCTGCACTGGTGCTGTACTGGTGCTCTGCACTGGTGTGCCAGTGCAGGGCTGGTGCTGGGCTGCTCTGCTGGGCAGTCCTCCGCTGCTGTGCTGCTACTGTGCTGGGTGCTCTGCACTGGTGTACTGGACCTGCACCAGTCTTGCATGGCTGTACTGGTGCTGCACTGGTACCTTGCACTGGCGTACTGGTCCTGCATGGTTGTACTGGTGCTACACTGGTACTCTGTAGAGGTGTACTGGTGCAGCATGAGTGCACTGGGGTGGTGTACTGGTGCTGCACTGGTTTGCTCTACTAGCATACTCACTCTTGCTCTGGGGTATGGTGCAAACCCTAAATTCCTGCACCTCACGTGATGCCCCTTTCCAGAAGCGCGGTGCCTTTTCCCGCATGCTGGTGGGCTGTGGGAACACTCCGCTGCAGGGCAACACCAGGCTGCGTTTGTAGGCAGCGCTGAAAACCCCACAGACACCACGAGGCTTCCCGAAGGGGCTGGCTACAGAAACGGTGCTGCATGGGTGTCCAGCTTCTTGGGGCGCTTGTCCTGAGAGACAAGCAGGCTGCAAAAGCAGGAGAAACTGTGTATGTTGGCTGTTACAGGATACCACAGACACCTGAGCATGCGTGTGGGGAGCACAGATACCATAGACAGTGTATTTGGGATGGCTGCATTAATTGCATCTTTTGAAACATAAGGAACTTGACTTTCCATGCACCATGTTGTGTAAATCAGAGTCTGTTCAATGAAATCGGTGTATCCACTATATGCAAAATTGGTTGATGAAATAGGCTGTCTGGTTCCTTGTTTGTTGAGCCGTAGCAACAAAATCTTGGTATCCTTGAACTGAAAGCTTTTGGAGGTAGGAGCTGCATCTATAGAAAGTGTTTGCGCAACAGCTAGTGCAGTGGGGCAGGGTGGTGGCTGTTTGTATAATAGGAAAAGTAACAATATTTAGAATTATTCTATAAAGTGGAATAGATAATCAGCGTAGTCTGCGCTTAAATAATGCCTTGTGAAGTTAGGCCTTCATTTACTAATCCCTTTGGTTCCTACTCCCTGAAGTCAAGAGTTTACAGACTGATTGATTCCTCAGGCCAGCAGGTTTATTTGGCTCATGCCGCTCCATGGACCCGGGCTGATGCCAAGGCGTTGTGCTGAACGCAGGCTCCGGAGCTGCGCGCCACCGCTCAGCAGAGCCCGTGGAGCTGCAGTACCTGCCAGGCTGCAGAAATGGGCTGGCTCTGGTGGGAGAAGGCTTCGTTACCTTCCTGGTACGTGAAAGGCTAGAAAATGTCAGTAACGTGAAGTTGTCCTTCTCCTGCGCTCTTTAGCCGGTGACCTTGAGAGATTTAACAAACGCAAATTAGCCGCTTTCACGGCGTGCCTGCGTGGTTGGTATGCGGTGTGATCTCCTTTGTAAGTCACGGCACAAAGCGGTTAAGAAATGCGTCCCACGTCGCTAGGCAGATCTGCGGCGGTTCGGCGGGGAGAAAGGAAGCCTGTGGCTGAGGTTCAATTCCTTCCTTTGTTACAGGCCTTCTGGGCGAGCGGGGAATCAATTACTCCCTCCCAGCAGCCTTCGCTAAGCCCGTGCTTCCAGGCCGTATGGCGATGCTGGAAGATAAAGATGGCAAAACATTGTGAGCACGTGAACGCAAGGGAAGCCAAACACAGGCTGTAAAGAGCAGGGCCCAGCACAGCTGTGATTTTGTGGGGAGGAAGAAGATGAGCGGCATGAGCTCAAGGGCATGGGGGAGCCTGGCGCAGGTGGAGACAGGGGCCAAATCCAGCACCCGGCTTTGAGCTGTGAGGGGGTGCCAATGCCCTGGAGCCTGCAGGAGGGGCTCGGGGGAAATGCGTGGCTGGGATCCTGAGAAGGGATGGAAAGGAGAAGCGTATTGCACGTGGACGAAGGGGAGCTCCCCGCTGGGTTTCCCTGCTCTGCGGTGACAGGGGACGTGGCAGGTGCTGCATCCGGCTGTGCGGGCGCCGCACACTTGGCGGCTCTCAAACCCGCCCTGGCGCAGCGCCACAGCAGCGGGGCTGGGGACAGTCCCCAGCTCTCTCCTCCAGCGAGGCCGCCAGCCACTGAAGTGCAGAGCGTCGAGCGCCAGCAGCAAGGACCTCAGCGTGTTCAGTGCGGTCTGACCCACACCTCCCTCCTTTTCCCTCCGTCCTTCCAGAGCCTACAAAATCCACAGATTTACCTATAACATTCTCGAAACGTGGAGTGGCCTTCCAGGAATGCTAAAAATCTACCTCCCTTGCGGAAGTTTCTGGGAACGCTTAAGCTCTGCTGGGACATTTTGCTCTGCCTTTGCCTGTGATGATTACCTCTGCCTCAGGCCAGCAATTACAGCTCCCTCTGATCTTTCCGATACACTTACCCAGCAGTGAGTCGGTTGGATCTGATGATGAGCAGCTCAGACAGACAGGAGGAGTTGCAGGCAAAAGAAACAACTCCGGCAGACACCTAGAGGTTGCAAAATAAAGAGAAAGATGCCCATGAGAGGCAACTGGGCCCTGGCTCCAAAGAGGAGATGACCAACCCTCAAATGCTGCCTCTGGTCCTGTTCCTGCCCTTCCGGCCGGACCATTCTCCTTCTCCTCATTGCAGCTAGCAATGGTTCATGAGTTTTCCTTCTCTCCCTAGCCCCAGTGCCTTGCCAGCCTGTCCGATTTTCATGCTGAGCGCATCCAAATTCCCATTCATACCTCTGCAGCGCTTCTGCGTCTGAAGATCTCCGAGCAGGTTACAAACATCTGTTGGTTAAACTCCCCAGTGATTCAAGGAGGAGGAATAAAACGAGGCGATTGTTTCATCCACCCCTTTAATTGCAGCCCAGGCTGGAGCAGGCAGCAATCTCCTGCCGTGCCTGGTGGTGAAAGGAGGAGGAACCACATAGCACAAAACGTGCTCCTAGACACAAGGGTTGCGCCCCGCGCTCACAAGGGCTCCCCCAGGCTCCGGGGAGCACAACGGCCAAGATGTCTCCGGTGTTACGTTGCCGAAGCCGGCCCCACCGGTCCTTGCAGGTGCCCTTCCAGCTGGAGACAAGGGAGTCTCCTATTTGCTAAGGCGCAAAGGAGCGCTCTTCTCTCTGCAGTGGCATCCAGCGAATCTCACACCCAAATACTGACCCAGCCCAAACCTGTTCGGATCAGCCAGTCTGGAGTTCAAACCCAACTGCTGATTCAGAGGTTTGTAGGGCTAAAAGCCAGGAAAGTCCATGATGATCTGATCTCCTGCTTACCCAGCCCAAAGAATGACATCGGTAGCTCTTGCTTCACCACTAATAACCTTGTGGTTGGAACAGGAGCATATTTTTTAGAAAGACTCCTTGTCTGTGTTGAAAGACTGGAAAGGTGGTGAATCTACTACATCCCTTGGGAAGGTAATTGCTGTCACCATTAAAAAATTTGTAATTTATTTCCCATTTGAACTTTTCTAGCTTCAGTTTCCAGTTGCTGGCTCTGACACCACTGCGGCCGGATTAAAGGTCCATTCGAGGCGGGACATCTTTCCTTTGCATAGACACGGCCCACCCAGCTCCTCCGCTTCTGCTGCGATTCCCGTGCGCTGTTTCTGAGACAGGTTTTCCAGTCCTTGAACCCATGCAAAACGCTTCGCAAAACACACGTCTTGGAACTGGGCTTGCTGCGACTTCACCGAGGCTGCGTTCAGGGTTGCCGCCTCTCCGACCCCTCCTTCCGTCCCTGGACGGATCACACTGCGGATTCCTGCCAGAAAACTGCATTCCCAACTTGCTTTTTGCTCATTTCCGCTACGTCACTCGTGTCCTGCTCAGCCACTGCTTTCTGCAACGCAGCAGGCGCAGAAGAAGAGCCCCCTCACGCCGCCGGCATCTGCCCGGGCATATTGCTGGGCTTGAAGGAATTTTGTGGTGACTCAGGGCGAGGAACGAATTCCCGCTGGCTTCCCAGCCCGGCCTGCGCGCCTCCGTGCATCCCCAGCGCCTGCGATAAACACAGCCGCCCTTCAGGATCGGACGCCGGCGTGAGCGGGCCGGGCTGGGCCGGGGCAGCTCGGCGGGGGCACAAGGGGTATCGCCCAGAGCAGCCGTCCCAAGGGAAACGTGATGAGCTGGCTGGTCTCAGCCGTGCGAAGCGCTGGGCCCCCGCCGGCGGATGGGGGGGCCGGTCCGGCCCCGCCGTGGTCCCGAGCGGCGAGGGGCCTCGTGGGCTCGGGGCGGCGGGACCGGGTGGCGCGAACGGGCCGACGAGCCTGACGGGCCGGGGCTGCTGGTGCTGGGCCCCTGGACGGCCCTGCACGGGACGGCGGGCTCGGGGCTCTCGGGTGGGCCCCGGGCGAGGAGGAGGAGGAGGGTGATGGCTTCCCCGAGCAGGGGAGGAAGGCTCCGAGGCCTCGCCGTGGCTCACGGCCCGCGGCAGCCAGGGAGGCCCGTGCGGCCCCACGTGCCGCAGCCTCGCCGAGGCCCCGTAGCCTCCCCTCAGCCCCGAGCCGCCGTTCCGGGGCAGCCGAGCGGCCTCGAGCCCCGCCTCGGTGCAACGGGGCGGTTGGCGCAACGGTGCTGGGGGCAAGATGGAGGAGAAAGCCTCCCTCTGCCCGCCCGCCCGCCTGCCTCCCTCCAGCCGCACGCCCGAGAACCATAAAACTCTCCGAGCCCTAACCCCGCCCCCTCCCTCCAGACAACCAATAGAAGGGAAGCTCCGGCGGTGGGGGGCGGTGCCTGGCCAGCCCTCGCCCCGCCCCGCGGCTCTTTCCCCGCTGTCGGCCGCGCTCGCCCGGACACCGCCGGGCGCTCGCCGTGCCCTGGGCATGCTGCGGGCCGCCGCCGCCAGCCATGTCGCTGCCCAGAGGTAGGAGAGCGGCGCCGCCGCCGCCGCCTCGGGGAGGGCGGGCTGGGGGCGGCCCGCAGCGGGGGCCTGGGCCTCGCCGGGCCTCGGGTGCGGGGGGGCGCGAAGCGGGGCAGGGCCGGGCGCGTCCCGAGAGGTGGCCCGCTGTGCTCCAAGGAGTCCTCGGGCACGTCTGAAGGCATCGCCCAGCACGTCCCTACCGCATCCCTGGCCACGTCCCTACAGCATCCCCCCCGCGCGTCCTACGGCATCCCTGGCCACGTCCTACAGCATCCCCCCGCGCGTCCTACGGCATCCCTGGCCACGTCCTACAGCATCCCTGGCCACGTCCTACGGCATCCCTGGCCATGTCCCTACAGCATCCCTGGCCACGTCCTACAGCGTCCCTGGCCACGTCCCTACAGCATCCCCCCGCGCGTCCTACAGCATCCCTGGCCATGTCCTACAGCATCCCTGGCCACGTCCCTACAGCATCCCTGGCCACGTCCTACAGCATCCCTGGCCACGTCCTACGGCATCCCTGGCCATGTCCCTACAGCGTCCCTGGCCACGTCCCTACAGCATCCCTGGCCACGTCCCTACAGCATCCCTGGCCACGTCCCTACAGCATCCCCCCGCGCGTCCTACGGCATCCCTGGCCACGTCCCTACAGCATCCCTGGCCACGTCCCTACAGCATCCCTGGCCACGTCCCTACAGCGTCCCTGGCCATGTCCCTACAGCATCCCCCCGCGCGTCCTACGGCATCCCTGGCCATGTCCCTACAACATCCCTGGCCACGTCCTACAGCATCCCTGGCCACGTCCTACGGCATCCCTGGCCACGTCCCTACAGCATCCCTGGCCACGTCCTACGGCATCCCTGGCCACGTCCCTACAGCATCCCTGGCCACGTCCCTACAGCATCCCCCCGCGCGTCCTACGGCATCCCTGGCCACGTCCCTACCGCATCCCTGGCCACGTCCTACAGCATCCCTGGCCACGTCCCTACAGCATCCCCCCGCGCGTCCTACGGCGTCCCTGGCCATGTCCCTACAACATCCCTGGCCACGTCCCTACCGCATCCCTGGCCACGTCCCTACCGCATCCCTGGCCACGTCCCTACAGCATCCCCCCGCGCGTCCTACGGCGTCCCTGGCCATGTCCCTACAACATCCCTGGCCACGTCCTACAGCATCCCTGGCCACGTCCTACGGCATCCCTGGCCACGTCCCTACAGCATCCCTGGCCACGTCCTACGGCATCCCTGGCCACGTCCCTACAGCATCCCTGGCCACGTCCCTACAGCATCCCCCCGCGCGTCCTACGGCATCCCTGGCCACGTCCCTACAGCATCCCTGGCCACGTCCCTACAGCATCCCTGGCCACGTCCCTACAGCGTCCCTGGCCACGTCCCTACAGCATCCCCCCGCGCGTCCTACGGCATCCCTGGCCACGTCCCTACAGCATCCCTGGCCACGTCCCTACAGCATCCCCCCGCGCGTCCTACGGCATCCCTGGCCACGTCCCTACGGCATCCCTGGCCACGTCCCTACAGCATCCCCCCGCGCGTCCTACGGCATCCCTGGCCACGTCCCTACAGCATCCCCCCGCGCGTCCTACGGCATCCCTGGCCACGTCCCTACAGCATCCCCCCGCGCGTCCTACAGCATCCCTGGCCTTGCCGGGAAGCCTCCCCAGGTGCCACACTTGCCGCGGGCATCGCGGTGGCCCCAGTCTTGGTGGCACCCGGGGACGGCGGTGCCCTGCGGGGGCCCCCCTGGCAGCAGGGATGCGGGGCGTGCTTTCCCCGCGCGGACGGTGCAGCCTGGATGTCCCCAGCCGGGGTTGGCACCCGGTGAGCGCGTCTGGGCGCAGCTTTGGACCTTGCGTTTGTTGACAGAGGTGGTGGGGCAGGCCTCCGGCGCGGCCTGGGCTAGGGACAAGGTAATCGGCCTTTCCGAGCGTGTTGTCCCCCCCTCGTGATGCAAGTTTTCAGGTGTCAACTGGATGGTCCTTGTCTTAATATTGGTTTAATTAAGGCTTAATGGAGTAATTAAGTCTTATGTAAACTGGGAAGATAGGATGCTAGATATAAAATTGTTGCCTAATCTTTCGTGTATAAGTTTCCTGTTATCTGCACTCTTGGTGTACCGCCAGGAAAGTGCTGATAGGTAGTGCAGTTCTGTTAGGTGAAGTAAAGAAAATCTTTCAGGCTTGCCTCCCTTGTAATTAAGTTGCTTATGCGGAAACAAAAGTATGTGAAGCTCTTTGGAAACAGCTTGAAGACAACCATCCCTGTTCTTGTCCATTCAGAATCAGAGACGTGGATCTACCTGGCCATGCACGTGAGGTTCCTCAGTTCTCATCCATTTTGCTGCGTCTTTGCACGTGCTTAAAAGCATATGCGTGATTTTATAGGATCTGGGCTGAAATGATCTGAAGTTGCTGGTAGGCAGGAATGCTCTGTTGGCCAGTTGGAACGATTGGACTGACTCGCTGTTTTTAAGTTGGTGCCTGAATAGATAAACGAGTGATTTCACCAGATGGAGCAATTGGGCAGCGTGTTTTTCTGTCCGTCGAAACATCTTGGCAAGTGCAGAACGCTCAGAAACTGAGCAAGGCCGACACTGGTTCTAAACTTACTGAGCCTGAATTGCAGTACAAGGGCCAGACCGCTAAGCTGGGTACTATATGGTGGAGGCAAGATGGGAGGTGATGTTCCCCTGCTTCTTCCAAAGCGTTAGCTGTATTTGTGACCTGCTGCCTGATCCCAGTTGGGGGATGTTGTGCTGTTTGGATGTGCTGGCTTTGTGTTGTCCCCCTCTTCTGGTTCGGCACTGGGACACAGTTCTTACACCCTTGTCCTGTCTGCACCGTCCTGAGGTACCAAATTTGGGACGTGTGTGTTTCTTAGAGGAAAACATGAACAAACAGCACGGTTTGGCCTTCAGCCTGCTGAAATTAAAGGGGATGGAAGTGTTGAAATGCCTGTTTGTGTCGAAGGAGGAGAATCCGAGCCTCGAGCACAGCTGCATTGCTTGGGCTGCTCCAGGGGGCAAGATAGCAGCGAAGCTCTCCCCCTCCAAGAAAACCGCTGTGGCGGTTTAGCGAACCTCGTCGTTAACTTTGGACAGGGCGTTCTGCGGATGAGCGGCGCCAGCAGCAGCCCGTAATGTAACGAGGTGAAATAAAACCAAACGGAAAGCGAGTGTGTGAGGATGGCCGGCCCGCGGCGTGCGTGTTTGTTTTGGTGGCGGAGGCAGAGCTCTGATCTCCCGGTACGCCCGGCGCTGACTCCGAACCTTGACACATGTGCGTGTGTCAGAAGCACCTTGGTAGGGTTTCCCGTTGCGGCTGGCAAACGTGATTGTGTGTCATGGATGTTATTTATAGAGCATCGCTGTGACTAAGGTGGCCTGGTCGCCGTCCTAAGGTGAGCGCAGTCTGCTAGGTATTGGCCCGGGATGACACCATGAGCTTGCTGGGGAAGTTTTGAGGAAGACAGGAAAATTGCCTTGCTGATGCCTTAGAGCTCTAGGTAGCTGATTGCATCAGCGCTGTGAGCGACGACTGGACAGAATCGGGGAGGAGAGAGCACAGAAAGTGTGATTTGCTGCTTCTCTTTTATCACTGGAATAAAATTTGGGTTTTTTTTTTTCCCTTGTTCTGGAGTGATGCATAGGAAACTTGAAGTCAGGAACCATGTGAGCAGATGAACACACCTCGATGTGACCTTTTTTTTTTTTTTTTTTTTAATGATCTATGTCTTAAATGGAGAGAATGTGGACCTGTGTTTCCTGTTTGCTGTGTAAGTAGGGTATGAATCAGCAGCGATTTATAATCGTTTTGAATGGAGCTGCTGACTCATAGGTAAGAGCACATGTTCAAGCAGGCTTCCCAGACGGGAAGGGTTCAGCAGGGCTTCTTAAAACGGCTGTCGAGACCCGGTCCAAGGCCAGATCTCATTTGGGTTGCAGGCGCCGTGGGCTGTGTGAGCCTGAGCAGCAGATGTGTGGATGGAGGGAAGAGGTGAGCTCTCTCCTTTAGCAGCCTGGCTGAGAGACCTCTCTTTCCTCATGGGAGAGGAGGCCCGTGCCGGAAGGATTTCCTAGGAAGTTGTGTGCTTGACCAAAAAACGTTTTGCCTGTCGGAGCGTTGTGGGAGTGTGGTACCTGCACATGCATTCTTGGAGGAAGTTTGAAACCTTTCTGTCTTTGCAGGTGTCTGGCTGCGCGGGTTATTCTTTGGAATGAACCAGTTCCTGCCTGAGATACAATTACTACTAATACTGCTTAGTGGAGGTGTCACGTGTGTGCTGAGTACCCTAGTTCTCTTTGGCTGGCATTGACTGCTCTGGGTTTTCCTCCGACTTGAGCACTTTTCCTGTCTATTCCCTTTGTCTCCATCGATGCAGGCTTTGGCATTGGGATCAATCCAGAACATGTATAACGCATCTGCTTTTCTCAAACCCCTCTTCTCTCGTTCTGTTAGCGCTCCACCGCGGTCGCTGCATGCCTCTGCCATCCCTTGTGACAGGCCTCGGTTTTGCTTCGGCCTCAGAAACACATGTTTTTTGAGTGGGGCTCGCCAGTCGTGCGTTGCCGCATGTGAATACCCTTAGGTCTTGAGCGCCTGCTTCCACTTGGATTGCACAAACTGCATCTCCTTGACAGCACTGATGTTAAGTCATTCTGGGGGTCCTTTGGGATGGCCTGAATTTAAGCTATCTCTGTTTAGGGAAATCCAGTGGATTTGGGCTTCCTTTTCCTGGTTGCTTCCCCTTCGTAGGCTTAAGTTGGTCAGGATAATAAATGGAGGCTGCTGCATTGTTGCTCTCAGGTTGGCTGTTTCAATGGTAGATGTGTACAAATACTCAGCTGCTGTCATTTTTGGCTTAGTCATGGGATCGACTTCTGCCTCTGGAGTTTCTGGGGATGCGTGTAGCTGCAGCTGACTGCCCATGACACGCGTGAATGGAATGGTGCTCGGCGAGGGAGCTTTTCCTCGGCTCTGGACTAAACACAGCTTCTCAGATAAACACCTTGTGTGGCTTATGTGGAGCTTGATAGGGATTTCAGCTTAATTCCTTTCCCCATTGCCCATGTGTGGTTGATCCAAATTATCTTGCAGGATCAGATATGTGTGAGAGCATCACTTGCTATTTCTGGGTAATCTTGCACTGTTAAGTCCAAAGTTTACTAAAATATGCAAAATCTCTCATTTGTCTCAGGTCAGCGACACTCGCCTGAGCTGTATTTACCAAATCGCTGGCATTGAGGGAAGGAATCACATGCAAAGTGCTGGAACTGCATGTGTATCTTTCTTCTAGAGCTTTGTAAGGGACATAGCCACTGGCAGCAAATCTGAACGTGTGACTGGTCCTGGATATGGTTTTTCCAACAGCGTCTGCACCTTGTCCAGCAAAACGGATGCTCTGAAGTGATGGAGCTTATATCTGAGAGGTTAAAGTAGAGGGGGAGGAAACCTCAGCTTTGCAGAGCATGCAGGATACGCAGGGTGAAGGGTGCACAGGTTGTTTTAGGTTGTGTGCCTACAGATTCAGGTTGCTATTTTTCCCTGGGGCTGAAGGCATGTCTTCTGCCTGCCTGTGCAGCCCTGCGTGAAGAGCTGCAGCCGCTCTCACTATGTCTGTGTGCTGTGACTCGGTTCCCTCCTGACCCTGGTACCTAAGCGAGGAAGTCCAGGCAGCCCCCTCCTGGTGGGACAGGCTGGACGTGCCTGGGGCAGGCGCGTGTCTCCTGCAACTGCTATGCTGGGAGGTTGCTTCAGGAAGCAGCTCTGGAGCTGCAGAATTGCAGGGAGGGAGGATGCAGTGATGAGAGCTGGAGGGAAGGGACCTGTTTGTCCTCCCCTGAGCTCACCTAGCACCAATGCTGAAGTAGCTCAAAAGCAAGTTCTTCTCTTTAGTTGAGCAATTCTCCTCCAGGAAGACATGAGTAACTTGTTAGGTGCCTGGATGTGACCCACTGCACTTCACAGCCACGTGCTTTTACTTCCCTTTTTGGATAGCAGCAGGTCTGCGTTTCCTGATGTGCTGGGCTTCAGCGTGAGGATTTGCAATTGAGCTGTGAATTAGGGTGCTCGGAGACATGTTATGCCCTTGGGGAAAGGGAACAGCATCCAGTTGAAGCCAGGCTGCTTTTCTGGGAAAGCAGTTCTCCTTTAACTCCAAGGCTTGGAAAAATCATCAGTGAGAAATGGAAGAATTCAGGAGTGAACTGGTGCTTGTTCTGGTAAAACATTTATTCTGGGAAGGTAAATAAGCAGCATGGATGAGTCCCTGCTGCATCCCTGGCTCTGCCGAGGCTGTGCCCTCCACACAGAGTACCCCACGGTTATGCAATTCAGTCGGCTGTGAATCCTGTAGTGTCTTATGTACTATTCACACTTTTCTTGCTGCCACTCCAAAAAAGCCAGTTCTGCTACAAAGCCTGCAGGAACAGGGGATTCGCCTCTAGGCTCCCTCCGCATCCAGGCAGCGCAGCCGGCAGCCTGGTGTCCTCTGCGTGTGCATGCACGAATGTGTGGGGCGGCCTTGGAGTGCTAAACCCATGAAGTCAGGTTTTAATTTTAACTCTGTTGAAGCATTATGTAGCTTGCATCTGATTAATTATAACCATCATAAGAGAGAGAGCAGGGCTTTGCTCCTACCCTCTTCCTAGTGCTATGTTGGGAATGGGCTGCTTTCTGACAGCCAAAGTGTTGGGTACCTGCAAAATATTATGTTGTACATCACAAATATTTAGTTTTGCTGCAGAAATCCATTTTCTTCCTTGGAGGGATGCCCCCCTGCTTTTTCAGTGGATAATGCTTCTCCCTGAAGGCCGCTGCTTTAATTTTCCAGGTCTGGGCTGCGGTCCAAGGCTGGGCCGGAGTTTGCTGTAGCCCGGGCCCCTGCTGTTTGCGAAGGTGGGCCTTGCTGGAGGAAACCCATTGGCGCTTTGCAGAGCTCCTTGCTGCGTGCCTAGGAGGCTGCGTGGGTTTCCCGTCCCAGTGATGTTGCGACCCGAGCGGCCACAGTTGCAGATGTCGGGGCACTGTGGGATTTTTGTCAGAAGAGTGTTTTCACTGGTGCTGCTCACGTGCCGCTAATGTGCCAGGGGAAGAGCTGGGAGAGAAACTTGCATTATCTCGGGAGGTGATTTTACCCCACCAACAAAAAGTTTGGAGTTTTTACTAGCGTGACTCAGGACCGCTTGTGGGTAAGTGTGAAGGTAGATTGACCCACAATGTCTTTTGCTGACAAAGCTCTGTAGTGCAGGTCAAGTGTTAGCCCAGGATTTTGGGCGGGGGTAAGAAGGCAGAGAGGATTTTTTTTTTATGGTGACAACTGGAAGTTCCTGTTCTTTTTTTGGCTTGGGAGATACCCCATCTCCCCACAGCTTTTTATCTTTCTCTGCATAGAGATGAGTGCTGCACTGATACTATGGCAGTGTTGCGAGTCTAAATGTTGGTCACCCTGAGGAAAACCATCATTATTTGGCACTACTGTGAGTATCTCTGATAGCACAGTACCGTCCTGCGGCCCCAGCTGGCCCTGGCTTGCAGTGGGTCTGTCTCTGCTCCCTTTTCCGGAGCTGGGATGGGGCTCTCTGCACGCACCCTCCTCTAGCAGTCTGCAGCCGCTTCTCCCCAGCAAAATGCGGGAGCAGAAATGCTGCTGCTAACAGGAAGCGGTGGGTTACAGTGTGGCTATGGGAAAGGATAGGATTTGGGGGTCCCAGTGGGGAAGTGACGGGGCAGGGCAAACCTCTTCTGTGGCTTCTACCATGGGAGGTCCTGGACCCACAGAGCAGGATCAAGGTGCTGTGAAGATGGAAGGGGATGGCCCCTCTCCAGCATGCTTTCCCCCAGTAATCCCATGCTGCTGTGCCTGTCCATAGGCTTAACAGCACAAGGATCCTTCATGTGATATCTGTGTTATGGGAGGAGCAGATGGTGTCTCCCACTCCTAGCCTGTTGCAAGAGAAGATGGGAGGTTGCTTTGGAGCATGTCCCTCTCAAGCCCTGGCGGTGGGGGGGCCTCTCCATGTGGCATAACTGTCTTTGTGTGCTGCTGGCTGTAGTGTGTTTTAGAGAAAATGAGGGAACACTTGATTTATAAAGGAGCTACAGTGAGCGTTTTGCTTAGCTAGAGCCAGGCAAGAGGTCAGGAAGTTGCTTCCAGGAATTACTGCAGCCCCCGTCCAGTAGCTTTCGGGTGAATTAAGGCAGATTGTGTAAAAAAGACACCCAGTCTTGTTTTTAAAGACATCCAGTGCTGGAGTTCAGTTTCTCTGAAATGCAAAAGCTGTGACCTTGGGGAACTGTCTGGTGCGAGCTGGGGTGTGGTGGGCCGTGATGTTTCTGCACTTTCCCCAGCTCCCTCCTCTCCCAGGGTGGAATGATTTTATGACCTCACTTGCCAAAAAGCAAGGGAAGGAAAAGTCTGCCAGCTGCAAACAGCGTAAAGGTGATGGCCCAGCTGTTGTCTTCCCCTTTGGGAACTGCCAAAGTGAAGGAGGAGGAGGTGGAGCGGGTCCATAACTCAGTCCGTTAGGCTGGCCACAGCCCCTGAACTGCCATCTAGGAGGTTGCCTCCAAACTGATCTGTCCCATGCTCTAAGCCTTAACTTCATTATCTCAAGCAAATTGCTGATTTAAAAGGAAAAAAAATAAAAGAAATTTCAATTAAAAACATAACACGAGTGGAAGAGGAGGCAGGATGAGGATGAGACAAAACTTACCAGAAATTATTGTTTGTAGAGCATCCACCCTTCCTCCCCCCAAAACCAGAAGAAAAAAAAAATCTAACTTTGGAAAGGAAGAAACCTCCAGAGTGCTCGATACAAGTAATTTCCCATCAGCGATTGCTAACCTTAGCTGTGGTTTGGCACTGGTATCGGCGTGATTGCTCGTATCGGATGAACCTTGGCGAGGGTGAGCAGGGTAGGTGCTCCCTGCTTCCAGCAGCGCTTGGACCCTCTCTCCCAGCAGCTGCCTAGTGAGTCCTGAAGTGACTCTTGATATGGGGTGTTTCCACCCTGCTAATGCACTCTTATGTCTTGCCTTGCTAGAGCCATTCTTTTTTTGGCATCTTTTAGGAGACTTATAAGCAGCTTTTAATTACAGTTTTTCATTCCCCCAAAGGTCCCAGAGATCCTTGCTGCAGAGTCAGGAGCACTGTTAATACTTCAGGGTTTTGGTTAAACAGAGAAGGACACCTGCTGTCTGATTTTCCTGTGAATATGGCATTGGCAGCTGCAGGGGGGAATTTGCAGAAATCTCTGAAGGACTGAGCTGTAAATGGTTTCCAATAAAGCATGAATAAAAATCTGCAGCTAGGATGGGATCCTGCCAGTGTCTCTTCAGAGATGCTTGAAGACTAAGGGGTAAAATACTATGTGTGATTAAGTTGGAGTTAGCACGTACTGACTGAACTTCTCTTGAATCAGGCTGTGCTCCTCCTCTTTTTCTGAACGCTCTAGTTAGAGTGATAGAGCCTCCGTACAGCAAGCGTAATAAGCTGGTAGGAAAGCGCTTACTTTGCATAGCGAATTTAGAGAAGTAAAATAGGCTAGTGTAAACACTTTTCTTCCAAGGTAGCGATGGGCTCAGCGCTCTGCCAGCCTTGCTGGGTGTTGTGACACTCCGGCACTGTTTCCTGCTAAGGCCGTGGGCGGATGTGTGTTCAAAAAATGGTTTGTGACCTGCAAGGCTGGATCTTGAAGGAGGGACCCTGCTCTGGCTGAAACAGGGGTCTGAAACTTGTCCTGAACATCCTGCAGGACCTCTTCATCCAGCTGGAACTTGAGAGCCTCCGGTAGCTAGTGCAAGTCAGATCATCAGCGTAATGATCCATGATGCAGGGCAAAGAGGAATGCCAAGGAAACAAGCCTGTCTGCGAGGCCTGGCAGGTGCCAGTCATATGTCTGACAGATGATAAACCTGCAGGGCTGGTGACACTGATGGGCTGGAGGTGGTTTGAGAGAGGATGACAGGGTTATCTGGGGAGCGTCAGCTTGTCTCGACTTGCAGGCCAGTTAGATATTACTTTGTGGTACATGCACGTGAATTCCCTCCTAGCCCAAATCTTGGAGGGATGGCTGACCAACCTTTCTGCCTGGGCTGCGGGAGTCTTTTTTGGTGGACTGGGTGCTGTGCTCTGCCCTGGCAGATTTTACTGCTGTTAACAGCAGCCTTTTAATATGAGAGTATCCTGACTTGGTTTGTTGGAAGGCATTTGCTGTCTCAAAGCAGCCTGAGCTGCAAATGCATCATTCCCTGCCGGATATAGCATGAATTTTTCCTATTAAAGGTCGCAAAGGACAAATGTACCATGTGGTGGAAGGATTTTTTGCTCTAGGGCAGAGATCTTGCTCCACTGGATGCTGGGAGTCAGAAAGCTCAGGCTAGGAAGCCTGGGCAGGAAGCCGGGTGGGTTGGCGAGGACAGTCTCTCCAAGTCAGTCCTGAACGCGTGGCCCGCTGTCGTGCGTGGCTGTGTTGTCCAGAAGATGCGAGGAGTTCCTTGCAGCTCATCACTAAAAAGGATGTGGCTCTCTTTATAAGAGCAGATGTGCTCATCATCAAGGCTTTCAAGAAAGTCGCTCTGCATAGTTAAACATCCCCTGCCACTGTGGACTGCACGGTTTCTCTCCTGCAATGCTGTCAAGTTGCATTTTGGCCAAAGAAGCGATCCTGTGCTGATCTGTTGCTTTAGCTGCTCTTTGCTGCCTCCCAAGTGCCTTTAAAAGGTGCTTGGGGGAGAGGTGGGAGGCCTAGTCCTGTGTGCTTGTTCTGCATCTTTATTAGCCTCCCTTACCCGTTTCTTCCAGGTTTTTGGTTGATCCCGTTTATTGCTCTGTCAGCTGGTGCGCTTGGCTTTGAGCACCTTTTGCTGCCAGCATCAGTGGGTGCTGGATGCTGGAGACCAGCTGGGACTGGGCAAAGCTGGGATTGCCCTCTGAGCCGGGCTCTGTCTCAGCCGGGCCACCTTCTCGGTTCCTGCACTGTGCGGATGCTTCTTGCTTGCCCAAGAGAAGCTTTCACGCGTGTTGATGAGACCTGCCGCTGCCTGGCTTGTTGAAGGACGTCTGGATGACCAGAGTAAAGCAGTGGCTGGACAAGGCGCCTTTAGAAACAGGCGGGCAGAAACCGTAGGTGAATTTTAATTGCAGCTGCTGTCAGCCTCGCGTGCGCTCTGTGAAGGTGCTCGCTGCCGCCGGCTCTCCCGTGCATGGGAGTGCTGTTCTGCGTACGCTCCAGGTTGCTGCAAGAGCTCGCCCTTAATTCTGGATCCACAAAGACTTTCTTGTTCAGTAACTGTGGATTTCCCCGCGGGGTTTTACAGCCGCAGCTCAGCAAGGGAAACCGTGCATAACAGTTGCATGGACGGGAGCCAGCGCGTGTTTCCCTTTATCTCTAACAGGTTTGACGTTTTACGTGTCTCCTTCCAGCTCCCCTCCTTGCCTCCGTTTCACACGCCGCCTTGCAGAACGCCGCTTCTTTGCCCCAAAGTGCTGATGTGAGGCTCACTTTTTCCAGGTGAAAGCGATTTGTTTTGGTTTCGCTTGTTTTATTTAGAGCAAAATGATTCTTGGAAGCGCCAAGCGCGCCCCACAAAAAGCTGCGAGCCGCGGTCTGCGCAAACTGCGCTGAGTCACGGCCTGCGAGTCCTTGACCCAGGATGTGAGCTGGGCGTGCTGGGGCTAGTCCGTGGAAACTGCTGTTTTCCTAGGACAGAATGACAGCTCTTTAAGCAGGGTTTGGTAGGAAAAGCCCGCAACACTTATTTTCCACCAAAATTTGGAAAAATTGCACCGCAGGGAAAATAGGTGGATTTGAGAGACATGGGTGAGGAGTGCAACAGAGGAAAAAGGCGGCGGGAGGGGGGGAAACCCCCACCAAAACGGAACAAACACACTAGCACGGTCCCCTTCCTGCTTTACAGGCGGCGGTGCTGCCACGTGGGAACGGGTGGCGAAACGCCGCGCTCATTGGACCCACCGGGCCGCCGAGGCCTCGCTCTCCCTCTGGGCTGCCCCTGGCACGAGCTACAGCCGCCCTGTGGCTCCTGGCGTTCAGATTCACTGCAAAAAGGTGTTTTCCCGCTGCAGTGAAATCACAGTCTCGGCCAAGAGCTGGCGGAGGGGATGGTGGGAGGGGACCGCGTAAGGGTGATCCTGGGTGGGAGGATTGGGCAGGGGGTTTTTGGCATGCTGATTAGTCCAGCCTTCCTTTTGGAGATGTTTTTAAGCTTTGTGGCAGACAGGTTGGAGGACTAAAGGCAAAATGTTTGCAGGTAGCTTCATGTGAAGCATGAAACATAATCAACGTGCTGCTTTTATATATTATTTGAACTTGCTACCCAAGTGAGCAGCAGGAGCTGGTCTGACGCACCAGCTGGATGTGGGACTGGCTTTAGGGACGTGGGACACAGGGCTGTCCTTTGGGATAGAGCTGGAGGAGCCCAGCAAGGTAGTGTGTGTTCATGCCGGGAAAGCAGACCGCCACTCGGGTGAGGTTTCCGAGGGCCAGCTCTCGCCTTGCTACATGGACCTTTTCTCCTGGCTCCTGTTGCACGTAGGTTGTGTGGGTTCAACTGGTCACCTGCCGCCTCTCTTGACGCAGAAGCATTGGCTGCTAGTGGTTTTTTAGGCTGATGCTTTTTGGCTGAGCGCTGAGGTTTGTGTGTAGTAGCAGGCTTTACGCAGAGATAAGGATGAGCGGTGGCCTGAGGGAAATTGGACAGTCTCCGAATTCTCGTCTGCTCTCATCCCATCCATCCTGCATTCTTCCTTTGCCTCCTCGAAGCCTGGCGAGGCCTCCCGGCTCCCCCTTCGCCTCGTGATGGGGTGGATTTGGGGGCTTAACCTGACTTTCTCTGCGTTGCACCCGCCGCCTGGGATTGCTTTCCGCTTCGAGAAGCCCTTTGCGTTTGTTTTGTCTGCGCCGTTTCTTGGAATGTAATGGGGACAGGAAATTAGTGATGGACTGATAGAGGACAGGAAGAACGGATAGTGTCGGAGAGGCAGCAAAAAAGCGCAAAGATACTATCAGCTCTAAATTAAAGAGAACTATAAAGCAGTGCTCGCCTGCTGCTTTCGATAAACCGCCAATTGGGCGCCCTGCTGCAGGTTTGCTTCCTCCAAAAGAAATAATCAAAGGTTTTCCCCACTCCTCCTCCCCAGAGACGTGGTGCCAAGTCGCTGCCAGAAATTGGAGGTTTTCCTCTGAAGACGCGCAGCCGCCCTTGCAGGCTTTGCCGTGACCGCTTCCCTAGGGCGCTACCGAGAGTGGGAAAATACTCTGGGTGTCGCTTGGAAGATGGAAAAGTTCCTCTCTCCGGACAAGCCGTGCCCAGGCGCTCCCTAGGTTATTTGTTTCCTCTGCCTCTGCTAGGAAGAGTGCTTTGGCATGGGTGTAATCAGCGAGAAACATGCTAGAGATGAGCTTGTTGGGTCTGTTAAGCCTAAATATGCTTGTTGCTTCGGACAGGTAAACTGCAGAATCGGGCACTGAAAGCCAGCTGGATTTTCTGCCGTGCCGATTGTGCGCTCGGGTCTGCCTCCGTCGTGTTACGGCCGGTGGTGACGGACAGACCTGTTTTGACTCACGGATCCCAAGCTGAGTTTGCAACATTTGCAGTTAGGTAACAAATCTCAAGCATGTGAACTGTACATGCTCGATGTGGAATCACTGAGTAGTGATAAACACCAGGCTGGAGGATGCCAAATTCACAATCCCGGAGGCTAACATCACTCTGAACTGTCTGAGCAGCTGCCTGTCGTGTTTGCAGAGCGTGGATGCTGTTCTCAAGAAAGTCCTTTCCTGACCCTCCGGTCCAGGGAGGCACCTGTGTTTGTCTTTTGTTTCTGACCCTGTCCCGGGGCGGGCGCTTGCGAACACTGAGGGCTTCCTTGTTTTTCACACAATTCTGTTTGCAGAGCAGGTGCCTGCTCTGTCTTACGTCGTTTGCAGAGATGAAATCACTTCTTTTCCCTGCCCAAAATAGATTGAAGGGAGGATGGTAGAAAGCTAATGAAGTATTTGTTGTGTGGTTTTTTTTTTTTTTAAGAGAATTGCATTAAAAGCAGAGACAGGCAATACTTTGCTTTTTTCCCAAATTTACAGAGTTCTGAGGGCAGCTGGAAGTATTTGCAATTGCAGCATTTTGGAAAGAAAAAGCACGTCTCTTGGCTCTGCTTTGGAATTGGAGTTGCATTGGACAATTAAAAAGTCAAATGACTCTTCTCCCTTCCCAGAAAGAAAAAACTGGAAGTGTTCCTTCTCTGTCAAGCTGATCCGATCCGATAGGGGCTTGAGTGTCTTCTCTCATCAAGAAACTGTTGTCCGCCAATCGGATCAACTTCAGATGGGTTTTTTTCTTGGCTTCGCCTCTGGGCTGAGAACTCGAACGGAAAAGCAGCGCTCTGGGGAGGGCTGGGTGCCTGCTGGCGGGGCCAGCTGGGCACAGATGACGGTGGTTCTGCTTCTTTTTTTTTTTTTTAACCAGCTCTTTGCTTTTCTCCAAGCACTGTCTCCTTTGCCTTCTCCTAACAATTAAGACATTTGGGCTGGGATTGCTTCCAGACCTTTGTCTCCTGGCTGCGCGCCAGTGTCTGCAAGGGAGAGAGTGCAGCCCGTGTTGGGTCCCACGAGATGGCTCATAACCGAGAGCGTGTTGCGGGCTGCTCTCCCTCCACTTTGCGCAAATGCGCGTGCTACAGGCTGGCTGGACCTGTGCAGCCACCCAGCTGGGCTCTGCGGTTCCTGACCGGCCCCCTTGGAGGGCGCCGGGGCGGTTGGGTTGGTCCCCAGTGTTTTCCCAGCCTGCCCCATCCTGTGAGTGGGCCTGGGTTAGCATTGCACCGAAGCTGAGCTTCGAACAGATGCAGACACTGCTTTTTCTCTTGGGGAAAGCCAATTTGAGTGAGGGATGCAAAGAAGGCGTCTGTCCCTGGAGGAGGCTCTCCCCGAACCCCGTGGCCTACCTGCTCCAAAGAGGAGGGCTCTGTAACTGCAGTCACCTTTGCACCAGGGTATTGCACAAGGTGTTGCAAAGCTGCACAATTCTTGTCATGTAGGTAGCACGTCATATAATGCAAGCACCAGCTAGCCAATGCTTTTGAGCTTCCTAAACGCAGTCTGGTCTCTGCTCCGTGCAGGTTTCTTGGAGGGGAGGATGTCCCAGGTCCAGTGATCAGAGCGCTGCATGCTCTGCAGTCTTGGGGCTGCAAAACCAACCCCGCACTGCAGGACCGCGAGCCATCAACTGAAAACAAAACACAAAATCTAACATTTTTGCAGCCCTCAGGGTTGTGCAGGTAACCTAAAAATACCGATGGAACGCGACTGGGTGGTGACATCTTCCTGAAACTGCGGGCAGAGCCAGAGCGCAGCCCATGGACGTGTTATCTGACCGTGCACGGAGCCCGGGTGCGGCCTCCGAGCCTGCGAGGTGGCAGTGGAAGTGTCAGTGTTTCCCTGCCGCTCGCTTCAGCTAGCGTGCCTGAACCCCTTGCTGCTGCTCCATATCAGAAATTCCCACCATTTTCCCTTGGTCCCCAGCTAGCTTTCTTGCTCGGCCCCGGATGACGTGGGTGCTGTGAGTATGCCGCCCTGTTTGAAGCAAAGAAGATGAGCCCTGTGCCGTATCGATGACTGATCGTCTCCAAACGCTGTCCAAGGGGACTGGAAAGATGACCCTGTTCCCTTTCCGACTGGCTTCAGTTCAAAGGCTTTGTTTAAAAATAGAGCCGCTGCCGAGTTTCCAGGCTGCAGCGGGGCCGGAGAGCCGGCCGCAGGTCTCGCGCGCGTGCTGCGTCGCCCGGGGCTTTCCGGAGGCGCGCGGCTCACCGGAGAGCTGGATCTTCAACGTTGCTCGGGCGTTGGGTGGCAAGCGCATCCCGGGCTCGTGGGCAGCGGCCGTGTTACGGCTTTTGCCAGGCCGGCCGATGAAGCGCCCTGTAACCCTGAGCGTGCGCCCACGCGGGACGTAGCAGCGAAACGGTGCAGCCGGCTGGCACGTGGCGTTTTTCTTTGAGTAGAGAGAAAAGGGGTATTGTGTTAAACTCGCCCTCTCCCCCTGGTGAGGTATCAATTCTTCTTCCCAGGCAGGTGAAACCATTGACGCTTTGCTCAAATGTACACCTAAAAAATGGTCCCTGGTCAGCTTAGGTGGAACGTGTCTCTATCTGATGTGTTTCCAGAAGACTAGACTTTGATGTGCAAAAGTTTCAAGAGAGGGGAAGCAACGGGGGCTGGGGACTCTTCCCAAACCTCCTTGCTGCGATGGTAACCCTGCCTTAATCAAGCCGGCTTTTGGGAAAGGCCAAGCATGTGCAGGGGAAGGGTGGGGGATAGGGGCCCTTTGTTGGCACGGTGCTATTTTAGCTCATTGCTGTTTTTAAGGGTGTGCTCTTCCACTTATTCAAGGCTGGCGATTGGCAGGAGATTGCAGGGAGTCTGGAAGGGATGGGAGCGCGGGGGCCTGGCCCTGCCACCAGCCCACCTCTCCCTCCTGTCCCCGGCTCGGCACAAACTTCCCCGGCCCCGAAGCAAGTTCCTTACTTTCTCCCTGCTGTGCCGGATTTACTCCCCCTGCTTCCTTTGCCTTTGGATGAGTGCTGTCCCAGGCCCAGATATATGTTGAGGCCTAATTAACGCTTGTGAAATAATGCCTTTTGTTCCTCCAGGACTTAACTGTAGTACACCGAGGGCTGGATGATTAATGTCAAGTTTTATGCGTCTTTCAAGGCCTGGCAATTTCTGCCGAGTTGGCAAGCGCTTGAAAGAGCTGCCAGTGGTGAGACTTGAAAGAGGTTTTTTTTTTTTTTTGAGGTGCTTTTGAGGTCCCAGGTCTCAAAGCCCAGGAGCGGGGAGAGATGTGAGGAGGCTCCGCTTTACACAGCCACCAGTCCTCGCGCGCTGAAACCAAACAGGGCTAATTCAGAGGGAATCGTGTTTCCCGGCAAGCGGCCAGCACGTGGGACATGCTGCAGTGGACGCCGCTGGGTTGAGGACGTTATGCTCCAAAGCAGCAATGATTTTCTGGGGGTTTGCATAGATCTGTGAAGTGTCTTCCGTCTGGGTTGGAGAATTAGCTGTAAGGCTGGAGAGGACCTACGGTGCGTGAAGGATAACGCACCGTCGTTCTCCTGGAGACGGGTGCCAAGGCGTGCGGCTCCCCGGGGCAATCTGCTAGCAGCTCCCACGTCAGCATCCTTTATGTGTTGATGATCTGTGCCTGAAACTATACCCTGGGAGTGGAAATCCTCCTGAGAAAATATCTTCTGCAGCCCTTCTGGGGCTTATGTAAACGCTATTTAAAATTAGAGACGCTCATTATGTTGGTATGTGCATTTACCTTGACCTCCGACCTTTCTGCCTGCGAGTGTGTAGGGCCCCGCACAGCCGGCAAGTTGGGGAATATGTCAAGTACAAACTGGGGGCATGTTTTCTATTATTAGCTTAAGGTAAAGAACCTGGTACAGTCTCTCCGGGCCGACAGGGAATCGGAAACAAAACTGCAGCCCGTCAAAACCAAGTCTGGCTTCGATCAGGAACGTCAGCGCTGGCTTCTGTTGGGCTGGCTTTGAGGGAAAGGGGAAGAGCAAAGATGTTCTATCACGACTTTTCTTGCATGCTTGCAGAGAAATGAAAGTTTTTTTTTTCCTACACTTTCATCTCTCTGTTGCTATTTACCCACAAAATCCATGCAGTAATTCATATTTTGCCACCTGACATGCCCTCTTGGTTATCGCCCTGGAGTAGCTGCTAAGCGCTGTCCTGGTATTGTAATGGAACAATGTTTCTACTATTTGTTGTGGTAATAGTTGTTAGTGGCAAAGCAATTTGCATGTCACCTGCAGCACAAAGAAATATGACCTCTTTCTTCCCGCCACTCCCTTGGTGCTCAAACAGCGACTGTGATCTTCCCGGGGCTTTCTTCCGCAAGGGCTGCGTGCTTTAACCTCACCTGAGCTGTCTGTGTCCCCCCCCCCCGTCTCCCCCGTGCAGTTATTGCCGTAGTTGCATGCGCTTCTTTGGCCGCAGCAGCTGGGGCTGCCCTGTTTCAGCGCCGACCCCGGCTGTGCTGCGGGCCGCGCTGCGCTGCCCCACGAAGCCCGGGAGGTGAGGCGAACCGCTCCGAGCGTGAGATGCGTTTCCAGGACAAGGGCTTGTGCAGTCAGGTGTATTTGCGAATGCACAACCCAGTGCATTTTGCAAATGCACAGCCCTTCCCCCCCCCCCCCGAATGCAGCCCGCCATGCATGCGGGGGGGCAATCACAGCAGGGTGCTTAGGAAGGCAGGAACGGGCTCTTGCGAGCGCAGCTTTAATCCTTGTTCAGCATCTCCCCATCTTTTAGCTTGTTAGTGCTTTGGCTGTTTGGGTTTTCAATTCAATGGCACGTTCCTCAGTGCCTTTTTCCTTCCACTGAGACTGTTGGGTGCAGTATGCGCCGGGGCGAGCTGGCACCCTGCTGCTGATTTCTCCGGGGGCACTTGCATGTTCGGTGCCTTTGTGCCGGCGTCGCGGCTGTGCACGAGACTGGCTGATGCTGGCCCCGCGAGCCTGTCCACGCGGCTGTTTTGGCCAATTGTTTCAGCATTGTCCTTGGGCGAGGGTCTTCTCCTGTCGGGCGCTGGGAAGGAGGGAGCGGGACGATGCTGGGGTGTGATGGAGGAGGCAGGAGCGGACTGCACCTCTCGAGCTGCAGGCTGAGTTTGAATGATTTAATTTGTCAGAAGAAAACACGTCCCACTGGGATGCGTTTTAGAAATCCTGTGCTTCAATGGCTCCCAGCGCTGGCTCCCCCCCCAGTTTCCTGTTTACGTCATCTGCTATTTCACTGCTGCAGTTTTTACAACTGTTGAGCTTTCAAGTGTAATCGGAGATGAGACCGGCCAACCTCAGCAGCTGCCGATGAGCGCAGCACTACCTTCTGCGTCTCCCCCCGCTTTCCTTCGCTGCGCCCCAGCTTGCAAGCCCCAGGGGTCTGGCTGCGGGGGCTCCGCGCCTCGGGCTCGGTGAGGAGCAGAGCTTCGGGGAGCCTGGCGAGCGTGTCGGACCATGCACTCTCGCTTAAAATAAGCCGTGGGATTTGCAAGAAGCTCCGTAGCTGGATTCTGCAGACTTTTTTTCCTCCCTCCCTCCTGTTTCCCCCCCCATCCCGCTCCGCGACGAGGCGTGCCGTTTCTGTTCTTCATTTCTGGGAAACCATGGACAAGAAGCAAGGTATATGTTGCAATTTCCAAAACACGTGGTGGGGGTGAGTGAATGGCTGATTCTGATGCTAAAAGGGACCATGTAACTTTGTCAGATCAATGCATGCAATTTTCTTTTCTGGTAGCCTTGCTTGGGAAAGGAGATCTGTGTTTGCAGCTGGGCATCTATTTTTAAAGCTCTGGAAACTTGCATATTTTGTGTGGTGTTGAAAAACAGGCATCTTAGTTGTAGAAGTCTAGTGGAGCTAAAGGAAAATATTCTAAGGGTGAAGTTAGCTTGTGTGTCTCATTTTGGTTGCACGGATTGCAGGATTTTGCAGGCGCTCTTGCATGATTGTGCTCTGCTAAAAAGCCTGTTGCGTTCGAAATGCAAGCGCCCACTATGGACTTGGCAGTCAGGAGCTCTGATTCAGCAGAGGCTGACAGGTTGCTTTCAGGCTTCTCTGCTGCAGGCAACTCTGACTGCAAGGGGCTTTTTCTGAAGCGCCTTTTCCTCCTCTGAGCTCGCTTTTTTGCAGAAGTTGCAAGCCTGGAGCAACGCTTATTCACAAGAGCCCTTCTCTGCAAGAGAAGCTCAATGGGCTGGTGAGTGGCGGCTTTCGGCTGGTTGAGAGCCTTTTTTCCACTCGCACGGGTAGCTTTTTCCACTCTGAACGGTGGAAATAGCGCAGCGTGTCTGTAAGGAGCTGACTCTCACGACTAAAGCAGCCAAATTCACCCCTTTGCTTCGTTATACTCTGCCTCTATCCGAAAAGGCAAGGCTTGATTTTTATAGCTCTCAAACCTTGGTATGGACCCAGTTTCTTTTCTTTTTTTTTTTGCTAGTCTGCTTTTCTGTTTTGCCTCTTCCTTTGCAGCAGAGACGGGATCCACCGTATTTCTTAAATCCTCTGCCCTGCCAGTGGCATTTGACTCTCCTGCTTGGGTCGAGGAGAAGGAGGAGGCATCTGAAATGCCTTCGGCAGCATTAACAAGGCTGTGCAGCCCTGGAAGCAGCCTCCCACCTAGAGCAGATTTATATCGTGGCTGTCACCAGGACTTTACCTGGGGCTGGAACCGAGCATTGAGGAGGCAGCGGAGAGGTTTAATTTCAAAGGTCGGCTCAGGCAAATAGTTTTATTTACACTTCTTTAGATTGTCCTGTTCATTTCTCTCCACCCACGCCGGCAGAGTGGGAATGATAAACCTCCTGGGGAGAGGTGCAGCATAATAGGATCTGAGCGAGGACACGGCAAAGACGCCGTGTTAGGTTTTGAATTAAGCAGTTCTAGGAAATGTATGCGTCTTTTCTTAGCTGGTGAAGATTATAGCATGAGAAAAAAAAACTGGTAAGGTTTTTTTCTTTAGGAGGAAATGGTTCCTTTCTTAGCATAAAGGATGCAGTTACGTGCCTGCAGCATCACGTGGGTTAGTCGTTCGCACTAGGAACTTCAGTCAACTTATTTTTCCCTGCCCTGGTGCAAGGCACTGTGGCACGCTCTCCCGAGCGGCGTTGCCTGCAGACCTGCGTGGCTCCTTCCACTGTCCTGAGCATCACATCCGCAAAACTGAGCCGTCGCATGGAAAAGCGTGTGTTTTGGTCTCAGACCTTGCTGTCAGCTGCCAGGGGATAACTGGGACATGTCTCCAAATCACCTTGTACCGTTACTTTTTGCCGTACGTAAAGATGCCGCAAAGCAGCGGGTTTGGAGATGCTAGCTCTGTGCTAGCTGCCACCTCTCTTGCAGGGGCCCGGTGCCCTGGGAAGCTGGAGAGTCTCCAGGTTTTTCAGGTGACATAAACCATTCTTCTGGTTCTAGCAGTTCTTCATGCCCCGGCCATGCAGGGATCCCAGCTGTGTGGGAGAGACGAGATAATAAGGAGCTGAGAGCAGCTACCTACAGGGGCTAGAAATGACTGCTGTGCTAGGACCTACTCGGAACGGAAGGACTTGAATTGCAAAGTCTTGTCCTTTTTATCTCAATGCCTTTTTTTTTCTCTCTCTCTCTCTCTTCCTTTTTTCTTTTTAAGTCTTTCCTTCACCTTCCTTTGTGCTGAAAGAGGGCATGGGCTTTCCTTGGGAGGCTGCAGAGGCTGGCTCAGTGACACGCTAATCTCCTGGGGACGAAGTCTGGCACCATGCAGCCGGCTCTTGCGCTTGCAAGATAAAGCCCAGCAGCGACGGGGTGCTTTGCGGGCGACGATAACTGGGCTGAGCAATAGCAGGGAAGCTGTGCTGTGCCCTGAGCTCGTGTCATGGATGTTCCTGCCTGGAGCAGGCTGCAGGGAGCGTGCAGAGCTTTAGGGCAGGACTGCTTGTCTCTCTTTTTTTTTTCCGGGTTGTGTTGAAGAGGAAGTGGCGCCTGCCTGCTCCACCTCTGCCTGGCCAGACCTGCACGCTGCCTCTGTGGCTGCAAACGGCAGCAAAATGCTGCAGTTGCTTCCTGAGAGACTGGGAGTGTGGCAGGAAATTCGGGTTGGCCTGCAGGATGCTGGAAACCTCGCGGAGCTGGGGCCGTGGCAAGTTTTGGGAGAGCGGTAACCAGCAAATAAAATTCCTGCCTTGGCTCCCACATCAATGGGGACAGCATCCCGTGGGGAAAACCATGGGATTTTCTGTTCTGTGAGCATGGGCTGAGCTGGGTTTTCCGTCGGTGCGGGTGGTCCAGCTGGAGCCTAGGAGCGGAGGGCAGAGCACCTCTGGGTCTATCAGTGCTTTTTCAGGCTGGAGCCAGGAAATGCTTTTTGGGGCTAAGCGTGACGGAGGGTGGGAAGGGGATGGGTGCTGACCTCGGCCCACTGGCAGGGTATGGATGTGTCTGGAGAGTGGAAGGCAGTGATTTGGGGCTGTCGGGGAAGCTGGCTGATTCCCTTGCTAGGGCAGCGTGTAAGCGCACTGCGGCTGAGCTCTGGGAATAGTTCTGGTTTATGGAGGCTTACCGATGCGCAGAGAAGCAGAATGACTCGTCTGTGTGCTGCAGGGACTTTGTGACTGGGAATCTCCCCATCCCCTGCTGCCCCTTTCGCCCGCGCTTGCAAATACTCCCGCAAGCGCTGCCTGCGAGCGTGGGCCGTGCTGAGCATCGCGCCGCGCTGATCCCCGGCCCACCAGCACGCGTGGCTTTCGCCTGGCTCTTGCAGCTCGGGCTAAAGAAGGGCTGTCGCTGCAGCCTCCGCGATGCCTGGCTCGAAGAGTATGTGGACCCTGCTCCCGCTGCATGAGTCACCGCGCGCCGACCGCGCGCTGTCAGGGGAGCCGGCTGCACAGAAGGAGTATTGTGCTCGCTGCTCCGGGTTACTATGGTAATTGGGGAGAGGGAGAGCAAACAGATTAAGCAAAATACCAGCCAGGATTGGGGGTGGGGGGGGGGGGCGCATTTTGGGGCCTCATATAAAGATCTGGCTTGTAGCCACGTGTCCAGAAGCAGCCTCCATCTCCGAGGCGGAAGATGAGGACAGATGAGCGTCCTGGGCTTTGTTTGGCCCCATGGCGCCTTGCCGGGGTAACGTGAGGAGGAAGCAGCCGCTTGCCCTCCTCTGCAAGCCGGTGACCGGAGGCGTTTTGCAAATCCTGTCCGGGCCACGAGGTGTATTGGCTGATCCGAGCAGGGCCGTGGCCCGTGCCTGGCGCTGACGGGACCCGGCGCTCAGCATCCACGCGGAGGCGGAGGGCGCTCGCCTTGGGTCCGTGCAGGCAGAGCTGCGGCCGAGGCTGGGGTTTGGCTTGGTGGCGGTTTAGCCGGGCAGTGTCCCCGGGGGTGCTGCGTGCAAACCGCCGGCTGCATCCCCGAGCAGGTCACGGGGGAGGAACGCGCAGTGAAAAGCTGCCATTCAGCCCAGCGCTGAACCGCTCGGGCGGGGTGGGATGGGAGCGCGCGCTCGGGGTGAACACGCTGACGTGGCTGGGTGCAGTAGGACTCGGGGGCCCCAGTTCCCAGGCTCTGTGGCTGCTCCCCTGCATCCAGTAGTGAGTACCTGGATGCTGGAAGGGAAAACATTTCTGAACCTGCGAATGGCATCCTTCATTTGGCTCTGTTTTGTGTTTGCTCCCATAGTTGCTCAACCAGGTATTTTGCAAAGCCTCTTCAGTGAGTACATTGGGCTATTTATAGCTCCCTCTTCGCAGCTCTGCTCGGATAAGGGATTGGGAGGGGAAACGTTGCCGGCTCACGAACTGGAAGCTATGGCTGCGGTGACATGGTCAAGCCTCTGGAGATGTCCAGCCAAGCTGATTCAGTTTGGAGCGGAGCGGCTCTCTAGCTGCTGAAGCTAATCCGTGAGCGCGGGCTCTGCCCGGCTGGGGGTTAGCGTGCTCTGGGCCAAAGCAATGGTGATTTCATTGAGATGGAAGTCGAAGTTGCGTCGTGTAGCTTGTGGGAACTGTGCTGGTACCAGATCACACAGGCTGGCTCTGATGCCGGAAAGGAGATGGATAACGCGGGGGCACTGATGGATCAGTCCTGATTCCCTCAGCAGGGAGGAAGGCCGCTTGTCTTGCGATTGGGATCTTGGGGCGGGAGAGCAGGGTGGGTGAGAGCCGTTAGCTGCGTGGCCAAGAAACAGAGCTGACCGAGGTGGCCTGCAGACCTTTGAAACGGGACTGTGTCTGAAACGGGATGGAGAGCACCGTCCTGTGCTTCATTGCCTCTGGCCAGGGGTTAATAACATCAGTGGTGTGTCCCAAGGCAGGGAGCAACTACTGGAGACCCTCTAGCCAAAGTTGGGCATTCCCTGGAGCAGCCTGTGGGGAAGAGAGGTGTGGAGGCGGTTCTCCCAGAGCAATGGCTCGAAGGATCACCTCGAACGCTGCGGGGGAATAGCTGTATTGGGCTCCCAGAGCAGGAGGCAGGAGCACTGTGGCAGCAAAGGAGCAGCCTTCACGATCCAGCAACAACTCTGATGCGCGGATCCTGGACAAAACTTCCTCCCTGCTATAATTCTTTGTTTGTAGCGTAAGGTGACAACGGTGCTGGTCTGAAGCTCACTGGTGGCTGGGCCAGCGGTTTGAATCCAGCAGGGCCTCTCCAGTGGCTCAGCAGTAACTTGCAGATCGGCTTTCCCTCAACAAGGTTTGCATCTAGAGGAGGACGGGACTGGAAAAGTGGGTTTCAAGCATGTGTCTTAGCCAAGGCCTCTGAAGCTGGCTGGGGACAGGCCCAGGAGCTGTTTGTGCTGGCGACACGCTGTGCGGATATCGTCTGTGTGAGCCAGCCTGGGGAGGCCTTTTCGCTGGTGCTGCAGGAGTTCTCCTGCCAGGCACGTGCAGAGCCGATGTGCTGCATCTCCCCTCCTGCCTGCTGAAGTCCAGGTGCCTTGTCTCTCCGCTCCCTTTCCCAGCAGCGTTCAAAGCGCTGAACTTTGTCCGCATGGGCGTCCCTGGGAGCCAGGCAGGTAGGGGCCGTTTCCAGTTCACAGGGAGCCTGCCCAAGGCCACATGGTGCTGGGAACTCCCTGCTCCCCAGCCCTGTGCTTGGAGCACACCTTGCAGCTCTTGCTTTTTAATGTGTCTTCCAGGTCAAGGTGGCTGGAAGCACCTTTGGCTGCAAACCGCAGCTGGCCCTCTATCCCTGTTGAGAGGGTTCGGGGTAGCAAAGCAGGGCTTTGGCTGTGTCAGCAGCTGTATCTCATTTCAGCCTCCATCCAGGCCTCCCACTGGGGAAGGCTGCATACAGTTAAGCTGGATTGCTCCCAATTCCCTCCTAGCAGAAAATACACAAGAAACCTGAGGAGCTTGGTTAAGGTGTGATCATGGTTTGAAAAGCTGTCCACGAGCAAGCTTTGAGGGCCACTGCTGGAGTGTGTTGCTTGTGCTGTCTGCGGTCCCTCAAGAACGACCAGCTTTTTGGATCCCGGTGCAGATGCGCGCCAGGAGCTGCTAGCACACGCCTCTTGTTGCCCTCTTCCATGCTGTGGATGCAGGACCCCAGCATCCCAGTCCCTTGTGATCTGCAGGGAGGTTTGTTTGCCCTGAGTGCTTGGGGTAGCGGCCCGAGGGCTGTGGCACAAGCAGGGAACTGATTCTGGACCCGGTGCAGGTCATGTCTGCCTGTTCCTGCCTGTTGGACCCCTTTGTTCATTATCTCTTGTTCTTGTGGTTTTGTCTTCAAGTGTTTGGCCTGCCTGATCTCCCTCTTCTGTAAGGGGTTATGTTCTATCTGCTGCTGTTTGGAGTTGGTGCCTGGGGAGGAGCGGGAAGAGAGCATCCTCTCGCTAGTCTCCCCTGATGGGATTGTGCCTCATCTCAATGGTCTCAGCCTGTGCAAGCCGGTCCTGGTTTTTCAGCTGATTCTCTAGAGTCTCTTAGATATTCAGCTCCTATAGGACCATGTGTTTTCATACAGTTTTCCCTTTGTTGGGTATGTGTGTGGGGTGTCCTCTCTCACTATGTGAGTTGCTCCTTGGTTTTGTTTGAGGTCTGGTAGCAATTGCCCCCCTGCCGAAGCGGAGCAGAGCTGATGCATGCAGGTGGCTGCTGCGACCTGAGGCCGGCCAGCCCCCCGCCTCATGGCTGCAATGCCCTGGTCCCTGCAGGCCTGCAGGGAGATGCTTGGAGAGCGCAAAGAGCGCCAGGGCTCTGCATAGCGGCGTTGCACACCGGATCGCGTCAGCCGTGTGTGGCAGGGTGGTGCCTGAACATGCACTAGAGAGCAGGGGGCCGTGGGATTGTTAATGCATTGAAAAATGGGTCTGTCTTTTGCCAAGAAGTCCTGGATGGGAGCCTGGGATCTTGCGGGGAAAGGAGGAGTTAGGGAATGTGGAACATTTTCTGGAGCTCTGCTTATCACTAATGGCATGGGGACCTCTTGTGGTGGACAAACTGGGGTGGACCCAGTCTGCTGGGGCTCCTGCCCTCCTTCGGAGCCCTATCTTTCTCTTCCGACAGAATATGCAATCGGGACTGTTTTTCTTGGACCTTATGTGGGACTGTGAGGGATCCGATTTGTACCTGGCTTTTCTGGCGCATGAAAACTGACCCAGGGTCTCTCCTCCATCTCTTTCAGATTCCAAAGGATCCTTGGAGCCGCACAAACCAGGTTAGTGCCCAGCAAAAATAGCAGCTTTAACTCATCTCCTAAACATCAGCAATTACAAATCAAAAGGAGGAGAGACTGTTAATGGCCACGGTGGGGACTAAGAGCACTGCTGGGATGGCTGAGGAGCATTGCAAGGCAGTACTTGGCTAAGGCACCCGCAAAATGGTCCTAGCAGTGCATATCTGGGCATTTCTGAGGGCAAGTGTTCAGCAGGGGTGTCGAGACCCACTTGTGCTTCTGACTGTTGCCTCTAACATTGGGCAATGGGTGTGAGCACAGTGGCCTTGTCATGTAACCTTGCTGTAGCTATGCAATGCGAGAGGTTCAGCCCCAAACTCCCCTAGTTGGAGTTTAGCCCTGAGTCTGTGCCAGGAGGAATTTTTACTGCATCCAGGCTCGCTTGGGCTCTGGAACTGCTTAAGCTCCTGCAGCTCTGTAGGGGTGGAAGGACAGGGCCATTGCTATGGGAAGAGGGAGTTTGCAAAAGAGCAGTTCAGTTGAGTTTGAATGGAGCTGGGCTGCAGCGCTGCTGGGCCTAGCCAGCTGGTAGCTGTGGGCGAGAGATTGCTTGAAGGAAGAAATAAGTAAAAAGGTCTGTCCCTCACATGTACGTTTTCTCTCCTAGTGAAGAGCAAGAAGAAACGGGAATTGAGGATACCATGTTTCACCATCAAGCAGCCTGTTGCCAACACGACGTAAGCGTCTCTGCTGCTTAAAGCCAACCTGCGGTTCTGTGGAACATCTGGATTCAGAGCTGGCTGATGGGGAAGAAGGGGAAAGGCCCGTGTAGACTTTAAAAAATCAGCATAATTAGGGTGTTCTCTTTTTTTTTTTTTTTCCCCCCTTAAGTTATGGCTTGCAGATGATGACAAGGAATTGCACACGCATGCACATGTGCACGCACACACATACCCAGGGTATGCCTCTCTGGGAGGAGCCTCTTTGACTTGAAATAGCTGAAGGGCAAAGGCCTTGCTAGGAGACTTTCTTTTGTCTTCCTTCTACAGTTCTGCTGATGCCAAGAGACAAAGGCTTGGTGAAGAGGGTAAATGTGCCTTCCTTCTCTGGGACAGATGGGGAGAAGGTTTTTAGTACAGGGGAAGAGAAGAGATGGTGGCAGCTGGACTGAAGCAGATGTAGGAGAATGGGGGTGGGAAGATGTCCTTTGTGGCATGACGTCCTCCTCCTGACCTATGCATCATTCGCAGCTCCCTGCCTTGGTGCAAGGACAGCACAGAGCATCTTGTGGTGTTCTGGCACGTACTGCTTGGTGCCAGGGGCCAATGCCTAGCTGTATCTCAGGGCATTGGAATTTCTCTGCCCTGTTTGTTTCCTGTGTCTGATGCTTGTTGTGCTGGGGGGGGAGAATCAAGTATAGCAGCACTCAGTTTGACAAAGAGCAGACAACTAAAATTCCCCTTCCACGTGCTCTTCCAAAACACCTTGGGCTGTGTCCCCACTGTTGAGCCTTGTTTGCTCCAGAAACCCTCTTGAGAGGCCACCCCAGCTCCAGGAGAGCAGTGAAATCCCCAAAGGAGAACTATCACTACCTAAAAACTCAGGTAGGACAAATCAGCTGGGGAGGGCAACTTGTCCCTTAGGACTATCCAGAATAGCATGCACACTCCAAGCCCTGCGTGCAACAGCCACCTCCTTCCCCCTGCGGCTGCACCTCTCTCTGCTCCTATCAGTGTTTGAACTTCCCCTGGAGAAAGTGTCAGGCCTGAGTTTGCTGGGCGCTTGCATGCCCAGAGCGCTTCTGAGAAGGCTGATGCCAAGTATCCACAATTTCTTTTCTCTGAACTTTCCAAGATTTAATGCAAATATTTGCACAGTGCAAAGCTTTCGCTGTGAGACTGAGTACTTCCTTGAGGCTGGAGGTTGCCTTATTGCTCTGATGGGAATTAGAAGGCCAAACAAATTGGGCAATTCCCACTCTTTCAAGGTCCCAGGAGGTAGGGAGAGCATAGAAGCAAGGCACAAGAGACAAGAAGCTAACGTCAGCTGTAAAAGTACCATGCTACAAGTAATGGGAAGTGGCCAGCAATGAGGAAAAAGCCATAAAGGAAGACTTTCACCTGCATGGTGTCGTGTGAAGTGTGGCACTGTAAAATGCTAGGTTTCTCTGCGTGCCAAGCTGACTAAAATAGGCCTTCAAGTGTACACAAATGACTCATGCTTGAGGAATTACCTGTTGTTTTCTGGGCGTGTGTTTCAAGCTGCGTGGCTGTACTGTTACAACACCTGCCTGTCAAAACATGACAGCTGAGCTGCTCTGCAGAAACACCTCATCTGATCAATGTCTGTTCCTGAGGCTCGCCTCCTGAGCAGAGATGATTTCTTAGCCTGTTGATTTTGCCTGATCTAACTGACTCTTTTGGGTTCTTGCTGGCTGTGTTCAGCAAATGCTTTGTCGGTGTGGGCTGAGGTATTACTTGCACAATTAAAGCATTTGTGAGTGTTTGGAGAGGGCTGATTTGAACCCATAGTGACGAGGCACCGTGGAAAGCAGTGGCTCAAAGTGCTTGAAGGAACGGAACGTGAAACCTGGTTTTGGCAAAGAGAATTAATGAAGCTGTGCTTTCTGCTGACTCTCTCTTTCTTTTCTTGCAGACCTCCGAGGAACTTGGACTCCAGAACTTTCATTACCATTGGAGATAAAGTACGTGTCAGTGTGGTTTCTTTTTGCTTGCTTCCAGTCTTGCTTGTCCCTCATATGGCGAGTTTCATGGTTTGTGCTGTCATGTCAACTTGTAAACTCAGACGTGGATATTTCAAAGCACACTTGAATACCCATGAGAAGGCCTTTGCCCTCCTGGTGCACCTCAGGGAGGGGTCTTTGAAGGGACGAGCTGTGCCTCAGCAAGACCTTTCCCCTGTTGGAACACTGGCCTCTGTGCTAGTATTTAGAGCAGTGACTAGTTGGGACAGATCCTTGAAGGGCAAAGCTGAGCTTGCTATGTGGGAGGAATTCATAAATTGATTCCTGAGTTTTGGGTGAAATGGAAAACCCTATGACTAGTTCTGCCCAGGGGATTATCCTGTTCCTTCTGTCATAAAGGTGGAAATTCCCTGTAGGGGAGTCCTAGTTTCCACCCCACAGCAGGGACCAGGTTACCAGAAGCAGCAGTGGAGGTGGTGGCAGAGGGGCCAGCACACCAGGTTTGCAAAGCCTGCTTCTGCGTGCATGCTGCTGGTGGTCCCAAGGCCCAACTTGTCCATGGTGGGCCCAGAGCGCTGGCAAGCACAACTACGGTGCTAGGGATCCCAGTACCTCAGGCAGCACGGGTTGACCTGGCCCGCTGCTCTTTGGGGGAGATTGCATGCTATGTTTCATCTGCACTTCCTTATATCGGTTTCTTTAAGGTGCACAGGTTGTACAGGGAGACCTAAGGCAGAATTGGGCCTCCTGAACTGCTGCTGTCTAGGCTGTGGTTCCTGGCAGTTGAGGTTGTGGGTGAGGTGCAAGCTTTGGTGTCTGGGATGGGGGCTCAGATGGGCATGTGTGACTGCTGAGCACCCCAGCTGCAAGATGGGCTTGTCTGTGAGCCTGTGCGCTCACTGGCTGATCTCTCCTGGCTGGAGGCAGTCCCTGCAGGTGATGACCGGCAGGCAGGTGGTGTTGAGGCCTGGCCTGGGAGAGAGCGTGCAGGCACTGTGCAATTTTGTCCATAGCTAGAGATCACAAAGCTCCCTGAACAGCCCTGCCAGTGACCTCGGTCTTAATGGAAAGATCCAGTCCATCCGCGCTAAATCAGCATGACCTCACTGTGCTCTCCAGCTGCCGCAAACAAAGTCCTCCTTGTCCTGCTGACCTCCGGGCCTGTTTTACTCTTGGTGTCCAAAGAGAAGCTGGGCACAAAGCTTCTTTCTGGCTCTCCGAACCTATTCCTACTGACCTGATGAAAACCACTGCTAGAAATAGCCGCTGCCTCTCTTTTATTTCATTCTCTTGTTACGGGCTCTCCTGGGGCTGCAGAAGGCTGATTGCAAGTGAGCTAAAAATACCCTCCTGTGCATTGGATCAGCCCTATATCTGGCTGCTTAATTTCCAGGCTGGGCAGGTGGCTCAGCTGATGAGATCTGGGTCCCTAGTCCTCGGAGCAGGGTTTTAGGGCCAGGGGAGAGATAGGGGGAAAGGGAGGGGAGAGGAGAGGAAGTTTTGGCTGGGTCCAGAAAACAATCCCACTGCCTGTGTTTTCTGGCCATTGTGTTGTGCGTATTAATAGCTTGGGCAGAGAAGCGCTCTGCAGCAGCCTGGGCAGTGGCGTGCACAAAGGGAGAGTGCTGGAGCTTGGGAAAAGCTCTCTGCGCTCGCTGCCTTTCCTGTGGTGTGTTTCTCTGAGTGATTCCTCTGGCGGAGTTGCCCACTGTTAAGGGTACAAGATGCAACTGAGCCTTTTTGTGCGTGTTACTGCTGCTTGGTCATGGTAACGATGATATCAAGGGAAGTGGCTGACTGGGAACATCCCTTTTCTGAGAAACACCAGCTGGGCTCTGCCTGCTCTGGTGGTTACAGGAGCTGCCTGATCCAGGTGTTTGGAGTGACGCAGTGTGGGATGGAGGAAGAGGGCTTGGGCATAAGCCCAGCTTTGGGCCGTGGGGTTGGATGATGACCTTGGATCCCTTAAATCCTTGCAGGCAGTGTCCTGCATCTCCATTAACAGCTCAAGCCCCACAGGCCATGGGGTGAGCGATGCAGGGGAGGGACAGTCCTGTCGGTGCATCGCCTCCATTGCTGGGCAGGGTGAGCTTGGTTCCTGGAGTGTGCTGGGAACTGCCGGCTTCTAGGGAAGCCGTAGGGTAAATGCCAGGAAAAAAGAAAATACAATAACCTGGAACAATTGTAGAACATGTGTCCTGAAAAGCACCACCAGATCCTTCCTGGAGGCCCCTGTGGGAGCTGTGAGCCTGCGCTGCATCTCTGCCAGCTGCCTGGGGCAGTGAGCTGGGGGGTTGCATGCATCCCCTTGAGCCTTGCTCTGCTCCTTACCGGATCCACCGTCCTGCCCGGAAAGGGGCTGGCAGCTCCCTGTGCAAGGCAGTGCATATCTTACTGCTGAGCTCAAGCACAGACCTCTCTTGATCCCTGCCTTGGCCGCCTGCCAGACACATCTGGTTTGAATAAACGGAGCTGGGGCTGGCTGGAACGTCCGGCGGAGCTGGCTGCTCCTGGCCACTGCGTGTCCCCGTAGCCAGTGTGCAGGGGGGCTTGCTGGCCAGCCACATCTCTCGGCTTTGCTTCTTCGCGTGAAACGCTGTTTCCGCTCCGCTCTGGCGTTACTTACAGGCATTGTTTCCGACGCTGTGCAATACATGCTTTTCCCACCACCTCGCCACCTTTGTGGCTACCAGGTCAATTTGGCATCCTGGTATTATTTTTGTTCCCTGAGACCAGAGGAAAAGCGGAGGCTGGATAAAGTCCTGCCTGGCTAAAAGAAGGCCTGTAACTTATTAAGAGCAATGAATGCAGAGTCCAAAAATAGCCCATGTCTCACTCAAACAGTTTGTGCCCTGCCCAATGGAGCAGACAATTACAGGCTAATGCGTGTTTAGGGAAACTTGTTCTTGGGTTGCACAGAAACTCGCTCACTCCCTGCTGCATGGGGCGCTTGGGTTGTCTGAGCACTGGGGACTTTTTCCTGCTTGAAATGAGGCTTATGTAATTGCATTTGCCTAAGCTCTTTCCTCAGCGCTAGCTCGCGTTTTACCCTGTTGGCTGATTTCTGATGGTGGGAGTTGAGAAGCGTTGAAAGGCAGAATTCGTTTGAGCTCCCTGATATTAGGAGCTGAGTCAATGTGTTGCTGTGTGCGCCATCCCATCTAAGAGAGGCTTTGCTTAAGCTGAGGTGTTATTAGACACCTAGGTGTTATTTGTGACCGACAGTCACCCGGGGCCCAGCGAGGGAACCCCAGCTGGACATGGGGATTTGGAACGGGAAGTGGCAGAGGCTCCCGATTGCCACCCGTGTTGGCAGAGGAGCTGATAAAATGCTGCAAGTTGTTTCAGCAACCACAGAAATACCCTCGTGTCGGTAATCCTGAACAGGGGAAGAGGCACCAACCTTTGCTGCCCTTTCCAGTGGCAACGTGCCCTGGTGTAAAGGATAAAACTCCTGATCTCCAGCTACAGAGGAGAAATTAAATGAGCCCTAGTGAGTAGAGCGAGAGGGTTTGGGCTCTGGTTCAGCAGATACAGAGCAAAAAGTGTATTCATCTTCTCTTCTAAGTGTAGTGCCTCCCCTACATGTAAGAGCTGCTGGGGTCCCGTCATTTGGCAGCGCTCTGCATCAGTGAGGTGCTAGTATTGAACCTCTGCCGATGTCTCTGGCGATAAGCAGGTGCGTGTCTGATTTTTGTCTCTCTCCCTAAAGAACTTCGAGGTGGAGGCTGATGACTTGGTGACTATTTCAGAGCTGGGCCGGGGGGCCTACGGCGTGGTGGAGAAAGTCCGGCATGCTCAGAGCGGCACCATCATGGCTGTGAAGGTGAGGACTGCTTGTTGCTGACGGGGTGGGGAATTGGGAGCAGAGAGACTCTGCTGCTGAACTCTCCCGGTCGTAGCAAAATGGGGACATGGAGATGAGGGAGGCTTGTCTTGGTTTGGCAGTCTCCAGTGTCTGCATGCAGCCTGTTACAGCTTGGCCGCTGTGAGGGTGTGAGCAGGCTCCGCGCTGATACCGGCTGGGCACTACTGCTCTCGATAAGCAGGTGCTGAAATCCAGGCTCAGTGCCCACACCCAGTTAGACACCGCAGAGTCTGGATGTCAGAGTGCCCATTCAGGCTGCTGGCCTGATACCATGTCTGCTGCAGAGTTTGCCAAGGTTTTGTAGTTTGTTAGGGTGCTTTCTGAAAGAGGAGATCTGGGCATCTCCCTGGAGTGCTACTATCTGCAAAAAAAGTGCAAAACGCTTGCCCTGGACTCAAAACCGCAGGTCCTTTGAGTCAGAGTGAGGGAACCTCCCTCCTCAGATTATAGTGTTATTCTACCTACATCAAAAACCATATTTTTTTTCTCTTCCTAAATTTTTTTTTTTTTGTCCCAGAGGATTCGAGCGACTGTGAACACGCAGGAGCAGAAGAGGTTATTGATGGACTTGGACATCTCCATGAGGACAGTTGACTGCTTCTACACTGTCACCTTCTATGGAGCCCTCTTCCGAGAGGTAGTGAGATAGTGTGAGAGCTGGTGGGCTATGCAGCAGCTTGGGTGTGTGATTTTACTGGAGGTGCAAATTTTTCTCGAACCGCCTCTGCTTTCTTCAGCCAAACTAGGCTATTTGAGGTGCTGCCATGATTTAAAGTCATTAGCTTGCCTGCTTCAGGCAGCGTTCAGCTCCCACACTACCCAAGGGACTGAGGTCCTTTCTTCGCTTCCGTAGTAGTTTCAGTGATACCTAAACAGCTGTGTCTCTCTCTGTCCAGTGCAGAGCCTGTGTGCTGGCCTGAGGCCAACAGTGGCTGCCCAACGGGATCTTCAGGTTGCCCTGAAGGCAGCGTCTGTCCACACCGCTCCCTTCAGCTCCTGGGGTGCCAGGGTATCCCCTCTCCCCCATCAACTGCTTTTCTCTGTCTGCAGGGCGATGTGTGGATCTGCATGGAGCTCATGGACACCTCCCTAGATAAATTCTACAAGAAGGTGCTGGAGAAGAAAAAAACCATCCCTGAAGACATCTTGGGGAAAATGGCCGTGTCTGTGAGTGCTTCTCGGGTTCCTATGTAGTTTTGTGTATCCCCTGAGCCTTGCGGTGATGCATAACACACCTCATGTGTAACTCGGCACCGTAAGGTTACGTTTTGCTTTCAGACTAGGGTTTGCTGACTGCAGCCCTTTGGAGGTCTCTTTTCAGGGACACAGCATTTGGAAATGGGCGGTGTGTTTGCAGTGAAAGGCTGGTGCTATGTGTGACTGACTCTTTCGCTCTTTTTATCACTAGATTGTACGAGCCCTGGAGCATCTGCATAGTAAACTGTCTGTGATCCACAGAGGTACGTACTGAATGGGATTAGCGTGACGTGGCTGGAGTGCTAGCCTTGAAATAGGTTAGGTAAGGAGTCCTTCCCACAAAATATGTGGAGTGTGTGCTTCTGGGATGCCTACAGTGGTGTCTAATGGAGTTTGGGACCTTGGTGGACAGACCTGAATGCCCAAGGCCTGACCTTGAGATGTACCCTTTGTGTGTCTGCTTGCCTGATGCTGTTCTTTTCCCCTTTTGTAGACAAAGAGTTGAACATTATGACTGAATTCCTCACTGTCTGTATTGTTACGGGCATCTCTGGTTCTCTCCCTCTGAGTAGAGAGATGAATTGCAGGTGGCTCTTGGGGATAAATTCCCCTGGCTTTGCTGCCTGGATAGTTTCAGTGAGGTGTGGTCTGAAAGAGACCTTGCAAATCAAGGATGGGAATTGTAATGCCCAGGTCCTGTTCTTCATCCTGATGTAGTTCCTTGTATACCTCTGGACAGATCGTGATGATGGAGACATGAGCTGTCCCAAGAACTCGATGGGAGTTGAGCATTTAAGGCTGCATTGGGCATATAACTCTCTCCTTGAGGAGATGGACGTTAACTCCCCAGCATCTTATTTCAGCCACATAAGGGCCTTTTGACCTGCTTTGTTAGATAGGAGGCCCCTTCTGTCCTGAGGGCCTAGTTCTAGTTTGCCATGAGCAGCCTTTATTGAAACAAAAGAATGGTGGGGTTTTGCCTTTTTTCGCTTGTTTTAAGACCCTTCTAGTCCTCTCACAGGCTCTGCTCCTCTAGTAGCTCAGTGGTACCTCAGCAAAAAGCTTGAGCTGCTGTCTCTTGTTCTCTCTCTTAGATGTGAAACCTTCCAACGTGCTTATAAACAAGGAGGGACATGTGAAAATGTGTGATTTTGGAATCAGTGGCTACTTGGTGGACTCCGTGGCAAAGACCATGGATGCTGGCTGCAAGCCGTACATGGCTGTAAGTGTGTTCATGTGTGATCTAACTTAACATCCTTCAGCTGCCTTTAGCCTTGACTTTAAGAGGCTGTCGCTTAGAAAGCAGTCCTGGTTCACCTTTGTCCTGCGATATAGAAACCACTGCAGTGTGCTCTGGGCATCCTGACTCAGCAGAGTCCTCTAAGGACGGGATTATACTCCCTTTAAGCCCTACTGTTTGTGTTAATCCTACAGCGGACTCTTCCTTCATCACTTTCCATTTGCAGAAGGGTAAAGGGGTGCCTGGCTGTTTGTGGTGGTTTAAAGGGCTACTCCTAGCTGGCTAGAAGATGCTGAGGCTTCTCTTGGCAGGATCATTTTAAAGTTTGTTTCATCCTCTCAATTCACTTTGAATTTTCCATTGGCATCCATGGCGTATCTGGGGGTAGATAGCGCTGCTGGGGTAGGGATCACGGTACGTGGATTGTACAAGTCTTGCTTGGGAGCTGAAGGAGAGTTCGTGTGGGTTATGCGGAGAAAAATGTGGCCTTCATCAATGTTTGCAGATACAACCTTGAACCCTGCCCTCTTGGGAAGGTCTGTGCCTGAACGTGACCCAGGAAAATCCATCCAGCCTGGGTTTTGTAGCCAGAGGTTTGCTCTGTGTGGTTTGCACTGGGAAAACAGGATAGAACTGTAGTATCTTTCATTTTGCTGTTACAGCCGGAGAGGATAAACCCTGAGCTGAACCAGAAGGGCTACAACGTGAAGTCAGATGTCTGGAGTCTCGGGATCACGATGGTAATGCAGGAGGGCTGGAGACTGCACCTGGCATTCCTGGGGGTGGGATGGGGCCTTTGTTGGCTGTGCTCTAACCAAATTCTGAGCTTGTTACTTAGGGCATGAGCCAAATTGTCCAAGACACAGTGCTGCGGAGCTGCTCTCTGCATCCAGGGCGGATAGCTGTGAGCCAGTGTGTGCAGCCAGGTGTTGCCACCACTGCCATGGCCCTTGCTGAGTTTGCTCATTAGCTTGACTGGAGATAGCCCATCTGCCTGCCCCCTCTCTTTGCTCCTCTCCTCTCTCGCATGCTCCTGCTGGATCCTGAGGCCTATTATCCCAGCGTGGTCCTGGCATACCCTTCTTCTTGGGTTTCCCAGAGTGCACTGTGCAGGATGCAGCTCCGAATGCCTCCTGTTAGCTCTTAACTATGATGGCTTGTCCTGCACCCTCCTAGGGGTCAATATCTGCATGACAGTGGGCCCACTTGGGCATTCAAGAGTCTCGATTTTAAAACCACCTTTAAGCCTTTGCTTTCCAGTTTCCTTAGGCACTGGCTGGAGAGGCAGTGAGTGGAGCTGGTTACAAGGAGCAGGGTTTGCTGTGGCTGTGTCACAGCCTTCCTGTATGCACAACCCTTCCACGTTAGCAAAGCGTCCTAGGAGTATCAGGACGAGCTAGTCTCCCCTGCTCCAGCTTGGGGTAGCGTGCGTGGTTTGCAGCAGTGCTGCCTGTGAGGTAGCTTACAGCAGCCAACAGGAAGGTGAAGTACTTTCAGTTCCAAAATCACAGCTGCTCAGGACAATTTATCTACCTCCTGCAAGAATCCTATCTTACAGAAAACGGCTGAAGTCTTCTGGTGCCGGAGGACAAAGGAAATCCCAGTTGTTGGTTTGAAGGAGATGCTGTCTGGGAACGGTTCTCTTGCTTTCCAGGAAACTCCCTCTCTGTGGGTAGATTATTTTCAGGAATTTTTCCTGTGCCTTCTTAGCAGTGACCTTAGTTTTGGGCTTTGCATCCCTGTGTTTTTGTGTGCTACACAGATCTCTGGGCAAATATTGCCTCTTCTCCAGCCAATCTTGTCCACAATGCCAAAACCAAGCCCCTCTTCCTGTTGGTGTCCACGTGCCAGTGCGGCGCAGAGCTAAGCTGCTTGGCCAGCTGTGAAGCAGGCTGGAAATGTAATCAGGCTCTGGCTTTCCTCCTGAGATGCAGGAAGCGGTGGGATGGGAGATTGTGGGAATGACAAAATCCCTGAACCTTTTCAAGGCTGGATTGGAGAGGGGACCTTGCTGAAAGTCTGCCAGCCTGCAGCTGAATGGAGCCCCGACCTGTGTGATTCCTTCTAATGTCTTCCTTCTGGGCTAGCTTCCTGTTTTTTATTTCTGAAGGGGTAGGATTGATTTCAAAGCAGCTGGTTTTTAGGGTCAGAGAGGTACAGGGCTAATCCAGGCCTTTCCGGGAAGGTGGTTTTATTCAGTTTTCCAGCAGCAGGGATGAGTTCCTCAGGCAGTTCCCCAGATCTGAGCCAGATGTAGGCAGATGTAGGCTCTGCTCTGCCTAGCATCCTTTCAGATTTCTTTTTCCTCGATCCTGTCCCACCCTGCTAGGCAGGTCTGGAGGCCTTGCCATATGTGTCGAGGCAGGAGCACACCCCTGCTGTGAGGAGGCTGCCTAGGATCTGTAACAGGCTGTGCTCTGCTTGGATGGGTGATGGAGCAGAGAGACCTGCTGCAAAGGACTCAGCCGAGCTGGCTTGGCAAAGATCTTTCTAAATGATACTCTAGCACTTGTTTTTTCTTGGGTTTGTGGATTTTTTGTGTCTAGCTCATAATATACTAGTCTGAAGCCCAGAGGCCAGTTTAGCACTTCAGAAGCTAGTGCAGAAATGGTGTGCATTGGTGTTACTATCTTTCCAAATAATCCCGCTTTGTGTATCTTTGGCTGCTCTCTATAAGAGTGTTAATTTGCTGAGCAGGCCTCAGAAGGAAGTATTTTTAGGTTCTGGGTCTCCTTATTTAAAAAAAAAAAAAAAGGTCTGACCCACATCGAAACTGGTTTGTGAGGAAAGAGGTTTTTCATTTTGAATCCAAGTTTGCTTCAGACACTGAGGAGGGCAGGCTGTGTGGGGATGAGCCCTGGTCTTCAGGCCTTCTGTTGTCTTCCTCAGATCGAACTGGCCATTCTTCGCTTCCCGTACGAGTCCTGGGGGACTCCCTTCCAGCAGCTCAAGCAAGTGGTGGAGGAGCCTTCGCCCCAGCTGCCTGCTGATCGCTTCTCCAAGGAGTTTGTGGACTTCACGGCACAGTGGTGAGTCTCCAGCAGGGACTGGCTGCTTCTCCCAGCCTGACTGGAGAGGGGTCCTGGTCCGTAGGGGTTGGAGTAAAGCATGGGGCTGGGTTTGTCACCATTTCGGAGCCTGTTTCTCCCCACCCACCTCCCCATCCCAAGGCTGGCATTTGGCCACAGCAGGAAGTGCTGCCCAGACTGGTTTTGCTCTCAGCCTGACTCATTCAGCTGCTTGGAAGGTGAAGAAGTTTCTCTTCCCCTTTTGCTGTTAATGCTGCTGAAATTTTGGTGGTTTCTGGCAAAGTGGCAATGAAACAAGAACAAACCCTTGGCAGTGTCTGGTGCCTCTGGGTAAAAGCTGATTTGTGGCTTTGTGGGGACTGTGTGCAGTAGCTGGCGAGCTGCTCCCATTGGGGTATAGCTCTGCTGCCTCTATCCTGCTTGCTTTGAGCTGCTAGACAGAGGTGAGCCCACCGAGCTGAGTCTCAAATGAGCCCTGAGAGTCTGCGCACTCTCCCAAGTGGTGGGAAACCATCTCTTCTCCTTCCCGTTTGTGCTGGTCTGTGGGGAAGAACAAGGTTGTGAATGGCAGACTGCAGCTAGCAAGCTGCTTGGCTTGTTCTCTTTGTGGCGAAATACTGCAAGTTGGCCCTTTCCAGTTACTTGCCTGGTGTTTTGCAGGGTCCTGTGGTTCAAACCTGTATGGCCAAGGAGGGAGAGGAATGGGGTTGTGTTGGTTGGGAAAGGGGAGTTCCCCTGTGATAGACCATGTACAGCAGGAAAAAAAAAAAAAAAAGGATCCCACAGCCCATTTTTCCCATTTTTCTCTTCCAGCTTAAGGAAGAACCCTGCTGAGCGAATGAACTATTTAGAACTTATGGTAAGTGCGGAGCCTTTTCGTCTGGTATTTTAGTCTTCCAGCATGTGTTAAAAGTGAAATGAGTGGTCCAGTAGGCCCTAAAAAAGGGACAAGAGGACATAGGGGTGACTCCTCAGCCTTGGAGGTGCGTAGCAGGGTGGGTGCAGCATGTCTAAGCTGGAAGGCTGTGTTAAGGTCAGGGGGTTTGGAGCTTCTAAGTGGTTTTTTTTTCCTCTCTCATCTGTTCTTGGTAGTTTAGACTAACAGCCTCAAGTGATGGTAGTAAAACTGCTGAGATGGGCCATCCAGCTGGGGTTAAACCTAGACATGCCAAAGGTGAAAGCATTAACCCTTGAGCGTCCATGGCGTCTATGCGAGCTTTGGGATCCCCCAGGGACTGCTCTTGTGCTTGTCTTTCCTTGGGCATGAGCTGATGTTATCTTGCTTCTTGTTGGCAGGAACATCCTTTCTTTACTTTGCACGACACCAAAGAGACTGACATGGCCTCCTTCGTGACAGAGATCCTTGGGGAAGACTCTTAACTCTCAGACCTCGCGGCTGCGTACGGTCCCCTCCATCCAGCACCCCAACTTCCCTGCCGAAGAGCGAATGAGGACTCGTGTTAATGGTGGTTTGCACAAATCACGTTTCCCCAACCCCTTGGCATCTCTGGGCCCGTCTGGCCTTGCAGTCTCTTTTCTCTTTGCCCCACATGAAATCGCCCAGGATGAGCCTTTTGAAGCTGACACGTTCCCGACTAAGCTGCAGAGACCGAAGGCTCAGGATTTCCCCAGCCGGTGCCAGGCGTGTGCTGTGAGCGGCGTGGGGAGAAGCCTGTGCCCACGGTACCTGAGCCGAGGCCAGGAGGCTGGGCCCGAGTGAAGGGTGCGAAAGGGCCTCTCCCTTCCCCAACAGCCTGGTGCAAAGTGCAGGGAATTTCTGTGTTTATTCCCCTTTGCTGCCTGGGGAAGGCTGAGGGAGCAATTCTTCCTATGCTTTCGTGCTCCCTTCCCCTTCTCCCCTGCCTGCATGGGGCCAGGGAGCCCGAAAGCCTCGTCTCACAAAGTTTGGACTCGTTCTCCTTTCCTTTGTGCCTAGCTCTCTGCCGCCAGGATCCTTTAGGAGCTCTTTAGGAGGCCCTGGGGCTGTCTGGGCACAGCCTTATCCACTTCATGCCTGGCTGAACGTCTTATGACTCTTCCAGGCAGCACCAGGCCTGGTGCCCCCCTCCCACCCCCTCACTGAATCAATGCACCGATCACTTGGTTGGGGGGGGGAGCATTTTTAAATGAGCCCAGCTCACTCTAAGCTTCAACTCACACTCCCACCGCACTTGCCCACAGCACCTCATCCAAAGCACAGAGTCCCCTTCACTGTGCGGGTGCAAGGTGGCAGGGAGACAAGTGAAACCCCGGGCAGCGGCCTCTCTCCCCTGCCCTCCGGCCCGGATGGAGGGATGTGTCTGCGCTGCAGCCTGGTCCTCACCCGCGCTGCCGGTCCGGAGTGTGGGCGTCTAATGCCGGCGGTGGTCCCTGCCTCCTCCTTCCCTGGCTCCCGCTCTGGAGAGGAGGTTGCTCTGTCTCCCTTCCCACCTGGGGCTCACGTAAGACCTCGCACTGTGCCACGCGCTCATTTGGAGGCCGCGTTTGTACCTGGGGCGTCCCAAGCTGCCTTTGAGCTCCCCGGCCACCCCCCGGTCAGCCAAAATCGAAAACCCAGCGACTTGCACAGGGGCTGCTGACAGTTGTACGTTTTATGTCTATATATAATGGACTTTGTAACATGTTTCCGAGTTTTAATCTAACTTGCTATAAATTAAAGCCCTACTGCGTGGGAGGAGGGAGGAGCGGTTCCTTCTCCGCTACCAGCTCCACTGTGAAAACCTGATGTGTTCCCCCGCTCTCCCAGCCTGAGCACCCGACAAGGAGTTACGGGAGCAAAAGGGATTTCTATCTTCTACTGTACATGATCACAGGATAAACGCACCGGCTGTGGATTTTTTTTTTTTAATTAATGGATTGAGTTTTCAGAGGAATTTTGTTCTTTTCTAATATATATTTGTGTGTGTGTATGTGTGTGCGCATATATATATATATATATATATTATATATTTTTAAATCAGTGATGAATGTGTGAATGTATATGTGGCCAGCAAATTTGTCGAAATGGCTAGTAATTTTCTGGCTAAATTTGGGGTGGTGGGAAAGGGGTCACTAGAAGATACCCTGGCCTGAGACTTTTTTTTAAAGAAGTACATCATCTATTTTTAACTGAATCTTAAAAAAACAAAAACATTTTTTCCTGAAATTCATGCCCCGGAGGTCTGGGTTTCAGGGTGCGTTTCCAGTGTTTGGGGTACTCCACCTGACGAAGAGCAAAGGCCCCCTAAATTCATGGCCCCCTACTCTCGCAGTCACCCAGTATGAAGCTGAGCTGAGGACCTGTCTGCCGGGGATCAAGGCTACAACTGCTGTTTTACGCCGCCTGTTCCTGCAAGCTGCTCCCGGCGGAAGCGTGGTCAGGACGAGACGTTTTCAGTCCTTGCTATCGCCAGTGCTGGGGAATCACGCGGCAGAAACGTTTTCCCTAGTAACCAGGCGGCTCTGTTTCCCCGTGCAGACAAGCCCTGAGAAAAACAGCAAAGGCTGAGATGGCCAAACCCTGTTCAGCCTCGGGTTGGTCTTATCCTGCCCCCCCCGACGTAAAATGAGAAAGTGATTAATGTTCTCGACTTCTCCCTCCGTGGTCCCACTGCAAACCACCCGACGCTCTCCAAGACCGCGCGCACCGTTACCAGGCTTGGGATGACAGCTTCGCAGCTGAGATGTACAATAGTGTTTTTTTATCCTAGCTGGTTACTTTGGATTGGTTTTGTTTTCATGTTGAGCTTTTGTTTTTCCCCAGCTCCTTGTTGTGATGCCATTTCCCCTTTCCCTTATCTCATCTTTTTCTTTTTTTGGGGGGGGGGGGGTGGTGCTTTGGGGAAGGGTGATTTTTTTTGCATGGTGGTTTTTATTTTTTTGGCTGCCTTTCACCTCCTGGAGAAAGTCCCGGCTCCTGTGTTTTAGGGAAAGGGAGCATCTCCTCTTATGGTTAGGGGGAGATGCAGCTGGGGTGGGCTTGGGACCCTGTCAATGAAGCAAAGCTCAGCTGTTGGGTTCGCCTCTTCACCAGCGCGTCGCCAGCTCTGCGTAGCTTCCTTTGACCGGCGTCTGATCTGCCCTTCTTCCCCTCTGACGCTTTCTCGTTCTGGGTCCGTTCGGTTGCACTCCTTCCACAAATTACAGGGGGGAACTGAAGAGCTGGTAGGAACCAGGTTGGCTTTAAGGTGGAAGAGGGTTTTGAGTTGGATAGAAAGCCCTTCTAGCCTTGTATTTTTGAGAACGGTCTGTACCTGTTATACCCTGTCATTGTTTTCAATAAAATTAGTCCTCAAATGAGCTGCTTGTTGCCTCTTCCGTTGTTTGAACGTCAGTGGTGGGTTGTCCAAGGTCCTCTCTGGGCCAGCGCCTACCACAACACCAGAGACGGGTGCCGATCTCTTCCTGGGGCTGCGGTGGCTGCCAGGTCTCACGGACTGGCACCTCCGTGCTGCGCTGCAGAGCTGATGGGGAAGAGGGGAGATGCTCAGTGGCTCTGCCCAGAGCGTTTGCGTTTATCTCGGGGCAGAGAGCAGCGCTTCCGCCCGTCCTGGAGAATCTGGGCAGCGCGGTTCCCGTCAGGGCAGCGCTGCTCCTTCCTCCGCTGTGTGCGTCCCCCGGCGGGGCTGGCCCTGGGGCGGGGGGCAGAGGGTATGAAACCGCAGCGCTAGCAGGCACAGCGGCGTTGGGTTTTGGCTTTGGGCAGCTGCAGGGTGGCCCTGGGCCCGGTGCCACCCAGGGCTGGCGCGATGGGCTGGGAGCTGTCGCTCGTGCCCCTCCAGGACTCCCAGCAGAGCCTGCGGCCGGGCAACGTGGGTGCACGTCTGCGCCTGGGTGACGGCCGGGACCGAACGCGCCTGGGGCACGTGGAGGGCGCTGGAAAGCAGGACCCCCCCCCCCCCAACCTAGATTTATGTGCCGGCCCCGCTGTCCGCAGCGAGGCGGTTTTGCTGGCGCTGCAGCAGCTTGTGCGCGGCGGCCGGGCCAAGGCGAGCGCCCGGCTGCGCTGCGCCTGCGTCCCCTGCGCCACGTTTTGGCACCGCCGCGGAAAGGGGGTGCGAGCCAGAGCGAGGCCCCGCGGCGGCGGCGGTGGCGGTGTGCCGCGTTGCCGGCTGCCACGAGATGGAGGCATCGGCCAGGCCTTCCCGCCGGGCTGGGCCTGGCCGAGCCGTGGCCTCGGGGACGTAGCCGTCCCCATCCCCAGCCCCCGGTTGCAGTGGGGTCACAGCCCCCCTTCCCCCCCCCCCCCGCAAAATCTCTATTGTGCAAAAGGGGCCCAGGCGTCCTGCCCCCCCCAGCATGCTCCGCAGGGGGTATGGAGGATGTCCCGTGGGGGCACGGGGCTGGTGACGGGGTCCCCCCTTGGTGCGGGCGGCCGGGACTGGGGACAGGGCAGAGGCCAGGCACCCGCTGCCAATGGTGGAGCCAAAGGTTTAGCTGGGGGGAGGCTCTTGCATCCTGCCACGCAGCGGGAGGGGGCGGCGGCGGGGGGATACGGTTGCCTCTCCACACGTTTTCCCCCTAAAGCCCTGAGCCCTCTCGGCCCCGCAGCCGGACGGGGCTGGGGGGGACGGGGCTGCGCACGCGCTGGGAACGGGCAGCGCGGCTGCCCCTGGCCCTGCACCAAGGGGGGGACCCCTCGCCCCCGAAGGTCGCGGCAGCGCTTCGAGCCCCGAGCCCGCTCTCTGGGAGACCCCAGGCCGGTGGTGCCAGAGCGTCCTGGAGCATCCCGGAGTGTCCTGGAGCATCCTGGAGTGTCCCAGAGCATCCTGGAGCATCCCGGAGTGTCCTGGAGCATCCCAGAGCATCCTGGAGTGTCCCGGAGCATCCTGAAGCGTCCTGGAGCATCCCAGAGCATCCTGGAGTGTCCCAGAGTGTCCTGGAGCATCCCGGAGTGTCCTGGAGCATCCCAGAGCATCCTGGAGTGTCCCGGAGCATCCTGAAGCGTCCTGGAGCATCCCAGAGCATCCTGGAGTGTCCCAGAGCGTCCTGGAGTATCCCGGAGTGTCCTGGAGCATCCCAGAGCATCCTGGAGTGTCCCGGAGCATCCTGAAGCGTCCTGGAGCATCCCAGAGCATCCTGGAGTGTCCCAGAGTATCCTGGAGTATCCCGGAGTGTCCTGGAGCATCCTGGAACATCCCAGAGTGTCCCGGAGCGGGGGCTGCGTGCCGGGACTGGCGGCAGAGGGCTCGCTGGTTCAATTACCAGCTTAATAGCTGCATCAAGGAGCATTAAAAATGTAGCAGTGCCTCTGAGGAAAGAAGTTCGGGAAAGGCAGAAAATTCATCACTTTGAGTGGGTCCCTTATTAGGTGAAAGGGTTTTTTTTTTCTTTTCTTTCTCTCATTTGTCTCAAAGGCGGCAGAAAGAGGTTGCTGCTGGCCGATTGCTCCCCACGAGGTGTCTCGCTGAGGCCCTGCCGACGCCGGCCGAGCCCGAGCCGGAGCGTACAGCCTTCGCTACAGAGAAGGGAAAACTCAGTGCACCCAATTCACATGCATACGATGCAGCTCCGGCTGCTTTGCCAGCGATGGGAACGCTGGCGGGGAAACATGGCGGGGAGGCGGGAGAAGGGCATCACGGGGGGGGCGCAGAGCCCCGAAAATACTGTGGGTGGCAGCGGGATTTCCCCCGCGTCATTCCCAGCCCGGGGCCGCTTACATGGCGCCCCGCGACCTGCTCTGTTTCCCATAGGGAAGCGACAGATTTCACAAATAGTACCACAGCAGCAGCTTCAAAAATCCGTTATTTTCCTGCCGTTCCTCCCGGGGAAGACCCGGTGGGGCCAGGTCCAGTCCCAGGGACGGGCAAAGCGCCACTGGCCGATGCTTGCGGCCATCCCACCCTGGGCAGGACGTGCAACCCTCCTGTGCAAAAACGTGCCGGCTGCCGTGGAAAGCCGGGGCTGCTGGATCGTGCCGGGCTGGCACGGCAAAGCCTCAGCTCCGAGGCAAATCCGCTGGGATTTGGGGCCTGATGTAAATTTAACTAGGCTGGAGCACGGCGTTTCCTGACCGTCCGCCGGGCTCTGGGAGGTATTTCCCCACCCCGGACCATGCCGCTGCAGCCACGTCCCCATGCCGGCAGCCTTTGCCGAGCCCCGGCGGCGGCACGGGGTGCCCTTGCTCGCCGTGCCGCTTCGCCCCGGCTTTCTTTAATTAAAGCTTTGGGAATGATCTTCCCCTTCATTGCTCCCCCCCAACATCTCCTCATTAATTAAAATCCTCGCTCTGGGCCAGCAGCTGTTGCCTCTTTTTTTATCTCCTTTGGCTCCCCGTCCTCGCCCGGAGCCCCGCGGGAGGGCGGACGCGGCCCCGAGGAGGTGCCGAGGGGGCCACGACGGCGCCCGTCGCCCTCGGGCACGTCCCCCGGCCCCTGCTCTGCGGCTGCTCTATCTTCTCTTCCAGAAATAGACTCCAGGGGTGACTTTCTTCGCTCGCTTGCCCGCCTGGGGTCGACGTTTCTGCAGCCATCCATCATCAACGCAACGGGGAAACGTCAGGAACAATTAGTGAACTGGTGCCGTTAACTTTGTCAGAGGCAATATGTCTTTTTTAATGAAACTCGTGGAAAAAAAAAAGAAAAGTGCTGACAACAGATGTATTATTTCACCTCCAATTTACTGGCGTGTGCGTTTTTCATTCATGGGAACGGCGGATATGCATATTTATTCGGCGCAGAGTGAGTACAGCCCTTGAGAGACCAGTTCTTGGGGAGAAAGGGACTGAGCAACTTTCAGGCAAGGCAGTCCCAAAAGCAAGCTCCACATTTTGTCCTCAGGGCAGGGTAAAAGGCCGTTCAACTTTTTCCACACATGCGTGCTCCTAAGCCCATTTTGACCCAGGAAAGATTTTTTCCCCCGATCTTCCTGGCTTGTGGCTCTCCTGTGCGTTGCGTGGGGCGGCTGGGTGGGTGGATGGACTTCCAGCCCTCTGCCAGCTCTCCTCGACCTCGATGGGAGCTGTTGCTCGGTCCAGCCTGGCCCAGGATGGGCTCACCTCTGCCACGTTTTGGACAAATGAACCCAGCAAGGAGCCACAGGCTTTGCAATGTTGGGAGCTGGCTGTATGTTCATGTTGTGACCATGTTCAGATTGCCTCTTTGGAAGCCCCTTCTTCCCTCTGCCGAATGGGTCTCCCAAATCATCCCGCAGCCTCTTGAACCTCAATGCCAAAGCTGGACGGCCCTTCATGGGTGAGCTGAGCTCGGCCTGCAGATGTGGCTGAAGTTCTCCCTCTGAACACAGCACATTGACATTTCTCTTCATGTTTTGGGGGAATCAGCTCCCCCCCTCCCAAAGCCTATTGGAGTTCTAGCTCCTTCACTGATGAAACTGAATCCAAGAAAAATATCTGAGATCTTTTTCCCTCTCATTAGGAATGGAAGACGGGAGTCTTCTCTCTTCTGGGTACGCTACAACTAGCATCAATTATTTAGCACGAAGCCTCTCTCTGACAAATAATTTTTTTTTTATGTGGGAAGATTAAATCTGACTTTTTAACATCACAACAAAAGCAATTTCTCACTCGCAAGGCCTCATATTACACAGAGTAAAGCGATCCCAGGCATCCATTCCTGTATTGATCAGCAAATAGGTCCTTATATAGATTGAGTTCACCTAACCTTGTTTAATTTTGGATTCATTGATTCAATGCAAAGATCTAGATGAAAAGCAAGTGGGCTGTTTCCAGCGATGGTGATGCTATTTTTAAATAAATCTAGTGCATGCTAAAATAAATATGCAAAGCGTTTTGTAAGTCCATATATGGGTGGGGAAGAGGAGACCAGATGTACTAAAATATTTAACAAACTTTTTCTTGATTTCTGGAAAGCCATGTTTTATTTAGTAAATGCCAGAGAAATCTGATCTAATCCAATATTTGCTCTGACGGGCTGTCCCGAGCCCCTAGCCCAGCACGGGTAGCTATGCGGGACCTTGGAAGAACCGTCTGCACAGTGACATAGTCGCCACATTTAAATGCAAAGCTCATTAACCGCGTCTGGGATTTTTTGTCTGTTTGTTTGTTTCTTTTTTGTTTTGGCGTTCGTTACAAGCACGAGAGATGAAACATCCATCTAGAATTCCCTTTCATCTCCAGGCGTGTTTTTCTCCCTTGCTCAGATGACAAAGTTTCCCCTTCGAAATTTTATTTGATTTTGCAAGATGAGAAAGAACTAAGAGCATCTCCTTGTGGGCTGAGCGCCCCTGCCTCTCGCCAGGATCCTCCGGGAGGAGAGGGAGAAGCGGCGAAGAGGAGGGCACGGGGAAGTCCCAGCACTTGGCCCCTCTGCAGGTGCCCACGCTGCAGGCTTCAGCCGCCTTCCCGTGCCCTGACATCACGCGGGAAATTGAAATCTCCCATATTTCAATCCAACCCAACTTAATTGAGTTGCGGTTTCGATCAGATCTGACAGCGGCAGAGCTCCTGCAGATAAGCAGACGCCAGTGGGTGACCCGGTGGTGGGGGTTGGCTAGAGCCAAAGCCAGCAGCAGACCGGCTGCCCGTGGGACCTCATTCGAGGCTCGCCGATCGCCGTCCCTGTCTGGTGCTGGCGGTTCCCAGCGCCACGCGGCTGCAGGATCGGCATCGCAGGTTGGCACAGCGAGCCTGCACCACGGCCAGCAAAGATGGACAGTGTCTTTCTGCGCGGGAGGAAGAGGTTAAGAGCATCTTTTTTTAAATCTTTGCATGGCACACCCATATTTTTATGTCCCTAACAGTAACAAGTAGTTATTCTATGTAGAATGAGGTATTTATGACTAATGTGATGATGGAGAATAGAGAAATACAGGCCTGGTATGAAAGCAGAGAGCTGAGAAGGTAGTGCTGAAGTCGCAGGCATGGGATGACAGGGGATGGGGCAAGGCTTGGCACAGGGCAGCCCATGGCTATAAACCCCTCACCGATGGTCTGTTACAGAAATGTTGACCTGAAGCTGGACAAAGCTGGTTTGAGGGAAACCAGGAGAACAAAGAAACAGTATTTCAAATACATAAAAGGCATCATATATAGGAAATTCCTATGTAACGTGGAGCTGCGGAGCAAAGAGGAAAGAGCCAGGTGTCAAAGCAGGTCATCAAACATCTAAAAGTGACCCCAAGTGGATCCCAGAGTAAGGGGAAAAAACCCCAACCTGAACATCATAGTCCTGCCAGCGATGGGCTCCCGACGCCGGAGGTATTTCACTCCTGGTCCCCAACTATTCTCCCCCGCTGTCGCCTGCCAGCATGAACCCTTCCCTCTCCTTTCAGCAGGGTTTGGGCTGGGCCCAGGAAGCCCGTCCTGGGAGCCAGCATTAAATCCAACCCTTGTCAAAGGGAGCCTGCAGCATCGTGCCTCTCCGGGCGCAGCAATAACGCTTCGCCTGGAGGAAGGGTAATAAAAAACCATGTCGCAAAGCTCTGGCAAACCTCAAACAGATGATCCGAACTCATATTTATGCCTTGAACGGAGCAGGTGGCTTTTAAAGGGTATTTTTCCTAGGCCCTTATTACTATCAAAGCTGCTTTGTAATGAAGGCGTTTTGGCGCCTGCCAAGATGAGCTCAGCCGTGCCAGGAGGCCGCGAGGGCCGCGGCTGCGGGGGCGAGCGGGAGGGAGGGAGCAGCTGCCACGGCGAAGGGGCACCTGGGGGTTAAAACAACCTACGCCGCTTAATTCGTTTCTTCATTAGCCCGGGATGCGGGTGGCCTGCCCGCTGTGCCCCTCGCTCTTAGACCGAATCAAAGATGACATCGGAGCGGTCATCTGACTGCCAACTTCTGAAGATGCTGATTCCGTTTTTATTTATTACGGAGGGCTGGGTGGCTCTGCACTTAGGGAATTGGAGTTTTCCACCACGCGGCTCCCAAAGCAGCCTCTGCCCCTGCCAAACAGGGCACCCGAGGCCGTGGCGAGGATAAGGAGGACCGGCTGGAAGAGGATTTGGTGTATTTAACCTCTGGGGAGCAGCAGCTTTACCAGAAAGTGGCCGTGCTTGCAAAGAGTGGGCCAGTTTCCAGAAGCTGTTAGTGGGCTCTGCAGGAGGTTCCCACCCTGCTGGTGATACCCAACGCACAAAACTAGGGTGTTTTTTCCTGCCATCGATGAAACCAACACTCAGATCTCTTGTTCCCACTGACTCATCCTTATCAACAATTTAAATGAGAAATGGGAGAAACGTTCAATGCGGCCAACCCTATGAGAAGTCTCAGGAAAGAGACTTCCGCTTGAGACAACCTCCCTGCTTGAGCAGGGAGGTTGGACTAGACGATCTCCAGAGGTCCCTTCCAACCTAAACGATTCTGTGATTCTGTGAAAGGTTTTTAACTGAAGCCCCCAGGTCCTAAGCATTTAATTTTACCCATAAAACATCTATTTATATTATTCCTGGGAGCAGATCACCAATCATCATGCTGGAGAGAAACTTGAAAGCTTTGCTTGGTTCCCAGGGAAGGTGGGAGACACAGCTCCTCGGCGCTCGCCTCTGTGAATGATCAAGGCTCTGCAGTATGCTGGGCACAGCGGAGAAAAAAGGAGGAGGAAAAGGAAAGTCTACACCTAGACACCTTGGATTAAACCAGCTGTTTTCCCTTAAATTCCACTGGCTTTTCTGTGTGTTTTTTTTTTTTTTCTTCTTCTTCTCACCAGGGTGCCGGACTGAGAATCAAGACTGCTAATTTCAAAGACTTTCATTTGCTTGTCTTTTATTGCTGATTGTTTTTTTCCTCCCCGCTTTACAGCATGTTTTCATAACTTATTCCTTTAGAGGTGCCAAAGTATTTGACTCATAGGAAACAAACCCAAAAAGGCTTGGGCCCTGTTTCAGTGTGGCCACCGGTCCATAGGTTTCAGTGGATTCCTGCTCTACTGAAGGTCTCTGCTTTCCAACGTTTCTAACGCTAACTGAGGGCAGCATCTTCTCTCTGTGGGCTCACAACTGTGCTTTGATGCCTCTGGTCTCCTTGAATGTACTTATGGGTGTTAATTACACCAACACTTGTCAACAGCAATATTGATGTTTTGTTCTTTTCTTTTCACAATTTTTTTTCCTGTTCAATTTTAAAGGCCTGATTGCTTTGTCATTGGTCATCTCCTCCGACCGCCATGCTGGGACAGCACACAGAGCCTGTGTGTTGGTGCAGTCCAGCCTGGACCCTGGTAGATGGGCAGTACATGGGGTGTCTCGTGTCCGTCAAACTCAGGGGAGGACCACTTTTTTTTCCCGGAGGATTTGAAATCAAGGCTGATCTAGTGCATCCTTATAACTCTAAATCCTCAAAGCTAGTCTTTCCTCCACTGCAAAGATCACTCCGGTATATGCTGCTGCTTTAAGCAAGATGGCAGGAGGGTTCCTTCAGGTGTGAGTGTTTGGGCTGGCTTGGCTGACTGTGGATGAGCAGCAACTTCCCCAGGGCACAGGCTGGTGGGACTTGGTGACAGGCAGCGTGGAAGCAGATGAGCAATGCTCCAGCCTGGCTTGGAGCTGGATGAGACCCACGACAGTAACCTGCCATGGAGAACATAAGGAAAGAGACACCCGCTGCGAGGACCCTGCAGATGGAGTCTGTTAGCTTAGGGCAGGAGATAACGGTAATCCAAGAAATCTGAATGTCATGATCAGAGTGATGGGAGAATACTGCCATGCCAGCAGCCATCTCAACACGCTGATGCTGAGGCCGAAGGAGATGGGGAAGTCTGGAAAGGACAGGAGGAGGTCACAGAAGTGTAAAGTCATTGCTAGAAATAGAAGGGATCAAGTGATATTTTTAATCGGAGGTTTCACGGGAAAGGCATGAAGAAATCCCAGCCTGAGATACCCAACTACTTGCGCTCAAGCATTTCCCCTTAAACTAGACACGAACTATCCTAACTGCTCTCCTGGAGCTGCACGTGAGAGGGGACCAAGCCAGGCGCAGCGGCCGAGCGCTTCGGCCAGTCCACTCATTTGGTTCAAATCACTAATGAGCTAATTAGTTGCTATGGAAATGCAATGTGCGAGAACTTTGGGGAGGAGAAATTATAGGTAATTTTTATTTGTTTGGGCCCTGTTCCTATAGCAACAGGAGAACTTGTCATTGACTACCAGTTGGTTTCCATGGAGTTGGCTGCTAGTTCTAGGTTATTAATGCCTTGGAGCATAAGACAATGCGACTTACCTAGTAGGACTTGTGCATCGCTCTCCATCACATGCATGCAAAACTTGCATTTAACCAAACTCCTGTTTTTGTAATGAAGCTAACAGTGGTCTTCAAAGTTGGGTAGCCTTCAAAGTCTCCTCATCAGTAGACTGAGGGCTAGAAGAATCCATTGGATCATCCACCCTTGGTTTCAAGAGATCCTGAAACAAATAATCTGTCACTTCACTTCACAGCTCTTCCACACACAACATTTAAAATGTGTGCTTGATTTTTAATTGGATTTTCTCTGGGTTCAGCTTCCAGATGCCAGTTGTTGTTCTGCCTTTCTCTGCTAAATTAAAAAGTCTTTTAGCACCTGGCAGTTTTGCTGTAAAGGGACTTACTGTAATTAAGTCACTTCTCATCTCACAACAACTGGCTCTCCCAAACGAAGCAGTTTGTTTTCTTTCAGCCTCTCACTGTGAAGCATCGCCAATATTTGTACATCTTTGGGAAAAAAAAAAAAAAAAAGAAAGAAAAAGGTAGATGCAGCAGCCTGTGCTTTGCAGTTGTGGTGGAGGTCTGTCAGGGGATTTCTCCAAACACCTTCAAAAGCTAAGTCTTGGAACTGAACCAAACCAAACGTTATTGGACACTAAAGACTGGAGGATCGGGAGAGATATTGGTTTTTTTGCTAGGTTATAATTTCCCTCCCACCAGCTAACTCCTCAGTTTTCCACAAGTGATAATTACCCTGTAGGAGCTACAAATGCTGTCTCTGCTCCCCACTTATCAACCCATACTCCACTTTGAAGGCACCAGCCACTTTTCTCTGAAACGGCCTACCTGATTCCCACAGTCCAGCTAAGCTCAGAGCAGTTGTCTGCAGCCTCCATTAGGCGTTAAAGGGGATATATCAGCTTAACAGCAGCTATGTCCCCTCCCTGAGGGGAGAGGTCTTGCTCCAGTTTTGAAGGCAAATATGGTGACCAGTGCGTGTGGTTAAGCCTTTAACGATATTTGGCTGAGCGTAACACGTACTCACGTGGGAGACATGGCGTAAACCACCTAGTAAAGGCCAGCTACTTATAACCAGCCCTTTTCCTTCAAACCTCTTGCAACGCTTGCTCCTGGCCTTGCTGCTTTGCACGCTGTGCTCACAGCTGCTCTTTCACAGTCGGATAAAACACAGCCTGAAGGCCTCAAAATGGAGGTGTGGAGGAGTCTGGAGGATCAGTCCGAGCTGCGGGTGTCGTGGAGACACACCGTGGCCTGAAGGAAAGTCCCTGAGCCACAGACGTGGGGTCTACCTGGCAAACCTGGAGAAGCCAAACCTTCAAGGGGGAGGGAAGCATTATGCAAGAGTTTCTGTACCTCCTTCGTGCCTCTGAAATTACAGATAAATCATGTTAGAAATCTCTTTGCTAAACCTGCATTTGTTCTTTCATCCATTTGTTTCCATCAGCAGCACCCGTGCAGGGAGAGCCTTGGGAAATGCTGTATTTAGGTAACCAGCAAAGTTGGCTCCTCCATCAAGAGAGGCAGCCAGGTGGAGGGTGTCGCCTGGAAGCCAGGGACACATCCAGCACAGCCAGGGGCCCCACTCTGAGGCAGTTCCTGGCCTCTGCTCCAGGGCAGGGAGATGATACAAGTTGGGAATCCAGGACAGGGGCCCATGAAGTGAGACAGGCAGGTGTCCGCTCAGGGGAGCTTGCCTAGGACATGATACGCTTGCAATGTGGCGTGTCAGTTATGCCGTGCAGTCCCCTGCTTCCTTCCTGCCCTGGAGCAGCTGCCAGGGTCTTTCTGTGCATATCAGTATCTCGGCTATAAATAACAGTGATGTTCTGAGTGGACATCTCTGACCCAGCTACAGCCAGTTACTCCCAGGCTTCCTGTTCCCAGAAGAGCTATGGGCTTTATTCATGGCTACTGAGGAGCATTTCGATCGGACCCCACAGTCCCTCAGGTTTGATTACACCAACAGCATCTTGCATTTGCAGGAAGGCAGACAAGAGAACTCCATTTCAGGGCTGCAAAATCTGGCTAGCGTCCTGTAAAGGCACACGACAGATGGTGCTCCATCCCCGGCCTCACCTGGTTATCCTCCTTTCCTTTGGCTTTTCCTTCCTTCACTCATGGCTGGCAAAAAACTCTTCCTGGCTTGGTTTGATGTGCAGCTCTTCCAAGTACGGTTGTGCAGATTCTGTGCTGTTAGAGCCCCTTGCAAAATCAGCATTTTCCACTTAATGTCCTAGGCTCCCTGAGCCCAGGGCAGCCGCGGTTCTGCACTAGAATAGGCATGCAGCCTCGGCAGGTGTTGGACAGCAAGTGATACTGACCTTATTCAGCCATCCAGAAGCTGTTTGAAGCAGTGCACGCAGAGGGTTTCGAGTGTGGAAAGTAACCAACACCTGCAAAGAACAACACCAGCCTTCAGAAGATGGCTATGAGTTGCTGTGCTGAAGACAGTGGAGCTACACTGCTTTCCTCTGAGGATCTGGCACATCCAAGGCAGAGAAGGGGAAAGGATGATATGGATCATGTCACAGGGTAAGGCTGAGTGCTGAGATTTGTAGACATCCAGGCTGCCAGCTGAGAGGGCCATGCTAGACTCCTACGGTTGCATGAGGCCAAGCACTTTAGACCTGGCTCTATGATAAGCTTGTTGCAGGGCCCTGGTGAGAGTCACTCCCACTTAGGGGCACTGTTTGCTCATTTGTAAAATGGGCAGCAGGCTCACTCCTCTCCCTTACGTCTGCATCTCCACTGCTGGGTGTGGACAGATGCTCTGGGTTTGCTGGATGCCAGCGTGTGCTGGAAACCACAGCTAATGGTGCCTGCTACCCGACACTATGCTGACCTGTCCACACTCGCACCCCTCTGAACTGCGGGGACTTCCAAGCCAGCTAGTGTTGGGTGAAGACATCCAACCTTACTGTTGCTGTGGTCTATCGAGAGTGGAAAAAAAACTCTTGAAAGTTTTCCCATGAATGATGACGTTACTGCACTGGCTGCCTGCTCTGTGGGCCCTATGGTGCTCTCAGAGGCTCTTCCCGCTGCAGAAGTGCTGAAGACCTCACAGGTGTGTGATTGCCCACAGCTCGTCACATCCGTGCAAGTCTCATCCATGCCATGCCCGCTGCTGTAAGAGGGCATGGATAGGCCACCCCAGGTGGTGCAATGGGGAGAGGAGCATCTGGCCTGCGAGGCCGCAGAATGAGCGGCTGAAGCACTGTGGGGCAAGCACTGGAGATACCGCCCAGCTCTGCGGTGAGAGAAGGAAACAGCATATGGCTTTATGACACACATGCACATGCTTTTAACCTGACTAACCTTGTTCTGCCAGAGAAAGGAGCCTTCTGCTGCACCCTGCCATTAACTGGGAGGTCAGTGTGAGAGCCAAGAGGACGCAGGGTGTGGGCACTGCTTCCCGAAACACTTTGGCATGGCAGCTACGTCCAGCGATCAGCAGTGAGAGTTGGCAGCAGGAGGGTGAGCAGGGAGGAGCTCCACAGTGGGGTAGACGTGGATGGCCTCTCCTTGCCATCGAGCAGCTCTGCCACGACCAGGAGAGGCAGGTTTGGGTTGTTCTCCCTAAAGCAAGCCCTAGTTGGATTAGCCCCAGAACAGAAGGGCCTTTTTCCTCTGGAAAAGTAAATTACCATAATCCAGCCATTACAGACCCCAGGATTGTAAGGCAGAGAGCAAAAGCATATTCAGAGCTGAAGTACAAGCTAGCAACCTCTTCTCCTCTGCTGGCTGTGGTAGAGGAGAGGTTAGGTCTTCACAGAGGGTGTTTTGCAGCCTCCCAGTCCACTCCCTACCCACCAACGGCCTTGCCCAGCTTGGAACACGTCTGTCCAGGTGAGCACAGGAAGGTGTTTCCTGTGGAGCCACTAGCCAGCAGTTGAGCAAGTGTTGCTGGCTTGAATGCAGGTTCTCTCACTTCCCCAGCCCTTTCCCTGCTCTTGATCCATCCACTGGGAAATTTTCTAATGCTCCCTGGGGTTCTTGACCTCACCCAAAGGAGGAGTGGACAAGAAGTGGTCAGCTCTGGGCTCCGACAACAGAGCATAGGAGTGAAGGTTGGGCCTGATGAAGCGAGATCTTTCTCCACCAGCCCCTTGGAGGCAGGAGCAAGAGGAAAGCTCCAGGAGCCATCTTCATTGAGAAGGAAGGAGCCAAGTGAGCGTGAGTCCACGTAGGTGAGTCTGGATGGGATGGGCAAGTGTGGGCAGCTGCTCTGGCTGGAGAACAGGGGGCTGGGGGAGGCTCCTTAACCATCAGAAAGGGGCATCCGGAGAGCCAAAGGCTAGGAGAGACATGGGCAAATACAGCCTGGCAGCTGGGAGCAGTGCTGCCAGAGAAGGATGACGGGGAGAGCAGGCTGAACTCATGTCAGCTCAGGCCCAGGGCCAGACTCAGAGGGGTTCAGCCAAGCTCAGCTCAGGAACGCAGTGTGGTTCATCATATCCCACAGCAGGTCTGGAGGAGAAATGGCCCTCTCCTCTGGGACAGCTAGGACCCAGAAGGGCTGGGAAAGAAATCTGGGCATTTTTCCGCCAGGGCTAGCTCCCTATCTGGCCCTCTACAGGGAAGGGAAGAACAGAGGTGGCAGGATGGGGATTATCATGGTGTTTTAAGGGACTTGGGGTGGTTTCCTGATCTGCCTTGGGGTGCAGGAGTGTGCTCCAGGCTCAGAGCAGGGCTTTTCTCACCCAGCTGAGAAGCAAGGTGAGAGCAGGCACCTGTTTTTCAGGGAACTAGTTTATGCAAAAGGTTCCTCTTGCTCTGCCTTCTTCAGCTCATGAGCACCTTTGGCCCTGCTCTTTTCTGGGGGCTGTTTGCAACGTTGAGGGCTGTTGTCAGAGGAGTGATGAGACTCCACAGAGCTCAGTGACCAGCAGGGGTTTACTCCAGGGCTCTGGGTATGGGCAAGTCATTTTTGCGTCTCCTACAACCTGTGGGGCAGGTTGTCCTGAGGCTGAGTGGCTCTTTGCAGAGCCCAGGCTCCAGGTCTATACATGGCGCTCATGGGGGCTGGGGTGCTCCGGCAAACTCACCTCCCTCTGCCAGCTGAGGAGCGGGGCCCCCATCCAGGGGTGCTACTGCTGGGGTCTGACATGTGGCAACGGCACCTGTGGAAGGATCCTGGGGACTACATCCGTCTCTAGGTCGCCCTGCGCTGCCTCTCTTCTCCATCTTGTTTGAACTTTCATGACCTAATCAGCCTCTGCAACAGAGCAAACATCCTCCTGTAAATAACTCGCACAGATGGGACTATGTTTGAACAGGCTGCTGCGTGCCGACAGCGAAGGAAGGCCATTAACCCCCAGCGAGGGGGGCAGAGCCTGCTCAGAGTGCTGGGCACCAAATGCCCAGCCCCGACATAGGGTCACCTGCATGGCCAGGACACTGAGGGCCTGCAGTGGCAAGGCTGGGCAGGGTTCAGCTGTGCCTTGGGAGAGGCATGGGGAAAATAGGTCCCTTTGGGGTGGAAACCCTGCTGGAGCTGGGGAGGGCTCCCACTGCCCTGGTGCAGGAACTTGGGGGGGGGGGGGGGGCGTGGGAAAGGGGCAGGGCATTGAGGATCATTTTGGTCAGCCCCAGCACCTGGTTTTGCTGGTTTTTGGTCAGGGAAACGGGCAGCAGTGGGAGAGGCCAGTCCAATACAGAGCTCTGGGCATGCTGTGGGGTGCCTCGTTTCTCCTCTGGAGCTGGATCTTCTCCCACCAGCTGAGCATTTGAACATGGAAAATACTGGGCTTGAAATTAAAATGCTGGGAAGTCTCACCTGCAAACCATCAAAGCAAAAAGGCATCTGCATTTCCAGGGCAAAACCGTTCCTTTTGGAAAGAGCCAAAATGAAGCAATTCCACCCCTTTGGATTTTTTTTTCCCACCACCCTGAAATTATTTGCTTGCTTTGTGCTGAACTGGCAGAGTGTCCCTATTTCCCCAGGGCCTCATCTTTCAGGTGAATCACCATTACCGGATTTCTTCTGCTGCTCTGACCTCAGCCACAGGCCGAAAGGGCACGCAGCAGCTCTGAGCGCTCATGGAGGAAGGAAGAGGGCAACTCCACATCCTCCCCCGGGCCCTGTGCTCCCTGCTTCGTTAGCACCGGGGCTGGTTTACTAAGGGAGGGAGAGCAAATAACAGGAGAAAGCGGAGTTGCAAGGTGGTCGGCCACCACAACGTTCCCCGAGGGTAAAGCTTTCCTCTCCCGACCTCGCAACTGGCGCTGGCTTGACCACTGCTGCCTGGGGAACTGCTCTCCTCTGCAGTCTCTAATGTCCCTCTGCCTTCTGTGTTCCTGGGGTTGAGCCCTGAGGATCAAACCTACACCATGGAAAGGAAATCGAGGCAAATAACCACGGCCAGGAAGAGATGTTTTGCCTTTAGCTGCCAGCTTGGAGCCAGAAGAGGAGGACCACGGTGCTGAGCACCAGGACAACCTCGTGTGGCCAGTCCAAGGCCAGAAGTGGCCCAGGGAGAGGAGCCCCAGGAGTCCTGCACATTTCCTGCCCCTTCCTCAGCAGGGGAACATGTTTCTGTAGAAAAATCAGAAACACGATGCTCCGTCCTGGCCCCATTTCCCAACACGGGCTGCCAAGGGGCAGAGCGGAGCCTGCTGCCCAGGAGGGAGGCATCTGCCCTGGGGCTACATGTGGTGTCTGCAAGAGCAGGCAGGGACAGATGTCACTGAGCCGGGGCAGCTTTATATTTATAAATCGTAGCAGAGCAGCTCAGCGCTTATCAGCCATAAACCTCAGAGACTTTTCCATCTACCTGGCAGCCAGATCCGAATCTGAGCTGCCCTCAGCCCTGGCCTGGATTCTGCTTTCCTGCCTGCAGCTGAGGCTGTTCTTATTTTTAATAGAGCGTTTCTAGATTACAGCAAGTGACAGCAGAGTGATTTGTGATGTGTCAGGTTTCCTGCCCTTTCTCTTATAGCCCCAGCTTATAAAAATACGCTCCCTCTGGGATTGCTTCAGTTCCATCCCTGTTGGCCAGTTCAAGTTCCTCTATTATTTGTATTAAGGAAGTGCCTGGAGGGCTCAAAAAAAGATTGCTGCCTCACGGTGCTAGCACCTAACAGAGAACAGCCCCTACCTCAGCTCTGGGATGAGGCAGGATAATTTCCACTCCCCAGCAAGACGAAGCAAGGTGCCTGAGGCACACAGGCAGTCAGTGGCAGGTAAGTTCACCCTGACACCATTGGAAGCAAGCCCCTGTGGTTAAATTGGTCCAGTTTTGCAAAGGTACATCACTTACAGGTCCTGTATGAGCTTTGTCTTGTACTTTGAGGTCTTGAGCCGGCAGCCTTTATAAAAATCCCCTCGCTCAACAGTGAGTCTGTTGGCTTTAGTGTGCAGGCACGAAGCTGCTACAGCTCTGACCGATGGCTGCTGGCTCGGCAGCAGCGTGCCCTCGGGCTGCACAGTCTCCGGGCACAGCGCTGCAGCAGGTTGGATGCCTGTGCCAGCCCGCATGCAGTGCTGAGCCGGAGCTGGTTTGCAATGCCAAGATCCAGCTGGTTTGCAATGCCAAGATCCCAGGGACATCAAACAAGCAGTTAGCGGAAGCCGATGAAAGCATCCAAGAGAAGAGGTTGCTTGCAAAGGCGAGCACAGACTGTACCTGCTATCCCCACCACCCCGTGGTGCCACGCTGTGACACCCTACAGCATCTCCCCTTCCTGCAGCTTGCAAAGTGCTTCACAGGCATCGCTTTTAATGGGGAAGCCAGACAGTCTCCTCTCCACGGCATGAGATTAAGTAGCTTACCCAAGCCCGTGCAAAGGCGCAGTGGCAGATCAGAGTCCCAAACTACGATGTGGCTGAAAGTCTTCCTTGTAGTCTCCACTGTGTGGAAGGGCACAGGGGAATTTTTAGTGGTCCTGTTTACATAACTCGTTTTCCTTTCCTTTGCTCCTTTTCATGTTGGCAGAGGCAACTTCCTTCATTAACTCTGCACTTTCACTGCTGTGATAAAGCTCTTGGAAGGAATACCTTCCTTTTGCAGGTTGCTCTCTTAAAAAGAGAGTAGAGCATCCTTAGCTTATGCGAGGAGATGCAGCTCTGTTTCATAGTGACAAAGGTGCCGCATCTTCCCTTTGAGAGCACTTCTAGCACTTGAACTGAAGCTCTTCAGAACTGCAGCACAGATCTCACTCACAGATGAGCGTTTTTAGGCCCCTCAGGGGACCAGAGGGCCTGGAGGATACCCAGAGGACACATCAGTCCCATGGGCAACACAAGGAAACAGGAACACAACTCCCAGAATCGCGCAGCCGGCTGGGCTTGGCTGCAGCTCACCACGATCCAGAACAGGTTGAATCTGTTGACTGCTGGCTGCGTCCCTGTGCAGCGCGGGAGGCTGGATCGCGGAGCTGGAAGGAGACCAGTGCTTTCAGCAGAGAGAGAAAATTGCCTGGCAAAGAAACAGCAAGGAGTAAAGCGCTCGCTGCTCAGGCAGGAAATTGCTGTGTCCCCGAGAGCGTGCACCTCCGACGAAGCTGCGAGCGCAGGGGAAGCCGGGCTCGGGTGCTGCCGATTTACCCGGCCTGGCAGTGAGGTCTGCAGACCTGCAGGGGAAGCCCAAGGAGGCATCTCCGCCATGGCCATCCGCAGTGTCTTTGCGTGGCACGGCCCCACGCTCAGCTGTCGCTGCTGCCCCGGCTCTTGGTGCTGGGAGCACCCTCCTCCTGCCGGCCAGCAGGCTGCAATTCAGGCAACTGAGACGCTTCCTTGTGTACCAGCAGAGCCTGGAGGATGTGGGTCTGATCCTGGAGGATTTGGGTCTGATCCCCAGTGCAGGATTGGTGAACCTCTGCCAAACCAGTTCCTCTGTGTTCAAGGCAGCAAAGTCGAGGGTGGAAGTTCACCTCTCTCCGCAGAGGGAGATGTTCAGAGGCTCAGGATTTCCCTAGCAACAACTTTCTTCTGCTAGGAAGTTGGCTTGAGTTCCCAACCAAGAGGGCCGCTTGCCTGGCAGCGGCGAGCGGTGTTCATCAGGACCGAGGAGATAGAGCTCTGTCATCGCAGGTCAGGTGGAGCAAACCTGGATGTCCAGGTGGGAAGGGGTTGCAGGGCAGAAGCCTTCCTCGCAGCTACACTGTCTCTCCAGGAAATGGGGTGCCAGCCTGAAGGAAACTGGGGCCCAAAACCAGCTTTCATCCCCTCAATTAAACAGAAGGAGAAAGTCATACGTGCACATCGTCTTGTCAAAGATAATGAACAAGAAAAGAGATTTTCAAAGTTTGGGTCCTCAGAAGGGATGTTTTATTCATGGCCAGGCAGGGAAGAGCTCGCCGGGGCCGTTAATTACAAGTGCTGTGCCTGCTCCTGGGAGCTCAGCGCATCTTTGTCATCCTGCCACCCCAGCTCGTCTCGACGCCGTTGCGTGGCTTGCGGAGCCCATAGGGTCGCGACGCCGGGTCCCACTCTCCTGCGTGCCTCAGCCACCCGCCGCAGCTTTGGAGAGCGGTGGACAATAGCGGTCGGGCCGGGCGCTCTGCACCAAGCGGGACGGGAACACCTCGAGCCGGACCACTGCTGGCAGGGCAGACGTGATGGGTCACCCTCTTCCCCGGCCGGCAGGCGCTTCGCCCGTCTCGGCAGCGGCTGGCAAAACAGCGCAAGTTCACTGCTCGGTCAAAGGCCCAAATCAAAAAGGTTGATTCAAAAGAAAGTGTATTTTAAAAAAAATACCAAACATTAAAAGCACACTAAGGAGCAGAGCAGGGCCAGGGCAGCCCCGCTCCGGCACCCTGCCTCCCTGCACGGCTCCTCCACGGAGGAGAGGAAGGTGCAGGGCAGGAGCCAGCCCGGGCTCTGGGCACCCCCAGGAGCAGCTCGTGGGCCTGGGTATTTACTATTCCAGGAGATCTCCCAGTAACTTTCCAGAGAGGTAATAAAATATCTGGTATTAAGCAAACAAGAACAGGTGCAAGAACAACGCAAGGGGGAAAAGGGACCTAGAAACAGGCATGGAGAGAGATGGCTGGAGCCAACAGCCACGCTGCTGCCTCTCAGAGGTGGGCTCAGCCGAGGGGAATGAGAGGAAACAGCCCAAATCCACAGGCTGGAAGATTGGGCTGTCACCTCTGAGGCTGCAGCAGAGGAGTCCTGGCCTCCAACATGCAAGGTAGGGTCCCCATGCTGTTCCTCCTTCCCTGTATCCCGCTGCAACCACCAGCTCTGCTCCACACGCGTGCCGAGCTGCTCCGTCCCCTACCAGCTCGAGGCAGGCTCCGGGTTGCCTTCGCAGGGCAAACAAGCAGCCACGCTGCCCCGGCACGTTGCAGGGAGGTAGAAGGAAGCGCAGGCTCTGCACCAGGAAGGCTTTAGTGCCTACGGCTCACTGGAGCCCTCCAAGGCACCGCTGCTGTTAGATACCTCTGAGGCTGGGGAGCAGCCGGGGCTCCCAGTGAGGCAGGGCTGTTTCTCCTCTGCCTCCCAGACCACAGCTCCTCCAGGAAAGGCTCAGCACGCTGGTCTTGGCATTTCGTAAGGCAAAAAGAGGTGAAAAAAGCCAGAAAGCAGGACAAACACCCAGATTAGAAGAACATCACCAGCTGCTGCACTAGCACAGCTCTGAGGTGGCACCTAGAGTGCTGGAGCACTCCCAGGCCTTGCACCCGTTGGTGGTGCTCCGTGGAGAAAAGGGTCTTTTGTGTATGCAATGTCTGAAAAGGAAGGTGGCACTTTGCAATGGCAGGAGCATCTTCAGAGAGGCCAGTGCTGGATTAACAAAGGAAGCAACCTCTGGTTGTCAAACGAGGAGGAAAGGCCCCTGGGTTCACAGGGTAACAGTAGTTAGCAGTGTCTTGGGGACTCATCCGGACCCCCTGTGCTTACCTGCACTTTGGTGAGCTGGCCTCAATCTCCTGGGAAGCAGCAGGTCACCTCTTCCTCCCTCAGGGCCAGACGCTGTGTTAACCCATCTCTCTTAATCAAGAAAATGCTTCCCTGCACCTCAGCCCAGGTGGTGTCACAAGGGAAGATTGATCACCAAGCCGTGGCCCTGGCACTCCAAAAACCAGGTCCAGCTTCTGCTCAGACGGCCCCACTCTGCAGCATTTCCTGTTGCAAACAGCACTTTGCTTTCAGCAGAGACACAGCAATCAAAGGGACTGCAAACAGCAGCACCAAGAAAGCACTGCTTTTCTATAGGAATTTGGGGTTAGCACAGGCACTCAGGCTGGCCAGAGAGGCTTTTCCCAGTTTGTCCTCCTATGGTGGTATTACCCAGCCTGGAGGGGTCACCAGTAGAGGCAAGGGTGGACCCAGGTTGCTCCAATCCTAGCAGGAATCTCAACCCCATACTTGCCTTCTCCACCCCATAACCCACAGGTCCAGACCCAGCTCTGCTCCCAGGTGGGCACACGATCCAGAGGGAAAGGGGCAGCCCAGGAGCCCCAGTGTCCTGCAGAGGAGGCAGGAGAGACACATGCAGCAGGAACAGCTTGGGGGAGCGGAGCCACATCCCTTCCACAGTAGCTGCTGCCTTCCCACCCAGTGGAAGGAAGGTGGTGGAGGAAGAACCTCCTGGGGAGGAAAGCCATAAACTAGTCTCCTAAAGGAGCATGCACCAGCAGTGATATGGCTAGAGAAGAGCCAGGTTTCCTCAACGCCTCTGCAGCTCTCCCAGAGCCTTTGCTCCTGCAGCTCTGGAAAAGAGAGGCCAAAGGAAGCTCCTGAGGCACCACCAGACAGCAGGACTGCATCCCCAAGCACAGAGCAGGTCCCTGCCAGGTCAAGGCAGGGGAAAGGGGCTGCTGAAGTGCTCCTAGTCCTCCCTCTGCACCACAAACCCCTTTCCCACCCCATTACCTGTGGGAGAGGCTCCAGCAGGCCCCAAACCTCCACTGCTCCATGGGGAGAAAGGCTCTGCTCATGCACTGGAGCAGCATCTGAGAAGGAGCTTTATCTTGGGGAATCCTTTCCTGCACACAGGAGGCTCTCATCCATCCAAATTCAGAGGGACCTGGTTCATAACCAGGCCTCTGCCCTGCAGCAGCCTGGGCTATAAGAGCAGGGAAGCAGCCTCAGGTGGACACAATTAGCTAAACTGCTGTAATTGCTTGGGAAGTTGGTGTGTTCTGCTGAGCTGAGCCTAGCAAGAGGAAAGCAATGCCCTCCCCAGCCTGCTTGCGTGGTGGTTTATATACAGGAACAAAACCAGCTGGGGCTGCTGGCTGCTTAGGGAGGAGGGTGGCTGCCCTGCAGCCCAGCTGGGGCAGATGTGGGTCTGGCAGGGGAGCAAGGGGCCTTGGCCAAGGGCAGAGATGGGACTCGCGCCTCTCTCCTTGCAGTGAGGTGAGTTGTGCTGGGCTCAGCCCCCAGGTGCCCCCCCCAGTTCCCATGCAGGGGTCTTGGTGCTGGCGTGGCATGGGTGAAGGGAGGCAGGGTGGGACTGTCCAGGCGCTGTGCCAGGGCTGGGTGGGCTCCCAAATGTGCCGGCTCCATCTGTTCCCGCAGAAAAGCCCTCCAGTTCGGCCGCTGGAGCCCGGCGACAGCCAAGCGGCCTCCTGCTCCGAGCAGGCTGAGCCGAGCGTGCCCGTTCTCTGCAGCCGGGCGCTGGCTCACTGGTCGGCTCGCCTGTCCTGCTCTGGAGCGCGGCGCAGGATGACCTGGACCTGGGGACTTTTCCCCGCTAGTGTGGTTTCTGGGTCCAGTCGCTCACCTCGCGGTTTCCCTTTGGCACGGCCTCGGTCAGGCTTACAGGAAGGGTCGTGGCTCTGCTGCTCGGGTGCTCGGGAGCTGCAGTAAAAGCCTCCTTTGCCTCCCAGGCATCTTGTAACACGGCTCTGAAAAAAAAGCTGTGCGCTCTGTAAAAAGCCATTAGCCCGAGAGAACCCCCCATCTATTTGGGTTTTGCAGAGACGCCTGATGCAAAGCTCCCCGCGGTGTGGGATGGAGGCTCTTGGAAAGCAGCTCTGGAAAGATGGGGTTTGCGGGGGGACGGCTGGAGCCGTGGCTGTTGGGACTTGGCCTGTTCCCAGGAGGCAGAGGGAGACCCGATCCCCCCGGCACCAGCAGCTGAGCATAGAAAAAGCCTCGAGCAGGGATGAGGGTCGGTCCCCGGGGCTGTGGGATGGGGTGCACAGCGGGACATAGTGCACAGCAGGATGCGTGTGAGGTGGGACACTGTGAACAGCGGGATGCGTGTGCGGTGGGAGGTGTGCGCAGAGGGACGGTGTGTGCAGCAGGCTGGTGTGTGCAGCGGCCGTGCCGTAGGGTGAGACGGGCAGGGACCTGCACCTTGCTGCGCGCATGGAGCGGGATTAATTAACAGCAGTCCTTACCTGGTCCCTGCGCCCTGCCGGCTCGTCGTGCACGTGTCATCCCTGCAACGTTAATGCCTCCACACTGGCGCTTCAACGATTAAACGTGGTGGCAGCAGAGAAGCCTGGGAGAGGGTGGTTGGGCTCTGCCATCACGTGCAGCCCCTGCACCGTGCACGGGGTATGAGCCTGTGCCCCCAGTGCGCAGGAGGCTGTGACACCGTTCTGACCTGTCCCAGGGCCACCCATGCTGATTAATGTAACTCAGGCACTGCTTTGACCCCTGTCTTGGCCCTCTCCAGCCTGCTCCGGCTGTATCCTAGGCACTTTGGGGAATTCTCCCTGGCACGTTCCTGCTCTGCAAGGACCAGGGATGGCCCCGGTATCTCCTGATTTCTGCCCACGGCATGTTCTCCTTGTTAAATTTGCTAGAGGGAATTGATGTTCTCGCGGGGTTTGTGCAGGAGACATCTGCAAACCCCCTGAACGTCTGTGGCTGTAACTGGGGGGAGACCTGTGAGCTGTGTGGTCGTTTCAAGGCTCCTACCAGTGCCGGTGCCGGGAGTGACGGAGGGGAATCGCCCCCCTGGGCAGAAAACATCCCTCTCCTTGCAAAGACCGGGCTGGTTTGCAGCTGCGATCAGTGCTGGCTTGTGCTGGGGAAGAGCTTCCCTCTAGCTACAAGACGGCAATGCATTTGCCAAAAAATGGAAAACTCTTGTGCTAACAGGGTAATCAATTAATTACAGCTCATTAAAGGAATTACAATCCCATTAGTACCTCTAGATCTCGGTCAGGGTGGGGGAAGGCGTTCCTCGGAGGATGGGAGTGTGGGTGCTGCAGGATGCTTGGCGCTGCTGGTCGCACTGGGGAAACTGGGGTTTCCCAGCCGGCTCCCGCCCTCGCGCCGAGGGATAGGTGGGCATCAAGGTGCGCTCCCTCCTGCCAGGGCTTTCCTACATTCCTTGTTGGAAACAACTTGTGAAATTTGGCTTTAGGTGGTGGTGATGGGTCTAACCAGTGCCTGAGCGCAGGCAGGACCGGTCGCGGTGTCCCAGTGTCCCAGGTCTCAGCTCTCTCTGGGAGCGGAGACTCCCTCCTGCCCCACTTCTCCCCTTGAAATCTTATTAGCACTTCCTTTATTCTTTGCTTCATGTCGCTGCTGCTTGCTGGTCTCTCATTTCTTTGATCCCCCTAATTTATTATTTTTAATTTCAAAGAATTTAGAAAAAAAAAAAACCCACTCCGTCAGCAAGGTGAGGTGAGCGTGGACCTCGCCGATTAAATATAGCAGTGAGACGTGCTGATCAAAGCACGCCAGCCTCCGGGGGTATCACTCGTCCGCTGCGCGCTTGGGCTGCTCCCCACCTCCTCCTTCCCCCAGTGCCCGTCCCTGCCGGGAGACGGGGGAGTGCGAGGACCTGCCAGGAGATCAGATAAATTGCTCCAGACCTTAAATCCCGACTGGAACAAGCACCAAGTTTCCCCACTTTCCCTTCCCTGAGCCTGATGCTCAGGATCTAGGCGTTTCCGTAATGCAGCAACACACCTCATGAATAAAGATTAAGTTGATTAAAAAGGAAAACCCAGAGCAAGGCAGAATAAAAGTGATTTGCAGAGATTAGATGCTCTGGCACACCAGGAGTTCCCTGAAGGGCTGAGCTAACATGTTCGAGCATAAGAGCTTTAAGCCCTCTCCTCTCTTTTGTAACTAACGGCTCTGGGTTGGGATGACTAACTCTCCGATCTGATAATCATCCCCATGGGACACCGGTGATATTTCACACGCCAAACGACCAGCCTCGTTCGGGGGGCCGGTGCACCCTGCTGTAACCGGTTTCCTGCTGCAAGGCCAGTGCTCGCGGCGGATGGGATCTCTGCGTTTGCACGGATTGCTCTGCTGGCTCCGATGCTGCCCTTCCCGCTGGCCGGATGTGGGGTGAACAGAGCAAAGGGGCCTTGTGCAAAGGGGAGATGTGATCGCCGCAGCCTTGTATCCCTTCGGGTCCTGCCCCATCACGCAGCCCCGAACCCAGGGCGTCTCTTGCTATCAGCTGCCCAAAGGATGGATTTTCATGCACCAGCCCTTCTCTTTCCCTGGGGTATCCTGTTCTCCAAAGAGCCGAAGCACTGGCTGCAGCAGTGGGATGCCCAGTGCGGTGGTGTGGGAGTGATGTGCAGCTCCGGATGCCCCGGGCTGAGGACTCTGGCGTGTGCCGGGAAAGGGGCATCATGTATTATTTAATGAGGCGATGAGGAAAGGAATGTGCATGCGTAATCTAGAAAATCCTTTGTCCAGGATTTACAAGGGTAGAAATAAGGGTAGCGACCAGCCCGCTCCGTTTTCGATGACGCAACCTCGGTCTTTATCAGAATTTATTATTTGCTATTGGGTCTGCAGAAACGTCTCCTTTCTTGGCCAGGACCGTGTCTCATTAAGCCCTGTTTGGAAGGACAAGACCATCCCTGTACCCAAGAGATTATAAAGTAATTGGCCTTTTAATTCTGGCCTGCAAATGCGCTGCTCACTCTGCGGCAGCTTTTTTCCCCAGCCTCTTTCCTCTCTAGAGACGCTGTCGCTGAGCTGCGCTGGCCGCTCGCCGAAATCCCAGGGCGGTGGGACGGGGGGCTGCGGCCGGCCGCCGGAGAGCAGCCCCGAGCCGCCGCGGGCCTCCGGGGAGCGAGCATCCCGCACGGGGCAGCCGGCGGGACGAGCCGGGCGGCCCCGCTCTCTCGGAGCGAGGCGGCTCTGGAGCAGGCTGCCAGCAGCCGCGCGGGGAGGCAGAAAATGGAGCTAATTTTAAGATTTCCATGATAGATTTCCGAATTGGATTACACACCACGGTTGCCGGTGCTGGCAGGGTCTGGAGCCGATGATTCAGGGGCCTCCTTCCTCCCGCCTGTCCCTGCGTGACCTGGGAGCCCTGACTCCTGCCGGCGTGTTTTCTGCGCACAAGCCAAATGCCATTGGGGTAATTACACTCCGGCTCTTCAAACTCCTTGGGGAGCCTCGATGCAATTTGCTAGTCCTCTCCCTGCCGAGGTAGTCTCAGGTTGCAGCGAGCGCTCGCTGCGCCGCAGCCCGGAGGCGGCCGCATTGCAGGAGCGCGAGCCCCGGCAAGCGCCCGGGCTCACCCGCGTCGTTAGGGGCCGGTGCCGATGCGGCCGGGCGAGCGCTTGCGACTGCAGCCTGGCGGTTTGCATCCGGATTATTTAGCAAAATAATCTGTTCGGTGGCCAGTTTGCAGCCGGTGACGGCAGCGCGGCTGGGTGCGTTGGGACACGGAGCGCTGCCTGCCTAGCTCGGCGCGGTTGTGCTCAGACGCTTGAAGCTGCAGCCCCTGTTTTTGGAAGGTGGCAAAATCTGAGAATCCAACCAAAACGCAGCTGCCGGCGCCGCGGCTCCCCCCGCTCCTCTCGCTTCTCCCTGCAGTCGCAGCCGTTCTCCCCGAGCAGTTGTAGCCAGTGCGGTATTTTGGAAGAAAGCACCAGCCCATCAACGCGGGGAGCGTTTTCTTGCCCCCCGCAGCTTCGGGGGGCAGGTGCAAAGCAGCGCAAACGCCAAAATGCTGCACCTGGGGGATTAGCGACTCCGCGAGGAAAATATTTGACCTACATATAGTTGGGTACCAGCAAGGTCAAATGGAGCCACATTTCGTCCCAAACTTCTGCCCGAAGGAGTCTTACAGCTGTGGTTATTATTTTTATTTGATTGTGCTGTTTGTTTGCTGCTGAACAGGAGGGCAGAGGCTGGGGGAGCAGGGCTGCGCTGGGGCTGGAGCCGGCTCCGGGCCACGAGCAGCGCGGTGGCGGCTGCTTTCCGGCCTCAGGGGCTCCAGCGGCGTCCAGGTAGCGATATCCTTTGCGGCACAAACACCCCTGAATATTTACAGGACTTTTCCCGCAAACACGGCAGAGAACAAGCAACTCCCTGCGTTCCCGCGCGGGGCTCGGACGTGCTGAGAATCCTCGTCTAAACAAAGGAGCAGGTTTTTTTTCCTTCCAGCAAACACCACTGATCTTTCTTTTTTTTCTCCCCTTCTTTTTATGTGTTGTTCGCGCCGTTCTGCAAACAATGTTCTTTTAAGGCCAGGCAGAAAACTCTATCTGTCTTCAGAGCGTGATGTGATGGCAGAAAACAGCGACGTCCGCTTGGCAATGAGATTAAGCGGAAGTCATTCATAAAGGTCCTCTCAGCCCAAAGCAAAAAAAAAAAAAAAAAAGGCAAAAAAGCAACAAAACCCCCCCCAAACAAACAACCAGCACTGTTTGATTTGGACGGCCAGGCACGCAGCCTGGATCACAGGAATAATAGTCAAAGGGTTCATGGACATCATGTCGTTTTTATACCGGCTGCTGGTGCCTGCTTCTCCCTGCAGTAGAGCTCAGCTTTCATGGGAAGCTCGTGCACCCCGAAATCCCGGGGCTCCTGCGTACCCGGCGAAGGGGCAGGCACCCAGAGGCGCCGTCCTGCAGGAGGTGAAGCCCCAGCTGCCCCGTCGCTCCCTGACGCTCAACCCAGAGCCGGAAAACCCAGGCGAGGGCTGGCCTGAGCGGAGACCTCCAGCTCCGCATAAAAGCCCGACCCTGAAATTGTACCCAGCCGATCAAGGGGCACAAACGCTTGCCAGGAGACCCAAGTGGCACCTTTGCCCAACGGGAACGGCGTCTGACATGAGCCGTTTGGAAACGGCAGGCAGCGGGCTTGCCGAGACCCCAGGCTCTGCGAGATCCGGGACGGGGCTGAAGCCGCTCGCCCGTCGTCGCTCCGTGCCGAGGGGCTCCCCCCTCGCTGATGGGGCTCAAGGTGCTCCCCGAAAAGCGTGGGGGTTGGAGCGAGAAGGTCCTGAGCGCTGCTGCGGGCTCCCCGTCGCCACGGTCCTCACCGTGTTTGCAGTTATCCTGGCTCCTGGGGCCCTGCGGGGCTTTCCTGGCTTCCCCGAGGTCGCGCAGGCGGGTTCGGAGAGCGCGTTTCCACCAGGACGCGCTGGTCGTGGAGTGCAGCGGCAAGCGTCTCTTGCAAAGACAACAACCTCTTCAGGGCTACCGGCTTGCGAGCCAGCAGGGAGCGGGGAATCGCTGAGTTCAGGCAAATTTTTCAGGAGAGGAAAAAAAGAGAAAATTCTCCAGGTTCTTCCCACCTGAAAAAAAACCCCACAGCATGCACAACCGTGTGGCTCAAAAGAAAAAAAAACACAACATTTTGTTCAGCGTCTCTTCTCTTCTCCTGCGCCTTCTTGCCGATTTTCTTTACAAAATGAACTTCTGGCTAAATCTTTTCCATCTCACAAAGCGATTCAATTTTGACACGAGTACATATTCCGGAGGAACCTGCTTCCAGCAGAGTTTCTCCAGCCAACTCTAATCCCAAATGCCTTGCTGTGACTAAACCTCATTTCCATGTTAAGTACCTTAGCTTGCCTGTAAGGGCCAGGTAAAAACTCAATCAGTCAAGTAGCCTCCCTGCAGCCGCCTTGTTAAGTGTTGAGGGTTGTTGGGTTTTTCTTTTTTTTCAGTTTTGCTTTAATAGAGCAGAGGTGGAAGATGTCCCAGGGAGAGGCACCCCAGGTTCCTGGCAAACACAACCCGAGCACCGTGCCGGGTTTTTGCTGAGCTCCTTGCCTTAAGCCCTTGCCTCCCATGCGCCCAGGGAGGCTCATGTCCCATCTCAAAAAAGGGGACGGACGAGCATCCCCGGCAGCGGGGAGGAAACGTGGAGAGTCCTGGAGCAGCGGGTGCCGCTTGGGAAAACCCACATCCCAAATGGGAAAAGGAGCAAAAGCTGGCGATGGCCTGCTTCAGCCGGGAGGGATGAATAACCCCAGGAAAAAGCAAAGCCGTTCCATGCCCGTATCCGTTCCCTGCCGTGGGGCTTTGCTGGGTGCTGCGCCGCTCCGGGCCACGGAGGCGGATCTGGGGCGGCGTTCGCCGGCAGTCTCGCTCCCCGGCGGCGCTCTGCGGCGGCTGGCACCGCTCCCACTTTCCCGCGGCGTTCGGAAAAGGCGTGCGGTCGCACGAAATGGGGGAGCGAAACGTGCGAGACGATGGCTTTTGGGAACGTGAAGGTTTGGTTCAAGAACTGTCAGAACGCCCTCTTTGGAGGTTTTTGGAAATGGGGTTTTTCCATGTCTGGTTTGGAAAGTGCCTTTTGCAGCCTCAAAGCGAATGTGATATTAAAAACGGGTGGAAAAGCCTAGCGAGAAAATGGTTCGTTTTGTATTGGACAAACCAGTCTGAGCTTTATGAAAACAACGCTTACGTTTTTGTCTTTCATTTAAAAAAATGCTTTTGTTTCCGTCTGAATGTATTACTTTACTTTTGCTCACCAAGTGAAAGAAGAGCTCAGTCCTTCCTCTGCCTGGCTCCAGGCATGGTTTAACTCCCGTTTTCAAGCCCCCGAATACCCGTCACAGACAGCTGATCCCTGTTATCTTCCTAAAATATAGCTCGCTATTTAAGAATGACCTCTTGCAATCCTGTCTTCACTGACACAGCCCAGGTGTCCTGTGTGGGTCTTGTGCATGGCTCTGAGTGAAGAAAACTGGGGGTTTTGTGCTGGTTTTGACTGTTTCTTCCATTCTGCAAAGTTTGAGGCTGGTCTTTGCCACTCACAGCTGCTTGGTGTCATTTACTGCCCGCTGCTTGGGGACGGGACTCTGGGACCTCCTTCGGGTTTTGCATTTACTGTCGTGCCCCAGCTCGTGCCGTGCCGGCGGACCCGTTTGCCCTTCCTCAGATCTGCAGAGGTGCCCAGGGCCGGGTGCTGCCCCGCTCCTCGGCGCTCGCGTTTCTCCTCCAAGGCGATGGAGTCTCCTTCCACCTCCAGCTGCCGGTGATGCCTGCAAGGGGCTGCCCAAAGTGGACCCCGCAGGGGGGGCAGCTCTCCATCCCCGCGGGTGCAGCCGAGCAGGACACGTGTCCCCTTGCCGGGGTTTTGCATTGCGGAGATGGGGCCCCGGATGCCCTGTGCATGCTGCGCCCACGGGCGGTCACCTTGGCGTGTCCCTGCCTGCCTGTACACAGCACGCGAGCCGGGAGGGATGGGATGAAAGGGACCTTTCCAATAACATAACAGCACAAATATTTGCTGATCCTTTCCTCTCTGCAAGCGGCAGCGACAAAGACCCAAATTCGCCATCTCTGCAGCCCCGGCTAACTCTATTTTCTGCCTAAGCCCGGGGCTTGGAGGCGGCTTGGCTGGCTCAGACCGGCAGACAATAGCACCGATAAAAAGCTGTTGTTGCCATTTCTGCAGGGATGCGAGTTCAGCCTTGTTCCTCCGTGGCGGCTCCTGGGAGCCCCGGGGGTGCAAGCAGCTCTTGGGTTGCTTTTTTGAGCAGAGCAGGCTCGCGTGAAACGACTCCAATGAAAGCCAGGGCCTGGCTGCTTGTGGCTGCAGCGCTGAAGTGCCCCTGTCAGAAAGGAGGAGCGAGGCCGGGTCGCGTCCTGCCTGCTCCTCACCTCGGCTTATCTGTGACTTGCATTAAATGAGTTTTGTCAGTGTCCATGTGCATACGCACCCAATGCCTCCCTGCATGCACACACCCTGATGGACAGTTGCTGTTTTGCAAGGAAGTTTTTTCCGCCTTGGTTTCTTATGGAAACAGGGCTGACACCATCACTCGCCTGTGCCTTGCTGCTTCTGCCCGCTAGTGTGTGAACCTGCGCTGGCGAGCGGTGGGCATGCCTGCTAAAGCCCCTCCAGGTCTCCCTCCGGCCCCCCAGCCCCAGCAGGCTCAGGTTGGTGCTTGGCATCCACGGGAGTCTCGCCAGAGTGAAGACCTCTGTTGCGTCTTTGGCTGGGATGAGATATTTAGGGAAGGAGACTGGGATTTGAAACTTCCTAAGTGGTGAGAGCGGAGCCTTACCTGCGGAGTACCACCTGCCATGGAGACATCGCGCTGTACCCAAGAGTTGGCCAGAGAGCCACCATCAGGGTGGTCGGACTGGAAGACTTTGCTCCAGCAGGGTGCTGCGCTCTTCAGGCTCTCTCCAGCTTAATACCTCGGTGGCCATAAATTCCTGAAGGACAAATAATTTGCTGGTGGGGGCAGAAGGATTCGTCATTGCTACCCTCTGTCCATTTTTGCCATGGTGCATGGATGGCTCTTCTTCTTATGCTGGGGTTTCTCCTGGAAGCTCCTCTGGCAAATTGTGGTGGTGGGTCACCAAGAGGTCCTAAGACCACATAATCCAGGTCAATGCTGAGGAAAGCAGCACAGGCCACCCCTCACGCGTCCCATTCAGGAGGAGCCAGGCCCATCCCATGTTGCTGAACTGAACCTGACCCCCAGCCAGGAGCGGTTACATAAGAGATTTACTGTGTGCCCCAAGACCATGTTGACATGAAGCCAAGGTGCTGATTAGGACAGGGTGGATTTCATGTCGGAGCATCTGCTGCCCAGTCTGGTGGTCTCGGAGTTGCTGCCCTGAGCTCATTTATGTCAGAGCCAGCTGGACTCTTCCGCTGTCACCTGTGGGGCTGGACTTTCCTGTAGCAGCCCATTTGGGAAATTTTGCAGGTTATAAGAGGTGGCAGTCTGACCCGCGGGACCCCAGGCTGGGGCTCTGCCATGAAGATGGTTCACATTGCTGAGCAAGCTGCATCACTCCTCTTTCCCCTCTCACGCTCTGCCAGTCTTGGCAAGGGAGCTGTGGAGCTCCCTCTGGGTGGATATACGCATGCAGGTATAAATAGGAAGCCAGGTCTCAGAGGGAGCTGTAAGGGGTAGCTGCCATGTCCATCTCCTCCATGCTCCATCCCACCCACCCTACGACTGTGGAGCGGGACTGGCTTGCCTGTGTCCTCCCCTGGGGACAGCTGTGCCTGTGGGGAGCCCCCTGGCAAAAGCTGTGGCGCTGTGGTCATTGCAGCTCTGTCCTCCTCCCCATCCTAAAATGATTCCCCCTGCGGGTGAGCTGAGCACTGGTGACAGAGTGAGGAGCACGAAAAGGGGGATTGATGGTTCCTCCTGCGTGTAAAGCCTCAGCGCTGTGGGGCTCTCACCCAGGAGAGCTTCCCTTCACCCATCCTTTCAGAGCATCCCATGCCGCAAAGGCAAAGCAGTGCTTGTCCCAGCTGGCACGTGATGTAGAGCTACCATGAGGCTCACATACGGGTCGGGAAGTCGCGACATCTGCTGCTGTTTCTGCTGTACCAAATCCTCCCCTGACCACGGCAGGTCGCAATGGCAGCAGATAAGCTTCTTGCTTCCTGCTTTGTCCTACATTTGCCTGGCAGGGATCCCAGCATGATGAGGTCTCTGACCTGATCTCAGGGTGGTGGCCTGCTGAGGACGGATGGTTCTCCCAAGCTGCCCTTCCACATCTTGAGACCCAGAGAAACTCCAAATGCCTGTGGTAGCCACAAGTCCTGTCCTTGCCTGTTTGCCTTGTCTGCAAACTCTGCTCTGCAGAAGACACAGGGAGGAACAGAGCGAGCGAGAGAAGGAGCATCATGGTCCCAGTGGAGGGAAGCGAGTGGCATGTACTCTGGATGCAGCACGACAGACACCTCTGGAGCAATGTGTCCTGCCAGAGGGCTAGGTGGTAGCAAGAAACACTGTCCAAAGGACTGGTCCAAGGTAAAGGGAGAGCCAAGACCTGGGCTTGCGGAGACTTTGGGGAAAGTGCTGACTGCTCTGCTCTGCCTTTTAAGTCCTAAGAGGAGTATCATGACCACACGGAAAACGTACGCAGCACCCCCTGGGGCCGTGGGGAGCCATGCACGGAGGACGGAGTCGCTTTGCCCAGCGTTGCTCTCGACTGACGGGAGCAAGAAGCAGCCTGTCCGAGCGGAGCAGCGCGTGCCTGAGCGAGGGGGAGAAGGGGAGGAGGGTGCTGGGGAGTGTTGTACCCCAGGGACCCTGCTGAAACAAGCTGTAATGGGTGAAATTAAGCTGAAGGGAAGGGAAAATTTCCTGGTGCTGAGACACGTTAGGCTCTCCCCAAGGGACACAGTGAAATCCCTGCAGCTCGCTCCCCGAGGGAAACGGGAGCAAAGCTCAGCGATGGGAACTGAGCTCATCGGACATGGGGCAGGGCTTGAATTCACCAGGAGCCTGAATCCACACTGCAGCTCGGGGCAGGCGAGCCTGCTCGCTTAAGGGATGCCAATGCTGGGATGCGGCGACCGACGCTGCCAGTGTCAGCATCGCGGCTGAGGAACGAATCCAGCTGGAAGCTGGACGGTGCAATCCTTTATTAGCAAAATCCGCAGAGTTTTCACTGGCTACAAGTGGCACCTCATTTTCTGGGCTGGCAGAAATACAAAAGCCCCCTTTTGCTCCACGCTAGCCATTTCTGGGATGAAATGGCTCATCTGCCCCATGGCTCTTCACGGGACAAGGGGGTTCAATGACACCCCATGAGTCCTGCCTTTGCTCTTCTTCCCCCGAGCAAGCGGATGCAGCGATGCTGTGCCTGGGGCTGTGCTCGGCACGGGGCCGGAGCTGCTCCTCGCGGTGACCGGTGGCCCGTTCCTGCCACCATCAGCGCTTTCTGGTCCCCGGCGCTTGCGCGTGGTCTCGCCGCAGGCAATGACCTCGGCCGCCGGGCTCTGCGCCGCTTGGCCGCCCTCCTGCCTCCGGCCGGCCGACCTGAGCCGCGCTGAGAGCAGAGGCGTGCAGGGATGTGCCGCTCTCCTTCTGCCGGCTGAAGCGACGGCAGTGCCGCGGTTCGTTGAGCCGTGTGTCTCGCGTCCTCGGTTCAGCTTCCCCAAGCTATTTCGGTCATGCTCCCAGCTAACTGGTGCTGGCTTAGCCCTCAAGATCCTCGGAGCCTAGATCAGAGCATCGCAGCATCCAGGATCACCATGGATCCAGCTGCTCCTTGCTCCCTCCGGCCGCTATCCCTGGGCTGGTTCCCAGCCCGGTAAAGACCCATCCCTAGCACACGGGTATCTTTTCCTCCGGACCAGGCCAACACATGCATTTTCTCCCTTGTTCGGCAACTCCGCAGGCTCATTTAAAGACTGCGAGGTGAAAGCAATGCCCGGAAACCCTTGCTGTCCTCCCACCCTCCGGACCGCAGCCCCTGGACCGTCCTCATCCAGCAACCCGGTGGGACTTGGCCCTCGGCGCCGCGGCACCGGCCAGCGGAGAGGCCCGGCAGGATGGCTCCCGCGCCGGCCGGCGGTGCCGGGGGAGGCGGTGGCGGCAGATGGCGGGACGCATCCTGCCCCCATCCCTGGGACCGGCTCTCGGGCCGGGAGCAGCAAGGAGCCGTGGCGGGCCTCGCGTCGGGCCCCGCGCGCGGGGTGGCAGCCGGCTCGGCTGGGCAGCCAGGGCAAGGCATGTTCATAGCACAGATAAAGGCTATTTTTAACTTTGATAGATGAGAGCTTATTTCCTGACTCTGCCTGTGCAGCGGAGCGGCACGAGTGTCTCCCACTCCCCGCGCCGAAGGAGCCCCGGCCCTCGGTGCTGGGGCCGGTGGAGGGAGAGGCCCTCGCGGAGCTGCGGTAAGGGCCGTTCGGGGCTGCCGGGCAGGAACCCGAAACCCAAAAATGGCCTTTGCAGGAGAGGAGCCTCTGCTCGGCTCGGCGGGACGGGAGCGGGGAGCAGCCGGGGGCCGCGGCCGCCAGCGGAGCGGGAGGTGCTGCAGCCCCAGCCGGGCTCCCGGCCCCCCGGCTGCCTAGCATGCACTGAGTTTGACGGGTCCCAGCTCGGCTCTGGTGGGCACCCCGGGCCCTCGCTGCTGTTTGGCAGAGCACAGGGGTCTCCGCAGCTGGAGAGGGCGCGTAGCTCTCCGCGCCGCTGGCTTCACCCCCAGGGCTCGGCGATGCTCTGTTCCCCTCCAGCCACAGCTGGGCCGGATAGGGATAAATGCAGCGTCCAGCAAACGTGGCTCTTTTTCACCTTGTACTTCAGAGCCCAGACGTGTCAGCTAATATACTGTGATCTACCGCGGGGCTTCGCGTCCTCTTCCTCCAAACAGCCCAGCTCCTTCCCGGCGCACAGACCCTTGGAGGCCAGCGACACATCCAGGGGGAGATTCCCACGGAGGCAAAGTCCCAGGGGCCGGTCGGCTCGCCACGGGAAGCGGGATGGCACGGGGGACGTTGCGCCTGGTCCAAAACGCCCTCCTTGTGCAGGGTCCGGGGCCCCCTTCCCCGCTGCGGCCCCGGTGGCGTCGGGAGGACGGGTGACTTAGCACGTTTTTCCCTGCCCACCTCCCCCTGCGCCTCCCCCCCGGCCTCTGCCTTCGGGAGCCCTGACACTAATGCAGTGCAAGTGCGGGATTTATGGGCGGCAGCCCTCCAATTGGGCCATCCGTCTTGATTAAATTAGCCCTAATGGCTCTGCGCTGACTCGCTCGCAGCCCGGCGCAGCCGCGATGGAGGCGCCCCGAGGCGTCGCTCGCCCAGGGGAAGGGACCCACCGAGACCCTTGCCGCGGCCCCCGGGAGGCTGCGGGAGACCCCGCCAGGGTGCAAAATGTTGCTCCGATAGAGCCTGTTGCATCCTTTTTTTGCTTTGACAGCTCCGAAGCAAGCTGCCTGCACTGGCCTGGTTGCAGGATTCGGCCTTCCCCTGACCCGAGCTATTCCTCGGCCTCGCCTGGACACGGGGAGCCCTCCCGGGTGGCAGGGAGGCTGGGGGGGCTACGGCGTGACGGCCCGGGCAGACGGGCACGCTGGGGCGGTCGAGCACCCGGTGGGAGCAGGTCTTCTTCGCCCACGGCTTTGCCCAGCCCCGGGGTGCTGGGGGCGGCGCTGGAGGCAAACGTCTCCGCACCCTCAGCGGGTTTGGCAAGCCCCGGGGACGGAAATCCCGGGCCGGTTCTTTGCATTTCTGAGAGCAAAGCCGGGAGCGAGGGGTGAGGACCCGGCCCCCCCCAGGTCCCTGCCGGGGGGTCCGGCGGCTTCGCTGCCTGCGCAGGGGTCCTGCGCGCCGCCGGCAGCCCCGTGCCCGGCCCCGCCGGCCGGCGGTGCCTCCCCGCCTGGCCCTGGCCCCCCGCCAGCCGCCCGGCCCCAGCGGGCCGAGCGCTGCAGCCAATTTCCGTGCTGCCCGGCCGCCTAATTGCATTTATTGTTGAAGGGAGAGAAGGGAGCGGGAGGCTGGGCGAGGAGGGGGGAGCCTTCGCCTGGCATCTCAGGGGGGCGACGTGAAGGTGGGGGGGCCGGTGCTCCCGCGCCGGGGCTGGATCGGATAAGGTTTCCACGAGCAAGGCACGGAGCGGGGGCAGCGCGGGGAAGGGCGATGGGCTCGGGAGAGCCACCGGCCCCCTTCGGTTCCCGGGGGCGCTGGCGGCTTCGTGCCTGGCACCCGGGTCGTTGTCCCCACGGATGTGCAAAACCCCCATCCCTGCTGCTCGCCTGGATTTCAGCATCGCTGATGGGTCCCAACCCCGCTGGCACCCTCGAACCCCGCCACAGCCAGGCCCTCGGTTGCTTTGCATCCTGCCATCTCAAAGCGTTTGCTAAAACTCGGCGTTTAAGGGTCGGGTTGGTGCCGACATGCAAGCGATAGGGGTGAATTTGGGGCAGATACGTGGGGAGCGAAGGGACACGAGCCAGCAAGGTCTGGCCTCGCCGTGGCGATGCTCTGGAGTTTGGGGGTTTTGGAGAGCGTGGGAAACGGTGATGGGAAGCGAGGTGTGCTCCGGCAGACGTGCCGTCCTGCCCCGGGAGAGGGCAGGGAAGGCTGGGAGAGGTGTGGGAGCCAGCGGGAGAAGGAGACGGGGACGGAGGTGGAGATGGGCCGGATGGGGAGGCGACCGCTTTGCGGGCTGGGTGCAGGATGCGCTTTTTTGGGGGCTTCCTAGTGCTTATGGGGCTGGTGGCTGAACCTGCGGCTCCGCGACGCTGAGCCGAGCTGTGAGCTGTTGGGGATGGGGCTCTCCCGGCTGCGTTTTGAACTGAGCCTGGAAATCTCCAAAAAGGAGCAGGCAGGAGCCCCGGGACGCTAAGCCGCTGGGGTGCAGGTGACCGAGGGCAGAGAAGCCCAGCAAAAATTGCAGGTGGCTGTGGGGTGCCATCCTGTTCGTGACCCCCCCGCGCATCCCCCTGCACCCCTTTACCACCACCGGGGAAAGGGCAGAGGAGGGTTTCGCTTTGCCCCTTGCTGGGCTGGTCCCTCTCCAAACAGGCCGCGCTGTTGTAAGTCAGGACGACCTGGGGACACCCAGAGCCTCCCAAAAAACAACAACCATCATCGAGAAAGAAACTTGGACTCCTATCAACCTCAAAAGAAAAAAAAAAAATCCCCGCCCGCAATAAAAACCAGCGGCTTCACTTCTCAGCCCTCCCTCTGCCCCCGGCTCCTCGCCGCGCGTGCAGCCCCTGCCCCTGAAAACAGCCGAAAGCCGAGCGAAGACTCCAGGGAGGTGGCGAGCGCCATCGATTTTCCATGGAAGGCGCCCAGAAAGGACGGTGATGGACGGCGGGGACGAGAGCCCCGCGCCGCGGCAGCCGGCGCGGGGGAGCTGAGATGGATGCGCCGGGAAGGGCCGTTGCTTTCCCGCGGCCGGGGCTGCCGGAGCCGGGGCCGGGCCGCAAAAAGCAAGCGGAAGCCATCAAGGTGGAGGAAAGGAAGCGAGGAAGAAGAAGGGCCGAAGGGCTCCAGCGAAGCAGCCATTAGGAAAGTGCTGATGCAGAGGTTCACTTGTGCCGCCGGGAAGAGTTGGAATAGTTGCTGTTCACGGACAAAGGCGGTAGGAGGGAGTGGAGCTTTGTAGAAGCTGGAGTCTGTCTCGCTGGGCGTCTGTGTTTCATTCGCTGTCAAAAGCCTCGGAGCCGGGGGGGAAAGCAGGGAAGCGCCGAGCTGCAGCGCTCGCTCAGGATCAGATAGCAAGAAAACCAATAGCAGGGAGAAAAAAAAAAAAAAAAGAAGAAGAAGAAGAAGAAACCAACCCACCCTCCACGCTGAGACTGAAACAGGCAGGTCGCTGCCAACTACACAGCACACATCCGAGCGGCGAGCAAGTCTACCCTCCCCGGGCAGGAGCGGCGAGGAGCCCGCAGGATATTTGATGACACTTTCGCAACGATGGGTCGCCCAGCATCTCGCAGAGCCCATTTGGGGGCGAAGGCTCTGAGAGCACAGAGGGAGTTTGAAGCTAAATTCACCTGAGTCTGGATCTCTTGGTCGCTGGGATTTATTTTTATTTTTTTCCTCCGGGGGGGAGGGGGTAGCAGGGGGAAACCGAACCGACAAAAAAAACGGTTTTGTGTTGTTTTTTTTTTTTTAAATCTCCCTCTTTTTGTTTTTTCGCTGTTGCTTTTTGGAAGAAGATTTTTTTTTTCTCCCCCCCCTTCCCCCCCCCAGCCGCCCCTGCGGGTGGTTGGCATGGAGGGGCTGGGGCTGTGCCTGAGAAGAAGCAGCCGAGCGCCGGGAGCGAGCCGAGCGGATCGGGGGGCCCTCGCCAGCTAACTCGCCAGGACGCCCGGCCCCGAGCCCCGGCGGGGGGGGCTCCATGCGGTGAGAGGTAAGTGCCTGCTCCGGCGGCTGCCGGCGAGCGAGACAGCGCGACAGCTCCGCCGGTCCTCGAGCTCCGTCTAATCCCAAGTCGGAGGAAAAAACAGCAGTCTCATAGTGAGTCAATCCCTTCCACCTATTGCAGCCCCCACGGAGAGGTGAGAAGGGGAAGTTTTTGCAGCGCCGGGCTCTCTAGCGAAGTTCCTGTCCTCACCCCAGACCCTTTGCAGTCGCTGAAGCACCGGGTCGAGGTCGATTTTTACCCGGCCGGCCACCGCGGCGATGCCTTGGGCCCCCTCCCTGCCTCCCCGGCGAGGAGCTCGGCGCCCGGCCGGCCTCGGCGGCTCTGCCTCCGCCGGCCGCCTCGCTCGCGGACCTCAAACTTTTGCACGCCGGCTTTTCGGGCAGTGGCCGGGCAGGGGGTCGTGGGCCCGGCGGGGGTCCCCGCGCGCCCGCCCGTGCGATCGCCGGCCTGGCAGAGCCGGCCGGGCGCGCGGGGGGGCACGGCCGCGGCGAGCCGGGAGCAGCTGGGGGGGGGCGTTGGAAAGGCGAATCGCGAAGCACGGGGGGAAAAACCGAGCAGCCCGACAGCAGCAGCAGCAGCAGCAGAATTGCATCACTGTGATAGTATCGGCGCTGAGCGCCAGCCAGGGTAGTAAAATTGTCCAGAAAATGAGCGATACTGAAGTGCCTCCAGTTAGCACCTGCACGCCTTCCTCTGGGTGCACGAGAATATCTGTATTTTTAGAAGTCTCTCTTAATTATAGAGCAAAGAGTGTCGGAGTGAAAATGGTGTGTATTCAGCAGCGTTCATTGCCGGACAGCTTCGCAGTGAGTCTGAGCACAAAATAAGGGTTTTTCTTGCTCCCCGCCGTCCCCCCGTGATTTCGAACCACCTGTTTTGCAGCCGTCTCTGCGAGCCGGGGCTTGCGGTTTTTATCCCTGTTCTTAGAAAGCGCGACGAGGGACTTTGTTCGCCGGCACCGTTTACTCCGGTGGCGTTTGCAAAGCTCCGGTGAAAAGGGCCCGGACCAAGAAATTAGGAAACGGTTTTTTAACCCTGTCGCCCGATGGGCTGGGGCCGGGGGGGAGTCTTCGTGCCCGGGGAGCCAGGCCTACGGCAGCGCGCCTCCGGGATCGCAGAGGCTCGCGGTGCCTTCCCACGGCCCCCTCGGACCCGACCTGCGGGGGGGCAGACCCGCCGCCCCCCTGCCCGGCTGCCTGCCCGCCGTCGGCCGGCTGGGAAGGGGAGCGCGCGCGCGCGACGCTGCCGGCTCCCCGGGCACCTCCTTCCCCCTCGGCCCTTCCTCCGCGCTGGGAAAACTTTCCGCGTCCTTTCGTTGCGACCGGCAGGTGAGATCGCCTTTGCGCGAGCACAAAGCAACGCAGCCGTCCGAAAAGGATGAAAACGGTACTGAGAAAAGAATCGCCGCTTGTCCCTTCGGGGGCCCGGAAGGCGCCGGCACGCGCGTGCCCACGCGTACCGGCCGCGCTCCAGGAAACGCCGGCTTTCCTTGCGATGGCACCTGGCAGCCGCTCAGGTTCCTGCCTCACATCTGCGGCCCTTTCTAATCCAGCATCGTCTCTGCTGCTCTTTAGCCGAAAGAGTTGTTTCACCTGAAAAAACACAAGGTGGGCTTCCCCCCCCCCCCCGCTAAGGAGCCCCGAGATGATGCTGGGGGACGTGCCGAACGCCGGCGAGGCTGCCGGGGCCGCGCGCAGAGGCGGCTCGGCTGGTTCCCCCTCTCCGTCCCTACGGGCAATGGCTGGAGGGACCCGCCTGTCCCCTCGCCTGAGCCCCCGCTGCCTCCTCCGCCGGCGGGTTTGCTGCTGCTCTCTGCGTTTTGGTGGTGCCTAGCTCCGGCTCGCCCGGCCCCCGATGGCCTCGGCTCCATTTCTGGACTCTTCTGCGCCTCGGCCTCTTGGCTGACGTCCGGCTCGGTTTTGGTTTAATCACATGGGCCACCCAGCCCAGCGCGACGGCTGGCTCGCGCGGATGAGAAGGGAGAAACGGGGCCAGCTCGCCCCTGGTCCCCGAGCCGCCAACTCGCTGCGGGAGCCGGGAATCGCGCCCTGGGCGCAGGGCCGCCGGCCGCTGCAAGCACGAGCTCGGCCCGCCGCCCGGCCCCGCTGTGCCCACCCCGGCCTGGGCGTCCTGCACCCGCTGGGCAGACGCGTCCTCGCACCGGGCAAGCGAGGCCGCGCCGCGAGAGCTCGAAACGCAGCGAGGGGGAGCCGAGCGCCACCGGCTGCTCCAGGCCCCAGGCTGCCTATAGCCTCCCGCGTCGGGGTCCCCCCGGGCGCCTGGGGTGGAGAGGAGGAGGGTGGCAGCGAGGGGGTAGGTGGCGTGGGGTGGCCAGGTGCCTGTCGCCTTGCTGTTCCGTGGCCCAGTTCCACCACCTTAGCTCGTTCCCAGCTTATCCTCTCATTCCTACCTCATTTCCTAGCTCAGTCCCTCTCTCCTACCCCATTCCATCGTTCCTACCTCGTTCCCTCTTTCTTGCCTCGTTCCCTCGCTCCGAGCTCATTTTGTCATTCCAAGCTTGCTCCTTGGTTCCCAGCTCATCCTCTTGTTCCTGGCTTCTTTCCTGGTTCCTAGCACATTCCCTCGTTCCTAGCTCTTTCCATCATTCCCAGCTCATTTCCATTGTTCCCTCATTCCCAGCTCATTCCCTCACTCCCAGCTTGTTCCCTTGTTCCCAGCTCGTTCCCTCGTTCCCAGTTCATTCCCCCATTCCCAGGTCATTACCTGGCTCCCAGTTCTTTCCATAGTTCTCAGCCCGTTCCTGGTTCCTAGCTCATTCCCTCATTCCTAGCACTTTCCATCATTCCTGGATCCCAGCTCTTTCCAATGTTCCCAGCTCTTTCCAATGTTCCCAGCTCGTTCCTGTTCCCAGCTCGTTCCTGGTTCCTAGCTCGCAGCACGGCAGGACTGCCAGTGGGCGATGGTTTTTTGCAGAGCTCTTTCAGATTCTCCCGTTGGACTTTTGAAGCATCTGGTATCACTATCTCAGCGTCATTATGAATTAATTAACATTAATTCCTTGTTCTGGTATCTAGTATTGCCAGGAGCCTTAGCCTGGGCTTTTTTTCTCCTACCCCCAAGTGGAAATGGCCAGATCCATTCTTCACTTGGCAGAAAGCCAGAGTGAGGCCGCGTGGTTGGGGACCACAGGGTCCCCATCCCCATCCCACCCCGTGCTGGGGGGATGCTGCCAGCTTCCCTGCCAGTCCGCCAGCTGGGATGGGGCTTGGCTGGGGTCCGGGCAGAGCTTGGGGTGCTGCCAGCGCTGACCCTAGAGATGCTCGCCCCAGGGGTGCTGCCCGAAGGGATGCTGATCCCAGCATCCCTAGGGATACTGACCTCAGGGGTGCTGACCCCAGATGTGCTGACCCCAGGGGTGCTAGCTGCAGAGGTGCTGATCCCAGGGATGCTGACCCAAGGGATGCTGACCCCAGGGGTGCTGACCCCAGGGGTGCTAGCCCCAGAGATACTGATCCCAGGGATGCTGACCCGAGGGATGCTGACCCCAGGGGTGCTGAGCCCACTGGAGCTGTGGGGATGGGGATTTAGCCGGAGCAGGTGGGAAACGAGCTGGGAGAGAGCCCGGGGTCGTCTCCCTGGGCCGGCGTCCCTCCTGCTCCGTGAGTCACCCCAAGGGAAGCGCAGCTGGGAGCTGCCCCGCGCAGGTGAGCCCCCGGCAAAGTCGGGGCCAAGCAGGATGCGGGTGCCGCTCCCGCTGCCTCGCCGCGTCACCTGCCCCACGTCCTGCCCCACGGAGACGCAACCCTTTGCATTGGTGTCCCCTTTTGTGCCGCTGTCCCCTGCCACCGCCGTGTGCCCACAGCGCAGGGCCGCAGCATCTCTCAGGGCCACCCCAGGAACCCCGTGGGCTGCGCGGCGCGGGCTGGGGGCGCGGGGGGCAGCCCTCGCGGGCGGGGGGATAACCTGCGTGTCCTACATGCCGGGAGCCCGGCTCGGGCTTACATAACGGCCGTGCTGCAGTCTGCTCTGCTCATCCGCCGAGCGGCACAGGCAGAGCTGCAGCGCGGAGCCGATTCCCTGGATGTTTCCTTTTTGGGGGGGTGGGAGGGAGGGGGACGCTTCGGGGGCGGAGGAGCCCTGGATGGCAGCCAGGATCTGGAGGGGATGATGAGCGGGGCTGGCTGCAAACGGGGGCTGCTGGCTCCTGCCCCCGGCCCGCTCCGTCCTGTGACCTTGGGAGCCGAGATCGCGTAGGGGCACCGTGCCCCGCGGCAGGAGGGGCTGGGAAGGGGCAGAGAGCTGGTGCGAGTCCTACCCCTGTCCTAAGCGATGGGCGTGAGGTTAGAGAGGGTTGGGGAGGGACCCCACTGGCATCCACGTTCACATCTCCATCCACCTAGGAGAGCATAGCCCCACTGTGCAGATGGGGAAACTGAGGCAGAGTCTGAGCACAGCGTGCTGTGCTGGGATGGCAGCCGGGCAGCCTGGCCGTGACTGCCCTTGGCATGGGTGAGCAAGTACTGGGGGGACCTTCTGGATGGGGAGGAGGGGATGAGGCTGGCCTGTTGGATACCCATGGTCTGGGGGGGCTTGGGGCTGCGCTGACTCTGTCCGCGGAGCTGGTGTCCCCGCTCGGGTCTGGGCGGCAGCAGGGTGCTGGATGCCGGCACAAGAGCTCAGGGACCTGCAGGCGCCTTGGGCAACATCTCTGGAGCAAGGAGCAGCTCTGGAGCTCGCTGTGCGCATAGAGACGGGCTGGCACTGGGGCTCGTGGTACTGTGGAGCATCCCCCTCTGAAGCATCGCGGCTAAAAAGTCAGCGCGGCTCGCTGCGCCGACCCCGGGAAGGCTCCCGGCAGCAGGAGGAGGGTCCGGGCTCCGAGGTGCTGCCGGCTGCCAGCTCAGCCCGGACCGCACGAGGCCCTGGAGCGGCCTCCCTGGAGGAAGATGCTACCGCTCTGCCGGTGCCGCCCGCCCTCGTTCACCACCTCTCGGCCACCGGGGTCCCGAGGGGACATCCCGCCGGGGCCGCATCCTGCGTGAAACCCTTGTCCTTCCTTTAGTGGAAAGAGCGATGCTACAGCGGGGAGAGGCCGGCGCAGGCTGGCCCCGCTGCCTCCCCGGCTCGGCCCCGCGCCCCCGACATCCCCCTGGGCTGGCATCCCGCCGGCACCCCGGGGCAAGGCGCCTTCACCCCGGTCCTCCCTCCGGCGGCCCGGCCAGCCCCGCCGGCCGCGGGATGCAGCGCGGGCACCCTGTGCCCCGGCCCGGAGGGGGACAAGGGCTCCTGTGATCGAGTCCCTCCCGCGCGGGCCGGGAAAATTGTCGCATTGTCCTCGCCACGAGAGGCTCAAAGGCCTTTGGTTCCTCTTTTGGGACGTGCCTGGAAACGAGCCACTGAAACAAATGCCAGGAAAAAGAAGCCGTCAGTCGCAGCTCCTCTCTGGGTGCCAGCTCCGGCCTTTCCCGGTGCGGCTCCCTCGCCTTGCGAGAGCCCCCCAGGGCGGCTGGCGGGGCTGAGCCCCCGAAAGCGGAGCGGCTCAGCAGCGCCCGCTCAGACCCGTCCCTTCTGCAGGGGGGCCCCGGCCAGACGCGACACCCCTGGAGGCCCAGAGGCGAGGGTGGGGGCCGGCTCTGCAGCGCTCTGCCACCGCCGGCGCCTGCTCTGAGCGGGTGAGCTGCAGGGCTGAGAACGCCCTCCAACTCATTACACGCAGGGGCCAGCTAATCTCCATCTGACAGCGAGTCATCCCTTCTAGCGCTCGGCAGGCTGTAATGACAATGTACTTAAAGGGGCTGATGAATTAAGTGCATCTTATAAACGCATCAGATATTAAAATTTCCGTATAATTACAGTGCGATGGATTATGTGTGGTGCTGACGGGGAAGCAATTCAGTGGAGCCGAGGAATTACAGCCATGGAGGAGAGCAAGCGGAGCGTAATTGCAGTAGCGCTCGGTGCGATGCTGTGAAGCGGGGACGGGCTGGGAGCTGCGGCAGGAGCGGTGCTGAGCATGGGGTGTTTCACGGGGGCTGTGCTGGTTCAAAGATGAGCAGATCTTCTTTTCCTCTTTTTCCTTCTCTTCTCTCTTTTCTCTTTTCTTTTCTTTTTTCTTTTTTCTTTTCTTTTGCTCTCTCTTCTCTTCCTCTTCCCTTCCCTTCTCTTCCTCTTCCCTTCCCTTCTCTTCCTCTTCCCTCCTCTCCTCTCCTCTCCTCTCCTCTCCTCTCCTCTCCTCTCCTTCTTCTCTTCTCTTCTCTTCTCTTCTCTTCTCTTCTCTTCTCTTCTCTTCTCTTCTCTTCTCTTCTCTTCTCTTCTCTTCTCTTCTCTTCTCCTCTTCTCTCCTTCTCTTCTTTTTTCATTTCTTTTGCTCTCTTCTCTTCCTCTTCCCTTCTCTCCTCTCCTCCTCTTCCCTTCTCTCCTCTCCTCTCCTCTCCTCTCCTCTCCTCTCCTCTCCTCTCCTCTCCTCTCCTCTCCTCTCCTCTCCTCTCCTCTCCTCTCCTCTCCCCTCCCCTCCTCTCCTCTCCTCTCTTCTTCTCTCCTCTCCTCTCCTCTCCTCTATTCTCTTCCCTTCTCTTCCCTTCTCTTCCCTTCTCTTCTCTTCTCTTCTCTTCTCTTCTCTTCTCTTCTCTTCTCTTCTCTTCTCTTCTCTTCTCTTCTCTTCTCTTCTCTTCTCTTCTCTTCTCTTCTCTTCTTTTTTTCTTTTGCTCTCTCTCCTCTCCTCTCCTCTCCTCTCCTCTCCTCTCCTCTCCTCTCCTCTCCTCTCCTCTCCTCTCCTCTCCTCTCCTCTCCTCTCCTCTCCTCCCTTCCCTTCCTTTCCCTTCCCCTCTCCTCTCTTCTCCTTCCCTCGCTCTCTGGGCCTCACGTCCGGAGTGACCGCACCGGCAGGCACGCCGCCAGTTAAGCCGGGGGCAGCAGGGAGCCCGGCAGGGCGGTCCGGGTGCGAAAGGAGGCAGCCGGGCCCCCAGCCGGGCTCTGCCGGCCGGGCAGCCGGGTGGCCGGAGCCCTGCGTGTCCGGAGGCCGCCTGCGCGGCGGCAGCCCCGCGCCAGCAGGCAGGTGCGCGCGGCACAGCCTGCCCTGATCCGCTGACACCGAGAAGCCGCGGCGGAGAGAGCACGCGAGCCGCCGGCTCTCCCTTTTGGTGGGACTCGCGCTACACGGTGACGTGCCGGGGGAGCGACCGCTTCGGGAGGAGAGGCTGGATGCCTGCAGGGAGAGGGAGACTGAACGGGAGCAGGCGCTGCTAACGCGTAGCTGAGCTTTACCCACGCGCCGGCAGCCCCCGGTGCCCTGCCGAAACCGCCCGTGTGCCAAGGGGCGCCGGCCGCCCTGCCGAAACCTCTGCGGGCAGGTAAAGCGTGCGGGAGAGCAGAGCGAGGTGCCTTCTCCTGCCAGCCCCCCCGCCCTGAGTCGGGGCGTTTTGTGCAACGAGCTGCTGCCAGTTCTGCCGTTAATTATATGGACCGGTGCCACAATCAGACAAACCGGCGGTGCTGTCCCAGATGGCCGAGTCTAATAAGGGCAGGGAGAAAACCGGGCGCTTGGCTCTGCGCGACGGCACGCACCGGGGCGCGGAGCGGGCGGCCGCCGGGGACCGAAGGAGCCGGCCCCCTTGCAACGGCCAGCGTCCCCCCGCCGGGCGCTGCAGCTGCTTTTTTCCCGCGCCGGCCCGTGCAGCGCTCGCTGCCGTCGAAGCCGAGCGGCGGCGGGTGACAGCGGCGGCGGGGGCGAGCCACGTGACGCCTGCCCGCGCGCTTTCCCTCGCGCTGCCTCGCTAATGAGCAAAATCTGGCGCCGTTTCTGCCAGTCGTTAATTATTATTAATTATTTGTTATGCAAATAAAAGTTGAGGAGCGCGGCACTGCAGGCAACACAAGCGGCGCCGGGCCCGGCTCCAGGCGGTTCCCGCAAGCATCGCCACGGGTGCTGCAGCGGGAGCGAAGCCGGTGGCGGGGACCTGGGCAGGGCGATCGCTGGGGTGGATTTTCGGGGTGCCGCGCGGGGGTCCCGGGGCTCCCGTCTCCCCCCCTTTCCCTGCGGTCTGTCCCCAAGGGCAGCGGCGCAGGGACCGTCTGGATGTTTTAAGGAACGCCGGAGCGGGAATAAGCGGCGATTTCCTGTCTCTGGCCGGAGCGCGGGCCAAGACGGGACCTTGCTCACGGCAACGTTATTTCGGCGTTCCCGTCCTCCCTTTCGGCCCCGCGGCGTCGCTCCCGTCCTGCTCCGCGGGTCCCCGCGCCAGGCTGCTCCGGCACGCTCGCTAACGTCCCCCCTTAGAGGCAGCAGCGTTTCGGCGCCCGGCGGTGCAGCGCCGACGGCCGAGGCCGCGCGGACGGCTGCGTGCTGGACCCAAGTCAAGGCCGCCGTTCGCACGCCGTTCGCTGGAGGCAGATGCCGCTTTCTAATAAAGTGCCGGTCCCCGCAGCAAGCTGCGCTCGTCGTAGCCCGCTCCGGACGACAGCATGGGGCCAGGGCCGTGGCACGTCTCGCCGGACGCTGGGGGCGAAGGGGACCAGCTCCGCGCTCACCCTGGCCCTTTGCAGAGCGTGCAGCGAGAGCCAGCCGTGGTCTTTGCAGGGACCTCTGCCTCCGCCAGGCCAGGCCTCGGCTCATGTAGCGCGGATGTGCCGGATGGCAAATGCTTTGCTCTCAGTGGCACCCGACATCCCCAGCACGCAGGCGACTCTGGGGGCTAGGCTTTTTTCAGTCAAAAAAGGGCCCGTCGGGGCTGCTTGCACCCAAAGGCCACGTGCACCGCTCGGCAGCTGTCTGCCGGGGACGTTTCCCGCGTAAACACCTCGCGCTGGACCTTGGCCCGGCCAAAATAAGGATGCTCTTGACCTAAAGCCAAAGCGCGTTGCTCAGGAACTGGCCCTCGCTGCTAGCGCCGGGACTCAGGCATGCAAACAGCAGCGCGGCAATAGGACGGGGCGCGCGGAGGGCCGGAGCGGCGCGCGGCAGGGAGGCAGCGCTCGGCGAGGACACGGGCAGCCCTGCCTGCACCTACGTGCGGGGCGAGCAGCTCCGTGTTCCCGCAGACGCTGCCAGCGCCGCCGCGGACCAAACCCCAGCTCGGAGCAAGGCCGTGACGGATCCGGCCCTGCCGGGCAGCCGGCGGCTCTAGCTTCTCCCCTTCCCGCGTCGGGCTGGGCCGGATACCGGCGCCAGCATCCTCCCAGCACGTCCCCGCTCGCTCCAGCAGGCACCTGCAGCACCGCTTGTCTTTGGCCTTGCACGCTCCCCCCCGCTCCCCCCTCTCTTTTTCCCAAGCATTTTATATTCCTTCTTCCTCCTCTTCCTCAGTTCCCCCCCCGCCTGCCACCTCCTGTCTCCCCTGCCGCCGTGACCCCTCCGGAAGGGCTTCAGCATCCTCCCCGGCTCGGCGTCCTCACCCTGCTGGAAAAGCGGGCAGGAGCGCACGGGCAGCTTCCTGCCTTCGCACCCTGTAAGTGTTTTGTCAGCAGAGAAGGGCGTTTGTCGAAGCCCCGCCGGCCCGCCGGGAGCAGCCGGCCTGGGGAGAGGCGCCTGGCGCCAGGCTCGGCGCTTCTGCCCCATCCCTTTTCGAAACGCTCTGTTTCGCTTTCCCGGTGGGACGAGCGTCAGGTTTTTCTCCCCTTTCCCTCGCCGGGCGGCTCTGCGACGTTTCCAGCACAGAGTAGCGGAGCTCCCGGCGCTGTCCCCCAGCACGGCTCCTACCGGCGGACGCTCGCGGCCCCTTTCGGATGCGGTGGGGCGTTAGACGTCTCCTTGCTGCCCGTGCAGGAGCTGCTCCCTGGGCTCCTTGCAGCCGGAGGTTAAGGCGCCCGCTCGGCCCCCGCCGAACAAGCCGGACGGCAACATTTCGCCGGCCCAAACGTGGGAACGGCCCCCACGGGATCGACGGGCCCCGCGTGGGACGTTGCTCCCGTCGCTGCTTGGCCCCGGGCGGGTTTCTGCAGCATCTCTGCGTGACCGGCACAAAGCGATGGCCCAAATCCGTACGTTTTGCAAGCTTTTTCTCCGGCTTTGACACAGTTTGGCGCGATCCAAGGCAGCGATATTTAGAGACGTGAGCATCGCCACCTGCATAAAGCAGGGCCTGCCTGCAGAAAGACACCCAAATCCTGCTTATTAGGGTAGAGGGAAAGGCTCCTCCATCCCGACGTGCCCGCTTTGTCCCCATGCGCACGCCTGACGTCTGAGCTAGCAAACGCTCGCAGCCGCTATCGCAGCAAAGCGCTCCCGTCCGGAGACAGGTCGTCACATCATCCCCGCGCGCCGAGCGAATTGCAGACGGTTTGAGAGCAGAAGATGAAAAGGCAAAAACGTCGTTCCCAGAGTTTTCACCCAGAATTATTTGCTCAGCTTTAATAAGAAGTCACAGGCAAAGCAAGGTCAAGTGGCTCGCCCGACTTCCCTGGGCAGAAGCAGTCGAACGGGTGCCGCGGAGCGGCGCCGCTGGCCGGCTCCTGCCGAAGCCTTTGAGGGCACGGGCCAGGAGGAGAGGAAGGAATAAATCCTCTTGACCACGTTTCGGTCGCAGGCGCCTAAGCGCAGCACCTTGCAGCGGGGCAGACGCGGGAGCCAGCGTTGATGAGATTTTGATCATTTTTCCGGAGATGGAGGGGCCGGAGCGGGGTTGGGGGACGGTCCGGCTCGCCGCTCACGCCGCCGGCTCCGTCGCTTTGCCCCACTTTCCCCGGGGGCAATCAGCAGGCAAAATGCTGGGCTCCTTTTCCTGCACTATTCTCGGCTAGTTTGATTAGATCTAGCTTGTTTAGGATGAATCACTCCAGCGCTGCTGGTTGTGACCTTCTGGCCGCTGCGCTGGCTGAGACGCTGCCATTCCCCCTTTTATTGGCAAAAAATGGGAAGTCGCTTTTTCCTGCCTGTTTCTCCCCGTTTGCAGATGGCAATGTAACGACAGCCTTAACCAGGGGCTGCTTGGCAGCCTCCGGGCGCCCGGGAGAGGATGGCGGCGCGGCCGGTGGCGAGGGGGCTGCCCCTCCGGGGTTTTTATCCCGCCGGGAAGGACGGAGGTGACCTAGGAGCATCTCCGCACGACCGATCCGAAATCAGCCCGGCCGCTGCAGCGCTCCGACAGGCGCGTTAATTTAACTCTCCCTTTTCTTCTTTTTCATCTTGTTGATGAAACGGGACGGATTGCGGCCTTGCCCCAAACTGTACGTTCGGTACCGCACGCGCTGGCCCGGGCTCTGGGGCCATTCGAGGGGCTGCGACGCCCAGGCTGGGTTCTGCTAATTTTAGCTGGGATGGAGCCCGGCTTCTTTTGCGCTTAATCATATGGAGGTCAATGGGGTCACACGTAGCGCGAGGAGCTGATTGCTCCCGAGCGCCCATAGCCGGACCCGGCTCCTTGGGTTTATCGGTTTCTGTTTGCTGCATTTTCTCCCGTTTTCTTTCCAGGGGGTTATTTTTAGCTGGGCCACCTCTGCTCCCCGTCCTCCTCTCCCTCCTACTTCCCCGGGTGCTGCCTTTCGGCTCTTGGAGGGGGCAGGTAGCTTATTCGCGGCGACGGAGGCTGTCAGGACTTTGCCCAAGGGCGTTCGAACCTCCCCAGCACAGGTATAAAACTTCCTGAAGGAACAATTTGCTGCAGAAATAGCGCTGATCTAGCTGAATCCGACTGTTCCGGGAGAACAGCCGGGACTGTGCTGAAGCCGTCTCTCCCGGTTGTTTCCAACTTGACCCTGCGACTTTGGGCAATGCAAAAACATTTCGCGAGGAAAAATCTGAACTGTCACCCTGTTATCCTCTGGCCTGGAACGGGACCCAATTTTGGAGTTTCTGGCCATAGCGAAGTATCGTTTTTCGATACCCACCTCCTTGGCCTGGAGGAATTTGCCTGAGCCAAAGGCAGGGACAACGCCAAGCCGTGTCCCCTGGGACAGCACCCCAAGGTCTGGGTGCATCGTGCCAAAGAGGTCCCCGGGGGCCCAGAGAGCAGCTCTACATCTGCTCAGCTGCTGGCAGGACCAAACAGCCTTTCCCCCAAATTGGAAGTGTATTAAAGAAAAAAAAAACAAACAAAACCCCCAAAAGGTCGGTAGCTGCGATGCCATCTGTGTCTGCAGCACGGCACAGCGGGGGTAAACGGCCCGCGCAGCACCTATGGGCACAGCTCAAGTAGGTGGTACAGCTCTTCCTCCTCCCTTCCTCCCCCTCGGAGAGCAATGTCCTGCTTCTCCTGGGAACAACATATCTCCTTGGCATCGCCCTCCTGGGAAGCCTTGATTTCTTTTCCAACTGTGGCTCTCCAGCATGTCTTGGATATTTTTTTCTCCCCGCAGTTCCCCCTCCCATTGATCCCAGCGGGGAAGCTGGCCAGAAAGGTCTCCTGCCGCCCCGGCTGGAGGGGCTGGGGGACCAGGGGGGAATGTGTTACCAATTCATTTGTTTTCCTTGATGGGGTTTCGAAAGGTGCTGGGCTGATCGTTCGGTTTGGAGTCTCAGGGGGGCAATTTCCCTGGCAGCATCCAAGTTGTGTCACCTCTCCGCTCGGCTCTGTGACGACAGTGTTGCTTTGAATTCTTCCAACTTAAAACTGATTTAAATGACGGTGAAGTTGGGGGGGTGGCGTGTGGGAGTCGAGCACTGAGCGCTATTCTTTTTCGGTTGGCATGTGCCTCCATAAAGACTTCTGCCTTTGGGATTTGCACAGAGCCGTGGTCCAGACCGGGCTCCGAAACGCAGCGGCGGTCTGCAAAGCTGCGGCAACGGGCTCTGCGGCCGCTTCCGAATTGGGAAAGTTGAAATGTGGTTGCAAGCCTGGCGCTGGCCATGCCGTGGCCCTGGCTCGTCGTTTCGGGGGCTGCAACCCCGGGCTGATCCCGGGGACGTCTCACGCGGGCAGGGGAACAGCAGCTGAGCCGCTTCGCGGTGCGCTTGGCGATAGCTTCAAAAGGCGAGAGGGTGCCGCGGCGAGGCGGGAGCCGAGCACCCGCCGCGGAGCCAGCCCGGCCACCGCCCCCGCTGCCGCACCGACAGCTCCGGCCCGATTGATTGAGCTCCGTCTAATTTGCCAGAGAGGTGGGGAGGTCAGGAAAAAGCAAAGTCTCGCTGCTTTTGTGAAAAATATGTGCCTGGGTAATGACTTCATGGGGAGAGAGGCTGCAGAGTGAGCCGGTCTTACAGCCGCGAAACCACAGGAGGTGAAGGGAGGGGGAGCGATCTTGCAAATGTCTCAGCCGCAGGGAAAGCTGAATTTGGTGGCTGTGATCGCTGAGGACACGCACCTCCGTAGGGAAGCAGGCGCCCTCCCCTCCAGCGCTCCCAGAACGCCTTGTTTGTTTAATTTTATCTCGCACGAGAAATTATGAACGGAAAAAAATAAAACCCGCCGTTTGGCTCAGCTGCAGCACAAAAAGCCCCAGCGGAGCCTGCGGAGCGCCGGGGACAGAAATCCGCGCCCCAGCGCAGGTATTTCCGCCGGGGTCTGCAGATCCGCGCTGAGCACTGGCAGCAGCGGAGCAGCCGGGAGCTCACCTTCGCGGGGGGATGCTGCTGCTTTTTTTCTTTCTTTCTTTCTTTCTTTCTTTTTTCCTGCATTATAAACCACCCCCCCAAGCTAGATGGCAAGGGGAGGCTCGTTGCCACCCACGGGGCGCTCTGCTCCCAAGGGCACCCTGCGCCTCTCTCCCGCTGATGCCCTGGCACCGCGGGGAGCCCGTTGGGCGTCCGAGGGGACCCTTTCCGCAGCATCCAGCCCGGATCTCGTTGCCCAGAGCACGGTACATCGGAGCTGGTGGCATCCCCCTCTCTGAGCCGAAAACCCCACGGTGACCACATCTCTGCGACAGGATGGGAGCCTTGCCGGGGCCCTGGTGCGGCAGCCTGGCCTGCCCAGCTGCTTCCGACCTGGGAGCTCGGCCAAGGTTGTGTTTTGGGGTGAAAAGTTGAGCTCTTTGCTTTGCAAGCCACCATCGAAACCCCGGTGCGGGCATGGCATGGCAGCGCTGGTCCGGCTGGATAGCGCGGAAGTGTTTGTGCTCTGCTTTCAACTCATTTTCATTGCTGTCATTAGCTTAAATTTCAGAGGGAGCCTGGCTTGGCATCAGATGATGACGTCCTTTAATTTAGCAAATGTAAAAACGGGACCTTTTCCAACTGGAGCGATTAGAAATGTTCTGCTCCGTTCTCCGTCCATGCCGCAAGCCGGGTGTCGGGCGCTGGCCGGCACCATCAGCCACCAAACTGCCCCCAGTGTGGCCACTCGAGCCAGCGCGGCCGAGGCTGAGACCTCCCGCACTCATCGCATGTGTGTGACGGCCCTTCATCCCGATTCCTGCCCTACTCCCTGAGCTCCCGGCTCCTGGGCTCTCGCAGGGATCTGCCGATGGTCCCAGCCTGGCAAACGGCCCCGACAGCCCCGGGGGCTGGAAGCGGGAGAGGAATTGGCTCTCGGGGCAGGGGGCGAGGGAGGCGCAGGTTCAAATCCTGCCCCGGGTGTAACACGCGTTTGCCCTGACAAGGGCCTTCGCCGCCACTGGGCTTGCGTATAATGGCGCGTGGTCCCCTAAGCTGCTTAATGAGGGTTAAGAGGCTAACGGGCTTATTACCAGCAATTATTTCCACAGCCCTGCAGGTGTCTCTGCAAACGGCAGGGCCCTGCGCCTGGGAGCATCCGGCAGTGTGGGCAGGGCTCCCGCCTAGCAGCTGGCCTTGGGTGCCACGAGACCGTCATTGCTCAGCTCGCTGCCCGAGCCAGACCTGTGGCTGTTTTCTGGGCGTTGCTGTACCCATTGCAACGACCCAGGCCGTGGTTTCGGCAGGAGAGGGGTGTCGGAGGAGGGGGAGGCCGGCCTGGGGACCCCCCCCCGCCACCCATCTGCCTCCGCGCTGCGACGGGCAAGCGCAGCATCCTGCGCAGGCAACGGCACGAGGCAGTCGCCTGGAGACGGCCGCCGCGGGTTGCCACGGCGACGCAGCCTTCGCCGCAGCATCCCTCCGACTCCGCCAGTTTGGCCAAAGTTGGGCAAAAGGCGACGGGCCGAGGAGGGAGCCGGCGTGGGGCGGAGGTGTGGGGAAACTGAGGCACGGCCGGCGGCGGTGGGAGGGCGGCGGCGTCGCTCGCGGCAGGGCGAGAGGCGCCCGCGAGGGGCTGGAGGAGGCTTTTGCCAGAGGAAAGCCTGGGGGCGGCGGCTGCCTGCGGCCTTGGGGAGGGTCGTCAGCGGTTTGCACTAACGAGCCGTCCCCGCACGAGCATCAAGCGTTCGATGGTCGCCATGGTGACGTCACCTGTCATCTTTTATTTAATGCACCGGGCGCTGGCGCGTGCCGGCACGGCGGGGAGCTGGGCGCAGCCCGGGGAGCTGCCTGTGCCCCGGGGGGGCTGAGCCGCCCCTCGGCGCCCCCATCCCAGCCCAAAACCTCGCAGGCGCGTGGGTCCCGCCGCCCCACCTCGCCGCTAATTATAAATGACAGATACGGCGGGTGCGGAGAGGTTATGCAACTTTGGCATTTGGAAAATTCTTGTTCCTTTCTTATCGACTATATAAATACCTTGAACGTGGGCCAGGCAGCACGGGGAGGAGGGCGATTAAAGGGGCTGCAGCCGGCGCCTGCGCGCGGGCCCCTCCTCGGCACCGTGCCTCAGTTTCCCCCACTGTCAGGTGCTCCAGGGACGGCTCGTTGCTGCAGGGTGACACCATGGCACCGGCAAGGCCCTGGACCCGGCGGCGGGGGGACGCAGCACAGGGGGGGCTGCACCCCTCGGCCGGGTGCGCGTGTTCGTGCCGCCTGCAAAGTCATCGCCCCGCGGGGACGTTCGTGCCCGGCCGGGGCTGCGTCGATAGGAGCACGCGTCATGCGCGGCGAAAGGTGGCCGGGGCGCCGTTGCGCAACTGGCGGCCGCTCGTCCTGACGCCACCGTCCCCTGCGCCGACAGCGGCATGTCACCGCGTCCCAACCTCCTCGACGGCAGCCGGCCGCCGCCGCCGGGGACGGAGCGCGGGGCCCCGACAGCAGCGGCACGGGCCGAAATCTTTCCTTGCAGGCGTTTTATTTTTGCTTGCCGGAGAACGGCTCGTGGAGACGCGCGTGCACGCGGGCGGGCGTTGCGCTGCCCTTGCTGCCCGCAGCCGCACGTGTGGGTTGTTTTGGGAGGGCTGGCCCAAAAAAGGGATTCTTGCCTTTTATTTTATGGCTTTGAAGCTGCTGCAGCAGGCAGCTTAAGGAAGGCACCCAGCAGCGACCTGGGCTTTGGAAACGGGCAGAGCAGAGACGACAGCTGGCCGCGGTTTGAACCTCGCTGTTTTAAAAGTGACCTTTTTCATGCCTGAGTCTCTCCGCCCGTGATGCCTGCAGCTCCAGGGCCCCTTAATGAAATGATGCACGAGAGCGTCTGGGGCTGGGGAAGAGAAAATAATGAGAATAGGGTTATTTTAAGTACTTCCAAGTCCACCTGGCGGACACCTTCCTAGTGATCCCGATGTGAGCAGGACTTCCCAGAAGAAGCCGCCGAGGGTGGCCGGGACGTGACTTGGTGCCTGGGCCGGGTGCAGAGGGCGCCCGGTGCCGGTCCCCCGAGGCGGCGAGCGAGGGAGGGTTAGCGGAGCGACCCGATCCCGCCGGCGTTACGTAACCCGTGCGCTGAGTCTCCAGCTCATCCGACAAAACGCTCCCTCGCGCCCCCCCCCCCCCATGCCCTGCGCTGCCTTTTTCGCCCTTGCATCTAGCTGTTGTTTTGGGTCATTTCTGCAACCTGGGGGCATCCAGCTCCCGAGCGAAGCCGGGCCAGGAGCAGAAGCACGGGACTCAGCCCGAGCCGGCGGCCTGCCAGTATCCCCGAGGAGGGAGGACTCCTCCGAGCGACCAAGGGAGCCCTCAGAGGATGAAAAGGGCACAGAAGCTCTTGAACTGGTGCGGGCAGAGCCCTGGGCGGGAGGCAGCAGCTCTGCAAAGGCCTCTTTCCTCTTGAAGGTACCAGGCAGTATCACGTGTGTGTTGGGGGGTGTTTTTCCTCCCTGACAGAAAATGAGGGTGATTTTTCTTCCTCCCTTGAGAAAGGCTTGAAGATGAGGGTGTTTTTGGGTCATAGCAGTCATTAAAATGTAGGTTCAAAGAACCAAGGTGTCGCCTTCAGCTGCTGATGGAATTGTTCAAGTCCAGTATCAGATGCCCAAGGTTTAAATTTATTGCATCCTCCCGGCTGGTCCTTTTCATCCTGAAAACCTCTGAAATCCCCTTCAAGCTGTTTCTCTCCCAGTACGTTGAGAAGAGCTACAGTAGGTCAAGCTTTCTACCACTTAGAAGACCCTCACTTGTGGCGCCTGTAATTTTGCTGCAATTACAACCCGGGCGGTAACTCTGGCCCCGGCTCGCGGGAACTCCCCAGGGCTGCAGTGCAGGACCAGAGGTCTCCGGTGCCAGGTCCTGCACATATAGGGAGCAGGAGAGGCTGTAACCTGAGCTTGGAGACAATTAGCCCGGACCGCAGTGTGCTGCGCGGGTCAGGTCCCCGTCGGCCAGCTGGGCGGGCGGGCGGGTGCCGAGCGGGGTGCTGGGGCCGGCACCGGCGCTGTGTTCACCTCGGCTCGGGAATCTGCGCCATCGCTGCGGCCGGACCGGTCTCGCACCGATTGCGGGGTGAGTAGGGCCGGGAGGGCAGGGTTGGGTGCGTGGCCCGAGCGTGGCGTGTCCTTCGGCCTCGTCGCCTTCCTCCTGATGTTTAGGGTTTTGCACCCTGCCGATGCCTTGATCCGCGGCAATGCCGAAGGGCTTTGGAAAAGCTGGGGGGCGGGATGCAACTCCGGCTGCCCTGGCACGGCCACCGAGCCGGGAATCTTGCTCAGGATGCTGGGAGAGAGGCTGTACTTCAAGCCAAGTGTCAAGGAAACACTAATGCCCAGGCAGAGCAGAGAGATCGGCGTCTTTAAAGCCCGAGAAAGGGTGGAGGATGCCCGCAGGAGGGGTAGCGCCAGCGCCGAGCCCGCGGCGCATGGCGCTGTAGCCCCGCTCGCGTCCCCCCTTCCTGGAAATGACGGCTCTGGGAGTCCCCGGCGGGGTCTCGCGCTGGCCCCGCTCCCCTCCGGGGTGAAAGCCGAAACGCCGCCGCAAAGGAACGGGCGGCCGGGCGGCGCGGAGCTCGGCGGCGGCGGCGGCTCGCAGCTCCACCTGCGCCGGCTGGCAGCCCCGGCGCTCCCAACCTGACGCACGGCGCGGCTTCCAGAAACGCGCAGGATAAACATTTCCCGGGCGCGGGCTCTGCCCACACAGGAGGTTTCCCTCTCGCTTGAGACACCGCTCCTTGGGAGACTTTTTTTTTTTTTTTTTTTGGGTGCAAACAGAGAAACGAGCCTGGGAGAAGCCTCCTTGGGGCTTTCTTCTACCTGGGGTTGGAGAAGCAGCGATGGGGAGACGGCCTGGCCTGGGAGAGCAGGCGCGCGCCGCCGGGGCAAGCCGAGAAATGCGCCTCCAAGACATTTGCCCTTCGGGTCCTGCTTTTCCCTTCCTTCCCACGGTGCTTTTTAGCTGCCGGTGATGCCCCCGGGCCCTTCCACCCTGGGCTTTCGGCACGGGCCGATCGGGAACAGACCGTCCCCCGGTGAGACCCGACGTCAACGGGGAGCGGGTTTCCAAAGCCCGGGGCGATGGCACGACCTCGCTGGCGGCCGGCAGGGAGGGAGCGCGCAGGGCGGGTGGAGAGACCCCTCCAAGGGCATCACCTGAAAATACCCTCTGACCCGCACGGTCCGGGGACAAGACCTGTTTTTGGGATGCGGGAGCCGCAAATCCCATCTGGGGGGGGTTTGCGGCTGTCCTCCAAACTGACCCCGTAGCCAGCTCTGTTTCTCCTCCCCGTGCTGGACATCTCCATCTCTGCCGTCGCCATCCCGGGTGCTCCCAGGACGGCCCGGTCCTCTGCAGACCTTCGAGGGTGGCCATCGCAGAGAGGGGCCCGGCGCCTCCCTGGCATGACCTGGTTTCCCAGCCTCCAGCCGGGTGAGGGCTGCCGAGCCGGGATGCCCAGAGCCGCGGGGCGGCCAGGAGAGCCGCTCCGACGTGGCCCCGCGTGATGCTTCGGGACAAATCCTGCAGGGTGCAGGGTGAGCAGCCCGTCCGGGGGGCTGGGCGGGCGTCAGCAGGCTGGGAAACCTCCCTTCCCCCTCGCTAAATCCCTTCCCCAGCGCAGGACAGTAGGTTACGGGACTCGCCCGGAGGTTGGATTTAAGGAGATTACAACTTCTCCCCCCGGATAATCTAGAAATTCAATTAAAACTCTCGGTCTCTCTGCTGGGCGGCAGCAGGGCCCCGGGGCACCCTGCGCCCCGCAGCCATGGCCGGCGAGCGCCGCCGAGCCCCCCCGGGTGGGCGGGCGCCAGGTAAGGGCAGACCCCCACCCTGGGGACCCGCTGCCGTGGGGGGGCGAGGTGCCAGGGTATAGAGGGGGGTGAAGCGGGGCAGCCGGCGGGGCTGGATGGGGACCCCGGGGTGCTCGTGCCTCCCGCAGGGCATCGCTGCTCCGGATGGAGGGGTCTTTCCCGGGGCTGCTCTAAATATCTCCACAAATCCGGGGCGGATTTAGAGCTTTTAGGGCGCTTAAGCCAGAGCCCGTCACCCCAAGCGGTGCCTGGACGCGGCACGTGGCCCTTTTCTCCCTCCGGATCCCGCGGCGGAGGCTGGCGGCCGGGGTGCCGCGCGGGGAGGCGATTCGGTACCCGCATCCCTGCCGCAACTGAGCAGCTTCCCGTTATTCCTGCCCCGGCGGGAGAGCCTCCCGCTGCCCTCTCCGGCAGCGCAGGGGAAGGAGGGGGCCATTCGTCTTCCCGACTCCGTCGGGGCCCGGCCCGCGTCGTGTCGCGTCCCGTCGGCCGCTGATTTATTGGAAGCGCGCAGACCCGAAGTGTCGCCGGGAGTGAGTTATCCGGCTAGCAGAGCTCCCCTCGGCACAGCTCCCACCCGATGTCCCGGCTGGGGGGGGGGGGGGGCCGGTTTGGTGGCCTCTCCATCGAGCCGGGGTGAGGGGGAGCTTCGCGCCGGATGGGGCCAGATTCGGCCAAACGCCCTGATTTCCCGCATGGTTCCCAGTGTGGCGGACGCGGAGCGAGACGGGGCCCAAGGCTGGAGGCCCCGCTGCCCCTCCGCCCCCCCGAAACGCCGTCCTGCCGCTCGCCGGCCCTCCCGAGGTGCAGGGAAAGGTGCGACGATAAATCACGTCGGCGCGTTCAGAGCTAACGGCCTCCAGTGCACTCAGCGCGTTTTTCCCAGCGCTCGCGGCGCTCGGCAGATTGCTGCAACATTTAAGGCCCTTTTAAAAAAATAAATAAAATTAGCAGTGCAGTCGGCGGCTTGCTTTCGCCGCTCGGGCTCTCTGCGGGAAAGCGCTCCGCTGGGGAGTCGTGCTGCTGCAGTTTAGCGGCAGGAGCCGTCGCCGCCAAGGCAGCTCCTCAGCCGCTCGGTCCGCGGCACCGCCGGGCTGGGGGCAGCGGGGAGCCGGGGGCGATGCTCCCCCGAGGCGGCGGGGTGCTCCGAGCTCTTCGCCCGCCCGTCCGCTCCGCACGCGGGGCACGGACGGCAGGCGACAGCCGACGCGTCGGGTTTGCGCCCAGGAGGTGCGCGGGCAGCAAGCGGGGTGCACATCTTGGGGAGGGAGGTAGGGGCGGCCCGCGGGGCCCCCTTGGGCCGGCGGAGCCCGACCCGCTCCAAGCCTCCCGCGGCGGCAGTTTGGGGCTGTCGCCTGAAAACCAGAACGGCGCCAGCAGCGCAGCTCTCCGCGAGCTCAGGAAACTGCGCTGAGTAAAGGAGGAGCCGCAGGCAGCGGCGTGGTGCGCCGGGGGGGGGGCCGCGCTGCCGGCCGCTGCCCCCGCCGCCGCCGCCGCCGCCGGGAGGGGAGGCTCCGCCGCGGGGCCGGGGCCGGGGCCGCCGCCGGGAGGGGAGGCTGCGCCGCGGGGCCGGGGCCGGGGCCGGGGTCGCCGCCGGGAGGGGAGGCTGCGCCGCGGGGCCGGGGTCGCCGCCGGGAGGGGAGGCTCCGCCGCGGGGCCGGGGCCGGGGTCGCCGCCGGGAGGGGAGGCTGCGCCGCGGGGCCGGGGCCGGGGCCGCCGGCGGTCGTTGCCCTCGCGGGCCCTTCCCCGCCTGCCGTCCGGGCAGCGCCGGTAGAGCGAAGCCTGGACAACGCGGGATGAGAGGAGGCAGTCAGAACAGGTGGAGGGAGAGAGGAAGGAGGGAGAGAGAGAGCAAGACGGAAGGAAGGAAAGGAAGGAAAGGAAGAAAGAAAAAGGAAGGAAAGAAAGAGAAACAGGAAGGAAAGAGAAAGGAAGGTAGGAAGGAAAGAAGGAGAGAGAAAGAAAGAAAAGAAAAGAGAAGAAGGAAGGAAGGAAGGAGAGAGAAATAAGGAAAGAAGGAAGGAAGGAAAGAAAGAAAAAGGAAGGAAGAAAAGAAAGAAGGAAGGAGAGAAAAAGAGAAAGAAAAAGAAAAAGAAGAAAAGAAAGAAGAAAGAAGGAAGGAAGAGAGGAAGGACCAAAAGAAGGACACAAATAAGGAAAGAAGGAAGGAAGGAAAGAAAGAAAAAAGAAAAAGGGAGGAAGAAAAAAGAAAAAGGAAGGAAGGAAGGAGAAAGAGAAAAAAGAAAGGAAAAGAAAAGAAAAAAGAGAAGAGAAGAGAAGAGGAAGAGAAGAGAAGAGAAGAGAAGAGAAAAGAGAAAAGAAAAGAAAAGAAAAGAAAAGAAAAGAAAAGAAAAGAAAAGAAAAGAAAAGAAAAGAAAAGAAAAGAAAAGAAGAAAAGAAAAGAAAGGGAAAGGAAAGGAAAAGGAAGGAAGAGAGAGGAAGGAAGGAAAAGATAAAGGAAGAAGTAGGCAAGAGAGGAGGGAAGGAAGGTGAGAAGGAGGGAAGGATGGAGGGAGCGAAGGAGAGAGGGAATGAAGAGGGAAGGGAGTGATGCTGCTGACGGGGGCCCTGGGGCTCCCGCGGAGCGTCAGCCGGGGTGAGCGCAGCTCGCTGCCTGCAGAGTCATCCCGGGCGCGTCCACCCTCCCAGCACGGTTAATCCAGACCCCGGCTAATCCTCCCGCAGGTCACCGGGAGCTCATTGCGTTTTATTCACTTCTCAAATGCATGTAGAATTAATTAAAAAAAAAAAAAAAAGCAAGAGCAAATTCATCCAGTGGCGAAACCGTTCGGTGCATTCCTGCGCGTGTGCCTGCGAGGCTGTGGGGAGAGCAGGACAAGGGCGGTGCAAAAGCAGACGGGCTTCATCTTACTCTAAATGCTCAGCTTTCATTAAAAAAGAGGGAGAGAAAGCCTAAATAAACCTAGGCACTGCGGTTATGAGGAAAACTTGGGACAGGTGACTCAGGTGGGGTTTGTCAGTCTGAGTCTGCCGGCAGCCTGAGATGTTAGCTCTGCAATGCGACCTGCCAAGTCCTTTCTGACTTCCAGCAACAAAGATGGGGGGTTAAATATTACCTGTTAATGCTTATTTTACTCTTCACCATGGCCTGTAAGGAAGGAGAGGAAGTCGCTGGCTGAGACGTGTGCGATCTGGGCCAAGCAACCCTAGTTGGGCACAAACAATTGCTCGGTCGGTCTCCTGACACACCAAAAAATAATAGTGGAGCTTAAAAAAATAGCATTTGGGCTAAAAATGTAACATTGCATCTGGATATGGAAATATGTTGTTTGATGTATAAGATGGCTTTTTCAGGGCCGGGGCAGTTTGGGCACTGGGGGAATTTGTTAGCGCCGCTGATTGCGGTGCTGGACTTGCAGGGAGACACCAAAGTGGGACCCAGGTGGGATCAGGCAGGACTTATGTAAGAGGAAATCCATGGTGCCACGGCTAGCTGGGCTGATGGAGCTCGGGGCAGGCCGTGGCCGGCAATGCTCCCCCGGCGATGGTGTGGGGCCTGCCACCCGCCCCCGGGCCTCCGTGTAATGGAAAGGGCGCGCTTGTCGCCGCCTGTCCCCAGGCTCTCGAGCTGATTGCAGGAATCGACCTCATCGACCGGGGCAGCAGGAACGAAACAGCGCATACAGCCCGGCAGCGGGTCTCTGCGACGCCGCGAGGCACGATCCGGGCACCTCCACGGATGGGGAGGTCACGGGGGGTCTGCACCGTCGGCCCAGCGCATGTCTCACGGCTGGCAGCACGCGGCGCAGGGCGGATCGATGGTTTGATGCCACGTGACAAATCCCATGATGTTAAATAATCGGACGAGAAATGGCACGGGGTGATTTTGGGAGCGTGGAAGCTCTCTGGGGTACTTGGGATGTGGCCACGTGGTTTCTCTGCAGCCTGATGCAGCCCCGCTTGCAATATCCTCCGGAGGTGCTGAAGGGGGGCCCAGCACCCTGGCAGGATGTAGCTAGGAGCCTCTGCATGCTGGAGACCTCAGCAGAGCCCTCCTGCTCTGGGGAAGCTCCCCCACCTCGGGCCACCTTGCCCGTGGCCACACTGCCCCCACCGCTCCCCCAGGCACACCGAGGCTAGATCCATGACCTTGCAGCTGGGCCATTGAGAAGGCACCAGAACAGCTCCTCGTTCCCCAGCTGCAGTGCTCCCATCATACGACTTGGGCAGCAAAACACATCTGTGACCATAGGCGGCCACATTTCCCAATGGATGCGTTGGGAAAGTTGCTCCCTGTGGCATCTGCTCCAGGCGAGTGCCTTCCAGAGGCCGTCTCCAACCAGCCACACGTTGGCCGTGTCCTCTCCCATCCCCGGGCCTGGGGACGGAGGTTAAATCCACATCGCTCTGTGGTTTCCCTGGGCCCCAGAAGAGCTGGTGCTCGGGAGGTCGGGCGATCGCTGCTGTGATGTGCTGGGCAGCGGTCCATCTGGCACAGGCAATGTGAACTGATGGAGCCGGTTTCAGGCATACCTTTATTAATATCCCTGCACGGAGGAAGGAGCGTGGCCTGTCCTTTCTGCTTTCCTCTGCGGCAGCCCAACCCCAGAGACTCCGCTCCGAAAGCAGAGCTCATGAGAAAAGCACAGGGAAGCAATCTTCAAAGGCTCCAGCTCAACGCAAGGTTTTGAATCCGCTGCTGTCGGTCAGGTTCTCAGAAATGCTGGTTTGCTCACGCACTTTGTAGAATGAAAGAACAAACTCTAGGACCTCGTCCTGTCTTGTTTGTAGTTCTTTAGGAATCGCCTTGGCATAGGAGTGAGAGCAAGGGGAGCAGGGGGGATCCTCACTCAGCCGCCTACCCCACTGGGCCCACAGCCAAGCACCCCCTCGTGCCCCTTCGCCGTGCCCAGGGTTCGCGTGGGAAAGGTGACGGCCATGTCTTTGTTTTCTCATTGCAGAGCCTCTCACGGGATCCGCTTGGTGACGCTGCGGCCCAGACGTGGAAGCTTGGGACTTCTCTTCCACCGCAACAGAATTTGGGGGGTGGGCAGGGGTGGGCCAGGGGGACGCTGGGAATCAGAAGACCTTTTTCCTTCACCGTGGGCTTGGCTCAGGGATGACTGCAGGCCGAGTCAACCCTTACAGCATAGTGTCCTCTGAGGAAGACGGGCTGAGGTTGACCACCATGCCAGGTATCAACGGCTTTGGCAATGGGAAAATCCACACCCGGAGGAAATGCAGGAATAGGTTTGTAAAGAAGAACGGCCAGTGCAATGTGGAGTTCACCAACATGGATGACAAGCCTCAAAGGTACATTGCAGACATGTTCACCACATGTGTTGACATTCGCTGGAGATATATGCTATTGCTCTTCTCCCTGGCATTTTTGGTGTCCTGGTTATTGTTTGGCCTGATTTTCTGGCTAATTGCACTCATTCATGGAGATCTAGAAAACCCAGGTGGAGACGATACTTTCAAGCCTTGTGTTCTGCAAGTCAATGGCTTTGTGGCTGCTTTTCTGTTCTCCATCGAGACCCAAACAACCATTGGTTATGGATTCCGCTGCGTGACGGAGGAGTGCCCGCTCGCCGTCTTCATGGTGGTCGTTCAGTCCATCGTGGGATGTATAATAGACTCTTTCATGATTGGTGCAATAATGGCAAAGATGGCCAGGCCCAAAAAACGGGCCCAGACATTACTTTTCAGCCATAACGCAGTTGTGGCAATGAGAGATGGAAAACTCTGCCTGATGTGGAGAGTTGGGAACCTCCGGAAAAGCCACATAGTAGAAGCCCATGTACGAGCTCAGCTAATTAAGCCCAGGATCACAGAAGAAGGGGAATACATACCACTCGACCAAATAGACATCGATGTGGGGTTTGATAAAGGCTTGGACCGTATCTTCTTGGTGTCGCCCATTACCATTCTCCACGAGATCAACGAAGACAGCCCGTTGTTCGGGATCAGCCGCCAGGACTTGGAGACGGACGACTTTGAGATCGTGGTCATCCTTGAAGGCATGGTAGAAGCCACTGCCATGACAACGCAAGCTCGGAGCTCCTACCTGGCCAGCGAGATCCTGTGGGGCCACCGCTTTGAGCCTGTTTTGTTTGAGGAGAAAAACCAGTACAAAGTAGACTATTCCCACTTCCACAAAACCTACGAGGTCCCGTCCACCCCCCGCTGCAGCGCCAAGGACTTGGTGGAGAACAAATTCCTGCTGCCTAGCACCAACTCCTTCTGCTACGAGAACGAGCTGGCCTTCATGAGCCGCGACGAAGAAGAGGAAGACGATGACAGCAGGGGTTTAGACGACCTGAGCCCGGACAACAGGCACGAATTTGATAGGCTTCAAGCTACAATAGCGTTGGATCAGAGGTCGTACAGGAGGGAGTCAGAAATATGACTCTCGGTCCTTTCACTAACTTTTCCGAGGGTATTTTTTTCCTCCTCTAATCTCTTCCCCTACCACCCGCTCAAATTATGCAGAACAATGCAAGTGCCATAGGAATGCTTGAGAAATTAGTATTGTTCTTAGTTTTAAGTTTCATTGCAATAACCACTGGCCGGTCTGCAGGAGGGAACGGTGGCAGGCCACAGGGCGTTTCGAACTTGCGGCGTCTGCGCAGCGACTAGCAGACGTCCCGGGGCGGTTCGATCTGGCGGGAGCGGAGAGAGGAGAGGCCGCGGGTGACGTGCGCGGGTGGGTGCTCGTCCCGCGAGGGGGCTGCAGGGCTTTGCTTTCCCCCAGGGAAAAAATGGGAGCCGTTTTTTTGGAGCTGAGCACTGCGAGATCCAAAAAGAGGAAATGTCAGGAAACAAATCTTTCTCGCTCTCTTTCTTTTTTCCTTTTTTCCTTTTTTTTGATTTTTTTTCTTTTTTAACTAAGCAACAACAACAACAACAAATTGTTCCTTCCGGCAGGCAGTACGATTCGGTTGCACAAGAACAACACTTGAAATAACATGCAAAATTAACTTACTTCTTTTTAATTTGGGAAAAGTGGGGAGGGAGACAAGAGGGTTTTTAATTTTTTCAACATAACATTTGGGAGACTGTTTACCAAAATAATAATAATAATAATAACAATAACAACAACAATAATAATAATATTAAATCTGAAAGAAGTGATTCAGTATTTTTTAAAAATGAACAAGGGAATGAATAAGCTACTCGAGTCCTTTGAGGGGGTGTAGGCCAGATGCAAGAGCTAGAGGCCAAGACTTCATCCAATTTGTTTTTTTTTTTTCCGCCAGTGCAGCTTCATAGGCAGAGAGCGGACGTAAGTGGCTGGAGAGCCGTGGCAGCGAAAGCGAGTAGCATAATTACTGGCAAAGTAGCTAATAAGGAAAAGCCAGACAGCGATAGAAAGAATCATTGTAAACACAATAATTAGCCAATTTCTGGAAATATTTGTCCTCAGGGTGGAAATAGGGTCTGCAGTGTCAGCCGCTGAAGTGCCGGACCTTCCCCAGCATCTCCAATGGGCAATTCATAAGTTTCACCGTGGCTAAACTGAAATAACAAAAAGCACAAAAGAACAGTCGTGAAAGCTCTGAAATCTGGGGATTTTCCCAGTGTCCAAACCGATTTGGTGTTTTCCCCTTGAACAATTCAGGCGTTTCAAACGTGGAAATCCACGGGAAGTTGGTCTGACTCGCTCGCGTTTCTTGCAGCGCAGCCCGGCCCCACGCAGCCGTTGCCGCGCCAGGCTGGCGTTTATGACTTACCCATTCATTTCGGAATTAAATCACTGCAGAGTCCCACTTCAGAGGCAGGCGCTTTCCCGAAAAACCACCGAGGCCGGTCGAGGAAACCTCCCCCCCACCCCAAGTCTCGCGCATCAACCCGCCCTCGCGTCCCGACCTCCAGGTGGATCGTGCCTTAGAGACGCACAGCGGCCCCGCTGCCCCCGGCCGGCCCCGTCCCCGTCCCCGTCCCTGTCCCCGTCCCCGTCCCGGTCCCTCTGCCACCTCCCGCGTCCCGCGCTGGGGACGGGCAAGGAGCGGGGCCGCTCTGCGGGCGCTGCAGGCTGCCGCTGGTCGCACGCCGTTTTGCGTTTTGCTTTCCCGCGAGGCAGCCCTGGGGCGCCCGGGGATTTCGGGGACGGGCGATAATTCGCCCGGGGCTTCGTGCAAGCCCCGAGGTTACATCTCTGCAGCGGTTTCTTCTCGTGCTTCCCCGCTCCTTTAGCTGCTGCGTTAATTGCCGAAACCCCGCGCTGCCCAGCAAGGTGGCTCTTTAATTTTTTGGCTAAAAAAATGTTGGCGCCGGTGGGGAGCAGGCCGTTTCTGCAGGGTAAATCCCAGCCTTCCAGCGCCAGGGGCTGCTGCAGCCGTCCCGCCGGCCGGGGTGCCAGCTCCGTCCTCCCCGCGGACTGGTGCCACGCCGCCGCCGAGATGCCCCCAGCGAGGGACAGTTTTGGCACCCGCTTTTCGCCCGACGGGGTCCAGGTGGGGAGGGGAGGGCAGCGGATTGGGGAGGGGGGGGCAGAGAGATTTTGTGTGCGCACTACTTATTTATTTTTTTAAAAAAAGACGCTTTTAAGTGGTTTTAGGTTCTTTTAAATAAATAATAATTTTTAAAAAAAAGGTGCACATCTTGCTGCTGTAGGGTTCTCAGAGGGTTAATTTCTTTATATATATATATATATATATATATATATATATCACAGTAAATATTTGTATAAAAATGAAAGATAACTAGAGATGTCTTTAAGTAAATTATTGCTTAAAAAAAAATTGTATGATTGTACAGTGTTACCTGGGAGAATAGAATAATATATACAGATGTATTTTTAAACTACTGTGTAGGAGGATGGGAATGGGGTTGGGGGAGAGCCCGCGGCCGGCACAGGGAGTTGAATTTTGGACCCTCCCCAAACGCTGTTCCCGCACCCCCTCCCCAACCCCGGTAGAGAAGACGTAGCTCTGGCGAGTCGTCTTATATATACTGTATAGTCCTAGACATGGAACATGCTGTTACATAATGTATAAATATTATTTTTGCCTACCTGTGAGTGCTCTAAGCTACTGATCTTTTTACTGCCATCAGGGATTGTTAGAAACCCAGTCGGTTTCCTTTCAGCAACTAATTGGTAGTTTTATCACATTAATTTTCAAAGGTGGGGGAGGGGGAATAGAAGGCAAACAAGAAGCCAAAAAGTCGCGTTTGTTCGGTGGCTGGCTCCTGGGGAGGAGGAGGATGGGGACAGGGCTGCTGTAAGGGTGAGAAACTCTTTTTGGAGGGGTTTTGGCCCTCAGAAAGGGTGGCCAAGCGCGGGCGGCTCTGCGTGGGTCGGTGGCGGGCACGAAGGGCGTCCGGAGTGGAGCGAAGGGAGACGTCTCCCGGCAAAGCGGCTGCTGGCCATTTCCTGGGAGCCAAGGCTGTGCTCTATGTGGGGTTAACGCTGGCGTTACACTTGATCCTTGGAGGATCGCAGGCGTCCGAGGAAGGAAAGACCCGCTAATCCTCTTGGCCAGCGTCCCGCCGGGGTGCCCGCAGCCGGGGCTCAGGCCAACGCGGGCGCCTCCGCGGGGAACCGGGGCCGGGGGGCTGCGCCGGCTTCTGCTCTCGCTCTCCCGTCACCCAACAAGGCTGCACAAGGGAAAGCAGAAAGTGTCCGCATCCCCCAGCGGCCTCAAATCACTGCTTCGGAAGAGCATCCTTCGCCTCCGCCCCGAGGCTTGCAGAAACACTCGGGCGCAGCCAGCCGCGGGAAATTCGCGCCTCCCTTTCCCGCGCCGCTGACCGGGCTGAGCCGAACCAGGCCTGGCTCCTGCGCGCCCCGGGTCGGATCAGGGTGCGGGCCAGCTTGTCCCAGGTGACGGGTCGGACAGCGAGCTCGGCTGCTGCCTGCCTCCGGGGACGGGAACCGTCAAGAGGAGCCTTAGTGTCTCATAACAAACCTAGTGCACTTAGTCTTTAGGGCTGGGACAATCACTCAGCGCTTAACCTTTTGCGAGTCGGTGCCTGCTTGACCTTCAAACCTTTTGTAGGAAATGAATTCAGAGCCACCTTTTCTATCTTTAATAAGGCAGAACAAATACATTTATTTTTAAACCCTCCTGCTCTTTCCTTTTCCCTTGTGCTGACAACCAAAAGAGTCCCCACCCCAGCCCCGCTCCTTTTCGCACGTGGAAATGCAGAGCTGCCAGGGTGCGCGACGGCCGTCCTGGCTGGAGCCTGCTCTCCCACCCCTCCGAATTCAGGGATGCTGCCACGGGGGCGGGGGTGGGGGGGTGCCCAGGGCTGGATCCAGCCGCGTGACAAACGAACCGGTGTCCAGAGGGGACGTGGGGCAGCGCACAGCCCGGCTTAGCCTGCTGCCTCACCGAGCTCGGGAAAGCCCTGCAGCCCCCGGCAGCTGCGCACATCTGTCCCAGGGCTGTGTGGGCTGTGGCACGTCGGTCGCCCGTCCTTCTTCCTGCACCAAAACCCGCCTCGGTGCTTCCTTGGGCTGGGCTTCGGCAGTGCCGCTCCTCAGGGGTGTAGCGCTGGGAACGCGGGACCCGTGACCAGTTTACATGGGCCAGTTGGCAACTGGGAGCGCTGGTCTCCTGGAGGTAAAATGCAGCAGTGACAGGGTGCATCCGCCGGGATGATGGCGACATGCAGCGGGTAGAGACGCTGGTGGATGCAGTGGAAGTATCTGTACCTTTTCCACCTCTGGTGTTTCTCTGTCTCATTGCACATATATTTGAGATATATGTGACAATGTGTATATATATTTGTAAAATGTATTTCAAATGACGAAACTGGCCAATTTTATGTTATTTTAAATATATTATATATATTATATATAAGAGCCTCCAAAAGATATAAATAGCCTAGAGAAAATAATATAAATATGTAATAAATGTATTTTGATCTATTTAAAATATCTCGAGTCATGCCGTATATTTTAAAGGCCATAGGAAGGTGTCTGGCCATAGTGTATTTTGAGTGTTTCGCAGGCTGTCATTTGGCACACGTATAATCGCGACGCGCAGCAAGCTTTGAGCGAGACTCCTGGCCTGCGGTAACCTGATCGGCTCCCGCTGGGGACCGCGCTGCCACGGCTCAGCGATGCAGGGCGGCTGAGGATGGGAAAACGTGTCTCGAGCTCGGGCAGAAGCAGGCCAGTCATCCGAGACCGCCCGACAAATCTTCCCGAGCCACCTTCATCGCCCTTGGGCTCCACGAGGATCTATTTCCTAAGGGCTTTGCCTCCTCCAGGAACGCCACGCGGCATCCAAGTCACAGCTTAAAGGTCTTTAATGGTACGCCCCGGCCAAAGGAAAACAGAGCACGTGCGTCGGCCGCTATCTACGGAGAGGTTAATTGCCCAGTGGACACGAAGACCGTGGATAAGCCATTCGGGATTTTCCCACTAGCTTTTGCACCTGGGTGTTGCAGGGAACAGAGGCTTGTGGAGCGGGATAACCTAGAGGAATTATTAATGATAATTTCTCAGGCCGGTCGCAGGTCTGAATCCAGGCCAGGCGGCTGGGGATGGACAGTTCCCACTGACCGCTGGTCCCCTGGCGCCTGTCGGCTCTGTCCCTTCCTCCGTGGGGAGGCCTTTGCTCATGAAAAATCACTGCCAGCCACTGACTCTGATCTCCAAAGATAGGGCCAAGGATAAGCATGATTTAAGAGCGCAGCCTGTTTAATTTATCAAAGAGGAAGACTGAGGTGACTTGATTACAGCATTTGTCGTGGGGAGAAAACACTGGTACAAGGAGGTAACTTAATCTAGCAGGGAAAGGCATAATAACAACCTCTTCCTGGAAGCTGCAGCCAGACAAATCTATCTGAGAAATACGGAGCGATCTTTTAATAATGATTAGCTATTAGAACAAGCTACCAATCTCTGTCTCTTAATGCCTCTAAATCTGGCCCAGATGCTTTTCTAGAAGCTTTTCTCTTGCTAAAGAGAAGAGCAGGGATGGCTGGGAAAGGTAATGGCCTGTTACAGATGTACAGGAGGTGAGATGGGAAGACATCCCTGCTCTCTCCTAAAATGCCAGCTGGAAAGGAAAGCGCTCTGGGGACCACAGAGAGGGGAACTTGCAGGGCCCTGCCAGCACCCACCCCGGGCACGAACCCTGGGCCCGCTGGCGGAGGGGTCCCAAAACCTGCTGCAGAAGGCTCTTGTGGCTCCGCTCTCGGCGTTTGCCTGACAGCAGTTTGCACTGCGAAAGCCATCGCTCTGTTTGTGGAAGCGTTTAATGACTCAGAAGCCAGGAGCTCCCCGGGGAAGGTTTGCGCTGCCTCCATCGCTCCTCCCGCGGTGGCTGGTTGTAGCAGGAATCCTGGGGGAACCAAGCCAGCCCAGGCACCGCGGGAAACGTGCTACCGGGACGTTCAGTCCTTGCTTCACTTCCACGCCGACCGCCCTCCTCTCCGGGGACTGGAGCTAGACTGAAGGGCTGCGTGACCCAGCCCTTTCCCAGGGGGGTCAGCAGCGACGTTAGCAAACGCGCCGGGTCCGGGCGTTCGACCTGCTGAGTGCTGAGGGCTCAAGCTTCCAGACTGCTGGTCAGCTGGGGGCTGGGGGCTATGCAGCGGGCAGAGGTGCTTGGGGCTCTTTCTTAAATGGCAGCCCCCACTTTTAGTAGCCGAGATGTCTTTAATTGCTACAGCCCTGTCTAAACTCACCTCTGCGCTCGCCCTAGCTGACTGCCCTCCTGCCTCTCCCTTCGGCTTTGAGGCCCTGGCGTGGCTGCCGGTGCCCTGCGGAGATTTCTGGCCTCCCAGAGACGGGGTGTCTTTCCATCGGCTCGGACAGGTTGGGCTCAAATCTTCCTGGTGCTCCAGCAGATCGGCATCTTGCTTTTCGCCGAAAGCAAATCTGCTACGTTGGCAGCGGTCGCCTGGCATCCGACAGGGAGCCGTGGGCTGGCTCGAGGACCGGCCGAGGCGATCCTGTGCTCTGAAGCGTGGCTTTGCACCGCTTCGGTCCCTGCGGCAGGACGGTCTCTGCGGCCGGCCCTTCCCTCTCTCTGCAGGGATCGATCCGGGCAGACTCAGCTAGCTGCTCCGGGAGCCTGGAAGGTCATGTAGACTGGTACCAGGCAGAAACAGAAACTCTCCAAAAAAAGCACCCTGAATTTCCAAATGAACTTCCCGGGAGCACTAGGGTGATGCACCAGGCCACGACAGCGAGGCGGGAGCTTCACCCCAGGACGCACGGGCAACATGGCTCCTCCAGCCTGACGTGGACGGGCCGCGGTCCCTCCAAGACGCCCCGAGCCCGGCCAGTGCCCTCCAAACTTGCTTCCTCACCGCCCCAACTGCCTCCGCGCGGCAGCACCTCCGGGGCGGCCCAGCCTGCTGCGTGCAGCTCCGGGCGCCTGCCGGTACCCCGGGGATGCTCCTCCAGGTAACCATGGCAACACAGTGCTGCATTTCTGCTCTCCAATGGCAATTTGCTTTTTCATCCTGCGTTAAGGTGGACCCTCACCGTCTCCATCCTCCATCCCGCTCTGGGACCCTGCTCTCCGTCTCCTCCAGCCGCCGCGCCGGGTTCAGCCCCACGGTGCGGCGAGGTAGGACGAGCGAAGGGGCTCCCCAGCATCCTGTGGGGAGACGGGGGCGGCCGGTGCTTCGTCCTGAGCACACACCTAAGCGCGAGGGGGACGGAGCCAAGCGTTTCCTTACACTTGTGAGAAGGTCAGCGTCAAGGTTAAAGTCTTAAATTTTATTTTTTAGATGCAACAGGCTTCTGGTAGTACTAACAGCCCGGTGTATTAACACAGGTTGAATTTTTCAGCTTTGAATGTAATTATCAGCCACTCAGTACTTATTCACCTTTCACATTTCTCCCAGCTTGGGGAAGGAAAACACATGAGTCAGCGTCCCTTTTTCTGCCGGTTTTAGGCAGTTTCTGTGACAAGGCGCCGTGAATCAGCACAACGCTGCAAAGCGCAGGTCGTGCCCGCTCACTGCCGCTCTTCCTCACCGGAGGAAAAGCACTGCCGGCCCCACGGCGCTGCCCAGCCGGCCAGGGAGAGACACCGCCAGGCCCTAGGCTTTGGGGAAAAACCCTCCAGGTGAACAGATTTGGATCCAAACTGGGCCTGGCGCTGCTGTAAGGAAGACACGTGGAAAGGTTTTTTCTTGGCTGGCAGGGACGCGGCTCATCTCCGCTCCGGAGCCGATGGAGAAGGAAGAGGAGACGCATCCGAGGCGGCGGACGGGTGCCCCTCTCCCGGCATTCGGCACGTGCCCTCCGCTTCCCTCGCGTGTTCGCGGTGGCGATGCCGAGCCAGCGTGCGGGTCGGTCCCAACCGCGGCGCTCGCTGGTCTCCCACGCAGGGGAGGGTCCGCGACGTGGGGCGATTCCTGCGGCATCGCGGGGCGATGCCAGCCCGAGTGCCTGGGGAAGCGCCGCTCCTCTCCGTCCGTCTGGGTCCGCGGCTGACTCAGCCCCAGATGGTTCCCGCGCGCCGTTATGTAATGGCATGTTTTCCTGGGGGCCGGGGACGTGGCGAGGAGGTGGCAGCGGGGGCGAGGGAGGGAACAGAGCTAGAAATAACGCCTGGCAGCTCCGGCAGCGCTCTGTCGGCCTGCAGCAGCCCGCAGGGAAAAGGCACCAGAGACTTGGCCCCCTTCAAATGCAGCGCCGGCACCGGGGGCCGGTGGGGCTGGATTTGCCTGCGGGGCTGAGCTGAGCCGCAGGGAGCTCCCATCCACCTGGGCCTTCCTCCCGTCCCTCCTCCCTCCCGCACCGCTGCTCCGGGGGGACCGGCACCGACCGGCACCGATGCTCATGAACGTAGCAGAAATCTGATGTTTCCTTCTCTGAAAGTGATGTTTTGGGTGACCTTTGACCTCTGTAGAAGTCTTCCTCTTTTGCCCAGTGCAATGTAAACCAACTTACATTGCCAAGTGCAATGTAAACCCAGAGATGCCCTTTTGCTTTTTGGGGAGTTTTAGTTTAATGCTCTGGAGATTTACTGAATAAAACCAATTCCACCCCGAGTGAGGCGCTGGGTGTACTGGCCTTTCCCCCGGCGGCCAGGACTTTTGCATCACGTGGTTATTAACGGCAGTCGAAGCTTTGCAACCTTCAGCCTGCAAAAGCGCCCTGGTCCGAGCCCTCGGTGCGTCCTAAATCCCCGAGGGCAGCTGGAGGCCTCTGGCAGGGAGCTTAAACCTGGGGCCGGTCTGGATTTCATGTCCCAGCACCTCCTGTGCCTCGCTGCGGTAGGCCACGAGCACATGTCTGGAGGCAGCGCGGGGGCAAACCTGCGCTTTCGCATCCATCGTGTCTCCCCCACGGGCCGGAGCCATCGGAGGTGGAAACTGAGGCACGCAGAGGACAGCGACGGTCCAGCGGGGGAAGAGCCACAGCAGCAGCAGCCCCGCGCCAGCATCCCGCCGGGCTGCATTTTGACGATGCTGCAGCTGGGAAGAGACACAGAGGTTAATGACGACGCCCTGCAGGCGTTTTAACGAGCCTGCAAAAACACTGAAACATTTGGCATATTGAGGAACTTCTATTAACGGTCCCTGGCCTCCAGCGAGAGGGAAGCGTGGACATCCTCATCTCCCCAGGCCCGGGCTGGTCCCTCGGCCAGGGCAAACGGGGAGGGGGCCAGCAGGAGCTGCAGGCGCTGGGGACCGGTGCCTGGCCAGCCTGGGAGCTGGTGACCTTCCCGTGCTGGGGGCTGGCAGAGGATCGTTTTTCAGCCCCACGTACCCGGTAATTAAGCACGTGCTGTAATCTGCAGGCTAGGTTAAACATGTTTGGGGGGGAGGTGGATTTTCTTGTTTGGACCCGTGAATCCACAGGGGCTCTTAGGATGAATCCCTCTCCCTTTCCCCCATCCTCCACCAGGATATCCCTCAAAACACAGTGAATTGGCTGCTTTTGTGATGTGGCTCTGCTGCCGGAGGTGCCTAGCCCTGGTCCTGCTGACCGGTGGCTCAGCACGATGTGCCGGGGGTGCCAGGAGGCTCCAGCGACAAACCAGCGCAGGAGACAGCCCTGAGACCAGCAGGGTAGAGCCACTTGCATGGCCAAGCTGTCACCACGTCCCCGCTGCGTCAACAGGCCCTCTCAGGGCTCAGGGGAAGCTCGTGCCTGGGCTCTGGCCAGTGGTGGATTTGCAGCGCGCCCTGTCCCCTGTCGAAGGGGAGCAGGGAAGGGATCTTCTCCCTGCAAGGTTGGGTGACAGAGTGCAATGGCCACAGTTGGGGCTCAGCACGCAGGGGCTAGCAGCCAGCACTGCTGTCCTGCGGTGGTGGGAGCGTGGTTGGGGGTGCCGGCCCCATCTGTGGGTGTCCAGGTCCCCTCAGCCACAGGTCTCCATGCGGCGCCCCGGGCACGTCCCCGCTTAGCAGCTCCCGACGCAGACAGGGCTGGATTTACGGGCCACGGGAATCTGCGGATTACGCTGCCAGGGTCTGACCAGCCAAAAACTGGTAAAAATCAGAATATCCGTAGCTCAAATCCAGCTTAAGAGTCAAACCAATCATCCAAACCATCTGCCTTGCCATTGAAGATAATACTACTTTTATTGTTTCCATAAGCTGCTAAGCAGCTTTTCAGCAAGAAAAAAGCCCTCTCTGCTGGGACATTTGCTGCAGTGGGACAGGACCCCAGTGAGGTCCCGCTCCAACAGGCTGGCAAAGCAGGGCACAGTGCGGCGGCTCACTGCCACGGCGGTGACAGAGGGCTCTCTGCGGGGCACCCATGTCCACCGCTGTCTGTCCAGGTAGACACCAGGCTGTGTCCTGCCGATATGGCTTCAGGGGATTGTCCCTTACATGTCGTACAAGGGGATGAATTGGGTCCTCCTCTGCTTCGCCAGTGCAGCAAAAGGTCCTTGTCGGACCCCAGCCCGAACAGGAGAGCAGGGAGGGTGGAGCGGGAGCGGTGGCAGGGTTTTGCTGTGTGGCTTTCCCGGCCGCGATGGGGACAACCGCTCCCGGCCCAGCTGCCGTCGCCTCCCTGGAAGGCAGCTGACACAGGAGGGACTACAGTGCCAGCTCCCCTCCAAGAGATCCCCAAACTCCTCTGGAGGCTCTGGCAGCCGAGGGCGATGCGCGACAGCCGGTAATCAGAGCTGCCCTTGCTGCTGCCCACCTGACCTTCTCCCAGAGGTATTATTAGCCTGCCACGAGCAGCCAGGCCGAGCCACGAGCTTTCCATATGAAAACCCTCTGCAGCTGTGGGCCAGGGGCCCAAGCAGGACGTGCCGTGTCCAGGACCACAGAGGAGGACGGCTCAGCGCCGGGCTCGGCCTCGCAGCGCCTGGAGCTGCACGGGGCAGCTCTCAGTGTGCAAGGTGATGCCAAGTCCTGCTGGCTTAGCAAATTCCTCCTCGGGCACATGAAATGGCATCCTAATTAGCAGCTCTGGAGTGACAGGCAGTCAGAAAGGGCTCCCTCTGCTAGACCCTCCCTGCACTGTCCTGGTAAAGCAGCTGCCATGCACTTTACCCGCTTCCAAACCATCATCCCTCTCCCCCAGCCTCATCCCTGGCAGCCTCTAAGGCAATAAAGCTCATGTCTCTATTCCCACCTCTGGCAGCTCCAGGGTGTAAAAGCACCATCTGCCATGCCCTTAACTGACATCTTTCCTGGCGTATAATTGTCACCCCCTTGGCCCACAGATTTCACAATAGGCCACTCTGGGTATGAAAAGACGTAAGTCATGTTATTTGCCCCAGCCTGAGGGGGCAGGATGAGTGCTTGAACTGAAGACGTGTCTGGGGTGAAATGTCACTGTGGTCTGTGTGCGTGAGTCTGCCTCGGTGCAACTCATGCGGTAAGAGAACGAGAGCTTCTTAATGAAATCACGCTGGGGTCACTTACACTGCCAGTGTCTGGCTGCTCCTCCCAGCTTCGCCAAGGAAGAGTTTGCTTGGAGAGACTGTTACCCCATGAGAAGACATACCTGAGCCAAAATCGAGTTGTCCTCACCTAGAAATGAAAAAGGAAAAAGAGTTCTTAGATCAGCACCCAACAAGCCAAAGGGAAATCACTCTTCTAAAGATTGCCCAGGTTTTCTTCATCTTATTTTAAATATCTGGCAGTGAGATTACCCTTCTCTTCCCCTGAGAGAGGCACAGCATTGCCAGCTCATGTGAGTCTATCATGAGATTTGCTACTTCCTCTGCAAAGCCCCAGCTCCCAGAGTCCGGTGGTTCGTGGTGAGTCTCCATTTCCACTGGAAAAGTGACTTTGCAGGCAGCATGGAGCATTTCACTCCAGGCCAGCGCATAGGCTCAGGAGCTGGGGGCACCCCCAGCTGCCCTGCGTCTCCGGCAAGGTCAGATCTGTTTGTCTGTCCTCCCTCCGAGGACTCTCCTGCCACTTGCCTCCTTTGCAAGCCTGACCGCAGCTCAGCAGGGAGCGTGCGGGGCAGTGGCCGTGACGAGTGAGCCCCAGGGCTGTCCTCGTCCTTCCCCACCGCTCAGCCTCTGCCCAGGGCTGCCCCTCTGGGACCTGGCTTGGGACATGCCATTAACTCTTAATTAGGCAGAGCTGCAATTAGTGGCAAAGCAGCAGAGTGGACAGGAACCCCCCTGGCCTTTCAGTCCTGGCTGCCTTAAAGTGTGGGACTGCAAGGTCATTCGTGCTCTCCCTGATAAGCCCGGAGGCACATACCGCCTCGACCGTGGCACTCGAGGGACTGGGGAGCTCGTCAGACTCACAGTACAAATCTGACCAGCGTACACCTTGCACGCGACGCAGTCGGCTTCCGTTCAAGACGAAACGTCTGCAGAACGTCACAGGGCACATGGCAATCTTCTGCACGCAAGAAGTGACCAGTGGTGGCCATGTTTCTACTTGTGTGTGTCTGTGTCTGCCCTTTCTCTACACTGAACTGTAATTCTCTGGGGTGTCTCCAGAACTGTGTAAGCATGCCTGTAGGCCCTTTGCTCCTAGCGTCGGAGATATCCAAACACAGCGATCCAGGGAAGCATAGCAGAAAGGCACTGGCTGGGTCAGTCCCCTTTAGCTGTGCTTGACTCTGTGCAACAGTCGCCACAGGAGTCCAGAGATTTCCATATGCCACAAACCATAAAGCAGCCCCTGGAGCCCCAGAGTCGATATAAGATCTGTTGTACACATGACAAAAAGCCACAGAAACCACACAGAGAAGTGAGAGAGGCCGGGATTTTCACTGTGTTCCTGCTACACGCGAAAAAGAAGCTCAGCCAAGCCTGAGATGACCTGCTGGGGTGGGTTAGGCTCCTTTCTGAGTGATACCACATGTGCCGCTAGCACTGCTGGCATCCCCAGCTTGGCACAGCCCCCCGGCCCCTCTCCTGACCCCATGCTCCAAAAATCCCAGTCTTGTCCCTCTGAGTTCCCTTTGACACTGCTGGCTGCACAAACCCCTGGCCCTCCACGTGCCCGTCGCCCCAAGACCCTGGCCTCTGCTGCTTGCTCTGGCATGGAGGTGGCCGCCCCGTCCGCTCCCTAGACTTTGATTAACTCCAGGCTCCTCTCTCTTCGCAGCCCCTTGGGGAATAAAAACCTCCATGAAGCAGATTGCTTCCAGCTGACGGAGGGAGCAGCGGGTGAACTCACCAGCGGTGGCCAAGCTCACCTCCGCAAAGGGGCTCTGCCGAGGCCGGGGAATGAGGCCAGGAGAGTTTCTTGTGCACAAAGTCTTCCTGCGTGGCCGAGGACGCCAGCAGTAAGTGGGGTGTCCCTGCCTCATGGGAGCTTCATGCCACTTCTGGAGAACAGTGTCCAGGCCTCCTTCATCCAGTCATATTGCCAGGAGATGTTTTCCCTTAGATCTGCAGATGCCACAGCTTGCAGTTGGCACCTGGCTGTAGACAACTCTGTGGGGTCCTCTCTGAAGAGGATATTTGGTGGCTGGGGGAAGGAGGCTCCAGAAATCCCTGTTCAGGACTGTGGCCAGTCTGGGATTGGTTTGCCCTCACAGGTGGCTCTGATCCAGGCTTTGAAAATGTCGAGGGCTTGCATGACCTAGATTTTGGGTTGATTTATAGTTGAGGTTGAGAAGTTCAACTCTGAATGTTGGTTGCCAGTTTTATCTGCAGGGCACAGCTGACCACTGCGTTCTGCAAATCCACCACTTCCTTGTGGCCAAAATCCCCCATCTAACAACCTTCAGGCCGGGCAGGACTGTGAATCCAGCTTCTGCCCCCAGCCCCTGTGTCCGGGTGCTTTTTGTAGCCATCAAGAAGCTGTCGTTTCCCTGGTGCTCCAGAGACCCTCAATACCCATCTTTGTGTCTGAGGCTGCCAAGACTTGGCTACCCTTCCAAAATAGCCAGCTCAAGGGTTATCTCCGCCACCGCTGCTGAGCTGACCACTCCTCTGGGACAGCAGAGGGGCACTAGGAGCCAGCTAAAAGCTGGGCAAATCTCACCTGCCCCATGTCACCTGACCCCACAGCTGTAATCCTGTAGGATCTCCTGCATCACTGCAACACAGATCTAAGGCACAGAGACAAGGTCTTTGGGAAGAAAATGTTCTCACCAGAAATGCGGGGAGCCCCTATTTCTATAGCTCACACTGACATTTCCAACTTCAAGGAGAGTCTGCATCTTGAAACTAGCTCCAGTCAGTGGTTTGAGTCAAAGCTGGGAGGCTGGTTAGGGGAGAACAACTATTACTCCGTTGCCATTTTGAAGAAGAAAAATATTTGAAAAAACATCAGGACATGTCTTTCTGACTGACCCAGTGGCAGTTCCCAGCTGACATTGCCAACATGAGTCGTCCCAAATGCTTCCCGCCTGAAGGAATTTTCTGCTTTTCATCCCAGCTCCAGGGGAAAGGAGGTGCTGAGGCTTTGGCAGTGCTGCGCAGTGAGCAGCCCAGCGTGGCCCCCTCCGATGGCCCCGTCCTCTCTAGCCTCCACTGTGGAGGGACTCTCGGCCTCGCAGGCGGCAAGGGAGGAGGCAGAGCTCACTGCAGCATCTGGCCTTTGAGGGAACGGTTCGTCCCTCTTCCCTGGCTCTTTGAAGAACTCATGTCCCCCAGAAAAAAACATTCCCAGCTCTAATCCCATCCTAATCTGACCTTAACCTCAGGATTGAAGAACTACCCTTGGTATTAACTACAGCCACGCAGAGACAAAACCCCTTCGGCACCAAGGGGAGCCCACCGCAGATCCTGGACAGCTTCGCACGTGAGCTGCAGACCAAAGGGTGTCTGGTTTCATGCGGATTTCAAGCCGGGGGTTGCCCTTGGGATTCTTCTGAGGTCTGGGCAAGCCCTCGGGCCACCCCATGCACAGACCAGGCTGAGCAGCCCCAGCTCGGGGCTACCCCCCAGCTCCACGCCATTAACCCACCGCGGCTACCCAGGCGTGATGAAGCTCATGCTATGGGCTGTTCTTGGCATGTTCCTTTTGCTTGGGCTGTATTTGTGGAAAAAGACTTGGAGGAAACATCTTCCTTGTGTTCCCTTCTGTTCCCTGGTTTCCCACTCCAGCACTGTTCAGTCCTCCCCTCTCCTTCACATTCACCCTTCCTTGCAACTACTGGCCCTTGATCCAACCACAGACAGTTTCAGACCCCTCTCCCTCCAGACCACAGACTCCCCGGCAATGTTATAACTAAGATGATTGCAAGAGACTGGCTCTGGACTGAAACCAAGACGTGATGGAAATCGCCAGGTTTGCAGTGCTGGGGCCTTTGCCGATCTGTCACCCAGCCTTCAAGGGATACTGTGGCTTCAAGAGAGGCAATAATTGTGGCATCAGTGCCTGAAAAACAGCAGATATCTTTCATCATCAGCTGTTCTGAGCTCAGCGAGTTCAACCCATGACTCAGTGCCATGCGAAAGTAGTTTCCAGGTCCTAATTCCAGTGCCAAAGCAAAATCACTGTTTTTGACCACCTGGACTGTCACAAAGCAAAGCCACGAAGCCAGGGATAGTGGGCTTAGCCTGAGAGCATTGGTGTCCCCCACACTGTTCAAGAGGATCCCTTTTCCCAAGAGCTGGTTGCCAGAGCGGGCTCAGCCGAGAGGAAAGGACCCAGCAACCACAGTGCTGCCGCCCCGCATGCGGCCGGCCAGTGGCCAGCCAGGCACAGTTATCACCGCCTGCTCATTACTCCCATGCATGCATGCACACACGGCGGCAGGCCACGCGGTGCCAAGTGCTCCTTGGGCACCGCCACCTGATCTCCGCACCCTGCTCCAAGTCCGGACAAAAATAAATCTGGGAGCGCTGCAGCGGAGCTGTTCTGGCAAGCGCGGCCGAGCTGAGCCCATTGTTCCAGTGATAATGCTAGTTCCGAATGACTGATCGGTGAGAAATGCAGATATTCCCCTCCTGCGCCTCTCCGACCTCCTGCTGCAGCGAAACCGTGGCTCCGTTTCCAGGAGCGGACGGAGGCATTTGCTGCCCTGTGGCCCTCGACTAAGCAGCAAAGGACATGTTTTTTCCCCCCATCAAAATTTTCGTGCTGATAGAAGGTTCCTTCCTCATGGGTGAGGCTAAAGTTTCCACAGGGATTATTTTGCCTTGGAAGTTCATATTTATTTAAGTAGAAGGGCAAAGACAATCCTACCTTACACCCTGAAAATTAAAAATGTGAACCTACAATCAGCCCCATTCTGGCAGGGCACATCGTCCCTTCCCTGCAGCCATGCATACTGCTACCATGTAGTTTCCAAGAATGTAAAGAAATATCTGCGGGAGGTCAGGCGGAGGCCTGCCAAGCTCATTTCACTTGTGACCTAAGCTGGTACTTGGTTACTTGGTTCCAGAGGTGAGAAAAAAAAAAAGGATACAGCAGCAGTGGCTTTGGGCAGGAGCAGAGAGCTGTGTGGTGATCAGGGGGATGCCACAGGCTCCTATTGCAATGAGGGCCGGAGGGGGGGGACCGGGAATTTGCTGGCTTCTTCAGCCCTCAGCTGAGACACACCTGACCCAAGCCAGCTCTGCAGGAGCGATTCACCACACCATTTCCCTGGAGTGTGCTGGGCTTTCACATTCCCTCGGGGGGTTCTAAAGCTGCCATCACATCCCTGATTTCTCCTGCAATGACGATGGACTGCAGAGGCTCTGCCCCAGAGGGTCTCCGCTTGCAGTCACCCTCCTCCTGCCCCAGCCCAGAGCCTGGCAGAGCTCAGCCACCCACCCTGGCTCTGCACTAAAAGCTCAGTGGAGGCTTTGCTGCAGGAGCAGCTGCCAGCAGAAAAAGGGGGTCCCAGCTGCACATCCAGAGCTGGAGACATCCAAGCGCCCCACAGGCACACTGCCACAGAGCACCCATGGGCACCCATGGCCTGGCAGGGGCATAAAACAGGAGAAAGAGCCAGATCTGGGGAGAAACCTAAGACAGCTGCATCAACGTGGCCCTAGAGAAGGCAGGAGCACAACTCTGTGGTGTCCCTTCCCTGCTGCTACCCTGGCCTTTGAGTGTGCCTCAAGCTCTGAGCATCTCTACTTTGCAAAGAGCTGATCTCCTGGTGCTTGCTGGGACGCAGCCCCATCCTGATCACGTGAACGACAGCTTGAACTCTGGTGCATCCACCAAAGAGCCTCCTGCCTCCCACGGCAACGTGCTGGGGAAGTAGCAAGGCACCGGGTTAAGCAGCTCTCTTTCTCCCAGTGTGGCAGGGGGACAGAAATCCTGCCTGCCCGCATCGTGCCGGCTTTTTGTCCCTCTCCCCCAGGCCTGAAATCACTCGCCCCCTCCCCAGGCCATACCTGGTTCTGTCTTCTGAAGGCGTCATGACTTCACTGCCTATTTTTATCCAGCCCACTGCTAAGTAAAAGCAGAGTTGACACTGGCTTTTGTGGGAAAAAAAAAAAAGGCATTTTTCTTATTGTGTGGGAAAAGATCCATGGGTTGGGTTTTCTTTTTCTTCCCCCTTAACTTGGAGATCTCCCAAAGCAAACAAGTGCGGTTAACTGGAAAATAGGATGATTCACCAGTCCCATGGGCAGATGGTACCCGGGTCCTCTATTCTCCAGCTCCTGGCAAGAGAAAATGCCCCTTGTAAAACTTAAAACAGTCAATCCTGTATTCACGAAGGGATGTGTTCTGCAAGGTCGGCACGTCTTGAATAACCTCTTACATGTGCCCAGGCCACCTGGCTTGTTCTGTCACTCAGTACCAGAGGGGCAGTTTGGGGAGCTGGATCTTTGTGCTCCTTGTTGCATGCCAAAGTGTGGGATGTGCAGGGACGGATCCAGGGCAGGGGAGGCTTCCACGGGTCGTAGCCCCGGGGATGCTTGAACTCCCTCCATGCTGCCTAGCAATGCACTTGGCTGCATCCTCCAGCAAAGGGATGGAGCAGTCTTGAGCTCCCTCTCGGTGGCTGCCCCAGGAAGTGGGGCAGAGCTGTAACTGTGTGCCGAGGTGTCTTCTCCTGCGTGGAGCATCTGTCATGCAATGCCCTTGCTCCAGGGGCCACGAGAAGATGCTGACACCAGGAAAGGCTGGCCAGGAGGTCCTTGTGGGTGAACGAACAGCGGGGCTGGAGTAACGAACCGATGTTTATCCTCCCCACAGCCTCTGACACGCGTTGTGGGGAAGCCGCTTGCTTCGCGGTGTGACTCAAATCCCATCTGGACGTTGCAGGAATCAGCTGTCCTTCCCAGAGACAGGCAAGGCGTGTTTTTAACTGCTCCCAACTCCTCCTCCCTCCCATGGACAATGGGATCAATCAAGTTCATTGGCCCTTATTACATTCCCTTTAAAGACACTCAGATTCTGGCCTCATCATCAGCAGGGCTGTCATTGCAAGGTAGCCTCTTCTCAGGGTGTCCTGAGCCAGCAATGCAGCAAAGTGAAGGGCTCTTGAGGGAAACAGGGGAGGATGTTGGGACATCGCAGCCCCTGAAGCACATGCCACGGGGGAGAAGTTGCCCATCTCTGGTGCTCTGCCCAAGTCCTTTCAAGGCAGGAGCTGTGATAGCGATGGGGATGATAGTGCTGAGAAATGGTGTGGGAGCCTGGGGCAAAGATGACTGCTGAATGGGTCTTGGAGTGACCGTGGGGGGAACCATTCTCTTTTGAGATGCAGGTTCCTGGCCATGCAGAGCAGGGCTGTATTCAGGGTCTGCCTTTCCCCGCCTGGGCATTACGACAGCACCGGAGCACAAAGCGCAGGCTGAGAGGCCAAATTCCCAGCACTTTAAAATTCTCCCTTGAAAGCATTTTGGCTGTTTGGGGCCTGAGTTATTTCTGGCTGCGTTTGGCGCTCGACAGAAGTGTTTTCCACTTGCTTCGTAGCAGGGCAGGGACGAACAAAGAGCTCAGCTCTCTGCCTCCTTGGGGACAGCCTCACTGCACTAGCAGTGTCTTTGCAAGTGGAGGCCAGGCTGGCAGCACCGATGTGAGCCGCGTGCCCTCTCCCTGCTCCCCGGAGTGGGGGACGCGCTCCCTGGGGTGGGGACCAGCTCAAGGTTGCATGCCAGCAATGCATGCAAGTTGCTTCCTTCCTTTCACCTTTAAATCAGGCCTTTGCAGTCCAAAGATGACCGCAGCCCCTGTTGTCCACAAGGAGTCTTGTGCTGCTCCCTGGACTTTCTCCCACATCGCTAAAGGAGGCAGATAGAGATGTCTGGGTTGTGATGGGGAACAGCCCAAGGGGAGGCGAAACAGCATCTCCAGCCAGCTGCTTGAGAGTGCCTGAACTGCTTCAGTGACTAAGAGGGCTCCTGGGGCAGAGAGAACACCCTTTTTTAAGCAAGCCAGAGATGAGAGACCTCAAAACAAGTGTCAGCCGATAGCTGTGCCACCTCATCCGGATCGCCACAGCTGCTTTGGGCACTTTTATTGGCTTTGCCCTCCTCCCATTGCCTGAATGTTTTATTCAGATTCACCTTCCTCATCCTTTGGAGTGGGCAGTAACCCGTCATCCTGGTACCCCCTCCTCCACCTTTGCCACTTCTGGTTTAGAAAGAAAATACAGCCTCCACCCACAGTTTGGCAGAGGTGTGGGCACTTGCGGGGCAGGAGGTGCTTGGGTCTGTGGGGTGGGCCATGAGGAGCAGTTTTAGGGCTAGGTTTCCTCCTACGAATCCTTCCCTCCTCCTAGGGAAGGGCTGGGAAGTGCTGACTCTGCAGTGGGCTCTGATCACGCACAGAGGCGTTTAACAGGGCCAGGCTTGGCCTGGAAGAGTTAAACCCTCCAGTCCACTTTCCCCTCCCCGAGCAGTCCCATTCCCCTGCCCTCTCCCCAAAGGCTAGCTTGGTGCTAAAGGCTAGCTTTAACTGTAGCAGCAGGAAGCGGGTTACAGCCTCTGCTCTGCACCACCCACCCAGCCACCCTGCCTGCTCCTCCTAGCCAGCTGAACAAGCACCCAGTGCCAGGGGACCAGGGGATCGTGTGCTAGTGGTCCTGGGGGCAGAGTTGCAAGGGAGGTGGGAAAGGGGTGAGGTGAGTGAGGCGAGAGTGAGGGACGCAGTACTGACCTCAGCCCTGGCATCCAGAGCGGGATGGGCGGCTGGGACGAGGTGGGTGGTCTCTGGTCCACATTGTGTCCCTGGAAAGGGCAGACATATTCACTCCCAAGCCTCCCCTCCCCATACTGGGAACTGTCAGAGGCGCAAAGGCCCTGGGGCTGCGATTCCCCCCGGCCATGAGCCTTGCCTGGCCTGGCCAAAGTTGAGAGAGTGGTGACCTGGCATCCAGGAGCCCAAACTGCCCTACAGCCTCGCAACTCACCCCAAACTCAGCCCCTGGGGTCTCCTAACTGGGATCGTGCTGGGATACAGTCTCCACCTGAGGCCACAGCAACCTGCGGGACAACGGATAACGTCCTTCCAGAGGGCTCAAGGGCAGCTGAAGGGTCCCTTTGGTCAGACCCCAGACCATGCGTGGTGGCAGTTCCTGTGAAGAGCGGGGACAGAGAGCATCCGGCATGGTGGCTGCTGGGTGGGAAGGCTATGCCCAGCATGGAGGGGTCAGCACAGCATCAGGCAGCCCTGGGCAACAGAGTGCCACCTTCTTTGGTCCCTCCTCTCCCAGACCTTGCTCTGAGGAAAGGGGAATGGTGGCGAAGGAGGAAAAGAGCTGTTTCCAGGCCAAACTCCCAATGTAGACACTCTTTGCCATAGAGAGACTAACTTTTGCCCTTTCTCCCTGTTATTGCCCTGCAAGTCTGGATTGGGGACCAGCACCAAGCCCCATCAGAAGCCCACACTGGCTCCCTACCTTGAGAAAGGTAGACAGGTCTCACTACCTCCCCTCCAGCTCTGTTCTCCATGGCCGCCCCCCTTTCCAGCCCGTTCTGCCCTTCCTGCCCCAGTATCCCAGTGAACTTGCCCAGTCACCCCAGGACTCTTCCATTTCAAACATACTTCACGCTATTACTAACAGCCACCTGATGGCAACCAGACCTACTCCACCACTCCACGGGAGGGAACAAGGTGCCAGGAGACATGGCATGCAAGACCACGCCCTGAAACAGTGTCACAACAGTCTCCTCGTGTCCCCACTCCATCACACCTCCTGCCTCTCCCATCAGCTGCTATTTTTCCCCTGGCAACTGATAACAAACTGTGCCCAGTGCTAGGTCTAACTGCAGCTCCCCTGCAGCGCTTCACCCTCTCAGCATCAATCCATCTCCCGGACTCAGTGTCAGAAGTGCATCATGGAAAATAGTATTGATCCTGCAAGGTGGTGAGTTAATTTGAGGGCTCTAATGAGGCAGTGATTTAACCTTATTACCCAAAGGTAAGTAGAGCTGCTGGGTGCCCTGTCCTGGAAGGAACCTGGTTCTGCTGCCCTGCCCTGCTTCCTCTTGTGGCAAGGTGCCTCCAAGGACACTTTGGTGTTGGGGAAGGGCTGGGGTGGTTGCGTCCAATCATACCCCACAGCTGGGGTGTCCAGGCTCTTGGTCAGGCCTGAGATTGCAAGGGAATTCAGATCCCACATGACCGTCAGTAAGAGCTGCATCTCTCACCACTGCTCTCTCTAGTGTTTCTCCCCAGCTCCTGGCTTCTTCCTCCCCACCTGCCTCTAGGAAATCATTCAGCGTCGAGTTAATGCACTGTGTGAAATCAGTTCATCCTGGCTTCGCAGGAGGGTAGGAGACTCTGAGTAAAGCGCTCATTAGGAGACTTGTAGTCTGACACTGATCCACTTTAGGCCCCTGATCAATTATTTAACTCAATTTCCCTATCAGTGTACCACACTCACATGACTGCCCCCCAGTTCAGAAGTATTTGCCCACCCTTCCTTCATGCCATGCAGCTTAATGGTCTGGACACTCCCTTTGAGTCTCCAGGGCTCTTGGGACACTACCAGGACTACTCAGGACTAAAGCACTGCCGCAAGTTGGAGCTAAGAGCCTGGCTGTGCCCAAAGGCAGCTGAAGGCAGACGGGGGAAAGCTGTGCACCAGCTCAGATGCTCCTCGCCCATGAACAGCAACAGCAGGCAGCGCAAGGAGGGGAGCTACAGTTTTTACAGACCCATAGGCAGGGGAACACCTCCTCTGGGGCCTAACCTAGAGCAGCCTTATTGCTCACACTTACTAACACTTACACTGGCAGCTCAGTTTGACAAATCATCTTGATGATGAGTTTATTTCTGAGTCCTCTGCTCCAGATGAGGTGGCAAGGATCTTCCAACCACTCTGACCACAGCTCTCCGCACAGGAGTTATCAGTCTGTCCTGTGCTCAGCCCAACAGAGCCGTGACCTTTCCTGGACTCCTAAGACGCCACCATGCTCTTCCGCCCCCTCCAGGAGCATTTTCTTTCCTTCAGCTGGAGGCAGATACAGGCTCCTGATAATTCGTCTTTCTGTCCACAAAGGAAACGAGGCATGAGAACAACCCTGTACAAGCACAGAGTAGCAGTCCCGTTCCCACTGATCTGATCTGAGGCTCGGAGATGATTCTTCCCTGCTCTCTGCCAGGTCTAAGAGAGCAAGATGCTGTGACTAGAAAACAAATGCCTAAATTTCCCTAGCCAATGATCCCATCGATGTCTCTGCACAGCCTAACATCCAGGATTTCCTTCTCCTCACAGCTCGTAGAGGCACGCACAAGGACATGTTGGTACAACTGTCCCAGCCTCCAGCCAGGACTGTTAGTGCCAGCTAAAAAGGGGTCTCAGTACACAGAGAATAGGTTATTGCTCTCTCTAGCCATGGCAGGTGCTGGTATATCTGGGATACCTCCACAGAGCTATGTTGTCCCATGAATTCTTGGTGTAATCAACTTTGGAATCATGTGAAAGGACAGCCTGGATGGGCTCAGTAGCAAGTGGATGGAAGCAACATCCTGGGTTTTTTATTCTCTTTCCAGCCACATACAAGCATCTTCCTGGCTCTCCTGTTCCAGGAGATGTCTGTGGTAAATGTAGATCCCCACAGAAAAGTGCAGCACAAAAAAAAAAAAAGAAGAAAAAAAAAAGAAAAAAAAAGAAAAAAAAAAAGAAAACACTCCTGGAGACTGCAAAACAATCACATAGTCAAGGGAAGGAGAAAAAAAGCTCTCTGCCTTCTAGCCCTTCGGGCAGGCATCACCTATAATAGACCTAGATCTCCTACAAAACCTGGGCATCCCTTTATCCCTTCTCACATATGAACACAAGAAAAGTGGACCACCAAGGAAGTCAGGAAGGGATTGCCTCCTCCATTTTTTTTCCTCCTGCCCGGCACTAGCTGAGGCTGGCAAGGACAAAGAGCAAGGTTAGGGCCTTTCTCTAAAAGCAGGGACAGAAGAAACCATGCCCTTGCCAGGGCAGACAATAAACTCCAAACCCAATCCAAGCGCCTCTGCACTTTCACCAAACACAGTCACTGCTTCAGAGACATGTTCTCCCAAACACCCTCCCCTCACTGCCTCCTGCGTGCAGAGATTCGAACGTCACTGCGTGTGGAGGAGAACTGGTGGGCTGGGGACCGAACTTTGGTCTGCGTGGGAAGCTCCCCGCATGCAGCAGTAGGGGCGAAGTTTAACAAGGATGTTCAACAGGATCCAACAGCTTCAGAAACTCCAAGATCTCTCCCATGGTGGCTGGAGGCTCTAAAACTGTGGTAACTCATTAAATGCACAGGAGCACCAAAACAAAAGGCTGAGGGAACTGGGGAGGAGGGGAGAGAGTGGAAGAAGAGAAAAAAAGAGGCTGGAGAGCTGTTGTCCCCTGTCCTTTCTCAAGCTTTGACATGCAAATTACATCTCCCTTTCAAGGAGCAATGAAAAACCTCTACATCTTGGCAGCAATCAGAGCTAGGTCAGATCCATGGAGTAACTGCCTCCTGCAGCCAGCCTGAAATTGTACCCTACAGCGTATCACACATTTTCCTGCCTAAGTCCTCAGCAACCCTCATTTTAAACTCAGTCCACACGGGCATTTCTTTGCAGCCACAGGAGTTGCAATAGGTTGCTGGGAGAGAGGGATGCCAAGGGAGAAAGCTTGAACAGACACTGCACTCTGAGGGAAAAGAAGGACCCAATTCAGCATCGCATTTCCTAAAACAGTCTCATTAGGTCCTGACTGAAGTGTGCGCAAGCAGTTTTGGCAAGGACAAACAAAATATCTCAGAGGTGTGAAAAAAAGGATAAATGAACAAAAGACAGGAAGGCTGCACAGGTTTTCAGTCCCTTAAGTTCATTCTTTGAATTTTGTCTCTATTTTAATGTCCAAGCACTTTTTGTCATGAGGCACCTCTGGGAAAGGTAGGAAATGAGGGTGGGAGATTTACTACTACCGGTTTTCTAAGTAGATCCCATTAAATAAAAAGAATGGAAGCAGGGAGAAATTCCCAAGGCGAGAAAAAATCCATCAGTAATTGACGGGCCCCTGGGGGGCTGCAGCAGAGATGTTGAGCTGAATTCAATTACAGTCCCGGTCAAAATCAGGCAGGAAGATGTGGCTTCTTTCACAGTGTCAATTAAAGAAGTGACTGGGAACGATAGACTTCTCTGCACAGCCTCTGACCCATGAGTCAAAATCTGCTTTCATCCGGTACTGCCTGATGGCTCTGTGGCTCCCACTGGGAACATATGGGCTCATGGATGGTGCAGAGATGCCAGAAGGCATTTTACAGGCTGGGTACTCTGTAAAACCAAGCCTTGTGTGGCCTCTACAGAAATTGCTGTGCTCCACAGGAAGGTGGCATTCTTAACAGTAATTAATTTGCAGCCACAGTCCTTTTCCTTTGTGTTACCTGAGCACAGCCCAGTGCACTGCCTAGCTGCATTACTGATCACAGTGCACCACAGTGCCTGCAGATTACTTGTAGGATTTGGGTACATTCTTCCTCAGGCCCCTGTTGTGCATTTCCCATACGGAACTAGGAAATAGCTGGCTACATTCCCCTACAGCTATGTGGAAAGAGAAAGGGTGGAGAAGTTTTCATGTGGTAACTGGGGACCAAAAATATAGCATCAAATCATATACACACACCTTCCTGGCTGATGGAAGCAGGTACGGCTCCATTCACAGCAGCTGGGCACTGCCCTGCTTGTATCAGGAACTGAAACCTGGAAGGTCCAAGAGCAAAAAGCAGGTGACAGGGAATATTGCATCCTTCACCCTTCTCTGTCCTCCACCGTAGGCTAGGTATGGGTATCCCCAATTTTCAGCCTTTCACTATTTCCCTTGCAAGACCACTACAAAGCTTAAGAGCTCCTAGACATGCAAAGCTGTTCTGGCTAATCCACTTACCTTCTCTCTTCCTGCCCCTATAGTTCACCTACAGCATGAGGAAAACAGGCATTGATAGAATATAATAAAATAGCAGCAGCCTGCAGCTCAAACAATGCAAAACCAAAGCACACAGATGTGCTCACAAGTGGGCAAAGAGGATTTGGTAGGTGATGTTTTAAAAGTAAAGGAGCGTATGTGTGTCAGGGAAGAGAAACAGGAAAAAACAGGGAATGGGGAGAAAAGCAGCAAGGAAATTCCAAGCTCTGCCTGGCAAAGCTCTGAGAGCAGGGCCAGAAGAGACAAGGGTCAGAGATGTCTGTGCTGACCACTGACAAAGCAGAGTAGAGGTGTGAGCGTGGCCCTGTCTCCTGCTTCTGATTCCTGCTGTGTTCAGTGAGTAAGAGTGAGTCCCTTCTTTGTAGGGAACCAGAACACATCAAAGGAAACTCTACTCTCTCACTTTTTCCTCCTACCTGGAATGACCTGCAAGTCCTCCCATTTTCAGCAAACTGCTCTGATCAAAAGCAGTAACAATACTGTGTTCCTACTGGCACCATTTTACAGTTTAAAACGATCTCTCTTTCTCCAGATTCCCCTTCAAGGACTGAAACGATCCTTTCGTCTACTAGCTCCGACCACTTCTCCTTTGAAAATATTTCTGTTATTGAACAGGCTCCATCACTGCACATACAGTTTATCTCTTCCCATCCTGGATCCATCATACCTGACCAGGTCACGGAACGCTACAGGCTGTTTCAAAGCCTTCCAGTCATTCTTACACAGACCCTCCAACAAAAATACGGGAACTGATGCCAGAAGGGTCTGATTCCTTCCGCCAGCAGGGTCCAGAGCACAGGACTTCTGGCAATTAAGAATGATATGGGCTGATCCTGAGCTCTCTGTGGACTAGCTAAACCAGGAGCACCATAAAGTCAGCAAGAACAAAGAGGCCCTATACATATAAATATATATAGCTCTGGAGTGCTCCTTTCTGGTTGGTGCTAAAGTGGCATTGCCAGGACCTGGGGGACAGGAGCTAATAGATGCTCAAGAGCTGGGATAAGTGATGGAATTATTGATGGCTAGTTGATGGATAATTGCTAATTGGAGGAAGAGGCTGAGCAGGGTGGTGCTTTGTTGGAAGAACTTCTCTGAGGCCTTGGAAGGAAGAAAGAAGCCAGGAACAAAGGATCTGTGCAGTGTCAGGCAGGGCCTGGAATGGGAGGAATTTCCATTTCTCATGTTCTTGGCCTATTTACAGGGATTCCCAAAACTCCTGTAATGGACTGATGAGCAGGATGTCCAATGCTTCATTCCCGGACCCAGCAGCCAAGGGAGAGGTTTGTTACCGTCAATAAAACCTACTACAGTGTGGGAAAAGGAGCTTTTCTGCTACGGCTCCAAACATTACCTCCATTCCTACCTTTACAGTGACCTAAGCCAGACCCTCAGCTTGAGGAAGGCTGAGGTTGCGGGGAACACAACTTGAGCTCTGTGAATTCCTCTGACTCGCGCTGCCACTACAATGGAAAGGACAGGCTGTAGCCATAACACAGAGCTCTGGGAAAGAGAGGGGAGGAAAAGTGTCCCTTTTTACCTGGAAGCTTCTAGGCTCATGTCTGAATCGCTTCTCCTTCCAATAGAGAATCTCCATGCTTCAAGACATTTCCAGCATCTTTTCCCCTCTTCTCCGGCCTTCCTCAGCTTCCTTGGTGCTTTGGGGTGATCAAGGCAGCCTGGAGGCAAAAAGGAAGAAAAGCCCCATCTGAGACACTAAGAAATGCTCTCCTGCCCCAGTTAATAAGCTTGTTCCTGAGGAGATGCTCCTGAGCTGAGCATACACCACGTGTTTGGGGGAATTGCCCACAGGACTGAAAGGAGGAGAGAGAAAGAAAGAGGCATGTGCTCTGCCCACTGGTCCCGACTAAACCCTGGGGCTCTGTTTGCTTGGCCTCTCCATTAAAATGAAATGAGCTTTTCAGCTCAGAGTCTGTGGGGGCACAGAGAGGGCTGGGATAAGTTAAGCCATTATCTCCTGTCTGGAGGGCCTAGGGGAGCCATTTCAGTCCTTTGGCCTTTGGGGAACACCTTGTCCTTGGGCTCCTTCTTTTGCAAGTTTCTCCCTCTAGGAGCAATTCAATAAGGCCATGAAAATGGTTGCCAAAACCCAGAGGTCCCAAGAGATTATGGAGAGCAGTAAACTCTTGATGAGCCCAGGGTGAAGCTGAGCAGGACCCCAGGATCGGCAGAGAGAGGAAGGCAACCTCACCAGCTCCTTCACTCGACCCTTCTCTCTGCCTCCCCACCGAGGCGTGAGGCAGGACTGAACGGCTGCCCATGACAAGGAGCATTTGAGAGCGACGAGGCAGAGAGCACAAATTCTCCCAAAGCCGTTCCTCCAGCCTGGGAATTAGAACAGCAGCAGCAGAAGCAGCAATTTCCCCTGTCAGGAGGGAGCGAAGGAGTGGGGAGCGCTGAGCAGAGAGGTGTAAACAGAAATTATATTTTACAAGGGCCCAGGCAGTCCTGCTTGTACCAAGTGACAGACCTGACAGGAGTATTTAATGACAAAACACAAACAGTGTCTGGCAGGTACAAAACAACAGCAGGGACTCAGCGATCCCTGCCCCACCAGGTATTTGGATGCTGAGAGACAGCTCCCAGGTAACACGTGGGGCTTTTTATTTGAAAACTGCTCCTTTTATTATTATCTTTCCTCCCACTACAAAAGGCAAAGAGAAAAGAGACAGGGAGAGGGAGAGTCGTTTGACAGGCTGAAAACTTTTATGGGGAAAAAAATGAATAAGTGAGAAAAAAATGAATAAGTGGGGAAAAAAAAAGAATTAAAAGTACAAGTCACTTTGTAAGGAAGGAAAAACAAAAGTCAAAAGGCTCAGGGCTGAGTCAGTGTGTTGCAGGGTTCGTGAGGGAGACTGTGTCTTTTGGAAATCAGTAATCCAAAGGGCTCTCTGCATGTGCATGAAGTTATTGACTGACTGCATTATATCCACTTATCCCCCATTAAGCAGCAGGCTTCAGTTTGATCCCGAACAGCAAGGAATTAGAGTAACTCTACCCTGCACTGGTAGAAAGGTTTCCATCTCCGAGGAATCCAAAGTGCTTCAGCAACCCTCTGGGGAATGCAGGACTGACATGCACACGCTCCTGGGGTGGAGGCTGGCAGCGGGACAGAGTGCTGTGCAGAGTGGTGATGCGGGGGCAGAGGACTAGAGGGAAACCCGTGTATTTATGTAAAAAGCTATACGATCTCTATTACACAAGCAGAGCAGAAAAGATTTGGCTTCCAAGGACACAGAATATGATTTGCCTATCTCAGAACAAGTAGCAATTCCACCCCCCCCCCCCCGCTAAGCTTCCCCCAGGTTCAAACAAATCCTCTCTCCTCTTTCCTCTGCTTTATGCTGTTGGCTGTTGCCCCACATACAAGAACCAGACAGCCTTTCTGGTCTGGAAAGGACAAAGGGCTATAGGTCCTGGTACACTTAAGGAAATTTTTCGGTGGTAGAACTGACTTAAAAAGTTTTTGATCCTTTCTGCCCCCACTTCAGTTTTCCACCCCCTCAGGTTTTTTAAGACACGTTCACTTGCACCACTTCAGCAGTACAGGTTCATTGCAGCCCCCAGTCTTGGAGCAACACAAAGTTTGGTGAAGAGGTGAGAAGCATCCAGGGGTGAGAAGGAAAGGAAAAGGGGCCTCAGGATCCCCCCTCTGGCTCCCTGCTATCCCGAGGTGCTCTGCTATGGAGCGAGCCTTTGATGCATTACCCTGGTGACCTCTGTAGTCTCTGCCAAGCCAGCTCCATCCAGATGTCCCTGCAGCTGGCACAGGGGGACACAGACGCTCTCTTGTTTTAAAGATGCTTTGCTTTGTGTCCCCAGCTTCACTGCCATATTCCAGCTGACTTCCAGTACTGCAAAGCCGCTTTGTAACAGCTGCCACTGAAACGGCCGTTTCTCATGGAGGTAAAGAATAACTGAGCAGCTCTATGGGAAGAGCAGACTGCAGCTTCCTCCAGGGGAAACTGAGTCAACTGGAGGTGCAGGGTTTTCAAGTCACCTCAGACCTCTAGGGCAGAACTGGAAAAAGAATTTGAGGGAACAGATAAAATCATAGCATTTAACTCCTGTTGTGACAGGTGCCCTGGAGGTCCCAGAATATGCACACTTCATGCCTTGACTGCCTCTTCTCACAACATCCCAGGGATGCTTTGCCTTTGCTGCAACATATGGCAGTGATCCTTGACTACATTGCATCTGTCCTGCACTGCTCCCCAACTCCTCCAAATGGGAGCTGGAGATGATTATGTTTGTTGCCTTGAAAAGAGCTGGTGTCCCAACACCAACTAGTGAAACACAGAACCCTCAAACTTCCTTGGACACTGCTATGCACCCTCCATGCAGCAGATCTAAGAGGCACCTTGTTTACGGGCTGGACATGGAGTTTGATATAACCAGCTGTGACAGGGGTGAGCTTATTTATAGGAGGAACTCCTAATGCCTCTCCTTCAAATGTCATACTGGGGACAAAGTAAAAAATTAAATAGAAATGACCCTTGAGTTTCTACCTTCAATAATGCAAATTTCAGCTGATGACCTGGCCAGGATGGGCAGCATTTGGCCAGTTTCCTCAAGGTCACCCTGAAGTTCACATGACAGTCCAACTTCCCTTCTTTGAACCTCCTCCCATTCCTGTTCCTGTTCAGGAGCTTGGCTCTCCTGAAGCTTTTCAAGTCCGGATCCCTCATTTTGGAGCACCCCAGAACTTCAACCCAGATTCAGCTCAGTCCCTTATACGTGAGGTGATGAAGGATGGGTGCTATTGTCCCAGTGTTACCACCCAGAAGTTGCAGAGGCCCCTGAACACAGCTCAAGGAACAGCCAACCAACTACCTTTACTCCTCTGGCTGCCAGTTCCCCCATTCACATCAAAGACTATGGCAGAGATCTGCAAATGAGTCTTTTCTTTTTCCTGTGGGTTCTTCTAGCATCTCAAAGGATGGCTGGCCACTCATTCTAGAAGCTCTCATTTGGACACCACTGCTAGCTGTTTCAAAGACCCACCATCGACTCCTGCCTTGCAGGGCAGTAGCCAGAGACCACCGCATGTGCATTCTTGTGTGCTGAGCCATACCAGGAGACTGAATGTGTGCAAGGCATCCTGAGCTCCAGGCGGCTAGGATGAGTCAGAGCCAGTCGCCTTTTTCCCTGCGGTGCAATTGTACCAGGCCCTGACAGCATCAGCTAGCTTTTATCACTGCTCCACATCAGAGCTGTCAGTCCTGAAGACAATGGAAGGTGTGTGGAGGGGGAGGAACTGAGCATCTCTGAGCTCTGTTGGCTTTCCAGAATGATGCCAAAGCGGCGAGCAAAGAGTTTTTGATTAGCAGCCTGCTGCCGCAAGAGGATTAGTGAGGACGTCAGTGACTGTGGCAGCACCGAAATTAAAAAGCGATACTTCTTGAGCTTCCTCTGTTACTGCTTTGTGGGGAAGAGCTTGACTGATGGCGATGAGAGCACTGGAGGGCACGTGGCCACTGGAACTTTCACCCATGCTCATGGCCCCTGTGCATGGAGAGCACCTGCCTTTAGATTTCCTGGCGCCAGTGGGGTCTGTGAAGGGCTGGCACCAGGATCCCTTCTGCATAACTTGGGGTGAGTTCTCAAACTCACACTTTGCTCTGACAGTGACAAAGAAAAGGAGAACAGATATGATAAGCAAGGCCCAGAGGCACTTAGAGAATAAACATAAACCCCCAAGTGAATGAAAAGATCAACTTTTGCCAGCTGAGCTCTCTGCTGAGGAGAGGGGAGGTGTTTGTGCTCCCTTCAGGCATATCACGGAGTCTCCCGTCCACCAGGCTTGCTGGGAAGATCACCCGCCTGGATTCTCCAGCCGCCACCTCCGTGCGTTGTCCCGTGCTTCTCCTTCATGCTTGGGGGTAGCTTCCTGTGAACACCCACAGAGTGATTCGTTCGCTTCCTTCACATCCCTCCCTGACTAGATGCCTATGGAAATGTTGACAGCAGCTAGGCAGCTGGCGGGAAATGCCCAGGGTCTGTTTGCCAGTCAGCTCTGCCTTGTTTCATTGCTTCTCAGCAGACTTGCACCCACCTGCTGTCTCTATATCGCACTTAAGCAGTGACATCCCTCCAGGGCAAAGATCACCTTTTCATTCTGTTTGTAAAGCACAGAACACAGGGACTCTGATGCATCCTAAATACTATGTTTATTTCCCTAACAGAAGAGGTAGGGAGTGTTGTTCTGTTGATTATTTTCCAGAGAGAGAAGTTAGGTTCAAGGCAGAGTAAGTGATTTGACAAAGGTCTCAGGAAATCTGTGGATACTGTCAGAAGAGGATCCATTTCTCCTGAATCTCAAGCCAACACCTGAAGCACATGTCCATCCTTCCCCTCCCGAAAGGAATTAAAACAAGTTTGTTTCTTCAAAGTGCATGGTGCTCAAGCGTTATGTGAAATAAATTGGCTTGGTCTGTGCAGGGCTAGGCACAATGGATTCCTAAATTAAATCCTTCTAAAAGGAAATGCTAAGACAGATCTACGAGAAGATACCTACAGGCTGGAAAGCTTAATCAGAAATGAGAGTTGCTGAATGGGCCACAGAGAGTGATTTTTAGCAAGAATTGCATGGTGTTGCTCCAAAACAGCAACAAAACGGTTATTTCCTTAATGATTCCTTGCAAGCTGCACTGGTCATCTTTCAGAGGGATCCATGCACTGTGTCACTGTCAGTATGTTCCTGTGGGCTGCTGCAGTGACCGAAGTGGTCAGCTGTCCTTGGGCCTTGCATGGTCTCAGCCCATGACTTTCCAACCAGCCCCCACAGGCAAATGCTCTGTGACAGCTGAGCAGCATTTCACCTCAACAGTGCTCCCCTGGAAATGACACATGGAGGAAAGAATATATTCAGCATCCGGACAAAAGCTACAAAACAAGCAGAAAGGGAGGAAGTTTAAAAATTAATCAGAGCTCAAAGTGCTGTCAAGTTTCTCCTCTTCCCTCCCTGTATGGACACATAGCTATCACCAAAGATTAAAAATGACTGGCTGATCAGGTCAGGGCAGAGAAGATGTGGTAATAAACTAGTTTTCCAGAAATCAGCACAGGCTAAGAAAAATCCTAATGCCCAGCAACCAGGGCAATGAACAGGCACAATATATGCATCATCTGCAGCGCTGGGACCAGGCTAGCTGAATGCAAACTCTCAGCACAGGACAGTCAGAACACAGACTTTGACTCCTTTTGATAAGGCCGTGTAAAGCCAAATCTGACCAGCTTTCAGAGCATCGTGTTAGACTCCCCTAGAAGCCCCCCTCCCTAGCCATTTGTAGCTCATTCCTATTCCCTCGCTATGAAAAGTTTGGTTGTCTTCTCCTTTTTCTGGCTAAATCTTTCCACAGCAGTTAGCTGCCATGGTGATAGAAGTTACAGAAATTAGTAAGAAGAAGAGTCATAATTAACAATTGACTGACAGTCCCATCTGACCTGAGACAGTAGCTGAAAGCTGCCTCCCACTTCAATCTGCTTGCCACAAAACAGCCAGGAACATGCAGATTTGCTAGCCAAGGTGGTTTGGCTATTTGACTACATCCTTCTACTGGCTGTCCTCACTTGATGTCATGCTCAGAGCATCAGTGAGGACGTGTCACCATTGCCCTCTTCTGGATCCACAACCAAGTTTGCACCAAAGCTTGGGAGATGTCACCATCTTGCGATGGCAACATACAGTGACTCCAAGGGGACTGTCTCATAGGTCACCACTGGTACCTCATGTAGGTGCTTTGTAGTTTTAATTCAAAGAGCTTCAAGTTCTTTCCTTTTCTCCTCCCAGCCTGGTGACCACTCTGCAGTGCAAATTTACAGCAGACGGTGGATTCAAACGGATGGTAAATGCATAAAACCTTTACCACTAAATATGAGGCTAATTCAAGACCTCTGTGAATCTGTTCCACTGCCAGCTAAAAGGCTGGTCGTTCAAATCCTGCTGGGAACAGGGCGGGTGCATGTTCAAATGAAAGGAGCTGTGCGGTGAAGCTGGGGAACTCCTTGCCACAGGATGTTGCAGAGGCTATAAACATATATGAACTCAAGGGTAGACTGCAAAAGTTTGTGGAAAAGAAATCCACTGAGGGTTACTAAATACACAGAACTTTTAAGCATTTATGTAAGTCATATTTCCAAATGAAATACATATTTATGAAAGAAGATTCTTATAGTCCTTCCTAGACACCGTCTTTTGGGCTATGTATAAGACAGGATACTAAATTAGATGGCCCTTTGCTGACCTAGTACAAGCACACTTCTGTTGTTATGAATATGGAAAGCATGCAGATCTAATCAGGGGTCAGGTCCTCAGCTTCTGCCTCAAGGTTTTATTCAGCTTGAGTCAGGCAGAGACTTAACAATTGCCCAGGGACACACGTGGGGCCTGGCCCACCATGAAGCTCTCAAGATCCAGTGCTTCTGTAATGCACAAAATTATGCAAAAACGGCACTGTTTTAATAGGAGAGAAAATTAGCTAGACTCAGTGAAGTACATTACCTATGGACTGAACAAGGCAAGTTTTCACGCTCAGCTGGAAAATAGTTCTCCACTTTGTCTGTCTGCTGAAGTACAAGCAATGTGGCAACATGGAGCACCAAGCCTAATTGACACCAGAAATTCAGGGGCTGTTGTGAACATCAAAGCGCTGAAAGTGAGGAGACAGAATCAGGGTACAGAGTGCCAGGAGACCGGTGAGGAGTCTCAGCAGCTTGACCCAGCTCCATAATTGACTACAGAGTCAAGAGTAGGTTGATGGCAGCTCTTAATCCCTTCTAGCATAACCAGCCTTCCTGTCAGCTTTGCCTGTGTTCCTGACTGTTTGAATACTATATCTCCCAAACAGGAGGAAAACGGGAGCATGCATCTGCCCTGGCACGGGGGAAAGGAAAGAAGGGTGGAATGGTGAGCTCCTGACAATGTGGGAGAAGTAGAGAGAATGAAGGGTGAGAGAGGCAAGGGACGCATGGACTTCCTAGCACATGGAAGGAAAATGAGGGATCCTGCATGAATGGGGACCTGTGGGGATATGGTGGGAAGACCCATATATCCCCATGCCAAGGATACAGAAGGAGAAGGTAGCACACAGACCTCTTGGTTCAAGGGATCGATCAGAAGATTGTAGGGCGTCCCTGACATAGATGTGGTAGGCAGGGACTATCCAGAAAAGTAAAAAAGGAACGCAAAGTACCCCTAGTCCAATGCACTCAGCCCCAACATGAAGCGCTAAGTCTGCACAGTGGACCAGAAGCAGCTAAACCCACAGCTAGGGTCTGTCAACATCATCTCCAGTGGGTCTCCACCAAAGGAAGACCCCACTGCTGTACTGCAGACCTCTAGAGAGGAACCTGTGAGATTAAGCTGTTCTGTGTCGTTCTAGGGTGATAAATGGGATACAGTAGAAGTTGAACATAACACACACAAAGTACCTTCTTTAGTGTCTGCATGACAGAGTGCCTGTCGGATAGATTGGGGACGGTGAGTCAGGATTCCTGGGCCCTGTTTAGGCCTTGGCACATGCAGATTTACACTGGGCAAAAGATACACTCTGTTCCAGTTCCCTGCTCTCCAGCAAGTCATTGCCTGTCCTAGCAAAATAGCATTTTCCATTCATATTTGGGGAGCTCCTGGATAGCAGAAACTGTGCAAGTGCAGAGCATTAGCATCTCTCCAGCATCCTGCAAGAACATCCCTGCAGCAACATTTAACCTCCCTTCAAATCCGGTGGCAGGTCACAGCGATTGGTGGGTCTCGCATGTGTGTGACTGTGAGTCACTGCGTATTACTGATCTTCATATTAATCTATTGTTGTAAATGACTTGGAGCTGCCTACAGACAATCCTTCAGAATATGGAACAATGGAGAACCTGCACATCTGAAGAAAGCCTCCTCTGCATGGCAACTTATTGCCATCGTAACCAGCATAAACAAGAGCAATTAAGACAATTTCAGAGCATCACCTCCTCCCTCTGGGGTCTTAATGAGAGCACGCTCAGAAGGGGGCTGGAGCAGAAGCAGGCAAGGGCTGGGAGTTAACTTGTGTGGGAAAAGAAGGGTAGGAGAGTTGAAGATTCAGAGGACTGCTTCCCCTCCACCCCATAGCGTAATGCAAAGGGCAAGGGGGGAGAGATTCAAGTGACTCTGTGATAGATATAAAAGGCTTAGAGAAGCAGAGCTTTTCTGCTGCCTTACCCTCACAACAGGTGTCAGAACCCTGCATAGCAAGGCAGAGGATTTTGCTGACATGCCCAGCTAGCTAGAAGTAGCTAGAACGCAAGACTGCCATGGGCACCTCTTCAGGAATATAACAGGGTTTAGAGTCATAGCTCCTGGTGAAAAACATCATTGGACTGGACTGACAGCCTTTTAGTAGCATGGTGTTATGGAAGAAGCTCTTCTAACGATGATGATTATCTATTCCAGAAAATAAGAACCAGCCTCAGCATGGTGCTGCTGCAGTAGAGTATGGGCTGTTTGCCTGTGCTCCCTAAAGCTTTGCTATCTGCTAGTGATCTACAAGCATTCAGATGACTGGAGTTCCTCCAGTCAGCTACTGAAAAGCTGCCTTGTGGGTGGCTGTGCAGGGAGGAAAGAGGGGAGGTTGGGAAGCTTTCCTAAGAGGAAACTGCCAGGAGATGAGTGTTTATATATTAGAGGGACTGACCTGTATAAATGCTCCAGGGAAGGAGAGGAGATGGCTCCTATCAGCTTGGTGATGACAGCTCTTCTTTTGGCAATCTGGCCCCTTGCAGCAGAGAGGAAATGGATGGAGCTATACAGCAGAGCTTTTCTTAAGGTTTTCATATGATCTAATACTGCAAGAACAGTATGATTTTCAATTGACTCTTCTCAGAATTAAGGTAGAAGTCAGAAACTAGGCTCCTGCATTGTCATGGTGTATAAATAGCCTTGATGGAAGCATAACAGGAGCTCAGCTAGGTTTAACCCAGTACAGCAAATGCTACATCATGGACTTACATTTTTTGAGGCCAGACAGGATCATTGGATCATTTATCTCGCCTGACAGCCTGTACATAAAAAAGCCAGAGGATTTCAACCAATTACCCTTGCAACAAGCTCAATAACTTGTGTTTGACTAATATATGTGGAATGACAGCCACCTCTGTCTTGGGGGGATCGCAAAACTCACCCCAGGGCCAAAATGGTTTCTTCCATTCTCTGCAGAGACAATCTTTTCCTCTTAACTTGAAATTCACTACCACAGATTTGATTGTCCACTTAAAAAAAAAAGAAAAAAGTGGCACATTAACTTGCAGAGAGAAGAGAGGAGCTAAATCTGAGACTTCTTATCTGAATCTTCTTGATGGCTGAGTGCTGAATAATTGGAATTGCTATCTGAATCATAAATGCTGTTTTGCTCATATGTTGCTAACCTCATGTAGTCTTCTCCTTTCCGCTTTTCTAGCACAGCAGAACCCTGGTTCTAGATCTCAAGGAGACACCTGAAATCGTGTGATCTTCAATGCAGAGAGATCCTGCAGAAACATTAGTCACCAGGAGATCAGTGCTTTGCAAAATAAGAAACACCCCTTCTGGGGTTAGGAGCTGTTCAGAAGCAAAACTTCTGGCAGCCAGGCCATGAGGACCAACTTTCCCTTAGCTAAGACTTTTGGCAACCATAGTTCAAACTCTCGCAGCCAAAGGACTTCCTATCATCATCTAGGTCTTTTGGAGGGATGCATGAAATAGCCACACTGTTGTTAATAGCAAGTCTGGAGGCTGGGGCTATCTGCTGTGATCCTCCGAGTCTTATGCTGGTTCTGTGTGTATCAGAGTAGATCTGTGTGCAGAGCTGGGGTTCACCTGCAAAAGCAGACGTGAGTGCACAAAGGGCAGTAACCATTAGTGGTTGCTGATGTTCAAGACAGGACAGCTTTCCCCAAGGATATCTTGTTTAAGTACTGCCTAGAGGGGAACTAGTGAGCACTCAGCAATTTGAATATCAGGTTACATATTTAGGAACCTCATTTTAAATGCCTTCTACAAAACAGCAAACAGGCCAGAGAACAGGCCAGAGAATAGAGAAAATGAGGAGATGTGAACAGCTGAATCTGTTCTCCACCTCACCAAGGAAGAGGGGCAAGTCACCGTGACTCAAGTACTCCTTTGTAAAATGACGCCAAAAGAAGAGCAGGTACAGAACTTTCTGAAGCGCCTTGGTCTGTACCCACTGATGGGTGTGCCTGGGTGGGCTGGGTTGCACAGGAATTTTCAGTACAGAAGAAAGGCCTGTAGAGAGACATCAGTGTTAGTTAACCAGCGCTTTATAATGTTCTGGTATCTGGAAGGGCAGAGTGTTATTGTTATTGTTAGGATCGGATCGTGGTCACTGTCTCCATCATTAAAAGGCAAGAAAAAATAAGAAGTGGTTATAATTATCATTCTGGACACCATTCCATTGGCATTATTCTCAATATAGGGTCAGGATTATAATGCAATAGCAAAGTGAAAGTCATCCTACAGTTCCTTTATTCACTGCAGCACAAGGGTGAGCCATAAGAGCCCCGCTATCTCCTTCCCCGACATCCAGCCGTGCATTTCCCAATATGGCAAGCTCTCTCTTTCTGAGGGCCATTGTAACATTAACAAAGGCAGCCAAGCTGTATTGTTAACATCCAAACGATGGAAGGGGATGCAGAAACCCCCCCCCCCAGCATCTCCGGAGGTGAAAACAGTCAGTTTGCACCAATCCAGAGAGGAAGAGAAAAATTTCCCAGGTACAGATTTGTCACTGTCCCCGTCTCCTGCTCTGAGCCGAAGTACTGTTGCCCGTTCTTTTGCTTGCTGCTCCAAGCAAGGAAGAGAACCTGCCTCTGGAATCTGCTAACATTTTCCTGCATTGAAAATCAAACAAACACACTTGGTTTGGGAAAGACTTATGCAGGGTTTCATTAAAAGCCATTGTTGACGTGACAGACCTTGTTATTGACTTGGAGCCAAATCTTGATGTCTTTGCCTGAAGGATCAGAAGGATTTGACCCCAGGACTGTTATTAGCCTTGACATCATCAGCTCCTGACATAGGATAGTTTTCCAGTGAACTTGCTTGAGAATGTTTAGAAATGTCAAGTGGCTGAGCCACGAGGACACAAGAACGAGAAGGTGTCATATTCGCCCAATTGAACGGGAGAATTTCAGTCCTCCCCTTTGCTCTCGCTGGCGATGGCATCGTTGCTGACAACGTATGTCAGGGTTACACTGCATTATCAGACCTACTCTCAGCCCAGGCATCCTTTGTCAGCACAGTCCATGTGTGAGATCCCCGCTAAGTGAAAGCAATGGGTTCCCTACTTAGCCTCAGAGACCTGTGAGAGCACTTTTTCAGCACTGCTTGTAGTGTGGTGGATGAAGCTTGTTCCAAGCCTGTTTAGGCAAGGGAGGGACCCCGCGTCAGTTGGACAGGAGCCTGTAAGTTCTGGTTGTGCTGTGATAGCACTTCGCCAAAAGACATCTGGTGTCACGGCACACCAACTGACAGCTTCCCTTTTGAGGGTGCGGAAAGAGAGGGCAAAGGAGACTAAAGAAGCCAGAGAGTTATCTGCACCAAAGTACTGCTCTGATGTACAGCAATCCTCTCACATTTATTCTTACTTGACTGAGGTAAGCCTTCTGTGTTTGAACTCTCCAGCTGAGGGAAGACTGTGTGCTCAGGTTAAAACCTGCTGACCAAATTCTCCACGTTTTGACCAGCTACTGCACTGTCTCTAGTGCCCAGCACTTGGGGAACTCCTCAGCTCACCAGAATTCAAGCCAATCTCCTCAACAACCTTTTCCGTTCTCCATTGTCTTCACTGTTTTCAAGCTGCCGTCTCCCTGGGTACATCCACAACTTGAGTTAAGCAGTAAATCTTCTTACTTCTATGCTCACAGATTCAAACTGCCATTCTAGTTGTTGACAACAGTCACGGTTTAACAAGATCTACCGTTCATGCCTCCAAAAAACTTACACCATGAAGATGCCATTATCTAGTGACAGTCATGTTGTTTCATACAGCTCAAATCAGTTCCACTAACAACGATAAGGGGTCAGAAGAGTTCTGCATTGCTCATTTATCAGCCTATCTATCTCAACCTCTCTCCACAACATCCACAATCCTTGAGAGCAGAGCTTGCTAATGTGCTGTAAGAACTCATTCAAAATGTTTTAAGATCCCTGAATTAATCATGGAGGATTCACCTTCCTTTTCATCAGGGAAAACAAAAGCCTGAAATTCAAGGGGAGGGCTGAAATCTACTGAGCTGATTGGCTGGAGGGTGCCTTCCCCATCGCGTGTCCTGGTTGGTAACATTTCCAAATATTCTTGAGCAAGCTGAAAACAATCTTGTTAGAGGGGAAGAGAGGGCCTGCTAATACCCTATCGGTTTCACATTCTTAGGAGAGTTCCCAGCCCACCAATCTGTCGTCCTATATCAGGCAATAAGCTTTCAGCTGGAAACTTTACCCTGGCTCTACCTATTGTCCAATGTTTTCCTTCCTGCCAGATGATTGGAATCGCACCAGTTGTTAATTTTACACCTGCTGTTTGTGAATATCCCTGAGCGACCTTTCCAACAACAACTAGCAGAGGGTATTTCTCGGTGGAGAGATGCACACACATGCACGTGGGAGCAGATAGAAAGGGAACAGGAAGGGGCCTCCCGATGAATGATGAGGGATTAAAATAGCTCTTGCTGGGGCCATTGTGGGATATTGGGCAGCAGGAATGATGAAGCGGATGTTTAAAACAGACTGAAGTGTTGATCTCAGCACAGAGGGCAAAACAGTGTTAGGAGATCCTTTCCTCTTTCCAGCTCCCTCCTTGTGCCCAGCTCGCTAAGCGATGCCACCCCTGGAGCTTCGAGGATTAAAGGAACAGACGTACAAAAGAATGCATCTCCCTGAGATGCTGAAGCAAGGTCTGGAAAGTCAGAATACATTTTCACTTGCAAATTAGAAAGAAATATCTGTTCCAAAGTGCTGTTCATCTCTTCCTTACCCTGCTGTAACTAGTCTTAATGCCACCTCTGGAAGGCATTAGTCATCCAGAAGAGGGATGTGTCACTACAGCATGAACAGGAAAAGCCATTGGCTTCACAGTCCTGAATTCTAGTTGGTCTGAGGAATTATGAGGTGCTCAGATATCACTGTGACTAGCTTTAATACTCAGATTAAATTAAACACCCATATTAGAACTGCTGCATTAAATGCACTCTGCTTATTAAAAATGATTTATGGAGCCAGAGATGGAGTGGAGAAATTGGCCATGGACCGTAGCCATGCCATCTCAAGATTTCCTACAGCAAACAGACTCAGGCCTGGCCAGTATTTGGCTGTAGAAAGTGGAGTTCGCATATGCAGAAGCAAGAGATGGCACATTTCCCTTTGAGGGAATATTGAATATTGAATAAATGTCTCAACACAGTGGTAGATGTCTGCTGAGTGGTAACAGATGTTTGGGGACAGGCAAGCCTGACCCTCATGGAGGAGAAATCACTGATATGAGCATCAACATGATTCTGTGTGTACACTGCTCAGTCACAGGCCTCCATCCCTCCTGGTACAGCATTGATCACTGTGCCAAACAATCCCTCTCCTAGGAATCTCAGTTCACCTTTTTTCCAGAGAACGACTCTGGATCAAGAACTAACACTGTTCAGAGACTGCAAATCTTGCTGTTCACACAGTTCCTTTGCCCTCCGACCCGGCTGAGCACAAATCAAATGGAAAATGCCTTCTGAGGTCTGAACCCCGAGCGCAAAGCAAGCCGTAAGAGCCTGGGGCAGCAGCCCTCAACTCATGCTACCTGTCACAGTAACAGGATCTGGGGGTCAGGCACTGTTTTACATGCAACCTTGCAAGTGAAGTTTTACCTCCATCTCAGAATCACAGAACAGTTGAGGTTGGGATGGACCTCTGGAGATCATCCAGTCCAACCCCCCTCCTCAAGGAGGGTCACCTCGAGCACATTGCCCAGGATTGTGTCCAGATGGCTTCTGAATATCTCCAAGGAAGGAGACTCCACGACCTCTCTGGGCAACCTGTTCCAGTGCTCAGTCATCCTCACAGGAAAGAAGTTTTTCTGCATGTTCCAATGGAATTTTCTATGTTTCACCTTGTGCCCATTGCCTCTCATCCTATTGCTGGGCACCACTGAGAAGAGTCTGGCCCCATCCTCTTGACACCCTCCCTTCAGATACTTATATATGTTAATAATATCAGGATCAGTGATCAGGAGTAGTCAGCATGGATTCACCAAAGGGAAATCATGCTTGACCAATCTGATAGCCTTCTATGATGGGATGACTGGCTGGGTAGATGAGGGAAGAACAGTGGATGTTGTCTACCTGGACTTCAGCAAGGCTTTTGACACTGTCTCCCATCACATCCTCCTAGGGAAACTCAGGAAGTGTGGGCTAGATGAGTGGACGGTGAGGTGGATTGAGAACTGGCTGGATGGCCGAGCTCAGAGGGTTGTGGTGAATGGCGCAGAGTCAAGTTGGAGGCCTGTAGCTAGTGGTGTCCCCCAGGGGTCAGTCCTGGGTCCAGTCTTGTTCAATATATTCATCAATGACCTGGAGGAAGGGACAGAGTGCACCCTCAGCAAGTTTGCTGATGATACTAAACTGGGGGGAGTGGCTAACACAGCAGAAGACTGTGCTGCCATTCAGAGGGACCTGGACAGGCTGGAGAGCTGGGCGGAGAGGAACCTCATGAAGTTCAACAAAGGCAAGTGCAAGGTCCTGCACCTGGGGAGAAATAATCCCATGCACCTGTACAGGCTGGGGGTTGACCTGCTGGAAAGTAGCTCTGCAGAGAAGGACCTGGGAGTCCTGGGGGACAAGTTAAGCATGAGCCAGCAGTGTGCCCTGGTGGCCAAGAAGGCCAATGGGATCCTGGGGTGCATTAGGCAGAGTGTTGCCAGCAGGTCGAGGGAGGTGATCCTGCCCCTCTACTCAGCCCTGGGGAGGCCACCTCTGGAGTGCTGTGTCCAGTTCTGGGCTCCCCAGGACAAGAGAGACATGGCACGACTGGAGAGAGTCCAGCGGAGGGCTACAAAGATGATCAGGGGACTGGAGCACCTCTCCTATGAAGAAAGACTGCAAGAGCTGGGCCTGTTCAGCCTGGAGAAGAGAAGACTGAGAGGCGATCTCATCAACGTGTGTAAGTATCTGAAGGGGGAGTGTCAAGAGGATGAGGCCAATCTCTTCTCCGTGGTGCCCAGCAACAGGACAAGAGGCACGGGCAGAAACTGAACCACAGGAAGTTCCACCTAAACCTGAGAAAAAACTTCTTCACTGTGAGGGTGACAGAGCATTGGAACAGGTTGCCCAGAGAGGTAGTGGAGTCTCCTATCCTGGGCAATATGCTCTAGAGGACCCTGCTTGAGCAGGGAGGTTGGACTGGATGATCTCCAGAGCTCCAGTTCCTCCAAACCTGAGTTACAAACTAGGGAAACAATAGTTATCTGAGAAAAACAGTATCTCAGCTAAGTGAAACCCATCTTTGAAGATCAGGGATGACAGATGAGCTTCTCTGTGGAGCCTCTCAGATACACAAACAGCCATCTGCATCTCTGCATTTGGTTCTGTCCTTGGCCAACTCAGTTTTGAAAAGGTTTTGTTTTTCTTGGGCCGTTTTTGTTTACAGCCACTTGACCGAGGCAGAGAGTTCACCAGCAGCTGAATGCAACCCAGGCTCTCCCAAGTGTAAGTTCTCCAGTGAAACATCTGGTTATAAGGCAAGGTCAAACAGGCCTGAAATGGATAAAGGCAACAGACGCTTTCCACAGAGCTGCAGCCAGCTGGGAAAAGAACAGGCTTTTCTGGGTACGTTTGAGCATTAGGCTGGGAAAAGGAAAAAGAAAAAAAAGAGAGAGAAAGAAGCAGATATTGCAAAAAAGCCTGAGATCAGCAGGTTGGTTCTCTTATTGGTTAAAAGTCAAGACCACCCTTGTTGCCATACAAACTGCTGAGTCTTATTTAGCAGGAATTCTAGTTCCAGATAGACAGAAGGTCTCCATTTCCCACTGTCCTGCAATTGCCTCAGATACGTATCTCAAGCACAAGACCTTCTTCCCATTCTGTCCCTTTCTATTATTTTCTTCTCATGATTGCGTTAGAGCTGGAAGGATAAAGGAAGATCTGAACTCCAACACACTGCAAACCTTGATCTCCTTTTTCCTTTGATCAGAAATTCCGTACGACATGGACCATCATTTGTACAGCACCTAGTACCACTGGTGCCCAATTCAACGTTTGGTTGCAGTAATGACACAAATAATAACAGCATTGTTCATAGATTGGTGGAGAGCTGCTGAGAACCAAACAAATCATTCAGGAAGCCTAAAGAATGAATCCTTCCACACAGCCCAGGAAAAGTTAACAGGCAATCTAAAATTTAGTATGTCCTTGTTTTTAAAAAAGCCTTGTTCCTCTGAGCAAGCATCAGGAGAACCCCATGTGAACCTAATGCCCAACAAAGCACACGCAACACCTACCAAGAGACAGAGAACTTATCAAAGAGACACAGTGGGAATTGTTTGGTGTACAGGGATTGATTAATGCATCACCAAAAAATAGCAGAAAACTCTAAATTCACATTATAATGTTTCTACTGCATAAGCTGACCAGCCCTAATAACACTGATTTCTAGTACACAATTTTCAGAGAGAAACAGGTGAAGAACAATTGCCTGAGCACGGGACCGAGCGCTGTCTCTGAGCTCTGGCACTTCCTCCTTCAGTGACCTTGAATAAATCTCTCAGCCTTTTTGTGTCTGAGCATCCTTCTCTAAAAGGATAAGGACAATAGCAGACACTCACCTACTTCACGGGGTAACGAATGATTCAGATAGCTCTCATCAACTTCTTCAAGTCCTATACACAAGATCCGATGTGTCATGCAGCAGCTCTCATCAGCCAGAAAGCTATTGTCACTTAACGGGACTGAGTTTCAAAGGTATGGACAGGGCAAAGGCTGTGGAAAGACCCGGCCTCTGAAATCTTTCCCTCCAGCGGATCTGTCCAAGCTGGGACTTGTTTACAGCAGGGTCCACTTACTTGTGAGGGGAGGCAAAGAGGGAGAGGGAGTGGTTTGTGCCGAGTGTGTGACTGTCATTGTGTCGGGTCACACTGGAATCCGAAGTCAGGGGCATAAGCATCTTTTGAGGCACAGCACATCAGCTGCTGCCTTCAGGCATCAGAAATAAAGGACTCCAAATCTGAACTTGGAAGTCAATCAAAATACCAAAAGATTGTCGTGCTTCTCATGTGCATAATCTAATGCCTAATTTGCATGCACCGCTTGTGTATCATAATCCCAGCTTTCCAGGGGATGTTGTTCCACTCCTGATCCCATCAGCAGATGGGCTACATCTGCACAAATGAAAACCACAGTTTCCCCCCTACTCAGATCTTTCCCACCAAACTGTCGGATGCAGCTGTTACCCAGGCCTCTGCCTTATGCAGTCTTTGGTCTGGATGCACAGATTTTCTTTCACAAGCTTGTTGCCATTTCAGTCGCCCTTCAGGCGGCCCGGACACGAGCAAGCTCTGATCTGGAGTCACTGTGCTCCAACAAATATAATAAGCCTTGCTGAGTGCATAGTACTGGTTCACTTTTGTCTGTCTTGGAGCACGGGCACTGCTCAAAAACCCACAAAGACTAACCCATTATTAATCAGTCTATTAGGCATATCGGGATTGGGAGAGCAAACGCGGGCAGTTGCTCACTTGAACACAGACCTCATTGTCAAATACTTCTTTGCAATCCTACTAAAAGGCAATCATGTGAATTTGCAAGTTTCTGCACCCCTCATCCTACAGGTAGGATCCAATGAAAAGATTTGCTCTGACCCTCTGGCACCTGCAAATAGAATTGGAGGGGTAAAATGGAACCTGATCCCATGCATTTTCCAGAAAGTCCTGGAAAGACACATATTCCATCCCCTAAATAACAAGCAATTGCAAAAACACACAGAGACTCACAACCTCATTCCTGAACTGGTTTCCCCCGAAACTGAGCCAGTGGTATTAGGAAAAGGTGTACTTGCAAGCTCTTCGGCTTAGATTTGCTAGGGCAAACTGAATAGCTTAAGGACAGGTAAATCCAATTTAGAGCATTTTGGAACCCATTGTAGAAACTGGACTTGAAAAGCAACATAGTCAAATTTTGATTCATCTTCACCTCTTTTATTTTATAAGTTTTTTCTCTTCGAACCGGGAGAGTCCCTCTAGCAAATCTCATCCTGTATCTTTCAGTTGTGATAAAATAACCTTCCAGCTGCCCGAACCTACACATCAGGGCATTAAGAGTGGAGTTTTGTCATAACATAAAGGGTCAAATAGCTTCCCTTTCTCTCTATTTACTTACTTTCTGATATGAGCATTCATGTCATTCTCAACCTCTCCTGGGCAAAAGGACTTCTTTGCTTGTTAAAGCTGTACCAAAGCAACCAGCAAAGTTTGGCGAGGCTCTCCTCCCTGCTGCCAGGAGGGAGTGAACTGCACTGACTGAGAAACCATCTGGGATTTGGGTACTTTTTTTCCTCTTCCATTAAAGCATAAATGTTTTGGCTACGTTAGTAAAACTGATCATTTTCTCTTGCACTCCTTGACTTTGTTTCTGTTACTTCTGGCCTACTTGAAACATCCTTTCCTATTCAACAATAACTCCACCAGCCTCCAAAGCCAAGCCTGCTGCCTCCCTGCACCAAGTCAGATCCAGTATCGTCTGGGGAGCAGCAATGAGCCCATCCATGCCCCCACTCTCTGCTCTCCTCTGGTCCCGGGATGTAACATCTTCCAGCACTGCATCCCCGCTGGGACAAGGCCTTGCCCTGCCCCCCGTGGGTCTCATTTAGGAGGCACCACCAACTTCTGCTTCTAAGCTGAAAACAGGGAGGTGCTTGTGGGTGCACCTCCCTCACCTGCCCATACCAATGGTTTAAGGGTGCTGACTGAAAGCATCCGTTGTGGCTGGGCAGCTGTCCAAGCAAGTTCGTGCAAGCTCAGCTGCATTTCCACGGGTAGGATCACTCTCCTGCATCTCAGTGTAGCCAACCCTTATATTGCACTGGGCAAAATCCACAGCCAGGGAAACAGGCCTCACAAGCTTGTACCCCCTCTGGTTATTCACAGCAGGGATATGTAAGGCTTCATCTATAATCACCTAAAACCATCACATGATTCATGCTCTCACAGTACAGCAGCTGAGCACGCTGCAGGATACACAGCAACATACATTGGTGATGCACCATTACACACTATCCCATTGCAAGCCCTGTTGAAATGCTGCCATCAAATTATTTCAACTGATCAAAGTAGGAAAAAAAATAGAATATTAAAGTCCCAGATATCAAATTAATAAGAATAAAAGCATGTAGGTGAGAATTAAGAAGGCATTAACATTCTGATAGCATCTGCTGCCTAAATTAAACTACAGGGGAAAAAAAAAAAACGAGTTCAGCTGACGCTCAGGATCAGGACAAATAGTTCTCAAATGGAAATTACAGTTTTGAAAATTATGCACCAAAAAAAGGATCCAAATCCAAATTAGGACATTTCTGATTTGTGAAGTTCTTTTCCCAGGTGGGGATCTCAGGCTTGGCTGAAGGGCTGGCATCACGATTTGGCAAGATGCTACAGTTGCTCAGTTCCTACATTCCCCAGCAGGACCAAAGTGACCCATTGCCCAATGGGGGCAGTGCCTTGTCACTTCTCTGGTCCCTGGGGGGGGCTCCATCCCCTTTTGGAGTGGCACCATGAGGATGTGGTGCATGAAGTGTGTTTCATTCATGAAGACATCAACATGGGAAAGGAGGAGGAATTGGGCCTGGAGTTTCAAAGAAGCTCAATGCTAAATTATGCGGATAACTGCATCCGTAATTTACATGAGCAGTTACTGTGACAACTAATAGTGAACGTCATAAGTAACCGGTTGAGCATGTAATGACCTGAGTTATATGCACCATCATGTCTCTCTGGCACACCAAATTAGGTGCGCATACACATTTTGCATGCCCCAACGGACTCCTACCTCAGCAAAGAGCCTTAATTTCACAGCACAAGCCTGATCTCAGCAGCCCAGCACAGTACAGACAGTTTATGCAATGCAAAGAGCTGGCACGAGCTCCATGGCCCAGGTCGGAATGGATCCTCAGACAGCTAATTAATTTTTACTGCTCCTTTGTGAACTGTAAATTACCCTTCGTTTCCTAGATTTCTGTCCCATTTTTCCCCTGCCTTTCTGTAGCGAAGCAGTAAAAAGGGAAAAGTGCCAATAATGGGCTCTCGTTGTGATAAAAGCAGCCACAACTCACTCGCACTTTGAACAACGCTCTGCTTATGACCAGAATACAAAGGCAAACGGGTTTCAAGAAACTGTCCAGAGATAATGACTTTTCCTGGAGATGGGAGGATCTGGGGAATAGTTAAGAAAAAAGGAGCGGGGCGGGGGGGGAGGATGCCTGTTTCTGCAGGACAAACACAACCAAGTTCGTCTCTTGCATGGGCTTAAAAACAAGATAAATAATCTTCACTTAGAGACCAAGTTCATCAGTATTGCCTGCATAAGAGCAAAGGGAAACTACTTACAACACTGAACCACTAACGTCCTGCCCTTCTCCCTCAGACAGGAAAGAGGAGCTTCTCTCCCAGAAAGGGCGACCTTCAGACCACACACACACCACGGTCTTTAGGGACCAGACCCTGAGCAAACGGTGCTGGAACAAGGACAGAGAGCTTTTTTTCACTACTGCTGTGACTGTGTTCAAAGACTAAAGCTGCTGACTGAACGCAGATAACAACAACCTGCCAAGGGAAGATCTAAGAGTACATCCAAACCTGTTACCTTCAGCCATGCATCTATCAGAGGAAGAAGTATCTGCAGGGTAAAAATCATAACACACCTGAGATGAACTTTGCACAGGCTCTGCTAAAATTCAGCACAGCTTCAGTGTGGTGAGAATCACTTCACCCTAGTGCTGGGACAAAAAGTTTTAGTGGAATTTTGATGTGGTTGCATCTACCAAATGCCCTTTGAAAGGCCATGGCTACAATAGCACGGGGAAGATCTCTGGGTCCACGCTGTTGGGATGCTGCAGGAATGAGAACACGGCATTGCTGGGGTGCCTTTATGGGGCCTTCAGTATATTAGACACTTCTATTGCAAAACATCACATTCCTCACCTCTGACAGAGCCTCTTTTATCTCAGCTGCAGATTCCTAAGTCAAAATCGCTGCCAGATGACTGTGCACAGTGAGTTAATGGCCACAAAACCGGAGTGTCTCTTGCCTCAAGTCATTTACCCATAGCATCAATGACGTTATCATGTTCAGCCCATATTTACTACAGCTACAAACTGATTCAGAGAAACCTGGAGTACTGGATTAATCATTACTCTTGGGATGTTGAAAATGGATACCAGAACGGACTTCCAAATTAGGTATCTGAAAGTCCTGCATCTCCCAGGAGAGCTCCATTACATCTCCGAACTCGTTCTAATGGAATCTATAGTATGTGAGCACGGCTTTGCCTCCCACAAGCCCTCCCTGCATAATTAGCCCCAGCTCAGATTGCTACTTTCTGTAATGGCTGGAGAACCACTTTCTTCAGGCTACTGAGATGAAAAGAGGAAATGTTTACTGCAAAATGCAAGTCAACCACAGCCAGTGGGTCTGGACCATGGTGGAGGGATACAGAAATGGCTTCTTCTTTTTTTTTTTTTTTTTTTTTGCCTCAGAAATAGAACTCACTAAAAATAGCAGTTCCTCAGGAACAAGACTGCCTGAAAATAGCTGTTTCTCAGGAGCAGGGCTGGCTGCTTCTGAAAGAAGTAGCTATTAATGTATAATTGTCCCTGAGGCTGGTTTCTGAGAAAATGCTGTACATATAGAGGGCTGTAATGAGATATGTTCATAGGCAGGAAAACATAGGCAGCCCTCTCTTGTCAGAGGTCCTGTAAACTCCAATAGTTCACATAAGTGCAATTGGTTCACTGATCTTAAGCACAATTAGATCCATAACAGCATTAGGAGGCATTTTCCCCTGTGCTGGTTTAGGCAGTACTGGGATTCTCTTATTATCTAGACCAGTAAATAACAAAGCTGGGGAATGCTGCTGCCATGAGCTCTAACTAAAGACCTACACTGGTTCTTCTCCCTGGACTGGGAAAGCCTTACAAAGCTAAAGTAGGCTTTGAAACTTCAGCACTCTCCTTCCGCAGCAGGTCCAGGAACTTTGTTGAATTGCAATCTACCTCCAATTTCCTGCTCTACTCAGGGCTTAAAAGTTTTCTCATGTAGAATGTAGACGGTACGATGCAATAAACTTTCTGAAGAATGGCCCTACATTTCTACCACTATGGTGTTGCCTTATAATGAGGAAACAACAATTGCTTGCGAGATTGGTTGACTGGGTGGTCATTCTGTAGCATTTCTCACTCACCCCTTTTTTCTCCTCACAGGTTCAACAGTCTTTTCTCGTGTCTGCTTTCTTCTTTCCTAGCACAGCCATCCAATATCTGTACAGAGGCCATTCTCGTCCTGTTCTTTGGAGGAAAACTCCAGCTGCCCAAAAGTAGCTGAAATCAGGAAAAATCCAGAAGAGGAGAAACTTGCAAAACAGCAGCAGCTTTAAGGAAACAGTAGCGCAGATGAAGTGCAGTGGGCTATGACTCTGACTGCCGCCATCCTTTCAGTCCCACAACACCAGGGCCAGAAATCATAGTGTCCTCTGTCGAGAGCATCATTGGATCCCAAAGGCTGGATGGGACTGGGCTCTGTCATTACTGGATGGAAATCTACAGAGGCCTCTTCCAGGCTGTGCTCTTACTGTTTCCTCATGTAGTCTCTTCCCTCTGTTCACTGGTGATCTGATGCTTTAGCATGCTGGTAACAGCAGAAGTAGCCTTCTGGAGGAAGAATAGGGCTGAGGTTCTGGCCACTGAGTAGCCCAAGGCACTTTTTAGCTCAAGAAATTACTCTCTTTGCCCTGACCAAATTCCAAAACAAGAAACGGCACTCTGCTTGCAGTTATTGTAGGCCGCAGTTTTCATTATGGAAAGTGCCTTTACTTCCATAGGTAGGTCTACACGGCAGCATGCAGCAAAAACAGACGTTCCCAGACTTGATTTTAACCTAGTTTCCTTGGGAAGGAATACCAGTGAAGATGCAGCCACACTGATTTCACATACCCAAGGCTGTGGGATACGTGTAAAACACAAATTCTGTGCTGCCGAAACTCTGGGTCGGCAGTTTGCCTGACGTGATCAGGCAAAACTAGAGCAGGTGTACGTGTACCTGGCACACATCCATGACGTCTGACCTCACAGTTAATTAATCTTTCCCTTCCTTATTGCTAATATGCTCATATTGCTAATAATGGTGATACTATATAATAAAAAAATACATAATGCTAAACTGCATACATTAAGGGGAAGACATATACTACTGTATACATATAGTCCTTGCCTGTTTATTTTGTTAGAGTTTTTAAATATGTCTTGGGACCCTCAAATCAAATAGTCCACAAAAGACAGGGTGCTTGGCATCATTTCAGTTTGATACCAGCAGGGTGTGGACCTTTTGCAGCTGAAATCAGTTTGATTAAAAAAGCATTTTGTTGCAGCCATCATACAGTGCTCATTAAAAAGCACTCTACATCTGAATAGCATTTATCACCCAGGAATCTCACCATGTTTTACAAAATGTAATTAATTAAACTTTACAACTCCCCTCGGAGAGAGAGATGGAAAATGGAGTTGCCTTAATCCATCACTGAAATGCAGCAAACAATGGGTTGGAGGAAAACAGCTGTTCAACAGCATGCAGCAGCTCTGGGACAAGAAGTGAAGCTCTCCAGGCAAAATCACCCAGGGAATGTACTACACACTTTGTGTTTGTCTGAATCATACAGTTACTTTCACTGTGGGTTAAATCTCAACTCCTGCAGAGAATTGTGTGATTTCTCTTTCCCCCTAGGTTTATATCTGAGACACCTGGCAGCACAACATGACTTGTCTCCACAAGAAGTATGCCCTCTATTGAATCCCTGGTGCTGCTGAAGACCAGGGGCAGCCACAGCCCTGATCAGAACCAAGGGAGGCAGAAGATATAAAACCATACAGCCACAGTCTGCATCTCACAGTACTGGAATGCTGTGCAAGCTAGTGCTTAAAGGGGAGGGAGGGTAAAGTCCCCTTAATCCCTTGCCTACTTCCCTCTCCCTTCCCCACTGGTAAATCCACACCTGGTAAAGGTCACCCTGAAATGAAATACGTTTGAGTATTTCCTGCTCCAGCTCAGCTCCCCTGTCCCAGTGGCCCGCAGTCCTGACCAGTTCACGCTGAAGAGCAGGAGAGGGAAGGGGGGTGCCCATGCGACCTGACTGAATGTCAAAGTCACATGGCTGAAATCCCACCCGACTCTTAGCTGATCTTTAGAGAGGAATCTCTTTCTCACCCTGGCTTTAAGCTCCTTTCCTGCCGAACATATAGGATAACACGGCCACTGGGCAAACCTGATTAAACAGGTCCGTTATGCCACTTTCACTACCTTGCAAAGAGCTAGAATTTGAGCTGGTGCAAGTTGGGAGGGGGGTGCGAAGCATCCCTGACTCATGAGTGAAGTACTACAACGAAAACCCAGAGATATGTGTGGGGAGGGAATGATGCAAAGAAACGTGTGCATCCATGCTGCACCAGAGAGAAGCACTAAGAAACAGGAGAACAGATGGAGGAGGAGGTATCTTACCAACTCATTCACCAACTAATCAAACACAACTGTGAATCCTGTAACAGTGATTGCATCTATTGATCGGAGAAAGATGTATGGTCTAACTCTCTGCATGTGCAAGTGCTAAACTGGAAGGCCTGGGCTATACATGTAATGAGAGACAATATGCTGCTGGGGGCTGAGCTGTGGCAATCCTATAAATCTCCTGATTTCTTAGTGTCTTCTAAGAAGACACTTAGATCATCCACCGGTGAAAGAATAAGAATGAACTCTAAATGAAACACTAATGCGTCTTGTCTCCTAAACACTTATTTCAGTCCGATGCCTTCCCACTGTTGCAGGTTAAGTGGCTGCAGCCATCAGGAAGAAGGAGTAACGCTGGGATACAAGCACTTCCTGAAGCGCAATGGAGAGATGCACTAGGTTAAACTGGAAATCGGCTGTCTTCTGAAATCTGCAGGAAGCAACTTCAACAGGCATCTCCACAGCGCAGTGGAAGTGGTAACACCCCGGACTCACCGGTGCTTTTGGTGTGAATTAGACCCATGTCAGCAACAGACCTTCTGCCGAGATGTACGCTGGCAGAGTGAGAATAGCCACTGACTACTTCACCTGGGAAGGCCAGTTAGACAACATCCACGCAAGGCCATGTAAGCGCTGAGCGTTTTCATCAGATGTAAAGGTGGGAAGGGAGGAAAGAGAGGAAAGATACAAGGATTGTGCTGGAGGAACTGACAGTGGATTCAAAGACAGTCACAAACAAGGTGATTTTTTAAGTTTCTGCTGCGCTATTTGCTTGGTTTCTAAATCCTCCCCACAGAACATGAAGCCCAGCTGCACAACCTTCCTGGTGAAGCACTCACACTTAGCCAAATAGGCATGTTGACAAGATGGGGTTCATTGCACAAACCTTCCCCGTGCTCATGAATACAGATCTGCTTGCACACACGGGAGATATGTTCATATGCTCCTCTGGATTCATACCACCATGGGCTTCCCAGTGGTTACACGTCTTTCCTCTTTTTAGCAAGAAGAAACTGGTTTTTACTGGCCCTAGTTTTATTTTTATGTTTGTTGATGGGGAGCAGGCAGTCTCAGATACGGCTGTCGCTGCAGTAGATTTCTTAGTGAAAATTCCTGCTTGGGTTTTACAAATGTTTTAATTAACGTAAATTATTTTACTACGTTTTACTACTGATAGCATATAATTATCTCCTCACAGGTATATATTTAGCTAACCAGAAGGCTGATCAAAGACCTACAAAATAAGGTGCTTTTGCAACTGGCACTAGAAACAAGCAGAGACCAGCATGATGGGACCAAAGGCGGCAGGGGGAATTCCCCCTCCACAGTCCTCAACACCAGTGCCCAAATTTCCCCATTTGAAACGATTATCACAACATTAACTTACACATCTTACCAGAGGAGCATGAAGATGCGCGAATACTTAAGTGTTGCGAAGAAGAAAAGAACCACGTAGAGGCTAAACTATTAATTACTGGTAAGCAATCTCCTTTGTGAAGTGTTTCGAGCTTGACTGAGGGAAATGGCTCTGTAATAACACAGAGCAACCAATCTGCTTACACTCATAGGTTAATTCTCTCGACTGATTTTGCTGGGTCCATCCCTAAATATTATTACCCATGTGAGGGAATTTACCGTTTTCCTGAGGAAGTCTGAGCACGGAAGAGATTCCAAACTCCACACCCCCTTCTGATCGTATTCAACTCAGGACCTCTAGCTTCCACTGCAAACACGTTTTCAGATGAGTAAGTTTGAGACCTATGCTAAGCAGCTGCGCTGCTCTCATCACCTCAAACTGTTCACAAAATTAAAAATAATAGATAGGATCAAGCTACCTGAGACCCCCCCTACCTTTTCTCCAAATTACTGGATGATAAAGCATGCATCTCTACATTGAGCTTCTGGAAGTGCTTGTATCCCAGGGTTACTCTTTCTCCTTGATAGCTGCAGCCGCTTAACCTGTGACAGAGGGAAGACATCAGATTGAAACAAGTGTTTAGGAGCCCAGAAGCACCCTATGCCAAACCACATGTTTCAGAATCTTATCTGTCCACTTGTGTAGGTTTGATCCTTTATTAAAAGCACTGGGTGCTTCGTCATCAGCTTCAGTGGGCGCAGGATCAGATAGGTAAATCCTCGTCTCTTGACCTTCTTGAAGGCCACTCTGTGCTACTTTACACACCCATGAATACTGTGTCTGCTTTTTACTATAGCGTCACTGAGCACCAGTCCCAGGTGAGACCCTGAGTGTCCAAGGTGTGGCATATAGAACAAAAAAATGGTCCCAGCCTCTAAGACCTTACAGTCTGAGGGAGGTTATATTTAACTCTTTGCTTCTCCTTCTAAACACCTTTAATTAAAAGTGTTACTTAACTCTTCAGCTGCATCTGAGTCTCTAGAATAAAAGCTACAACATTATGTGCTATGGCTGCTACTGGAAAAAGGAAATGTCTTTCGTGTTTATTGACGCCTTTTGCAAAATACGCTGGGTATCTGAATGACGTACTCCCCATTATTTCCATGCCATTACTTATAAACGTCATGGCATTTTCTAGAGGGGTCCTCAGCAAGATGAAGACCTCAGGGCAACACTCCATTAGGCTTTTATTTTTAAAGGTTGGGTTAAACCTTCTTCAGACTGCTAGACGTAACTGTTTTTCTTTATTTAGGGTAGCTGAAGGAGACATTAAGTTTGTATTTCTACTCAAAATGCAAGATTGCTCAAGTATCTGAAAGCTCTCAGGGAATGGTCTCGGTAGGGTATTAAGCGGAAAGAAGACTGTGTGTGGATGGACAACACAGTTCAGGTGGAGGAGGAGAGAGAATATTTAAACAGGCAGGGAACGGAAACTTCAAACGGTCTGAACAATCATTGATATAAAACCTGGACTGAACACAAGAAATAGAGGGATTCTGGGTCACACTGCTGCCTGGAACAGGTCGGGAGCTGTGAGCAAGGAAATTGGCTCTCAACTGCATGATTTCTTCTGTGTTCAGGAAAAGGGGGCTGTGTGCATTCTTGTAAGTAAACAGAAATACATCAGAAATACCTTTCTTCATCACTACTCCTCCAAGCTGGATCTACCAACAAGACCTTGAATGTTGGCCAACAGCCGGGGTCAAAGGGAGGAAATGCGCGCTAGAGAACCTCCCACACATCTGTACCAGTTAACTCTTCCTGCCTGGTTCAGGATTAAGATGGCATAAGGACAACAGTACTACTCCTCTCTTACTCTGTACCAGCGTGGGCAGTCCACACCAAGGTCTAAGTCACTGCTGTCTGTAACTGCACTGGAGATGTATCCTTTTTATGGACTTCCAATCCTACCCTAGCAACTCAGTCTTACCCAAACCCTGCTATAAGCAGTTTGAGCAACTCTATGTGCTCTTTCACTCTGCAGGCAACTCCTTAGAACGAGGGACCTGGCATTGCCTTTTTTCCTGTAGGTAAATCAACCCGCCTTTCATGCGCAATCCTGTTTAAAACAATAGGTTGCCCTGCAACAATGAGGAATGCAAGTTTGACAAGTACAGTAAAAAGGCCACAGAACAGTTCATCAGGGCACACTTCTGCAATAAAAAGACAGTTACTGGTAAAGTGCAATAATAAAATAAAGGATAATTTAATAAAGGGAGTTTTAACTCATTTTAGAGGGAACAGATTCAGAACCATTTCTTTAAGTGAGCAGGCACACTGTATTTTCCTAATCCTAGTTTCTGCTAATAAGTAACAGGTAGTAATTTATTCCTTCTGCTTTTATCTTTATGTTAAGGGAGAGCACTGTTCAATATAAATACATTGATTTCTGTAAAATAGAGGCTGAAGACACAAGCCAGACATCTAGATCAGCCTCTAAGATGCATTACAGAGCAGCACAGTCTCTTGAGATGACAGAGGTCCCACACCTCAAGTCACTTATTACCAGCTAACATAAGCCTTTCATGGCAAGAATCCTGCAATGGCATAACAGGATTCTGCGATCTAAGAAAAGTAGACGCTACAGAGTAGTTCCGTGTTTATGTAGGAGCCCCGTGGGCCCCCTTCAGTGTCCTTAATTTAGTCTTCATCATCTCTGATCCGTCCTAACAGTCCTCTGTGGGATGGAGATTTAATATTGAGGAAATCTGGGGACCTGGCTGACCTGTCAGAAGCAGTGGTGGATGGCTGCTCCCTGTTTACTGCTGTATCACTTTGCTTTTCAGATTCAGCACAATAAACAACAACAAAACCTGACACTATTTTATGAACCTGAATGATACGATTTAAAACCTCTAGAGGTCAGGCTAATTTAGAGCATCTTTCCAGCAGGAGCATTTTGCTAAGTGCGAGTGACATCTGCTGGAATCCTCTCCCCCTTAAACCATCCTCCCTCCCATCATGGCCAGCTCTGCAGGTGTTTATCTGCCCAGCGTGGCTCTCCTGGGTGCCTGTCTGCATTAAAGCCCCCAGAAAGAGACGTGGGCAATATGAAATAAATCTGGGTGCCCCTTCCCTATTACAGGAGGCAAGGGTAGTCCTCATCCACACATCCTCATACGTTACCTCTTTTCCACTGCTCTGGTTAGGCAACTGTACTTCCAGGAGACAGGGAGGCCCGGCCTCTCCTTCGGTCTTTGACATCCTTTGAGAGGAGGTGGTAAAACGCGGCATGTTCCCACATGGAAAAATCCTGCCTGGGCACTGAAATGGGACCACACAATACATTACTCACTCGTCACTTACTACCTGTGAAAAACGTGATCAGTGTTCCTCCTCTAGCCTTCAAGCCATCTAAGAAGGCTGTAGGAGAGGGCAGTTTGCCCTGGTCCCCCCCAGGAGAGATCTGAAAGTCCCTAGCTTCTTACATTACAATATATCTTAACATATTTAAACATGTTACAGTAGATAACATTACCAATAAACGTTTAAATATAAGTCACAATTTCTTCAGGCTAAGCACACGGGAAAAGGTTCATTTTGGGGACATCAGAAACCCTCCCGAACGATCCCGAAGGGAAGACGTGTGAACTTTTCTCTCCGTGGTGTTTTATCAGAGTTTGCCGCAGTTTGCACCTGTCTGTGCAGCAGGGCTGGCAGGCGGATGTGAGGCCGCGTCGCCGCGTCACCGTGTGGTGACTCGCTTTGCCCCGACACTTTCCCCTCACGGCCGAGTTAACGCCGAGGTGCGCCAGAGGCCAGGCAGACCCCGGCAGGTTTCTGCTCCTCGCTGACACGCTGGCCGCTCTCGGCCCAGGGCGACGCACACCCTGCTGCCGGGCGGGCGTTAAGAGGATGCCGGCCGCAAGCGTCCGGCGTCGCTGCCGGGCGGCATCGGGCCTGTGCGTCCGGAGAAGGGGCACGGCCAGCGACGGGGCCTCCACGGACAGGACGGCGAGGGGAAACCCTGCGGGCCTCAGGGCGCCCAGAGTCACCTGCAAGGCCTGCCATACTGGGGCTGGCAGGGCCACACGCCGCCAGGCCTCAACTCAGAGCCTGTGGCAACCGAGGCAGTGCGTGGGGCCCCCGTAGGGGGCAGATCCCCGCCGTGAGGAGGCGGCAAGGGGACACGGCGGGCGGCAGGACCCTACTCCTCCCCAGGGTTGGGGGAGTGGTGACCCGCCCAACATGGCGCCCCGCCTGCCCCGCCCCCAACATCCGGGTGCTCGCCTGACCTTCCTCCCGTGAGCCTCGGCGGCGCGCTCTTTCCCGGCTTCCTCTGCGGCGACGGCGGCCCGGCCAGCAGCGGGAGAAGCAGCGGCAAGATGGCGCAGCCGCCGGGTGAGTGCGGCTGGTCCCCAAGGTGACCGCCGGTCGGGCCCGGCCCCGCCGCGCCCGCTGACCGCGCTCTGTCTCTCTCTGTGCCGCAGTTCCCCTCAAGGACACCAAGCTGATGGACGTGAAGCTGGGCCAGCTGACCTCCTGGCTGGCGATGAGGGACTTTACCCCCGGCGGCATCACGGGGGCCCTGCGCAGAGGTGAGGGGCCCTCAGGGGCCGGGGCCCCTCCCAGGGCTGGCTGGGCTCGGCCCTGCTGAGGGACGGCGGTCCTTGCTCGGGCACTGGGGTGCCTCTCACCGCCCCGCACGCCCTCGGCCTCCCTTGTGCTGTCAGAGGCCTTCGGGGCGTAAATCTCTTCGGCTCCTGAGCTGCCCTTGGGCCCTAAGCATCGCTCGCGGCATTCTACTTCCTTGCAGATAATGAAAAAGGAAATATGACTTTTAGAGATCACTTAGCAAAAGTTTTGACTAGTGTCCTTTGCTGCAGATACAGATATGGCATTCAGGTAGACTTAAATATGAAACATCAGATGAAAATATTTGTATAATGCATATATTCTAGTATTAAAGAATTAGATAATGCCAAAGCAGCTTGAGCTCATGGAAGTTATAGTAATATTGAGATTTGAGAGAGAAATAGCTCGTGCTTGTTTGTTCTTAAGCTTATGGCTGATATTAACTTTAGAGTTCACCTTGCTTAACTAACTTGTGGATTGCCTTCTGTCAAACTTGTTTCTTAAACTAATATCTGAAGGCCTCAAAGGCAACTTCCTGATGCTTTGTGAAATGAGGATGCGTTAAGTAGCAGTGGGCTTCTTTCTGACGCAGAAAAACGTGCAAAGCACCTGGCTGCTGTGAAATAGTTTTTCTTCTACACAGGTTATGACAGGTATTGCAATAAATACATCAACGTGAGGAAAGGGGGCCTTAGCGGTATCACTATGGTGCTTGCTGGTTATGTTGTCGTCAGCTACATCTGGAGCTATGACCATTTGAGTAAGTAAAAGCAGTATGGCTGAACGTGTATGGCTTGAATGTGTATGACTGCTTGGAAGATTGCTTGGGGCAATAAAAACAGTGAATCTGCTACTGCTTTAGGAACAAGATGAAAGACTATGCTAATCATTGTCACTTGGATCTGAGACTCCGCCTATGGGCAGGCACACTTTTTTTTAACTGTAGAGAACTTAAATGTTTTCAGTAAGTTAACAGTTGGCCAATATTTTCTTGGTGATGGAAAAAAACAATAACCTTGTTGCCTTTTTAAGCTGGCAGGACTTGGGAAGTATGTGCTCAGATTTCTTGCAAAGTGCTTTCTGGAACTTAAGTATTCTTAAGTATTTATTTTTTCTGGGACTTCAGCAAAACTAACTTGCTTTCATTTGAATGATACAGAGCATGACCGTCACAGGAAGTATCACTGAAGCACGAATATCTGAAAGTGAAGGTGCAGTTCTTGAACAGATTTGGCTGCTGGAACAGGTGTCCAGATGAAGATATCAGAACTAGTCATATTAAGACCTGTACTGCTGTTATGACCAATAATAAAGTGTATGCACTTTACACTTTCTGAACTAAGACTCTGGTGACTTTACTTGGTACTGTGTGGGTGAGTTTCTCCACTGAATTTCCCCCCTCAGGGATAAGTTCAGAGATGTCTGGAAAAGCTTTTACTACTTAGCTTGCGTTATAAACTGGGGAAACTACTGAAATTCTTTTATCTTTAACTATTTGATAAGAAGCAGTCCAATGCCATCTTTACTTTTAATGCCCTAAATGTTACAGGTTGGACTACTAACTGAGAGGATACGATATTTTGATGTGAATGAAGAACATGTGAGCTTTAAGAGACTCAGTGCTATGGCCATGTGCTTCTGATTCTCAGGCAGGCTGCCACCTGGGGACTGCATCTGCTTGGGCAATTTTTCATCACAAAGCACTGCTTGAAATGAGATCCCTGTCTGGTTTTGAGAAGGTGTGCTACTCTCCTTCTGCCACTGGAACTAAAATGTTTCTTACTCTTAATAGCCCATTTCTATCAAAACTACAGCTACTTCAGTTACTGAGAGAAGTTGGAAAGTTGTGAGTAGGGACGTTAAGTATAAGCTTAAGAGGTCTGTAATACAGCAAGGGTGCATGAAATGAAAGGAAAATTTTGCTTACTGACTTAAATGCAGTGGTGGTAAGTTTAATAGATGTTACTTACATGCACAGATGCCATTTAAAGGGGCATCTGTGCATGTGGCCCCAGTTGATTGCCTTCCTAGTGCACCCCACTAGACAACGGCATCCTAGTGTTACAGCACCACCTGCTGATGCTTGCAACTGTGCCTGGGTGTTGCAGATACAAGCTGCAACAACTGCCTCTCATTCTCTCCAGTATTGAAGAAAAGCATGCTAAGAGATGCAAAGAATCTCTTAAGAGCTTCAACTGTAACAGGAAAGCTTTCAGATTCAGAAAACATCCATGCAGGGAGCAAAGATCTTAAACTTCCCTGAACTACACAGGGAAGGTGGTCAGACACTAAAGTGTATTCTAGTTCCCTTTCCAGGTGCCTGGTTACATCCAGGTAACATATTTAATAGTTTGGCCACTGTTTAACCTGTAGGGGCAAAACGTTGTGTTAGGAGAAGTGTCTGATGGTCTCATCCTACAATCAGACTTGAAAATTCTATTTTAACTGACTGAATATCTACAGTGAAATAAGTGCAGTCATTCAAACCAAGATAGGCTCTGATCACTGACCCCCCCCCCCTTCTCAATCTAGCCATGTGCTACTTTGTTCTTAAAAAAAAAAAAAAAAAAAAACAAACCAAAAAACACTCAACTTTTTGCAACAGTACATTTCAATAAAAACAAAATATAAAGGCAGTCAGCAAATGAGAGATGGGTTAGAATCAATAAGGCTCAAATTGTAGGTGCAATTTTTTTTTTTTAATTCACATTTTATCATTGGCCCTTTTGAAATAGTCTTCTCACAAAATTAATGGATTTTGGCTTGCAGGACTATGCTCTCAGAAGGATGCTCTACCACTTTTAAAAGCAGTGTTCCATAAGAATATGCAGCTCTGCTTCTTGGCGTTCTCTAGGCTAGAGAAATAGCTGGTCATTGTGAGCTGAACAACCGTGGGGAGACTGAGACAAGTACCTTTTATTTCTACGCTTCCAGCCATGCTTATTTCCTTACTCACTTTTTCCAAGTAGAAAACGAGCACAAATACAGCTTTCCTACAGCCATTGCTCCTCACACTTTGGCTAACCATAGAGATGCCAATTTATTCTCCCCACTCCGTTCTGATCAGTTCTCACAGAGATTAAATTTCTAACCTTCAGTATAGTAAGAAGCACAGAAACTAAGCACGTGCACGAGAGGCTTACGTCCTGGTGTGCACGAGGCGTTAAGTTAGCTACCGGGACAAGCTCACTTGACTACAACAGACTGGACCTAGAGCTTGCTTTTTAAGAGCTGCAGGACAGCAATATCACTGCTTCCTCACTGAAGGGAAGGCATTTCAAGTATTAGTTCTCCCAGTCAGTCTTCCTGCTTCCACAGGGAGGGTTGAAAGGCTGCAGGTTCCCCAAAGAGCAGTGGTAGAAGGAAAACACTTTAAAGAAACACTGGAGTAAGTATGTGTTTATGTAGAATGCTGCAATGGTGAGGGGTTTGCATATCTATCCGCATTTCAATCTACCTTTCAGCAGGGCTCAATGAAAGTAGGCGGAGGCCAAAATCTACTTTAAAAAGGTTAAAACATAAAAAAAGTTGTAGACAATTACAAAAATGTTGCTTAGCAGCAGCCAGCCTCTGACCAGTTCTTCAGTAATGGCATTAAAAAAAAAAACAACCTGATCAATAGTTCAAGAAATAGTGCTGGGCAGAAACCTTTTCTGAGCGTTAATAGCTCCCTTGCGTTCTCCTCTCTGTTCGTTCACTGTCCACTGAGAAAGGCCAGATGTCCTTTGGTGCATCTGTTGGCATAATGACCTTTTTCACCACACTAGAAGAAAGAGAGAGAGAATTTATTACACAGTTGATAGCTTTTTTTTCCTGTAGCTGTCTTTAATAATGTAACGAGCAACTGTTCTAATGAGTAGGCTTTTCCATGTATGGAAGATGCAGTGTTCAGCAGGTGAAATAAAACATATTGTCACAAGGGACATGACTTAGGCCATTTTCACTAGTTGTAACAAAAGCAGCTTCCATGCTGGCATCAGCGTGATGCCATGTTACTTTAACATACTACAAAGGACAGAGGTCTCAGTACATTACTACAAATAGAAAAGGGCTGCAGCACACACTCAAGACCCCAAAGAGAATTTCAATGTTCGAGGCTTCCAAGACTACTTCATCTGGAACACACTGCAACAGATATCTATACAGGGCACTTTCCTGATCGGCTATCCTGGATTAGAGATAGAAAAGTGCATCTGAACAAGAGATTCATGACTTTGCACCTTAGGGCTATTCAAGCACAGAAAGAAATGTTGACATCTGATGTTACTGCTTTCTCCGGATATGTAATTTACTTGCTTCCTTAAATCCTAGCTGTATTTAGTGCTCATTTACTGGACAGGAAGCAGAATAAGGTAGCCTTGGGCAAAGGTATGGCTTCTGAAAACTCCAGTTTGGGGGGGGGGGGGGGGAAGAGAGAGGGAGAGAGAGGGAGAGTGACAGATCGATCCAAATTCTCTGTGCTCCCTCATTTGCAGTAACATTTGGCTAGCTCCAATTATAGGAATTTCTGCCCCTGAAGAGGCCACTATCACCAAGTGACTTCATTGGAGTAGGTTTACATTGTTGACATTTAGTAAAACTTCATTTTGGAACTGAATAAGCAGCTATTAAAGGTTTTCAGTGAAACTGATTCAGCTACTTAATATCCCAATCCAGTCAACAGTAACTTTTGAATCACAGATTAAACAGTGAAACCCAAACAAGCACCTCAGGCATAAAATTGGCACGTACTACGATGTAACCGTCAAAGCTGATGGGAAAGGAAGATTTATTCTTTTCTGTAGTGGCTAGGATGGTTTTTTTGTAAAAATAAAGAAGAGATGGAAACTCAACTGTGTCAAAGTTCTGCCTGTGCTCCTCATTGAGCAACCAAAGTGAACAGCTCGCGCCTTAGTTTGACAACAGGTGTTACAACCGAAATAGTTACAGTCTTTGTATATTCGATTTCCATTACTCACATGGACCTTCCCCACTAACAAGGGAGAAGAAAATCTTTCCGCAATCACAAAGTGTAATCAAATGGACTCATGAGCACAAAACTAATTTTAACTCTTGTTTTGAAATGCAGTCTGACCATCTCTTTTAACTGGCGCTGTAGTAGGGCTTCCTGTTATTAGCAGATGAGCACAGTCTGCAGTCTTAAGTGGGCCACAGCAAGTCCATTAGCTGGCAAACCAGTGACCTAGAGCCATCAGAGCGCAATACTATTCCCACAGCTGTATCCACTCACCAAAATGCAGTGTCCAATGAGCAGAGCACACATTTCATGAACTTGTTTTCACTGCAAAAAATCCTTTGCAGGGCCGACATCACACATCACAATAGCCCGTTCCTTTACTTGTGACAAGCAACCAGCAGCAGAGCTTCAGCACAGTGTAATCCAGGTGACACGCACTCTGTCCTTCTTAAATGTAGCCCCCTCGGCTTCCCCTCCCCATCCTGCCCCTCTGCAAATTACCTTGTAACAGGTGACCTGCTCCAGTGGCCGGGGGCCTCTGTTCCCAGTGTTGTTGTTTTGAGACTGCATGACTCCAATGACTTGGGGTGTCCTCTGTTGGTTAGGAGAAAAGTTTTGACTTGTTAAGCGCATCATGGATGAAGACCTTTTCCCTTCTTAACAGAATAACCACCGCAAAGAACACCCCACATATCGAATGATCAGTTTTCCTCCAAATTTATGCGTGGGTGATCTGCCAGCTGGAGTACCAGAGGGAAGAAATCAAACACTGAGGTATACAAAGCCCAGCAGTCCTGCTTTTCGCTAAAAAGCAGATTTAGAGAGTTGGTTTAGGCTGCTAAAATATCATTGCCATCACAGAGATGTCATGCAGATTACAAAAACTGGCAGATAGCTGCACAACCACATACAATGTGCTTCTACGTACGTAGGAGTGTTCTGTGACTAGATCTTTATGTAAGTTGGAGTAACCATAGGACTTTTGCTCCTCACTATATTGTCACTCAGGGGTGCTTGCTGCTCTTGCTGCTTAATTCCTGCATAGCGCCCCCCCCTTCCAGGCAGCCCAAGGAAAGAACTGCCACTGCTGGCCTCTGAGCTGGAGGAAAGTAGCAATGACTGAGGAAGAAGTTAACCAAGATGCTGTGAGGGGAGAAATAGAACAAAGCAAAACACTGCGGTCCCAGGATGAAGGCAGCAGCAACCTGTTGTGATCGGATGGTGGACATTACAGGGCTGGGAGAAGGGGAGAGAAGGGGCAGTGCTTTGAGGTTTATTCGTATTTTCCTCAAAGTTCTTTATGAGGAAAGACTATCACGCCCTGTTGTAAAATAAGTAAGGTTTCCCCTCATTTAACGGATGTTTCTCCAAGGCTTTCCAGCAAGTCAGATCCAAGAGCCCAGGTGCCCTGTTTTGAGCATTAGATAACACTCCTTTTAAAGCACCGTGGGCAGTGCTTTGAGGGTGGGTCTGTAGGAGAGGGAAGGGAGTTGTGTACCTTTTGCTGTGTTTGTGTCGGTTGAGGCAATGGTGGTTGCTCTGTGGTTCCCATAGGCAGTTCAAACCGAGGGCTGGTTTAGACAGACAGACAGACAAGAAAAGCGATTCTTGAACCATATGCCAACATTCTACCATCAGCTCAGACAAGTAACTCCGGATAACAAAGCAAACATTCAGCTAATTAAGTTTCACTCACAAGAAACAGACCTCCCTTCCCACTTCTCTTTGCATTCTGCTGCTCAGCATTACATAAACTAAAATGATAGTCCAGTAGGTAGCATCTCCCTCTAGCTGTGAAGTCTTCTGGATTACAAACCCACATAACCCTACTGCACAGATGGTATCTGATCCTCACTTCAGAGTCTTTCTGGTAACTCTCTAAGGAGCCCCTGTCCCATGTCCTCAAACTGGAAATACATTGTGCAACAAAGTAAACATCTGCCAACTTTCTAAAAGCACTGGGCAGTGCTAGATCACCCTGATTTGCTATATAGCAGATTACAGAGGAAACATAAGATTACAGGGCAAGCCTGGAAACATACTCACTGCATGAATTTACAGGTAGGCCCCTCTGGACAGAATCCTACTAGGTAATTCACACAAATGACTCTTCGAGTGTGTCGGTGTCTGCAGAGGGGACCTGCAACACAAAGCTCAATAGTTCACACTTCATATACGTGTAACCCAACACTCACTAACAGCAGGTACACAGGCAGATCTTGCAAAGGAAAAATAGCATCACCCTACCCTTGCTTTATAGGCACAGAAGCAGCAACTGTGTGACATACATACCATGCTTACAGAAGCCTCTGTCATACCAGGGACAGTCTTTGATCTTAGACTCCGGGTCAATGTGCAAGAACGGACATTCTTTGTTACTGCATTCCCCTGTACCAAAGGCAAATACGCTTCTTAGCAAACGGTGCAGGCACAAGATCAAAGCACTCCCAAAACATTACCTGAATCATGTAGCTCCCACAAAGCTGTTACCAACATTTATGAGTTCAGGCACAACCTGCCTTGACCTAGATGATAAACACCAAGACTCACCCTAGGTGAGTAAAAGTCTACCAGACTGGATTATTTACGTGTGCTTTTAAAACAATGCGGAAACTGAATTCGAAAGAGCAGTCATGATAACGAAAACTAAACATTTAGTGCACCAAAAGTGTGGAGAAACTACAAATTGCACACTAACCTCAATCCAAGGAAACCTACAAGACTGTAAGTTTCTGACAGCAAGTTGCCTCATTATGTCCAGATCTCCAGAGCTGGAAAGCAAGTGCATAAAAGTTTTGCACCCCCATACCCTCTGCTGCTCATCAACTTCCCAAAATAAAAGTCATGCAAAGACCACCTACTCAGCCTACTCATCTCATACCCAAAACAGAACATTAGGTACAAAACCCAGCGAAGACTTGAACTTCCCCCCTCTTCCCCCAAGGGGCAAGCTCTTGAGAGAGGACACATCTACAACATATGAAGAATTTAGGGGGTAAAATAAGGTGAGGGGCTAAGCAGATCTGACAAATTACAACCTAACAGTATCAGCAGACACAGAAGAGCTGTAATGTTTTGAAGATGGATGAGACAGGGTGAGAAGGATGTATCAAGATCCTCTGCACCATCAGATTCCCACGCTAGCAAGGAACGTCAAGTAGGAGCTACAATGCCCCTTACCAAATTTGGAGTAGAAGTAACACTCAGGCATCTTGGTCATGTCATACTCGTGCAGAAACTCGCACTGGTCTCCCTTTTTGCACAGTCCACGTAGCCAGTGCTTGCAAACAACTGTCTTTTCCCCACTTATGTGTCGGAACGGGCACATGCCACCTGCAGAACAATAGGGCAAGGAAAAAGAAAAAAGAATATTTAAAATCTGCAGCACAAGAAGCTATGCACAAGACAGCAGCAACACTTGACTCCCCTCTGCAAGAAGAGTTTTCAGAAGACTTCACTTTTTCTGTAAGTGGCAATGGCAGAACAGGGAGTTCTTGATAAGAGTCTTCTTTTACTCTCTAATGAGCAGAGCAGTGCAAGCTCCAGCTCTTAATCCGGGCAGCCATGACCCACAGCTACTAACAAGGCATGTGCAGAGCAAGGACCGCTTGCAATCAGTTCAAACCTGTCTTTGCAGGTAGCCTTGCTTATTCACCCCCACTTCTTCTAAAAAATACCCTTACTTCACAATTGTGGCAGCTAATTCCATCTCAGTTATTCCCCATTTTTACAATATACCATGAGCATTCTACACAGCGATGTGCTAAGGAATCTAGTTTCCCTTTCCCCTCCCATCTGTAAAAGTATAATTGTATTGGGAATAGTACTTGCCTTTTCCACAGGCCGCTTTTAAAAAAAATTCACAGACAGCAGCACCTGATTCTGTGGAGAAAATAGCCAAAGAAACACTATTAATTTTTATGAGAATTTGCAGCAATTTTTAAAATATTTCCTTCCCTACAGAGACAACCCGGTTCTCAACATGAAAAGAGCAGTGTTTTGGTTTGGGGAGTTTACTTTCCAGTGCGAGTTCCTTGTTCAAGTCTGGCCCTCACCAATATCTGTAAACTTTTTGGTAAAACGTACACCAACAGGATTTACAGGAGCTTGGTGGTGCCTATTTAGCCTTTCGGAGAACCAGGTTTTGTTGACCAGGCTTTCCTCTGCTATTAAATCAATCACGTTGGTGAAACCAGTCTTTACAGCCAGGAAAACTGAAGTCTTATATTGTTTTGACCAAAAAGGACTGAGACGAGCATTAGGATGCTGTCCCTTGCTGATCCTGACCTACAGGGATCAGATGATTTAAGGGCATTAAAATATTAGTTTAGTAGTCTAGCCAGAAAAATTTTAACAATCTGTAAGTCTCCCTAGACTACTTGTACCAGATTACTAGACTGTAGGAGAAAGCTTAGAGCACAGGCCACAGATACACTCCAAGATGAGATCTTCCTGGTCCTTAAAACACCTCATCCGTGGAAGGGGAACAAAGAAACTGAAGTGCTGTGGAGAAAAGTCAAGTTTATTCAGAATGATGCCTCCACCTTCACTTTCTAGCCTGGTCTGGCACTAACTATGGCACCAAGGAAGGAAAGAAAAACATCTGGGTTGAGACCGAAGCTCTCATAAGGGACAGCAGAAGTTGGCTCGATGCAATAAGAGCCGGCAGAGGGGCTCAGGCCCCCGGCAGCCCCCGCCCGGGGCTTCAGGCAAAGCCGGGCCCCCCGGGCCGCTGCCGGCAGGAGCTCCGGCCGGGCCCCATCCCCGGGGCAGGACCCGCCGGCGGGGCGGGGAGCGGAGGGGACAGCCCGCAGGCCCCGGTGCCCGCCCCGGGAGCGGCGGCCGCACGCACTGTCCATGCCGGGGAAGGGCAGCGGCTGCGCGCCCAGCTGCTGCTCCACGGCCAGCTCCAGGTCGAACTTGATGTGGTCCACGCTGGCGATGAGCTCCTGCATGATGGCGGTGGGAAGGGGCGCGGAAGGAGGCGGAAGGGGGGGGGGGGCCCGGCGCGGCCCGCTGCGGCGGCGTGTGGCGATCGGCGGCCGCGGGATGCCGGGAGTCACCTCTGACCCCCCGCCTCCCGGCAGGCCGCGCGCCTCCGCCAATGGCGCCGCGCCGCCACGCCCCTTCCGCCCGCGCAGGCGCCGTTTGGCGCGCGCGGCGCCGAGCGGGGTGGCGGTCGCCTAGCGACGGCGGCGGGAGGCCTCCTGCCCCCCCCCACCCCCTCCCCGCCCGGCGGCGACGGGCCGCCATGAGGCTGCTGCTGCTGCGGCTGGTGGCCCGCGGGCCGCCCCGGGCCCCCCTCGCCCCGCCGCGGGCAGCGCCCGGCCTGCTGCGGCCCCCGAGCCGGGGGCGGCCGCTGCCGGCGGCCCTGAGGCCGCTCGGCTCGTCGCCGGCGGCCTGCGCGCTGCGCGGCGGGGACCCGGCCCAGCTCGGTCCCGGCGGCGCCGCTGAAGCCGCCCGTGACGCGGACGAGGAGGCGGACGTGGATTTTGGGACGCTATCTAGTAAATTTTCTTCCAGAAAGCATTATCACAAAACCACGTCGCACTTTCAGAATTTACGGCTTCGAGAAGAGGGGGAGGAGGAAGAAGAAGGGAAACCTCGGCGTGGGCCCAAGAACACACCGTACTGGTACTTCTTAAAATGCAAGGCCCTCATTAAACAGGACAAGGTTTGTTCCCAGTTCTTTGCTTGTTTGTTAAAGAGCGTTTGATGATAGAGAGGCAGCACGGTGTTGTAGACTTGCTGGGCCAGGAGCTAAAAGAGGATTCCGTTTGCAAAACCTGGACTACGGCACTGGTCTTTCCTATGCCTGTTTCCCCTCCGAAAATAAGAATCAAGTTAACTAGTCAGTTCTGAGGGTGTGCAATTAGTTCCTCTACAAATTCAACCACTCCTCATCTCCTCCTCCGTTCAGCCAGTCTGTCACCCCCCGTGGCAGTCCTGGGTTTGATATCAAGTGTGCTGCGGCTTCTCACTCCAAACACCTCCAACGCTGTCCCATGTGTATTGTCCTGTGTGGTCACTGTATGTCTTTACAGAAGAGAAGTAAAATAAGGAATGCGAGGAACCCTGTGCTCTCTAGGACTTCTACCACAGTCTATTAACACCCATTATAACTGATTCTGTTGCTGCTTCATCATGGATTTCTCTCCTTCCTGCAGCTGGCAGAGGCTCTGGAGCTGTTTGAGGTGCAGATGCTGAAGGAAGAACGTGTCCAGCCAGAAGAAAGCAACTACACGGTTCTAATAGGTGGCTGTGGCAGGGTTGGCTACGTGAAAAAGGCATTCAGGCTCTACAATGATGTAGGTTTACGTCCTCTCCTCATTAAAACTTTCATTACGTTTTTAGCCAAAACTGGTTTCAAGCATTTGGTCGTGAGTCTCTGACTCCAAAATGCCTTTGAGTCAATGTTTACATGTTGTTACCCTGAAAATCTTAAAAGCAAACTATGAAATTCTGGAACTCTTTTCCTAAAAAGCCAGTTCCATTTCTTTTTTTCCTCCCTTTAGATGAAAAAACGAGGCTTACTCCCCACTGATGCCACTTACACAGCCCTGTTCAATGCCTGTGCTGAATCACCATGGAAGGACTCAGGTCTGCAGAGTGCTCTCAAGTTACGGCAGCAACTAAAGAGCAAAAATCAAGAGCTGAACCTGATAACTTACCATGCTCTGCTGAAAGTGTGCGCCTTGTGCTCAGATCTCAGGATGTGCTTTGATGTACTGAAGGTAAATATGTGACTTTTCTTGTATTAAGCGTAGTCTACTCTATTTAAAACTCCTAGAAGCTGCCATATTGCGTAGATTTCTCTATTTCATTTTAAGCTCAGGTCATTTTAGAACAAGTAGTCATATTTTTGTATTGACTTTTGATTTTTATACAACAAAATAGTGCTGATACATATCAGGTAAAGTTTAAGTAGATAAAAAGAGGCAGCTGCAGGCTTAAACGTCGTTTGGCTTTAAACGTCTGTTCTGATCTGTCAACAATTTGTTGAACAGAGTATTTGCGGGGGTTCACATCTCCTCTATCTCCTTCCCTCCTTTTGAGAACGCATATATTGATAGCTAGCTTCTTTTATGGCTCTTAAAGCACCTCTTCTCAGAGGGGCCAGTCCGGCAGTACCCAAAAGGATTCCTGCCCCCAAGTTCTCCGTAGCTCCCATAAGGGAGAAACTAGGATCTATGCAGGTACTGTCAGGACTTTTTTCCTCCTGCAGCTATCATTCTGCTCCCGGTACTTGGAGTCTGCCCTGTGCTTTGTCGTTGCTCTGTCCCCAGAAGGCAGCGGCAGTACTTTGTGCTTCGCAGCCAGCTGTGGCAGACTGTAGGGGTGAATGGGAAGTTTAATGCTCTCTCTCCTCTTTTAGGAAATTGTGCACAAGGGTCACGTTGTCACAGCTGAAACCTTCAGCTTCCTTCTCATGGGCTGCATAAAGGACAAAGACAATGGCTTCCGCTATGCCTTGCAGGTCTGTCTTCGTGTACTCAGTGGGAAGGAAAAACATGACGTTGCATCTGTTGTTGTAACTCGTCACTTGAGCCTGCAGAAGGCAGCAGGCTGCTCAGAGCTGATGAAAACAGGAGGAGCTCAGCTCCTCCCAAGACAAGTTCTGTAAACTAGACTTCCATCAGGATATCTCATAGTGCAAACACCTGTAAAACTGTTCTGGATGATCTCATAGGACTGTACTAGCTCTAGGTGTCTATTCAAAGTCTAATGACATCGCATCACGCTGTAAACTTACTCCCTTTCAGCAGGTGGATATGATTAACAGCCGGCACTGTAGATATACTAAGATAGGCTTACATCCTGCTAGAAATGCTCCTGTTGTTTAATATCACATGTACCTTATGTTCATCTTCCCCTCTTCAGGTTTGGAAACAAATGACTAGACTTGGGATAAAGGCCGATAGCCACACTTACAATCTGATGCTCCGTGCTGCAAGAGACTGTGGAATAGGCGATCCAGTTTTGGCTTCTCAAGTACTGCTAGGACCCACTGAAGAGAATTCATCTCAGCTAAGGCTTGCACCCAGTAGGCAGAAACAAAAGGCGAGAAGTCAGAGGAAGAAGGGATCAGAGAGTGCAGCTGCTGTCCAGCTGGATGTGGAAGCCATGGAAAAGCAACTGTTTCAGGAGAACTCTGTGCAGCCTGCACAACAGATCAAGCAACAAAACACAGATGTGAATTGGGCTGAAACAGAACCAATACTGGCTGGTCTTGCCAGTGCTAACATAGCTCACAGCGGGACTGGAGCGTTGATGAGGACAGACCAGACTGAGACAGAGCAGGAACAAGCAAGCCAAAGCCAGAACCTGCATTTCTGCAACCTGCCTAACTTACTGGATTCCAAGATGCCCGATGTGGCCACGGTTTCCTTGGGGACAGTAGCCACACCATCTGATAGACTGGTTTTGATGGGGGATGTGGAGGGCTTCTTGAATAAAATGAAAGAGGATGACGCAGAACCCAACATTAAAACTTTCACATTACTGGCTGAGCTGGTGGAACCCCAAAGCCCATCAGAGTCCTCTCTGTTGGCAATCCTCAATGAGCATAAAGTGAAAGTAGATGTGACTTTCTTTAACACTTTAATAAGAAAGAAAAGTAAACAGGGAGACCTTGAAGGAGCAAAGGTGAGAAAAAACCCCAAATTGGCTCTACTGCCACCTTATTGTCTCGGGCCTCCAGTGTTACCTGCGTTTTACTGTGAGACGCATTTCTGTATCCGCAATATAAATTGGGAATCTTTAACCTGAGGACTGGTTTGTGGAAAATGGTACTTTCTGAATATTTATGGATTCTGTTTTAGCATCTCCAGCTCTGCCTGGAAAGCTACAGTAAGACTTTTTGGAAACTGATGTCAGCACTTGCCTCTTGCAGGGCCTGCTGCCAGCTCTAGCGAAGAGAGGAATATCGCCTAACCTCCAGACGTTTTGTAACTTAGCAATTGCTTGCCACCGAGAGAAGGATGGACTGCAGTTACTCTCAGATTTGACGGTAAAAAAAAAACAAAAACAAAAACAAAACACACTTAGGTTCAAACTTCAGGAAGGCAAAGCAAGTGAACTGTTAAACTTATAAAAAGACTTGCTGTGTTTTATGTGGTCAGCGAGTGTTTTCACTCCCAAGAACATGTAACTCTTGAATAACTGACTGAGAGCTCAGCTGGTCTGTCCCGTGCCTGCACTAGAACAGTAGAGGGGTTGCAGGAAGGGATGTACTGACACTGTAGAAACTGCTATGTGGATCCCAAGAGCTGTGCTCCTTGTATAAAGAGGTGTCTGTATGCCTTCTCCACTCTAGGAGTCCTGCACTAGGCAGCAGACAAGCTTAACTGGGCTGTTTTTGTGGTTTTCAGAGGTCTGGAGTGACTCCCAACAAATATATCTACAGCACGCTTATTGCTGCCGCTGTGAGGCAGCTGGACTACCGTTACCTCATAGAGATCCTGCGAGACATGAGGAACAACCAAGTACCCCCCAATGAAGTTATCATAAGCCAGCTGGAATTTGCAGCACAGTACCCTCCTAATTTTGACAAGGTAGGTACCCATGACCGGTCACACTATGAAGGCATCAGTGCTTATCAAAATTGAATGGGGTAGTTGATAGACTACTAACTAGCAAGGGGAGGCATACCAAAGGATACCAAAAAGTAGGTGACCTAAGACCATAAAGGAGCTTTTCTTTGGCGTTTGTGTGATCGGGCTGACAGTTACTAGATAGCTGTTTCTTTAGTAGAAGTCTATAGCTCTTACACATTTAAGTAAGCTCTCTTCTAATAGAAAACTTTGTTGTGTTTCTCTTTGCAGTATAAGTCAAAGAACACATACCTGGAAAAAATTGATGGTTTCCGTGGCTACTACTATCGGTGGTTAAAAGTAATGGCAGGAGAGGAGACTCCCCACCCCTGGGAGAAATACAGAACAGCTAAACGTTCAGAAAATGGAAAGAAGGAAGAGGATGTGCAGGTGCAGGGCCAGCAAGGACAGAAGTTACAGTAATCAGGATACTCCATATGATAGCTGAAGTCTTGCATATTCCATGTGCTAGAAGAACTTGGCCTTTCTCCTTAAACTGCCTTGTAGTAAAGCAGCTTTATATTTCCATGAATCTGAGTTCTTGTCCTAAGTAGTAAATGAAGTACTTCTCCTTTGCGGTAAGGAGCGGTAAATACATTTTCAGTGAACTTCCTTAAACTGCAGAGGATTAGGTAGGCTGTAGTTTTAACAAACCCTGTGCTAAACAAGCAAACTCAGGCTTAACTGAGCTCTCAACAGTGGATTAGCTCATTGCTAGTTTTGTCTCTTCCTCCTGTGTTCTACGTGTATCGGGGTGCTCAAGAAGTGACTTGTAAGTCTACGGCGGCGACTGCTGGCATTCTTACACTGATCTATGCTAATTCCAGATTGGAAACCTTTGCAGAGTTCCAGTGAAATTTAGTTTTCTTCTGCTACACAGCGTTGGTAGGAGGGGGTCGGGTCAGGTCAGACTGGAGTTTGAGAATTCTGCCATCTCCTTTCCATACACCCCTTTAACTTCAGCTATTTGGGGGTGGGTAGGGAATAAGAACTGGTTTTGAAAAAAAAACTTAGAGTACTCTGCAAGAAACAGAGCCGCTAAACAAAAAAGAAAAGTCAGCCTTGGTGATAACGCAACAGGAGAACGGGCATAGAAACGTTTTGCCAGCACCATGCTCTCAGAAAGGTGGAGTTTATTTTAAAATCAAAGGGCTACACAGAAAGCTACTCCAAAACAACAGCAATTGTATACAGATACAGATATGATCCAGGAAAGTATGTTGCTGTTCTAATGGCAATTCAGAAAGATGCAATCACACAGAAGGTAGTTCTAACTGCATGAATAGTCCATAACGTAGGACGATACCTCTCAGAGATGAAAAAGGAGTCCTGTGTCTAAATTCTTCACCCGGAACAGCCTCTGCATCCGCAGTGAGTGCATTCAATAATTCTCCCCTGGAGGAGAAACACGATAAAGATGTTTAAGCCAAGCTGTGGTGAGCACACAGTCCCGTAGGCTTGAGCCTCGAGGTGGAAAGGCTGCTGCCTTCTGAATCCGTGTGTGCAGGCGGTGGTTTCTGCAGTCTCGTTTTCCGTTTTCCATACACGCTTTAAATGACTGCATACCAAACTTGGTAATAGCTGTAAAAGCAGCTAGATATTAACTGTACTAGCAAAAAGGTAGAATGTATTAGAGCTAGAATTTTCCAGAAAGCATTGCCTCCTGTGCCATCTCTGACCAGGGTAAGTTAGAATTGCTACTGCAAAGGTCCAGACAGAAATACAGGGATTAAAAAAAAAAAAAAAAAAGGAACACTCACCACTTCCAATTTGCTTTTTGGGACCCTACAGATGCAGTTGGTTCCAAAGTTGGTATCCCGCGTCTGGATGCACCGCAGACAGCAAAGATTCTCGTAACCCTGTTTCTTCCACTTTGCAATCAGGTTTTTGTCAGCATATCCTTCCTTGATGCAGTATTCGTAGAGCTCTGCAGAGAAGCAGGCAGTATCACAAACGGCTCCCAGTAATCAGTACGAGAACGACCTGGATTTACCAGCTAGCAGTTAGAGCTAGACAGATGCCAGTTTTCCCTTCGCAGGAAAAAGTACTTCTGTTTCTCACCTCTGCTGATAGCTTTTCTTTTATAGAAGAGGTCAAAAATGTAACGTGTCTTCTGGTGATGAATTCTGAAGATAGGCCAAAGGGATTCCACTTTCCTCTTCCCTTCGTGAGGCTCAGTCTCCGCTGGAAGGGAACACAAAAGTTAGAGTGCAGCTAACTCTCCCAAGCCAGCTGGCTGCAAACTCATTTCTTTAGTCACTTTACAGCAAACTGTTCCAAGAAAATCCATAACTTTGAAAACATGACAGAGATAAGAACAAGGATAACAGGAGAAGATGCAAATGGATGGCACCTGACCCAATACAGTTCCTTAAGGAAATGAAGATGGAAAGAGAAGGACGTTGGTGCTGACACGTCCCACGCTGGGATGGAATGCAACTTCATGGCCTCCTGCGCTTGTCAGACCAGAGCGACAGCACAGACTAGAACTACCAGTCCCTCTACGCGCACCAGCAAGCTTCAGCCAGAGGCTCAGAGCGGAGCGCCCTGAACGGCTGTATGTCACATCTCAGCTTGGAACAGTGCTCTGTCTGTAACTTGGACAACCACAGAAGAGGGACCAATTCCAAGCTAAATCCTATCTTCCCATATACCCTCTACAACAGAGGCAAGAATCTACTGTCACTACAGAACTCCAACGCTAGGCAGAGGTATAAAAAGGCTCATTTACTGCAGCTGTGCAGCTGTGCTTCTCAAAGCAGTTAAGGATTAGCTAGTTTCAGGGACCCATCCCTGAGAACATCCAGCTTTGCCGCTTACCTTCTCTCATCTTCTGATCCAGCTCATCCAGCGTTGGCTCAATCAGTTCCCAGCCATCTGGGGGAGGCTTCCTGCTTCTCTTCACTTTGGGCATTGCCTCAAAAATGAGGAGGTTTAAAGATGAGGTAACAGGAAATAGGGTTTACCAGCACTCAGATGCGTGGGTGCCTCAAAGTCCTGAGCGTCACCAGAAGAAAAGAAAAAAAAAGAGTTTTTAGAGATACTTCTCCTAGCACTTTCCATTTTCCACTTCGATGACCAAAATTAACTTTAACAAGCCTGTGAAAGAGGCAAAAACAGCCGCCCTGCGGCCCCCGGGATACCAGCACATCCTGAGGCACGTACTGCAGCAGCCCCACCACAGTAAATCATTGTTTTCTCTCTCACCAAGTAAACGAACAGCGGCTCCCCCCTTCCCCGCCCCCATTTCGGGTTACATCGCCCTTTTCCCGGCGCCAAGCACCCATTTCTTCCAGCCGAGAGGCTCCGGCTGAAAACCCAGGAAGGACGCCTGGCCCCGCCGCGGCCCTCGGGACTCGGCCGAGCGGCTCCGGACCGCGACGGCGGCAGAAGGAGGAGGAGGAGCTCGGTCGCACATGACAGCCTCAGCGGGGGGGGGGGGGGGGGGGGGGCGGGGGGGGGGGGGCGGGGGCGGGGCGGGGGACAGACCTCAGGCCCCGCCGCCGCCCGGGGGCTCCTCACCGGTGGGAGACACAGCCGCCGCTTCCGCCTCGCTGTCGCGCCTTGTGACGTCACCCCTGGGGCCTTTGCAGCTCCGGCCGCCCTCCCGCCAGGCGCCGCGCGCGCCCCCTCCCACCCCCGCTGAGGTGGCCTCCAGGGTGCCTGAAGAAAATCCTCCCCGCTGCCCCCTCCTCCCACCTCGGCTGAGGCCGGGCAGGGAGCGCGGCCCGTCGGAAAGGGCAGCAGCCCCGTTCTCTCCGGCCGCGGCTGGCCTAGGCGGGGCGGCACGGCCGGCGGGGGCGGCGGCGCTGCGGGCAGCCCCCGCGGCGGGGGCCTCCCGAGCGGCGGTGAGTGGGCGGGCGCGGAGGGCTGCGCGCCGCGTGCGGGGAGGCGGGGGGGGGGCGGTTTCCGCTTCCGGGTCGCCACTCGGGGTTGGGGGGGGTCTCAGTGCAGCTGCCCGAGCCGCCATCGCCGCCGCGATGCCGAAAGGAGGTGAGGGCCGGGCCGGGCCGGGCCGGGCCGGGAAGCGGCGGCGGGAAGGAGAGGGCCAAGGGGCTACAGGCCCTGCGCGGCCCCCGGCAGGCGGGACGGGCCGCGGGGGGAGGCCTCTCCCTTGGCTGTGAAAGGGGGAGGGGTCTCTCCCCCCCACCTCAGGCCGAGGAGGGGCTCGGGGGGCGCTCGGCCTCCCCCAAACCCGGCGGCGGAGGGGAGTTGTCTCCCTCCAGCTTTAGGGGGCGGCTGGTGAACGGGCTCGGGGGTGGGGGGGTAGCGCCTCCTATCGCCTCCCCCCCCCCCAACCAAGCCGGTTGTTGTTGGGGGGGGCTCGGGAGGAAGTTGCCTTCCCTTCCCCCCCCCCCCATGCACCTGGCTGCAGAGCGGCTCGGGGTGGGGGGTTATTCTTACCCCCGCACACACCCCCCCGTCGTGGGGGGGCTCAGACGGAGGTCCCGCCGCTCTCCCCCGCAGTAGTAACAGGCTGACAGATTCTGCTCGCCTCTTCTGGACCGGGGGAGGGTCTTTTTCGGAGCCCCCCCTTTACATCAAGTGCCTAGGGAGAGCAGCAGCTCCTGGGGGTGTCCAGGCTGCCTGTGGGAGCCGGGAAGGCCCTGTGTGCCCCCCTCTAGACTGGAAACTGCAGCCGGTTCCCCCGGGGCAGGGCCTGGGACCGCACGGGTGCCCAGGCGGGGGAGTTCACGGCTGCGCTGGGGGGAGGCTGGGGGTCCCGGGCACAAGGCCGTGCCCACAGCGTGTGCTGGCTGCAGGCCTTCCTGCCCTGGTGGGCTAATGGTGGAGGCCTTTGGGGTGGGACACAGGAGCGGGAGCTGCACGGAGAGGGTCTGGCGATAAAGGGCACTGGATAAAGGGCTGCAGAGGTGCTCTTTGGCTCAGGGAGGTCCACATGCAGCTGGGTTTTTCATGGCTCCAGCAGCTCTGCATCTGGCTGTTACAGAGCGGGTACCAACTTGCTTGTGTGATTAAGGAGAAGTAATGAGAGAATGACAGACCATCAGGTCTGAGCTGGATCCACCCAGAACTTTCTCCAGAGGCACCATCTGCATAATTGGCTCTTGTATGAGCGTTTATGAAATCCTAGTCATATACATTAATATAAACCAGTTCTCGTTATTCATCTTCTCTGTAGTTTTCTGCAGGTTCTTTCATTAGCATTTCACAAGCTTTAATATCATAAAATCTGTTTTCCTGTTTGTATTGTCTTTATGCAGTTTATTCTATGCCCATTTGCACTTTATTAATGTTAGTAGAAAGGTTTGAAGCTTTCCTTTTTTTTTTATGATGGCAAATAACTATGATGGGTTGTAACTCTGGATAAGCTATTTAAATATCTAATAACTCAGGTTTTCCTGCTCTATATTTCACTGTATGATATTACATGTTTCTTTCAAACCTTTTTATTTCTGGGGAAAAGAGGGATCTTTACCCGCCAAGTGAATAGGAGTTTTTATACTGTTAGCAGAAGAGAAGATCTTTGCCATCACTGTTTAATATGAAATGGGGTTTTTAACTAGCCAATAATAAATTTTGTTAGTGTTATTTCTGATGATGATGTTCTTTTTTCTGAATAGACTCAGAAAGAACAAGTAATTCCTTCAATATTTTTCCATTCTTTTTTTATTTAAACTCCTTAACTATGTTGCTTGAAACTGAAGATAGATGTATTTGAAAGCATGCCTACCTTAGGCACCAGATGTCTTTACCTCAGATGAAATGTACAGATGATTATATTTTAAGAGCTTTGCAAAGGAGGATAAAAATCATTGTCCCTGTTTTACAGATGGGGAAACAGGGGCACAGAGCTGAAGGAGCTTGCCTGACATAGCGCAGTAGGTCAGTGGTAGACTAGGATGAATGCTCAGCTTGCCTGACTTGTAGGGTCAGCTCCCTGTCAAGACTAAAGGCCTCTTTCCAGCGCCGTGCTGAGCTCCTCGCAGGATAACACGGCGTTAGCTGGGTCCCCTCTGACTGCCAAGCTGGTGGCAGAGAGCCACAGAGATCTTGCTGCTTCTCATCTGTGGGCAGACCTGAATATAACAAGGATGGCTCCGAAGCTGATTCACTCTTCATTTCATTGCTTTTCAAGCACTTATCATAAAGATTTCTCTCTTGTTTTTCCCCAATGCAAAGATATTTGCTGTAATAAGCTAGGCTCAGCTAGGCACAGAACGCAGAAGCCTTAAAATATATCTGCTGGGCAAGAGGGTTGCCTGTCATTGGCTAATCTTGTAGCACAGAACTGCTTCAGTTTATTTAGGTTTCCTTGGTGCTACGTAGTGTGTCAAAGATATTACCATTGTTCCTTCTGGGGTGATGTCATTTGCCAGGCAGTGAGGTAATGTCTCTTGCACTAGAGTGCTTCCCTGGCAGATCTGCTCCCAGAGTGTGTCAGTATTGCTGTGTGAGATGGTTGGGAACAGCAAACAAAAAAAGCAACACAAACGTTGAGTTGCAACAAAGGTCTGAGGTGTGCTTGTGCTTTGAGTGGCAATGAGCTTCCAAAATTGAATTTAGAGAAGAGTCTGGCCTCTGCGCTTCCCCCTTTCATAAGAAGAAAGCATCTCGGGGGTCTCCGTAAGGCTTGTGGGCGAGAGGGACTCAGCAGGCCCTATGGGTGCCTCTGTGCAGTGCTGTGGTGGGGCTGAGGGCAGGAAGGGGGTGACGGCCATGGTAACTGCTGCTCTTTTCCATGCTGACCTGGTGTGTTTGTGTTTTGGGAGCTAGCTCCTTTAATACCAGTTCAGGGATCTCTGTCCACTGACTGGGGTGGCATTCTTTCTTTTCAAGCTTTTCATTCTCTTTACTGACACTGCAAATTGTCTTAAGGACTGTGCTTTAGAACTGCCTTCCCCAAGGATTTGGGAAAAGAAAGAGACTGTGAAAGGCCTGGTGGAGGGCAGAGGAAAGAGATCCTTTAGAGCTACTAGGACTTTTGGAAAGCCCCCAGCATCCTGCCCCAGCCCCTCTCTGTCTTTTTCCCCTCCATAATGGGGTCTTTGAGGGAACTTGTTCCACGGTCTCTAAAAGACTCAGCTTTAACCAAGCTAAAATAAGTGAGATTTGTCTCTGCTGAACCAGGAGAACTGGTCTGAAAATACTGAATCTCTAAAGCTCACAGCCCACAAGGGGTGTCTGCACTGATACTCCCCATCTCTCCAAGTCCAAAAAACGCAGCCAGGCATGACTGTGATCTGGCAGTACAGTCGCGATAGATCTCTCCTATGCGTCCTGCTAAGTCCTGAGGAAGGAGGGAGAATCTTCTCAGTCCTGTTCTCCTGCACTGCCCCCTCTACCGTAAGGTTTCTGCTGTCCTCGGCAGGTGAAGCAGGGAGGGTGAGAGCGCACGAGGATTTCACGCTGCTCCTGGCAGGCCTGCGAAGGCTCCTGCAGCAGCAGAGAGCTCCCTTGTGTGAACTGTTTGTTTTTCGCCAATCTCATGCACGAGTTGTACCTTGAGCTGTCCAGCTCAAGGCTGAAGACTGGCTCTCTATACAGCTTACTTTGCCAGCAGTTCTTTGAGGTATAATAAGGTAAATGGAGCAGTCACTTGCAGGAAGTGATAGCAGCCCCAGCAATTTCATATTGATAACAGAATTTTGATCTTGGGATCAGGTCTTAGCCAGGCAATCTGGTCAGCCAAGCTGACTTTCTCCTCTTCCTGGTTTCTAGAGCTTGTTTTTATTTTTTCTTATAAAGTAGTAAACATGGAGGCTCCATTTAATAGTTCTCCAACTTGTTATAATTCCCAATGCTTTTGTCCAATTAGCTTCCTATTTTCCTTTGGCACAGCCTTAGTTTAGGGGAGGGGTTAAAGAAGCCAGCTTCTCGGATATAGTTGGTTGTAACGGCTGCTGCCACAGGAACACGTTGTGATTCCTACTGTGTAGGAAATGCAGAGAGCAGCTGTGGGATTGAGAGTTGCTTGCCAGCCCGGGAAGTCAATCAGGGAGGCCACAAGCGTAGGCCTGGATGGACTAGGGAAGGTAGTGTCACCGAGAGCTGGCTGCACCCTTGGAAGCTTGTTGCCTGATAAACGGTGTCACAGCTCTGCAGTGGTTCAGGAACAGAGGTATCCCCGGAGGGGATCCCCAGAGGGGACTGGCTCACTCCCAATAGGACAAACCTGCATGTGCTAATGTGGTTTGGAAAACTCCGTACAGCTGATAGGTTGCACTCTTCTCTGGCATCTCCAAAACAGCCCGCATGGAAAGAAGGAATTAATTCTCTGAATATATTTCTATGGATTAGTAATGCTGATTCTCTGTGTAACTTATCCAAAGTTCTTGTAACCTTTTGTTGAGGCTGGTTGGTAAATTGATGTTTCTTTTTTTCTTTGGTTTTATCAGAAGAGATATTTTGACTTGTCCTGTCTGGACCCAGAGTCCAGACAGAGTCCTAGGGAAGGAGCCAAGTCTTTTGGAACTTTATCACTAAACCACATATTAACTTTTTTCTTTTGTACAGGTAGAAAAGGAGGCCACAAAGGCCGAGCAAGACAGTACACAAGCCCTGAAGAGATCGATGCGCAGCTCCAAGCAGAAAAACAAAAGGCAAGGGTATGTGTTTGCCTCGGTTATGGGTTTACTCTTAGAAGCCCTGGCTTGTACAGCTTGCTTAATTTGCAATTCAAGAGAAATGGCAGCTTCATAAAGTGTTACAGATGATTCTGTCGGTGGTCACAGTATGAATTCTGAATACCTGTGTCCAGGGAAATTGTAAGGTATGATCCAGTCCAGCTCCTCCCACAGAAGTGGGGCCAGGTAGACCATCCTGTTAGCGATTGGAAGTTTAAGGGATAATGAAGGTGATTCCACAGCAGGTCTAGACAGCTCTTTCTCCCATAGTTCATCTTTCTAATCGCCAACGTAAGCTAATTTTCTATCCCTGCTCCGCAGTTTGGCTACGGAGAAAAAGGGGTCATATCTTAACATCTATTTGTATATTGAAGTCCTTGTCGTGTTTGTCCTCTCTTTGTTCTGGACTTAACAGACAAAACTCCTTTGACTTCTTCCTGTATGCCTGATTTTCTTGTTTGTGTATAACTTGTAGAGAGAGAGAACAGTTTTCTGGCATGAGTCGTTTTTGGGTGTGTTTCTGTGCCCCGACAGGCTTGTGCCTCTGCCATCCATAGCTACCTGACTGGTATTATCAAAGGCATGGCTGCTTTTTGCAGTTCTTGCTCTCTCATATTCCCAGATTATCACAGCTCTGATTACATGTTCCCTGCTATTTATCTATGACTTTCTGACTGAAAGTGCTGCCTAAGCTTGAATACACTGTTCCAGCTGAAAGCTCGCAGTGTTGACTACAGTAGGATAATTATACTCCATATAGGAAATACTGATGACTACCTCCCAGAATAAGATTACTCTTTTGTGCAGTTATGATCCATATTGTTGATTCTTTTTTTTTAATGTTTTGACCAGCTGTAACCCAAGATGATTGTGCAGTTTACTGCTTAGCCAGATATTCCAACTTTATATCGGATTTCTCCTTCTAAAGTGTGACTTCTTGGTTTGTCTTCTGATTCCATCTTGTTGGTTTCATGCCGTCTTTCCAATTTCTGAAACCACTTATGGTTCTGATCCTGTTTTCCCAAATGATTCCAACTCCTGCCAGTGTGGTGTCATTCACAAATTTTGTGTGTTCTCTGCTTCCAAGCTGTTAATGAAAATACCAACTGAAAGTGGACCAGAACAAGTCTCTGCAGGACCCCACTTGAAATATCACATAGTGATGGGTGCATCTAACCTTACTTCATTAAGGAAAGCCTAAAAAACCTTAATCAAATTATTCTTCCTACTGCCCCAAGCTCATCCACTTTGCCAGTTCCTCTGAGGAGGGATATTTGGTAACAGCAAAACAAGCTGTTCACACCCATGTTGGTTCTTCTAATCTTATCTTCTAATAACTAACAAATTAATTTCTAGGCTCTGACTGGTAAAAGCTGTGCTAAAAAGGCTGTACTTTCTTGGATACAGCGTTCTGGGTGATAGTTGGCAGTTTGCTTTTCTCTAGATTTTTTTTTATCTAGATCTAGGACTGGATCCAGCTCTTCACAGCATCTGTGTAGTTTCCACCAACATCCCTGCGATATTGTGCACTGGAAACCTGGGCCAAAACGACTCCTGGAGTTCGTTCATTTGGGGAAAGTGAAGTGCCAGTTCTGTTTTTCACAATAATTTTCCTGGCCTATTACATAGAGAGAACAGCAGGATTGTTTAGAGGAGAGCTGCAGGGGCAGGTGATGCATGCTTGGTGGGCTGAGAATGAGCTCTTGTTCTTTAACGGCCAGACGCCCTTGGTGTTGTAAGGAACGTCAGGAACGCTGACGCTCTGAAATATATCTCTTCCCTCCAAATTAAGCCACTGAAAGATTTTGGATTTTTATTGATACATGTTTTCTCTAATTTCCTTTGACTTTATAGGAAGAAGAAGAGCAAGAAGAAGGGGGTGAAGGAGCAACAGGGGACCCCAAAAAAGAGAAGAAATCTTTAGATTCAGATGAGAGCGATGAAGATGATGAGGATTATCAGGTACTGTACCTCTCAGGCAACTTCGTGCGTTTGCATCAACTTGGGACAGGAGAGAGACTCAAACTCTTGACATGGAGTTCTCTCTGAGAGCTTTCAATAGTAAATTTTTTACAGAAGAACTATTTTTAGAAGCCAGAGAAAACTTGCTTGACTGCATGTTATCCTTGGAGTATCTCTCTGGCAGTCTGTACGTTTCTGTAAGTGAAATGCAAAGACAAGAACATTTCTGAAAAGGCTGAAAATGCTTGGTAACAGAAACCTTGATTCATCAATGGTTTTGCTGTCCGGTAATGCAGGCACCTTGAATTCCGCCTGTGGGGTGCGAGGCGATGTGTCTGATGAGGTAACTCTGATACACCACAGTTTTGGGTGTTACAGAGCTTATTAACCTTCCTCTTGTTCTTGAACCTTAGCAAAAGCGCAAAGGAGTGGAAGGGTTGATAGACATAGAGAATCCCAATCGTGTAATTCAGACAACCAAAAAAGTAACTCAGCTGGACCTGGATGGACCTAAGGAACTCTCACGGCGAGAGCGGTGAGTCTTTCCTGCTGCCACGGGGGGAGCTGGCATGTTCCTGGAGTTTCATCATCGCTGGTGGCAGCAGCTTAGCACGGGGGCGTGTTTCTAGCTGCATACATGCTGGTGTTTCAGGGAAGCCCTTTATGTGCAGTCCCCTCTCAAGTTGACACTAAGCAGCAGAACAATTGTCAGGATTCACTTTAGTTCAAAATGTCCTGCCTTACAAACCTAACAAAAGCTGGCTGTCCTCTGGGATTAGCTGTGGTCATCCTGGAGTTAGGCAGCTTGGCCAGAGTTGGGAGAGTCGTGTTTGTTGCTGAGAAGCAGCTGTAGACCATTCATTCCTTTTCTGAAGTTTTATACCAAAACCCAGAAATAAGTAAAAGCCATTCCCCAAAGTCACATCGGGGTCAACTTTAATCTTGCTGCAGAAGGTGCCCCAGCAATAGGTAGTAATTTTGCAGATTCCTGGGGTCCTGGTGAAGTTTTTGTCTGAGCAGATGAATAAGATGAGACGCAAAGTCTAATCTTCTAGTTTCATTTATCAACGGAGAGTTTAAGAGTGAAAGATTTAAGCTTGCTTATTTGATATAGGTTGCCTCAGCAGAAGTACAGCTGTGAGAGTAAGGCTGGGAAAAGCATGTCCTAGTGCTGCGCAATCTGGGGCTAAATTGTTTGACCCCATTGTGTGTCAGCATTCTTATTTACCAGAATAGAGAAAGAAATAATAACTCTTATCATCCCTGTCCGAACCTTGCAATAGATGTAACCAGTGCTTGGAAACTGGTGACGGGGGTCCCAGTCTTTGTAGGCACTCCATCTCTGTACTCAACTTCCTTCCCACTCAGAAAGTCTCCTTTAGTCTGTACCTGCATGCTCGCTTGGATACCATGATGACTTGGTGTTTCACTCAAACAGAGAAGAAATAGAGAAACAGAAGGCAAAAGAGAGATACATGAAAATGCACCTAGCTGGTAAAACAGAACAAGCAAAGGCAGATCTCGCCCGACTAGCCATCATTCGGAAGCAAAGGGAAGAAGCTGCCAGAAAGAAAGAAGAGGAAAGAAAAGGTAGGACAATAGTTAATCACATCCTCTTATCTCTCTTTTGCAATGGCTGTATTGCCATGAGGCACAATTTCTGATACTGCGTGTGGTAATCTTGCCTCCTGAGGCTGTGTGGTGTTGCTGTGTGTCACTACAACTCCTCTCTTCAAAACTAGGTTTCAGCTGTTTCGTTCTTACAAAGCTATTGCTTTATAAAGCCCTAAGACATTTGAACAGGGAGAAGCCAAAGAAAGAAGGGAATTGCTCTTGATATGCACATTATTCTCAGCCTTACAGGCAGTGCTTGCTCTAGTTTGGGGGTTTAGTCAGTTCCTTGTGCTCAGCTGGGTGTGATTAATCTGCTTTGCATGCTGGGGACCCAAACTGCACAGGGAATTTTCCTGTGCTTCTCCACTTCCTGGACTTCCTCTTAGTTCAGCTCTGGTAGGTGTGAATCAGAATGAGTGTTCTTGCTGGCTTCCATAGGCAAACTTGTGCAGCAGCATCAGGATAACTTGCAGCAGCCTGAAAAGAGGCCAAGGACAGAGGGGATCACGGTGGGGTGACTGCTCCTTTCAGCCCTGGAGGAGACCTACCAGGGATTGGCAGGCGAGGGTCAGATTTTTTCCGATTGCCTCACTGTATGTGGCTAACAGGATTTCAGTCTCTGGGGCTGTCAAGCCAACGCCAGTCCCTGATGCGCACTGTGAAGCGATGACACCTCTTTCTTTCCTCCTCCAGCAAAAGATGAAGCGGCTATGGCAGGTAAAAGACTGCAGTCACTATCCCTTAACAAGTAAGCACAGGACATGCAAGAGGAGGAAACGCCAGGGAACTGTGCCTGGTGCCTGCCAGGAACTCTGTTGTGTTGCATACCATAGATGCCACATAGGATGTACTGCGGCATTGAAGTCACCTTCACCTCCAAGAGACACTGACGATGTGTTTGTCTTCATCCTGGCACAGATTTCCATTTTGGGGTTAGGGGCAGCTGCTATCTTTGGTGCAGAACTGTGCCGAACAGCAATTCTCTGTAACAGTTTGGAAACCTGAATGTTTTTGCTGTTTTTAGGATTAAGAACTCATAGACAGGGGGCAGGGCGGGAGGGAGCCTTATGGGAGGGGAGATGCTTCAAATATTAGATTGCAAGAAACTAGATTGTGGGGTCATTGTGGGGTGGGGCTTGGGGTGGGGAACTTTGACTTGCTAGTGAAAGCCCGAAGGGTAATATATCTGAGGAATCCTTTTGGGCAAATGGCCCATAACGTTGAGCTGCAGAGTGTTGCAGTATAATCTGGGAGCCTGACTTCATGGACATCTGGAGTGCTGTTCCTTCCCGTTTTCATCCCTCCTTTCTTGCAGCCAGTCTCCCCTTTTCCCTCCTCTTCATTTTTTTTTTCCTTCTGATTAGGGATAGTGCCAGTTTTTAACCACATCACCCTTTGTTTAAAGGAAAAAAAGAACCATTAATTGTACCAGACCCAGATGGAAGAAAAAAAAAAACTCAATAAGGTTAAAAAAACGAAACTTGTATATTTGGCTGATTAAAATGTAAATTATCGTAACTGCTTTGTCCTTGTCTCCTGTGTGTTAAATGAACACAAGCATAAAGGTGCTGCTGAGACATAAGATGCAGTTGCAGTCTCATGTTGTGGTGACTTCTGTCTGCTGCTTTGCTGGTTCACTGTGCTGCTTGAGGTGTGGAATTTGGCTTGAGGTTTGGAGCTCCATCTGCAGATGCAGCCTGAAGGCAAGAAGCTTTTCCTGCTCATCTCAGATGGATGTGCTTCACAATCTGGTTACCCCAGTGGCAGAGACATTTATCTTCAGGCTGCTTTCTAAGCTATTCACTGTGCCAGAAGGCCTAGCACTGAACTGTCGCCTGGCAGCCACCAGGGTAGGCCTGCTGGAGCCAGAGGTGCTCTAACCCGGTAAGCAGTGCAGGGAACCCTGCTGCTGGCCTGTGCCAGGGGCACGAGCACTTTCTGGGCTCACTGGCCCTCAGTTATTTAAGGCTGTAGAACTGAGCAGGATGAAGGGGTTCGGCCCCAGGGCTGCAAAGGGTGCTCTCTAGGAGTCCTGAGTGGAGGTTTCAGTCACAAAGGTGCTTTGTAGAGATGCAAGGTGACAAATGCTGGGATTTATAAAGGTGCCATTTGCACCTGCTTCGAGGACCCGATCAGGAGGGTGGGGTGGGAGGATGTGCTGTGGAGGGAACATCACCGTGGGATGCTGGCTCAAGCCCCAGTGGGACCCTGTTGTCTTGGTGCAGATGTGCTGGGCCACCTCTGTGTGTGGTGAAGACATGAACCCCAGGGCTGTTCCCCCAGCTTGGGCTGTAGTCACACCAAAGCAGTGATCTGGGGCAGGATGTATTCTCAGGGAGCTCTGTGAGATGAACGATACCTGCAGAGATGTCCTTGCTGTCAGGCGTAAGAAGGAAGAACGGATATAGTGGGAACACAGGATTGGTTATAAGCGTTTTGAGTGAGGCTTGCAGCCAAGGGGAGGCAGACGGAGCGAGGTGGTGGGAGGTAATGGACTGAGCAGAGCAGGAGCCACAAATGAAGGAAGAGACAGTGCAGGTGGGAGAGTGGGATAGGTCACACGCAGAAACGGGTGTAAAAAAAAAAAAAAAAAAATCTCTTCCCAGTCAAACTAGTCTCCTGCTGCTGTCTGGACTAGAACCTAAACGTCACTGTCTCTGCTGCCAGCGAGAACGCCTCTCCCAAGGCCAGCGGTGGAAGTGACTCATCTAGGTAAGGTCTGGTTTGCTTCAAGGGATGCCAGCAGGAACAGTGTTTATCCTGCGCTGCTGGGAGGGAGGTCTGATCCCAGGAGGAGTAACCAGGCTGCACAAGACAGATCCCTTTTTGGTTTTGGTGGTAAATGTAGGCTTTTCCTGGCAGAAACACTTGGTTTAACACAGGGCAACGTTCTCGCGGGCTTGTCAACACCAGCGCTGTGTTTCCTGCCCTGATGCTCCCAGCCAGGTCCTGGTTCTTCTGCTTTGCCAAGGCTCTCCTACCAACCACTTTACTGCTATTTTATATCCTGTATGTAATGTGTGACCCTGCCTGTTTGCCACATGCAATTAAAACCTACTGTGAAACACAGAAGTCTTTATCCGTTTTCTTAGCTTCTTCAAAGGCCATGGTATGCTCTAGTCACGCACATGTTCACGTTAAATTATTCAGGAAAGAAAAAATTATTGGATTTACATGGGGAAAAATCCCTATTTTATTTTTGATGTCTTTAAGCATTGTATGACCAGCATCAGGTGGGATAGTAACAAAAATAGTTAAAAATTTTTTTTCTTTGCACATTGGAGTTGCCTCCGGTGCCAGGTGCCGCCCGCTGGACGCCCGGCGCTGACTGCCAGCAGGGGAGGCGCGCTGGCGGGTATCAAAGCCGGCTTTGCATAGCACAGGGTCTCGCGGGGAGAAAGCAAGCAGGATCCGCCTAGGAGAGGGAGGCTGGCAGCGCTGGGACGCCCTTCCCAGAGCTGCCTCCTTCACTTGATCTTGAGATCCTTCAGCGCGGACTCCAGGCTCTAAAAGGAAAGGAGAGATTGGTTTTTTCTCAGCTTTTTGCCCTCAGAGGCAAGCGGAGCAAGGGTGGTAGTTGATGCTGGAGAGCTAAAAGGGGGCATGGCGGGATGGAGGAAGCTGTGCCCTGGGGCCGTTGGAGCTGGCACCTGGAGCCACCACGTCCCCTGCAGAGAGGGGAATCCCAACTTGCTCGCTTTGGCTCGTTTTCAAGCCGTGTGGACAAGGCTGAAGCCAGGAGAGGGTGCTCGATCCCTGCACAAGCGTTTGCCCACAAGCGTTTGCCTGGCTGGCTTCGGACCCTGCTCTGACAATGAGCTGTGAAACTGCCACCCAGGAGTGTCCCCAGCAGCCACCGCTCCATTATCCAAGATCCCAGCCAGGAGAGACCGGCTGCAAGGCTGGGCTGTGGGGCAAGGACGGCTCTGGCGGGGAGCGCTCCCCCCAGCAGCCCCCTCATTGCAATGAAAGCCCTGGCTGAACGAGGGGCCGGCGAGGCTCCGATGCTGGGTGCTCCAGCTCGGCTCTGCGGCATCCGCGAGGCAGCGGAGCCCAGCCGGCGCCGCGGGGCCGCCTTACCTTGACGTCCCAGATGCTCATGCCGCCGTCCATCCCCGTGGTGCAGAACTGCGAGCACTTGGCCTTCCCGCCCGTGAGCACGGAGATCTGGCTGCAGGGCGCAAAGAGGTGGCCGGGAGTCAGCGCCGGCCGGTCCCCAGCCCCGGGGGCTGCCCGGTCCTTGCTGCGTCCATGAGTGGGATGGGGGCCGATTCCACGCTCCTCCCGCCCCCCCCGCCAGGGATGCCCAAGGATGCCAAGGGCTGTCCCACACAACAAGAGGATGCTCCGGGGCTGATGTCCCCAAAAAGCCCCCAGGGTGACCCAGCTGAGAGGGTCTGTCCCCGCGAGCTGGTCATGCCAGCATCTCCCCCGCCGCGCGCCCGGCCTGGCCCGTGCCTGATGCTGTTCTTGTGCAGCGTGTCCAGCGCGGCGTTGGCGGTGTCCGAGCTGGCTTTCTTGTCCAGGTTCTGGAAGCGCTCGCGGGCGGTGAGGCCGCGCTGGGAGCTCTGCTTGGGGACGTCCAGCTTCCCCCCGAAGGTCAGCGCGCCCTGGCTCTCCTCGTAGGCGAAGAGCATCGGGTAGCAGTCGTGGCCCTGGGGGGACGAGCAGCCCGGCTCAGCGCGTGCCTGCCGGGGCCCAGCCTGCCCCCGCGTCCCCAACTCGGACTCACCGCGGCCACCAGGCTGTTTTCAGTGATGAAGGTGACGGCCAGGAGAGGAAGGGTCTCCGTGCACAGGGAGGCGACGCTGCGAGGGAGCCAGAGTGGCGAGTCGTTAGCCGTTAGCCAAACCTTAGCCTGGCTGCTGCTGAGACCGGCTCAGCTCGTGACACAGATGGACGCAGCCAGCCCTTCCGCAGGGGCGAGCAGAGGAGGGCAGAGCAGGGCCAGGCCGTGCCGGTGCGAGGAGAGGCCATGCCTCTTCCTCCAGCTGGGTCTGCTGGGCTCCTCACCGGGCCGGTTTGCAGGCTCAGACCCCGCTCGCCCTCCCCGGCTCCAGCCCGTCACCAAACTGGGAACCGGCTGCGCTTCCCTCCCCGCCAGCAGCCGCTCGGCCAGTCCCATGGCCCAGCCGGCCCCGGCCCCCCGGCCCTGCTTACGCCATCTTCCTGTTGGCGTCGGCGAGGCAGACGGTGCTGTCGTGGCTCACCCAGGCCACGCGGGCGCCGCTGGCCGAGAAGCAGATGCTGTGCACCCAGCCGCAGCTGCTGCTCGACTCGAACATCAGCTCCCCGAAGGGCATCTTGGAGCCCCACGGCGTGGGGCTGGGCCGCTCCTCCACCTCCTTGATGTAAGCCGAGAAGATCCTGGCGGGAGGGAGAGCCCAGCCGTGTGGCCGCCCGTGCCTCGGTTTCCCCACGCCCCGGCTGCCGGCAGCACCCGGCGGTGCAAAGCCGGCCCCCTGCCCGGGCCCCCCCCCCGCTCATCCCAGCCCCTCACCGGCACTTGAAGTCGCAGGAGCCGGCGGCCAGCAGCACGTTGTTGGGGTGCCAGTCGAGGCTGAGCACCGTCGAGCGGATGGGCTTCTTGATGTGCTTGCAGACCCACCTGCGGGGCGGCAGCGGGCAGCCCGGGGCGTTCGGGGGCTGCAGCCTCTTCCATGGCCCCAGCTCTACCCTCACGTCTCCCCTCCAGCTCCCCCTTCATCTCCCATCTCCCCTCCAACTTCTCTCCATCTCCCCACCTCCTCCTCGGCCTTCTCCATCTCCCCATCCGTCTTCTCTTCCTCCCCTCCGTCTCGCCACCTCTTTCCTCACGTCTGACCTCCATCTCCTCCTTCATTTCCCGTCTCCCCTCCACCTCCCCAAACTTCTCTCACCTCCATCTCCTCTCCATCTCCCCCATCTCCTCCCCCATTTCCCTTCTATCTATCTCCTCCGCCATCTCCTCTGTCTCTCCCGCCCATATCTCCTCTCGGCCTGCCCCTTCCCGGCCGGCGGGCCCGCGGCAGCCCCTCACCAGTCGTTCTCCTGCTCAAAGTAGCAGATGGAGATGAGGCGGGAGCCGCTGCCCACAGCGAACTTGTTCTCCTTGGGGGACCACTTGACGCAGCGGGCGGCCCGGTTGATGCGCAGGATGACCAGGGTGGGCTTCCAGACGTTGCCCTTCAGGGTCCAGACGTAGGCGTTGCGGTCGGTCCCGCATGTCACCAGCCGGTTGCTCTCGGGGGCCCAGTCGATGCCTGCAAGGACGAGCGGGGCGATAGGGCCGGGCGCTGGGGCCAGAGGGTGCTCGCTCGCCCGTCGCACCCCGTGCTCCATGGCTGGGTGGCTTCAGCTGGGGACTGGGGCCACAAAGGTGGAAACCGCCTGCTCCGACACCTCCACCCACTGCAAAACCCCGTCTCCGGCCACCACCAAGGCCACCGAGTGGGGCTGGCACCAGCTCCGGGGCACGTCCCCATCTCCCGCCATCCCCGTCCCGTCCCGTCCCTCGCCGGGGCTCACCGGTCACCTGCCCGTTGTGCTCCTTCAGCTCGTGGGCTTTGCTCCACTTGGCGCCGTCCTTGCGGTAGATGTGCACCTCGTGGTTGTTGGGGCAGAGGGCGATCTCTGCGGGAGGGAGCAGCGGGGCTCAGCGCCAGCGCCCCGGCCCCAGCCCGCCCGCGCCGGCCCCGCCGCAGAAAGCCCCGTTTGTTCTCTCCCGGCTCATCCGCGCTGCGGCCGGGAAATGCCACGGGCGGTGAATCACCCGGCACGGCTCCCGTCGCCGCCACCCCCGGCGTGGGGCCGCATCCCTGCGAGCATTGCGGGGGGGGGGGGGGGGACGCGTCCTCTCCCAGCTCCAAAATCGCTCTGCGGTGGCCCCTGCTTCCACCACGGGGCTCCCCGCCGGGGCGGTCGGCGCATCGGGTGGCCCCTGGGCATTTGGGGATTTCGAACCGCCGGGCGCCGCGGGCGAGGGCCGTACTCACGCGTCCGGTCCTTGTTCCAGGCGTGGCAGCTGATGGGCTCCAGCAGGAAGCTGTGGTAGGCCATGGCTCCTTGGCTGCGGACGGGACGGGATGGGACGGGAACGGGGCGGTCATCAGCACGCGCTGCTCTGCGGCCGCGACGCCGGGATGCGCCGCGCGGGAACCCCTCTGCCAGCCCCACGGAGCATCCCCGCTTGTCGCCCTCTCCGCCACCCCGTCCCCACCAGCGCTCCCAGTTAGGCAACCCGAAGCCGCGGTGGTCCCTCTACCCCCAGGGAGCAAAACCCATCCGTGCCGCAGCCCGCTCCGTCCCCCCTTTCCGCCTGCGAAGAGGTTTCCCCCGAGCGTTTCCAGGCGCGGGAGCCGCTTCCCGCTGCTCGGCCCCGGCGCGCTGGTGACTAATACCTCCCGCTAGCTGAGCTCGGCGCTGCGGCTGCCAGCGGGGCCTCGGCCCCTTTCCGTTCCCCCCTCCTGCCCCGTCCGGCTGCTCGAGCAGGGGCCAGGCGGTTTCGGGGCCCCGAGCGCAGCCGCTCGGCCGAAGCCCCGCAGGGACGGGGCGCCCGGGGATCAGGCACAGCCTTTGGCACTCGGGTATTTTGGGAACTAACAGGATGTTGCCCGTTTTCTTTGGCAGCTCGCAACATTACGGGGAAAGGAAAAAAGTCTCCCCTCGCCGCTTTCTGTTCTCCCGGGCCGGCGAAAAGAAAAACGGCGGCGCTCCGTCACCTGCATTTCGCGTGCAGGAAAAAAAGAATAATAATAATAAAAAAACCCAACAGGCAGCAGAAAATCCTGCTGCGCGCTAGCGTCATGCAGCCTGCAGCCGGCCTCGCGTCCAGACGCCCACCCCGGCTCTCCAGGGACGCCGACCGGGAGCCACGCCGGCCCGTCGGGACCATCCTTAGAAACACCGATATTCCCAAGCATCTTTTTTAGCGCCTCTAAGAGCCGGCTCGGTTCCCTTGCTCCTGCAAACTCCAAAGCTCGCCCGGCGCCGGAGGGAAGCGGCCGGGCAGAGGGCAGCAAGGCGGCTCCCCCCAGCCCACCGGCCCGGGGGGAGCAACGCAACCAGCTCCCCGGCTGCGAGGCCGAGCCGCTGGCTGCCCCGCCAACAAAACCAGCGGCGAAGAGGCGCTTGCTGCTAGCGCCACGAAAGCTCTGGAGCAGAAAACCGTGTTAAAGCAGTAACGGGCTGAAAGGGCTCCAGGAAGGAGGAGGGATGGGACGGGAGGGGAGCGGCTGCGGTGCAGCGGAGCCGGGGAGCGGACAGCGCCCGCCCCTCGCCGCGGAAACAACGCTCAGCAAGCCGCGCGAGGGCTTCGGTTTGAGCAACGCTCCCTCCCTGCGGCCGTTTACACCGCGTTTCCGCGGCTTCTGGTTTCATAACGTCATTAATTCCCTCCCGAGGCGGGAGATAGCGCCGTGCTGGCGGCAAGGAGCAGGGAAGCGGCCGCCGGGGCAGAGCGCCTTGCAGCCCCTCTGCGCAGGGAAAGGGGCCGGGGGCCCTGGCTCCGGCACGGCCGCGCTCGCCGCCTCCCGAGGGAGGGAAAGGGCGTTTGAGCGGCCCGGCTGGCTGAGGAGGGCCGGACGGGGCGGGAGCGGGGCCCGATGCAGCCCGGTTATCTACCCCCCGCCCGCCTCCGGCAGCCTCAAGGCCCCGAGCAATTCGGAAACATCCTCGGAGGCGATAATAAAACCTTGGCGCGAGCCGAGGGCTTTTGCGACGGGGCGGGGGGAGCCCGCACTCTCCCTTGGGCCGGAGTTGGGCAGAGGGCCGCCGCCGCCCCGTCGTCCCAGGGCGGCTTGGCGGCGCCGGAGCGCTGCTGCCCGGCCTGCCGCTGCGCCCACCCGCGAGATGCTCGCCCTCCCGAGCCACGCGGGTCCGGGCGGACGAAGGGCGCCCCGGAGGCGCTGACCTTCCTCTTCCTCGCGTGAGGCCGATGCCGGGGAAGGCAGAGGCCAGCCCGCCGCGGGAGGGAGGGAGGGACGGCCGCCCGCCCGCGGGGATCCCCGCCGCGGGGCGCTTTCCGCAGCGGCGGCCCTCCCGGGCCTCTTGCAAGAGGAGAAAGCTCAAACTCGCTGACAGCGCTGGAAAGAACCGTCCGAAACGCGGCGACGACACCAAATCCCCCGGGCGCCGCCTGAGCCGGCGCCGCTCGCGTGGGAAGTCGACCCCGAAGCAGCCCCGTCCCGCAGGCTTCGGCTGGGGGGGGGGGGGGGGTTTGCCTCGCCCGGTCAAGCAAAGTTTTTTGGGTTTTTTTTTTTAAATCGTGAGTTTTCTGCCGGGGAGGCGGCCCGTCCCGGGGCCGGACCGACGCCGCTCCTCGCCCGGGCGCGGGAGCCACAGCCCCCGGGGACTTACCTGGCAGCGCGGGGCTAGTTCATGGACTCTGGGCAGTCGACACGAACTGCAGCCCGGCCGGCGGCGAACGAAAGGCAGAAGTGGCTGGCTGGCTCTCCGAGGCAGCCCGACTTCCCTTTTCCTCTCCGAGAAATGCAACCACTTCCTTACGTGGGCGTTGGGGGAGTGCAGAGCCGCTCCGGCGGCCGCCCTGCCCCTGCGTGTGTGCGAGCCCCGGGATGCCGGCAGCCCTGCAACCTCCCCCGCGTTGCACCAGCGGGGCAGGACGCTGCAGGCGAACGAGCCCCATCGCCTCCCTCCGGTTTGACCTCCCCCCCCCCCACCATGCCGGTGGCTGCCAAGGCCTGGTTGTCCCCCCGGCCCGGTCCAGCCCCCACGCGAGGCTCTCTGGGCTCTGCCGTCCTCGGCGCTTCGGGGGGAAGGACGCCCTGGGAAGCGCCTGGACCGCCTGCCAGCGCCAGCTCCGCAGGCGGAGGTCGGAGCCCACCCGAGGTGGGATGCGCATCGGCATCGTCTCCCAGCGCCAGAAACTCACGGCTCAGCAGGATCCAGCCACGCTCGGAGACGGCTGTTCCTGGTTCCTGCGTCCAGCCGAGCCCAGCAGGACCTGGGGGGTTTTGCTGGCCCCAGGCCGGCTCCATCTGCGTCTCCACTACCCAACCCATATGATGCACCCCTCTGTTTTTTTGCCTCACGCTTCAGAGCGACCTGATTTTTATCCCTTTCCTCGCCAGTAGCTCAACGCCTTATTAGCTTTAAGCGCCAGGAAGGAGAAAGGAGGATGGGGGACGCCCAGACACGTTCATCATCGCCCTGCTGCAAGAGTCCCGCGCAGAGGGATGCCCTCGCCCCTTACCTTGGAGGGTAGCTTCAGAGGGGACCGTCCCATCGCTGAACCGCCACAGTGGTATCTGAGCTCAGCATCAGGTTCTTGCACAAGGAGGACAGGCCCTGATGGGGTTTCCCAGCTGCAGGATTTGGATACAACAAGCCCATATTTGTTAAGCTCTGGAATTAATTCCCAGGTTACAGGTCAGCCATGGAGAAAGGCTCTGGGGTGCAGCATTGAGGGGGTAACTCATCTCTCTTTTTGCTCCTGAAGTCCAGCTATCCCTTCACACACGCTGCCACGATCCTACGCAGCACCCATGGGACTGGCTCGCCCAGGTCAGGGCTGCCCTGGCACCCTGGGGCTGGAGATGTCCCCAGAAGGTTGTAGGTCTTTGCAGCTCTGGCCAGGAGTGAATCTCCACAGCAGGTGAAGTCTGTCTCAGGAGTGGCAAAACGCCCCATCCTCTGGCACCAGCTTGCCCAGAGCAGCATCTGGCCTCTCCCAGCATCACGGCTACCCAAACGCAGCAAAAGGGCTCCCACCACAGCTCAGATGCAGCTGAGGGCTGCAGCAGATTGAAGTTTTCACTTCTGCCTGCACATTTTCTTTCTTCCTCTTGCAGCTGCTCTGCCTCTGCTCTTGAGCAAGACGGTTCAGACTTTCCCTGTATCCCATCACTGTCTGCTGTAACATCACTGCCAAGCTCTGCACAGAGACCAGCAACTTAATGCCTGTGCAGGATGAGAGGACACAGCCCTAAGGACCACTCATCTCCCTGTCGCTTCGCATCAGATCTTGGCGCTGCTTCCAGGCAGGGACGCAAACAAACGATAGGTCAGTTTAACTTCTGCGGTGGGAATCCCCCTACCTTATTAAGTGAAGGGAGTGAAGAGTATCACCCCCCAGCACTGCCTGCAAGGCGGTTTCTTATCTGCTATTGCATTTCCTCATTGCTTCTGGTCTTGAGGCTGCTCCTGCTGCAGCTGTTCTCTGAACATGTGCTAATGAGCACAGCGAGCAGCCACCGCAGGGGACCATTTGAGAGCAGACAGCATTTATCCAAAGCAAGATAATGACCTGACTTAAGTTTTGGCCAAACCATTTCACCTCTTTTGCCTCAGTTTCCTTAAGCGGAGAGATCCTCCTGCATCCATTGCAGAACGCCTTGTAAAGCTCAAGGCCTTTCAGAGAGGCAGTAGAGGAACTACCCCCCTGCACGCATACTGGAGACGTGAGCATGTTTTTTTGCTGGGGCACTTTTTAGAGCTGGGGAGACAAAAAAAAAAAAAGTAGCAGCAGTTCTGCAGCTTCTTTTCATGGTGAGCTTTTTTAGGCAGGCCCCTGTGAACAGTCTCTGGCGTCCCTGCTTGTGCAGCCCCATTTCTTGCCCCTAACAGTCTGTTAACTGGCACGTAACATAGAGCATATGCAGCCAGCAGCTATCCTGTAATTAAGATGGCAACCATGAGCTTTATTGTGAATATTGCTTTCAAGGGCACCATTAACCCAATCACATACAACAAGCACACGTTAGCAAGCTTAGTGGTGCAACTAGCTGAAATCTGCTAGTGAATTCTCACCCACGTTGGGCAGAAAGAACGCCCTCTGACAGTGTTAAAGATGGGGGAGGAGATTAAGGAAATGGTACAGGCAAAACAAAGCACCTACCTTCAAAATGGCTTACAGAAACTGGAGGAAGGATGGCAGCAGAAAGACCTTCAGATCAGATAAACGGCCTGCAAATCCATAAACCTGCCATCTGTGAATGTCAGGTGGTGCACAAGGAGCCGAGCTCTTCCCCATCCTCTTCACGTCGGGCAATTTTAAGTTGAATCATGCCCAGAGATGATTGTGTATATTCCCCTTGCTCAGTTCTTTTCCAGTGTAAATATCTCCAATTTGTTTCCAACTCAAACTTCTAGCATAAGCATTTCTCTCTGAGACAGTAAGCTGGGGCAGTGTTATCAAGTGTCAGTTCATTGGCTTTTTGGAGCAAAAATGCTCATTTTACCTTCTCTAGATCTTTCATGCAGAAAAAGGCAAAAAACTTAAAGACCCATTTTCTCCACTCTCTCATTAGATGAATTTTTCCATACCTCTGTATTATTTGGGCCATAAATTTTAGAATACAGCTTTTTCAATAGATTTTTGGAAATAAAACACCACACTTTCAAGGTGACTTCAGAAACCAAATCATTACTTTCTGTGAGACATAAGCATCTAGTAGGATGCCCACGCGGACAAAGACAAATTCAAGCTCCTCTGCCCATCATTCAAGCTGGCTGACAGAGTCACTTTGATCCAGAAGACATTTAACTACACTAGCGTGGCATTGTATCCTAGCTGATAAACCCATCCCCATCACAAGAGGAATCAAACAGCAGATCACTAGACTAGAAGATGAGTAAGGGGCTAAACAGTCATTATTTTATGTTTAGAAGGGAGGGGAAATTGCAAAACCATGCTTGACTGCCAGAAAGGTGGGAGCAAAATAAAACCAGAAGGAACGGAAAAACAGCCAATTCTTTGCATTCAACAAACATTTCACCTGAAAATGATCTGTCTCCGTGACGGACACCTTTCACTTACAGAAATACAACAGAAGCTGTCCACTCTGTGGGCTTGTCTTCCACCCTCCCTTTTCAATCATTCGGAGCTGAGACACAAGCAATGCATGAAGAAACGTTGTGGTTCCAGAGGAAGTGGTAAATTTAGTCATCGTTTTTTTAAAGACACTTCTGCATTTTCAGAAATGAAATGAAAAAGTCTCAAGCTTTGTGAGGCAATACCCTGAGCCAGATAATCCCCTCCAGTGCACAGCCGGGATCAAGCCTCAAGGCAGCAATACCCAGTTATCTTAATGAGACCACGTGAATAAAAGAAGTTATGTGTAAGTGCCTTGGTCAGTTACCAAGGCTCAGAGCTAAACTTCAAAAGATAGTCACCTGGAGACAAAGTGTCTGTACAGAAGCCAGCGTGTGCTGTTCATACCAGTAGATGTAGTTAATTTCTTCCTGGTCATTCTAAACAGATTTTTATAGGCAGAGCACTCAGCTCTAACATGACATGCAGGCCAGTGTGGCCACATGGGCTTAAGAAGTGATTTGTTTCTAATTTATCCTCCTAAGTTTTTTGGCTCAGCAGATTCTTGCCTCACTTTCTGCAGGCACTCTTCCATTCTGTACCCTAGGCACTGTACAGTGAGAAGTCTTTGTACAAATCATAAAAGCTAACTACAAATAATTCTAGTCATCTGCCTTCAGAGAACTATGACCCGCCAAACTGAATGGAAAAGACATTTGGATTAATTTCCTATTATTACTGGATTTAATGCCAGGCAGACAGAATTAAGAGTCACTAGGACAAAATCATACATCACCTAAAATTACCACATTCTCCAAGGGAGTAATTCCCCTGAAAGAACTCTAGCTAGTTCATCTTCATTTGTGAACTTTTAAAAAACTTCCAGTTAAGATGAACTCTTCCCCTTTTGAGGACAGAAAAATCAATTCAGCGTTTTTCAACTTCTTTACCTGATTTTCTTCCCATAATATTCCTTTTTCAAGCAGTTAATGAGAATCAAAACAGAAAAGAATCTGTTTTTCTTTTTTATTATTATTATTATTTCTAGCAGACAATTTACATAAAATTCCCCTTTTAAGTTAGTGATTCATAACTTCCTGCAATAAACTACTTAAGGAGCAGCTTTGGTAAAGAATGGAATGAAACAACCAACCAAAAAAAAAAAAAAACAATCACAGCTGATTTTGAAACCAACACAATTCACCAAATTTAGATTCAAAGAAAATCTGCCAAGCTGTATTTTCTCAGTGTTTCCAAATATTCCACCTTCCTCCTCCCTTTTCGAGTTTGTGCAGATGTGGGAGCTGCGTTCTGTCAAGCAGTTTGTCCTGCTAGATCACGGAAATCCATCTTTACATGATTCGTAGACCTTGAATAGAGGACTCTAAGGTCTTGAAAGAGAGAAAATTTTAATCACAAACTGCTACAGTATCCTGCGTTAAATAATTCTGTGTGAAGGCTGACATTAAAAGAGGAGCAAAACAAACAGGGCAGTGGAGATTAAACATGTATCCAAGGGCCAGAGACCACTATGATTATTCATTCCAAACTCTTACATATATATGCCAATGATTTCCCCCCTTCCTCCCTTAAACTGCATAATATCAATTTCTTACTTGGCCCCAGTCCCTACTGAGCTTCCAGGCATTACTGGAATATAAACTCTTTTCCCAAAAGCCTGTGTACAGCTGTAAGCAAAAGCTTGGGCAGGTCAGCAGAGACCTCTGTTGGCCAGTCCCAACAAAGCAAGCACTTGGGTGCTTGCTTGAATCCAGTTAGGATTTTCAAAATAGTGCTTACTGTATTTCCCAATTGTTTTAGGTAAATTCTTACTATTTCAATAAATGAATAGAGTGCATGACCCTGTTCTTCAGAAAGACAGTGAGTCCAAAGGGACGGGAGCAAGAAGAGACAGTGGGTCTTGTTGCACCAATGATCATTCCAGACTGACTGTGGCTAAGGTAGAACTCAGAAAAGGAAAGAATTAGCAGGATTCCTACAGGAAATAAGTGATCCAATTAAAAAATTAAGTCTGGATTATGACCATCTGCTAAGCAAAGTATATCTGCATTTATGCTAAATCTTAGATCTGTCTTCCTTACAGAGTTTGTTAATGGTCTTGAATATGACAGTCGGGATTTCCTAGTGCTAATATAATTTGCGTGAGGGCTGCGCTGCAGCAGCTGAGATCAACAAAAACACCACCGCATCCAGTTCTCGTAAACGTGGTAGTTAAAAGCATACCTTGAAATCCCAGATGGTCATTGCTCCATCAATGCCAGTGGTGCAGAATTTACGACAATCTCGTTTGTCTATCTCATAAATAGACACTTGGCTGAAAACAGAGAGTGATAGCTGTAAGACAGACACCCGTTCCAGAGAGCCAGAAAGAAGGGAAATTTGGGTAGCATTCAGCTCACTCTCCCAAAGAGAGACATGATTACAGCATATCTTATACTAGATTTTTGGTACAACGCTTCAGAAAAGTAAGCAAAGAAAAGGATGCTGAAAGCTCTTTTAGCGCTTGGTGGTTGTAGTCTAAACATTTCCTTGGATAACAGCAAATCGCTCCAGAAATGTTAACATCTTCTGGGCTCACGCACTTCTTTTAAATGCAATGTTTTATTCGATTAACCTGAGTCAGTACTTTTGATATATATATATACAAAGATATGGAAGTAACATCTGAAATAGGAAGCTGGTACATGTTCCTGCTTCAGGTGATGTCTGCTGTCTGGATTTTGTCATGTTACCAACCTCTTGTCAAGTATCTACATATTTGATAAGACGGACGGTGTACAAGTTACTGAACACATTAAACACAAGCAAACAGAGATTGTATGCATGCAACATTAATGATTAACTTTACCAGCTTCCATGCAAGTCCTGGAAATGGAGTGCTGGTATGGCAAATTCAAGCTCCCAAAGGAGCTTGAAGGAAAGCTCCCTCCCCTCATTTTGATTGCTGAGACACTCACGTTATACTGTTTTGGTGCAGCGTCTCCAAAGTAGTGTTACGATCTTCTGTAGTGGCTCTTTTATCCATGTTTCGGAAACGTTCCATGGCCGAAATATTGCGCTGGATGCTCTGTTTTGGAATGTCTAGCTTGGAAATGAAGGTCAGCAAGCCACGGTCATCACAGTTAAAGAGCATTGGGCAGCAATCATGACCCTGCAACCAGACATCATGAAAGCATATCAAGAAACACAGCCACCTAATTATGAGGAGAGTTTCTTTCTAATACCTTTATTTGCTGAAATGCAAAGGCCGAAATGAAGAGATGTATGGTGTTTCTCCCTCTCCCAAACACCATAACACTCCACAAGGAGAAAATAATAGACACTTACAGCTGCCACCACGCTGTTCTCAGAGACAAATGACACGCTCAGGAGTGGGAGGAACTCTGTCTTCAGCTGCGAAACCCTGAACACAAGAACATTTGTTAAAGGACTTCATTGAAACCTCTCATCTTTGGCTCCAACAGAACATAAGAGACTGTTCCCAGACATGGATTATTGGAAAAGACGTCAGTGTAGCTCAGCTGTTGTCCTCAAGTGACACCAGAAGGTTGTAACTTGTAATAAAAGAAGTTTTAACCTAATGACAGTGTCCTGAAAGAGCTATATCAAACATGAAGTTTTCCAGGTGAAATGCTGAAATGTAGACGTCTAGCATTCTGTGTGTAAGCACTGGCAATAGTTTAAAAAGAATACTGAAACAGAAAGGGCTCAAATTCATGAAGCCATTCATTTCATTTTCAATATAAAAATACTTGAAGTTTTAGCACGGAATGTCATCTCGTTAGGAGAAAGAAACCCTGCATATTAAACAAGTTAACTTTTGTGATTTTATAATCGATGAGAACTAACCAAAAGGCCAACTTATTGTTAGGGACCAGAGCCTTAGTAGTTATGGAGTGGACATGTTTCTCCACGTCTCTTGGATCCATTTACAAGGAAATACTGGTTCCCTGGCCACCAGAGCAGAACAGATTTTTTACTTTCAAAAGCAAATGACTGTACCTTCACTGAACAAGCCCTTGTAAGAAATTTGTATTACATAATCTAAAATTCTCAAACAGCTAATAACCAACAGAAAGAGGATACTCACATCATATTTTTTGAGGCATCAGCAACTGACACTGTACTATCATGACTGACCCAGGCTAGGCGGTTACCGCTAGCAGAAAAACTGACACTATGCACCCATCCGCCGCTTCCAGCGCCCCCGAATTCTGACATCAGCTGCCCAAAAGGCATCTTGGAGCCCCATGGTGTACTGGCTGGTTTTTCATCCACTTCCTTAATGTAAGCAGAAAACACCCTGCAAATAACAGATTTCAGCATGAATAAAGACAGAAGAAACTCCTGGGGGCTGCATATGTCACATTGGAAGCGACTAGATACATCCTAATTCTACCAAAATAAAATACTACAGTATCTTTAAACAGCAAGCCACTAGTGGTCGGGAAGCTTCAGGATACAGAAAGAAAGCAATAGCACAAAGGGCGTAATGAATAGAGGTTTCTCATAAACGTCATATTCTGTTTCTCTTTCCCTTTTTCCAGAAGGTGGCATAAAAACATATATTGTACGTGCATTTTCCGCTGTGCTAAGATCTCCCTTTCATCCTTCTGCAGTTCTAATGACCTTCAGAGTCAGTTACAGAAAAAACAAGAGTTACAATATATAACTAGCAGCTAATACAAACACCTACAAAATTACCCATGTTTTAAGGACATTCACCTTTTAGTAGGATTTCAAAGAAAGAAAACTGATGTTCAAATGCCAGCAAAGGGGCTCTGAGCTACCTTATTCTGGCTCATTACTGAAAGAATGCCTCAAAAACCTGAAATACCACAATGTTGTTACAGCTTTTTTTCCCCAGCACTACAATTTTCGAGGTATGTTTAAATAGAAAGCCTCCCCCTTTCATCAAATTCCTTCTGCGTGATTCAGACATGCCACAATATGGTGTTCTTGACTGTTACCATGGAAGTTACCAGGACGTCACAAACATAGGATAAGAGTCCACTGAGCAGGAGGAGGAAGCAAGCTATGCCATACTACTATCAGAGAAACATTTTAGTATAAAAGAAAAGCAGTGATCAGACATTCATGACTACAGAAAAACACAAAGAAGAATTATTTTATTGTGAGTTTAAGCAAATGTTACTCCCCCTCCCCCCCCTTTTTTAAATCCTTTAAGTGTGTGGCATGCTTTTCAAAAAGATACCTATATTCAGTTTATTCAAATAAAGCTGACCACTTGGAACAAGAAAGATTCAACTGCAGTTATATTAGGTACAGATTTTCAGGGAATTAAGTATGAATTTGTAGTTGGCTATATCGGTTTAATTATAATCTAAAGATAATCCTTCAACAAACTTAATTTTAAAGAGCCACCTGAAAGAATGTATGGAAATAGGACAAGATATTTAAAGCAACATTTCTGCCTTTGACATAAGGCAGAAAAAATCAGTTCCTAAGTAGTGAGAGACCTGGAAGATAACTGTTGGGGTGTGTGTGTATAATATATATATTAAAAAAAAAAAGTATTTTCATTTACTAAAGTGTCCCTCTACTTTAAAACAAAAACCATCTCAGCTTGAAGGTCTCAGCCTTCAAAGAACACTGAAAAATGACTTTTATCCCCACATCAACATTGTTCCAGCAAAAACATAAAATTCACACCTATGTGGTGCTGTTAGATGTATACATACATACATATATATATATATATATATATATATATACACACACACACATACACACACATATATATTTTTTTTCCTAAAGACAAATGTAAGAGGAGCTCATCTAGGCCAGCCACCAAAACACTGCTGAATACCTATCAAATTGGAGTCTCTTCTGCCCTCCATTCTTTTTCCAAAATGTCTCCCACTTAGCCGCTTATTAGTTGGCAGTGGCTTTGGCAGATCCATTTCATAATTTTCTTCAGAACCACCTATCAGAACAGATGCATACTTCAGGCCCAGATATCTTTATTATCTTTAATATGCAACTGAACATTCCCTAGAACTGGAATTCTAGAGCTCTTTGTTCATCTTTAGCCAAGAGAATATTCTTTCACCGGTTTGGGAAAGCAATATAATCATAAAAACAGTACCCATCTCCATTAATTTTCCTCTCTTCCTTTAATATATGGAGATCTCTATGAAAGATGAGGCAAGATTATTAAATGATTTATCCTAAAGTACAGTTTTAAACAAGAGCAGGAAGTTTCCCGAATGCTTTACCAAAATCCATTTTTTAATATACACCATTTTCAGAGAAATGAGATGCAGGTCAGAATGAGTTTTCTGATGGGAAACACAAGACAAAGCAAGTCTTCCAGATAACACTTTGAGGAAACTGATTCAACCACATCTTGACTTCCTTAAAAACAAACAAACAACCCCCCCCCCCCAAAAAAAAAACCCCACAAAGAGAGAATGATTCAAATCTAACTTCTCATTCAAAAGAGGAAAGACGAGATAATTAGAGATCCAATGCACACAGCAAGCACTGGAAAAAACTCTGACACAAAAGAGCTGAAAACCTGAAGTAACACATACATGTATCGGCTGACCTAATACCAGAGTCCTGAGATGCTTTACGAACACCCATGAAAAAAATTCCGTATGTGAAAAGTTGTTGCTTCTAGAAGATGAATGAGCACTTTTTACACAACATTTTTGGGACAGGAAGTGAATATGTATAGTTTATCTAATTAGAAATGGAGATAAGGCACAGAATGGAGACAACTCTCCCCTTCTTGCCCAGGTTTAGTTTCACATCTCTCCTTAGATATAAAAGTATCAAAGGATCAAGACTTTAGATGTATGTGTTTCATTCTGAAATACGGAATATAACAGTTGGTCCCACCTTCCCCTCCCACATCTTTAGTCATTTTTAATACGCACTTTGAAGCTTAAAATTGCCCTATTACATATGGGAAAATTCTGCTTAAAAAGCGTCTTTCATTATTATTCAAGATACAAGTGATTAAAGTATGAATAAAAGTCAACCACTCTGCAGACAGCTCCTCATGCAGACCTCATCGCAGTCACCCCAAGTGCTCAACACAGAGCAACTCGCAGGACCTATCCTTTATGCTGTCATTTCATAATCAGTTTGACAGAATACCCTGTCCATCTCACATGCCAATCTGCTTAGGCCAGCCCTTTTCTTAATGTTCTTTAAAAAAAAAAAAAAAAAGAATCCAGTGTTTCGTTGTGCTGAGTTTCAGGGGGATCAATTCCTCGACCCTGCTTATCAAGCAGCCACAGGAAAATTAGGGCTAGCATGGGCAAAGGGGAGAGAACAAGTGGCTCAGAGAAGGAAGAAGGTAAGATACCTCCTTTTGGAAGTGTCAAGCTATTCTGACTTTGGAACTATGGCACTATGATACTGCTTTTTAAATTCAAACTAACTAGCAGTGGCGCTTTTCTACAAGATAGCACTTATTAGTTTAATTTCGGCTTAACTACATCTGAGCGCTCAGTACACGTATAGTAGTAGTACTTCAGTGCATTGCTAGTAGAAACTTATGATTTTGTTAAATTCACTTTGATTCCTCAGCAGATACATGTTAGTAGTCCTAAGGCTGCATGTAGCAGCACCAAAGCTAAAGTCTCTTACGCTGGGCATTTTATTTTAGTAACAACATCAGTATACGATGAGTTGTCTTTTATACTGATGGCGCATGCATGAGCAACACACTTGTGCTACTGATTAATTTGAACCACTAACCCAAACTGATTTACAGATGCTTTATTTTCTCTCACCTGCACTTGAAGTCACAGGATCCAGCAGCCAGCAAAACATTGTTGGGGTGCCAGTCCAGGCTAAGGACAGTAGAACGAATGGGCTTTTTAATGTGCTTGCTCACCCACCTAAATAAAAAAGAAATAAAATGTATACGAAAATATTTCACCAGAGTCCCTTAAACCATGAAATATGTCTCAAAAAAAAAAAATCCCTAGTCAATGACTGAACATGACAGTTTTGCAAGAAAACTCGCATTAGCCCAACTCTTTCATAGAACTAAGACTGCCTTAAGTAATTTGGAAAGATTGTAGATTCCCTTCTATCTGTCTGGGAAATTTAAATGGTTATCTTAACTATAATTTTAAACACTATAAACAAACTCATGTTAAATATGTATCTACATATCTAGTTGGAAGCCTGTAGCTAGTGCTGTCCCCCAGGAGTCAGTACGGGGTTCAACCTATTCATCGCTGACCTGGATGAAGGTACAGAGTGCACCCTCAGCAAGTTTGCTGATGATACTAAACTGGGGGGAGTGGCTAACACACCAGAAGACTGTGCTGCCATTCAGAGGGACCTGGACAGGCTGGAGAGCTGGGCGGAGAGGAACCTCCTGAAGTTCAACAAAGGCAAGTGCAAGGTCCTGCACCTGGGGAGAAATAATCCCATGCACCTGTACAGGCTGGGGGTTGACCTGCTGGAAAGCAGCTCCGCAGAGAAGGACCTGGGAGTCCTGGGGGACAACAAGTTAAGCATGAGCCAGCAGTGTGCCCTGGTGGCCAAGAAGGCCCATGGTATCCTGGGGTGCATTAGGCAGAGTGTTGCCAGCAGGTCGAGGGAGGTGATCCTGCCCCTCTACTCAGCCCTGGGGAGGCCACCTCTGGAGTGCTGTGTCCAATTCTGGGCTCCCCAGGACAAGAGAGACATGGCACGACTGGAGAGAGTCCAGCGGAGGGCTACAAAGATGATCAGGGGACTGGAGCACCTCTCCTATGAAGAAAGACTGCGAGAGCTGGGCCTGTTCAGCCTGGAGAAGAGAAGACTGAGAGGCGATCTCATCAGTGTGTACAAGTATCTGAAGGGAGGGTGTCAAGAGGACGGGGCTAGACTCTTCTCCGTGGTGCCCAGTGACAGGACAAGAGGCAACGGGTACAAACTGAAACACAGGAAATTCCATCTGAACACGAGGAAAAACTTCTTCACTGAGAGGGTGACTGAGCGCTGGAACAGGTTGCCCAGAGAGGCTGTGGAGTCTCCTTCCCTGGAATATGTTCAAAACCAGGATTGCCTGGACACAATCCTGGGCAATGTGCCCTAGATGACCCTGCTTGAGCAGGGGGGTTGGACTAGATGATCTCCAGAAGTCCCTTCCAACCTTGGCCATTCTGTGCTTCTGTGATCTCTTCATTTGATTCCTATTCCCCTTCTAGCCAATTTTTACAATGTATCAGACTCAACTCCTTAACATGAATTTGGCGTAGTAATTGCCTGGTTCCTTACCTCCTGTGAACAGGAGCTCATCTGTGACCATGACATGGAGCTACGAGGTACTGCTTTCTTAGACCACTGCGTACATTTCCTCTCCAACTCCCTCTGCTGAATGTTACTGTGATCTCTGTTACTTACTGACTCTTCTAGTCTTTACATTGATTATACAGTAAACTAGAAAACCCCCAAAGAAATGTGTGAACCACTAATAACACAGCCAGTTTATGTATCTCTAGTATTTAAAGCATAGTGAAAAGTGCTCCTGATGTTGAATACATCAATATCAGCTAACTGAGTGTAAATATGCCTCAGCAGATTTAGTTTGTTAGAACAGTTTACAAAATGGTAATGAAATCTGTTATTCACTTGATGGCCTTTGAGTTGATGGCACTTTTTCTTTGGATTTACTTCCACCATGAATAACCAGTTTAAGGGGCACGTAAAAACATCACACTAAAATTGTCTGTCTTCAACATACGGGTTTTTGATTCTTCTGCAGACAAGTGAGGCGGAAAAAATGTTAACAACCAAATATATTAGAAAGCGTTAAGTTCAAGACAATCTTTAGAATGAATTTTTACAGACGGTCTCATTTTTTACCATCTCCACATGGAAGACTATATACAGAACGATGGGCAGCGAAACCTGTGTTTTAATGCATGTTTATGCAACCCGAAATAATTGACACTTAACATACTGATTTCATTAACAGATGACATGGTAAAAGCATCTCCAATGATAACTCCATTAAAATCAAAAGTACTAAGTTTAGATTCCAAAGAGAAAAAAATGTTAACGGTAGAAATATTTCTAATAGTCCTGTCTGAAATCTATAAATTGTGATGAGGATGTATGAAAGAATATAGAGCAGGTAGATAACAAGCTTCAAAACACCCGGTAAACGGACCACCTTGAAGATAAGTGACAAACGTGAATCTTTAATGACAAGAAATGGTCCAAAATAATTGATGTGGAAGAAAGCCTGGAGTCACTGTCTCTTCATTCAACTAGAGGGAAGGAAAATTTTGTCTTTTTTCAATTATACACTTGTGGCAGAGAAATTTCTGCTTTGCAGAATTTCTTGGCACTTTTAGAAGAGCAAAACGTGTTTATGGCAGTCAACTAGAACACATCCATGCTGACATGTATAACCCGAAAATAGACAGAGTCTAAGGCCTTTTAGGTGCTACACTAGAGTACAGAATTAAAGCAATGAACCTTTTCCCAAGGATGCAGGAAGACCATGACAGAACTGATGAGGCCTAGCCCTCTCAATTTCCTGAGGACTTCAGGAATTAATAAAATAGTAAACTAGGTACCACCACTAAACTCCAGGCTTTGGCTTTCCCAAGCAAACCTCAAAGGTATAAACAGAAATCAAATTTAAACAGCTCACCAATCATTTTCAGATTCAAAGTAGCACACAGATATAAGTCGAGCTCCACTTCCTACAGCAAATTTATTCTCCAAGGGAGACCATTTCACAAAGGTGGCTGCACGATTAATTCTCAGGATCACAAGGGTTGGCTTCCACACACCGTCCTTCTGACTCCAGACATAAGCATTACGGTCCGCGCCACAAGTTACAATGCGATCGCTTTTGGGAGCCCAGTCAATACCTGCAATTTAGACCTCATATTAATAATCTTTTCCTTTCATACCCTTTGTCCTACAGTAAGCCAAAAATAGAGACAATCTCCACAGCCTTCTACCACAGAGACAGTTAATATTAGGTTAGCATTCTCTTTGGTCACTTATTCCCCAGACACTTTTTAAAGCTGTTATGGATATTAGTTTCTCTCTCTGGCTTTCATCAAATCTCCAGATTCCACACAGGATTTGTCTGTTAAGGAAGACAGCTCTGAAAGTTGACCAACAGGTGGAGCTCTGCAGACTGGCTAAGAACCCTCTGCCAGCATTCTCCTTTCAATTACTGACTTCTGCAAGAGACCTCTGTTTCAATAGTTAAAACCCAGCAATTCTAAAAGTATGCACAAATCTCTAACATAGTCGTTTATTTGCTGCCAAGCCACAGTCATGGTCTAAACATTTAGATAATAGCAGTTGTTCTGGTTAGAAGTTATCAGTCTGTGTACCGATACGACCCTTGCATATATTCCATGACTGTTGAAGCTGTGCCATGAGAAAGAAAAAAAGTTTACCAAGCAAAAATAACAAATGTAAAGGGTCACTGCCTCTGATAAACCTGCCATCACTTCCTTCCTTTCCTATGCCATGAAAATATCTTCAACTGGAAAGGTTCATGGCAGTGTTATTTTTCATCTTTTCTTTAGCATCTTCCTTTGCAATTTGCAATCCTTAATTCTCCTACCACAAAACTGTATTTCAACTGTTTGCCATAAATTGTATTCCCTTAAGCACATAAACTGAAAAAAGGACAAAATACACAGAAAAAATTTGTACCAATTTGTACCATACAATTCATATACTGTCTACTTCAAAACAGGCTTACGCTTAAAAAGTCCAATTTTCACGAACTTGGTAGTCTGAAAACAGTTACATGAGTCAGTCTAGCACTGCTTTTGAAAGGAGGCATCTTGCCTTTTTACCTCCCCTGCACCAGCAGCAGTGCTGTTCTGATCTCATGGTGAGCCAATTCCGCTTTTCAACTTAGCAGAAAACTAACCCAGCAAAGAGAGTGAATAATGCTCTGCGGTTAGAGAATTGAAGCAGCTTTCCACAAGTCTCAGAGTCAAGACATGGGAAGGCAAGACAAAGGACCTTGTCCCTGGTGATCGGAAGCTAGAAGGGCAGCAGCAGAATCACTCCTATTGGAGGTCGTGAGTGGTTTAATCACTCTGTCTCTGGTGTCTAATCACAGCCCAAGTCTTCTTTTTAAGATGAACATAGATAGCATGTAGTATTCCAAAGGTGTTTGCTATGCAGGGAAGGAGAGATGGGTCTTCTCCCAAGTCATGAATATTTGGCTTCTCTGTAACGCCAACAGGTACAAGAAAAGTGCAGAGATAAGCCTTTGTGGAATGGTATGTCATTCGTAAATTCAATCCAAGTGACTCTTCACAAGAGAGCACAAACAATTGGAAGAATCAGATAGGTTGCATAAAGTTCCTGCAAATCCCCACTGGGCAGATGCTTCTGCCCATTACTGAGCTGAGGATAGAAAAAATGATATTGCTGATTTGGGAAAAGTGCTTATACTAATTACTCTCATTTCTTTAGGTAGTGAAGCCCTTATAAAAATATCACCGGGAAAAAACCAGCAACTTAAAAGACTACCACAGGACAATTCCATTTTAAATATAACACCTTGTGACTCATCCTGGCAGCTCTTAACATTTTCATTCCGGATCTATAGATATTCTGGGTCTGCAGTAAAATATACTCTCTTACTGTCACAAGCCCAAGGCTGACCATTTCAAGACTGGCATAAGTGGAACTTTACCTTAGAACTACACTTTCCTTGAAAAACAAATTTTCAGCCACCAGGGTTGGAAAAAACATTAAGATATGAAATACAACCAATATAATCTCCTCCTGAACCGGAAGGAGACTGGAAGAGTAGATGTGTCAGAACTGAATAGCAGTATTTGTTTAGATAGGGTATTCATGTCAAAGCTTAAAGATTACAATTGAAATGTGAACGAGGTTTATACATTCATAATTCTAAAAATTCCATTAAAAGTCCCACCATGGCACTATCAAGCTGCTAAACATCACTACCTCTAACAGCTCACTGACTTCTATGATGTATAATTTCAGCAACAGCACTGGCTTCTGCAAATACAAACTAAAGAACCACATAAAACCGCAGGTCAAATTAGCAACAAAGGATACTCTGTTATTATATTAGATGTGAATTTAAAACCAGTTTAAAAACAAGGTTAACTTTCTGTAGAATTTCTATTTTGTCACAAAATTAAAATACAGGCATAGAAACTGTTCATTTTTCTCCAGGAGAATTTTAGTATAGATTTTCTGGTTACTTCCTCTTCACTTGGTAAAGTCAAGTCTTTTCAAGACTTTCATCATGCATCTGGGTTTGAAAGGTAACCCCTATTTTTTCTGCTCACTGAGGATGCTATACAAGTACTCTCCTCAATAAGCACAGGGAAAAGGAAGCACTGCTTCTCTCAGCTGCTGTGGGAACTTTAAACATTTATCGACCTATAGCCAGACTACTATAGCAAAGAGGAAAGAGAGGTACTGATACAAAGTTGGTGGAATGACGTGCTTATATAGTCCTTAAACGAAAAAAAAAGAGATATTTATTGCTATCAGAAACCACAAACCAACACAACAGCTGTATACTTGATGAAGAATTAAGACTAGCATTTGAATCAGAGTAGTACATATCACTAGGAGAGCTTGTGACACAACTGGATTACTTGAGAAAACTGAAAATTGATTCTCATTATGTTATTAGGGATGAAAAATAAATAATAGATAATCAAAGAAAGGATAAGTTATTCAATTGTAATGTCTGGAAATCAAAGATTTTTTTTCTTCCTAACATTTGTTGCACACAGTCTAGGAAAATGCTGCAAAGCTCTCCATAAAGTGAGAATGCCAGCCTACAAAAAGATCTATTTACTCAACACTTGCAGATTTCCTGTTCAGATACTTGGGCTGGGGGAAGGAGGGGGCCAACAAAGTTAAAGATTTAAGTCCTTAGCCATGTCTGGCACAACATATTCTTCTCCTACCTGTAATGTGCCCGTTGTGTTCCTTTAGCTCATGAGCTTTTACCCACTGGTTCCCGCTCTTCTTATAGATGTGGACTTCATGATTATTAGGGCTAATGGCAATCTCTGGAGGGAGAAAACAAACAACCCAATAGTAAAGAAGGTTTTTTAAATACCAAATGTTTTATTGGAAAAGACTTTCCAACCTATAATCTATATTCTCAGATTTTGGAGTTTTACATATGTTTTGTGAACCAGAGGACAACATCCTGGGGTAATCTCAAATAATTACTGTCATAACATGGCCACGAGTACCATCAACAGAAGGACAATAAATTTTGAAAATCACAATCCAGGCTTTAGCAGAGAACTAGGCTATTTAAAAAAATGCTTGAGTTTGGGGCAGAGAAACAACAAACAAAAAACAACAAACAAGGTTTGACCAGGTAAGAGTCAGGTCATACTCCCACGCAGATTCAGACCAACAGGAAAAAAAATCTGGAACGCTAGTAAGACTACATTCACTAACCGGCCAGAGTTCCAGTAATGGATTTAGAAACTGCAGATTTAGAAGATTTTTGGATTATAAATGAAGCATTTAGCATGCGACACTATGTACTTGACCACACCTTCTTTAAATGTGATCCAGAACATTATAAGATCATGGACCGAGAGCAAATAGAAAATAAACCAAAAGAGAAATTAAAACTAATCCACTACTTACGAGTACGATCTCTGTTCCATGCATGGCAGGTGATTGGCTCTAGTAAAAACTGATGTAGAGACATTCCGAATTAAAGATATTCCTATGTTTTAAAAATTGAAAAAGCTGAAAGGTGTAAAAGTGAAAACAAAACACTTTAAAATCAGATAAGTATTTAAAAAAAAAAAAAAAGTCTTCCACATTTGCCAAGGTTGTTTCAGTCCAGTATTACACCTTATATACAGAAAATCACAACTTGCTCAGTAACTACATAAGATTGCTAAAATGCTGCCTTTGCCGCATGCCCTGCTAACTTGAGTAGGCAGATGAATTTTAACTGTTCTGCTTACTATAGCTAAACGCAATTGCCGTAAAAGTTATATACTATTGCTTCTTTGTATAACCTCAGAGGTGAGAGTCAGGTTCTCATCAAGTCCAACAAACCTAATAATTTTACTGTGAAATTAGAATATTTCAAAAAAAATCCTCCTAGGTACCTACCTCAGTGAATTGACCCAAATGCCTGACATGTATCAAGGCTCACAGGCAGCACTACAATAAATCTTTTTTTTTTTTTAATATATGTATGTCAGGAGATTAAATTGACATGTCCAGAACATTCATAGACAACTATAATTTGCTGACATATTATTTGATAAAACTATTCACATGTATCCTAGGGAAAAATTACAAAAAACAGTAATTAATTACTAATTTCTTCAAATTAATACATGCACTTAACTGTTCTATAGTTATGTTTTCTTCCCCATGAGATTTAAACACTAAGAGAACAAGCTAAATTAGTCTAGTTTGTCAATACTTTGGGGGAAAAAAAAACTAGCTACCCAGTTTTTTCTTTAACTTATAACTACATCAGAAGAGATGGCCCTGAACATCTGCAACTGGAGGTGCAAAGCTGTTTAAAATTTCATATCATATTCTATGTCTCGCATTAATCAATGGCAGCATAAATGGATGGAAGATAACATCACAGCAGCTCAAGGTCACCTATAATAATTAAAATGTGCATAGTTCAGCACATACAACTTAGATTTGCCAATTCCATCCTCCTTCTGTATATTCCACTATATTTCATAGCAATTTATTCTTGGCTGATGGATCAAAGTCTTTTACCTCTACATCTACATCTAAAAAGAAAAACCTCTGTGGTGTCATTCCAAGACATCCACACCCATTATAGCCTGAAATTACAACATACCCAAGTATGGCCATGTTAGCAGAGGGTGGAGACTTCAGGGCAAGGTAGGAATTTGGAGGCAAACAGGAAATGAATGGCAATTCAATAGAAACTGAGGAGTGAATGAAAGATGAGCAAGTTCTTACTGAGTTTAGCAATTACTATCACAGCACTAGTATATCAAATACACAGAAAGTGCTGAATCCTGAAGTAGAGATGACATAGCACCTCATTAATGCAAAGGGGTGAAAAGACTCTTCTCTAAAGAAATCATGCACTGCTGTTTTAAACTTAAAGAAACACGACTCCCAATTGCATTGGAAGTGTACTTCAATCATAACTTTCAACTACATGAGCTTTAAGTCCAATTCCTAATTTTAACTGACACTAATTTCATGATTCTCCTAATAATCATATTCTGCAAACCAAACTAAGCTATTAAATATATGCAGTGCTAAGCAAAATAATTTTTTTCAATTAATGTGAGCTTGTTGACATAATCTGAGTTACCTTTGACCTTGGACAGCCATGATTTGAGATTCCATGTGTTAATGTAAGCAAAACATGTCTGTGAATTGCGTTTTCCACGATCTTGCTTTCGTACTTGCCAACATGCAGTAGCAGTACATTTCCATATACAGGAAAAGTTGAAGAGCTGTTCTACCAACAAGGAATGCTCAGCTTTTTCTACTCTTTCCGAAATAAAAATTTAAAAACATCTAATTCTCCCCCCTCCCCAAGGAATGTAGCTATTTCAAAGCACTTTCTAATACAGCCCTGGTATTTTCTGCACAGATTGGCACTATGTATAAAAGGCACAGTCTCATCCTAATAATACCTAGTTCAGGGATTTTTACTTTCTAACCCACTGGCTGTTCCAAAAACTTGTATCTAGACAGGAGATATGATCCATCCTTGCCCACTGATAGAGTTTCTCAAGCACCATAACCTGTAGCAAGTGACAGCTTCCTCTTTTGGTTTGGTAACAAACTTATAAAAAACAATAATGATGATAACCTCAAAAAGCACTACTAGTTCTCCTGTCTGAACTTGCAGTTTTTTTTTTTCTTTAGGAAGATACATCGTAATGAAATCTTCCAGCTATATTTATTCCTTATCAACGCGCAGACAAAATCAAACTCACACTTCACTACAGAAAACACAACTCTCTCTGTGAATCTTGATACAATTGATAGGTAGTAAAAACCTTAATATCCTCCTGCAGCCAATCTCAGGATCTCACATAGGAAAAAGGTGCTCTTAAGCTAACTTTGTCAGCAAGGTACTTAGGGTAGCTATCCCTAATTTTTTTTTGTCAAATGCAGAGTAACTGTCCTTGAGTTTCAGTGCAAAAAAAAAATGGAAATGTTGTATGCTTGTACAGCACAAGCTTCTTGGGCATGCAGGCTGAAAGGGTGGTGGTTGGGAAAGACGGGACTCAGCTGCTGTCATTCCTCAACGGGGTAAAAAATGTGCGGTATAAGGCTACCCCGGGCCAAGCAACCAGCAAGGACTGGGGTTTGGAATCTGAGATAGCACGTGTGTGCGCACGTCTGAGAGACGGAGAGAGACAGAGAGATAACTTTTTAATCCTTGCCTATTTTCAGAGCGCCGACATCATCTGCAAACATCTGGCAGAGAAGCGCCTATAATTAAGGGCTGCCTCCTACCGCTGTCATCCCCGTCCCAGTCCCCGCAGCGCTGCTCTCCCGTGGGGGGTCGCTCCCCGCAGGCACGGCACACCATCAGCCTGACAAAGCCGACCGGCTCGGGATGGCTGCCGGCGGCCCTGCCCGCGCTGACAACACCACTGCTCGACCGGGAGAGAGCCGAGCGCCGAGCCCACCCCCGCCCCTCACCCCCTCCCCGGCGGCCGCCTACCGCGGCCCCATCCACCGCCCGGGCGCCCCGTCCCCTCAGGGCGACGCGCGGCGCCGGCGCCACAAGGGCGTCCCCCCTCCCCCCTTCTCGGCGGCGGGAGGGGGGGGGGAGCGCGCCCCTCCCCTCCCCCCCCCCGGGCAGGCCCGCGCTGAGGTGAATCTCCCTCCTCCTCCTCCTCCGCCATCCCCGCGGCACCGGCAGGCCCCCCCTCCTCCGCCCCCCTCCGCGCGTGGCAGGCCGCCGCGGACAGCCACCCGCGGCGCGGGGCTCACCTGAGGCGGCGGGAGCGGAGCGGGACTCGCGGACTCTGGTCAGTCAACGCGACTCCGCTCCGAGCGGCGGCAGAGGGAGCGGCCGGCGGCGGAGGCCGAAAGGGAGGGGGGAAAGGGGGGAAGGGGGCGGCCCGGCACTGACAAGGGAGCCAGGAAACGCGCTCTGCGCCTGCGCGCCGCCCGCCGCCCGCCCCGCGGGCTGCGCCTGCGCCGCCGCCGCGCTGCAGGGGCGGGGGAAGCCGGGGAAGGGTGGGGAGGGAGCCGGGTGGTCGCTCTGCGCCTGCGCGGGACGGGGGCCACGCCCCACGGGCGTCGGGCGAGCGCCGCACACAAAGGCGGCCGTGGTGGGGGGAGGAGGGCGCATGCGCCGCGGGGAGCGCGCAGGCGCCGCGAGGGGGTGGGTGGTGTCGGGGGCGGCTGCTGCTCCCCGGGGAGGAGGGGGGTGTTTTGGGGAGTATTTTAGTGAGTATGGGAGAAGCGTTAAGAGAGTGATTTTGTCGGTCTTGGTGTTTTTTAGCCTCGTGAGGTGAAGGAGACCATGTCTACATCTGCTAGAGGGGGCAGGAGACCCGGCGTCTCCTGGCCTGGAGCCTTGGGGGTGTGTGAAGGCGCCGAGGCCGCTGCGGCTTGCTGGGTGGCTGTGTGGGCCTGTCAGGGTGTGAGGAGAGCCCTAGAGCCGAGAGGTGGAGGCAGTGGGATTTGTGAGCTTGATAATTTTGACTTCTTCAGGTTCTGGAAAAGCAGAGTGCTACGCCTTCCCTGCTTTCCTCCCTCTTGGAGACCAAAGGATTGGTGAAAAGAAAGAAAAAGAACCTCTTAGTGCAGGCGTTAACAGTCCCTTCCTGGGTCTTCAGGAGCTCTAGGACCTTCCCTCCTATCTGGCTGGAATATAGAAAGAAATGCAGTTGCAGTTCTTTGCCCTACTCTTAATTCCCTAGAGAAGTTGCCTGCCATTTGGGGTCTGATGATTTGGCTTCTGTAAAACTTACAAACTTTGTTGTCTTTGAGGCATGCAGTAGGGAGAGATGAGTGACTCTGAGATATGCTGGGGGGGCCATAGAGTAGTAAGCTTAATTTCTAGTCCCAGGAAAAAATAAAAAATTTATAAGCATCTGGAAGGAAATGAGAAAGTGAACGTTAACCAGTATGGCTTTGTCAAGAATGGGTTGAACCAGTCCAGTTTCCTTTTCTGGCAGTGTAACAGGGCTTGCAGATAAGGGAGAAGCAGCGCATGTCATATAGGATAGTCTAATAATAAACTGGGAAACCAGTCTAGATGATACTGTTCTAAGGGAGTTGCAAAACTAGTTGAGAAAAATATACTTGATATCAGTGCTTCTACTGGGAGCTACCCTGGGCCCATTACTCACCAATGATGAGATTATAATTATTGCATTTGAACATGAGATCGAGTCTAACGGCAGCATAAGTACATGGTCATGGAGCTAGAATTCAGAATAGCAACTCTATGAAAAAATAGGATGCAGTTCTTTAACAGTTGTACACTAGCATGATCAACTTCAGAATTACAGGACAGGATCAACTGGGCAGCTGGCTATTCTGCAAGAAAGGATGGAGGAGCTGTACTGTTTCCCGAATAGGTATCGATAATGTCTCGCTGTTGCAGAAAAGGCAAACACCACACCAGGGCTATGAGGATTAAGCAAATCGTCAGTAAGACATACTCAGAAATTGTTCAGCTCTACTGAGCTATATAAAATCTTTGCTAGATGAGTATATCCGGTCCTGGTCTCCACATAAGAAAATTAGGGATAATTTGGAGAAAGAGGTGAAAAATACGATCAGAGTCTTTTAACCTGTGACTTTTATTGAGGCTGTTGAGAAAAGAGAAGACTAGGGAAAAATGCAGTAAGTCTCCAAATACATAAAAGGCTACTGCTCTGAGGAAAGGAACAATTTGTTCTTTTATGTCCACTGTGGGTAGGGCAAGAAGTCATAAGCTAAAATAATAACAATGGAGATCTAGGTTACAGTGGAAGCTCAAATTGTTGAAAATCCCTATCTAAGCACTATGGGGAACTGTCTTGATGAGATGTGGGCTCTTACCAGAAGTTTTTGAGAATAGTTTTGAAAAATACTTGTTAGTATTGCATAAATGCAATATAAGATCTTGCTTTTGGATAAGAGGCTAGACTAGATGATCTCATGAACCGGTGTCACTACAGTTCTGTAACTCTGAGATAAGTAATCATTGCGGCCCTTACTGGATTAACAACAAAACTAGATCAGATGCACAGGTTAAACACATGCAACTAGGCCAAGTAAAATTACATAATATGAATGAAATTACTTCTAAGTATGGTTCCATGTTTACAAGATGATTTTCACCTGACAAGGTGAAAGTAACTAAACAAGGACCTCTGCAGGAGCTCAGAACTTTTAAACATTAAATGTTACGGTCTTGTCTCCAGCGAAGGATTTTGGAGAGTTTTCCACCTTTGTTCTTGCTGTATTGCTGATGCAATTGTGCTGTGCTAATCCAGAAAGGATGCCAATGTTTTTGTTATTAAGGCCGCACAAGCTAGGCTGAACTGAGCTCAGTAAAAATAGTCTAGATACAGTCTGACAGTAAGATTTTTATGGGGAAAAAAAAAAAAAAAAAGAGTTGGGACATCCTTTGCCGTTGTTGGCATTTTTTTTAAATAGCGACTGCATGCAGTTGGGTCACAAGCTAGTCAAAAAGAGGTCTTTTGGATTCAAAGCAAGCTATTGTATGTAAAAACAGATATTTGCAAATGAAAATATTTGCCGTGAGAGGGGTTCTAGATGTGCATTGTTAGCTCCAGTATTTGAAAATACAGCACTCCTAACCATGGAGAGAGAATCATTACATGCCTCATGTTTAAAAGGGATAGACAGCAAATGTCTTTCTTTCCTAATTGCGTTTCCTGACAGCTGCTCTAGAATAGCTATCTAGATAATAATAGTTTTATCAAAATCTGTTTTCATCAATAATATTCTTGAATTCTAAAGAGCATTGCCTTAAGATCAGATAAAGTCACTATTGATTTTAGTACTTTCAAATTTGGGGTTTCTAAGCAGGGAAAGTTAATTTATGTCACTGTCCTGCTTTTTGGCTACTTGATACAAAGTCCTATTTGTCAACTCCTGTTTTAACTTTGTGGAATGTGTTAAATGGCCATAATACAGAATGGGAAAGAAGGCAGAATGCTTCCTGTTTGCGTTTTAACCAAAATTTTGCTGTGCCGTCTCTTTTTCCGTACTGGCTTTCTAGGTAGGGAAGAGCTTGCTCCTGACTGCTTTTACCCCCCTGCCAGATAAGATCTGCAGTGAAGTGGGTAAGAGCCTGCTGCTCAGGCCCTAGGCTCAAACTCTAAATGACCACCTCTAGAGCAAAGTATAAAGAGTATGACATCTGGCAACACCTGTCCTGCTGGTAGCCTGCTTTTCAAAGATTGTATGCCTAAATGCATTTGTTCCAGTTGTCCAAGCAAGGCTTGGTGACCAACAGCAGCATAGTGGGGTTTGGAAGACAGCAGTTTTACTCTAGCTCCTACAGAAAATGATGTCCACTAGAAAAGTGGAGAAAATGGCAGCAGTAGTTATCCCCATTTTAGATTGTGACAGAAAAATTGTGCCTTGGTATTGTTAATACTGGCTGGCTCAAGGCATTGAACAGGAGAGCGGGAATGGGAAGGAGACTCTCTTTTCATGTGATAGCATTATAGGTGAGCAACTCTGACACCGTAAAAGGGGTAGCATCACAAAGCAGCAACTTCAAGTTTTTCTCATACAATAAGCTCTTCTAAGACTAAGCATTAGGACTACCAGTGAGAAGAATTATTTCTGTCCTTGACATGAAAAATGCAATATCCGTGTTAGCACAGATCGTTTTCAAGTTATACTAGATGTGCCTTCCATCATTCTAAGTATACTCGAGAAGTGTATTTGCAAGCTTTCAGGTCTGACACACGGGTAGTTCTTCTCTCTGCAGATAGTTGCAGATTTTGTTGTCTTTCTTCCGGTCTTTCCCACGTAGGTGTCTTCTTGATATCCTAGACTTGTTTCTATCACTACTTTAGCAATTTTTTAAAATGGTAAGCTGTGCAGTACCCTGGGGAAAAAAAAAAAAAGAGGACACTGAAGCTGTATTGCGGTAGCGTCTTATTTAGCTTTCATCAGCTCGCTAGGAAGAAGACAGAATTACTGTTATGTCCAGGCAAATTCCCATCAAAATGTTCCAAACCTCTCTCTTTTTTGAAGGAATCCCTTTTATAAGCAATGATGTGTAGCCTCTCCTTTTTCCAGCAGAGGAAGAAGGAGAGGGAAGAGGAACTGGGTACTTCTTGCTTTGTGTAGTTTCGATCCCTGTCTTCCCTGCTGGAATGCATGGAAGTGCCCTGGAGTACTATGCCAGGGTTCCTTGAGGTGGGCTTTTCCTGAGGGAAATCCTTGCGGTGCAATTTTGGTGCCCTTGAGAAAAGATTGACTCCTTGATTAGCATCCCTTCCTGAAGGAGGTGGAAGCTTCCTATCTTGTCCTTTTCTCCTTTCTGTTGTACCAGTACTGAAAACACATCTATACTGACCACAGCCATTCAGAATTAGTCTCCGTGCCTAAGCACACTTGTGGAATATCTCTTCCCTTTTATAGGGAACTACATGAGTCACCTAGTTCTAAGAACACACCTATGATTTTCTCATGTCTGTCCCACTCCCTTTTCTGCTCTGATAAAATTAAGACAGGTGGGTTCAAACCTGTGAGCTCCAGCTTCCAGGCAGAGGTGCCTATTCCTAAGCAGCTGACATGGAGCAGGGGAGGTCAAACACTTCAATGACTTCTGCAGAGGTGAACCTTGTGCTTGCTGAGACATGATGCCTGGTAAGCAGTTTGTTTAGAGCTGATTCAGCTGTCCCAGCCCTCTCCTCTGCATCATCCAGTTCATGCATCATCTTCGTGTACTACTTGGCCAGGCTTTCCTGTACCAGAAAAGATTTGATTTTAAAACAGAAGTACTGTATTTGTATTTAAAAAAAAAAAAAAAAAAAAGGGAGGGGGTTCTGGAACATGTCTGACCTGTGCTCCTTCAACATAATGACAGCAAGGTAAAGAGTAAAGTGTTGACCCCGGAGAACAGTGGATAATAGATAACTTTATGTGTGCATATGTGAATACACAATTTTTGAGGCTGTCTGAGGAGAGGAAGTAGCTGCAAAGAAGGGAGAGGGGAAGAATCCTCTGGAGATAATTCTGTACATTTTTAACTCACTATCTCAGTATGTGCATGGATGTCTTCAATCGTTTAAACGCATTGCTCTAGCCATATCTAGGGATGCTGCAGATGTAAACTGAATGTTTACTTCCTGCAGTATGTGCTCTGGAGAGAGAAAGTAGCTAAGTGCTTCTGTATGCAAGGTGCAACTGATTAAATGGTGAGCTAGAGCAGGAGATGCGTACAGCCTCTTCATTTTGCCTCTTGCAAGTTTTCAGTTTGTTCTGCAGCTTCTCCACCAGTTGCTTCATGAACTGCTGGTTTTGTGATCCTCTTCTGCCTGGCAGACCAGCTTTTTTAGGCATTGCTCATTCTTGAGCAGAATTTTCAGTCTTCACACGGTGTTTCTATTCAGAGTCTAGCCCTGTTTCCAGTTCTTTAATCTGAAAAGGACCAGTAGGGCAAATGATTACAGAAGCATTTTTAAAGTGTAGATTTGGAAATGTGAAGATCAGAAGAAGGAATAGGGATCTATCCCAGGAATTTGAAGATGCTCTAGAGCTTTGGTGCAGTGAGTTCAAAAATAAACAGCAGATTGTGCCCCTGAAGCCAGTACGCCTTGCAGGTTCTCCTTCACGGCTGTAGACGAGTTGTCAATAGCTATGGCTTGCAACTGCTGTACTCAAGCACCATAAACATTCTGATTGGTTTATTCTGTGCCTGGTGCGAAGAAATGCTGAACTTCTCTTGTGCTCCAGTGGGCTGAGAGTGTCCAACATGCATCTTCGCTACCTAGATTGTTTGTTCTTTAATTAGTGCATTCCTTCTGGGGGACACTGACTGTTAAATGAAGGTGTTCCTTTTCAGATATCTGTGCTGAATGGAAGCTCAGGGGCAGGAAAGAGTTACATAGTTGCTCTGTTGAAATGACCTTTTTAATATACTTGTACACATCTTTTGTTACCCTGGTCTCAAGTTTCCTAACGGTGCGTTTTCCTCCTTTCAGGGCTAACTACTCACCTTCTTCCATCTCTATTTGCAGGTCTCTTAATGTAATTTTGTAATTCTTCTTGATCCTTTCCAGGTGCATGCTATGATCCAGCTCCTCACGCAGTTCTGCCATGTGGGAAGCCTAAGAGGAGGGTAAGCAGCAGACTGTCAGCCCAGCTATTTATGCGGAGCGTTGAAAGCTAGGGTATGTAGACCTGATATCTGTATGTTGCCTTCTGAGAAATTTTGCTGGATCTTTAATTTTTCTGTGTATCACAGGCTGCCTTTCTAAAGGTAGCATCCACTGTTCATTGAAATCACTGGAAATAATCCTAGCTGACTTCAGCAGACTTTGCGTTAGAACATAACTCAGGCATTATGCTTGCTTTATGCTGCTGGACTGGTCTAAGGTGTTACCCATATTTATTATTAAGTCAATAGTTTTGATTTTAATGAAACTCTCTGCCTAGAGACATTTGAGGCTTTGTCATTTCTACCCCTTGATAGAAAAAAGGTAGATCAGAGTGTTGTAGATGGAAGGTGAAGATACGGTCTGAACGTGTGTTAGCTGAAAGCACAAAGGAGGCAGAAGGCTCAGCCTCACTTCAGGAAGAAATGCTGTGCATTAAATCCGCAGCTAGCTATGATATTTCCGAAGTGCCAGTTGTCAGCATAGTGTCAGCATAGTGCCAATGGAGCAATCTGCTCGATGCTGGCAACTTTTCTCCCCTCTGAGTCAATTGCAAATGCCATTGACTAGCTAGAGAAGGAAGCCAGCCTAATCTTTGTTGGAGGCCTTTTAGGTGTGATGAGTGGAGTTGTGTAATAAGTGAAAGAAGGGATAAAGAGAGAAGAAATAGAGGAATTCCTCAGGGTGCCATCTGTGATGCAGATTACTAGGGAGGCAGAGAGGAAGTGGATTTCTTCTTTTACAGATTAGTTTTGCCAGACTGGTGCAATCAGTGAGCTAACATGCGTTCTACTTTTCAGGTTCATAAAAAGCAATGTAAGTGCTAACATATATTAACAGTGCACTTTCAAATCAGCACTGGAGAGAAATAATGGAATATATACCTTAAGGTTTCCAGCTACCAATACAAAGGGCAGAAGGGTGGAGAGGTGACTTACATCAGCCACAGCTTTCTTTGCTCTCTCATCAGCTGCTTGGAACTCGCTGATGATTTCTTCGTGCTCATTAGTAATGCATTGAAGGTTAGACTGCAGCTTTCATTTAATGATGACCAGACTTTGATTCTAGAGGGCATGAAGAAGTCCTAGAGACTCAACGTGTCCTTTCTGCTCAGCTCTGGGGCTTCCATTTGGTCAGCAAAGAGATGTTCATCACAGTTTTCTACGCAGGTTACTTTTCTCTATAAAGCAGTGTGCTGCTAAACCAGGTGGGATTCATCCCCCCTGTATCTTCATTAGTGTACACTGGGACCTATGTATTTGCTTTCATGTGCTTCCATTTCATGTGCTTTTCACTTCTTCTCGTGTATCACTAAAATACTAGTGCGTCTTTGAGGCAGAAATAGATCCCATTGTTTATGAGGTCCTTGAGTCTGAGTCTGTTTCACTGGTTTTCTGTGTATATGGGTTTGAATTTATATACTAATTATTTATTTCAAAGTTTTGCTGCAGTAGCAGCAACCAGCTTCAGACTTGATTGAAACCATATCTGATTGTGATCTCAACAAACACGCTCCCTGTTCTAGAGTTTACGATATGTGTATGACTTTTTATCTCATGGAAGACGTGAGCCCCACAGCTCATTTAGTGCTTGCTGATATGAATTGCTGGAGGACTTTTGTTGTTACTGTGAAAATAAAAAAAATAAACCTCACTCTAGGAAAGGAGAACAATGGCTTTAATTAAAAAAAAAAAAAAAAAAAAAAAGCTTTCTAGCAATCCAAGCTGCTCTTCAGGAAAACAGTGTCAAGTATATGTGCCACTGTGTTACAGAATGCTGTACAGGTTCTGTGCTATATAGGTTTTGTAGAACAAATAAGCTTAAAAGACAAAATCTGGTATGGAGATAGCAGTTCACCTGCCAAAAATGTATCCTTTCATCATCAGTCAATTGTGAGTAAATGTATTGGTTGCATTTTTTTAACCTATCTGAATAAATACTGCATTTACAACTCAGTTTTTATAACTGATGTCCCATAATCGCAGCTGAGAAATGCTTCCTGTATTATCAGTCCTTTCCAGAAGTGTGTATTTTATACTTTTCTCATTTCAAACCTCAACACATGTAGTCTATCCTTTATGGAAAAGAATTGCAGAATGTAACAGTGAATGTTAAACTGGCTTCTTAAATATACCCACAAGATGAAATGGCAGGTATGTTATTTCATACTGCTGTCTGTAACGAAAGGATGCTTTAAAAACTCACTAAAATGGATCTCATTCTCAGCTACGTTCTAGGGAAGAAATCCCAGCACCATGGAAACATCTAGCAAAACCGTAGCTTCAATGGATGCAGAATTTTACACTGCCCCTTTTAAGGTGGGTTTTTCAGAGGTGCTCAGCATTGTCTTAACTCTTCTCCCACTGAACTTGCTGAGAAGTCTTGTCATAGGCTTTGTTAAGAGCAGAGCTGGACCTACCGTCAATATGATATTTCCAAAGACTGAGCTCTTTCTGTTCCATAGAGTTGTCCTGAGGACCACTGCTGTATCTGTCCATTATTGACCAAATCCTGTACTACTTACCCAGACTTAAGAAGTGATGTTAAACCACATACACTCTTGACAGGCCAGCTGTTGCACAAATAGCTTTTGCATAAATAGCTCTACTTTGTCTGTACCTGGTCTTTGAGTTCGTTATTCCTCTCTGTCTACCAGCTCCTGCTCCAGTAGTTTGTAGAAGTGCTCACTGCCCTCCAGGCCCGTGTGCAGTCCTTCCAGTTCTGTCTGCAGCAGGCTGAGGTGGTGTTCCTGCAGGCCGTACTGCTCCCACAGCAACTTGTGCTGGCAAGCATCCTCATCCATTTCTGTCTGAAGGTCCTGAAAGAAAGATCAACATTAATAATGAATTGAGAGGAAGCTAAAAGATGTAGGATATCTCTGCAAAGCTTTCTCTTAAGGGGATGCCAGATTTAAAAAAAAAAAAAAAAAAAAAAAAAAAAGACACACCACACAGTGCTTGATCCTGAGATCACGTATGCCTGTTTTACATCATTGTAACTATACTGACTTGAAGAGAATTATTCCTGAATGGAACTGGTGCGACCAAGAACAAATTAGGTTTGAATGTGTCTGTATTTAGAGAGAGAGAGGCACAGACTGTCTGTCTGTCTGTCTCTTTTTACCCTTTTGATTACTAAAATTAGATTCTTGATGGCAGTTATATCACTGTATTCCAGCAAAGGGACTAGACTTTTAGTTATTTACTTATATGATTTTATTTTTGAATTGAAGAGGTGAAGGAAGCTGGTTGGTTTTAGTTCTCGGTTAGTTTCTAGTCCATTTCATCACTGCACCATTCAGTCAGCACATACAGCAGGACATTTCTCTTAAAAGCAAACTTCTGGCTTTTTAGTTGCATATGCTTAGTTCTTTGGATATCTAGCTTGGCAAAAGCTGATAGTAGTGCTTATCTATAAGGTTTGTTGGAACTACTGCAAATCAAAAATGGTATAAGTGGCAGAACTAGGACATTTGAACAAATTCAGAGCTTATATTCAAGGGGGGGTCTCTAAACAAAAGTTCACACACTAGTACTTTTTGCTTAAGCTAAACAGTAGAACTGGTATGCTTTTCCATTTAGGGACCTGCTTCCACTCTTTCCGGGTTACCTTGATCTGCTGTTGCAGTTTTTCTTCAGTGTCTTAACAAGCTCACTGTTCTTCCTGTTGGCATGATCCATTTGGATTTCCATTTCATTCAGGTCAATTTCCATCTTCTTAAGCCTAAGAGCTTCAGCACGCCCCTCTGCTTCAATGTCCAGACTCACTTGCAGAGACTCAGTTGCACACTGGTGATTCTTTCTACGGAGTCCAGTGAAGCATATGTTACAGCGTTCTGTTATGCTGAGTCTGATTCAGCCTGTGTATCAAATTATTGCCTACCAAATAACGCAAACACGGTAACTTTGAAACCTGTTTAAAAGTGGGGTATCAGGACTTTGCACTATGTTGTTCATGAGCACCTTTATCTAGAACATAGGCCTGAGAGAGCTGTCAGGAAGCAGTCTTAGAAATCCTACTGCTTGAAGTCTTGATCATCTCTTGCTAAACCAGTTCCACTAAGTGTGACCAGCCTGTACTTAACTTCCAGTAATAGAGACTCCATGACCTCCGGACCATCTATTCCAACTCTCCTTACGATTAGAAAGTTTTCCTAATATCTAACTTAAACCTCCTTACTTTGGTGTTAGCCCTATGATTTCATGTCATATCATCGCTATTCCTCGTTGCTTCAAATTCTTCTTCCTACTCATGGATTCTCCCATCAATATCAGTTTTAACCTGAGCCAGTTCTGAATGCAAATCAGTTTGCTTTCTTCAATCTGCAAGGGAATGTACAACAGGTGGAGGAATAAATGCCCTCTGTGGGGTTATAGGTAAAGAGCCACTTACTGTAATGTGGCAGCAGGCCTGCATACAGCTGTCGCATCTGTAACATTGGCACCTCCAGGGAAGAGACTGCTTCCTCCAGTGCCACCTGCAGTTCATCCTTCTCAGTCTCCAATTTCTTCTTGATCTTCTGCAGCTCCCATACACTCTTCTCTCCCTCCCCCAGCTAGTCAACTGGATACTTAATTTCCTCTAGGAAAGAAAAAAGACATTTCAAATGATAGGTTTATTCCAGGACTGTGAATTTTACAAAGTGCACTAGACAGATTGTTTGAATGGAAATGGCAAGAAATGGTTCCAGTCGCTATGCATCAACTGCCCTTTGCATTCATTGCTAAATATTGCCCTGGATTTTTGAATGAGCCCTACTAGCTGCATGAATTCGTGGAGGTGGAAGAATGAAGCCTGTTAACCCAAGAGAAATACTTTCCAGTCCTTATCCAGTCTTCCTCCCAGCCCCTTTCAAATGGCTGGCATCCTGTTTTCATTTTGGAAAAGCACGTTGTCTTTGTATAGCAGCATGAGGCTCTTTACTAGCTGATGTAGGCCAGAGCAAAGGGTTGGGGGAGATAGCCCGGAAAACACTGGGTCTGTGCCAGGGAGTCCATCACTGTTTTCTGTGGGCTGCAAAGGCAGAAGATTGTAGCATCTTCTCAATGTTTACCATGTCATCTTCCAGCCTCCTGTAAGGGATCGATCCCTTCATTTACAGAAGGAAAGAGAATAGTCAAAAATGTCAAGGCAGCTGCTCTCCTTTTATAGCCAGCGGGGGGCAAGGTGATGCTGAGAGAGGCTCGGAGCAGGAATTTAATTGACTTGCTCTTAACTAACTCCTGGAGATGCCTACATCTCTCCACTGAGGATAAAGGGAACCTCGCCTTCATAGGGTAAAGCTGTCCATTGTAAATGGTCCTTTAAGTGAATCGCTCGGGATTAGAGAGGGGGCTGGTAGCCAGAGTTAGGACTGGAACCTGTATGTTATTTAACGTTGTCTAATGCTGTAACTAGTCATTATTCCCTTTTTTAGAGCTCTAGTGATGGTATGTGGCCCACCCAGGAGTGACAGCCAGCCTTCTAGTAAAGCAGTGACTATAGCCAAGCTGCTATTGTGATCTTGCTTTGAGGGTTCAGAAAGATCCTTGATTCTGAGCGTTCTCCCTGGAGTCAGTTCCCTGGAAGCAGTGCACTGATGTTAGTTACAGTGTTAGGTAATCCACTGGGTTACGCATGTGTGTGGGAGCAGATTCTATCCCAAGAGCAGAATTTAGCCTGTGACTTTTTAAGCCCATCAAATGTATGTTCACAGAGAATGAAAGCCCTGCTGAGCATATGAAAAGTATAGAGCTGGTGGTGGAAAACACTACAAGAGGTTGTTCAGCAGGAATCAAGGGGCTTATGATTTACAGAGGTTTTTCACATCAAACCAGTACTTACCCTGAAGGATCTTTTTCTCAACAGGTTCCAGGTGCTCCAAGGCTTTTTCGTAGGCAGTCTTAAGCTTGAAACTTTCAGTTACGTACTTGAGGCATTCCTTCTGGGAACTATCTACTTCCACCTGCAGCTCTCCACATTTTTGTTGCCGTTCTGCCAGCATCTTATCAAAGGCTCTCTGCTTCTTGTCCAGGGCAGCACAAGCAGCATTGGCCTGGAAAGATAAAGCCAGGCATTCACTGGACGCAAGTTTTCTTTACACTTCACTTCTCGGCATGTCCTGCCAACTAGTCACAGTTAAATTGGCAGCCACTCTAATGACTGGCAGAGTTTCTCTTGGTCATTCTGAATGGATGATTAAAATGTTTACGAGGCTTTCTTTCCTCACCATTAGGAATTTAATAAGATCACCCAGTTCCCATCAGTATGATAGTCTCCCTTCCTCCTGCGGTTATAATGATGCTGCTGTGGAGCAAATGTTTTCCACTTCAGATATTCCTTGTGCAGATGTGCAGTTAGTAATTGCCTGGGTTGATTAGTGCGACTCTTTATATTTCCAAGACTACTCAGTTACAAACAAGATGTTATTCAAGGCTATTTTAGACTGTGTTTAACTGCTTGTCTTCATGAAAGAATAAAGATACATTTTTCTTTCCTAGGAGCTTCTAATCACAAATATTCTATGTATCCTTATGCTCCGCACATGCGTTCAGATACCATGGTGACAAGTGTGCCATAGGAACCATAGCATAAAGAACAGCTTCATTAAGGAAAGTGATAGCGGAAGAGATTTTCAGCCCAGTAATGTAATGCTGTATGTGGGATTGTCGGCTCTTGAGACCTGTTCTAAAGCCCACTGCAGTTATTGGCAGATACTCCAGGATTTCAGTGGATTTGGAGCAGCTTTTGTGCCTATTTTAAGTAACATTTTGATTTAAATGTCCCACAGTTGCACTACTATTCATGCTTTTGCACCAACACTAGCAAGAGTAGAAATGTTAATTTAATGAAGGAGCGTCCGTTGCTAGTGTTTTAACTACATGTTATTTAGAACCGCTTGCAGCGTGGTAGTTAATAACCAGTGGCCAGCCCACTGGTACTGCAACACTGAAAAGTTCAAAGTGGGATATCATTATCCTTAAAAAGGAGATGAATACCTTGCCTTGCAGTAAAGAAGGGCTTTTGCTTCAGCTGTACTCTTGTTTCTGGAAGTCAGCTAATGAGTTTACAAGAAGCGAGCTATGTGCTCCTAGGAATTAACTGTGGCTCTCATCTCCAGTTTCTCTTGGTGTGATGAATCTTATCTTTGCTTCTAATGGTCTTACGGATTACCGTGGTGTTTGGTAGAGAGATCGTAAAATATTAAGAAACAGGGGACCAAGCCAAAGCCAACCTGAGTTGATAGGAAGATTTCCAGGGCTTCCAGAACCAGGTCGTAGGCCTTGCTGGTTGGTTTTGTTCAGGCTTGTGCTGGAACCACTCTTTAATGACCAGATGTCTTACCTTCTCCAGATCAAGAGTGAGGTCCTCCACTTCTATCTGAAGCCTCTGCTTAGTTTTCTCCATGCTGGCCAGCCAGGCTTGGGCCGATTCAGCTGTCTCCTCTGCTTCCTGGAGCCTTGCAGCCAACTTTCCCCTGAGGGGAAGAGGACAGGAATGTCCTTGTAACTGAGCCGTTCGTGGAAGGAGGGGCAGGAGGAGCCAGCAGCTCTCACCTCAAGCACCGTCACTGTTTTCACCAGTGGTCCTGGAAGCAATTTCAGAAGAAAGACCGTAAAAGCGTTACTAGAACATAAGTGGCTCTTCCCTTCCACTGGTGGATACGCATACCGCAGCTAAGCCCTTCATGGCTGGATTGTTACCTGGTGCTAGACTCTCTTCCCCCTTGCATTTGAGTATCTCAAGGACTAGCATAGTGTCTAACAGCAAAGTAGCCTCCCTTCTGAATATCCATGGGACTTAGTGCAAAGTTGTGCAGAGATGTAGCAGACTTATTCTGTTTGTCTCAGCTTGTTTCAGATGCACAATGAAATCCTCTAGATGTCCTTAACTTTTGTTGCTGATATGTGAAAAGATTCTTAAGGTAGCCATATCAGAAAGACTGCTACTAAGATCGGTTCAACTTCTAACCTGTAATATCAGATTTTAAGGGCTTTAACCTGATTTGATGCTTGCTTTATTCCAAGGAAATTCTAGTGGCTTTTGTAGGGCTGGCTGCTGGAGGAGTAAAGTTCTCCTTAGGGTAAAGAATCTCTATCCAAATCCAAGCCTTTATCAGAAAGGATCAGTGTTGTTTGTCTGTTGTCAGTGCACAAGTGTTAGGTCTCAATGGTCCTTGTTTATTATTGCAAGTATCATTTTCTTCCTCTTGGCTGGAGCACTTGTACTTCCTCTCTGTCTTACAAATTGAGTCCTAACAGATCACATCTATAAGCTGTGACTCAGCAGCCAAACTAAATAACAAGACTGTCGTTAAGTCCCATCCCTGCATCCTTGGAAGCTGAATGCTCACTTGGCTTTTTCCAGGCCTTTAGTTCTTTGAATGTTATCAGTCTTGTATTTAATCCCCCATACTGTGACTTCAGTATTGAGTTTAGAGACCAGATACTGCAGTTCAGCTTTACTCTCCTGCTCTTCTTCCAGCTGCTCTTTCATCAGGTCCAAGTCATGCTTTGTGTTGGCCAAGCTCACTACAGCAGCACTACGGGACTAGAGATAGCACAGCCACTGCTGTACACTCGTCCTATTGGAAGTATTAATACACTGACTTCACTCCCCAGAACTGGAGTGCTCCACTTAAACAACTCAGTTCTGAACCAGCTAGAAACGTCTGGGGCTTCAAAATGTCTTCCTGGTCAGGAGCTAAGTTTCTGCTCTCAGTACCTGGTTGTTACTGTACTGCAGTGAATTGAACTGAACTCATACAACTGAAAACAGAATTTGGCTTGTCATCATCACTGTTTTCTCTGAAACAGCATTTCACAAGAGTTGTGACCATAAACCCGTTTGGTGATTGTTCTGAACAGAGAGAGAATTCTTGCCAGAGTTGAGATATACAGATACAGTACTAGCATTATTCTTTGCAGATATGGAAAATGTTCTAAGACAGACATATCAGACAGAAACCTAAAAATACTGATAAGTTCAGAGCCAAGTTTACTTGATCAATGCAAAGAAATGTGAATAAACTGTAGCATGATTGACTGGATAGACAGTGGACGGAGAATCAGGTGTGTGTTCTGCTCTTATCCCTGCTGCTGACTCATGGGGCACTGTATCTTATTTTCGTATCTGTACAAGGCTAATAGCCCCCTTCCCCCCCCCACCTCAAGATCATCTGGTAAAAAGCCCAGAGATTAATTTGGATGACTACAGTTTTCCTTCATGAGAGCTAACACAGTAAAAGATTTGTTACTCTGAAGTGAGCAGTGTGCAAAACAGCCAATACTGCATCTCCCCTGATAGCAGCAACCTTTGTAGGTACTCAGTTGTCCCCAGTACCTTTGACTCTTCATCCAGCTGCCTCTTAAAGTCATCTACTTGAGAGGCAAGAGAAGTCTTTATGCAGACAGTCTGGTTAAGCCTGCTGTGAGCCTCCTCATGCTCCCGACTCAGCTTACTGTTTTCAGCTGTGGGAAAAGTGCAGGAGAAGAACTAATTCAATCTTACTCAAGAGAAGCAAAGGCTAGAGGGATCGGGCAGATTTGCTAAGGAGACAGGGCAGGGCTGCCAAAGTTAGATGAAATGTAGGGGAAGAGGAGGATCAGAGAGATGTAGCGCTGCACAAAACTGTCAACAGACGGAAAGGAATTTACCTTGGAGCCGAGTCCTAATGGTGGTATTTCTGCTTGACTCTCCTCCATCTCAGCCAGCCTGGCATTGGCTTCAGACAAGTTATCTGCCAGCCTGCGAACATGAGCATCAGAGTTCAGCTGTAAGAGGGAAGTCAGTCATATGACGCTGAGTAAGGCTTGAAGGGCCAGAATATCCTCCCTCCCTTGCAAACTCAGTTTACTCCCATTGGTTGTAATTAAAATGGAATGACTGTAATAGGCTGGGGGAGTGCAAATTGTCATTATCTTTTGTGGGTAGGATGCCCTCTTCATCAGCTGGATCTGCAATGCTCAGCACCAGCCTGCAAGTGACTGCTTTCTGATATCAGCTCACAATATAAGAGGATTGAATTCGGCCTTGCACTGACGGCTGCACCCGTGGCTGCATTGGTGGTTTGTGGAGGAACTCCCTGGTGGCTTTTCGCTGTGGGTTTTTGGAGAGACTCTGTGTTTGCACTAAGGCCATTGATCTCTGCTTTCATGTCCTGTTTGTCCTTCCCCACTTTGGCCTTCACACTCTGGAGATTCTCCGTATGCTCTGCTGTCTATGTCATAGCTTCCGTGTGCAGGGTAAAGGCTGCAGCCCTACCCTGCAGGGCTGCCTCCTCTAGCTCACAGTGCAGCTTCAGCAGCTCAGCCTCCCACTTGTGATTCTGTTCGATCTGAGAAGGGGCCAAGTACGTGTTGTCAGCTGCGATCTGGCAGCCCTAGAGTCTCAGTAAGGCCCTCAGGGGGACGTTTTATATGAAAGGCTTCTGGAAGCCTTTTATTTAGCTTTAATAGTATCTTTTCTGGGGACAAACACCATCTTTGGTATCAATCCATTAGCAGGTCAGTAGCTGGTATCTTCTGGAAAGATTAACCATCTGTAGGTCTTCTTGCTAAAGCTCAGTTATTCTCTGGACTGCAGGCAATGTATTTCTCTTGTAAAACAATAGAAAATACACCTAATGCTCCTCCCTCCTCTTCACTGTGTGATACTGAAGTAACGATTGTCCAGTGAGTCTTTCACTCCAAATCTAGAGGAATGAAAAAAATCATAGTGGATTTCATGGAGTCTTAGTGCTTTTCCTATCCAGGGTCGGCTGTGTGAGGAGAAGGTTGGGTTAAGTCTGCAGAGACCATAGAAGTTGCTGGAAAAGCATCTTTGGAGAGGCCCAAGGACATTTCTCATTCTCTGAGGAAAGAAACAAGATGCTCAGATGCTGGTGTCTGGCAAGCTGTCTGATCTGGGTAGTTGTTGCTCCACCAGCTTCTTCCAGGCGATCTGTGAGATCTTCAAAGTCGTGGGACAGATCACTTCATTTTTTTCTTCACCTAGTTGGAAAGAGGGAAAGCAATCCTTACTCCATGTCAACCTGCCTATAGAAGGATAACCACTCTGGAAACAACTGTAGCAAGAATGAGGCATACATTGGAAGCAAGAGCAGGAACAGGAATTCCCACATGCTGTGCGCAGCATTAACCAGCATGGCTGACTTTTGCATCCCTGGACAAATTCCTCTATCTCAGTTTTCCCATCTGTGCAAGGGGTCTAACAGCATTTACCTATCTGCTAATATGTTTGAGAATTAATTAGCTAGCATTTCTAAGTGAATTGAAATAGAAATGTTGCATATTATTGATGCTGTCAATTTGTATTAGTCATTAGAATGCATTCAGAGCATTCTATTAAGATACAATCTTTCTGGGACTAAACTATCTTCAGGCTTTTTCATTGTTACTGGATCTGATTATACATTTAACAGTCACATCCTGGCCATTTACCTAAGGTTTATTAGAGTAGATCCATCCATCACTACAGAGCTGTAAAAAGCAGATGGGGTGATTTGATAAGGGGAGCACGGTACGGAGAAATGCCCATTTCCTATGTGCTATACTCTTGGTCTTTAGAGGACTGCCTTATCAGTAACTGGCCTCTTCAGAGGTTTCCATAAAAGGAGTAGCTTGTGCCATTTACAACCATGAGTTCATATGGGCTAAAACTAGAGTTCAAGATTGTTGTCCGTCTCATTACTCCTTCATGGGGAATTTTGTTGTTTAATCAGTAGCTTACTGGCTTTTAGGAGATGATTTCAGAGATGTAGTCACTCCTCTGACTTATTTACTTATTGGAAGGATACAGTTACTTTTGCTCTCATAGCATACTCAGCTCCCAGCTCTTCTTCCAGCTCCTCAATAGGGGCCTGCAGGGCACGTACAAGAACAGCACTTTGAGATTTGAGAGAAATTTGTGCAAACAGAAACAGAAATCATAATTTCTTCATTCCCTCCTTTGTAGGTCTGTCAGCGCCACTAGATTTTTTTCTCTGGGAGAGATCTACAGCTGGGAGTACTAAGCCAGTAAACCAGGAAAGATCTGACCAGGTGTCTTAGTAGACAAATGATCTTATCTACAGCATGGTTAGCTTCATGTATCATGTTGGAATTTGGCCTTCAGGAATATGGCCAGGCTGATTGGGTTACTTGAGGGAAATAGAGGCTTACTCGTAGAAATGACTGCAATCGCCTCCTTCCCTCCCATGGCAAGAGGAAGAGTGCCTTGCAGGAGCCTTTGGTGGTAATGTAGATCAAAAGATCTATCGCCTGTCTTTGCTGACTACCTCCAAGCAGAACTGGAGGTCCCTGCAGCAGACCACCTTTCCCCTGGCTGTGCCAGCATGACAGGGCATGGGTGGTAAGCACAGACAGTTTCGCAGACTTCAAAGAAAGTGGAGTTTAGAGTGAGTAGTTAATACAAAAGACAGAACCTGGGGTTCAGAGCTGCCTGACCCATTGATCCACTGGAAGCTAAAAAGGCGAATGTTTCCAAACCAAGGGGTTTCAGAAGCTCATAGAGAAGTAGTCAGAAGCTGCTAGGAAAAAAAAAAAAGGATCTACCTGGGGAAAAATAGATAATCCATCTCAGCTGAATCTGCTACTTAAGAGTTTAAAGGATGATAGGCTCCAGACTCCATTTTAACTGGACAGGCTTAAAAGGTCTTTTATGCTAACTCAGTCTTATCAAAAAGAAAAAGCTGCACAAGCAGGCTACTGTGGGATAGGAAAAGGTGTGATGTTACAGCACATGAGCTAAGCTTCATAATTGTTTCTATCTGGTAGTGAACAGGTTAACCTTTGTTGAAAGGGGGGTGAACAGCCTCACATTTACAGCCAGCTCAGAGCTGGTGTACAGGCAATTATCACAAAGCAGCAGTGAATCCAAGGTTTGGCTCACCCTGCTGTAACCTACTGAAGTGGCTATCCCAAAAGAAAAGAGAGTTGAGATTTGTGCTAGTCACCAGGCTATTAGGGGTGGATGTGTGGATGATTTCCTCTGTGCGTATCGTTATATCTATGGTGGGAGGCCCAGGAGACAGGATATAAAGAAAGCGCATTGGAGAGAGCGTGATCAAAGCTCACCTGGTGCTCTTTCAGTTTTCTTTGTAGTGCGGAGTTCAGAGATTGTTCATCTTCCATCTTGGAAGTGATGGAATTGATTTCCATGTCTCTCCTGCAAGGCAAGTTGCAAGAAGCTCTTTATGGACCTTGTGCTAGACATGCTAGACAATACTTCTCATAAGGATTTTACAGAGCAGAACTTTAAAAAAGCAGAGTCAATATTGTCTAGGAGCAGAAATGAGTTCTAGGAAGGCAATATCCAGGTCTCTTGTCTCCTTAGTGGAACCGGCAGGGCACTTAAGTCCATTTTTCCTTTGTCGAAACTATTCCCTACCCCCATCATTGACTTGTTTATAAGTAAAGGCGCAAACACCGCAGGAAGTCAGGAGACTTCTCTTTGCACCTCTAAGAGGACTACCACCAACGCTTAATTTTTCTTGCGTCCACAGTTAAGCTTCCCAGTGGCCTTGCTCTGAAGCGTGAATGTCTTGTGCTCCCCATGGAACTTTATGCTAGGATTTGTATCAGCAAAACTTGCAGATATTTATTAATGATTGTATGCATTGCCTTAACTACTTACCTCTTTAACTAGCAAAATTAGTGGTTTGGATGATATATAGTTGTAAATTGGTGTTCTCAAAGTTAATATCTACGAGGAGGTTTGTCAGAGAAATGCTGGCAGACCCGTCACTAGAGTAGTCAATAGTGACACTAAAATAAAGTTCTAATTTGTGATAATATTTTGCATTTCTAAAGCAGTTTTTATCTGAGGATCGTAAGGCCTTACATAAATATGAATCATTTAAGCCTCACAACTTCCCAGTGATTATACACATTTGATACGTGGGTGAGCGTGGAAGATGAATTACAGATATCAGATAGTGAGGCAGAGAAAGACTTAGGAGCAAAATCCTGGGTTTCTGATTCTGCTCCTTGCCTAAAGGACTGAACTGCACTTCTGCTTGTCGTTAGGTTAATAGTGAAGAGATCCGGTATGACTGTGGATTTTCCTAGTGACTTTATGATAAGCATAGCTAGTGTTGTCAAAGCTATGATGTAACACAACCACACTCAGTAGGATCCTGCACCCTGGGAAACTCTGTTCCCTTTGGCACTTCTTTAAATCTCTTTCAAGTCCAGTTTGGCTCATTCCATCTCATTGTTTTCAGTTGTCATTTTGAGGTCACTCTCTGCTTTGCAAAGAGCCTTCTCCACCTTGCCATGGATCTTCTTTTCCTGTTCCTAGTTGTTCTCCAGCTAGCTGAAAAATTGGAATCAGTGTGAAAAAGAACTTTGTAACTCACATATAGGTGGTGTTTATCAGAAGGGTCCAAGATGTCAAAAACAAAGCCTTCGCAGGGTGATCTACAAAATATTCCTTAACAAGTGCACCTTACTTCATGTATGTGAGTGGTAATTTTGCCGTTGTTCTTGGACAGGTGGTTCACCTTTTCCTTCTCAGCTTGCAGATCATCTAGTGTTTTCTAGGAAGGGAGACACCAAGATTAGTGCACAGAGTTGGATGAGAAACTAACTACCACTGCCCTGACAATGAACAGAAAACGCAAAAGTAGATTTATCTAAGGTGCTTCCTGAAAGCAGTGAGAGATTTGCTTGTGATCGTTTTTGGTCAGAGCAAAGGGTTTGGTCCAGTACTTCTTGCAGAAGAATCTCGCTTGTCCTCAGGAATTTGCATAGCTGTTCTGGGCAGTGGCACAAACTGGCAATGCTTCACTCTGCTGCCATGAGTTACTACCTAGAAAAATACAGTTCCCTTCTGGTTTGTGCAGCAACTGTAGTCTCTCTGTATCTAAGCAAACGGATGATGTTTTTCCTTTTTCTAGAGCGGGAGAGTGAGAATGGGGGAGAATAAAGAGAAACGGAGCAATTATTTCTACCTGATGAAGTTCCTCCAAAGTTCTTCCATTTGGAGTTTAGTGATCAAGTCAATCTAAGCAGAGACATCTGAAGTCAGAGTTCAAACTCTGTGGTGTAATGCCTGCAGATGGGAAAGGGAACATCACGCAGATTTCATGGATCACGCAAGCCGTTAGCAGCATCAGGATGAAATGTCACTGGAAACTTGTATTTCTTTAGAAAGAATCTGAGCTTTAGTTGTTAACTTCTGAGACATATGAGGCATCTGTGAGCTTAACATCCTTTGGATGTTAACGCTGACTTCGGAAGAAACAGCAGCCAGCCACATGGCTGCTGTGTACAGATTAAAACTTCTCCAATTGCATTAAATAAAAACCAGTTTAGGTGCAGAAGAGGGAGAGTTATTCCCCAAGGCTAGATGGAAAGGAGTTACGTGGCAGTGGATGGGGACACTTTATAAGTAGAGGCCTACTAGCATTGCCATGTAGAAGTAGGTGTAATTAATAAAGGAGATGCAGATGTCTTTATGTGAAGGGATCCCTAGAAAATACTGTGAAATTACTATTAGTAAGGGGTAGAAGGGTGAAGTGTAAGATTAAATCCATCCCAGATTATGAGAGATACTGAAAGACAATATCAAACACTCGGGGGAATCAGCTGAGTGAATCAGAGCCTCCCAAAGCGTGCTCAGGCTGCAGAAGCTGTAAGAGTTGTCGGGGCTCGTTTCCCTGGAGAATAAGGAAGAAATAAACCTCTCTGTTGTAGTTTGTACTTGCTTCTCCTCAGTTTAGCCAAGGTGGTCTCCATCCCTTCCAGGTCATGTTTCAAATCTTTGAGCTCATCCTCCAGCTTCTGCCTGCTGGCACTCAGGCTAGCAGCTGTCCCCTCCTCCTCTTCCAGGCATGCCTTCACTTCCAAGATCTGGCTTTCTAGGTCCATCTTCAGTTTCATCATTTGGGTCAGGCACTCCTCAGCATCCAGCAATTTTTCTTGTTCCTGACAAAGGGATGGAAATTCAGTGTTCCTCCTGTGATAGATTGCTGTAGCTCCTGCCTCTTATGGCCTCTTATAACTTCCATTGACAAGAAATGCAAGATTTTGCCTATTCTACAGAGATTAAAGATTTCTTTAGTTCTCCTGAAGTTATAGTTGGTCTGCGTCTCCATAACTCATGCCATAGATTAATCTTAAAGTTAGGCATAAAAAAAAATTGTTTGTTTGTGTACACACCGATCCCTAAATAAGAGTTCACATTTTAAAAAGTTGACACCCTGATTTGCTGTAGACTGTGCTAAACATTAGTGGTTGAGCAGGAAAAAGACTCAGGACTTGTGACATCAGCTTCTTTGCTTTAGCTATGAGGCCTCCCTGTCTCCTCTGTGTTCTAGGGGCTTTGCTTTATTTAAAGCCTGGCTGTCTGTGAATCTCATGCATCATCCTCATACGCTCTTTATTTGTTCCATATTCTGTAAATGAGCCTCATATGAATCATTTGAGAAAGCTGATGCCTTGCCTAAAGGGAAGCCTAAGCGTTTAAACATCCCCTGTTGATAACTCAGCTTGTAGTTGAATGGTGAGGTCATTTTTCTCCTGGCTGAGGGAGGCTGTCTTCTCTTCCAGCTCTTTGACATGTTCTATGAGCTCTTGAGTCTTTGACGTGGTGCTTCTCAACTCCTCTTCCTTTAGTTTCTTCTGCTTCCCGTGTTGGGCCACATTCAGCAGAGGCATCACCTGAAAGGTAAGGAATTCAAACAGTGATATTGTTAAAATAAGTCTTTTCTATGAGGATGTCTGTCAAAGCTCTGAGGTGGTCTCTTAATTATCAGATCCTGGTATTTTTCACACACCAGTAAGTGACTTGGCATTTCCTGAAATGCTTGTCCAGTGCGGAGGGTTCCGTAATTAAAGTGTGAGACATACAACTCCTAGAAAAGTTTGTTATGGTGCACAGTAGCAGTTCCGAGTCCCTGCAGAGAAATCAGGACTGTCTTCCAGATTTGGAATTGGTATAAATACAGAATGATTGTTATAATGGTCGAGATAGAGACTAGTCCAGCCGGGACCAGAACCCTTTGAAAGCTCTTTGATTCTAAAGATATGGAAAGTCATTTGGTTTGCACAGCACTTGGGGAGTTTTGTCCCCAGCATGTCTCCAGGTAAGGTAAAAGGCAGATTTTGTTTCACCTACGAGTGGAAAATTGACTTTAACATTGATTTTGGTCACTTAAGCTTGAGTATCTCGGTCAACACTTTCATTCCTCTCTCACCAGTAAAACCAACTGAATTGTCCCTCTTGGGATTAAGTGAAGAGAGTCTGAGCTGGAACTGCTGCTTAATGCTGACAAAGTGGTCCTGCTTAAGAGAAGTGAACCAAGAACTTTGTTTCGGTGTTAAGGTGTTAATGAATAGTGAAAGCTTGTATTCCCATGTTCAGAACCTCATCGTTTCTCTCTCTCTTCTTTTCGGAGGTGGCAAGTCCAGGTCTTGAATTTCCAGCAGTCTATCTTTCCACTCTCTGGAGGTAGCAGGCTTGGATTCAGATGTCAAGGCTTTCTCCCTTTACTAACTTTTCCAGCATTGATTTGGAAGGAAATCATTCAGGTCCCTTGCCCTATTAATAAATAACAAGAAAGTCAATGGCTTTCACGTTGTCTTTACTTAAGTGAACACAATCATTCTTTTTTTTCCCTGGCTCTTATCTTCCCTACACAGATATCTCAAGGATTCCAGTGCCTGTAATTGCCACTGCTTAATTCTGCAGAACCTAGGGACGGTATCAAAGTATTTTCCTCAACTTATTCTGTGGTTTCCACGAGCCCCAGAAATGTAGCTACAGAAACTTGCAGATGTTCCTCTATATTGCCATCAGGCCTAACTGTAACGAACAAAACGTGTGGCCTAGAAACAGCTCTCAGTTTCCAGGCAGTGTATCTAGAGGAACTCAAAGTGTTAACCCTCAATGATATGCAGCAGGATTTTGGAATCAGTATATAGGATAGGCCTGGATGCCTCAGGATTCTTTGGCACGCAAGATGAGTTGTAGCAGTTTGCTGATGTAGGAAAAAGAATGATGTAATTGATTTTGTTTACAAAAATGCTACTATTAATGTAGAAAATGAAGTTTTAATGCATGGGAAGCAACAAATATCGTTCATCAACTGGAAACTAATTGAAAGGGCAGTTCTTGCCTCCCTTCTTTCTTCTCCTTCATCCTGCAGCCAGGGATGCCACAGAGGCAGTGACAGAAACAGCGCGCAGGCCAAAACCAAAATCTTGTGACTCATAAACATACGTATCATACAGTTGAGTTCCAGGGGTGTCGTTATGTCACCATGTGAGTTAGGGTTTCTGGACAGGGATAAGGCTCGCTCCGAAGCTATTAAGATTCTCCAGCTGTTGGCCTTTGAAGTGGACACACAGGACATAACAGAGCTACCCAGCCCTCTAGCTGCAGTATGGTTCCACTACGTGGAGTCCTGCAGAAAAGACAGGAAAACTTTAGTGCTTTGCTGTGTGCTGGGGTGGAGAACATGAAGTCTGAGTTTCATTTCATAGGGCTTGCTAGTAAATGAAAGACATCAGTGTGTGGTTTCTAACGCTGCCTTGGATTCACAGAATAGTTTCTAGTTTATTCCCCAAGGATACCTTCTTTCCAGCATCTTTTTGTACTCAGTCTTCATCAGGAAGCCACGAGCATGACACTGCAGTATGGTCATGATCTTTGCTACGTGGTCATGTCATGTGTACAAGTTTGGCCAGGATCGCAACATATAATAATGATGCCAAAAAAAAAAAAAAAAGTGATCTTGTGGCTGTTGGCCTTATAAAGTACGATCAGGGGCTGTATGTGGCCCACTTTAACCTCCATCCATAAGTTGAAATTTATGGATGGAATAGGCTGGAGGAATGATGAGTATTGTGTGATTATTATAAAAGTTAGGAAATGCAGATTTTAGATTTCTGCAAAGAGCAAAATACTCACTTCTTTTGTGTGACTGTTACAATAGATACTTTCATTATCAAAAAAAGTATGCGCAAAAGTAATGATATATGCTGTTAATATTAGACAGCTGCAACAGTCTCTATTTTCCTTTCCCGTCTTAAATTGGATAAATGATCAGTTAGTAGGATTTTTGCCTGATTAAGAGATAGTAAAGAGCAAGTGAGATTTATCACATAGCTTAAGGTGCACTTCATTTGCATTGTATTAACTGCACTGTCTGATTAAAAGTCAGTACTGGGAGCATCTGTAAGAGAGAACATTATATGCATGAGGAAGTGGGTTGCTGTAGAAACTCTAACTCCGCAGCTATATCTACACCAAAGGCACACTGAGTCATAACTTCCATCGATTTTATTTAGCTCGATTTGCTAGGAGTAAACAGTACCTTGTATGTCCGATTTTGTACTCATTCTCCCTTAGGTCAATAAAGCCAAGTAGCAACTCTGATGCCTTCTTATTGTCCACAAACCCCTGAGGGATTATGCTGGGATTCAGGATCTGGTATCTAAAATGAGAAAGACAGGTCTAATGATATAAGAGCTACAGTTAGCAGCAGTGCACAAAGGCTGATCACTGCTTAACATCTCTGGTTCAGTTTCCTAGCCCTACGGACATGGCACTGGAATACAGGTGGTAAGGAAGCTTTCTACCCATCTTGGCAAAATGAACATTCTTGGAAGGGCATGCAGAAGTGTTAGACATGGACATTTATATCCACTCCCCCTCTGATTTGTCATGAGCAAAATCACTGCAGAGAATGTATATGGCTGTCCTCTGAAAGTGGAAGACATGCATGAAAGGAGAATTCATCTCTGCTTGAACTCAGGGTGTTGAAGGTCTATTAGGAAAGCCCTTCCTGCAGGTGTGGGTGCCTTCCAGCACGCCATTACAGGCCAACTGGTGCAAGATGAGGGGAGCATCCACCACTCCTAAAAATAGTCAAAGAACACAAGTCATCCCTGTAACCCAGGCTGCCCTTGCTTGCACAATGCTAAGAATAGATGCATTAATGGTAGACTGGGGCCTTGCACTCTGAAAAGAGACATAAGTACAGTGGAGGCTGGGGAGAAGATACCTTTCCTTTTTCTACTGCATGTAGGAAAACCTGACCTTTGTTGTCTCTGCAACTGAGAGTAAGTAAAGTCTCTATTACATTCATAAGGACAACAGTTGTTAAGCGATAGTTGTGGAATTCCAGCAATATGAGTAACCACCTATTCACAGCAGTTTGCTGTTGACTGCTTTCCAATTCCACTTTATTATACATCACAGGTGAAAACTTAAGTGGCTCTTCGGCTTTGCACTGTTCTCATGGTTGATCCTGCAAGAAAAGGCTGCAGGAGACGATACAGCCTAGTAAATAGTGATGCCAGTTTGTCTAGTTGAAGGTCCTATATTTCCTAATTTTTGTCCTTCCATCAAGAAATGAAAGGTTTACTAGACATCCTATCTCTAGCCCTAGCTTTTGGATACATCTCTCAGACTAGCATTCCCTTGAAAGGCTGCAGCATAGCCTGTGATGACCCACGTTCTTTCATTTCCGAATAAATATTCGCTGTTCAGCCAGCCACAGCTCGTGCTGAAGGCTGTGTGTGCTATGTGAAAGCTATGTGGCTTTGCATGCTACAGACACACCAGGCTGCTTGAATTCATTTGGAACAATGCAGTGGATGAGGTGCAGGGATATGCTATGCAAAGTGGTCATCAGCTTGCTCAGCTGCTCCTGGGACAAGACAAGGAGAAATTACAAAAAAAAAAAAAAAAAAAACCTAATGGGACTTATAGGAGGTTTTCTCTCTCCAGCCTCAGTATTGTAAATTCGTTTGCATTTTACAGCTAAAAAAGAAAAAAACAAAAAACACAAGAAGTTAGGAAGTGAGCCTGGTTTTACTTGGCCCAGGTGAACAAGCTTTCAAGCATGGAAGCAACCATGGGCACAGTCTGAACCCTGGATATTCATCTGTAAAAGGCAAGTGAAACAATTTCAGGTAAATGATGTTTTGTGATTCTAGCTTATTGTGTTGTATTGCTATCTCTTCAGATGTTACCATCATACAAGAGTTATCAATGAAAAGGGCGGCTCTCAACCATTAAGACTGGAGGAATAACTCCATGAACTGATAACAGCAGTTGGCCATTATTTGCTGGATGGACCATCTCCTAAAGACAGAAGCGTGTTACAGAGGACAGCCAGCACACATTAACTTCATCGAGGCTTGTGCAAAGTCCTGCATGGCTGTCAGTATTCGAGTGGGTGAAATGGCAACACCAGTGCATAATAGAAGCAAGCAAGGTTGTCTGAAAGGACTGGATTGAACTCAACCATAGCTGTATCAGCTGGGGTTTGGCTTTGAATTCCATAAGAACTGGGCTTTCCCCATAATATATTTCCCCATCTCATTTGTGACTTTCAAGCCAAGACATTAACAAGCTTCTTTAGATGTTTATGTCCTGCTTCTAGCACATATATTAGCTTCACAGCTAATATAAGTACAGCGACGCCAGCCTCGGAAAGTTATACCATATCCTCTGAGTGCTGGGCTGCATCTCTATAGACTGGGATATAGTTCCCAGCTCTGCCACATCCTGCCTCTGTGATCCTGAGCAAGTCTCTTTGAGGGGTTTCAGCTGCCTAAGCCTAGTGACATTTTAGACGCCTTCATGTATCACCAGCCACTGCTCCAGATGGGCACAGGTCTCTACTAAATCCTGTGTCGTGTCTTTGCCCTTTGTGGATGCGTGGGCATTTAAAATTGCACTACTGACACTAGATTCTAAAGTTCCTGTAGCTGAATGCCACCCTTCTCTCTTTCAGTTCTGCTCTGATAAAATCAGGGTAACAGCATTACCCAACCTTGGACAGGGCTGAAGATAAATTAGGGAGATTGTGAGCTGCTGCTGGAATACAAAAGCGTTGATGGCAGTTTCAATATAAAGGGCTGGATGATTGCTTACCCTGTAAAAGTTGGAGATGGTCATGAAAGAAGACCCTCTTTTCTGCTTCTTGTAGCCACCAGCTAAAATCAGTATTGCACAGAATACAGGAGAGATGCTCTTGCAAGAGGAGTCATACTAAAGTAGTATACTGTAGCTCACAATACAAATCCATCTTAACTAACTAAGTGAGCAGCTCAGTGCTCTCTGGATAAACTAATAACCCAATAAAAACATGATATTTAACCTGCAGTGTGCCCCTGTTTAGAGGTTGTTCTTTTATTATTTACTAGTCTAAATAAATCCTCAGAGCAGAAATGAACCTAGTCCTTGGAAAAGAACAGAAGAGAAGCTGCATTCACAATATGTTGGCATATGTATTTGTTTGCACCCTGGCTCAGTCTCTTCTCTGTGGCACTGGTGCCACTGTGCCATTTCAGCACAGGATGAAGTGAAGTGGCACATGCAGGAAGTAGAAGTAAGATCTGACCCAGGCTATTTGATAGCTTGAAATCTGAAAACCAGTTTCCTAGTCTGCTTCCCATTCGCCTTTTAACTGCAGAGCCCTGGGCTGGGCTGATGACAGTCCTAGCAGGCAGCAAGTTTTTATGGTTTATAGAAACCTGGCATTTGTCTGGGCAGCAGAAGGCCACTGACTGCCAGGAGGGGATTATATAGCTTGTCATTAAGCTGCACGCTGCGCTCACGCTTCCATCTGTGCAAGCATGTTTCTGCAGCAGTGCTTCGTAGTGCCTTCACGGAGCAAAGTGAACACAGTACGTAATGTCTGTCTCTCAGTGCTGGAGGGGCACAGTTTTCAAGGACAGAGCTAGATCGTCTTTCAGCATGGAAAAGAAATATGCAAAGGCAGACACAGTGTGTTACCTGGACGAGGAGAGTGTTACAATGGCAGGCTTAATCCTTTCTGCAAAACAGTGATGGGGAAGCACTGGGGGACTAGAACCGATGGCATTTGCTTGCTGACATTGCACTGACAGTATTGACTGTACTGTATAATGTTCACCCTACCTGCAGCCTCCTCCTCTTTAAGGAGGACACAGAGCAGGGGCATGCTGGACTTCTGGAACAAGCCCACCGCCATTTCATTAAGGGGATCCTTGTTCTTCTCCAGTCACCTTGTGATACTGTACCCCACCTGGAAGGGGGCAGAGGAGAAAAGACGTGGCTGCTCCACATGCAGTGAGAGAACAGTCCAGTAGCATGGCATGAGAAAGCAGATGTCTTGTTGTTAAACAACGATCCCTAGGTAGAGAGAAGGAGAAGTCCTCTGTGGGTATAAGGAAAGGATGCAAGTTAATGTTGGCACAGGAACAGCATTAATGTACTCACTGAAGTCTTGGGGCCTTACCATGGAAAGCATATGTGCTCTGAATAAAGGATTCTGCGGGACGGGCAAAGGAAAGGATGTTGCAAAGAGATTTTTTGAATGTTTACTTTTTAATATATTTATAAATATTATTTTTTTAAAATTTATTATTTATTTAAATTACAAAATTTAAATTAAAAATTTATTATTTGTAAATATTTATATATTTATAAATATTTGCTTTTTAGATTCTTACTTTGATACACTGACACAGGGGACAATGTGGCCTGTAGACTGCACGCATATAATGAAGCACAATGAGAATATAGCTTGGCACAGTCAAATGTCACTTGCAGGAACCTGCTTGGTATCAAAGAAAGGAAATAGTTGCTAAGTATGAAAAAGAGCAAAGGGCCTATGATTCATGCTCCGATCATGTTCTGTCAGTATATCTGTGCAGTGGAGTATATGAATAAGTGGTGGAGTTTGATAATATACTTAAATACTCTTCCTGCTGCTAAGCATTAGCATGGCTGCTTGACAGCACAGCAGAGAGGAAAGTCACATACACCAGGAAAGACTAGACAGGCTGCAGTGAACTGCAGGACGCTGGCTCTTCTGGCAACATGTAAGCAACAGAAGCAAAAATTAAATTAATCCTTTGGCTGATGTGCCTTTTGAGTAGCTTTCCTATGGCATTGTGTTCCTAGAAACAAGCCCTGGCTTGAGTTTTTGGGGTTTTGTTCCTTTTCAGAATATCTGTAAGGATTATATTTTTAATCAAGGCTAGTGGCAACATGCTGAAGAGTCATGAAACTGCTTGGCTATTCTTTGACTATTAAAATGCCCGACTGTTGTGTCATTGGTCAGACATTTGCACAATCAGTGCTTTCAGTTAATTGTTACTGGAAAGGATTTCTGAGATGCACATTTCTGCGCAGCAGGGCCAAAATTTGGCTGCAATTCTTCCTTAAGGCAACAGAGCCACATTAATTTAAACCAGCAAAATACTTTTCCCTTTGTTGTTTTACGTTAAAACCTTTGGAAGTTTGACGCGATCCGTGAGGGCTTGGCCTCTACATCTTGGCCTCATGTCTGACCTCGGTAAGTGCACGTTCAAGCTTACTCAGGGATATGGACATCATGTTGGTGGAAACAGCACTGGTCTGTAATTACTGTGCTGGCGTAATGCACCCGCTTGAAGTGAGTTTCTGCCCCTTTGCCTTTGCCACCTTTGGGCTTGAGGAAATTCGGTGATTTTCCCAGATGGTTGTCCTAGAGGGCAGACTTGAATGTAGCATCAGTGGTCCTGGGGAACACACACTGCTCTTCCAGGAGGGAGGAAATGCGCGTGGCCTAAAGGGAGGGGAAAAAATGCCCTAAGGTGGAAGGAGAGCATAAGAATGCGTTACTGTCTTGGCAAAGAGCTGAGACTCTGCCTCTAATTTTCCTGCGCTGCCCTTGCCACCAATACTGGGATTATTATCTGGTCACCTATCTGCATGTATTGAGGAGTCTTATTCTGTACCCTTCTTCTCCAGGATGGGGGAAGTTACCTTTTCCAGGAGCTCAATGCAAGCTTGTAGATCTAGGCCAAAGTCAAAGAACTATTCAGTGCCATCTCTCTTGTACTCCTCCTGCTCTAGCATGAGTAAGTAGTGGTTGAAGAACTGCTGCAGTTCTCATTGGTGGAGTTGATACACATCTGCTCAAAGCTGTGGAACTGCAGAGAAGAGCAGGCTGGTTGTGTAAGGCATTTGCTAACCTGCCTTTGAGATATGTCCGTCAGCTCTACATAGGAAAATTCAGCTGCTGGTAAAAAGCAATTTAACAGCTTTGTCAGCCACTATCGCAGGGAAGAAAATCACCATATTAGTCTCAATGGAAGGAAGAACATAGCTTGTTGCTCCCTTCCCCTTGCTGCATACTCAGGAACATGGTTACAGGCTCTGCTTTCTGGGACAGACAAGCCCTCCAACCCTGCTGGGAACCCACTGGGGAGGACAGAGAGGAAGCAGGGCTCAGTTCTATCCCTTCACACACACACCATCCAGCAGAGCTTGCTGGCGCACAGGTGGTAGTACACACCTGAAACAAAGGGTTTCAATCATTGCTCTGGGTCTAGGCCCCCATATGCTCCAGGAGGTAGATGTGCCTGTCTGCTCCACTGTAGCTCCAAAAACACCTGCAAAGCAGGGCTGTTCAGCAAAGAAGGATGAAGTCCTTAGCTGCACCTCAACCATCTGGCTAGGCCTGCTGCCCTGTGGCAGCTGTGAATGCCAGCTCTGAGTCTCAATAGCACATCTGTTCATTTAACAAAATTCAGCATTGTTGTTCAAGGTCATTTTATATCCCCTGGAAACACAGTCTGGTTTTAGCAGCTTTTCCAGTATTAACAAACTGGCTGAGGTCTCAACATACTGCCTTTGCACTGGTTTGCTTTCACCAGGTGTGATCTCTCAACCTACCCCTTTGTGGTGTCTAGCTCCGCCTGCTCCTGTCTTGGCTTCTGCTTAACCTGCCTGTTGCCAAAGTGCATGATACCCCCAGTCGGCTTGTAAATGCTGATCTTCTTTTCTGGACTGAAGCCTAAGACATCAGAGGCCACCTGGCATAAGGAACACAGAGCCACACAAGAGATTTCCTAATCTACACTATAAACTGGAAGCCAGCCCATAATGCTAAACATTTAAAATAATTTTCCAACCCATTGAAACCTGACCAGTCAGGCCCCTTCAGACTAACGTGGGACAGAGCAGCTTAAAGTTGCTGTAAACAAGCACTCTGCCGTTCTTTCATACACTGACTTATGCTAGCTGAGGACCTTGTGCTTTGACAGCAATTGTTCTAAATGTCTCTGTGATATCACGAGTAAACTGTATCTTCAGTGATCATCAACTCATTCCACTCTTCACCCTCCATTCTAAAATCAGCAGGATACGAGCAGCAAGAGCCCCATATCACAATTGTCCCCTGTCTCAGATACGGAGGAAGTCTGGCACTGCTAGCAGCATCGTGCTTTGCCCTATCTGTTTGCCCATGGCAGGGAGAGTGCACGACTCAGAGCTTGCTGGAGAACTTTGCAGACAATGAGTTACTCATGAGCCCTGAGCTGGGACCCACTGTCTCAGCGGCTATGAAAATCATAGGTGCTTTGTACAAAAGGCTTGTTTTCAGTGTACAAAGCCTGGAAGCTGTAAAATATCATCAGCTGCTAGAAAGGGCACTGTAAGTTCAGCAGCTGGAAGCCGTTTGATCTCTGTAGCTCAAGTCCTGCTTATAATAATAGTTTCAGGAGCCAGCAGATACTCCCAATAAGCTCTTTTCAGTAACAGATACTCTTCAAAATGATATTAAAAAGGAAAATGTTTGTCAAAAACAGATGAAAGGTCATGTCTTGCTCTTATACAAGCTGCTGCTTGAGATTACAAATGTATGTGAGATGAGCAGGTTTTAACCCATGGTCTCTACCACAGCTTTCCGATCTGTCAGTTTTTGGGCTTCAAACAACCACTATAGCCAACTCATTTGAAGTCCTGTAAACCGCAGGCCGTTGAATGTTGACCAGAAATTCCTACATCAAGCTCATTTTCTCTGAAGCAAATCTTTTACATTCAGGTTTCAACTCACAGAGAATGGAACAAATCCTTAGGTTATCCCTAGCTGCTCTTCCAGTAAGCCATTTATCCTCAGAGTGAAGAAGCTGAACTTTATTTCTAGGGGGAAGCTGGGCTACGGACAGCATCCTGTTTGCCAGATTTTCAATTTCACTGATGTTTCTCCAGACTTATATCAGTGAGAAGCAACTCTTGCCCATCATCCATGTTGTCTACTGTGACTACACCTTAACACACTGGTAGTGGTTAGGACCGGGCACATGAAGCAGTTTCTGCAACAAGAGACAGACCAAGAGGTGGTTTCAGTGATTGTCATCAGGACAATCAAGAAGTAACATGAGCTTTTTGACTGGAGACTGCAAGTTGTTCTAGGTTTCAATTCCTGAGCATCTGATTTGAGTGGATCACTTAAGAAAAAAGTCTTTTACGTTTCTCAGGCTACCAAGGAGATTTTGACATAGCAGCCCTGTCAAAGTAAGTGGGATTGAACACCCAAACCTTTTCAACAGTATTGAAAAACTTGTCCTGGATTTGTTTCCTGTGCTGAGGAGATGTAAGCAATTGACATGTAGCAGCTCAACACTTCCGTTTGAAAATGATTATTTTTACCTTAGTGGCAGCCCTGCCAGATCAGGCGAGACCTCACCATGCATTGATCAAGATAAAGGACGACAGCTTTCTTTTCTCAGTCCGGCCTGCCTAGGGAAAACTCCCTTGCTATCCTTCTTCTCCTTGGATAATTAGTAAACAGCCCCCCTTACCCCTGCCCCACTGCAGAGCACCTACTTTAATCCCTTTAAACCTACTTTAAGCAAGTATGGTTTTATTGAGTAGATTTCTTATTCTGGAAGCAGAGGACCTAGCAGGGAAGCATGATTTGAAGGGAGTGAATAACAACCACAAAGCCATACCAATAAGTTCAGATTTCTTTTTGAAGAGAATCTGGTAGAAGATATGATAACCTCTCTCAGCTGCTTGCTGGGAAATGACACATTACTTCTCTAGGAGGTTTGAAACACACAGGGAAACACATTCAGGTGCAGGTGGCAGCCACACATAAAAAAAATCATGGCCCAGTTGGTGTCAGTGGGACTTCTGCTTTTGATACCAGTGAAACCTGCATTCCACTAGTGTCCTTTGGAAGTCCTGTGAGTGCAGCAAGAGTGATAATTATCCTTCAGTGGTTGTCTCAGAGCATGCTTTTAAGTTTCGCAGCATGCCTACTAGGACAAATTTTAGTATAGCTGTTTTGCCAGCTGGTGAAATGGAGGCAAAGAATGCCATCACTTGTCCAGTTATATCAATGATGGGTTCAGGAACAGATCTCCAGACTAACTCACCCTACTTCCAAACATGCTGTGAATTGCCAGTGCATGGTCTGTAAGACTGACCTGTGAAACATCTGCTTATATTGTCCTTTTTTTTCTTCCAAAAAGAGCTCTGGAAAAGTTTTTCTGTATACTTTAATCTCTCTGCCCATGTTTTCTGTCAGGCACTAACAATAATTTGACTTCCAGTCTCCACGAAGACCGTACTCCTCCAGACCTCACTGTACCAATTCATTCAGCTATATCAAATCAGCAGACCTGTCTAACAGTCCTAGCTGGTGATTTTTCACCTTGCCTCCCAGCTGAAGTCTTTTGTCCACATAGGTCTGATGGTGAAAGGGGTCAAGTGAGTTCTTCAGACAAAGCTGAGTTGACTCAAACCACCTTTACTTTCCATTTCAGTTAGGCAGGGGACTTCAGGGAGCACTGACACACTCCCTTTTGGCAGCAGAGCTCCTGGGGGTGAGTACAGAAGTGCCTTGAGCCAATGCTGCCACTTACAGAATGAAGGTCTGTCCGTGGCCTTGCTCTCCAGGCCAGACTGGAAGAAGCTGTAACTTCCAGTAAACAACTCGAAACTTGCCTTGACCTTCTTTGTCCAGAGAGGCAAATTCAACATATGGTCTCTGGGTATGATGTAGATCTGGGATGACTTGAAAGTAGGAGGGATGCAGACAATCCCACATTAAAGAATAACTAGTCCATATGTTTCCTCTCTCCTTTTTCTGCATGCAAAAGGGCTTTACTCAGGAAAAATGATGGGGTCTTTTTACCTTGAGAGCTGGTATTTGTGGTTCTCAATTTAGTCTTGGATGCACATGGGCAAACAAAGAACAATGCACCTTCCCTGGAAAGCTATTTTTAGGGTCTTGTTTGCAAGACAATTATACTGTTGTTCTGATGAACGTGAGTAATGGTTGCAGTATAATTGTAGAATGAAAAGTGTACAGCTTTTGGGGGAGGCTTTTGTGTGTTCACACAGAGCCTCATAGGCAGCTAAAGAAACAATAAATAAATTTGTCATCATCTAAAGCATGTAACTTCACCACAGAGGTAGGGCCAGATTCTGGTGTCATTTACAGCTATGCAGATCCCACAAGTTAGCAGAATGAATTTCAGATTTGCACGTCTGACCTAATCAGAACCGGGCCCGTTCAACACAAGAGAAAATCCAAAGCAAAATGAATATAAAGAATTGTATGATTACTTACAGCTCTCATTGTCAGCCCCAGCCAGCTTGCTAGTGCTACCAAAGTGAATGTGGATAAATTTGCCCTAGATGAGAAAATAAAAGATAGTCTGTTAATCAAGATTGCAATAGCTGGAGGAAAACAGAAAGTAGCTGAGAGGTTCTGAGCGTTCATCGGGGACAGACAGCAGTGCCTGTAGGGGCAAATTTGCAAGTCAGTGAGAGGAAATTTAATCTTTTCAAAGAGCAGATCTATAAAAAAACCTCTTTCTTTTTGGATTCTGTATTAGAGCTTAAAGAAATCCTCCTTTCTTTGCAGCATATGGCAGAAGTATGTAGTGCACAGAAATAGAGAAATGAGACCTCAGCAGAAAACTCCAATGTTTTCTGTTCTCACTGTCAGTTTCAAATTTCAGAAATTAAAAAATAATCTGCAGAAAAATGAAAACATTTTGAATCTTTGCAGAAGTAAACATTTGAAACGGCTTTGATTTGGGGTTGATCAAAACTTAATTTTTTTCTCTTGATGTGTAAAAACGTGACATCGGAACAAAATGCACAGAAAAATTTACTTCTAGGAGATGGGAACCAATAATGCTTCATGTGAAATGTTAGAAAATACAAACTGACTGTAATTCTTGACCAACAATTTGAAAATAATTTCTTTAAATTTATTCTGAGAGGGAATGCCTTTGTATAACCTACCAGTGACCTACCAGTGCAATCCAGAGAAGGCCTGGTACTTACAAAATGGTAGAAATTGTTCCTCATAATGTTAGCATTGCCAAATGCTTCCAGAACAGAATTAGCCAGGGTGATTTGATCTTCCAGGGATCCTACAGAAGGAAGAAAAAGAAGATAAAAATCATCAGGATGCTAAACACAGAAGACTTTAGGCTGTGAGCACAACTACTCCTCACCCATCCAAAACAACCCGGTATATACATTTTCTGTCCACCAGCTCCCACAGGAAGCTGAATTACTGCCTTAAGCAGCTCTGCAGGCCGTGTTCATCCTGAATCCCTTACCTTCCCACCCGCAGCCTGTTTGCAAGTGCTGCTGATATTGTACTGAATGACCTTTTTTGTGTTCTTAGTCTTGCTGGCACCGGATTCTCCACTAGGCAAAGTGAACACGGAAAACAAACATAGTGTTGGTGGAAAAAAACCTGAGCAGATTGTACAGCAATAAGGGGGAAAACTCAGGAGAGAAGTAACATCATTTCTTTACTCTGTGTCAGACAGGCAGGATCGCCCCAGGGCTGCCACTGGGCACCTTTCCCACCCCAAACCTAATTCTACTGCCCCTCCTGCCATCCATCCGTAGGTTTGTGGGGACGGAAAAAAAGAAAAAAATCAAGACGCGCAAGATTACTTACGTAGTCAGCATAAATTGGTCTGTGGGGAAAAACAAAATTAAAAAGGCCCCTTGGCTGAGAGGGGCCGATCCTTCTGTCCAGCCTGAAGTCATCTCCTTCCAAATGCCCCCTCCATCTTCCTTTCCTTTTGGATCCGTGTGGGAAAACTCACTGCTATGAATCTTGGTCGGTGGCAAGATCATCTTCAAGACGTGTCCCCTCCTTTTCTGATTCGGCCCCACAGAAGACTCTCCTCTGAGGTCCAGCCTTGTGGATTTGAGGCAGGGCTTGTGGATTTTGAGTCTGGTTGATCTCCCCAATTCCAAGAAGCAAGACCAAATGTGAAGTATAATGCAGCTCTCAGTGCTTGGTGCTTCACTCTTCCTGAAGAGGATTTTTGGGAGGTGCCAGGATTCAGGGATCCATAGGAGAATGGCTTCAGCCAGGGCAACATTGGGATATGAAGGGACAAAGCTAGGAAAGAAGAGAGATTTATTGCTTGCAGGAAGAAGGTGGTTATTCCAAGGATAGAGGGCAGCATAAGACAGGCTAGGAATGTGAGTAGTGTAAGGACAGCCTGGTGGGGAGAAGTTGTGGAGGAGGAAGCAGGCATAGAGGTACAAGCTGGGACATGACAGTCCAGAGCCGTGATGGTGAGGAAGCTGGAAGGAGAAATAGGAAGCCACTGAAAGAATCCAACAAGGCTAGAATAACAGGATTTTTGCTGCAAGGCCAAATGTAGCTGCTATTTGTGTCTCTGGATTCAGAGTTATTTTACTGAGCCCCGCAGTAGAGTAAGGCAGGAGAGGAGAGGAGAGTTTGCTCTTATGAGTCACCCATGAGTAGTATGTCACGGTAGGTGTTGTCAGAGATGGAGAACGGGTGAGGGGGCGGTCTCAGTCCGCTTCTTGCCTTTGTACATCTGAGCTCCCCTGGCGCCGTAGGTTGGCAGCCCCTTGTAGGGGTTGATTGTCAGGCAGGACAAACCAGAGTTGATCTGGCAGGAGACAAAGGGAAAAGAGACCCCGGGTCCAAGGGAAACCGCTCTGCTCTCAGCCTGGGGAGCTGCAATGCCCCTGCATGCTGAAGCAGCCGTTAGCACAAAGGGCTTCTTTCCTATTTGCTGCTAAACAACATACTCCTTTGTTACCAGGAGAAAAGAGACCAGGTCCGCTCCCTGCTTATTGATGTTTATATCTCTTATTATTTGGACAACATGTTCATCATAATATTTCACCCAGATAAAACACTTTTCACTATGTTTTATTTTTGCAGGTGGCAGGAAATAAACTGCAGGGAAATCCCACCTGGCTGAGGATCCCTCAGGCTGCTCTACAGCACTGTTCTCTCAAGGATCTCCATGCTTTCTGCAAATACCGTAATTATTCCTCCCACTGATATTTATTTCGGTTTGCAGACCACCTGCGAGCCCCCAGAGCTCTGTGTGAGGGTAAATTCACAGCAGCCACAGATCAATATCACCCTCTGTTTTATGAATGGAGAAAAAGGAGTTCATTTGAAGACAAGGCAGAGCAAAACAGAGAGCTCAGATGTCCTGGTGCTTTGCCATTTGCTTTAAACAAATGAGAGACAGGCAAAGAAAAGGGACTTGGACGTGAGCTGACACTGAAAGATTTAAGTCATACCAGTGCTCCCCTCGGTTTACAGCCGGGGTTCAACAGAAGCCTGCAACAGAAGGATCAAGCGCTGTCAAGTCAGAGACAGAAGGTAAATCAACATCCCAAAACTGGGTAGTAGTTACTAATAGCGGCCAGCAAGCGAGAGATGAACTGGGGAGAAATAGCCAGGGAGAGTATTCCCCCTTTCCCTTCAGGCTTCGTCCTTGTCCAGTGTGGGGCCATCAGGTGCCTGCATATGACTGAGGAAGGGCGCCTCTCTCCTTCCCTTTTTTTCCTGAAAACTGTAAGACCCTAATTCTGGTGAGGGCAGTTCTTAGATGGGAGATGGCAGTGGGATTTCTGGAGTGCTGAAGGTGTTGGTGGTTTTCTGTGGTTCCCAGAGAAGCCCATGGAGTAGCTGTAAGTAAGAGTGACCACAGAGCTTCTCCCTCGCTCTCTGGGGTCACAGCAGCCTTCACAGAGGTGCCTTCTGTGCAACATGGGCACAAACCCTCTTAGTCTGAAAGGCTACAGCAGTGCACAAAACAGTACAAATACAGGCTCAGCAGCAAAAAGAAGCTGGGGTGGGGGGACCTGGTTCATCAGTTCCGTTCTTCAGCCATCAAGAACCATCACAGTCTTCCAAGAATCCATGACACGTCCACTTCAAATGCCCTTGGGTGTTTTGCACCCCTATCACAACCTTAGACCATTAGGAGACCAAAAACTGTGACAAAGCCATTCCACAGAAGGGAGCAGGGGAGTTCAAGGACATGACTCATGTCCAAAGGCTTTGCATTTTTTGGGGCCTGTTCCATGGTGGGAGCGGACTATATCCCACACTCCAGGCAGTCTTCCTTCCCCTGCCCACATATCAGAACTAGCTTTAATGTTGTCAAGGCAACAGTTCAACTGCTGATGGTGAATAGTCTTCGGCAGTGTCCGGCAAACCAAAGCTGTGCCTCCTGGGGACCTACAGTACCTGCTCAGCAAGTTGCTCTGTGCAGAGGCAAAGCTGATGTTGTCACTACTATTATTCTAGCCACTTAGATTAAAAGGAACACAGGCTGTGCTGCAGCTTTGTTTCACAGTGTGGACACACTGCCCAGGGTAGGGGCTTCCCTCTGTTCCACCTCTGCAGCCCCAGTGACAACAGCCCCAAGCAATGCTTTGTGCCGGCCCTGCGAGTCACGTTGTCTGCCCAGGCGTTGGAGGAGTCAGTCTGGAATAAGCAGGAGAAGCCCCTGGAGGGGGCAGGTGACTGCCAGCATGGTCTGGTTTTAGAAGGTACTGCTTGGGCTGAATTCAGAATAGCTTGGCTGTTGGAGAGGATGCTGATGTGTTGGCCCCTCTGGTGATCTTGTTTTCCCCACCATCCAGCTGAAGACCTTGGTGGTCTAAAAAAATATGCCTGCAAGGACTCCAAGGCAGCAGTGCTGTGCCTTTGGACAGGAGTTTCAGGGCTAAACAAGGTCCTGGTGTAACACTATCAATTGCAATCCGCTACTCCAGGATGAATTTCACCCCATAAAGCAGGAAGGAGAGAGTTTTCTCTGTGTATTTCCACTCCTGATCAGGCAAAGACAAAGAACTACAATAGCTTAGAAATCATTTCCCCTTTCAATCTATACAGTTAAAACTGTGGCATTGCTGGGTTTAGATGCTTGGATTTGCAACATGGGATGTCATTCTGCTGCTCCTTTCCACAGAAGGCTCAGGACTTCACTGTGTCTGTCACCTCCATGAAATACATGGACTACATGGTCTCTAAAGGGGATCAATAAAATGTTAAACCAAACACCCACAGATGATAAATGCATGTGACTAAAAATAGTTTGTACTTGCATCAAACAGTTTCTTGGGTGCAGGCCTCAAACTCCTCTGCAAACTTAAATTCTTTATGCCTCACCATCCCCTTATAGCTGGGTAAACTGCGGCATGGCACAATTACAACTAAAGTCTTGAGAGGTGTCCACCCATCGTGGGTGCTCCGGTCTTTGGCAGAAAAAGTATCTACAAAAAGCCTATTTTGTTCTGGCCTTTCAGTCTGAAGTTAATAGGAGTGACTGGTGCTTAGCTTCTCTGAAGGCAGCCCTGAATCATCTTGTATGGGTCCCTAGAGATTTTAAAAGCTTAGGTGTAAATGCTATCCTGAAAGGCGAGAAAGTAGTAGGCCATCCCAACAGTAAGGGATGAGTTAAAATTCTGAAATTTCATTTCCCAAAGATTACATGGAATTTAACGAATATGTAGTTAGAATACCTGCTGGCCCAGTGCTTTTCTCTTTCTGCATCTGCTTTCAACTTCTCCCCTATAGAGGTATATGATCCTTCCCGATCTCTACGCCCCACCTCTTCCCGACAGTCACACACAGCAAGTACCTACCAGAGACAGCGCTGGGAGAGGTGTTTACAAGGGCTGGCCAGGCTCTTATAGCTCTGGAAAGGACCTGAGCCAGCACTTTTTAAAAAAGACGACACGTTTCTGATCCATAAGTTCAGCTTACCGCCCTGCTGGGAGCCTGATTGGCCAAAGCTTTGGTCCCTCAGGAGAGATCAGTTAATGCTTTGTTTTTTGGGGGTTTCTGCTGCTCTTTCCTTACAGGATGTCTTATGAACTCAACTGCTGGAGTATAGGGATGAGAGGAACTGTCTACTGAAGGTTTCTTTCAGAGTCCCATCTTTGGCCATGCCCTTCTGGTTAGGTGGACTGGCATACTTCAGCAGTAAGAAGAGCTGATCTTTGGCAGACAGACGTCAGACTATACCCTTGGCTAAACCAGCCATGTTGGTGACCTAAGTGGCTTTTGATGGAACTAAAGTTTCATTTTAAAATCATTTCTATGTGCCATATTTATGATGGAAAACTTCTGGGTGTTAGCTCTGAGTGGACAGGATGAAGGTTCCTGTCAAGTTAGTCTTATGTGTGCAATTGCTCAGTTGGTGTGAACTGCCCCTAATGACAACTACTTCTGTATCAGCTTTAAGTGTTTCTCTGCAATATTTGTTTCTACTGGAGCATCTGGAATGTGGTTACCCTGCAAGCATTGCTGTCTTGGGTATTTTGGCTGAATACACTTGGGACAGAGTCTCCAAGCAGGAAGATTCAGAGAAACAGCCCCTTTGAGGTGAAAATTAGAGCGTTCATGTTACACCCACCTTGAATTTGTAACTGACTATTCACCCTGAAAACCTCATTCTAAGAACTCAGCATGTCCTGTCAGGAGCAGGATAATACCACAAAAACCATGGCCAGCTTGAATTTTGAATATTGAGGATTGTGATTACCTTCTCAGGAATGCATCCAGACAAGTCATATTTTCTGGGCTTTTTTAGGTAATTATTTCAAACCATGAATGTATGAGTGAAGATCATAAACAGTTCTCAGACAGACATCTTACAGAAGGACATGAAATGCATCGTATAAATAATGGATTCTGACCTGTTCACCCAAGTGTAATGTGAATAAATGTCCATTTTGCCCGCTCAGGAGAAATGGGCTGCAAAGGGAGCAATCAGATCTCTCCATGGAGTGATCCAGGTCAAAATGGCAAACCTGAAATAGATGCAAGCTTACTCAGTCCAGCGACAGATCAGCAACAGCTAGAACTCAAGCAAATTGCTTCTTTAGCTCGCAATTTTAATAAAATGTCATTGCGGTTTCCATAGCACAAACTGTGATGTATCCTGTATCATCCCTGACCACACAGTTCTCCAGTGTTGTCCAGCATATCACCACGCTGTGTAAATCCCACTGTGACAGTCTGCGTTGGATTGTGGCTGGTTCATCCAGCCATATCCCATTAGAGCGATTATATTATCTGGTAAAGATGTTTTTGAAGGTCTGCTTAGAAAATGAAGGAGATATATTCTGCCATGATATTTCTGGATAGCGCCACGCTTCACGGTTAGCTCTGGAGGATGCAGTTAGAAAGCTGTATGCTGAAAGGCCTGAGCAACGGATCGTGGGGAGGGAGCTGTCCTCTGAGCAGGGTGTTTGCCTTCAGCGTGGGCTCCATTTCCTGCTGTGACACAAGTCTCTTCATCATCCTAAAGTGAGAGTAAAAGTCCAAGCTTCCTGCCTGAAGGGTGGAAAATGGTTTTCAGATGGGAAGATGGTTTTCAGAAGAGGGACAAATTTGTATGCATAATACAGGCCACATGGAAGAAAGGTTCTGGTCTCTTCCTCCCAGGGCTGCCAGGACTGCCGGGGTGAACACAGTGGCCTAGGTGTCCATAATGGCATTCCCAGTCATAAAGAAAGAGGTTGTAAGCGCACAGAGGGCAGAGAGAGGAACAGGCAATAGGAAGGGGCTTTTGACTGCTCGCTTTACAGTCTCAGCCTTTGTGCTGTTGTGACAAGCCTTGAAATTACCAGCAACTCCCTTTCAGACGCTGTTTTCCAGGGTGGCGTTTAAGTAACAGCAACAAACTGATCTCTGGTCATTAGGGGAGGAATGCTATCTGGATCAGAAAGCCCTGCTGAAGGATCACAGGGTTATATAAAGATCAGCCCAGGAGACTGCAAGATGTTTGTGTATTTATTAGTCATTTAAAAAACAATGCCGATTCTTTGATGAAAGCTGTATCCTCATTCTCAGCTGTTGTCTGTTGCCTGCTTGGGGAGTATCAGTGTAGCGGTGGGGACATATTGCCTACTTGGGTAGGAGCCTGTGAGGGTTGGAGGGGTATTGGCTGTACAGGGACACATCCAGTCGCTAACCAAACAAGGACAGATTGCTCCTCGTCAGGCACAGAGGGTCTGATGGGGAAGATGCCAAGTACTTTCAAATCCCACTAGGTGTTCAGTGAATCATTGGTTCTGCAGAAGATGGTCTGTGTGGTTACATGATCAAAAACTCTACAGGGAAGTGTACACATGAGAAAGCAAAGTTAAAGTCCTTCTTTCTGGTGTTGTCTAACTTCTCTGTGCTCAGCTTTCCAACTGAAGCACTTTTTTAATGTAAAAAATTATGAGAACAAAACAAACAGCCAAAAATCCTCTGAAATCTTATTTTTTTTTTTTTAGGAGAAAGGGAGAAGAAAATCCCCTGAAAGCTCCAGCATGTGGCATCAAGTTGACCCCACACAGACTGCTAACAAGACTGGGATTTTTTAATCCACAGCAGAGGCTTTGTACACTTGAGCTTGTGGAGCAACAGATAGCACTAATGAGTTGCTCTGCCCTAGGTGGACCAGCTGTACAGAGGACTAAGCCAACTTTTCCACCAGGATTTAACTGTGTCTGCCAGCTGCAGAGGAGTATTAACATTCAGAAAACAGGTCTCACCCTGGATCTGGCAGAGATGGTGCACTAATGGTTAGCAAACCTTCTGTCTGTTCCCTCCTGTCTGTCTTACCGTCGTTCTCCAAATACATCTGACAGAGGTCAGGGATAGAAAAAACCCTCGCACCCAAGCTTAAACCTGAAGCAGATCTATCAGCTAGTCCCTTCCATAGCCCCAACCTCTGGCCACAGGACTCTATGTCTAGTTCTAGCCAAAGGCCACCAATGACCAAATTCTTATGCTTAACCAGAAACTGTCAGGAGCCACAGCCTTGTCTTGGACAAAGACTATCTCCCAGCCCCAGGCAGTGGGATGGTGCGACACAACAAGAGCACTAGGATGGAATTACAAAAGGCCCCAAATTCCAGCCCTACCCTAGGACTGTCACCTCAGTAAGTCCCTTCCAGGACAGCCTGGAGCTTCTTTCTACCCTACTTTTAACTGGCCCACTATGTATAGCTCTGGACAGGGACCCCAGTAAAACCACAACCATAGCCCTGACCAGGACCAGGACCCATAAGCCAATCTCAGCCTCGCAGTGCTGAGGTTGAGTAGCACCTACGGCTACTTGTTGGCCTGAGTTTTAAAGACGGTGGATCCAGATCATGAACCCTACTCACCCCAGCTGATTTTGGATCACGGCTTGTGCCATTTGGTGCCATGTGCTGGCTTGGATTACAAGGGACTGTACGTGGGCAGTCCACAGATTCATTGGTATGGACTGCAGGGCCTTCCCCGTATACATTTGGAAGATCACCTGCTCAAATAGTCCATGCATGCTGTGGATCACCCCTGTTCAGTTAACTCGGCCTGTAACATTCAGGAGCAGAAAAGACAAGACAGTGGGGGCAGGAGGAAGCTCTGAGATTCCTCCTCCCCTTGTTTCCCTTTTTCCCAGGGAGCTGTGAACCTCTGTCTGAGAAAACGGGGTAAAGGAAGAACACACAGACTACCTGTCTGCTCAGAGGGAATTTGAGTATATATTTTTATGTATCTAATCTCCTAATACAAGTCGCCCCAGTTAAAACAAATCTGCTTGGAGGATCACACCAGCTGCAGTCCGTGTGAGTGCTCTTCCAGCAAGCGGCAAGACGGTGTTGCCCAGGGGCTGCACTGGTGCAGAGAGAGCAGCTCCACTCAGCTTGTCCAGGGAGGCTGAGTGCACCGTGCACACCAGGGATCCTGCCCAAGCCTAGGGAGGCATCAGTGTAGGGAAGCGGCAGAAAAGATACAGCACAATGAGATGTAATTACTGGGGGGCCCTGAAAGCTCATTACCAAATCAGTGTGTATGTGATGTGAAACAGTTGAAACACAGACTATCGCCCCTGGGCGTAGCAAAAGTTATCTTCAGCTCCTGGGATCGGGTAAAATATGCATGTTGAATCCTCTTAGCATTTCCTAAGTACAACTTTCAAACAAAGGCCCCTAAATACACATTTTAAACAAAGACACTAATTTCTGTCGAAGTGCTGTCCTCAGCCATGGTAATCAGAGACGCCTGAGGAAGGTGAGTAGCCGGCACCCAGCACGCCTGGCTGTCCTTCTCAGCAACATGTCCCTGCGGCAGTTTCCTCTTCCCCATGCCCAGTCCTTGCACTCTCCCGGCTTGCAGTGTGAAGCAGGTCAGAATTTCGCTGTAACTGTCCATCACCCTTGCCAGACTGCTGGCAAAGCAGTGCGGTCGCCCCTCGGGCAGGTCAGCACAACAGCCAGCCTGGGGGGCTTCACCTCACTGCCAGTGCCCACCCCATGGCAGCAGTAACTCTGCTGGGCCTCGCCAGACTTATTGTTCAGTGCCCGAATCCCTGGGCACGGCGTCTGCCTGCTCCTCCGAGGAGAAAGCCGCCTCCGGAATTGCCCTGCGTGGTCAGGAGAACCGGAAACTTCATCTCTTAGTCTAAGTTGCACGTAGACTCCCTGGCAGCAAAGTGGCATCCAGAGGCTCAAACCCCTGTGATTTATTTGAGTTTTCTGACATTTTCACGAGGTTCCTCCTCCCTGCATGATTTACAGTAGACTCCACACCTTTAGAGAATGCTTTAGTCTTTCTCCTGCTAGAAACCGTGGAGGATAGTGATGCATGATTTACACCAAATCAGGTGTTTTTTTCAGTAACTCCAAGGACACGCCATCCCGCTGTTGTGTCTCACCCCCAAATTCACCTGAGCTTTATCTATTTCATTTCCTCCAGTTACAGATTCAGGGACTAAAGCAATATTCATTCCTGGGCCCCGTTAGAGAAAAATATCTTTAAGATTTTTGGATGTAATTATAACTTCTGCAGCTGAATAAATCAGTGTCCCATAAATGACAGAGGATAAAGGATTTAATAAATAGCTACGATTAAGTCTGATGTTATTTTTAAATAATTTCAAAAACCGTTACTCTAATCCCTTCGTGGCTGGCAGAAGCAGGATGCTGCTTAGAAGTTAAAATTAGTTCCTTAATGTTCAGTCCGGTGTGGAGTTACAGGCCCTCCAGGGCTGTGCTCCTTCTCTGAGGCATCCACTTACCCTGGCTGGCTAATGGACATTAACAGCTGTGTTTGGCAAGTGTTAAAGGACTCCCACAACTCACACTCAAGCGCTGCTGCTGTTCTCGTTTCTGGGGCTCAATTAGCTTGTCAGGAGCTCCCATTGACTCCAGCATGCCCGACTGATGGCATAATCAGTTGGTGTTACACTTCACAGTTTTATCCACTTTACAACCAAGAGGCTCCAAAATGGCTTTCACAAGCTGTCTCTCTTCCAGCACAGCAATTCCCTTGTCTTTAATACCCAGGGAATTCACAGCTCTGCCGTGCTTCTTTATCAATAAATATAGATCTCTTTTGTATAACGTCAATGTGACTTTCTTAACACCTACATTTCTGAGTGAATGATCCCATTCTTAGCAGGAAAAAGACACTTAAGAACACTGTGCCTTGAACAGAACCACACAAAGGGACAAGTCTTCTGGTCCATATAACTTCATACAAGTATTAGATGTGAATTGTGTATTTTATCAACCATACGAAAAACCCTAGCAAACTTGAGCTAGGATTGCAGGAATGCAGATATCCCATAGTGCAATGGCTAACCACGGAGAGTTGGTGTTTATCAAACCCATTTTAATCTGCCAAACACCCAGGTATTTGGGAGAAAATTAAGCCACTGTCAAGACTCTTGGTGACAATTCCCTCTTCTTGGTGACACCCCAGCCCAGAGCCCTGCTATATTCCCATAATAAAAGCTGACTGCGGGGGAAAGGCACTGGACTGAGGTGCAGTTTGTCCTGGCTTGCCGTGTCTGCAGGCAACGCAAGGTATGATCCTGCTCTCCCAGCCACCCTCGGTGACACCTTCCTTCCTTATGTATCGGCTCTAACAACTTCAAGGCCACGGGATGAGCTGTTTTGACCGAAATGATGGAAAATCATACTTCTTTCTTTCTTGCGATGGGTTTGTTTCCTTTTGAAAGCTGTCTGAACTGACACATCCCACAGCAACCTGGCTGCAGAGAAGCGCGTGTGCATGTGCGAGTGCGCGTGTGTAGGGGGGAGTGCACCACTGGAGGGAGAGGAAAGCAGGATCACTTTGGGGTCAGCTAGACTGAATTAGGGGTAACAGCAAGCTGCACCTTGAGCCTTGGGAAATCCAGCTGCAGTGCTTAGCTTTGCCACTGGCTCAGCAATAAGATAGGGATAACAATAAATCCCTTCTCCCACCTTCTGCGTGTCCTGATTAGATAGACTGTAACGGACAGGCGCTGTCTCTTATTATGTGCTTGTTTAGTGTCTAACACAATGGAGCTCTGATCTTGACTCAAATCTGTGGCTGCCACAGTAACAATAGGATTGAAATGAATCTAATGGCTGGCAGTGGGGAGGTCACCAGCTGCACGACGGCTGAATCCCTGGGAGGAATCGGTACAAGCTGCAAAGTCAGCATTGCCTCCCTCCCTCTGGGATTGTGTACCAAGGAGGACACGTCCCAACCGAAAAACGAGGAAGCTGAATTTCCAGGCTCTGTCCTCGCCACACTTAGGAATTGCCCTGGGCAGGCATGAATATCGGGGTGTGGGAATATCTTGAGAGCCGTGTGCATGTACCAGGCCCAGTTGAGAAGCAGTCTAGGTTTGGTCACACGGTGGCCCACATCCACCAATGGTCCCCTGGTGTGAAAGCGGCTCTGCGGTGTGCAGAGCGGAGCCGGTTCAGGCAGCCCGCTCGGATATTTCTGCATCAGGCACCCTCATGCTTCAGTCCCAAGGTTAATATACGTGAGGAAACGAGCCTGTTTGCACTCACCAGCGTGTTGACAATCCAGGCAGTGACTCACGTGGGTAAGGGGAGTGGGATCACGCGTCTTGTTTCACCTCGGCTTACACCAGGCTGAAGCACAACTGCAGCTGCCCCAGCAACAACCCACAAGCAAGCATCTGGTTGCTTGCTCTGCGACACAGACCACTGGTGCCTCTCTTGGCTCAGGTCCCCGCCAGCATCACCCGTACCAGGGGAAACCATGGCACTCAGCGCTTTCCTCGGCGCTGCTGCACTTTCATCAGGCTCCCCCCGCTCCCCACACAGCTGGCACAGGGCTTTTAAAGGCTCTGCTGTGAAGCGTGCGTGTAGCACCAATGCAGCAGGGCTGCACTCAGTCTTGGTTGACGTTCCTTGGTATTGCTGTAACTAATAAGTAAAATTAATTAGTTGATGTTAACTTAGTGGACTACATTAGAGTTGAGTGAAAAAATATGCTGTTTGAGAGCAGACGTTCATAGAGCTGGCAAGAATCCCTAGCTTTGCTTTCTCCTTGCCAGATGAGGTTTTCTTTTGCAAAAGGACTGCTCCGAACAGCTGCTGTCGCTGTACAACCTCGTGCGATGGAGCCAGGGCCGTGCCTGCATCATCTAACCCCACTGCCGAGAAACCACACTGACATCTTTCCCGACCAGTACCTTTCGCTGCACACACTGACGGTAAGCCTATTAAAGAGACGTGAAAAAACAGAGGAGGGAAAAACAACGCTTTTATCTCAAGGCTTAAAACTGATGTTTTCATATCTGCCACCAGTCACAGCCTAACTAATCCTCAGTGTCACGGTGGGAGCGCTTGACAAAGGGTTACAGGGTGAGAAAGACCAACAACAAAGAAAACCTCTAAACTGGAACTGCAGCTTTTCATACCTGTCAAGATGTGGATTTTCAGCCTGAGCACACAAGGCTGAGCTCAGGGGACACTGTCATGTAGATTTAGGGTTTTATCTCCTTTCCTCTCCATTAGCTGTGATACCCTCTTATTATACTGAACACTGAAACATTTTTTCCTCCAGCGGTTGTCCTCTTTCCCATTTGGCAAATATCGATCTGCCCGTGTCCTCAAGACAAGCTGAGATCAGCTTCGCTCATCCTGCGCCTGCTCGCGGGTCGAGCGCTTGGCAGTGCCACTTCTCATGCCATCAGTGATTGAAGCACTGTACGGGGAGGGAGCTTGTTAATCAACTTGCACGTGTTTTCTCTCTCCGTGTTCCCTCTCTCCCTGTGACAGAGCCCTGAACAGGACGGGTCTGATTGCACCTGGCGTGTGGAGGGGAAATGGAAAGGGCAGAAAGAGAAAGAGCAGCCCAGGATAACAATAAATTTATCGCAGCCTTGTTACACATTCATATCCTGCAGCACCTTGAGCGAGAAGGCTCTCAAGGCAAAAGAACAACGGCTCCGCTCTCGCCGCACAGCCTGCTCGGCACTGCCCTGCGCAAGAGGCTGCCCCTGCTTATCTTGCAGGGCGATTTTAAGCCAATTTAATTAAACTGCTTGGAAAGGTTGCAGGGACCCATCCACTTCAGCTTGAACCAGGCCTGTTTTGATTTAGCTTTGGCTGATTAGGAATTAACTGAAACAAACCACTCAGAAAACAAAATTAGAGGGTGCACAATAACTTTTGCACCAGATTAAGTTGAATTAAAAAGCAATTGAAATGTAATTCTGTTTCAAGCAGCCAAGAAACAAGCGAACGCAACCAGTGGCACCTGCAACTTAAAAATACAGCGTTTAGGAATAGCACAACTAGCTTTTTAATGTCCACAAACAACAGATATATCTGCAGATTTTCTCTCAACCCCCCCTCTCCCCAGGTACCTCCCAGACAAAGCTTTGTACAACTTGTTTCAATTACCTTGAAAGGGAGAATTGGCATGACCCTCCCGGGCTTTGAACCTATGATTTAAAGCAGCCTGGGTACTGTATAGTGTATTTTCCAGGCTGGAAATAGCAGCACAGTGAAATAGCTGCTCCCTGTAACTCATATGATTTCTTTTAAACTAGCTCTCATGATACACAGTTAGCAGGATATAAAGGCCCAAATTGTGCCCCCAGGTAAGCTGGGCGCCAAGGGGGCAAACCTTGGGGTTGGGTGCTGCCTGCCGACCCCAGCGCTCCCACCTGACTCCCAGCAACAACCCGCTCTCACCTTCCCACCGCAAGCCCCGGAGCCCGCTCTGAGTTACTGTTCTTCCTGTCTCCTTCGCAGAAAAGGACGTTAAGTAACATAAAATTAGATTTTAATTAAATATTTTAATAGCTGTTTTCCCTACCCGTTTAGCAAATACCGCTCCCTCTGTGGGGAGGCTGGCTGCAAAAAGGGCCAAAACAGGCAAAGTGTAAATGTAGCAGGGGGACGCACAGGGTGGATGGGAGCGGGGCAGCCCAGGCAGGAGAGCATTTGTGCTCCTTGTTGAGGAGCACCCAGGTGTGGCCATGGAAAATTAATGGTTAGTAATTGAGGGAGGGGCTGGCCTGGGAGCAGCCAATTAGGGGGAGAGCTGGTGGGTGCTGTGGCTCCATGAGGGGGTGATAAAAGAGTCAGAGGGGGGTCTGGAAGGCATAGAGAGAAGGTTGGGGGTGAGTAGCTTCTTCCTTGGGGAGTCACTAGGGTTGGGCTGGGAGGTCAGTCTTCCTTCTCCCCTATGGAGCTGGGCTAGCAGGATCTGGTGGTGGGCTGGGGTTGTTGGTCCCATCCTGTGAGGGGAAGGTTGTGGGGCTGTGCACCTGACATAGCTGGCAGTCTGGGGTCTGTGCTGGGTCTCTTGCTTGCCTGGTGTTTGCATGGCCTGCCAGGCTGTGGTGTCCCTGCTGTGATGCTTGAGTCAAGGGTTGGCTTGTCCTGGCTTTTCTGTGGGTCAATGAAGTGACCTTGGTGACTGGCTGCTGGGTTGGTAAACAGCTAATGCTACTGATATCCCTGCTTGGGTTCCTTGTGCAGCTGTGTCAGGAAGTGGTGGGAGGGAGGGTGCAGAAAAGGCCTCGCTTTAGAAAAGGGAAATAAAGAGTTCTTGGAGGCTGATCTGAAATACAGGTGCCTGCTGTAACCCTAGAGGGTAGGTAAAGATGCACCACCTGTGAGAGACCAGATTCTGAGTGTTTAGGAACAGCCTGGTTTTAGGAGGCACTTGGAGGTATCTCCTGGCTGATCTGAGAACACCACTGCTTTTTTTGGGTGGTACCTTTGCTATTCTCCCTCCTCCTCACAAAAGTTGCTTGAAGGCCTAGTGTTGGTCTAATTTTTGTGTATGCATGTGGCCCCTTGGGCTCTTCCCTACTTGAGTGGGTTTAGAAATGATTCTACCTGTCCCTCTCTAATGTTTAGTGTCTGACAATCCCTAATACTAACTGGGTTAGTGATGGCTGAGAGTTCCTTGCACTTACTGTATGTGGCCCCACATGTTTTTCTAGTGGGAGGGGACTCTTTTGGGAGAGTCCTAGCATCTGTGCAGGAAACTAAGCTGGGATGTGTGTGAAAGGGCAGGTTTGTATGCATTACATCTTGTCCTTAAATTGGACTTTAAGCTGGTGCTTTCAAAGGCAGAAGGCCTTGCTGTTCCTGCCAGATTTGGCCTCTGCCTAAACAGACCTAAAGGCATGATCCAGAACTGCAGGAAAGTGATGTTACTGTAACCATGAGAAGTGATATGGCCTGGTTCCTCTCGTGAGTCTGCTTCATGTGGCTATAGTGACAGTCATGATTTTCATAGCCTGGTGTTAAGTGATAGCTTGTGCTTGTATTTAGTGTCAAATTTGGTAGCTCAGGTTGCAGTGCATGCAGAGCTAAGCTCTGCTTAGGGCCTTCAGCTTTGACCCTTGCTGCTGAAGAGTAAGGCTGTTCAGGGCAGTAGATGGGAACTGCTTCACCACTACCCCTCCTCCCCGCCCCAGCCTCCTGAGGTTTGCAGGCTTGTAGATCAAGGTGGATGTTGCTGGTGTGGTTGTGACCTGATGCTACTCTGTCCTGAACCCAAAAGCAGGTGGAGACTTTCAGCTGGTAACTTGATCAACTCTGTCAAGATGCCAATTGTGAATGAGCAAGGTGAGCGGATGAGGAAGTTCAAAAACAGAGGCAAGGATGCAGCTGTAAGTATGTACTTCCCATCAGTCTTTCCGTACTCTTTGTACAAAAGCAGAGTTGACTGAGGGCCCTTCCTTCCTTGGTAGGAGCTGACACTAAGGCTTCTGAATGGCAGTGTGGCATTCTTCCCCAAACCTAGCTGTAAAGGACAGCAGAGGTGGGGGAGAGGGAGCAGAGCTTTTCTGGCAGAAGGGATACTCGGTTCACTTTCTAGATGTGATATGCTGCAGGATAGAGCTTGCATAGTCTGTGTTGTGGGGAGAGCAGTGGTGCAGGTATGTGGGAGATGAGTGGCAGGTAGGTGACTCTAAACTGAGCCTGTGAAGGTGCTGGAACAGGAAGAGAAGATCCTGCCACAACCTGCAAGGGTGCTGAATGGCAATTCGTCCTGTAGGAAAGGGGCTGGTGCTGGATATCAGACTGATCTATTAGCTTGCCCTCTAAGCAAGTATAGAAGTTAAGGGTTTGCCTTTCAGGTTCAGGAAATCTCTTCTTTAAAAGAACCACTGGTTGCAAGTTCTTCCAGAACCCTTGGGAGGCAGCAAGCGAGACAACTTTGTTCTGTTCTGTCTCCTGTGTAACCCTCCAGGCCATAGCAAAGAACTACCTGAGAGCAAATGCTGGTTCTGTGTTCCTCATGAAGGGAATTTGGGTAGGGTGTTATGGAGCTGAGCATAGGGCAGGAGGAGAGCTGCCTAGGGAAGCTGGGTGGTGCAGATACTGAAAGCAGATGGTGCCCCTCTCCTCTCCTAGGCACTTAGGAGGCAGAGAGTGGAGGTGAACATAGAGCTTCGGAAGGCCAAGAAGGATGAGCAGATTCTGAAACGCAGAAGCATTTCAATCACTTCCATGGAGGAGAGTCTCTCTCCAGGACAAGAGAAGAAGAATGCAGTAAGTGCTGGATGCTTTGCACCTGGACAGGACTGTACTACAGTGCACAGCTTGTACAGTATCTCATCTAATGTCCCTTCAATGTTTGGGCTGCTTATCAAGTCCTGCTCAAATGACTTGGGTAAAATAGCTAGTGCTATTCCTGATCAGTGTGCCCAGTGTTGGGGACTGCATTTCAGACTGCCTCTCCCTCTTTCTGGGTTATTTTGCATGGAAAACATCTCATGAGGCTTCCCTCAATGACAGGTAGAACTGGACTTCCAGCCCCTTGAGAGCTGGTAAACCTCCAGTCTGGCTCCCTGTGCAAGGAGGGGTAGTTAGCAAGCTGGTAGTGCAGTGGTGACTTTCTTTCCATGCTTGATTATAAGGATTAGTTGCCTCTAAGGCTTTTGTGGGTTCTCTTCCTCTGCCTCATCTCTACTGTGTTGCATAAAGAATAGACATTGCTTAGATATAAGGTGGTGACTGACTTGGGTCTAGACAGCTGATTGACTGCAGAGATTAAGCTGGAGGGAGTTGTGGCTTACCTTCTGACTCTGAATCATTCTCCATGACACAGGTTATTCAGCTGTCATTGGAGGAAATAGTTGAAGCTGTGAATGGGAGCAATACTGAGCTACAGCTGCAGGCTACACAGGCAACCAGGTATGCTGCCAAACTGCTCTGCTATCCACTTGGAGAGATGTGGCTGATACAGTGCTGACTGGTGGGCCTTGTAGGCAGAAGGCATTTTCTTGTATTTGAAGAGCTATCTGAAGATATGAACTGCATATGGACAGAGCCCTGGGCCAGTAACCCAGACTGCCCTGAGGGACCTTAGCAGAAGCCTGAACCCCTGCAGCCTGCCCTGTGTGGCCTGCTGGCTTCAGCTGCAGTCCTGGGCAATGCTCATGGGAGGCAGGAACTAATGAAATGTGAGGCTAGATGTGACCAAAGGGTTGGCAGTAGCCCCTGGATTTACCACCCGAACTGCTGTGCCCTATGCTGGCTGTGCAGACAGGGCAGGGAGTGTTAGCTTCAGTCAATAGATGAGATCATTAGGAAGAAATGAAATGCCAGAGGCTTGATCAGAACAAGGGCTAGAGAGACCAGCCCTATGAAGGGATGCAATTGAGCAGGGGTGTCCTGATCTGAGTGGCAGCAGGAAGAACTGAAGGCTAGTGCCTTCAGCCCCCGGCTGCAGCAGAGATCTCCCTCTCCAGAAGGCTAAGGAGAAGCTGCTATTGCTGCTGTTTCCTGAGCAAACCCAGTGCTTCCTTAGCTGTCTCTTGCTGCCAGATCAGTGATTTGACTGTGCTGGGGGATCAGTGCTGTTTCTAATGGCTGTGAAGACATCAGCTTCTGGCAGCTGAAGCCACAGCCTCTTGCCCCAGAGAACAGATCAAATGTGCCTGCTGTAGAAGGTGTTAACTGAGGGTTGGCCAATGTGAACCCTTCCTAAAGGGGTGAGTCACAACTAGCTTGCTAATCAGCCATATAAAACAGCTGGCTTTTTGCCTGTTCAAACCAAGTTTGCATATGCCTGGGGTGCCCTTAACAGCATACCAACCTACCACAAGATATCCAGTGGCAGCACTAAAGCAGCTCTAAGCCACTGATTTACACCTCCACACTACCCTCTGCCAGCATGAGCATTTGTGGCTGTGGAGCAAACCAGGCTGGGAAGCAGATCTGGCTGAAAGTGGCTTTTTTTGGCTTTGACTAGATCAATGTTCTTACCTCATCTATCTGGTGACTGCATGTGCTTCTGGGCCTGTGTGAGGCAGGAAACAGCAAAGAACAACAGCATGGGACTGGTGATTCTGGATCTTAAGCTATAGCTGGAAAAGCAGTCTGTGAAACTTCATTTTAAATGGGACCTCTGGTCTGTGCAAGGCTAGCCAGTGCTCCTGAACTGAGAAATGAAGGCAAACTTGCAGGCTGTGGGAGAGAACAAATTGCATGTAATCTATTTATTCATTGTCTTAAGGAAGTAACTCCTGCAAGAAGAGGAGTATGGAGTGATGTTCTGTTGGTTCCAAAAAGACACGTGCAGTACTGCACTCTAACAGACAATCTGCTGTTGCCTCAGCATTTTAGATTTTTCTTCTGCAGAAATCTCTCTATGGTAACTCCTCCACCAGAAGACCTGCTGACATAAGATGTTGAACTAGCATCTCTTGTAGCTGTTGCTTCCCTTGCAGGCCAGGACCTTATGCCTAGCTGTGGGATTATGGTCTGTTCTGTGCCACTAAATGGGCTGTGTCTCTTGCAGGAGAATGCTGTCCAGACAAAGGGACCCACCTCTCAATCAGATCATTGAATTGGGGATTATCCCCAGACTGGTTGAATTCTTAACCCGTGCTGACAATGCTCCTCTGCAGTTCGAAGCGGCCTGGGCACTGACTAACATAGCATCTGGCACCTCAGACCACACCAGAGCAGTGGTGGAAGGAGGTGCTATCCCAGCCTTCGTCTCCCTCCTGTCCTCCCCACACATGCATATCAGCGAGCAGTCTGTGTGGGCACTGGGCAATATAGCAGGTAGGCAAAGGTCTCCAGGCCTGGGCTTGTGGGTGTGGAGAGGGTTATTGCCCAGCCCATTGCTGGGGGCACTAAATATTGATCCTCCCCAAGAAAAGATGGGAGAGAACTGCTAGCCTTGTCTCCAAGCTGTGGCTGCTCCTGAAACCCTTCAGTCCCTTCATGTGGCTTTGGCAGCCTTTAAAACCTTGTATTGGTTCTGCAAGAGGATCTTGGAGGATGTTGGTTAAAGTCAAAAGCAAGACTCCATCCTGCTGGGATGGTCTAAGCCACTGTTGTCATTAGCTGTTCATGCTGGTCCTGCTGGATGCTCTGAGGCCTTTGCAGGGAAAACAGGGTGGATCATATCTGGTTATTCTGACACACTGGCACAAACTAGCTATGAAAGCTCTAAGGTTTACCTGGTAATTTTTTTCCCCCTGAAAATACTTAGTGGTATGTGGCTGGTAAGTGAGCCTCAGTCCCCCAGCACTGGCCTGTGGCTGCAGGTATGGTTGCTGTTTGATGTTGACTGTCTTGTCATTTATTACATCTACTCAAATGACCCTTTTTCATCTGTACAGGTGATGGTCCTCTGTACAGAGATGCCCTTATCAATTGCAATGTGATTCCTCCCTTGCTGGCTCTGGTGTCACCTGTAACTCCAGTAAATAACCTCTATTTTCTTGACTTAATGGCTGTTAATCACTTGGGTAATGGGTGAATGGTGATGACCTATTATCTGACTGCTACAAATAGCAAGCTGTTTGTATAGCGGAATGAGACCCTCTCCTAAACTGCTTTTGAGGACCCTGCTAGGCAGACATGTTAGTCTTCAAACTCACGTGATGTTTAGCTTTCCCTTCCAGGTTACTTCTAGCTTACAATGGTCAAATGTAAAACTGGTGCAAGACAGACTTCCATATGGAAGGGCTAAACTTGCCCTAAAGCAATGCCCTTCTGCAATGGTGTCGGTTCATACTGTTTTCTGTCTCTGGGGAAGCTGAACATCAGAGAAGCATAAGATGGATGGAGATAAGCTCTGAGGGGCTTTAACAGTGGTGCTGATGCTTCCAGGTGTCCTGTCCTATCCCATGGGTGTGGTGGAAGCTGTACTGTATGCTTTCTGTAGGCATAACTAAGGCCTTTCAGGGTAGTGTTAGCGAATGCCCTCTAGGCCCTCTGAGTTACCTTGTAAGATGTTAAAACCTTTCTGGCTGCTCTGTTCCTAGCCTGACTTCATCTTGCTTCCTAGGGATCCCTGTGAAACATGACAACATCAACTCATATGTGCAGCCTGGTAGTGGCAATACTTTGAACCTAGCTGCCACTGTTCTCCTGGAGCGTCTGACTCCCTCTTACTAGGATAAACTGTCTGAACAATGCCCTTAATCAAATTCCTGAGGTGACCTGTGCTAGAACAATATCTCTAATTAATGCTACTATTAAAATACATTTTTGTCTGAGGAATGGTCTGTAATTTGTCCCAGCAGATAAGCTGCTTGACATCTTTGTAGCTTGTCATGCCACCAGACCTGAAGTTTTTGGAATTCAACATTGGGGGCAGGTAGGGAACTGACTGTCTTAGTCTCTTACCCATTTCATCTCTCATCCAAAAAAATGCTTCACCCCTTCATTACAGAAGCTGCCTTCTGGCTACTTGAGCATAAGTGTACTGGCTGCTTGATAACATCTGAGTTGTAGGGACTGGAAGCAAGGTGCTACCTCTTCAACACTCATTAGTCAACACTCATTAGTCCAGTAAGTTTCTGTGGACTGGAAGATTTTTATGAGACTCCCTTGTATTTCAGGTTGGGTTCCTGAGAAACATCACATGGACGCTGTCAAACCTCTGTAGGAACAAGAATCCCTACCCTCCCCTGGATGCAGTGAAGAAGATGCTGCCAGTCCTCATCTGCCTCATGCAACATGAAGACAAGGACGTAATTTCTGACTCCTGCTGGGCTGTGTCCTATCTGACTGATGGCTCCAATGATCGCATCCAAATTGTGGTTGATACAGGGATTCTCCCGAGGCTGGTGGAACTTATGGCCAACCCAGAGTTGATCGTTATGGTAGGAAATGCAGTCTTCAGTTTCTGTATCTGTCCCTTAATATAGGAAGCACCTACTTCCTAGAGTGGCAGTATATCTAAGGAGGGAAAAGGCATGTTTCCTTACTGTCTGTGGCTAGTGTGGCCTTTCTGGACTACAGTATTAGTTCAGTTACTGGTGAAGTTAATATTCTGTACCAACTTGCTGTGACTGGCAGACTGGATAGAGAATGTAAAGTTGCTTAGAGCAAAATGGGAGGACAGTAGGTCAGTAAATACAACAGTAATCATCCACTATGCTTTCCTCATTTGAAGGATCAAGCACTTGACCTTGCTGGACTTCCTGGCAGGTATCCCTTGAGATAAGGATTCTCCTCATCTGTTCTAACCTCCTCACCTGTCCTAATCTCTATCTAGACTCCAGCCCTCCGTGCCATTGGGAATGTAGTCACAGGGACTGATGAACAGACCCAGGCAGCTATTGATGCTGGTGTCTTGGCTGTCCTGCCTTATCTTTTGCGACATGCAAAGCCAACTATACAGAAGGAAGCAGCATGGACTCTCAGTAACATTGCAGCAGGGCCTTGTCGGCAAATCCAGCAACTCATTACTTGTGGATTATTGCCACCTCTGGTGGAGCTGCTGGATAAGGTAAGAGGCAGGGGCACAGCATTGTACATGCAGTTATTGCGAAACAATGTTCGAATCAATCTGTGATGCTCTGTTTGTGAAGCACTCTGAGGTGGCTCTTGGGCATGTGGTATCTGCTTCAACATTGTCAAAAGGCTTAGAACAGCCTGAACACTTAGCCACGCTTTGATACTAACAAGTCTCTGAGCTACTCCTGACACCTGTCAGGTGTCTACCCAGTGCTCAAAGCACTTGGAAAAGTGGCCCAGTACAAGCTCAATACAAAGGAAAACAGCTAGTCCTCATCTGACATACTCTTCTTGGAGCCCAAGCTTTAGCTGCACTCTCTTGTGGTTGCTCTTTCAGGGAGACTTCAAAGCTCAGAAAGAGGCTGTGTGGGCTGTGGCCAACTTCACGACAGGAGGCACTGTGGAGCAGGTGGTAGAACTTGTCCAGTCTGGGGTGCTCAAACCTCTGCTTGACCTACTCTCAGCCAAAGATAGCAAAACTATCTTGGTCATCCTGGATACCATTGCAAATCTCTTCCTGGTAAGATCTTGCTTCCAGCAGTTCTTGTACTCCTTTGGGGATGTAGATCTTACATCTCATCCCCAAAGGAGCAAAGTGTGAGTGTTCAGCTTGCATCATGTGGCTAGAACAGCTCCTCCTAGAACACTACTGAGCTTGCAAGGATAATTGTTTGACTTAGTGGTGTTTAACTTGTTCTTGCTCCCTCTTGGGAGCTCAATGTTGCCCAGCTCTTGGGACAGCCTAAAGTGTTCCTCTTACTAAACTCCTATGACTTTAGTCTATCTCTGGAAAGTAAAACATGAATGTGCTAATCCCCAAGCTGTAAAGAAATGAAGGTCTTGCAGAAATCTAACTGCAGAGAAAACAAGTGGTCTCAGGGGTCTCCACATGACTGCTGAGCTCCCTGACAGCTAATAAGTCTACTCACCTGAGTTTGTTTCCTCTAGTGCTATGGCACCGGTGAAATGGCTTTTGCAAATGAAATATTGGTGGCAGGTCACACTTGCCGCTTCTCAGTGTGTGGATGTAACTGAAGATTTTTTGCTAGCTTGTTTGGGTAGCAGTCAAGCCACAATGTGGTAGTCCCAGCAGAGACAGTATGTCATCTGCACAGTAGTAGATCCTTGATCTCTGCTATAACCCAAAACAGGAAAGGGACTATGGTCACTTGCCCCTGTTAGGCTGGGGTTACAGTAAGTCTAACTGAGCTGAGGTAGCCTTGGTTATATTTGCCCCTTGATTGTCTAACTTCCCAGGCAGCTGAGAAGCTGGGAGAGACAGAAAGACTGTGTCTCTTAGTAGAAGAACTTGATGGTCTGGAGAAAATTGAAGCCTTGCAAACCCATGACAACAACATGGTCTACCGAGCTGCACTGAGTATCATAGAGAAATACTTTGCTGGTGAGGTATGTGACCCTTGTTCTGCTTCTCATCTCAAAATATGAATTATTGCACACTGGAATGTAGCAGGGACCTTAAGGATGCTGAAATAGGCTCTTGGTAATAGACTTCCATAGCAATAGAGTGGGTTCTTGCAGCTCATTCCAGCTGCCTCTAAAGGTCTAGAAGCCCTGACTTGAGTTGTCAGCTGACTAGTTGCACAACAAAAATGGATGCATTGATAGCATCTTGCTGCTGGAATTTAAACTGGCATCAGCTGGAGTTGCTGTGACTGCTCATATGAATACTAAATACAAAGAAGCTTCCTCCTTTGGAGCTGAGTTAGCTTGTCCTTATAAATGGAAGCCTCCTACTCAGCTGATAACTGCTCAGGTTGCTTTTGGATTATTTGACCCTTCCCATCTTAATGAACTAGAAAAAGAATATAGGATGTCAGCTGCTTGTTGGAAGCAAGTCCTGCAACTGTCATGTAGATGCCATGCTTGGACCTAGCCTCACAGATGGGGAAACACCAGGAAAGAAATTTAGTGGCTTTGTCTGATCTCAGAGCTGAGACTCGGATTTGAACTGCAGCAGCAGGGAGTGAGTGTCCATGTTCATTCTTTGGCTAGAACCAAGGCCTCTGGGATGCCCCTGCTAGAGGGTGTGGGGAAGGCTGTCTAATGCAGGCACCTGCCTAAAGGGCTGGGTCCTAGGAGGAATATCTCCTCTGCAAGGCAGTCTTTGCTTGTTGCTGTTACAAGCAGACTCCTGAATTTCAGTGAATTCAGTGCCATCCAGCTACACCTTACCTCTGCCTGTGGGCTTGTTCACTTCCCTCTGAGCTGCAGGGACAATATACTCTGTAAAGAGCGGGAGGACTTGGTTTAGTCCCCAAAGGCCTTGTTAGAGTGAGAAGCTGATCTAGCTTGTTAAAGCAGAACAGTTCTTTAAACAGGGAAAACACTAAGCTGCTGCTGTGCAGGGGGGAGGAGCTTAGGCTTATAAAGCTGTGGAACCTTTAACTGATGGTCACCTAACCTTCTCCTAGGAGAATCCAGATTTGCAGCCTGGGACTGACCAGGATGGGCAACTATATGACTTCTCAGTGGAGAAGCAAGACTTCAACTTCTGAAGATGAAGCACTAGAAAGCAGTGAGCTGCTGGGTGGAGGTGGCTGGTTGGAGCTGGGATCTCCAGACCAAGAGGAACAAAGATGTAGTCTCTTTTTACTTTTGAAATCTATGAATAAATAACACTTCTGGGTTTGTACTACTTGCTTATGATTTTTCTCAAGCTGGTGTTCTAATACTAGTATAGGTTTTTCCTGTAATGTCTAGAGCCCTGCAGAAGTGTACTATGTGATGTTTTCTGGATTAAGAGCATGGGCAGAAATTTTCTGCTGACTGCTTGACTCAGATTAAGCTGCTAAAGAGTAGGGTGTTACCATCAAATCCAGGTCTGTCTCAGTGCTTGTGCTGAAAAGGTTGCTTGTTCTAGGCTTGGAGTATCTGAAATATAGCTCAGAAAAAGCTGTTCAAGAGCTGTTTTGGTCTTCTGCTGGAGGTGAGAATGCCTCTCTCTAGAGGAAGCTCTAGCATGAGGAAGAAATAAGTCAGGAGAACTTGGATCACTGTCACCCAGTCCCTGTAGTGCTTCCTGCTTGTAGCTGGGCCTGGATAAAGGAGCTGCTGAGCAAACATCAGCTCTGATGGCAGCAGGGATATGTCAGAGGCAGTTGTTGAAATGGGAGCTAATTTGCCTCCCACTTTAGCTTCACAGATGCTATCCACTAATTCAGAGTCCATTGATCTGACTCTGCCTAGAGCTGCCTGTTGAGACTGAGGGACCTGTATTTCAGGTTTCCAGTAGGTGTTGCTACCTCTTGTTGAGAGAAGGCTTCTGTCTGAGCCCCTTGCTACTTCAGGTTTCTCCACTGTTCAGCCTGCGGTGGGTGAGGAGAGTTTATGAACAGCTTCCATGGGGTTCCAGTAGCCCTGCAGCTGTGGCTAGGGTAGACTTGAATGGGCTCTGGCAGATACACTGCTGCACAAACATTGTGCTGCATGTTCAGAATGAGCTGCTGGACACTGCTACTCAGTACTGCTTGTCCTCATAGCTGCTGATGGGTTGTGGAGGGCTCTGCTGGTGTTGGAGAGGGCAAGCCTCAGCGCTTGAAGCCTTGTCCAAGGGCTTTGCTCCATGCTGAACAGCATCATTGTGCCCCTGTGTTTAGGGGCAACATAACTCTTGGATTTGGGGTGGCAGCTTCTGTTGCTGCTGTAATGGGTTTCACTCTTTAGTCTCTCCAGCTTCAACCTGTAACTGCACCTGAGTGGTTCAGGGCTCTGCCTCCTTGGGTGCAGAGAGGTGTGACAGAATCTAATCTGAAAGGGAAAACCTGCTTCCTGGGAGAAGCTCTGCCTGTGGCCTGGATTTGTTCTCTAGCAGGAGTTAAGCTGTCCTTCTCCAGTCTCCTTAGGAAAAGGAGTTAGACAGTGAAGTCTGGTTGTGCTCCCTGCCCTGCAAAGAGGCATGCAGTCCTGACTGTGTGGCCAGAGTAGGGATCACCTGCTTAATATTAACATGCTGAGCTGCTGAATTGCAAAGTAATTCCTATTTTTTTATTTCTTGGATCCAAAACCATAAACTTAAAACTGTGATAAAGCAATGTCTGAACATGTAGCTGAAACAATCACCTGGGAAAGTCCTTCCTTTGTGCCAATGGGTTAGCATAAAGGGCTCCAGCTCAGCTGCGTGCACCTCCTTGTAGTGCGTTGCTGACAAGGCTGATGCTGCATCTGGAAACGCTCATATTTCACCAGGTAAAAAGAATCTGACGCAGGTGCTTCCTCAGTGTAAATGGAGATGTAGACCGGAGCTGGGCTCTGCATGGCTGCTCTGACTTTGGTCCAGCGCAGGGCTTTGTCCTGTGTTTCAGATTGTCTGTGCTGGGCCTGGCCTGTGGGCTGGGAAAGGAAGGGTGGAGCAGGTGGCTAGGAGGACTTTCTTCTAAGGGTGTTGATGCTCTGACTTGAAGCAAGCTAAAAAGAGCAAGGGCAGAGCTGTCTGTCTTTTTTTCCAGCTTACCTGTGCATGCTGGAGAGGCCTGCCAGTGGTGGATAGTATTATGCAGAGCTCTGAGAGCAAGTGGATAGCTTAAACTGCAACCAAATGGTGCCCCTAAAGCCCAGAACATGATGGAGAAAACAACGTGACCCCCTCTTTAAGAACATGGGTAGGAGTATGCATCCTCCATAGCCACCAGCCTTGTGGAGAGCTGCACCATGAGCAAGGCAGAGGCAGCATGGCTTCGACTGATGCTGTTGTACAAACGCGGCTGGAGAACTGGGAACGGTGTCTGTCTGAACACAGCTGCCTGCTCGGCTGTATGTACCTGCCTGATGCCTTGTGTGTTTGGGAGGCTGCTGCCTCAGCAGGCGCGTGAGCTACCTGCAGGCATCTGCTTGCCCCTTTAATGAGTGGTGCTCTCCTCTAATCACCGCTGGCCCCGGGCACAGGTGGCAGTTGCCGCTTTGGCATTCAGCTCCAAAGGGTTGGAGACACCGACTTCTCGCATCACCCTCCGTCTCCCTGGCGTGACCCTCCTTCCCTTGCTGCTGCAGCCAGCTCACAGGCGCGGGGCGAAGGATTAGTCGGGGAGCTGTTCACGGGGTGGCTGCTTCCCAAAGGCAGATTAAGAGTAGCTTGACCCTGGCTTCTTGGCAAAGCCCCTGGCACCTTCCTCCTCCTCGGGTGTCCACACCTCGCTGCTGGGCGAAGCCGAGGCTGCAGCACAGGAGGGGACGGCGGGGGGTCTCCTGCTGCCTGGGCTCATCCTCTGCTTAGAGATGCACCAATAAGTAGTTTTTCTAATTAAAGCACCCTGCATCTGAACCCCAGAGAAGCCGGATGATGGCTGCTCCATCCCTGGCTCTCTAGAGCTCTACAAAGGCGGTGCTGGTGCCTGTGCTGGCTCCTTTGTCAATAAAGGACACCGTAAAGGGGGTAGGGGCTCTTCCAAAGTACCTTTATTCCGAATTATTCATTTTCTGCTGCCACAGGAACACTCAGCAACCTCCATGGGACCATGTAAATTAGTTATGGGGGCTCTGACTTTGTAAGACTTGATCGAAGGGGGTTTCGGTGGCAGTTCCCAGGGATGCAAAGCAGGGAGCTGGGGCCTGCGCTGCCCCTGACTCACCCGGCCTGCCAGGAGCCGGCTTGGGGAGTTACGCAAGCCGAAAACTGATGGCTGGAGAAAAGAAAGAAGAAATAGGAGAAACAGCAAGTTCAGCTCCCTGGAGCGTGGGGTGGGAGAAGCAGCAGCGCCGGAGTTGGCCAGGAGGCAGGAGTCTGTGCCCGGGCGAAGGAGAGTCCCAGCAGCGGCCGAGACAGGGGCTGTGCCGGGAACCGCGTAACTCGGGGCTGCGGGAGCCAGCTCTGCCGGCAGGGGATGGGACCGAGCCCTGGTTAGCGTGGCTGGGCAGGGGGAAAGGTCGGGGAGGTGGATTTGGGGGAAGAACGTGAACGGCGGAAAGCATTGCTTGAGTCTCCAGTTTTTTTGCTGCACCTGATGCTTGGCCGTAGGTTGTCGGAGGCTTTCTCTTCTCCGTCGCCTGTATTCTGCATTTTCTTCCTGGCATTTACGGAGTGGGGTTTCTTCCTCCTCTTTGCCTCGGAGGAACCGCTAGTGAGAGTGGTTCCCAGCTGATCTGTCGCTAGGCTCAGTTAAGATGCTGCAGACTTTGAGCAAACAGACTGTAACAGCTACAGCTCGGTCCCTCCGAGTGATGATCTGGAGCTGAAAACAAACAGCGAGGAAAGTGTGCCGCGGGGAGCCGAGACGCTGGGGACCAGCTCAGCGGCAGGCTGGAAATCGAGCAGCAGGGCTGTCGGGGCTAGCCATAAACATCTTTGCCGTGCTCCTCCGCCCTGAGCACGCTCGAAAAGTGAGAGCCCGACGCGCTCTGTCACTGCAGGGGACCCGCCTGGTCCTGAGCTGAGCTCTCAGTTAGCCAACGCCGGCACGCAGCAAGAGCAAGGTCCTGGGCGAGGACCGAAGGGCCTCACGCCTTCCATTAAACAGCACTGGGAAAGGATGGGCAGAGCAAAGGAATAAAAGCTGTGGTTTAAAACTGAAGATCCTCTCTGCTCAGCACAACAGCGGTACTTTCGAAATCCCGAATTAAGGCGTGCGCTGGTCGGACTAACGAACTTAGCCGCTAACCCTCCGCGTCCCTTTCTGCTTCCAGAGCCTCCCTGCGCGCGCGCCCCTTGCTTCGGGTCTGGCCGAGAGGCGGGGAGGGTGAGAAGCCGCGGAGCCAGCCCTGCCGCTGTCCCCTGGCAGTAGCCAGCGACGAGCTCGGCGCGAACGCGGTCAGGAGCGACGCCGAGCCCGGCACGCCCCGTCCTCGTCCCCGCTTCCAGTTCCATAAATCAGCCCGATCGGGGAACTAGGTCATCTCTTTGCCTGCAGGAAAAATAGCTCACGTTTGCTCTACAGTAGTATTTGCTACTTCTGTCTGGCTACGCAGGCCCGCATTGAGCCCGGCGTCTGCTCCGCGGGGACGGCAGCACGTGTCTAAGCAAACAGGACAACCTAGTCTCAGCCAGCTGGGTGTAAAAGAAGGCTGGCCCGGAGGTTTGGCGCAGGGAGGTTGGGGGATGCGCCGTGCCTCGGCGGACAGGGAGGATTTAGGGATCCTTTCAGGATTTTTCTTTCAGTAGCGATTTTGTTTTTGGCTGGCAGCAGAGGTGAGCGGGCTTGTTCAGCGTACACGCATCCTGGCATTGCAAATAGAAGTTGGTGTATGTTTTTTTTTTTTTAAATTTGTTAGTTCGTAAATCAATAGGCTGGGGACGGGTCACGGCAGAGGCGCAAGGACCAGGCCCCAGCGTTAACTGCTGGCCGACCAGGCATTTGGGGAAGCAGTGAGCAACGAGGTGCTCGGGGGGGTTGCATGGGGCGCGGGGGCCACGGCCAGGCTGCTCCCACGGCATCGTCTCCGGCCAGTGGCTGCGTCTGCGGGGGACCGCGGGCAGCCGGGTGGCCCCCCGGGCACATCCCGGCCTTGTGGGCGCGCGGGGACGAGCACCTGAGCCCGCTGGGGGCTGAGCTGCCCTCACCCCCAGACCCACGCACCAGGCTCTCGGGTTGGCACCGCTCTGCTTGAAACCTGGCCCCGTGTCCCCCCCCCCCCCAAAACATCACCCCTCTGCTGCACCCTGCGCCCTGCCACACTGCCCCGGCCCCCACCCTCCCTACTCCACCCACCATTTCCTCCCCTCCACCCTGCCCTGAGCCGCCCACACGCTCCATTCACCCCTCATCCCACCCCAGCCACCCTCCATTCACCCCTCATCCCACCCCAGCCACCCTCCATTCACCTCCATCCCACCCCCACGCACCCTCCATTCACCGCCATCCCACCCCAGCCACCCTCCATTCACCCCTCATCCCACCCCAGACACCCTCCATTCACCCCCCATCCCACCCCAGACACCCTCCATTCACCCCCCATCCCACCCCAGCCACCCTCCATTCACCCCCATCCCACCCCAGCCACCCTCCATTCACCCTTCATCCCACCCCAGCCACCCTCCATTCACCCCTCATCCCACCCCAGCCACCCTCCATTCACCCCCATCCCACCCCAGCCACCCTCCATTCACCCCCATCCCACCCCCACGCACCCTCCATTCACCCCCATCCCACCCCAGCCACCTTCCATTCACCCCTCATCCCATTCCAGCCACCCTCCATTCACCCCCATCCCACCCCAGCCACCCTCCATTCACCCCCATCCCACCCCAGCCACCCTCCATTCACCCCCCATCCCACCCCCACGCACCCTCCATTCACCCCTCATCCCACCCCAGCCACCCTCCATTCACCCCCCATCCCACCCCCACGCACCCTCCATTCACCCCTCATCCCACCCCAGCCACCCTCCATTCACCCCCATCCCACCCCCACGCACCCTCCATTCACCCCCCCCACGCACCCTCCATCCCACCCCCAGACACCTTCCATGCACCCCCACCCCCCTCCATGCACCCTCCAAGGGACCCCCGTGCCACCCCCACGCACCCCCTGTATCACTCCTACCCACCCCCTCTGCCGCCCCATCCACCCTCCGGGCCCCCATGTCACCCCCATTGTTACCCCCGCCCCGCCTCGCCCCCCCGCCGGGCCCCGCCGTCGCCCCCTCTCCGCCCCGCCGCCAGGGGGCGCTGCCGCTCTCCTCCCCCCCGCCCCCCTCCAGGCCGACCTCACCTCCATGGCGGCGGCGCGCGGCCGCGCCGCGCTGCGTGCTGACGTGCGCCGCCCCCTCTCCCGCGGGCGGCGGGGCGGGGGCGGCGCCAGCGCGCTCTCCGCGGCCGGGCCGGGCCGGGCGGCGGGGCTGAGGCGGGCGGCGGCGGCGGCGGCAGCAGGCCCGCATGGGGGTGCCCGGGGCCGGCGGCTGAGACCGGCTCCCCCAGCCCGCGCCCGCGATGTCGAACCCCGGCACCCGCCGGAACGGCTCCAGCATCAAGATCCGCCTCACAGGTAACGGCGCCGCCGCCGCCGCGCGGCCCTCCCGCCGCTTCCCCCCCGCACCGCCGCCTCGCCCGCCCCGGCCTGGCCGCCTCGGCGCCGGCGGCCGCCGCCCCCTCCGGGCCGCGGCCTGGCGGCAGGGCCGGGCGCCGCGAGGGGGCGAGGCCGGCCGGGCTGCCGCCGCTACCGGCGCGAACTTTCCCCGGGCCGCCCCCCCCCCCCCCATATATAATATATATATATACACATATATCCCTAATATATCTTGGCCCCCTGGCCCGCGCCGTTGCCCCCCGGCGGGGTGTCAGGTGCGCAGCCCGGCGCTGCGGGGGCCCCCGGGGGGGGGGGGGGCTCCGGGCCCGGCTCCCCCCCCCCCCCCAACCGCCGCCCGCCAGGACCGACCTCGGCCTCCTGCTCCGCCGCCGAGTTTCCCTTGGGCCGGGCAGGCGCTCTGTGCTGGGAGAAAATGTGGGTTTAGTCGCGGGCCAGGGCTGCCTCCTTCCTCCCCGGCCGCCCCTTCCCCCCTTTTCTCCTTCAGCAGATCGCTCATCCGGCTCCCGAAGTTGCTTCGCTGAGCGATAAGGGGAAGGGGGGAAGGAGCGATAAACTGCGCACCCGCGTGTGGATAAGCCAATTCTGTGTTGCACCCTCCAAGAGCTGGATTAAATCTTCTGGAAGCTGCCCCGGTTGATACTGAGGCTGCTTCCTTAATGGAAAAAGGGCAGAGTTTCTGAGGGCTACGGTGTGAATTATTGATAAATAAAGCCCAGTCCAGGCCTCCAAGGCAACAGGTGCAAACTCGGAGAGCTCTTTCAGCGAACCGCCGTGCTGCTCTGGGTCAGTAACGCTGATCTGCACGGAGTTGTTTCCCTGGGTGCGTTAGGCATCGTCAAATAATGGGGAAGCAGCACTCCTGCAGTTACACACAAGATTAACTTGCTTCTGGCATATAATGCAATCAGTCAGAAATAACTCCTAAAAAAAAAAAGAATCCTGCTTTTTTAATCATTTTTGTTTGGTTTTACACTGCTCTGGCTTTAAGAGACTAAAGTTTCTGGGAAAAAACATAAATAGGACAATCCTTTTCTTGGATGTGAAAAGGTTAAAAAAGGATTTAGGGTGTATGTTTGATCTGAAATTACAGTTTTGCACTGATGCGTGTTAAATGTCAAAGCAGTCCTTAATATAACTTATTTTATGCAACCCAATAAATAAAAATGTTGCAAGAGAAGTAGCTTCTGCCATGCTTACAGCCCTCCTCAACGTGAGGGTATTCTTTAAATAGCAGAAAAAAGCTGTTGGGTTTGATTTTTAAAGGAGGAGTTCTGCATCAAAATGCTGTTTTACTTCTAGCTTGCACTGTTCTCTCTTATTTGAGAACGTTTTGGACATTTTCTGGAATAGAGTGAAGGTTTGGTTTGTTAAATAACTGGATAGATTTTCTTGTTCATATATTCCCCCCTCCCCAAAGAAAAGCTGTACTGAAGAAACCTCCAGCTTGCTCAATCATATCTTCTGTCCTTATGAGCATTCAACCTGGGTGGTGTGCCAAAAATTGCTGTATTTAATCAAAAAATAAATTGCTTTGGGAGAGGTGTTGCTTTGGGAGAGGTGTAGCTTTGGAATCGTTAAGAAACGTGTTCCTGGCTTCTCTGGCAACTAGCTTCTCGACTTACCTGTTTCAAATAGCTGTAGCTAGCATGACTTTTTTTTTTTTTTTTTTTTTTTGGAATCTGTTTTGGTATTGGGAGATTTGAGCTGAATTAAATCAAGACACAGCGCATCTTCTGTTATGGTTTACTACCCGCATTGTGTTTCCTGCGATTATAGCCATTTCTGTTTTCCACTCCTGCAAGGAACTGTGTAAATGCCACTTAGTTTGAAGATGCCTGTGAGGGTTACTTTGTAAACGAGAAGTCGACAGTGATAGCATCTTCCGTACTTTTTGAAAGACATACTTTTTTCTTGCATGTTAGGAAGGTGCTTGTATTAGCACTGTGCTGGGATTATTTTATTTATGTGAATATATATATAAAAAAGTTCTGGCTCCTCTGATGTTTATCAGAAGTGATCTTCTAGCCTTATGTGGAATGGTGTCAGTCCTATCCTGATACAAATCATAATGAAGGAAAATGGCAAATAATGCATCCTGTTTAAAAAAAAAAAAAAAAAAAGAGAAAATGCGGTAATAGCAAGTAAGTTGGATGACAGATTAAAGTGACTTTATCTTCTGTGCGTCTCAAACATGGTAATCTCTCTTCGTATCTGAGTTTCCCCAAAAGCCTGTGCAAAGTTCCTTGTATTTCCGATGGAGCTTTCACCACTGCTAGAGATGTCTAGAATTGTTCCAAGAGACAAGGCCGTAAATATCTTTGGCTCTTACAAGTTAAGGTAAACTGAGCTATCACCAGGGTAGTGTAACAGTGAATGACTTATTTAAAAAAAGATGGAAATAATAAAAAGATATTTTAAGTTCTGCAGTGTACGTGCTTGAAAAGTCCACTGAGTGTGTTCTGGGTTGGGGAGGAATGCAATCCAAAGACCAAGGGACCTTTGCTGAGTGCCTCCCCACCTCCTTTTTCCTTTTTTTTTTTTTTTTCTTTCCTCCCTTTTAAGTGATGTGCTTTTGTCTAAAACCTTTTGTTTGCTGCTGCCGTCACTGTCCCCTGGGGAAGTTCCAAAGGGTTTATCAGCTCCAAGGCTTGCATCCTTCTTGCTCATGCTGTTATATCACCCAGAAGTACGTGTGAAAACTGCAGTCTCATTGTGCTAGATACCAGAGATGCTCCTGTTCCAGGTAGCTTGCAGATTAGGTGGCACATAGAGTTGGAAAGAGAGTGAAGAGGTGGGCAAAACATGTAACATTTTTACCAAAAAAATTTGCGAAGTTGTATTTTGACTTTATCAGTACTATTTCCTTTTTTTTGTTGTCGTCGTTTTTCTGCTGTGTCTTACCTGAGGTGTTAAAAGTTGGCTGGCTTCTAAATGCCGGGGAATGTAGAAGAGATCTGGAAGGAAAAGGCATTAGTTTTAACTTTATGGATCACTTCATAGATGGAGCAGGAGGGGAGGAGGATTTCATGTGTAAGGGTCAGAATGCATGAAAATGTGAGATGGCTATTTTGAGGGCTGATCGCAAAGCCGGTTTCTTTAACAGAAAAGCAGCAGTTGGTATAAATGGGTATAATAGGAGACTACAAATAACCATCTCCAAGTATCTAACTTAGCTGCAACTGGGAGTACTTGAGAGCGTAAAAATGTGTTCCTCATTAGCAGACCAGGTCTGAGAAGTTGCTGGGCCGCTGTTTGTCATTGTTTCAGTTGCATCAGTGTGGCTTTTAGTGGGGCTTCTTTGTAAACTGGGTCACTGAAAAATGCATGTTAAAAGTGTTCCCTAAAGTAAGTAATTTTTTAAATTTTTTGTTTTAATTTTAAATCCATGGCAGTGAAATTGCCCAATTCAAAGCACAGCTGTCGTAGAGTCAGGGCAGCTTGCTTAGATGCAGGAAGCTGATTCTGTGGGTGCTTGCACCGTCTTTGGGACGGCCGAGGTGGAGCGGTTCGAGGGGAGACCTCGACAGGGTCAGGACAGTGGTAGGAGGCAGTGGTTTCGAGGGTACAATTTTTACAGAATAGGTGTCGCAGTAGAGGTTGTGGTGGGAGGACGTAAGTGAGAGTCCTCACAGTTGTGATGGGAAGGAAAATTTGGTGTTAGTAGCATTATGGAGAAATGAGCAACCAGATGTAGAAGTTGGCAGTTTGTGAAATAAGTGGAAGAGTTGGAGGGGATTTATTGGCGGCGAGTTTCCTTCCTGCAGGAAAGGTTACGGCGCTTGGTAGTGGCACAGAAAGGGAAAGAGGAAGTGGTGATACAGATAAGTGTCCTAAACACTGCTCTCGGTTTATTGTAGTTAGCGCAGCTTAGGGAAGTCTCATCTGCAAAGCCTGAACGATTAGTATCTTTTAAATGAGTGGTTCGCAGTCATTTTGCAGATATTCATTTGTAATTTAAGGAAACACTAAAGAACACAGTGACTTCAAGTACAGAGTAAAATACTGTATTACTTCAAAAGCAATACACTTAGGGTTGTTAAAAGGGCAAATTTTAAAAACACGGCACATGTTAGTATGTTTTGCTTTCCTTTCGTGACTAATGTAGTATTGATCGATGTAGCAAAGTTAACTGACTGATCAATAGCAACACTAATATTGGTGACCTAGACAGCTTTATGTCCTATTTTCAGAAACAATGAGTGTCTGTGTAGGGATCTCTATAGCAGAAGTAAAAATATTTCCTAGGCTATCTGTAGTGTTATGTTCTTACATTAGAAAGATTAGTGGTTGCAGACCAGCATAGTTCTGATGCTAGCATTGGTGTAGGAGAAGGATGAAGGCTGAGATGGCTGACAGGTCGGCCAGCCTGAGGTTAGCATGTGGAATTTAACATTGGACTGGTTGTGTATAGTGGAGAGGGTGGTGGGAAATAGCAGTTTAGCAGCTGCAAATTTTGCGTGGTAAGTTGGGAGCGTGTTGAAATCTGTGCCTAGTTGTTTTCTTGTTGTTAGAATTTTCTTTATTTCCCATCCCTCTGGGAGTGAGTTGCCTGGCGCTTTTGTGGTCGGAGCTCTGGCCTGGACCTCGATTCGAAGCTTCACCGCAGGTTTCCTGTGCGATGTTGAGCAAGTCACTTCAGCTCTCTGCCCATTGGTGTTATGAAGCACTAGCATTTTTGTGAAGGTAAATTCCTGGCTATTAAGAGGCCCTTTGATAGGGATGACAAGAGGCTTGTGGCATATAACTAGGGGACTTAAAAATAAATAAATAAATAAATAAAATAAAATGAAAATCGTGCTTTCATGGGAGAAGGTGAGAGTGCAACCTTTCCATAGGCCAGCTGGCATCTTTTTACTGCCAGAGTGGGAATCCAAAGAGCAGCCTTTTCCTCTGGGCAGGCTGGTGGGTAGCGAGTCTCCTTTTTTATTTCTCCCAGTAAGGCAAAACCGTGCCAGCACCATTGTCCTGGTGGAAGTAAATTCACTCTCCAAAAGGAGTTTGCTTGAACGTTCCCCTCGGGCAGGGAAAGTAGAAACAATAACTACTTTATTCCTAACTTGAAACTTTCTTTTCTCAGCCTGAATGTCTTGGTATAAAGAAATGTAATTTGGGATGTGACTGTGCAGTTATTTAATGATTACTTCTTTTTTAATTCCATATTACCCACCAGCTTAAGAATTGCTTTCTCACTGTTTCTTTAAACGCTTTTGTTGTGTTTATAAAATTTTGTGGTGTCTGTCTTTTTGTGCTGAGAAGTTAAACATCAATCCGGTGGTAACTGTGACAGTGTTTTCCATTTCCTGGTGCACCAGTCAGTGTTAGGTTGCGATGTTATGTATCCGGGCAGTTGACCTCTTCCTCACAGCAGCCAAGAAACTGCTAAAACTGCCATTGCAGATAAATAAAACGAGACCATCAGATTTGTTTTCTGTGGCCTTCTGAAGGTAGGTCTGGTGTGTTGCAGGAGGGAGAATTGCCGTCTCCTTTCTGTATGTAACATCAGTGTTTGTGGTGGTTTTGGCGGTTGCTTTGGATCGCTGCCCAACTTTAAGCAAGTCCAGTTGACGTGCTTCGAGTTGGATTGATCTGGTTAGATTACTTGCTACTATTTATGGTTCTAGAGTTAAACGGGGTCTCTCTTGACTGCCCCGTTGGTTTGGGCCGTGATACTTGAGGTAGCACGATAGCGCAGATTGGTTTGGAGAGGATAAGGTTAAACCGACATCAGAGCGTGCTTGCGACCTTTAGGCATGTATGCATCAGAGCAATTTGTTTAAAACTTGAGGGAGGAGAGTATAAAAGAACTAGCTAGAAGAGACTGCTGCTCTTCTCCCACCTCTCCCACTAGGGATGGACCTTTACTTGGTATGTTTTCCTACGGCAATTCCTCTGGAAACGGTGAAAGCGTTGGTGTGAAAAGGACCAAGTTCTAAAATATCATTGAAAGCTTTTATCTGTATTAGTGCTTTGATTATTCACATTTAGGAACTGACAACTTCATAACAATGGTTTATTTTCCTAGAGTGAAACAAGCTTGTGCTACTGCCATTTTACTGAAAATTGTTCCTTTTATACCAGCAGCTCAGAACTGGGACGTTTTGTTGCCCTGGCCCCCTCTCCCCCATTTTTTTTGCCATTGAGATCTTAAATTTGGAATTACTTGTTGACAACCACCATGTTATGTTTCCTATTGTAGATAGGCTTCAGAGTGTGTGGCTGTGTCAAGGTCTCAAGTTTAGTCCTTGATGCTCTTGCTCACACCCAGCTGCCGCCGCCTCCATTAACAGTGAGGACAGCACTGCAGTGGAGTGACTTCAAACGTTTTTACCTTGATATCAAGGTAAAAATCTTCCTCAGGGTGTATCCTGGAAAGCCTGAAGTTAGACTTGCAATCAGTCGATATTGAACGCTCAGGTTGCTGCTGGTGCTGAGGAAGCTGCGTTGCTGGAAGATTATGATGTTTCAGGTGCTTACAAATGAGTTCCTGCAGATATTGCTGCAAGGATTGAACATGTTATTTTGTTGCTAGTCTGACCCCCGTTGCCAGAAACTTGTCACCCGCCCCAGGAAAACAGGCAGAAGAAAGCCTGTGCTCATACTTCAGCTGCTTCAGACTACGTTCAGCTTCTCCGCGTAAATCTGTCTTAACAATTTAAGCTAAGACGCTGGACTTTGAAGAGCTGAGGTATGAGCACGTGCTGCCTTCTGTTAGGGGGAACTGACTTAAAGAAACGGAAAAGAAAGAGTGGTAATTTCTTACACCACACAGCAAGCTTTGCTAGAGCTTGTTTATCAGTATATATTAATCTGTAAAAGATTTATCTAAGCATTAATGTAACAGAGGAAACTTGCAGGTATGTTTGCTGAAGTGTCAGTAGTTCAGTAACGGGTTAAGATGCTACAGTGTTTCTAAACTTTGTTTCACTTCTGTTTGAATGGAAATTTAGTAATTTCTGAGAGGCGATCGCTGGGAGTATTTTTCTCTGTTTCCCTTCGCTGTCATGCTTATGAAAGTCTTAAGAATGCAAAAAAGGGAGTTGGGGGCAAAACAGAGTGAACAACTTTGTTTCAAATATTCTCTTTACGAAGCGGCAACTACCTTGAGAATATTTGGGGGTATAGGAGCTGGATGATAAATTTGACGGTAGTCTGGCTGAATTGGCAGAATACGCTTGCATGCTGTTTTAGAAAGAATCTCTCCACAGGGCTGTAATAGCTTGATGCCTTCCTCTTCAGCAAGTCATTTTTGTCAAGTTAAAGGCCAAAATTCAAACTGGCTTGTTGTCAAGGACACTAAGCACAGCAGGCAAAAATCCCCAAGGCTACCCAATTCACAGCGTAGATGATAAAGCAGGCCGAGCATGGTTTACTCTTTTCCCCTCCCCCCGAAAAACCCTCTTGCCTTTTTTTGAGGAATATTGACGCTCTTATGCACGCTAACAGAACGCAACGGCAAGTATTTAAATGGAAGGTCTGTTCCTCTGTTTGTGGGCAAAACAATCCGTTATTGTTTCGGAGTGATGGGGAAATAATGCACAATCCTGGCAGCGACTGTGCGACGGTGCGCGCTCCTCCATCGCTTCCAGCCGCGGTCACCTCCGCTGCAGCCGAAAGGGATCGCCGCTGGAGCGCCCTGCATGCGGGAGCACGAGCCCTCCGCCTCGGCTCTTGTCGATGCGGCTCTTCCAGAGGGTTAAGCTCACAGTCCTAAACCTTGCCATCGTGACCGTAAGAAGTGATGAAAAATCCTGTGGAATTAGGCGTAATAGCGTTCTATTTTATACTTTAGTTCCTCATTCTCATTTAAGAATATACTGTGAAGTGCAACGCGAAGCCACGATGTTAAGTTGAAGTCTTTAATGCTCACTAAAACACTAGAGGATTATTATGTGTGTCCCTGAATTTCCTCGCTAATGTTCAAATTTAACCATAGGGTTTTTTTTGAATGGTAGATGTTTATTTCCCAATTGATTACAAAGAAGCCCAGCTGAAAGAAATGTAATTCACTTCTTTCTTTCATCAGAAACCTGATGTTACCAACTCTTTCTTTAGCAGTAATTTTTGCTTTTACTGGTAACCAGTAGTAGGTGAAGAAAAATTTTGGATAGGATGCAATCTTTTTTTTCTCCCCTTCAACTTTCTACATTTTATTTAGAGTAAAATTTCATTTTCTGTATGAGTGAATTAGGAGGAATAACATTTCCTCTGACCTCTTTATATGCATTTCAGTCTTCCCTAAAAATCTGCTTATTTCCTCTAATCATTAGACTAAAATAAAATGCGTATGTTCTTCTCAATTTAAAGTTTCCATCTCTTGTTAACTTCACAAAATGGTGAATTAAATCTGCATGTGTTAATAGCATAGGTTTATTTTCTTTAAACTTCATAACTTCCAGGGCATTGTATTAAAAGCTCTACATTATGTTTTTCTCCTTAACGTAAAGGTAAAAGCTCATTTAAGATGGATGTTCTCTTATTTGTTTCAAACTCCAGGCAACTGTTAGCATCAGCCTGAACTCCATTTTTTTCATGGTCCTGGTTTTTCTTCCTGAAACCCTGAATGTGGTCTGTCTTGCATCCCCAACGTAAACTAGACGTTACAGCAGAAAATTCAGTCCCTGTGATCGGTATTGTTATATCTGCACAGGACTTATGACCCCGAAAAGTTTCTTGGAAAGGAAACATCTTTTGAAATGCGTACACTTCACTGTAGTGAATAGCAAAAGCGAAAGAAGTCCAGATTGCATATGAAAACCAAATGAGGATACGGACTGTGCTGTTGCTTTACATCAGTTATCTGACTATGGAAGTGCAGAGTTTAGAAAAGCAACGAATTTCAGCGTGATTCAGATCTGCAGTGATTGTCATACTTTCAATGGAAGTTATTGTTCTTTATTATTGCTGCTGACTTTTTTTTTTTTTTTTACTTGTATAGATGTTTTTATAAACATGTGTTTTTTAGATTTAAAAGTCGGGGTGTAATATTCTACAAATGCGAGTCTAATCAATGGATACCTCGTTGCTGAGCAGGGCTTCCTGGATATTTTTAGCGTTAATGGAGAGAGAATCCATTATATTTGATAAACCTTTGGTTCTGAATTGAGTAGGCGAACGTAAGCTAATGATATGATGTTGGCCTTTGAATTTTCCGAGTTCTCAAAATTATATTTACTTCAACTTTATTAGATTGTATTGGAAAGTCCAAGCAATATCTTTTTTTTTTTTTCTCTTTCTTAAAAATGGCTGCAGACAGGTAGCTGTCAAGCTAAGTATTACGAGGGGCACATTGACCTTTCACGCATCTGTAAATGTTCTGTTAAAGCAATAGATCAGGAAGAACAGAAAAAAAACTCGATGTCAAAAAAAAAAAAAAAGGGCCAGAAATGTTGGGGCTTCTGTAATTTTCAGAGAGTTCCATGTATCTTATCTTTCCTCTCCTAGCTATTTCTTCTTTGGACTGGTTTTAAGCTGTGATCTGCTGATGTGTTTAACCCCTCTTGAGATTGTTTTCAGCCAGAGCGATAATACTTCTGTTGGGAGTCCCCCTTTTCTAGATGAGCGCTCAAAAACAAGTGATGTATGTGGTTAAGTAAAGTTACTGAGCTAGTAGTGAAACTCAGGTTAAAATCTCTGCCTCTGCGCTTTTTCTCAGAGACCCCATGATTCACTGTAGTGTTAAATTTGCTATTGCAAAAGCACAGGTTATAGGAATAAACGTCCGTCTCTTTGTAAGACTGACTTCTATGTATTGTGCAATAACTGTTTATCTAAAATATAACATGCTACATGTACAGTTAACGTGTCATAATATGAGCACCTACGTCTTTTATTCCTCCTTTCCAACATTTTTGGGAAAGTGAATGTTTTGTTGATAGACTTTTTTCAATATGTACTTATTAGATGCATCTGTTAGAGCACAATAAACTAGCTCAGGTGTGAGAGTTGCTTGGGCAGACTGCCAGAAGTGTGCAGCCTTTAATTCCAGTTAGGCTAATGGAATCGCTTCTAATAATCGTGCTGTCACCAGCTCTTTTTAGTAGTGCTGTTACCTGGCCTCATGTAGGACATAGGAAAATGAAAGAAGCATGTAGATGGGTGCCTCTTTGTGGTGTTTTCTTTAGCGTAAAATTAAATACCTTCTCGGAGTTGGAAGGGCTTGTTTCTGGTAACAGGATAAATAATACTTCCATATAACCCTGACGGCTTGGCTCGGACTTGGAGTCGCAAGTGATTTTTTTGGTTCAATCACAAAAGTAACTTGTCTACAAATAATGTTTTGATAAACTTCAGGAGAAATTAGCAAACCGCGCATCAAACGGAATTTATAAAAACTTGCTTGGGAAAATGTGTTCTAAGTAGTCTGCAATTCAAGGCATTTCCTTCGCAGGATGCTTATCAAGTCTGCATGTGCTACTTCCAAATTGAACTATAGCACATACGAGAGCTATTTTTGATCGAAGAAGGAAATAAAGCCCTGGAAAGTAGCACCACTTTATCTTTTTTATCGTTGCCTTAGGACGCAAATCCTACAAGCGTGCGGAGAGAGTGCAGCCTTGGAAAGAGACGGAAAGGAGTCGGGTTCGTCTGTGATGTCGGGATGACGCTGGCAATGTAAATGTGATTGAAATAGTTGTTGTAGGACTGATGAGTAAATACACTAGAAGCCTTTGGATAAATTGACTTGGCTTTGATAGTCTGTATACCAAGCAAAACCAAAATGTCCTGCTTGTTTCTGTGATGTTTCTGTACCGAGGCAGCTGTATCAGTCGGAGCAGCTGCCAGTTGTTAGGGCAGTCGTGCTTCCAGATGCCTACGCAGAGCGCTTTTTTGATGATAGCTGCAATCAAAGGACTGTGTAGCACAGACGTGCAGGAGGTCCCCGTCGTGGCTGCGAGCCTCCTCCGAGGGCGGTGGAATTAAGATGTTAAAAGCCTGGAAAAAGAGATTCAGCAAGTATTTTGCTGGGATTTCTTCTGGATCGGAAGGCTGATATTAACCAGTTTTCAATTAACCAGTTTTCTAGGCTTTCGTGGTTTCACAGATCAGCAGTGAAGCCTGGCACGCTGAGCCTGTCTACAGATTTTGGGAGACAGTGCTGCCGTAGTTCACTGTTAGGCTGGTGAATGAACTTAGGGGGCAAGCTTAAGCTTGTGTCTAAGAAAAGCAGGCTAAAAAAATTATCGCACCTTTTACTCTCCTCTAAATAGTTTTTGGATCTTTGTCTGATTTCAGTCAAATTTGGCAAGGGCAGAGATGTTAAGTATACTGAGTCTACAAGTTTCACAAAGGTCAGTATTAATTAATCCTCCCATCTCCTTCACGCCGCCCCTGCCCCGGGAAGGCGTTGGAAATCAGTGCCTTCTCCCTCCTGAAAGGCAGCAGGCTCGGGCCCAGGTGGACGGGTTTGGTATGGGGGAAGGTGCCTGGAAGAACTGGAGAGGAGCCCTGCTGTAGGAAGAGGAGAGACATTTGTGTATGAAGTCTAGCACAAATCATTAAGCAAATCAAGCTTCATTAATTAAATTTCTAATTGACCAACTGGAGTGAAAGGTTTGACTTCTTCCCCCCCCCCCCCCCGCCCCATGCATGTGCTTAACAACATTCTCTGAGGCAAACATCCAGATGTCTTTATCAAGCACCTGTAATAACGATTTATAGGCTTTTCTTTTGACTTAGGGTTTTTGTTTTGCTTTTTAACCTAAATGAAATTGTGCACTAATTCCTTACACGAAGATTCATCTGCATCCTGTGAGCATGTCGCTTGCAGCATCAGACAATGCATCAACCTCCTACTGGCATTTTTTAATTAAAAGAGCAGCACTATCGCTTCAAATTAATGCCACATAGCTTATTTGAGTAAGGAGTGAAATGTTGTTTATGGGTGTTTCTCTTATGAAAATTGTTTATTAGATTTTTTGCCCTCTTTTGGTTCTGTCTGCTAGTTTGTCGTTGTGCTTGAACAATAGCAGATTCCTAGGTGCGTGAGTTGTTAATGGCATGGATGGAAGTAAAAGGCTTGGATTTGATGGATTTAGTATCTCGGCTGTTTGACAAATAAGAATGACTTTCTTAAAAAAAAAAAAAAAATTCCCACAAACAAAGCATTACTATATCTTTGCAAATGTATTCCCTGCGTTGAAAATGTAGTGAAGAAATAGATCTTTCTGGGAGCTTCTGTGTCACAAACTGCCAAGTGATGTTTTTGGTAATCCTGTTCAGTGAAATTGTTAGGTCTCCATTTTACTAAATTACTGTGAGAGCAAGTAATATATCTAGTGAAAGCTAGCCCTAGTGAGAATTTTCCTTGTACAGCGTTTCGTTTTATCTAGAATATTAGCGCTGCTAACCATCCGTGTGAAATGTAATGTACTGAATCTATTTAGTCAATTTAAAATGGAAAGCAAACTTCTTAGGCTTTGACTGAATAAACTGTTCCCATGTGTGGTTTTTTGTTGTTTTAGGGTTTTTTTTTTTTTTAAAGTATTAAATTTTAGACTTTGGATGTGTTTATATAGTGGTTTGATATAAAGAGCATTTCCTTTAGGAGAACCTTCTTCATATTTTATTGGTGCAGGATCCAGCAACCTAGAGTTGTCACTTGCATTGAGTGATATTTCTGAACATGAAAGACACATATTAAGGTAGTATAGCAGGAGACATCTTTTCATTTGAGCTCTGTTTTACTTATATAACACCTTCCTTTGAAGTGTCTCAGAGCAGAAGTGGGATTATAATTTATTGATGTAATGGACATTGACATTTGGTACAAGGAAAAATGCAAACACTGTTGCAGACAAAATGATGAAAGTATAAATGTTGAGAAAATTGTAAGTAACATCCTGGCCAGAATACTGAGGTCAAATATTTTCATTGGGATCCCGACCTTTGTGACTGTAGATTCGCTTGGGGTTAGAAAGGGGTTTTTCCGTTTTTGTATAGCTTACAAAAACCAGCTTGGAAAATCGCTGGTTTGTTGCGGTATGTCGCTGTTAAGCCGCTGGTGAGAAACTGACGTCGCAATGCAAGCGTTTATTTTATAATTTTAAAAAAATCTTTGCTAGAGTGTTAGATGTATGCTGTACGTTATTTGTTTTCATTCCAATTTCTCTTTATTTTGCTCTCTCTCGCTAGCCTGTAATTTAACACATTTCTAGCATCTTTTGGGTGGAGGTTTAGTCAAGGATGTTGATCGTCCTGCTTTTAGGATGATGGCTCTAGCCTTCCACAGCCCTTCCAACGGAAAGGTCCTTCAGCAGTTGGTACAGCGGCAGCAAGGGACGTTACTGCTCATCGTCCGGAGGCTTCGTGATGTCCTCTTGTTGTTGTCATATCCCACCACGCTTAATCTGAAAACACATGTAAAATATTTGACGTAGCTAGATGGTACAAGATAAGGGTTGGAGCCGTTCTCTGTCTGTGGTGTTAGTTATGCTTGAGCTCACTGAAGTCACAAGTTGGCTGCTAGCGGAATAATATGGATAAATGTTCTGTGGATACAAAGGAAACGGTCTGTGTCAATATGGTAATGTCCACAGGCAACAGACTTCCCTCGCCACCCCGCTGCTAATTTGAAGGATATTTGCCATTGCCGATCAGTTGAGGTACAGCAAGTAAGAAAAACCGTAGGTTTGCTCTAACCAGCCTGTTTGTTTTGTTGTCCATCCCCTGGTGACTGTCGGTAGTGCTAGGCTGAATAAACAGAGACTATTGATCAAACTTGAAGTCATTAACTTGGCAGTTTAAATAGATGCTGTCCTATATAATTAGAACAACGGAGTAACACATAGGCTGATACGGCTTTATTCTGAATAAAAGCCTCCTTTTCATGAAATCTTGTTTGGTGCTATTCAGCTCTCATGGGTTTTGTGCCTCTAGTAGGTCACACGAGAATTAGACATTTTATTTAAAATACCTAAAGGGAAGAAGCTAGCTTCGCTTGTGTAAGCGAGCGATGGCATTGATATAACGTGGATCTGCCGAACTTTGATACTAATTGGAAATAGCGCTTGGAGGAAGGGGTTGCTAACATGTTGCGTGAGGTTACTGGTTAACCACATCCAGCCAGACCATTTCTTGGGGAGGCAAACAGGAGTACTCAGGGGAAGAATAACATCCAGTATTACCTTCCTTCTCCAAACGTTTAGCATTTCTTTCAGCCCTGAAACAGGGGGAGCTTCTCCGTTTTGCTACTTTGCTGAGAAACAAATGCCTATTAGATCTGGATCTCTATACTGAAACACAACAGGTGATTAATTATTTTAAAAGCGTAAGATTTCTTTTTAACGGCTACTTTAGCGTGGTACGCCTACCAGCCTCCTAAATTATTCAGCGTTTTAGATGCCGTTTAGCAGGACTGTAAGATATACGCTATATTTTCCGCGTTGGACTCCTTGGATATCCATTAAGGGTGAACGGCGGTGTAGCGCGAACGCACTGGGAGGGAGCAGCGATAATCTCATTAATATATGCCCAGCATGCCCTTCAGCACTTTAGGGACAAATAATATCCTGTGTTCGGTGCTTCCTGTGTTTTTTCACTTGTAAACAAGGAGGAGAGTAGAGATCTCTGAACAAATGATGAAAACACGTTAAGGAACGAGAAGAGCAGTGTGTAACATCTTAGGCCAATGTTGAAAGGGATTATAGCAGACTGAATGATCGGGAAACAAAGAACTGAGTATTTCAGAGTTAAAATTTTTCAGGAGTTAAAGAATATTCCAAAACGGCTGATGAATTTTATTCAAAATCAGAAGTGATGCCAAGAAGTTCATTTGAGTGAACAAAATTTTTCTTTACTCTTCCTGGATTTAAACTTTGTGCTTTTATTTGAGCTTTCACGCTTCAGTTAGTAAAGTCATTTTTCTGTTTCTGTAGCTAAGCGTTTAAATAATCCCTCTGAAGAACTTTTGAAATTTAAGGGATGGTGCTTTATGTGAAAGCCTGCTTCGTTCTTGATGTATACAGTGTCAGTTGTGTGTAATGAATGAAACTGCTCACCTCCTTTTCGGTATAGATTTCCTACAGCAAGGCATACAAATGGTATTTTGAGCAACTCTGTGGTCTTTTTTTTTTCTTTTTTTTTCTTTTTTGCGATGATAACTTTACTTGCCTGAGCATTTAAAAGGAAATACAGTCTTCCTATTTCAGTACCCTCTACTTTCTTTTCAGTATCCGGAGGGGCTGAAACCTGGCAAAAGAACTGAGGTTAAAACTCTTCCCTAAACATTACATGTGCAAGAACAGGTAACATGAAAACTCTCAAAAAGAGATGGAACTAAAACGTCCTAATGACTTCTAGCTTGGGCAAATCTTACGATTTTCCCTGCAAAACACTAAGAGCATTTATACCTAGTCCAAGCTAGCATCAAAACTTCCACTTACTATGGGCCACGAGGCTGTGGGACACTGTCTTGATGATGATGATCCGTACGCTCGTTATCCGCGGGTTGATAACGACAGGCCATGGAGCAAAAGGAAGAAAGCAGTACTCTTGAAAGAGGTCCAGCAGGTTCCACTTCTGGCCATCCATGCACTAAGTAGCCCAGAGTAAAATGAACTTATTGCTCTAGGCTTTTCTACACTGTTAACTCTTTGTTGAGCATTGACTTTAGCATTCTGATTTTAAATTTAAGCTGATGCTTGGTCTGTTCAGAAAGTACTGCTCAGCCTCATCTGTTTGCTATCATCCTGACCACGAAAAGTTAGGAACAACAGATTTGCAAATCAGGAAGGCGAAAGCTGTAGGAGCATGAAAAAATTTCTTTGGCAGTGAGGCCCATAGCTTTGAAAAGCTTTATACGACAAGACTTGAGACTCTTTACGTTTCTATCCAAACATGCCAAAAAGCACTCGGCATACTTCGGTTAAAATATGAACATAGAAAACAACTATATGCTCTCGAAATTAGGGGAAGTTTGTAGGACGTTTGTTACTTGAGGTATGCAGTTTTAAAGCATTGATATGGTACCGATGCCTTGCTTGATTTAAAAATGCTTTTCATTTACTTGCAAAACAAAATTTGAGGGTGTTGACTGTGCCTCTTGAAAAGTCATCCAGCATCTGTTGGAATTTGTTGCAATAACAGTTATTGAAGCTATGTTAGTGCTAGAAGGGTACTTGATAAGTGTTATTCTCTGCAGTAAATTTTCAGTAACTGCTTGTTACAGGATTGTCTAATTATTAAAGAAATACAAAATGAGTCTTAGTTTTAGAAAAACAGCTTAAGGCTAGTGCACTGTTTTTCCTGAGGTTTGTTCTGTTTTATATGCCTATGTTTTATAGGCTAAATTCCTTCTTGTGTAGAAATTTCTCTATTGGAAATTCTTCACACTGATGTTTTAGAAAGAATGAAAAAATGGGGGTTCCTGAATGTTGTGGTCATTAGGGTTTGTCTTATTTGCATTTCTAAAAATGACTATGGCAAAATTTGTTGTTTCTTATTTATTAATACACTTTACAAAATTTTTTTCACTTTTTCATTTTTTTCATTTAATTTCAACGTCAGCAGCATCCTGGGTCACCTGAGCAGTTCCTTGCCAGCTTGCTTTTCTTGGTTCATTGTACAGCTTTAGTTCAGCACTGAGTCAAACAGTCCTACTCTGACCAGAGTCAAACCTATATATTTAGTTTTAAGGCAATTTTCCATGTGAATTGGTTAGTTAAAATTCTTCTACTGATACATAAACCCTCACGGGATTAACTAATAGTTTACATAGTTTACAACTTACACATGACTTAACGCCATTCATTTTTGAAATAACAATGTTCTTGCTTTTGAGCTCTTGCAACCTACTTAACATTTGATGAAAACCAGGCATTAATTTTTGTCCCGTTTATTAAAACAGACCAACTGGAAATTTTCATGCCTATAAATTTAACTTTGTACCTCATTTAATTGCAGTAAAATATCTAAAAAGCTAAATATTGGTTCTATCTGGAAAAACAAGACTCAGTTTTTAAGCTGATACTAAGAATGTGTTAAACTGCATCCTTTTTCCTCCTTCAGAATCAGGTTTCACATTCATATTGGGGTTTTTCGGGATACTCACACTACCTGTATATGAAGGACTGTAAATATCAAGCACTCTTTGGAGATGCAAAACCTACGTTTTAGGACTTCAACTGAAAAACACGCATCATTTTTGAGCAAAAATTTGTAGAGCTTTTAGTATTAGACAGAATATTAGTATTTCTACGCGATGTGTCTTTGCTACCTGTAGTCAACTCTCTCAAGATTTTCAGTACCAAGGTTTCTGCTTTAACAAGTTTTGCATGTTCTGTAGTGGAAGGCTGGATTTTTTTCTGCTTTATGCAAAATGGGAAAATATTTTGCAGGAGGCCTATATGCACGTGAAGAGGGCTGGAGGTGAGATTGGGTTAGAAAGCACAGTTGCTGAGTGCGTTCACCGTAATCTGAGGTCTGACAGCTGACCTAGGGTTCTGTTCCTATCGTTATTTCCAAGATGTTTTGCTCCCTGGACAAGGTCCCAGGGCTGTGTCTGTTTTAATTGGTTTGGTTGGTCCGTATGGTTAGTGTCCGCAAATGCGTTGCTCCTTGGTTTTGGTGTTTTGCTTTTTAAACTTTTTCCTCCGTAATAAAGGAGTCGAGGGCAACTGCGCAGCTTTTCCCGGTGGACTTAAGAAACGAACGTCCTCGTGTAAGGACTCTCAAAGTTCATCAGTTGGGTGGTGTTTTGTGGAAAAACAGCTGCTGTTGGTACATAAATGTACTCTCGTAACTTGAGTCGTACAAACAGGTTATGAAAAATATAGTTGTAGTAGTGGTACGGGTAGCCCCTTTGTGAAATAGAGCACCAAAAATACCTGGGAAGGAGGGGGAACAAAATTTGTATGTTTTATAGTAAGCGTAAGGTCTTTTGGAAAACCTTTTGTGTAGTGAGCTAGTAACCAAGTGGTCAGCGGCACGCGAGATTCCTGGTAAGGTTTCCTTTTGATAAGGAAAACAAGATGTTTAACACTTTATATGTATAACTTGGGAAAACAGAGGTCAGAGATGTATTAAATTAATAGCATGTAAATTAAAAGCTGACTTAGCAGAAGACTGTTCTGCGCGGGGGCTCTCGTTAGCCCTTCGAGGGGAGCGGGAAGCATTTTAAGCCTAACTTCTGCCTAAGTCATAGTGAAAATGAGCATAGTTTTGTGTCTGCATCTGGAGGGCTGGGGTATTTTCTTGGCACTTGATTGGTAAGTCGCTGTTCATCTAACATTTTCCAGAGACACAAATCTGTATGGCTGAAGACTGTGCGATATTTCTAGAAAGCACCTTTTGTTTCCGGGAAGCCCCGGGAGCATGGTGGAAAGACTAGGGGTAGGGCCAGGTTTTGGGGTCTGATTCCCAGCTGCACCGATGTGCAATGTGCGGTTGGTTGAGTGTATGTAGTCCTATTATATACTAACGTTTGTATAGATTTGAAAACGGTGCTTTGAAAACGCCGAGTGTTAAAAGTGCAAAATATTTTTGGCAATCTTAGTAAAATTCAGTTTGGAATCCGAGTTATGAGTGCATGTGGGTGGAGGAACATGTTTTTCATGCTTTAGGAATTTTTTTCCAGATGCTTTTTCAGTGCTTGGGTAACTTTAACAGCTAAGTATTAAGACTTCAACATGGATTTATTCCTCAGTATTAATCTAATTTAAAGAAAATTGTGCTACATAGTTTCGTGACATGTTTTTAACTTTACAGTGATGATCTCACGCTGCTGCGCCTGTCGAGGTCTGTTTCAAAATGTGAGCACAAGTATGTGCAAACGGTTCAGGGAAGCCTATCTTGATAAACACTGTTTGCTCAAAAATACAAATTATTGGATGCAAGTGTGTAGAGTCTTATGGTTGAAGATACAAAATACTAAAGGGAGGAAATCCAGAGCTGCATTGATCCCAGCACCTACAACTTGCACAATAAGGTGTGGAGTAAACGCTGTTTTGTATTTGCGGTAGGAATGTTGTCATTGAAATTGTTCTGCCTAGCTGTCAGCTATGAGGTTGAATTTGCACTGAGAATAGAATATTATTCTCTGCGACTTTAACAAATTTTGAGCTCTTTCCAGAGATTTCTATTTCTTACTAGAGAGCATATACAGAAGCTGACCCAGTAGAGCTGAAGGTTGAGGGTATGCTGTGTTTTCAGAGAGCTGCCAGATGATTTGGGGATACTTTTTCCAAAGCGAAAACTTGAGGGAATTTGGTAAAACTCTTTCTACAAAATTTGTTCCATTTGGTTGTGGTTCTGGCAGATGTGTTGGTGGGGGTGAAAAACTGAGTTTTAAAAAACATACGGTGCAGATATATGACTGTATGTTCTGTTAATACGTTTTCTCTGGTAAAGTTGTGCAGTAGATGCAGCTCTTCTTTAAAATGGCTTTCTTTGAGAATAGGTCTTTCAGCTGCCGTAAAACAGAGATAGCGTTAACTAACTTAGCTCTTGAATCCTTGTTTTCAAAGCAGGTGGTTGTCCTTCGATGGTGTTGGGAGATAGTCTGCACAGAAGAAGGTACGAGGAAGTGAGGCCGGGCATCTCAAGGGTATTTCCTTGGTGGCAGTGGAGGCTTCGCCAATTCTTGTCACGTTCGTGCCCCAGCATCTCTTGTTGTATTTATTACAACTGAGAAGACGGCATAGGGCCGAGAAGAACAGTAAGGAGAGGCAAGGAAGCTATCAATAAAAGGTTTTCCCTAAAGAAAAGCGTTCCCGGAACTACAGTTTGAGTAAGAGAGAGGAATTTAAAGTGGCAGGGATTTGCCCCGTTGCACGTGAGGCAGACTCTAGAGGTAGGTTCTGCTTGCAGGGATGAGGCTGAGCTGAGGGCATGCAATGCTTGGAGAGGGCAGAGGTGCTTGGGTTTTATAGCCAGCTAGCAAACAGGAGATTTGTAGAGAGTGTGAGAAGGTTCTTGGCCTGGATTAGAGGAATGCATAGCAAAGTCATAAGAAAAGTGATGTAATAGCTAGGATTGAATGAAACTTTTAATCTGGGAAGTTGCCTTCATATCAGGCGCTTGTTCTGGGTGAGTAGAGGGAGAAGGCTGAGAAGAGTTAGTATGAAGGGTAATTAGGTATGCTTATTTCCCCTTGTGTGGTTTGTCTGCCTTTCTCTGATCCCATACCTCAGCATTAATTCGACTTCCTATTATCTCCCTCTTTTTTCATCCCTACAAAGTTCTTCAGCCACATCCGTAACTCTTAACGTTTCTCCAAGTTTTATATCTCAATCAGTTCGTTCTAAAACTTACTTTACTTGTCTTCTGTGGCATGTAGGCCCAGTTAACAGGCAATTTAATGAGTCCTTTTCTCCAATAGTCCTGTACTGTTTTTCTAATGGTTTATTTTAATACAGGCTAAATCATCCCTTGCTTGTGCGCATAAATAAACTGAGAAGACTTATTGTTGGTCAGTACCCAAGAAGATTTTTCAGTCTTAGTAATTTTTAGGAATCCTGGAGGTGAAAATGTTCTCTTTTGTCAACTTTGTATTAGTCCGCACTGTGAGAACTCTGTCTTCGGCACGACATTTTTATGCTTAGGTAGGACTGCATTTTTATTCTTGGCTAAGTAGATACTTTAATGACATGTTAGTGGACTAATAAAAATGATTTTTTTCTGGGTGTGTGGTTTTTGAAGGTCTCTTCAAAGTTGTCTAGTGTTTGCAACTGGCTGTGTGAAGCCAAGTTCCAACCCACGAGGAAAGCATGCCTTGAAAAGAGGCTTTGATTTTTTCACTGCAGCCTACACAAAAGGGCCACAAAAGGCTTCATGTATCAAATCTAGCAACTCTTTGAGAATCGAGTTTTGGGTTTTTTTTTTTTTTAATGAAATATTGCTTTAATCTTATAGTCAAGTTCAGTTTTAGCTTGAGTTCAGGCAGAGGCTTCAACGATCAGGCTGTGATGTCTACTGCCCCTGCAGGGTGGGGGGTTTGGGAGTTTTTGGCTGGCTCACATGTCACATTGCAAATTTTGTTGGCACTGCAATACAAAGATTATTATTGAAGGACACTCAGATGTGCATGTCTATGTATATACGTTTATAAAATTAGCTGCATACAACTAAATTGGTTTATTTGGTAAATTTAATTATAAGATTTTAGTTATGTCTGTCTTTTTGGGGAAAAAAAAAAGGTTCAGTGCTGCAGTAGTTCAGATTTGGTTGCTGAAAAGTTAAAGCCATCAGTGGATTTATGCGTTTCAAAGTCTGAAGCAGACAGAGCAAGACTAAAACTATTCTTAAAACAAACAAAATAAAGGACTAGAATAGAAACCTTGGCTTTTGTGGTGACAATTTAAACTTCAATTTGTGAATAAAATGGTATATTTTAGTACAGAGATGTGGTTAGCTGTAGAGAGGCTGCGTTTTTACACACGTGGTGCTTTTAGCCATCTTTCCGTTTCCATTAAACTTTCTCTTGTACCCTATCAAACATAAATGATTGTCAGCCTTAAGAAAACAAAACACTTAAAGCCTTCATGGGTTGCCTAGTAGTAGAAATAAAAACAGAGGTTTATCTGCACTGAAGTTTCCCGTAAGGTTATGTGCACAGACTAGGAATGATAACGCAGAATCGCTCTTAAAGGCTGTTTGGAATGGGTGGCTCAGGGTATTCAGAATATTTTCTGCAGAAACTACACTGGACTCTTTGGATGAGGAGTGATTTCACGGCCAGATTCAGCCTAGCTTTTAATTGCACGCCACCGGAGTTTGAGGCTTTAGACTAGCACGTGGTAGATAGCTGATGTTGGCATTTTGGGGGGTGTTTTACACTTGAAGCACACGGTTTTGCTATGCAGCCCTCTGAAAACTGCTTTTAAGAATGGTCAAATTCTTGCTTTGAAAAACAGCCGGTAAACTGGTGCGTATGGGTGGCTGTTGTCATGCAGTAGAGGCAGAACAAGCCCATTTCATACAAAAGTTGCTAGGTTCACAAGTGCAAAGCTAGGCAGACTTCGAAGCACCGTCAGAGATGTTTCCATGACTTAGATGTGTCGAATTTGACCTGCTTTGCAGCCTTTTTACTTTTGAATGGTGCACACGAACTTCAGTTTCGTTATGCCAATTATTTTTAATCAAGATCTTTATTTTCCTCTTCTCCTAAGGAAGCTTTCATTGTTGTCACTTACTTTTTGCTTTTATCTTAAAGCAAACAAACCTGCGATGCTTTTAATGCTTATGATAAATTCATGGTACCTATCTCTATGGTTAAAGACTGTCTACACAGATGTAAATACTAAGTAAAGTCCTTTCTACGTCACCAGCCTGCTGGCTCGTGTTTACCTTCTGACAGAAAGGTAAAACAAATATATCCTGGAATCTAGTGGCATATTTGTACAAGCACAAATGATTAACTTGGAATAGCAGAAAGAAAGGCCAAAGATGGCTGAGAGGTCTATTTGCTAGCATCTTTCAGTATGACCTTCCCCTCTTTCCAAAGGGAGATGTGGATATACTGCTGTTTTCTTTTCTTCAAAATTGAGTGCTAAATTGAATGCTGTTAGGTCAGATCCTGTGCACCTGTAGAAGCCCTCCCTGAATTTGAGGAAGGAGATGCATATTTAACTTGGAGCATAAAGCAAAGGATGAATGAATGCAGTTCCAGTTGCAAATGTTTCTGCTCTGTCACACTGGTGCAGGCTACTATCCCGTTCCTACTGAGTGTTTTCCATTGCCTACCTGTATTTCCGTCTGTGTTTCAAAACATGACTAGCTAGTTTTTACATAGTTCAGTTTGGAAAACATTTGTGGTGACTTAGTCCTGTGCTGCAGGGTGGGATACGTTACAGGTGAATGAGTATGGTGTTGATGGAGAGAGAGCAATTTGAGGATCATCTTGCAGATTGGCAGCTGTCCTTCAAGCACGGACAATTCAGAAGGAGGAACTGGCCTGCAAAGGGTTTGATTCGCAACCTGGCTCCGTTTCCCTGGGGGTATTCGAAATGGTTCCTCATCCGAGCTGTGTTTCTCTGCCTCCTTTTGGAAAACGTTGGTCTGGCTGTAGAGGTAGCTCGCTTGCTGCTGAAGCTGCAGGTTTTTGACACAATTTGCAGTCCAGGTTGTTGAGACGTTGGTGCCACTTGGTGCTTTCTGTATTTTGCCTGCCCGTAGCTTGCTCGGGCAGCGGCCGCGGAGCCGTGGCAGATGATTCATTTCTACTTTGGGAGCAGGGTGGACAACTGGGGTCTGGCACAGGATCCACTCGACTAACTCAACTTACATCTGCATTGAAGACATCCCCAGGGTGAATACTGACATTGTATAAGGCCTTGTCCTTTACCTTCTGCCAAATATGCATTCACGCTAGTACTTTACCCAGCTGGCTAATTTGGCCTTTGAAATTATCTCAATAATGTCAGGTACTTTAAAAAAAAAAAAAAATTCCCATCCCTTTATAAATATTATAATATAGATGTAAAGGCATTGTTTCAGCATTGTTTGGGATGCAATGCGTCTGCCATATTTAAAAAAAACAAAATAAAAAGTTCTTCAGCGCTGCATAGCAATTCACGGCAGAGTATCAACAAGTACTCGGTCAAGCTGGAGCAAGTCGGTTGTCTTTCAGGAGGCAGAATGTAAATGACCAAGACAGGAGAATTAGCGCCTTTTGCAGCTTTGCAACAAATGCTGACAAGCCATAAACCTTACAAAAAATCTCCTCCTCCTCCCCTCCCCCCCCCCCCCCCCCCCCCCGCCAAAACCCCAAACCAGATGCAGACGGCTTTGTGCAGGGTGCTAGTGTCTCTGTTGCCCGGCTCCTAGATGAGCGTACACCCCGTTCCCCTGCGCTCTGGGGGAAGCCACCTCTGATGCAGGCGGGAAATTAATAACTTTTTAAGCCCTTGTAGCTAAATCTACCCGAATTCAGGCCTGCAGTAGCAGCAGTCGGTTCAGGCTAGCAATCTTGCTGAGTTCTTTGTAGGCAATGCTTTTAAGGAGAAAAGCTGGCATAAACCCAGCTTTGCAGAGCAGGGAGGGGCTGTCTGCTCAGTCACCGGCATAGTTTCCTGTCTAAGTCTCCCATTGCTGACCTTTGTCACCTGTTTCTTTACTGGATTTTAGAAATCCAGAGTTTTTAAGTGATGGGGCACTTAAAAATATTTTTGCTTCAGCAGACTTAATAGGCAAATAGTGGAGCAAAGCCAGTGGCCCATCTCGAGCGGCCCCATTGTAAAGCTTGCTCCAGAAAGGTTTCTTTTGGCTGTTGGCTGTTGTGCCAATATTTTTCTTACTAGAAAGAATAATAATTTTTTTGCAGCCTAAAATTGAGGGTTTCACGGGCTGCAACTGGAAAATTGGCAGCTGTGCTCCTCTACTGTAGACCAAAAGCCATTGGCAAAGGGAAAAGAATTAAATGAAGAATATAATTCTTCAGTAATAGCTTTAGCAATTTAGGCTGCTAGTGAGCTCTAGAAAGCACCCCTGAAATGTAGAATAAATGTAATAATTATAAGGGCAGACTATATGCAGATAGTTAGTATTCGGGCGGAATACTTTTCCAATTCAATAATGTATTCTTAGAATTGAGGATGGGAAGTGGCATGAGTTATTTTGATTTTTAAAAAAGAAAAGCTCCACTGGGTACAGGAACCTTAAAATTCATTTTGGCTAGTATTAGAAGGCTCAAGTTCTAATTTTACCTGTATTTACTCTGTGTTTTCTCGGTAATTTTTTTTCTTTAAAGCACTCACAACAGTAAGTGAAAATTAAACTTTGCCCTGTCATGCTTCCATATAAGAGCGGCAGTGATTTTGTAACCCTGTTTTATTTCGAAGGCAGTTGCCATAGTCCTGCAGATTTTTCATTTTCGGTCAGTTGTTTAAAAAGGTGCAAGAGAAGCTTTCTCCGATTATGCCGTTTGCCAGTGAAAGAAATAAGTAACTTTTAATCCGTTCTAAAAATAGTTTCCTGCTGCAGCTGCTTTAATTATTACTAAAACAAAGGATTTAAAATTCCCCCCCCCCCCAAACATCTGGGTTAAATAACAGACCGCTTTGCTCTGTCTGCTTGCCGTGGGAGGTCAGCTAGTTTGGAAGGTGGGAAGGTTGCTGCGGAGTTGAGAGGCAGGATTCTAGTGGATGTGGAAAAATGAGGGGTTTTCTCCTGCGTTTCTGCTACCGCTCCTTCACTTGACCTAATCCAGAGTTAGCACGCGTGTGTAAATGCCCCTCGAGAGGTTGCGTGGGAGCGGGATCTGCCCCGAGCCAGGCGAGACGGAGACGAGGAGGGGTGCGCGACAGCTGAAATGGCCATTTGAGTTTTTTTTTATTGAGCATTTATTCTCACGCAGAGATCAAAGTTTGGTGGGGAAAAAAGACTACCTCGAAAAATAGGTATTTCTTTTATAGTTATATTCCTGCCTTGGATCCCAGCTTTAGATCACTTAGAGCTCTAATGTTTTCATTTTTGGCTCTGCAGTTATTTTTCCTGGCCTGTTGTAAGAGTTGAATGGACGCTGAACAGCTCGAATTGCTGAGATCATTCTGAGCAGCCCTTATTGAAAAACAAAATCAGGCTTGTAGCTTATAATGGACTTAATAGACATGGAGATTGATGCGAGTTCCCTGATCTAATTTTTACTTAAACTACTGTGCTATTTAGTAGGATTGGAGAGAGGGGAAATGATGTCTCATTTGTTGCCCACCCAAAAGAAGGGGGGGGGGGGGAAAGCCCTTGACGAGAGTGTGTTTTTTGCTGTATACTTCTCTTCTCCACAACAGTCTTTTCATTCTTAAGGCAAAAAGTTTTTGTATTTGAAAACTGCTTACAGCTGTTACAGTGCACAGCTCAAGCATTTTATGACTTATCACAATATCTTTTGTATGCAGTGATTGAACCTAGGGGCAGGCTGCAGTATATTAAATTGGGCTTAACACAGAGGTCATGGTCCAGGACCATTCTTGGTTCAGACTCTGTTTAGTCCACAGTCTAAAATGGTTCTGAAACCACAAAATTCTGTTTTTAGCATGTGTGTAAGCATGCTGTATGGAAAATTGGGAGGGTTAATGCAAAGGGACGTTCATTCAATCTTATATGCACTGTAAGAATAGAACAAAAGCAGCAGAGGAGTTTTGTCTCTTTATGTAAATGCATATTGCATTCACAGATAGAGACAACAATGCTCACGTTTAGCGTTTGTTCCTTTTTCTGAATTACGATGGGGTAGTATCGTAACTGTTGTGATTGCTGGGAAGGTTTTTTTTTTATGCTCTAAGATTTGTTTGTCTGCTATTTTGTTTTGCAGTGTTATGTGCCAAGAACCTTGCAAAGAAAGATTTCTTCAGTAAGTATCCCCTGATTGTTATAACTTTCTGCTCTTGATTAATCAGATTTATTTGTAAATTGTGTATTACTGTCATTGCTCATTTATGCCTTTCATCTGTTCTGTGGTTCCATATTCCAATAACATTGCATTACTCTATGAATTCGCATCGCCTTGAATTGTGTTTGGGTAGCAGAGACGTTAGGGTTGGGAAGAGCAAGGGACTCCTAAATTCTGGTTCCAGCGCTGGCTGACGAGGCTGCAAGCAGGCTGCTGCTTGCAATTCTTTGTGCAGGTGATGGGTAGCGTCTGCCTCGCCGGCACCTGTATTTGTAAAGCATGCCAAGGGTACAAGTGAAGTGTCCCAGTGCTGCAGTCTCAATGTTGTGTCAAGGACTGATTAGAAATGCCCAGTTACCAGGGTGCGTAATCACTGCAATATGCATAATTTACCGGTTTTTAACCTTTACTTTCTAAAAACTTCTTCTGTTGATCGCAGATACGAATCTGTATGACAGAAGTATGTTACCCTCTATATAGGAGCTCATTTCTGTCTTTTTGGTTTTACTGAAGTAGTTTTAGAGTTACAGCAACTTTCCTTTCTTTGTTGGAATCCTCTGCCCCCCCCCCCCCCCCCGAAAACACCCCCCTCATCCCAAAGCTCACCATAGGATTAACCTGGAAGAAAGGAAACAAAGTATCATGTTTTCCTTTCCTTTTCCCTTCTACAGGACTTCCTGACCCGTTTGCAAAAATAGTTGTTGATGGGTCAGGTCAGTGCCATTCAACTGACACTGTGAAGAACACATTGGACCCCAAATGGAACCAGCATTATGATCTGTGAGTTGTTGATTAGATCATAAATAAAAATGTTCTAGAAATTTAGCTAGCAAACAAGATGCAGAGGTTGGCAATGCAGGCTTTATTTCATGTGTTAGACCAAAAAAAAAAAAAAAAATCACATTTCCTGAAGAGGCTTGGTTTTTGCAGTAACAAAACCATGCATGTGAACGGGTGCTTCTCTTGTTTTTAGGTATTTGAATTTAGAAGCACCTCTTTGTATGTTTTAGGTTCAAATTGCTTAAGTAACCTTTACTGGAGCGGTACAGTCAAGCTGTTGCAAAATATTGTCCTTGTTGTATTGATTTATCTTCTTCAAAATATTAGAAACAAATTTTTCAAAGTTTTAGCTCATGTGCTATATAGCTTTTAATGAGGCTGTCTGTAGTTAATTAATGCTGTAGTAATATCTATTTAACGTGCTGTGCAGCACTGTAATTCATTCATAACACCAATCCAGGCTTAAACACTCCTGTATTTAAAATAAAACTGCATAACCAATGTACTAAAATGCATCAGAATTTTTTTTTACTAGGAAAGCCTAAATACTATGGAGTAAAGAGCTAATATTTTTTTTCTAAAATTACTCTTCTAATACGTGTTCTTCTAGATATGTTGGGAAGACCGATTCCATAACCATCAGTGTATGGAACCATAAAAAAATCCACAAGAAACAGGGAGCTGGCTTCCTGGGGTGCGTCCGCCTCCTCTCCAATGCCATCAGCAGGCTAAAAGATACTGGATGTAAGAGCAACTCCTACCTGACACAGTCAGCTACGGTCTGCGGTGCCTTCTTTCGAGTAGTGAATAATATTCTTCCCTTCCTTCTCATGTTTTCTTGATGTTTCCAATTTTCATTCGCAGACCAGCGTTTGGATCTATGCAAACTAAATCCCACAGATACTGATGCTGTACGAGGCCAAATAGTGGGTAAGGGTATTCTCGGTTACACATTCATTATCTTAAGTATATACACCGTACAAACAAATGCTGTATTAAAACCAAAACCTTCTGTAGTCAGTTCTTGCTTCCGTGCCTTTTTGTGTTGTTTCTTCTGACTTTAAAAGAATGTCCTGTTCGTGTAATGGGATTAAATTACATTGCCTGAAAATTTTCATTGTACTCCTGCATAGGAGTTTGTTTTCTCTCAGCTGATAATTGGAAACAATATTATAAAGAAGGAATGAATTTGGCCAGGTTTCTAATGCAGCTCTGGAAGGGTGAACGTTACTCGTGTGAAGCTAATGCTATTTAGGCCAAGGTGACAAGCAAACAATGTTAAGTGGGAAAGGAGACCTGGAGGCATTTATTGCAAGTAGTTGTTTTACTCTTGAACTTTTTTATTCTTTTATTTTTTTCCATTCTTGAACTTTGACTCATGTAACCTATCTACAAATTCCAGCAAGGTTTTCTCACTTTTGGCAATGTTCATATTATGCCTAATTTACCCCACTAAAAAAAAAAAAAGTCTTTTCAATAGAGATCTATATGCATCTATCTGGCAAAACCCAAATTCTCACTGCAATGGTGACATCTAGTGGTGAGTGACTTCTTTCAGGCTTGCTTTTCTGGATCTGTGTGAAATACAGATGGGAATCCTGGTGAATTTGGTAATTACCAAAATACCCTGCTGAAATTTTGAAGTGGTGATGCCTGTAACTTTCTATTCTCATGAGTTTTGAATGAAAAATGCTCCATGGCTATAAAAGAGGTAGTGATAAATGATGTGCTCTCACGCATAGATTATAGTTTTAGTGTTCCTTAATGTTGCTGGTGGGCTTTTGTTTGTTTTTAAGACGTAATCGTTCTTTTCATATTAACTTTGATTTGTTTTTTATTTCAGTCAGTTTACAGACACGGGACCGAATAGGCACAGGAGGTTCTGTAGTAGACTGCCGAGGGCTTTTGGAGAATGAAGGGTAAGGATTGCTTTCTTTACACTTAATTGGAAAAAAGATTTATACGTGGAAAGAATATCGTGAACACAATAGAAATGTTTAACATCAATGTGACTAATATGTCTTGTCTGGGAATATGTAACAGGTAGTAAGGTTATGGCTGGATGCTTACTTGAAGAAAGTGTGTATATGTAACTAAAACTAGGTAGGAATTGATATTTTTTGATACCAGTGCTTTTCTAGCACTGGTATAACTAAGAAATTCAGGGTGTAAAAGTGTTAAAGTGGCATATCTTACCTTAAAAACTTCAGTACTTGAAGTAACGGAGAGAGAGAGAGAGAGAGAAAAGTAGTTAGTTCTGCATTCACTTCTCTGTGATGGAAACTCTTGAAGTTTCCCCATTTTCAGAACCGTTTATGAAGACTCTGGACCAGGAAGGCCGCTGAGCTGCTTTATGGAGGAGCCGGCACCGTACACGGACACCACGGGGGCCGCGGGTGGAGGGAACTGTCGCTTTGTGGAATCCCCCAGTCAAGATCAGAGGCTTCAGGCGCAGCGGCTTCGCACGCCTGAAGTCAGAGGCCACGTACAGACACCTCAGAACAGACCGCATGGCCACCAGTCGCCGGACCTACCGGAAGGTTATGGTAAGAATTTTTTCAGACCGTAAAATTTGTTCACGTTTTTCCAAAGACTTCAGAGAAAAATTCTCTCTTTTTAGTACACAGATGTGGTTTACTTGTTAAAACATGCAGTATGGATGTGCATCTAATGGTCTGCCTTTTAGAAAAGGAATTAAGGGGTGCAGCTGTAAGTTTGAGACTGGCTGATTAGCAGTTGGCTACTGAGGATGCACTGAGAGGTTGATGGTAAATTAAACATGAGTTTGTGCTCTGATGCTGTTACAGAAAATTCACTGCTAATCTTGGCTGTGTATCCAGGGAGAGCGAATGTAAAGAGCTCTTTAAACTAGAGCAGTAATGCTATTTTTTCCTTCCCCCTTGGCATGTCGTGTAGGTTTGAGCCCACGTTTGAGGAAAGATCAGGAAAATAAAAAAACGACAAAGCCAGTAGTGCAGGAGAAGATTAGGGAGGATAAGATTAAGAAAAATTTAAATCTTAGAAAAGAGCGTGCCACATCTAGGAGTAAAGAAATCAAGCTCAGAGTTTGGGGTTGTTTCAAAATCTAAAAATAAAACTACAAATTAAAACATATTGGTACTTAGATCTGTGAGGTTTCAAAAAGATTTTTGACGTGTATAGTCAAACTTTTGAAGACTGTTTAAGGACAAAGTAGTCCACACTGCAAGAGATCAGATGGGTAGCTCAAGTATTTTCTCCTAGCTCTGACAGAAAAATAATATGCTAATAGCTTTAAAGAAACTGTTTGTTTATTTTTATTTTATTTTTTTCGGATTTGTAATTTAGAATATCTTTCTTCCCTTTTCCTAGAACAAAGGACAACGGTACAGGGGCAGGTTTATTTTTTGCACACGCAGACTGGAGTTAGCACATGGCATGACCCCAGGATACCAAGGTATGTATTTATAGTTACAGAGTCAGGGTTTTTTTTATGTATTGCAATAAGCTGAATCTTTGAAAGCAAAAATCAATGAAATGGCTTGTCTGAATTTAAAGAGAGAGATACCAGCAAAGGAGTAATTTTGGATCTCTCTAGTTAGCAAACGTTAAGGATTACTCTTACTGGAAAGAAGAAAATGATCTACTTGTAAATCATATAAAACAAAAGAAAAAATAGATAGCCTGCAGGAGTTCCCATTTAACAAATTCCTCATAAAATGTTGATGTGACTTTATTTTTGATAAACAGTAACAGCTTTTTGAATCTGACCCATGTTTGTGTTGGAGAACAGTTTGGACTGTAAATTGGAGGAAAATGTGACTATTTCCTTAAAGCCGTTGTTTCCTGAGTATTGAACTTGTAAATTCTGCTTTAAAAGTGCCCACTTCTGCTGAAGCAGAAACTAGTTGTCATCTTAAAACTTGCAGTAGTGTTGGGGTGTTTTTTTTTTTTTTAATGCCTTAGAGCAATGATTTTTTTTTTAGAAAAACTTGAATCCTCCATATGATTAATTTAGTAAAGCCTCTTTAGAACTTAACCTGCAGTTAATCTGGTTCTTTGTGACTAAGGTCTGGCTGCTTTCCTTGAGGAGGCCTGAATGTGTGCTGTTGCACGAGCCACCTCCGCACCAGATTCAAGAGTGAAACACAAAGTTTGTATCTCTGCAGCTTCTGTATATAATTGACTAGTGTGATCCAGGATACTAGAAAAATGATGATGAAGTAGTGTAGGGATAGACTGACGTAGCCACAGTACATGCAAGCATATATGAAAGGTAACGTTTGTAGAGAGAGTAAAGAGCTGGTGTTAGACCAGCTGGTGGTAGCTGGAAGAAGAAACGACGCTGCTCGTTCTTCAGGTCACCTGTGTGGGCCTTGTATGCCCCAAACCTTGTGTCATCTTCCAGTGATGCCGGGTGACCTAATGAAAGGTATTGATTCTTCTCTCTACAAATCTTAACGTTTAGAGCCAAGCTTTCAGGATCAGCGACATAAATGGACACAGCACAGTGTCTTGTGAGTTACAGGTAGCGCTGTCTTGTTTTAGTTAAAGGTGGTTTTCTTTACTACCAGTTTGCGGGAAGATAATCAGTGCAAAAACCTAACCTTGGCAATTAGCGCAGATGTAGGTTAAAACTCCAGGTAATCAGATCTCTGAAATACTTTCAGATGCACAGCTGATTGAAACAAATGGTTACAATCATAATCTTCTTTTAAGCAGCCTAACAAAGGCTTGTCTGTCTCCCTGCGTACCCCTGCTGGCTTGTAGTGACTCTGACACTAATGAAGCCTTTGGTGTACAAAAAGTGTTTTCTACCTCTTCTAAAGCCTCTCAGTTAACTGCTCTGTATTGGTGTTGGGTGGTTTGCTTTTAGGTAGGAAAATCTAGAGAGTTATCTTCAACCCTGGATAACAGATGAATCCATGCCAGCTGTCTAGAGAAAATTTCACTTAATAACACCTTTTCTGTCTAAACCATAACCTTCAGGGGACCTCCTCCTTTCCTTGCCAATCTCAGTGTCTTTCCTATATTTAGCACGTGAGACCTTAAGCATTTGAAATTCTCTAGGTGTAAATACATCCTATGTATTGAATTCAGATACTACCTGAAGGTAAGTGTCCACCTTTAACAGCACTCGTAAAGAATGATACCTAAAATTATCTAGCATGATAGGGCTGAATGTGTTGAACCTGATTCTCAATGATTTATCAGTCAAAAAGTTAGGATTCTAAACTTACTAATTAAAGAGGTGATGGTTGGTTGGTTGGCTTGGTTTTGTGTGTGTGTGTGTGTGTGTGTTTTTGTTTTGTTTTTGTTTTTTAACATGATCTTACTGTTTGGCCATCTTGGCTTCTTATGTCTTAGGTACTTAGACAGTGGTTCGTGCAGAGGCCTTTGTTTCTTAATTGTTCAATTTTCTGCGTTTAGACCACGTTTGTGCTCAAGGGAATTGTTCTGTGAAGTCTCTGCTATGAAAAAACACTTTTTCCTCCTTTTACAGCTCTGATGCATATTGAAGTTAATTTTGAGCTGTATGGCCTTCATATTTTCAAAAACAGAAAGTGTTTTGCTGTTTTATCATCTTCTTATCCATGTACAGTGCATACACAGGGAGTTGTCCTGCTTAGATTAAGGATTCTAAAAAGGATAGCATAAAAATAGCTATTCTGTCTTTCCTCCTAAGCCTTTCATAACCCAGAATCGTGGAGCACCAAATTCACTCCCCCCACCCCCTGCGTAAGTTGGTTTTATCTTAACTTCAAGAGCACTTTAACCTTTTATTTGCTTTTCTCCTTAGAGACCTTAACAGTGTGAATTGTGATGAACTAGGACCTTTGCCTCCAGGTTGGGAAGTTAGAAGTACGGTTTCAGGAAGAATATATTTTGTAGATCATAATAACAGAACCACACAGTTCACAGATCCAAGACTACATCACATCATGAAGTAAGAACCTTGCATGATTCATCACAAATGTGAATTCTTAAACCATTTATTTTTGTCTAATTTTAAGTGCAATCTGGGAGTTGTGAGGGACTGAAAACTGAATCATAAGGATCTTGGGGAACAGATACAAGTAGATGGATTCCTGTGTGGGTCTAGTCAGTCTCTGAGCCTCGGTTCTCAGTGCTGCTCGCAGTTGACCTGGCTGACTTTGTGTAGTCTCTTGAAAAATGTTTTCACTGTGCTTTGCAGTGCTGTGGGTTAGGGAAGGGCTCTCTTATATCAGCACAGCACCGGTCCTAAGCTGGTTCCACAAAATTTCCTTGAGCTGCGCTGGAGCTAATATGCTGTGCTGGAACCCAGATGCAGGCGTATGGGGTAGAGGGTTCGTCAGATGGTTCAACGCATGCCTCTTGGCTTAGCAGTTTAGCTTTGTGCTAGCTCTGCTAGACCTGACCTGGCTTCATGCTCCCTTGTGCTCCAGACAACAGGAACATAAAGCCAGCTGGAGTCTGGTCTCCTGGTGCTGTGCACAGCCAGCTCGGGTTCAGCAGGATTTAAGAAGCTCAAGCTCTGCATCATGCAGAGGCAGCTGAACACTACAGACCTGAGCCCGGAAGCAGCCTGGAAGCGCTCGTCGCGCCTGAGCTCAGAGCCTTGACTGGATCTGAGTAGTCTCTGCTTGATTCCAGCTGGGGGATCTCTGGATCTAGGAAATAATTGATCAGTAACCCAAGTACAGCACTGACAGATAAAGATAATTGAATGTATAAAGCTGCAGCTATGTGGGACAAGTACACCTTTGCCTTTTAGTAGCCATAGATACAGTACTTACTACTCTGTCATGAATGCTCCGCCTTATTTTGCGTGGAGTTGAAATAAAATTCATAGAGGTTGTTAGATGATTACGTTTACAAAGCTGTTAATCCACTAGAGAACTATTTTCATGTTATACTCCTGAAAGTTATCTCCACACTGGAGAAATGCCACAAAGTTTTCAGTTACTGCTCAGTTAGCATTCAGTGGTCATGCTATTCAGTAACCGAGAGCGCCTTCCGACTGGGTATGGCCACATAAAAGCCGAGCTGGGAATTGCTGAGACTCTTGGCTTTTGTAAGCATCTGTATTCCTTACGTCTCTGACTGAAAGGTGATGATTTTACAGAAGTTACCCAGCTTAATTCTGTATTTCACCCCAAGTACTCCAGAAGGCACTTATACAGTTCTTTCCATCGCTGTTTTTACGCCTGTCTTATTTTGCTTCTGGAATAAATATTTTAATTCATTTTCCTTCAAAGCCATCAATGCCAGCTAAAAGAGCCCAGCCAGCAGCCTCTGCCAGCCCCAAATGAGGGGTCACTAGAAGACGGTGAGGAGTTGCCTGCACAGAGATATGAAAGAGACTTGGTACAAAAATTGAAAGTTCTTAGACATGAGCTCTCTCTTCAGCAACCGCAAGCTGGTCACTGCCGCATTGAAGTATCCAGAGAGGAGATATTTGAGGTATTTGATTGGCATATGACTAGTAGTAGCAGCTTTCGTCCTTTGTGAATTAAGTAAAACTGACCTTTGATTATAGCAAGTCTGCTTTGTGAAAGAGGTAGTGAATCTGATAGCAGCAGGGGAGTTGACAGAGCTGGGGTAATATACAAAGTTGAAACTAAAGGATTGTTTTTTGACTTGGGAGTTTGTGGGAAGAAATGCTGAAATACTCCATAGCATGGTACTTAATGTAGGTGGTTTTTTTTGCTCTCAAAAGCATAGGTCAGGCAGGTCAAAAACTGTTGCCCAAAAGGGCTTTTCGAACATAGTTTAGAGGAATGGTTAAGAGTAAGGAAGAACGTTTCTCTGCATTCAGATACTGAATACAGGATGCTGTGGGACTTAAAACCTTTTTTTTTTTTTTGCCAGCCTGAGTCTTTATTTTCCAAAGCTCCTGTTCCTTAAGCAAGGGCAGCTGGATTACATAAGCTTTTCATGGTTTTGTTGATAAGTTTGAGCATTCTTTTTCATTTAGAAATGGCAGCATATGAGAACTTAGATAGAAGGGCATCTGGTTGCTTGATATTACCACTTCTGCATTTAGGCCTGTAAAGGTAACTGTCATTGGGACTTCTGCTATTCTTGGAGTGGATTAGTTTGAGCACCTTTGTAGCAAAATGGAATTAAAGGTTCGGTGTAATTTCTACCACCTAATGTTACAGAGATGTCATTGGAACTTGCTTTAGATTAGTGTTTTAACAGTATAATTAATATTTTTGTAGCTGAGCAACAATATGTATTGTACTAGTACTTTGAGGTAGACTTAGCGGGAAGAAAATAAGATGTCTAATCTGTAACAATATGCATATATAGGAATCCTACCGTCAGATAATGAAGATGAGGCCAAAAGATTTGAAAAAGAGGCTTATGGTAAAATTTCGAGGAGAGGAGGGCCTGGATTATGGAGGAGTAGCAAGGTGAGATCTTGGTTTGTCTGTCCAGCACTGTTTAACTGTAAAACTGCCCTTAAAGTGGCCTGTGGTTTATGTAATTTGCAATCCAGTTTATAGAGAGTGGTCTTGGGTTCAGTCTTCATTTCCTAGTAGATTGGAAAGTGGAAGGATGGGACTTAAAAGGTGTCTCACAGCCTTCCTGATGTCAAAAGCTCGTGCCAAACGTTTTGGTATCCTTTGGATTTGGGAATGTTATTGGAATTAACATTGCTCTGTATTCAGCACCATTCTACGTTCAGTGAGCGTAGAAGGCTTGTTTTAGGAAATGCTATCGATCTTGTTACAGAAAATGCTGATCCCGGCAACAGGATCCTGCTTCACAGCTGAAAGTGTGAGCAGCTCAAACTGTGAGGTCTTTCAAGAAGTGTGTTTTAACTCTGAAGTTAAAACTAAATACCAATGCAAGTTTTGTTAAATTCACCTGTCTGATTTCCAGCGAAAGGGTTGCAAGATGATAAAGGTTCCTTTTTGTTTTCTGAGCCACGTTCAGGCAATCTGTGATCTGTTGGAGAAGGAGCGGAGATGAACTAATCCTAAACAAAGTTTAAAATTTGGGACTTGTCTCCCTCTTAAAAATAATGTTGATGATCCCCTAGGAGTTGCTCAGATCTGAAGAAAGCTCTAGAGTTGACTGATATCGATCATCACCAAAACACTCCTCTTTGCAGTGGCTTATGTGCATCGTAAATTCACTAGGTGATTTCTCAAATCCACAAAAGCTGTGTTACCAGGCTAGGTGTCTTTCCGTAACCCATCACAGGACAAAGAAAAGAAGTTGAAACATTCTGCGCTGCCTTACCCAGGGCAACCTGGAGTGTCTCCGCTGTTAACATCCTTACTGCCCCCTGATGGCTTTCCTAATTGCCCATCTGTTGCAACAGGCTGTTTAAAATCAGTACAGCTCTGTTTCAGAGCGTTCACAATCATAGTTCTCAGAACATTTTGCATCTTGCATTGGATGTCCTTTGCAAATTTCAGTAATAAGGGGATATTTCTAATAGTGAGATGGGACGTCAAAAATAGCTTCAGTTCCATTCCTGTCCTTGTATATTACTGAGGTGAGAGAACGTACCTGACAGCTAATGGGTTTGATCTGTTGACCTCTTTTGGCCTCCTTGGATATAGAGATTCTCTAGTCATCATTAGCGTTTGCAGAAAAACATCTTTTTTAAAGACCTCCAGTGTTTGAAGTTGTTTTTGTTGTTTTCTTTACTAATCCTTTATAGTGTAACGGTTACGGAGGAGCAGATCTCTTGGACTCTAAATATCTGAACTCTGTACATAGTCAAGGTTCTTTGGAAAGGATCCTGTTCAGACTTGATTTGTTTTTTTGTTAAGCATGTCTCTGATGGTGTTCAGGGAACAGGTATGTTCTCTGAAGAACATGAAGAGTATGACTGCGTTACCTAACAGCTTATGAGTATCTCTAATTAATGTTAATTCCTTCAGTACCTCTAAATTAAAACTGGCCTGCCAGTGAGTGGAGTACGACACTTCATAGGTTTTTAAGTGTACCTTTTTGGCCTGCAAATTGAAGCAATACAAGATTATTTGATTTGAAACGGGAAATTCATTGTAACTGATGACTGTTTTGGTGGTTCACAATAACTGTGTTGTCTGAAACATCAGTGAAGTTACGTTCTTCTAAAATACCACTTTTTTGGCAGAGAATGGTTGTATTTACTGTGCCATGAAATGTTGAATCCCTATTATGGACTCTTCCAGTACTCTACAGATAATATTTACATGCTGCAAATCAATCCAGACTCTTCTATCAATCCTGTAAGTATTAACTTCTGAGCGACGTACCTACTTTGAGAAGAGGTCCCGCGCAGTCGTTCTTGCTACAGCTGTGGCAAGAGTGTAAACAGACAATGAAGTGGAATAAGAATGTGTTAGAGTCTTATATTAACACAATGTGGAGCAGAGGGCTTGAGAGTTTTTTCTTACTGGAGAACTTGTATTGATGCAGACCCTAAGAAGAAGCAGCAATTCTGTAGTAGTACAGCTGAATTCTTTTTCGGACATGATTAATTTGCTCTGTAAGATGGGGGAATAAATTGGGGGAAATGTTGACCTTAGCACTTAAACTGGTTTGTAAAAGCTGAGGCACATGAGCTACATTAAAGGCATGGGACTGACAGAAGCACGTGGCCTGTTTCCTCTAGAGTAAATTATAAAAAAAAATATTTTGAGTGGTTAAAAAGAGAATGAACTACTTATTTGTTTGGAGTAGACCTATCTTCTTAGATTGTCTGCGTTTCATGGGGTTTTTCTTTTCCTGAGTTTGACCCCTTTGAAGGTCTAGAGGACTTGCATCCAATTTATTAGCTAGGTCTTGCACAGATATTTGTTTGAGATGTTTAATCAATAAATGCTTCTGGTTTTGGTTATAGGATGAGGAAAAATTGTGGCCCCTCACGCCCAGAGGGTTACAGATACTTGCATGTGTAACGCACTCCTGATGGTGCAGATACAGCCACAAGATGTCAGTGTCGGAGTGTCTTCCCGCTGCATGATTCTCTCTCCTCTCTCCCTGCAGGACCATTTGTCTTATTTCCATTTTGTTGGTCGGATAATGGGTTTGGCTGTGTTCCATGGACACTATATCAATGGAGGTTTCACGGTTCCCTTTTACAAACAGCTTCTGGGGAAACCCATTCAGCTCTCTGATCTGGAATCTGTTGACCCAGAATTACACAAAAGTTTAGTCTGGATTCTGTAAGTACTGTATTTATCAATTGCCTAGCTGTACAGAAGGTGGGGTAGAGTGTGGCCGTAGTGAGAGAGTGCTTTAAAGAAAGCATTTGCAAAAATCTTGTAATGGAGGAGGTCCGTACAAGTTACTGAACGACTGTTTCCCCGTTAGAAAGTCCAATGTACTTGAGGAACGTGCTCTCATACGGAGCTCTTTGTTAGCCCTCTTTGCAGTAAAGTAGATACTAAATCATTAAACGTTGCATGGGTGTCATAGAATATCCCACTATCGAAATCCAAACTCAGGACGAAATTCCGAGGAAGTACAGAGAAAATTATTCAAAGAGAAAATTATGCGAATCAGGCACCAACTTTGACTAAAATAGAAACGAATAGAATTAACCTGGCCTTCTGTAAATCTATACTACTTGGAACAAAATCTGACATTCAGTGTATATTTGGAGTTTTCAGTATTGCTTTGCATTATCATCGGTGACCTTTTTTCCTAAATGCAGTTTTAATTTTTGTATTTAAAGTTACTGATGCTGCTAAAGTTTACTAAGCGATGAATTAACACTGATACCTGGCAGCAAATTGGTTTATTGCTATATGTGTGTGTTTATGTATAAGGTTTAATTATTTATTTATTATCAGTGCATACTACCAGGATTAGAGAGAAAAGTGAAGATGACACATGATGCATTAAGCTATACAGAAAATGGTGGCTGTGGCATCATTCCTTTAGTGGTTGTGTGAAATGCAAATGGGTGGTTACTAAGTTTATCCCGAAGACTCTCTTCAAGCATTTAAATGACAAGCTATCTGGATGACTATTGATAGTTAGCAAAATATCAAAAATGTTAGGTTTATCTTCTGTCTTTTCATTGCCAGAGAGAATGATATCACCCCAGTTCTGGACCATACATTTTGTGTGGAACACAATGCTTTTGGGAGGATTTTACAGCATGAACTCAAACCAAATGGCAGGAATATTCCAGTGACAGAAGAGAACAAGAAAGAATATGTCAGGTATTGCAGAGCAGAAAACTATTCTGCGAATGTAGTGGAAAGAAGGTAGTGAACAGATGAATTTTTTTTTTTACATACTGAAATTAATGAGATTGGTATTTCAGAAGGAAATACCTGACTTATAAATTACATGACTGTTCTCGTACAACAGACTGCTGTAAGACCTGGAAAGATTATTTAAGTTGTGAATTTTTCCTTGTTTGTCTATTGATGGTGCAACAATTAACTGTTGATGGAAAAGGATTTACTAAGCACTCCTTTTAAAACCAAAATGTATGTATTAAAGTTAGCTCCTCTGTAAAATGAGTGTTTTCCAGCTCTGATATTTAAAAAAAAAAAAAAAAAAAAAGCCCAAGGCCCATCTATCTCATTACCCCTACCTCCTTTCAGGGTTTTTTTTGTTTGTTTTTTGCAGGTTGTATGTAAACTGGCGATTTATGAGAGGAATAGAGGCACAGTTCCTGGCTCTGCAGAAGGGTTTTAATGAACTTATTCCTCAACATCTCCTCAAGCCTTTTGACCAGAAGGAACTTGAGGTATATTCTTCATTCATTTAGAATATTATTTTGTAATTTGCATAACCCACCATCAAGAGCTGATCAAAATAAATCAGCAACCCAAGTTATTACAACTGATGTACCGAAATGGTTAGATGTTTAGAATCACAGCCAGCAGTGCCTTCCTTTTAAGTATTTTGCAACCTGCTTTACTCTGGAAAAGAGGTTGAAGTAATAGGTCCAGTCTGTGTCAGAGCCTCTAACAAGTGACATCAGAAAACAGATGCAAACTGTTCTGTAGTCGTTGTCTGTTACGGTACAACAAATCAACGAGTGCATTGGGATAAACTAAGTAGGATTCGGTGGTGGTTGGTATTGGCACCTCCAGAGAAAGCCTCCGTGGGGGAAATCCTGTTGTGCATAGCTCAGTAGAGGGCATTCTGTCTTCAGGGTCTGAGCTGAACCCTTACAAAGCTATGCTGTACTTTTCAGGTAAGATAGATTTAAAAAGCAGGTCTTGAAGGGGCTTTTTGACTCTAGTTTCTTGTGAAATTTTACATTCGGGTAAATGCCGAATGTAATGCTGCCCTCTGCCCAGTTTTCGTTTCAGTTTAACTGGAGAGAGTTACTTCCTGAGCTAACTTATTTTTGTAGCGTTACTGTGTACCAAAAAGGAGGTTCAAGCGCTTAAAGAATGTTACACTTTGTTAAAGAGTTTGTGTGTTTTATAGCAGCAAACCCGAAATGACTTTGAATGTTAAAATGATTTCTAATCCTTCAACAGCTAATTATAGGCGGCCTGGATAAGATAGACCTGAATGACTGGAAGTCAAACACACGTCTAAAGCACTGCATGGCAGATAGCAATATTGTAAAGTGGTTCTGGCAAGCAGTGGAAACGTTTGATGAGGAAAGAAGGGCCAGACTGTTGCAGTTTGTGACGGGGTCGACACGTGTCCCACTTCAAGGTTTCAAGGCTTTACAAGGTGACTGATGAGGAGGCAGAGTTAATCTGCAATGGAAGAAAGCGATAAAAATCGTGTGGTATTTACTAGGCCCTCGTAGAATATCAGCGTGTTACTGGATAACTTGGTTGCTTAGAATTTTTAATGCCAAGAGCAGCTTTACATTTGTCAGCAGCTCTCCTGATGAGGAACACTTTAGCCATTGCCGACAGTGATATGAGCCGGCAAATCTGTCATCACATAGCACTTTGGCTGGTGTCAATATTAGCTTATCAGTCTCTTACGATGGTGTGGCCTGACGTTGTTAAAATTGTCGCATGGAAGCGCACACATGATTATAGAGCTGACTGAACAACTTTCTTGCACGTGAAAATTGTACTGCCTTCATTGTGCGGCAACAAGCCTTTAGACTCTATAACAAGTTCCCAAAAACTCTGATTTTGCCATCAGAAGAGGTGGCAGTGTCCTAGGCTGCTGTGATTCTCCTGATAACGTTCTGTCTGTTGTCTGGCAGTCAACTTGATCTTGCAAATTAGAATATACAGTTCTGTTTTACAAGGACGGCTGCTTCATACTGAAGTCTTTTCATTTTTGAAGGGGCAGGTTTGTTAATATAAAACTTGGCTGTTTTCTAAACTACTAGTCTGCAAGTTCTTGATCATCAACAGCCCCCCGCTGTTGTCATGCCTTCAGCTCCAAGGCTGATGCACAGATTTAGCCTGTGGCATACTTGTATTTGCAGCTGGAATGGTAATTTTCTCTTGTGTTTTTATAAATAGCAAATTCTGTGTGCACGAATGATGTTTTGCTGAAGTGCATTAACTAGAATGTCTGTCTGTAAGGTTCTACAGGCGCTGCAGGACCCAGACTGTTTACCATCCATTTAATAGATGCAAACACAGACAACCTTCCAAAAGCCCACACTTGGTAAGATGAAAACATTCTGCATGTCAGTGCTTGCTTTCCCTTTGTCTTGGTTTAAAGTACACTCCACTCTGTTGGTCCTGACTATGGATTAACCGGGTTATGTGCAGAGGTGAATCCAAGTGGGCTCTGCTAGCTTGGACATATCTGTGCTCTGTAGGTAGCAGTATATTTGACTTCTGTTCTTATAGCTTGATTTATGTCTCCTGTATTATCTGTGGCTTTGGTCTATCCTCAGGATGATTATTCTGGGTAGTGAGAAGTTTGTAGGATGTTTATTTCCACGTGTTCAGCAAAAGCATTGACCGATAAATGACTTCTAGCAATGGGTATCCTTTTGCTTTGAGTGAAGTGCATAAGAACGTCATCATACTGTCGCCTTTGGGCTTATGAAGAATAGTTTTTCAGATTTAAAATTTAGAAAAAGTGTGCTATTGGTAGAGCGTAAGCACAGAATTGAGCTCTTGTATAGATGACACACTCTAGGGAAAGGAAACCATTTCAGAAGAGGCACGGATTTTCTGCAGGCAGAGGAGGAAGTAGGTCTGTCTGTCTGTCTGTCTTGCTTTATTTGCAAGTCCCCTGCATCTGCTCCCTGTCTCATCCCCTTGAGCCCTCCACATGCAGCCCTAGTAAGTTGTGCATTCCAGCTGTGGAAATGTGGCTGTTTTATCTTGTCTCCTTTGGCCACGAAAGCGGCTGATGCTTTCTTTGCCAATGATTTTACAAATTCTGCCTGTACGTAGCTGATGTAAATATTTTTTTCCAGAAATGCTTTAGACTCGTATGCTGCAATATGCTTTTATTTTGCCTCTAGCTTTAACCGGATTGACATTCCGCCTTATGAGTCATACGAGAAGCTTTACGAGAAGCTGTTGACAGCTGTGGAAGAGACATGTGGGTTTGCTGTGGAGTGAAAAAGCAACCAAAGGAAACAGATGCTAGCTCATGGACCACCAAATCAAAAGCTAGAAGAAGCTTGCTGTGAACTTCCTGCTAAGCTGTCTGAAGCATTGGAACTCTAGACAACTTACAGACGGAGTTGTTCCCTTCCGTTGTTGGTGGATGAGGGTGGGGGTAGGGGCTTTTGTTGGTGGTTTCCAACTGTGTTTTCTCCCGTTTTTGTTACAATAACCTCTTCCCCCTTCTTCCATCCCCCATAAAATGAAATGCAGCCAAGTTCAGTATTTGGCTTTGGTTACACAGGACATTCTGCTAGATTTGTAACACATATTGTGATAGGGTCAGTGACCTGTGGGGTTTTTTTTATAGGAGAATCAAAGTGTAGTCGAGAATGAGCTTGATTTGTGGAGGACCTGAAACTGGTGTAGGCTTATCTGGTTGGTTTGTCTTAAATCAAGCTTGAGCCCTCGTAGAGTCCAGCGAGTGCTGAGCGTCTGACTGGCACTAGAATTTACATTGCACATTTTAAACAGCTGTTTAAAAAGTAAATTTCTAGCAGAAAATAACTCCATATGAACGTTTAACTGAAAGGCAAAGAAAATGACATTCTGCCTTAGCAGGAAGCTCCCAGTGAAAACTGTGGCTCACCTTGAGAAAAGTGAAGGAATCTGGGACAGCTTAAATGGTATTGTATGATTTCTTTTTGGTTGTCCTGGTTGAATTGTTTTGCACATGAAAACAATATTTCCTCCTGCAGATTTACTTTCCGTGGTTCGTTCAGATTTGAGTACCTCGCAGAGGAGCCTTTTAAGGAGGAGACAAAGGACAAAATTAATTCAATCCCAAAGCTGTGATTTCTGTGCCACTGTTTTATCTGAGATGTGTTTGTGTGACTTGAAATTCTAAGACTCATGGAAAATGCTAAAAGTTAAGTTAACAGAGTAGACTTCTGTTCTGAAGTTTTTTGGCCTTGGGAAAGGCTTATCTGGAGGATGATGTAAAAGGGTAACTATATAGTGAGTACGTTTTAAATGTTAGGTAAAGCTATCGGAAGGATTTATGACTTCAGTTCTGTAGGGATGAAGGTTTCTCCAGAGAGCCATATAAGGCTATTTTTTCAAATATCTGAAACTAATATTAAAAGGTTTGTTCTCTAACACATCGCTAAAATGACTTCCCAGGGGAAACAAAAGCAAATCAAATACCTGAATCGCTAACATTTTTTCCAGTTTGCACACGATGATGAGACAGTATTTTAACAAATAACATGATTTCAGAAAGTTCCAGTTATCTATCAAACATGTCTAAACTTAAGTAAAGCAGACTTGCTTGTATAGGATGTTTTTTCTTTGGCAAGCCTGATTTTTAGAGAGATTCATTACTGAAACATTTAACAGATGTTATGTTTATGGAATAGTGCATTGAAATTCAGCTGTGGGTAAGAGATTGTTCTTAGATGATGTCTACTGGAATACTTCTATTTTGTCTTTTTTTAATTGAATTTGATAATAGCTTTAAACTGTGATAGGACAGAAAGTTAGATACTTGTCAAAATCCTGGCATCTTTCTCCTTTTGTTTTGTTTTTCCATTGACCATAATTCTTGTGATTTGATGTTGAGAGTGAGGATTGCATTGGAGGTGTAAAATTGTACCATATTGTGAGATTTGCACAGGGTGGCTAAAGATGCTCATACTGCAAGACTATATAGGAGAGAGATATATTTAGACCCATGTTCCGTAGGAATCTTCTGGCGCTTGGGGATCAGTTTCTGCAGTACTAGTTATTGGGACAGAAAGGAAATTGTGCGACTGCTGCTGTAAAAAGAGAAAATGCAGCCCTCTGCAGATGACCGTCTGTACAGTCTTGGGCTGAGGAGCAGAATTCCTGTGGCCCTGGCATTTCAAAACGGCTGCGAAGTCATACCTGTTCGTAGAGTGCACCTAATCCTTTCGGTATGTTTGAATGTGCAATAAACCAGTCAGATAGGAAAAATCCAAAATGGATTATCGTCCAAAAGTTTTGCATGCAGTCTCATGTGGAATTTCTGCTGAAGGAGTTCAGAAGACTGAAACCCACCACTAACAAAAATCCTCTCTTGCAAGCTCGACATGCAGCACAACTGGCTCTGTAAAAACCCAGCGAGGTAAAGGTAAAGAAAGGCCCTTGATTCTGAGGTCTATAGGTCAAGTAGCTTTATGTCAATGACACAGTTGACATAAGATAGTTCCTAATGTCTTTGCTAGGTCAGTGTTTTATTGAATGCACAAAATAAGAATAGGCAAGGATTGTTGTTTTGAAAAGTCCGTATGTTTTTTGCTGTATTTAAAAGCCCTTGTCCAGGTACCTCCTCCATGCTGACAATAATGAGAATAGGGCGCTGTCTTTTTAATTACTTCAGTTCTCTTTTTAAACAGCTTCACCACCTCTCCCATCGTGTTGTCTTTGCAATTTTGTGCCACTTCAGTGATGATAAAGATTGTGGGGTTTTTTTGTATTGTTCTGTACATGCATTTGAGGCAGGCCTTAAAGCTGGTTGGATGGATGGCAAAAATAAAGTGAGGTAGTATGGGTTTTAAGTGATAATTTATTCTTCTTACGGCTGGTTTCAAGGCCAAAGAAGGATTGAAAAACAAACAAGCGTTTGCAAGGCTTGAGGCACTGATTCTCCGAGGTTTCGGGGGCTGTTCTGGTAACCTCAGCTATCTGAATTTGCAAGTGTGTTCATTCCCATGTTGTCTACCAGCATTGGAACTGGTTGATATTTCTCAAGCTTGCCCAAAGAATAACATGGAAAAGTCTGAGTCTCGTTCTGTCATTACACGTTCCACCTTGTACACGAATACTTCTTGGATCAGACCTGAAGGCATTGCAAGGTACCATGTGTCTCTTGTTCTAAAGGCAAGCCTAGAACCTGGTCCTGCGGCACAGACCTCCAGTACTTGCCCTGGTACTGCTCATCAGCCTATACTATATGCTCAGGGATGTAGGAGACCACCACTCTGCTTGTGTTTTTAAATAGAGAAGAACTGAGATTGTTTTATGAATGTTAGTGTCAACTTGGGCATTATGTTAGAGAAGACCTTGTTTCCAAAAGGCTGCTTGAAGCTCCAGACGGTGAAATCGAAGTTTGCTCAGCAGTGTGTGTACTTAGTTCAAGTCGAGGTGGTTATGAAATCCAACAGATCTTGTAAATTAGAGATCCGGCCGCCGTGCCCTCCGTAGCCAGTGCCCAGATTCAGGGCCGTGTGGCACTGCAAGTTCCCAGAAACACAGTATGGATCTGTTTTTAATTTGTTAATTTTTGTTCCTCAACCACTTTATAATGTATTTTTTTAATTTATTATTTTGTAATGTCATGTTTAAGTATTGCTGCTATCCTTGTTATTCTTCCCACTGTTTTTATTGCAGATTTATTTTGTGGAAGTTGTACACTAATGTTTCATTTTATGTCTAAATCAAAGTATTTAAAGAAATACTAGTTCTATTTAATGTGGTTATGGAACCAGCTGGAATAAACAGTGATTGTATAGTAGGCTGGACCCAGGAGGTCATGTTCATTTTTGTTACATATGCAATAAACTCACAACTTTAAACTCTTGCTATCCACCATTTTGTTTGTTTAAAGGAAGCTGTAGGAAAATTGCGCTGTTCATAACTAAAGAGTGTGATAGTGCTGTGCTGTGCTTAGCTAGGGGAGGTGGCGAGGGGGTCGAGTCGTAGTGTTAAGGAGGACAACAACAGCAACAAAAGTAGTGATGTCCTTAAAAATCCTGTAGCATTATGAAATACTGAGTAAGGCTAGAAAAAACCAGTCTGACAGAGCCAGAGTTCAGCATAATGAAGCCCTACCGGCGCTAGCAGCGACTGGTCTCTAGTGGTTATTGGGCATCGCGTTTTCTCGCCAAATCGTCTCGCCTCGTTCTAGGTTTGGGTGCCAGAGCAGCGGGTGACGTCGGGGCAGAGCTGGGTGGACGAGCTGTGGAACAGCTTGGAAATGCAGCTGGCTGAACGGTGATTTATATAGACTGCCCAGATGAAACCTCTCCTTTCCGGGTAGAAGGCTTTTGTTGCATTCATTCTCCAGCTGAGTATTTACCACTTCAATCTGTTTCCCTTCTCTCTTTTTTTTCCTATTTTTTTTCCAAAGTCTCAGTTCTCAGGAAAACCTGATATCCCCCGTTAATGATCGTCAGAGAAAGATTAATGCTGATGAAACTCTGCTTTCCTGTATTTCTCTAATTGGTGATGTTTTGCAAGTGGAGAAAGAGGGGCGCCGAGTCCCTCTGCTGCCGGCGCTGGCCGTCGTCGGCAGTGGCCGCCGAGCCTGGCGTGCCGCAGTGTTGCCTTCCCTCCCTAAAGCCGAAGGCTCTCCTGTCTCTGCTCTGTGTATCGTGTGCTACAGAAAGGGAATCGTTTCGTGATCCTTCCTCTTCTCCAAGTACCTTCACGAGCCGCGTGGTCAAGCGCCCTAGCGCGCAGTGAGGAAGGGACTGCGGAGCGGACGGTTCGTCCGTCCCCTCGCGCCGGCCCGCAGGAGGGGTTGAGCAACTGTCGCTTGCCTGGTTGGAGCAAGAAATGCTGTCAGTACTGTCAAACACTTGGGCTGCTTCGTGTTTTAATAAACGTTTGCAGAAGTACCGCTGGTCTCTGCTAATCTTTTGGCACACGGACCTCATTGAAAGGGAAAAGGATTCCTGTAGGCTGCTGCGGTGGCTTCGGTTTGTCGTGCAGTGGTTGCTGGTGGAAAGTGGTAGGACTTTTGCACTATGTGAAGCGTTTGAAGAGACAGCAGAAGATGAATCTTCTGGTTAAGAAAGCTTATAGAGCTCAAGTAGTTTACCGTCTCTTACACAGACGTTTGGCAGGTCAGTCAAATTCCTCCGGTTAAGTTTTCCAGTCTGCCTCTTTCTGCAGGACTTATAAAAAACAGTCCTGTGAAAAGCTCTAGAGGTGACAATTTTTTTTTTCCTCTCTCCTGATTTATAGTGGTGCTCCTGTGTCCTGGGCGCTGTGCCTGCCTGCCTGGGGAAAGACAGCCCCTGCCCAGGAGTACTGACTTTAAAAAATGCGAGGCAGAACGGGGTTTGATCTGCAGGCAGTTCGCGCTGACAGACCTCTGCTTATTTTCTGTTGCTGGTTTACAATTTGAACCCTCCCGGTCATTTCTCTTTTTCAGCCTTTCTTCACATGTGGCTTAAATAAAACCACAACCCGCAAGCTTTGCCAATAAACAGTTACGGATAGGATCCTTTAAGCGGAGGGAGGGAGGCAGGTTACTGCCTCGCTTTCTGATCTTGCTAAACCCAAACGTCCCGCTTGCTGGGTGGACAACCCGCGCAACGTGCCCCGTCCAGGACGTCTTCCCGCCTCGCCGGGAGCCGTATCGCGTCCCTTGGGAGCGGGACGCTGCCGCCCTCTGCCAACCCCCAGCGCCGGGGGCTGCCCGCGCAGCTGGCGGCTCCCGCAGGTCAGGCACAGCCCGGTTAGCCGCGAGGCCAGATGTTTTCTCGCTCCCACAGCCTGGCTCTCGCCGCCTGCAGGAAGGGGAGCGGTGGGAGGGCGGGCGAGCGGCTTTGCGGCCGTTCCTCGGCGCGTCGGGCGCGGGTCGGGCTGGCGCTGGGCCGCGGCAGCTCTGCGGAGAGGCCGGGGGCACGGCGAGGGAGCCCCCGCCACGGGGCTCGAACGGTCTCGGCTTTAAGTCAAGACCCGCCAGAGGAAACTTCTGGCCGAGGCGCTGAGTGGGGAGAGACGAGCAGGCGAGAGGAGTCCTGCGCGGAGGCAGCCCTCGTCGGCAAGAGCCGCAGGGCGCTGAATCCCTCTGGCAGAGCGTTCGGTCCGGCCGGCTTTGAAGCGTGAGGCGAATCGGGTGCTGATTAAACAAACAGCGACTCTTTGGGGTGGGTGGGTGGGGGGGTCCAAAAACCTCAAAGACCCTAGAAGGAGAGCGAGGAGGAGCTGGGCTTAGACAGAAGCGCCCGGCGGCCCGGCCCCGCGGTGCGGGGGGCTCCTCCGGCCGGAGCGGAGGGGGCAGGTCGGGGCCGGCCTTGGCCCGGGGCCCCTCGGGGCTCCCGCGCGGCGAGGCCGGGGCAGGCGGCGGGAGGGCACGGGGGCTTCCCCCTCCGCCCGGGCCTCCTCGGCCTTGCCCGGTTCGTCGCGCTGCCGGCGGCCTCCGAGGGGAACGGCGGCACCCCGGCCCGCGGCAGAATCGCAGGACGGCCCGGCCGCCT